>NC_136470.1:114476783-115676783 GCF_902686455.1 Sciurus vulgaris | reverse complement strand
TATGCTCCATCCAGCTAGAGAGCAGCTTCGTGTCCACAGAGGAGAGCAAGCAGAAGTTGGTGCCCATAATGACAATCTTACTGGAGGAGCTGAACGCCTCTGGCCGGTGCACTCTACCCATTGGTATGTTGTCCTTGCAGCCTCTACAAGGACAACAGAAGGGGAGGGATGGGAAAGTAGAAGAAGGTGAGCACAGCCATTGGAGAAGAAGGACAAGACTCTTGAACAAATTGGTGTCCAGGAAATAGCCAGGGGTTGAGGTGATGTCCAGAGTCCAGTACATGATGGGGCTGGGGATGGGGGTGCAGCCAGCAGAGGTCTCCTACTCTGTTCCTTGTGTATATTCCTTCCCCTCTGGACCACAGTTTCTCACTCCATAAAAGGAGAAGAATGACCCTCCCCAGAGCCACCTGCCTGCCTCACGGAATACTGGAAAGACTGGATGGTAATTGAGGGCTTCTTAGGAGAGATGGTACTGAGGATATGGGTGGGGTCTCCTGCAGATGAGTCTAACACCATCCACTTAAAGATGATTGAGCAGCGGCCAGACCCTCCTGTGGCTCAAGAGTATGATGTACCTGTCTTTACCAAGGACAAGGAGGATTTTTTCAACTCACAGTGGGACCTCACCACACAACAGGTGTGCCAGTTGTCCCTGAGTAGCATCACCTTGGGCTGGCCACAGCACTGGCCTCATCCTAACCCCACTGATCTTGCCCTGCTCTGCCAGATCTTGCCCTACATTGATGGTTTCCGCCATGTCCAGAAGATCTCTGCTGAGGCAGACGTGGAGCTCAACCTGGTGCGCATCGCCATACAGAACCTGCTGTGAGTGGGGCAACAGTCATGCCTAGGATAGGGTCACCAGCCAGGGAAGAACTCAAGGACCCTGAGTATGGAACTGGAAAGGCCTTGTCTTCAGAAACTGAGCTCAGCTTTCTCTCTTAGGTACTATGGTGTTGTGACACTGGTGTCCATTCTCCAGGTAGGTGAATTTGGGATATGGTTCAATGAAGTGTATGCCATGTCTGACCCAGCCTCCCAAGCCCCTTACTCAGGCCCCTGTGCCTTCTGCTACTCTCTAGTATTCCAATGTGTACTGCCCAACGCCCAAGGTCCAGGATCTTGTAGATGACAAGTCCCTACAGGAGGCATGTCTATCCTACGTGACCAAGCAAGGTAGTAGTGGGTTCTGGGTGAGACATCTTGGAGAGGGAAGGGCTACCTGGAGCACTGACTTCTGTCACCCACAGGGCACAAAAGAGCCAGTCTCCGGGATGTGTTCCAGTTATACTGCAGCCTGAGCCCTGGCACTACTGTACGAGACCTCATTGGTCGCCACCCCCAGCAGCTGCAGCATGTTGATGAACGGTCAGAGGGCCATTCCTGGGGAAATGGGTGGGGCTGCCTGAGGGAAGGTGGACCCTCTTTGTCTCTCTGGAGGAACCCTGGGTCAGAAAGGAAGCAGGGTATTCCCAGTGAGCAGAATCATGGTACTGCTAATCCAGAGAGGAATCCTGGAGATCATGAGCTTGCAGACCAGTCTAGCCTCTGAGAATCGAACAGAAAACTGTCTGGCTGGAAAAAACTGACCAGGGCATCATGCTTCTTCCCCAATCCTCACCCCAGGAAACTGATCCAGTTTGGGCTTATGAAAAATCTCATCCGACGACTACAGAAATATCCTGTGCGGGTATCTCGAGAGGAGCGAAGCCACCCTGCCCGGCTTTACACAGGCTGTCACAGCTACGATGAGATCTGCTGCAAGACAGGTGGAGGCAGGCAGTGGGGCAGACAGGGTTGGGTCAGGGCAGGGTGGGTAGGCCAGAATCACTGACCCTCACCACCCCTACCCCACCCCACCCAGGCATGAGTTACCATGAGCTGGATGAGCGTCTGGAAAATGACCCCAACATCATCATCTGCTGGAAGTAAAGCTTTCCTGAATGGGCATATTGCTGTGGCTACTCCCTTCCGCTAAACCCTGCCCAATACATGGCGGCTAGACAAGTAAGCTAGTTCATATACTCTGGAGGTTGACCCTCAGTTCTGTAAATAAAATCATTGACTTCAACCTGCCTTCATTCCTTTATTTATTTTTGTGGTACTGGGGATTGAACCTAGGGACACACTACCACTGAGTTACATCTCCAGCCCTTTTTCTATTTTGAGACAGGGTCTCTCTAAGTTGCCCAGGCTGACCTCTAACTTGTAATCCTCCTTATTTAGCCTATGAAATAGCTAGGATTACAGGTGTGGGCACCCCAGCCGCCTCAACCTACTTTTATTGAATGTTGCCTCAGCTAGCCATATCCGTGAATGAAATAGCCACCGTCTTAGCGCCCTGGAGCGCCATCTGGTGTTGCGTGACCAACAATGGCCAAGTAAATGTGCACTTAATTGTAAACTGAAACAGCCAGAAACAGATGTGAAGAGTTCTGATGGGAGCAGGGATTGCTCTGGATTAGATGAGCAAGAAATACCTAGATGAGGGGATTTAAACTGAGCCCTGAACTAGGAAAAATATTGCAGTAGAGGAAACAAATGCAAAACCCTGAAGCAAAAGCTTTGGGATGAATGAGGAATCCAAGGCAAGCCCATGGGACTGGATCATGGGAGGTCAAAGAGAGCCAAAAATACAAGCCATAAAATTCCCAGGGCACGATGACACACGTCTGTAATCCCAGCTACTCAGGAGGCCAAGTCAGGAGGATTTCAAGTTTGAGGCCAACCTAGGCAATCTGCAAGACCCTGTCTCAAAAATAAGAAGGGCTGGGGATGCACCTCAGAGCTTTCATGCGCGAGGCCTGGATTCTATTCCCAGTACCCACATCCACAAATCTAAGTCCTGGGGAAGGAGAGAGGGCAAGAAGTAGACACTGTGGAACGGCTGGGAAGCTGCGTCTGACTCAGTATTTTTTTAAATATATATATTTTATATATTTTAAATATATATTTATATATAAATAAAAATATATTTAAATATATAAATAAAAATATATTTTTATATATAAATAAAAATATATTTATATATAAATAAAAATATATATCTATATATATTTATATATTTTATATATATAAATATATATTTAGTTGGAGATGGACACAATACCTTTATTTTTAATTATTTAGTTTTAGTGGTACTGAGGATCAAACCCAGTGCCTCACACGTGCTAGGTAAGTGCTCTGCCACTGAGCCACAACCCCAGCCCCTGACCCAGTATTTTGAAGACCAGAGACAACCACAGAACTGCCCTCCTGCAAAGGAGTAATATCTGATGTGCATTTTTAAGATTCCTTGCTGCTGGGAAGGCTCCAGAGTGGAAGTAGATCTAGTGAAAAGGCTACCGCAGCTATCCGCATTGAAGTAATGGCAGTCTGAAATAGAATGGTGAAATAAATGGTGAAATAGAATGGAGTTCTCTGTGGGTCCTGGGCAGTACTTAGGGAGTAGATCCAACTGGTGATGCTGGGCTCAAGAAATAAGATAAGGAGGAAGTCATGAAGAGGAACATCCGGGAGGATCAAGAAGGCCCAGCTGCAGGAGCTGACAGGAGTCACAGGCTAACTTAACATTCGGGGAAAGAGTCGGTAGAGTTCAGGAGAGACTTCGTGGACGTACCTGGTTATGAGAGAGAAAACTCTGACAGTCGCAATAAGGTTACTGTTAGGGTAGGCGTGGCAGGCTGGGGGCGGTCCCAGACGGCGCGAGCCGCCCACAGGGGTGGGCCCAGGCCTCACTGCGCAGACGCCGAGTTGTTTCCATGGCGGCGAACCCACGCGCCCCAACCGACAGGCAACTGTCCGGTCCCAGACTTCAGTCTCGCAGGAGTCTGTCCTTCCAAAGTGCGTCATCTCCTCCGCCCCAACCGCTGCCCGAAGTCAGTCAAATCCTGGCCCCAACATGGGCGACCTGGAGCTGCTGCTGCCGGGAGAGGCTGACGTACTGGTGCGAGGTTTGCGCAGTTTCCCGCTGCGCGAGATGGGCTCTGAAGGGTGAGGCAGCTGACTTAGGCGGAGTCACCAGGTCCTTGAATGCGGGAAGCTTGGGCCTGATATTGGGGAAGGGGTTGCCCAGTGTGAAGGGTCCCCCAGGTGGAAAGACAAAGCTCTTTCAGATAGGAGTATATGGTTCCTAAGCCCCCTCTTTGTCTTCGGGATTAGGTTAGGCTTCAATAGGATCCAGCATCACTCCTGATGCACACGTGTGCCCAAATGCACATACATACCCTCTGGAACAGGTGGAACCAGCAGCACGAGAACCTGGAGAAGCTGAACATGCAAGCCATCCTTGATGCCACTGTCAGCCAGGGAGAGCCCATCCAGGAACTGCTGGTCACCCATGGGAAGGTACCCAAAAATCGCAGGCAGCACTCCAGTCTTCACCCATCCCATCCCTCAGGAACAACTGGGTGCCTGCTCTTCCCTCTGGCCTGGTGTCCTCCCTGAAAGGGAAAGAGAAATAAATATGTTACATTTCCTTTCGTACCCCTATTAGACAAGACCCAGGCACACCAAGCCTGTGGCTGGGGCATGAGTTGACTAGGGAGAGAGTCATGGATACTAGAACAAACTAGGCTGTATGGGGAGGACCCAAGTGTTAAAGTCACCCTGAACTACCTAAAAGACCAGAGGATGGCTCCCACTGAAGTGGGAGTGGGGCTTTGATTTGGAAGGAAACAGTCTTTCCAACATGAGGGTTGGGGAATTAGAAAATAGGAAGATGACTTGAGGTAACACTTGACAAAAGATTTCTCCACAAGAAAAAGACAAAGCACACTACTAGGGAGTGGGGTAGAAATAGGGCACTATAAAGGGCCTTGAGTAAGAGTGAGTCCAAGGTACACAAGAGCCTTAGAGGGTCAGAGGACAAGGCCAAGAAAGAAGGACACGAGCAGGAGGGCTGGCCTAAAAGAGATGGGAAGAAGGGAATAAGAGTGCAGGTACAGGGAAGCAAGGCAGTTGGGACAGAGCAAAGGCCAGTCACAGGTACCTGGGGAGTACACCCATAGATTTTGGAGCAGTTGAAAATAAAGGTCTAAGATGCAGGAGAAAAGTCAAGGATGGTACTTGTAGGGCTTGGTAGAGTCCAGGGACCTGGGAAAGTTTGAGAGCTGAGCTGACAGAACCAGGGATGGGAGGGTTGCCAGGCAAAGGAGGTCCATCTCATTCCCATCCTTACCCCATGCTTCAAAGATCCCGACACTGGTGGAAGAGCTAATCGCAGTGGAGATGTGGAAGCAGAAGGTGTTCCCTGTGCTGTGCAAAGTGGAGGACTTCAAGCCCCAGAACACTTTCCCCATATACATGGTGGTGAGTTGGGCCCCTGGCTCACACTTCCTCCAACCCCTTCAGAGCTAAGAGCCAAGGACTGGGGAAGACAATATGCCTGGGTAGTCCCTATGCCTGTCTTGCAACCCAGGCCCTGTTTTCCCCTTTTTTTGACAGGTACACCATGAAGCCTCCATTATCAACCTCCTAGAGACTGTGTTCTTCCACAAGGTGAGGTACTATTCCTGCCCAAGGGCCACTGCTCTGGACTAGAACTGTTTGATTGTGTCCATGTGGGGAGAGCATCGGAGACAGAAAGTTTCCCTTCCCCTTTTCCCTCAGGAGGTATGTGAGTCAGCAGAGGACACCATCTTGGACCTGGTAGATTACTGCCACCGCAAACTGACACTGCTGGTGGCCCGAACTGGCCGTGGTGGCCCCCATGAGGAAGAAGGGTGCCAGGACAATACCCCTATGCAGGTGAACTGAGGTTTCCTGGGGTTGGCAAAGCCTAGATATGGGTTTCCCATGGCCAGTGAAGCAGGGGGTGGCCCAGCTTGAACACTGTGTGCCTCCAGGAGCTGCAGAAGCAGGCAGAGCTAATGGAATTTGAGATCTCACTGAAGGCCCTTTCAGTGTTGCGCTACATCACAGACTGTGTGGACAGGTGGGCAGTTCTCCCAAGTCTGGGGCCTACAGTGGAGGGATAGAAGACTGTGCCTATAGCCTCTGCTTACCTCCCTGCCTACCACCCCCACCCCTAGCCTTTCCCTGAGCATCCTGAGCCGAATGCTTAGCACCCACAACCTACCCTGCCTCCTGGTGGAACTGCTGGAGCACAGTCCCTGGAGCCGGCGGGAAGGAAGTAAGGTCTTCCCACCTACCTGAGCCCTAGCCCACTGCTTCTAGAACATCCTTCAGTATTGACTGAAGTGGGAAACTGGCAGTTCAAACCCTACCCCACTCCCATCCCACAGAGTTTACCAGGATGCTTCACCCAAGGTGGGATGAGACCTTGGCTTTGCAGCAGGCAAAGCCCATGAGTCCATTACTGAGTACTCATCCTGCTCTAGGGCCAGCAAAACCACAACCTGGGCAAGTCCTGTGGCCCAGGTTCTCCCACCTTGCCCAGCCTGTGGGAAGTTCCACAGCACACACAGCTGATTCACTCAAAGAGACTGCAATGGTTACACCCAATGTGCTGGGTCTTCTCCCCAGGCAAGCTGCAGCGATTCGAGGGTGGTCATTGGCAGACAGTAGCCCCCTCAGAGCAGCAAAAGCTGAGCAAGTTGGATGGGCAAGTGTGGATCGCTCTGTACAACCTGTTGCTAAGCCCAGAGGCCCGGGCCCGCTACTGCCTCACGAGCTTTGCTAAGGGACAGCTACTCAAGGTGGGGAGCTCCCCCCAACTAGTGCCCACAGCCCCAGCACTGCTCCACTTCATCCCACCCCCACTGTATCCCTGCTGGTCATCTTTGCCCACCTACTTCCACCCTAGTCCTCCTTTCAGATCTTGAGCTTCAGGTGACAAAGCAGCTGGTAGGACATAAGCCCCACAGGTACCCTCAGCCCACCTTCCCTGCCAGCACCTGTTTGACACTGGCCTTCCCTGGATACCCTTGCAGCTTCGGGCCTTCCTAACAGACACATTACTTGACCAATTGCCCAACTTGGCAGACCTGCAAAGTTTCCTGGCCCACCTGACCCTGGTCGAAACCCAGCCTCCTAAGAAGGACCTGGTGTTGGAACAGGTAGGCATCTGGAAAGTTAATCAGTCAGGACCACTGTCCACTTTGCCAGCTCTTTCCTGCCCCTTCCATTACTCTCCCCCAGATCCCAGAAATCTGGGAGCGGCTGGAACAAGAGAATAGAGGCAAATGGCAGGCAATTGCCAAGCACCAACTTCGGCATGTGTTCAGCCCCTCTGAGCAGGACCTTCGGCTACAGGCGCGAAGGTAAGTCCTGCTGAGCTGGCAAAGGGGTGGATGGAAGGCAGGAGGCATGGACTGGGCAGGGGTGGAACTGTGTTCCTACCTGCCAAACCCAGTGAGGCCCACTTGACTGATCCACTAGGTGGGCTGAGACCTACAGGCTGGATGTGCTAGAAGCAGTGGCTCCAGAGAGGCCCCATTGTGCCTACTGCAATGCAGAGGCCTCCAAGCGATGCTCGAGATGCCAGAATGAGTGGTATTGCTGCAGGTGAGGGTATCTTAGGATGACCTTAGTCCCCTAAGCCCCAATCCTCGATCCTCCCCACCCCCAGCACTGCCATCCTCACCTGTCCCACCTGCCTACAGGGAGTGCCAAGTCAAGCACTGGGAGAAGCATGGGAAGGCTTGTGTCCTGGCAGCCCAGGGTGGCAAAGCTAAGTGAGGGTGGCAGCCGCTGAGGGCCGTCCAATACAACCCAGTCAGAGTGCACCCCTGAACCTCAGGATCTCTGTCTGCTCTCTGCCCCTCTGCCGGACCCCAGTCTCCCTGGTGGTGAGCACAGCTGGTTCAAGAAGAGCTGCTGAGCCACCCACACACACCCCACAAGTGAAGGCTCCCCACTTCCTGCAACCCGGCATATAGGCGGAGGGCAAGGCCACAGTCTCAGCAAACCAGGGCAGGAGGCCTGGGTGGCGGGGCGTGGGCCGGATGTGGGGACCCTCTTCCTCTAACACAGTAAAGTTAACCCCTAGAAACATGCCTGTCTCCGTGTGGCGCTTTGCGGTCGTCGTCTGGGCGTGCCGTAATTAAGGATAAAAGGAAAGGGAGGGAAAGGGTTCTTTGAGAAAGCCCCCACCCCACCCCCACTTCGCTCCACCTGCAGGCCAACACTGTCAGCTTTCACAGGTTTCCACTCGGCGGCTCTCCCCGCTCTTTCCCGCCGCCCTGCCTGGATTCTGGGGGCGGCGCCGAAGTCGTGGCCCGCCCTGTGGCCCCGCCCTCCCCGCACTAGCTAGCTCCCGGAGCCGGCTGAAGCCTGGGCCCGACCTGGCCATGTCGGTGAAGCCAGAGCTCATTGAGCTACAGGAGCTCGCATCTGCTGGATGCACCAACCCAGGCCGCACCCGCCTGGAGCGTGCCAACGCGCTGCGCATCGCGCCCGGCACCGCGCGCAACCCCGCACGGCAACAGGTCCCGGGCAGTGGCCACCGCTTCCAACCCGCAGGGCCCACCACGCACACGTGGTGTGACCTCTGTGGCGACTTCATCTGGGGCGTCGTGCGCAAGGGCCTCCAGTGCGCGCGTGAGTAGCGGCTCCGTACGCCAGCGAGAGCCAAATGGGCGGCCGAGGGGCAGCACCATCGCTGCAGGTCAAGTCTTGGCGGAGGGAGTCGTCAGGGACAACCCCCAAGATCAGGTCTCTCATCTTGCCCCATCGCGGAAAAGAGTGCAGGAAGATGGTTTATCCCTAGTCGCCCTCCATCCGTGGCTGGGGCACAGTTGGGCAGAGGCAGTACAGTAAATAACGAGGTGCTGATTTCAAGTGTCTTTTAAGTGTCTTGACCCTTAAGAAAGCTTTTGTGCCTACTGTTGTTCTCTGAGCCCATATTCCCAGGTCTGCCTTTTCCCAATAATTCTGTCACCGTGTCTCTCCAGAATTCTTGTACTGAGGGGAAGTTACCCACCAATGGAAAGGGGCCTGGAAAAAGTTAGAACCTCGGGTGGACCCTCTGCAAGCAGGAATTTCCTTGAGTCTTTATTTAGCAACCACCTATCTTGGCCCCAACGAATCAAGTGTTTAGCAAGTAACTATCTTGGTCACAGTGAACTGGGTACTAAAACGCAGAACACAGCCATACACCCAGTGGTCCTTCTGCCCTTCAGGGAATCACCAGCAAGTTGAAGTTCTAGCTGTTCACCAGCTAGAATCACTGGGAGCACTTTTACAGCCCTCTCATCTCCTTCTGCCTTCATCCTGTCTCGATCTGTTGAATCAATTGTTGGAGGTGGACCCTAGGTATCCATAATTTTTAAAAATCTCCCAGGGACATGGGGTTGGGGTGTGAGGTGGTGTCATTATAATGTGCAGCCTAAGTGGAAATTCAGTACACTGACCCATACAGGAACTTAGGAATGGTACCCTAGGCCATGCATGGAGACCTTCTCATCCAGTATAGAAGTATGTCACAGACTCAGCTAGAGAAGCACAGGGATTTGTGACAGACTACAAAGCAGGAAGAAGGGCTGGGACATTGCAGTGTTCTCCAGGAAAAATAAAGTGGCCATGGAAATGAAAAACAGGACAGTTTAGGTCTTAGGCAAGAGGTAGGGACAAAGGAGGAATCAATCAGGTGAGTATAGACGAGCAGGGAAGTGATCAAACCAAGCCCTGGACATCACCATTAGATCTGGAAGTAGAGACAGAACCAGCAAAGAAGGAGAGCAGGAAGAAAACCTGAAATGCGGTCTCTGGAAGTCAAGGGAAGCTAGTATTAAATGATGCTGAGGAGTACAGAATGGAGAATGGGCCGCTGAGGACCCTGACCAGGGCAGTTTCCTGGAGGGAGGGGCAAGAAAGCCTGAGAACAGTAGATATAAGAGTGAAGACAAAAATTTAGATGAATGTAAACCAGTGTTTTGGTCTGAGAGGGCAAATGATAACCAGAGAAGGTCGTAGATTAAAAGTTTTTTCTCCTTCAAGTAAATGGGCGGAGGAAGTTCTTGCTAGGCGCTAGAGATTTAAGTGTTGAGCAGGCCTGGATCCCTAACAGCCTGAGGCCTTCCAGTCAGTTTCCTGACACGCCCGGGAACCAACACTAGAGTCTGCATAACAGTGGGCAGTAACGGGGCCTGAGATAAGTCTGGTTCGGTGGGCAACGGCTACCATCCTGGGGATTCCCTATCAGTCCCCGGGACACTTCCCCGAGCTGGAGTTCCTCCACCTCACCGCCAGCCCTCTCTGCAGACTGCAAGTTCACCTGCCATTACCGCTGCCGCGCTCTCGTCTGCTTGGACTGCTGCGGACCCCGAGACCTGGGCTGGGACCCCGCGCTAGAACATGACACTAACGTGGTGAGAGAAGTCTCCGGGCCGTCCGGGGTGGGGGTGGGGGAGACGCGCGGACTGGCAGGTTACAGCGCAGACGTTCGAGAACACCATGGGTCCTGGCTCAGTAATCGTTCTAATAGCCGATTTTCCGACAGCAGAATGGCCAATTCTGCGCGCTGGCTTGGCGGACTGCCGCAGGACGCTACACAAGCGGTCCCGCGCCAGGCCCACGCGCACTTCCCACAACCTCTTCCAGTCCTTAGGCGGAGTTGTTGCACATGCGCACACGTTGCAACACGTCCCCTCTGGCAGGTGTGGCCTGCGAGGCCGAGCTGGGTTGAGCTGCTTGGGCAATGAGGTCATTCCTGAGGTTCAGCGCGTTTGTCCCCGCCCCTCAGAGATCGTCCCCCAATGAGACAAGAGCTAGATCCCAGCTGTAGACGTTTTAGTCTTAACGGTTGCGACGCGGCGCTGGCCCCGGCGCAAGCGCACACTGATAACACGCACGCACGCGCCTCGGGCGGTGGTTTGAGGCTACTGACATATAGGACTAGGGGGCTCGGCGGGCGCGGCGATGGGTGAGGCGGAAACGCCTTCTTTCGAGATGACCTGGAGCAGCACGACAAGCAGTGGCTACTGCAGCCAAGAGGACTCAGACTCGGAGCTCGAGCAGTACTTCACTGCGCGTACCTCGTTGGTCCGCAGGCCGCGCAGGGACCAGGTGGGAGACAGGGGTTTCCGGCGGCGGGCGAGGGGCGGTCGCTGGAATCTCGCCCCTGCCCGGTAAGTTGCGGTGTGGAGAGTTGGTGGGCAATCCCACCCTCCGGTCCGCGTGGCTCCGGGCTGGGGCCTGCCCGCGGAACCGTGCGTCCGTCCGATTTTAAGCCCAGTGTAAAATCCCGATCCAATGCGTCGGTACTGGGTACTTCGGTCTCCTTGCTCTATCACAGACCGGTTGAAGCAGGGGAAGCAGCTCTGTAGCTTGAGGTAGACCAGAGACGACGTTATCCACTATGACTAAAGCCAACTGCGCAGCCTGTACAGACCTCTTGATTTCGTGTTTGGGCGCTCCCACTCCCTCCCTGGGGAAGCTGAAGAAGGAAGTGGAGGAGGAGGAGTATTCTCCGGGAAAGGAGAAGTTATGTTTAGGAGGGGAAAGGTGAAAGGAGTCCGGCTGCTCTACATGAACTCCTGGATGGAGTTAGCTGAGTCTGCAGCCATTGCTGGCCCTGGTCTTTGACCAGCTGCTGGAATTTAGAGGATTCCAGTCCATTCTAGAAGGTGGACCTTAGGAAAGGGGATTTAGGAGAACAGGAAGCCTTCTTTTGGACTGTAAGCATTCAGGAGCACTTTACCCACAGGAGGAGGAAAAGCTAGATTGTAAAGTGCCCCGAAAGGGGTGAAAAGAGATTGGATTCCTAATTGAAGATTGTAAAGTGTGTGCAGGGGCAGCAGAACCTGTCAGAGTCCCACGTATCCCCATTATCAGAGACCTCTGGGCTGCCTTGGCTGTAACCACCAACTTAAGATAACTAACTATTCCTGGGCCAGAAGACCTCAGGGGAGCATGCAGGCCAGGGCAACAGCGAAAAGAGATGGGGATTGTGAAGTGTAGTGGACCTGGCAGCAAAGGGGTAGAATTCATTATTTGAGCCAAGAAAATGGAATTGTGGATGATGCTTTAGATGAAATTTGACAAAATTCCTTACAGAACAGGTGATGCTTAGGACGGCAAATCTCAGCCCAGAGCTAGAGTGTAAGATTTGAG
The DNA here is from genome assembly GCF_902686455.1 of Sciurus vulgaris. Classification (NCBI taxonomy): domain Eukaryota; kingdom Metazoa; phylum Chordata; class Mammalia; order Rodentia; family Sciuridae; genus Sciurus; species Sciurus vulgaris. Next base: position 115,664,765 of record NC_136470.1, on the reverse strand, counting down.
TGTGGACCCCTAAGATTGTCTCCATACCTAAGATAGACTAAGCTATCTTCCAATATGGAAAGGTGGGTAAAAAACACAAGATGCTAGTCAATTGAAAAGGAGGCAAGATGGAACACATTTGTAATCCCAGCAACTTGGGAAGCTGAGGCAGGAGGATCACAAATTCCAGGCCATCCTCAGCAACTTAGCAAGGCCCTAAGAAACTTAGCGAGACGCTGTTTCAATAGAAAATATAAAAAGGCTGGGGGTGCAGCTCAATAGAAAAATAACCCTGGGTTCAAGCCTCAACACCGCACGCCCCCCCCCCCAAAACGGAAAAAAAAAAAAAAAAAAAAGGAAGAAGAAAAGGAGGCTGAAAAGTCCCAAGTACTATGTAAAATACAACCTTCAATCACTAGGGACAATGGTAGAATAGAGGGTGGGTTGCTATAGTACAAAAGAAGAGAAATTCTGTGATCATGCAGTACATCCCTCTGGGACACTATTGGGAGTCTTCTAGGAGACAATTTTGGAAACAGAAAAAGAAGCTTCTTACTCTAGAATCCTGATAGGATAGAATAGTACAGTGCATCTAATCCTAGTCTCTTGTTTTATTAGTGAAGATACTGGGGGAGAAGGAAAGGAACTAGAATGAGGTCACTGTGTTCCAGTCCAGGACTCTAGGATAATCCAGAAAGGGAAGAAGGAAGAGTAAATTTTCTCATTTCCAGACTGGAACTCAGAACTGTCACAAAGAAGGGGAATAAATTAACATCATCCTGTGCCCTTCCTTTTCTATAAACAGACCACTGTTCCTTCTTGCTTCAGCACTAAAGGGTTTGCTCACCGTTCCCCCTGCTCCCAGCACCCCTCCCATCCCATTACTCCTTCCTGTTGGAGCTGTCTTTATTATCTCAGCTTCTCTTCTTGGGCCTGAACAAGCACATCCACCCCTTTCCCAGCTTCCAGCCCTCATTTTACCTACAAGGTCCCTCATTTTCCAGGGCCCACACTATTTGTTCTTACTAGTCTGACAGGGTTGCCCGCTTTCTCTAGGATCCTTTATCTTGGAATTTTCATTCATAATTCAGCACTTTCCTTCATCCAAGAGACTTTTGGAAACCTAGAAGGAAAATGGGCTTTGGCTCCCAACTCAAAACCTTTTTCCTTTGAAGCCTTAGTCCTCAGCCCCATATACTTACAGTCTGCTAACTGGCAGCCAGGTTCTGGGTAAAGAGTGCTATACAGTCATGGGCTCCACTGTACTCCCTTCACCTCTCTTCCCCATTCATCCCAATCAGTGGTTTAAGCAGGTTAGGAGGCTCCAAGGCAGCAGTCAGGAGAACCCTGGTTGCCCTGGACTCAGCAGTCTAAACTCTGGTCATCCTGGGCGTAATGTCATTCTATGGAAGACCTGGTGAGAATTCTTTGAGACAAAGCATTGGTCAGTGGTTATGTCAGCTGTTTGTGACATTCCCATTCCAATTAAGGCCTATCTGACATCAACAGGAAATAAGGCTGATGCAGTGGGGGCCAGATGAGTTTGGTAGAGAGTCATTTCAGATCCCTGGATGCCCTGGCCCATCCTCTACCCTTCCAGCAAGAATCCATTCCTAAGTGGAGAAGGGGACTAAGTGGTGGAGCTAACATTTTTTAACTAAATTCCCAGACAGCAGAGGAAAGCGCAGAAACCATCTGCTGGACACTTGTAGAACGGGCTCTTCCAGGAAGTTACTGTAGAACGGGTTCTTCCAGGAAGTTACCTGTGCATCTCTGGCAGATTGGAGCTCAGCCTGAAGCTGCCTTTTGTGTATCTTGGATCAGTGTTAAATGACCTGTCACAGTGATTTCCTCAGTATGTCTGAGATACGGAGGGATGGTCCCAAGAATCCCACCAAGGAGATCTCTCATTGTAGAGATCAGTCTTCCGCTCCTGCCCACTGGTGGACTAGACTACAGATATGCATCAGTCCCCATACCTCCTACCCTGCAGTGGATTGTGGCCCCCATGCTAGAACAGAGTGAAAAAATGGGCTGCTTTCTCCAGGTAAAACCCTGACTCCAGGTCAGCTTTAGGACCTGAGAGTTGGGCTATGCGGTTGCAACATGGTTTTGTGGTATTTTATTCTTTTTTTTTTTTTTTTTTGGTGTGTGTGTGAAGAGGTTCTGGGGGTCAAACCCAGGACCTTGCTTATGCTAAGCAAGAACTCTGCTACTGAGCTACAGCCTAAGCCCCAAAGTATGATTTTACATTAAACAAGTCCCTCCAGAGTCCCCCATGTTTTCCTGGCTCCTGGCTGACCCTGATTCTTTGATATTCTTAGAGCCATATGAAGTGCTGAAACCACACTGAGCAAGCAGTGAAGAGAAGCCAAATGATTCTACTCTTGCCATCTATCCCCGTAACATGCAGAACCACATAGGTTCAGAGTGCATGGGTTCAGCAACAGGGCCATAGGTAGTCAGGTTTTGGTTTTTGTTGTTTTTTTGATACTGGGGATTGAACCCAGGACAGAGCTGCTCAACCACTGAGCCACATCCCCAGCCCTTTGTTATGTTTTATTTGGAGACACTGTCTTGCTAAGATGCTGAGGCTGGATTTGAACTTGCCATCCTCCTGCCTCAGCCTCCCAAGCTCCTGGGATTACAGACAAGTGTCACTGCACCTGGAAGCAGTCAGTTTTTAAGAGCGACTGCAGGCTGGGGTTGTGGCTCAGTGGTAGAGCACTTGCCTGGCATGTGTGAGGCATTGGGTTCGATTCTCAGCACCACATATAAATAAGTGAATAAAATAAAGGTCTACCAACATCTAAAAAATATTAAAAAAAAAAAAAAAAAAAAAGAGAGAGAGAGAGAGAGAGAGAGCGACTGCAGAGGCCATTTTCCAGAGAAGTCCTGGGTGCCTCAAGGGCCCTGTGTCCATTCTGGCCTTCTTTTAGGATGATCCTGTGGAATGGGAGACACCTGATCTTTCTCAGGCTGAGATTGAACAGAAGATCAAGGAATACAATGGACAGATCAACAGCAACCTCTTCATGAGCCTGGTGAGTTGACTGCTCAGGCAGAGGAAGGGAATTTGGGCAGAAGCAGTTACCCAGCTATATGCCTGATGCCCAAAGAATAATAGCCAAGGTATTCTTGGGTGGGCCCAAGCAGCAATTTATGCATACCCAGCCTAGCCCCAAGTGCACAGACAGAACCCTAGACTATTCTCTTACCTGGCACTTACTGTCATGGTTTGGTTTCTCTTTCTTTTCAGAACAAGGATGGCTCCTACACAGGCTTCATCAAGGTTCAGCTGAAGCTGGTCCGCCCTGTCTCAGTGCCCTCCAACAAGAAACCACCCTCCTTACAGGATGCCCAAAGGGGCCCAGGACGGGGTACAGCTGTGAAGCGACGCACTTCCTTTTACCTGCCCAAGGATGCTGTCAAGCATCTACATGTGCTGTCACGCACACGGGCACGCGAGGTTATTGAAGCCCTGCTGCGCAAGTTCTTGGTGGTGGATGATCCTCGCAAGTTTGCACTCTTTGAACGGGCTGAGCGTAATGGCCAAGGTAGGCTTCCTACCCCATTCTGCCCTCTGTGAAGGCATATATGCATGTACCCATGCATGCAGGGGTTAAGGCTGCTAGGCCTATCTGTGATCATATATCCCTTTCCCCCTGCCTGGCCTTCAGTGTACTTGCGGAAGCTGTCAGATGATGAGCAGCCCTTGCGTCTGCGACTCCTCGCAGGACCAAGTGAGAAGACCCTGAGCTTCATCCTAAAGGAGAATGACTCTGGGGAGGTGAATGTAAGTATACAGTCTTCCTTATATTCTTGGTTGTCATTCAACAACACTGATGGGCTATAGCATCCCTTCAAGCATTAAGATGTTTTACTTAGGGGTTGAGGGTTGAGGGTATAACTTAGTGGTAGAGCATATTCTTAGCATGCACAAGGCCCAGGGTTCTATCCCCAGCACCAGAAAAGAAGCAGGTGGCACTGGATTTATAGCTCAGGGTAGAGTGTTTGCTTAGCATGACTAGACCCTGCATTTAATCCCTAGCCCTGTTTAAAAAAAAAAAAAAAAAAAAAAAAAGATGAAAATTCTTTAGAAGCTATCTGGCTGCAAAGCATTGGGTCTGTGGAGTAGGGTTAGACTCAGTGTGACTGGGGAACATCCTGTTTCATTGCCTCTCAGTGAGATGACTATTTTATAGGATCCATCTTCTATATGACTGCTGTCAAGAATCCTAGCATAAACTATTGAGGCAAGAGCCAAACATCAGAAAACCCAGCCCTGGCTTGTGTGACCATGATATGTTGATTTTGTCTGGGGAGGGTCTTCCAGCTTGGCCAGACATACTGCAACCTATATACCTCCCCTCTGCTCCCTTGCAGTGGGATGCCTTCAGCATGCCTGAACTACACAATTTCCTACGCATCTTGCAGCGAGAAGAAGAAGAACACCTCCGCCAGATCCTGCAGAAGTACTCCCATTGCCGCCAAAAGATCCAAGAGGCCCTGCATGCCTGCCCCCTGGGGTGACCTCTCCTACCTCTGGCGGCAGGAGGGGAGTAGGCAGTGCCAAGAGCGTGCCGTGTGAGTGTGATAGGGCCCATGGGGCCTGAGGAATGAGTGTGCATGGAGGTCCTCCCCCTTTGGGGGAATGAGCCCAGAGAACAGCGAAGGAGCTGGCCCCCTGCGTCCACTAGTGGGTGAAGTGGGGCATGGCTTTGCATCTCTTTGCCCCTCATGTACTGGGTCATGGTGGGCCAGGACTTCCCTTGGAAGCTGCTCCAGGCTTGCAGCAGGGGTGGAGCAGACAGAGTCTCCTTATTTCATGTCTCAGATGTGATAATCTTGGGGATCCTATGAACAGAATAGGATCAGTTTGCAGGGTTGAGGATCCTCACCCATGGGGAAGGTTGTGTTTTAGGTCTTGAATAGAGTTTCAGGATAACCCTCTCAGAACCAAGGGTGGATGCTCAGAATAAGGCAGGCATCAAGGTAGAGTCTACATTTCCTTCTAGTGCCTTTTGACTCCTCACACACCCTGAGGTCAGGGAGTGCTGGTGTACAGTACAGCAATAGTGCCTCAGTGCCTCCCCCAAGGAGGATATCTTTGGGCCAGGCCAGGGTCTGTGAATGTGGGCACTCTGCCAGCCCCATTCCTTATCTGCCATTCAAAGCCAGGGTCTCTCCCTCAGATATTTTTGATGAAGTGTGTGAATGTATGTAGTGTTTTGTGGCCTCATGAATGCCTCCTGTGGGAAAAGGGAGGGGGGTGACAGTAATCATCAGAGCCTGAGGCCTGAGAGAATTGGCTGAATAAAGATTTAAGAATCCTTCTGCTTTTGCTTCCTCTCTTGTGGGCCCATTGCTGTGGTTGCTTCTCATGATAGCAGCTGCCAAGGGTGATGGACAGGCTCACAGGGCATCCTTTGCAAGGTCAGCATGGACCATGTGAAGACGTATGCATGTTTTAGTCATCACTCAGCACATTGGGACTCAGGCGGTGATGGGGGCAAGAATAGGCTACAGCTAGAGCTTAGGGGAAGCCATTCTCTCAGCACACACCAACAGCTGAGAGAAGTGGTGGTGTAACCCCTTCAAATATTTATTCATCAGCTGCTATGGACTGGACACCAAGGGTACAGCTGTTAAGAATTCTTGTTTTAATGAAGCATGCATTCAGGTTGAATTTGGAAAGAACATGAAGTTCCTTTTTTTTTTTTTTTATACTTTTTTTAGTTGTCAGGGGACCTTTATATGTGGTGTCGAGATTCAAACCCAGTGCCTCACGCTCTACCACTGAGCCACAACCCCATCCCTGAGAACATGGAAGCTCTTAAGACCTCAGTGTAGCTATAAGACACTTGGCCAGTTCCTTAATTGTCCTTGGGCTCTGTTTCTTTACATGTGATGGTGACTACCACAAAAATACCATTGTGAAAACAGAAGCCAGACAGGTACCCTGTGGCTTGGCCTTGGTTGAGCCCTAAAGTGCTGGTTCAAAGTGTCCTGGTTGAGGAGGCCCCGCTGGGCGGCTTAAGTTCTGGGGATCTGGGACGTTGGAACTGTCATACATGCCAACCAGCGCGCCAAAGAAGCCAGGAGAACGACGCTACCACCGTTCAAGGGAGGGAGCTGCCCCAGCTGACGAGAGCGTGGCCTGCTGGGATCTGAGGACTTGCAGGGCATGCTGGGATGCCAGTATCTGAGGGTGACCACTGGCTCTGCCACACAGACCGACGAGCGCTGCAGCCAATCAAAGAGGGCAGCGTGCGGAAGCGGAAGTGAGGTTTCCGTGGAGACAGGAGCCTGCGGAAGGCGGCGGGTGGCGGCGGCAGCGGCAGCAGCACCTGCAAGCGGAGGCTGGGCAGGGCATGGTAGAACCTACTGCACTGTGAGAGCGCAGCGGCCGCGGGGTCCGCCATGCGCTGGCGGCCCTGACATGGGCGCCAGCGGCTCCAAAGCTCGGGGCCTTTGGCCCTTCGCCTCGGCGGCAGGGGGCGGCGGCCCGGAGGCAGCGGGCACTGAACAAGCTTTGGTGCGGCCTCGAGGCCGACCGGTGCCCCCCTTCGTATTCACGCGCCGCGGGTAAGGGCGTGAGTTCTGCTTCTGGGAGGACAGGCAAGCGGCCGGGTGCCCTACGCCACCGGGATCTGTCACCCGACCCCCTCCTACACCCCAATTAGGACAACTTCGGTATTCGGGTCCCCATTCGAGCAAAGGGTGGGGAAAGTCGGGAGTAGACTTCTGGAGGTCTGACTGATCTAAAGGGCTCCCTAGGGAAGGGTGGACCTTAGGCTGTCTCTGAGCAGACACTCCCCACGGTAAAACTAACATAGGGCCTTCGTGAGATCTCTGGACCTCTTCCTTGCATCTCTTCAAACTCAGCCTGCAATTGAAGGTTTTTATCCTCCTCCTTCTCCCAGTTCTTCCAAAGGGAGAATGACCTTCTGTTTAGGCTTTGTCTCTTCCCCATAGTAGTAGGTTGGACCTCTGAGTAGTGACTGAGAAAGCGGAGGTGGCCCTGCTTGAAAGTGGGGGATGGCGGGATCCTCACTCGGTTATGTTCTCCAGAAGTAGAGTGCTGACCTAACCCCCACTTTCCCCCCGGACCCCCACACAAGAGCATCAGCATGACCTGACCATAGTGGGCTCATGGGGATGACACTCCCTATGATGGATATTTGGCTGTAGATATCAGGGAGATCTGACAGTGGAAATTTGACTGCACCAGCCACTTAAAGGGAGGATGCAGTATTCCTCCTCTTAGTCTCCTTCCTAGATCAAAACATCTGCTCTCAATCTTTGGCACTAGACCAGTTGTGTCTTCTGGACTGAGACCAACATGCCTAGGCTGCCACCCTGCTCACTCCGTAAGTCCTAGATGAAGGGACTGATACTGGAATGACTGTTCTCTCACAACAGATCAGTAATGGGAACTGACTTTGGTTGACTGGATAGTATGTTGTCATGTGGGTTGTCTTCTTTTTTTTTGTAAATATTTTTTAGTTGTAGGTGGACATAATACCTTTATTTTTTTTATATGTGGTGCTGAGGATTGAACCCAGGGCCTCACTTATGCTAGATGAGCACTCTACCACTGAGCCACAACCCCAGTCCTAGGTTCTCTTCTTGAGGGTATGACAAAGTCACACTGGCCAACGTCCCATTCCCCACTTCCTTCTAGTAGACTCCAAACCCTAAGCCAAAGAATTCTCCAGGTATAGTATCCTTTCTTCTTCCCACCAAGATTGTTCCTCCCCACTTGGGGTTGGGCACACTTCCCTGTGGTGTATGGCATTTGCCATAAGCAGATGTGGGGCTCAAGTCCAGCCTGTTCCCTTCTCCCTCTACACAGCTCCATGTTCTATGACGAGGATGGGGATCTGGCTCACGAGTTCTATGAAGAGACAATCGTCACCAAGAACGGGCAGAAGCGGGCCAAACTGAGACGGGTGCATAAGAATCTGATTCCTCAGGTGAGGGGCTCGGTAGAGGTCATAGAGCTTTCATCAAGTATGTAGAGGTAGACCCAGATGGGGTCTGCTGGGGGAGGAGTTGGGAGGAGCAGGAAAGCTTCCTGAAATAGACACCATGAGCTGACCCTCATAGCCTTTGTTTCCATGGCAGGGCTTCGTGAAGCTGGATCCCCCCCGCCTCCATGTGGATTTCCCTGTGATTCTCTATGAGGTGTGAGCCTGGGGGATGGCATATACAAACACCGCCTGCCTCAGCAAGAAACTCCCAGGCTGGAGGTGTGGTTTCCATTGAGGAACCCAGGCCAAGGCCACAACCCTGAATAAACTCCGCTGGCCCAGAACCTTCAGCTGTGAGCAGGGCAGTCCCTTGGTGTTAATTGTATATTGGTTTGTGTGTGGACAGGAGGTGGTTAGTGACTGGTGAAGGCTAATGGCAGATTTACCAGCCCACCCTCCCCAGCCACTCTTGAGAGAAACATGGCAGGGCATATGCCAGTCAGGAATGCCTGGTTCCTGGTTCCTTGCCTGGCCTGCTTCCTTTCAAGCTTTCCCAGGGCCAAGCCCTGCTAGAAGCTACAGCACTTTACAAATAAAGTCAGCCTTCTTCCAGCCCCTGGGCTGTGGGGGCTTTACACAAATGAGAACTTCCTTTCCCTCACTTCCCTTATCCCCTAGTTGGAGCATTTCAGCCGTTTGCTACCTCGATTCCTCCTGTATTGGACAAAGGCTGGGGCAGCACCAGTCTGATTCTTCCCATCTGCCTGCCATTTATTCCAACTCTCAGATGGACAGTTTGCTGGCAGTTAATAGGAATGGGGACTGTTATGGGAGGCTTCTCCCTTCACCCAGGGCTGGATTGATCCTTACCCACTGCAACTAATTGTTTACCCTTCCCCTATTTCCTATTTGAGAGAGTGCAGGCCAGGGTCAGAATGGGCTGTAGATGCCTGTGCATGTGGGGAGTTGCCCCAAACCACCTATTCTAATTCCCCTTGCCTTTTCACCAGCCCCCAACACCAGTTGGAAGGGAACTGTCTGTGGTAAGGAACAACACATAAGGGCTGGTGCAGATAGCTATAAGGAGCCCACCATCCTTCCCCTACAGTATCCTCACCCCTTCAGTATCACTTAAGGGAAAGTAGTGGAGCCCGTTGGTAGACACAGAAAGGAAGGGAAAAACATAAAAGGAATACTTAAAATGTGAAGGTTTGTAAATAGTCTAGTCTATGATGATGTTTGGACAGAGTCTGATTTCTATATAGAAATTACTTTTTTTTTTTTTTAAATCCTTTATTGTGCAAGCTCTGTGCTTCTAGAATGTGGGAAATGGCCTGGGGAGAGTGGCCCCCAGCATAGGAAGACTGTTGTGTTATTTGTTCAATTTCAATAAAATTATTTGTAGATCCTGAAAATGAGTGTGGCATCCTCTAGGACTGTGACACCCAGTGTTTAGACTACCACCTGGGATCAACAGGTAGCCCTGGGCACAGGACTCTGGCAGTCTTACTTACCATCTCAAGCATGGACCAAGAATAAGCCTGAGCTCTAACTGTGACAATCCCAGCTATGACCAGTAGGTGGCTGTGTATTCACACAGACACCACCCCTGGGCCTCTCAGATGGGGCAACTGCTTACCTGTCTGTTGTTCAAGGTGATAGAAATCTCTGGAATCAGAGGGCCTAGGTGCTTCACTAGGAATCAGTCCCTAAGGTAAGAGTATGACCTAGATAGTTCTAGTCCCAACATTGCCAGCTGATCTTAAGTGAATTCATAACCTGAGCCCCAAGGATTTCAAAGGCCCAGACATGCATGGACAGTAGACAGGTGCCAGCAAGCCACTGGCCTGCTGCCAGGCTCTGCAGCCCAAACTTCACCTGCCTCTTCTCCTCCAAGGCTACCACTGGGAAAGTGAGCTCTGGACTTTGTTCCAACCTTCAATCCTTCCTTCTGTTCTCTGCTGCCTGCACTGTGGACTTTCCCCCCGCCCCCACCAGAAGTACACTACCATGGAACTATACTGCCAGTCCTTTTTTTTTTTTTAAACAGTTCTTGCTAAATTGTTCAAGCTGGCCTTGAGTTTATGATCCTCTTGCCTGTGAACTTTCTGCCTACACCCCTCAGGGCCTGCTGTGGAGCAGGTTTTCTGCTAGACCTAATCTTTGGCCATCAGTGCAACTCCCAGTTAAGGAAGGGGAATTCAAGGACCCAAGCTTCTAAGTTCGGGAAATTGGCCTGCCAGTCTTTCAGGGGCTTGAATTTGTCATATCTGTAGTAGGATCACTCTGTGCAGCTTGGACTTCTTGTTGTGGGCTGCCTTCCCATTCCCCTTAAGATGCCAAGCCTAAGGCCTTGTCATCCTCCACTCCACCCTACTATTTGTTGAAAGGCCAGGGCTCTCCCATACCAAACAGCATCCTATCTCTCACCACCACTGTCCCAGCCTAGAGGAACTCCCTGTGCTGGGCCTGCTCAGCTGACCCTAAAGCTTGAAACAATGGGAGTCAGGCAGTGCTTCCCCCTCTCCCTCCCACTGGGCTGTGCTCACTTCCTTCCTGCTGACGGCCTGAGGAAGTGTCCCTGCCCTGGGACAGTCTGGTCTGGCCTTTGTTTTCCCAGGGGTCCCCACCCTGGGAGCTTCCTAGGCCTCTGTCCCTTGTGAAGCCAGCACAGTGATACAGGGACACGGCACCCATTCTTGTCATATCTTGGACTCCTGGGTTCTCAGGGCCAGATCCAGGTTATGCACTCACCTCCCACAGACTCCCACACAGACAGGAGAGGGGGTCCCTGTGCATTAGAACGGTAAAGCCAACCATATGTGAACTTCCCCTCCCCCAAAAACACACCCCTTTCCCCCCCTTGTTGTAAGGAGCCCCCTACTCTGTAGTGGACTCAGTAAAATCCATCAGGGAATGTCCTTCAGCAGGATAGTACTCTGTAGACCCTGCCCCACCCCTACCCCACAGTCATACACATCAAGTATTTTCCTCTCTGTCACACTTGAGATACTTCCCCTCTTGGTGGAAAAAAAAAAAAAAAAAAAAAAAAAATTGACTCAGCTGTTGGAAGTTCCCCCATCCCCCAGGGCTGGTGTCCTTCTTTGGCACCTACTGTAGGAGGCCATCAGTTGAACACTCCCCAAGTAGTTTGACCCTCCCAAAAGACCAAGACTTGGGCCCCCTCACACCCTACTAGATAAGGATGGGCCCAAACCTCAAGGAAAAGTTGGGGAAGAGAGTTAAGAAAATTGTGGGCTTGCGGGAGACTGACACCTGGTCCTGGGCTCATAGCCTTCCTGTCACTTGGCACAGCTGGGGGGCCAGATCCTACTGGAGAAGGTGGGAAGGGCAGCCAGCCATCAATGCACGCCAGAGGAAAACAGGGTCAAGGCAATCTCCTCCCCCGCGCCTGTTCCTGGCCTTTTCCTCTCAGAGGGGCAGCAGGAAGTGAAGAGAAAGGGCTGGGATGGGAGGCGGGAGCGGGTGGGAGGGAATGGGGTTTATCAAGTCGCCGGCGGGCTGCCCAGTGGGCAGCAGCTGGTGAAAGTATCCTGGCTGGAGAGGTTCACTCCAAGAAGGAGGGAGGCCGCCGACCTACTGGGCCGACGGACTCCCAGACAGGTGAGCCCAACATAGACTGCAGAAGACTGGTGGTCTGCGTCGCCATAGATGCGCTTGCTGCGGCACTACCTATCCCTCCTCTCAGGCGCCGGGGCGGGAAGGGGGCTAGCGGCGCAGACGCGGACCTTTGAGGGAGGTAAATCCCGCACTGCGGAGCGGATCTAAGAAGAGGAGAGCACAGGGCTCATCCTGGTCCAGTTCCAAGCCTGCCCCCCATTAAGAGGAGCTATCGAGGTGAAAGGGCTCGGGATACCTAACCGAGGTCCCGAGGAATCCCTCCAGTCGGCTTTATCCAAGGTCCCGCCAGAAACTTCTGTTAAGAGGGTCTCCCTCCTCGAAGTTATGAGGGAGATCCCGGGGAGCCCCAAGAGAGTGGGCAGGAGCGGTTCCCAGGGATTGGCCTGACCCTGATGCGGGCGGGGAGGACAGGGAGCACCCTACCTTCCCCCTGGGACCCGTCGAGCTTCCCTGCCCTCAGCCCCTCCCGCCACGCGGTAACCCACAGCCCGGGATGCCAGACAACCACTGCCTAGGCTTTGCAAGTCCAGGGCTAAGAGGTGGTGCTTGGCCCCTTACCCAGAACGGGCAGTGGGCGGGGCTTCCCTTCAGACCGCAACCAAGAGGACAGGATCCCGGATTCGTAGGAGGCGGGGCATTACTGTTCTTGGAGGCCCCGATCCGCTCAGGTGAAAGTTCCTTTTTCCAAACAAAGGGGCCCCAGTGCTGGAGTCTACATAGGGGGATGCAGAGTTAGATGCGCAGCTGCCCCAGCCAAGGCCTCGAAGTACTACGGCACCTCCTTATGGCCGAGCCGGGGAACGCCACCGTCCTTTATTCCATACGCCCCACCTCCCCGGCCTCGTCCCTTATGCTGTCCCTTTAAGAGGTTGGCTCCACCGAGAAGAGGAGAGGATTGTACCACCGGCAGCGGATTATGGGGAGAAAAACCTCAGGCCGACTGACACAAGCGGCTAGCACTTGAAGGAAAATCCCCGTTAGAAGGGGCCTCAGGTCTCAAATAGGTGGCCACGTTTCTCTGTAGAATATCGGGGAGGTCCTCGAACCTGAAACTTAGCACTGGCGACGAGAAAGGCAGATACCCCTACCCGCCCGGACCACAAGTCCTGTTACCCGCCCATAGCGGAGCTGGATTGTTAAAGGGCCAGAGGGCCTGGGGGCGGAGAGGTAGCCGAGGTGCAGAGCCCGGGCCGGACCAGGGCGAAGGGCCAGAACGGCTAGGCTGGGCCCAGGATGGCGGCAGCCCTGACGTGGGTCCCGGTTGCACCCCGCGTGAGGTGAGGGCAGGTGGTGCAAGCCTGGCAGCTCTCCCCTGGCGGGCTGGGCTCTGAACTCCCAGGGGTGCCCCCCAGAGAGGAGGCTCGGGAACCTCGCCCCCACTCGGCAGGGCTCTGATCCCACGTGCGGGGCAGGGGCGGGGTCCCGCACAAAGACCAGGCAAAGTGCCCTCTACCCGGGACCCGCCAGGCTCGGGGCGGGCGCGCGCGCATTCCTGGTGGCTGTGGAGGGAAGAGCAGGTCGGTCTGCTGGGCTGTGGGAGGTCCACTGTCCCTTTGTCCCCGCGGGCCCTCCGCCAAGCCTGGGATAGTGTCTGCGTATACGATTAAGTCCTGACAGCCTCATCTTCTGCCAGGCGGGTGTTGCACAGATACCAGCTCCATGGCTGTGTGCCTTCCAGCTTCCTAGCTTCTGTATGAGTTGCATCCTCTACCCAAATGCTTCTTTTCTCTGAATCAAGGGTTCGTCACGGGGTACAGGGTGAAGTTCAGGACTTCATAGCTCACTGAAACCACGCACTGGATGGTTTGCAGGCCATGTATGGGGCTCTGGCAGAAGGTCCATAGCTTCATTCATCCTGTTCTCAGAAGGGTCACAAATCTAACTGAGATTTTTGCCCAGCCATAGGCTACCTGTTCCAGGAAGGAGCCATATGCTCCTGGTAGTGAGTCCCCAGGGTACCCTGCCTGCTGTTCGGTGCCCTGTTGTCTCTTAAACCTGTTAGAGCTCTGGATGGTTCTGAACAGCCAAGGGTACAGTGCCCCACTTAGTATTGGGCTTTTGGAGCATAGATGGGCTTAAGGTGAGTACCTCCAGGATTCTCTAGACTGATTTGTTCTCTCCCACCCTTCATTTAGTTCCTAAGCTGGTGCCAAGCAGGTGACACTTCCTGCAGCCCCCAGCATGCTGGCAGGCCTGGGCCCCATCATCACACTGGCCCTGGTGCTGGCAGTGGCATGGGCCATGGAGCTCAAGCCCACAGTGCCACCCATCTTCACAGGCCGGCCCTTTGTGGTAGCATGGGATGTGCCCACACAGGACTGTGCCCCACGCCACAAGGTGCCACTGGACCTGAGTGCCTTTGATGTGGAGGCCTCTCCTAATGAGGGTTTTGTGAACCAGAATATCACCATCTTCTACTACAACCGTCTAGGCCTATATCCACGCTTTGATTCAGCTGGGACATCTGTGCATGGTGGCGTGCCACAGAATGTGAACCTCCGGGCACACCTGCAGATGCTGAAGAAACCTGTGGAGCACTACATTCGTACCCAGGAGCCCGCAGGGCTGGCAGTCATTGACTGGGAGGACTGGCGGCCTGTGTGGGTGCGCAATTGGCAGGAAAAGGATGTGTACCGCCAATCATCATACCAGCTGGTAGCCAGTCTCCACCCTGAATGGCCATCAGATCAAATAGTCAAACAGGCACAATATGAATTTGAGTCCAATGCCCGGCAGTTCATGCTGGAAACATTACGCTACGTCAAGGCAGTCAGACCTCAGCACCTTTGGGGCTTCTACCTCTTTCCTGATTGCTATAATCATGATTATGTACAGAACTGGGAGAGCTACACAGGCCGCTGTCCTGATGTTGAGGTGGCACGCAACGACCAGCTGGCCTGGTTGTGGGCTGAGAGCACAGCTCTCTTTCCCTCCGTTTACCTGGATGAGACACTAGCTTCCTCTGTTCATGGCCGGAACTTTGTCAGTTTCCGTGTTCAGGAAGCCCTTCGTGTGGCTCACACCCATCATGCGAACCATGCACTCCCAGTCTACGTCTTCACACGGCCCACCTATACCCGCAAGCTCACAGGGCTTAGTGAGGTATGTTCCTTCCAGAGTGCTGCTTTCTTCCTCCTTCTTCTGGGAACCACTGCTCATTTCCTTCTAGGGCCATAGTTTGCTCGCTACTCCATGTCTCTTCAAATAATTATACAGGGGCTGAGGGCATAGCTCAGTGGTAGAGCACTTGCCTAGCACATACAAGGCCAGGGGTTCAATCCCCACCACCACAAAAATAAAATAAGTTTAAAAAAATGATGTTTATAATATTGTGAAAGGGTGACATTGTTAACTCCATTTGTAGACAAAATTGAGGCACAGAGACATTAAGAGGTTTTCCAAAAACCTCCAGCAATGCCGGTCACAACAATACATGCCTATAATCCTGGCAATTCAGGAGGCTGAGGCAGGAAAATTGAAAGTTCAAGGCCAGTCTGACCCTGTCTCATAATATAAAAACTGGGGATATAGCTCAGTGGTAAAACTACACTATGTCAATCCACAGTTCAATCCCCAGTAACCCCCTCCAAAAAAAAAAAAAAGCCTCCAGCAAATCCAGGACAGCTCAGAGACTTGGATCCAGGCATTCTGACTTTGGAGTCTATCCTGGTAGATACTCTTTAGACTCATATATACTCTTGGCCTGGGAGCTTGAGGCCCAAAGCAAGGTTGGAATGAGCTCAAACATTTAAGGAAAAAGTAAAACAAGTAGAATTTCTGCCTGGAGACAAATAGGGGAGGGTTATATTGGGGAGTCAGCAGGTCAAAACAGTTCTGTCCACCCTGTCCTTTTTCCTTCTGTGGTTTCAGTCTTTCCCAGTGATTGTCCCCTTTCCACACAGATGGACCTTATCTCTACCATTGGCGAGAGTGCAGCCCTGGGTGCAGCTGGTGTCATCCTCTGGGGTGACTCAGTATACACCTCAAGTATGGTAAGTGAGACCTTCCCAGCTGGTCAGAACTGAATCTACAAGAACAGGCAAATTTGGCCGTGTGTGGTGGTGCACATCTGTAATCTCAGCAATTTGGGAGGCTGAGACAAGAGGATCACAAGTTCAAAACCAGTCTCAGCAATTTAGCAAGACACCGTCTCAGTGATTAAGTACCCCTGGGTTCAATCCCTGGTACCAAAAAAAAAAAAAAAAAAATACAAATTTGGACTTTTTCTCCCAACCTCACTTAAGTATGCAAACTTAGTCACTCCCTTGTCTGCCTCTCACCCAAGGCATTCTCCCTGCTCCTAAGAGAGAATGAGGGCACCCCGACTCTCCCAGGAAAGAGGAAATGCTGCCCTGAACAACCGTGGAGTTCTGCCTTCCCTGCCTGCCCAGCTAGGTTGCAGTCTTTGCCCCTCAACCCCTTCTCTTCAGGAACAGGGACTGTGAGGGCTCAGGTGTGTGTGTGTGTGTGTGTGTGTGTGTGTGTGTACACAAATATACGTGCTGTTAAAAAGAGGTACTGTTGGGGCTGGGGATATAGCTCAGTTGGTAGACTGCTTGACTCACATGCACAAGGCTCTGGGTTCAATCCCACTACTGCCAAAGGGAAAAACAGATACAGATACTCCTGCCACAGTGTGAACACGGTTTTTATCTGGCCTTGTCAGACCAGGCAGCAGCTGACCCTGACCTGTTATCCTCTGTTTACCCCCAGGAGACCTGCCAGTACCTCAAGAATTACCTGACACAGCTGTTGGTTCCCTATGTAGTCAACGTGTCTTGGGCCACCCAGTATTGCAGCCGGGACCAGTGTAATGGTCATGGGCGCTGTGTGCGCCGCAACCCCAGTGCCAATACCTTCTTGCATCTCAGCGCCAGCAGCTTCCGCCTAGTGCCTGGCCGTGCACCTGGTGAACCCCAGCTGCGACCTGAGGGAGAGCTCAGCCGGGCTGACCTCAACTACCTGCAGACGCACTTTCGCTGTCAGTGCTACTTAGGCTGGGGTGGTGAGCAATGCCAGTGGGACCGTAGGCGGGCAGCTGGAGGTGCCAGTGGAGCCTGGACTGGGTACCACTTCACCAGTCTGCTGGCTTTGGCAGCTGTGACCCTCACCTAGACCCTGGAGAAATCTCCTACCAAGTCAGCTGGCTTCTGCCACAAGTGCTTTCCTGGGCATGTGAGAGCCTGTAGGGGGTAGACAAACTAGAGTCTGGAGGGGGCAGAGCCCCCAGGATACCCAGCAGGGCATCTATACCAGCTGTCACACCCCTGTTCTAAGGGGGAGGGGAAGTCCCCTAAGAGGCCCCTTTCTACCTATTAGAGGGGAAGGAGAATACAGCTGGGCTGGGGAGAGCCTGACCCTACTCCCCTGCCCCTGGGTAGTTTATTATTTTGGGGTCTCTTTTGTAAATTAAATATGAAATAACTGCTTCTGTGTTTGTTATTTCTGCTTCTGAGTTGGGTCTGAGGGAGTCCAGATGCCCATGAGGTTGAGCTTAAATCTCTGTGAAATCTTCTTCTGGGGACTTCTCGCCTCTAAAATGCATTCACCAGGACTGACCTGGGATACCAGAGTTATCCACTCTGAGGCTGTCCTGCTGAGGCTAGGGCCACTGAGATTGGAGGGACCCACACTCCAAACTAACATCAAAGACCTTGCTTTCTCCATTTTGAATGGAATGGAATTGGACCTAACCTTGTGTGAGGGACAGAGCTCAATGTGCTTCTGCCACTTGCCCTGTACCCCCAGCTAGGCCAGTACCAGCCTCCTTACCTTACCCACCCAGGGAGAAGTGGGTTTTTAATCTTTCCTGCTATTCCCACAGCCAAGGGCACCTCCTCTGCTCACTGCTCCTAAGGGCACTGGACTCCTACCATATACACCTCTTCCCATCTGGGTGACAGCCTTTCCTTGGGTCTGGTAGGGAGGAAGGTGGGCCGGGGGTTAGGATGTCAGTTCTGAGGTTCAGTCCCTGTCACACTATGAAGATGCATGATGGGGCCACATGGAGGCATCCTGAGCCTGGGACTAAGGGATGTCATCAAAAGCCAGCATTGGCTAGGTGTGGCATATGCCTGTAATCCCAGTGACTCTGGAGACTGAGGCAGGAGGATCACAAGTTCAAAGCTAGCCTCAACAACTTGGTGAGACCCTGAGCAATTTAGTGAGATCCTGTCTCAAAAAAAGGACTGGCAATGTGGCTCAGTGATAGAAGAGCCCCTGGGTTCAATCTCCATTACCACAAAACAAAGATTAGCTCTGGGGCTGGGGGTGTAATTCAGTGGTAGAACACTTGTCTAACATGTATGATGCTCTGGGTTCAATCCCCAGCACTGTAAAAACAACAAAAAGTATCCTGACTACAGGACATGTCTAATCCTGACTGCCCCAGAGATGTAGCAGCCAGAATAGTCAAATCAACTGAGTAACTTTACTACTCCTGTCTGTGTCAGGGATGACACACACAGTCCTGCCCTCAGCAAACTTACGGACTCTCAAGCAACCCAAGGGCTGGGGTTATAGCTCAGTGTTAGAATGTAAAGGCTCTGGTTTCGATCCCTACCCACCCCCCCAAAAAAAAAAGAACTGAGTGAAGAGCAGTTCACAATAGGGGCTAAGGGGAGTTGTCCTCCCTAAGTACTTTCCACATCAATATGTGAAAGGGAAGGGAACAGCTTAATGCCAGGAAACAAAGCATGGACAGAGGCTGGAGGAAGTTGGAACACAGCTGCAACACAGAGTTCAGGACTCGGGTGTGGCTTGGGGTGAACTGAAGACAAATCAGAGAGGCAGCCCCTGATGGCAGTAACTATCTCAATGTTGAGTAAGTAGTAAGTACGCTAAGTACACATCTGGGCCACTTCTGGGCTGGGTACTAGGGATGTGTCTGTGAACAACATTAAGACCCCTGTGCTCATGGGGATGACAAAGTAAAAGGGAAAACACTCAATGCCCAGACCGAGTCAGCTGCCAGATATGAAGAGTGCTCCAGCAAGCAGTAGGCAGACAAAAAGATGGTGTGGTTAGGGAAGCAGAGCCTGAGGAACAAGCCCAACCAAATCCATGTCAACACATATTGTAAAGATATCCCTCCCTTGTTCCTCTGGCTGATGATGGCAGAGAATGGATCTGGGTGACAGCACCAGGAGAGTGCTGTAAATTCACATGGTCATGGAGAAAGACACAGAAGTAGAGGTGATACCAGGTGCTCATGGCTATGGTGGAGAGAAGCCAGGTTGGAGGAAAGATTCAGTGATGGTCCATAATGCTATGAGATGGAACTCAACAGAGGGAGAGCAGGGAAGGAGGAGATGTGACCACACATTTCCATACCCGTGACCTCTCCCACACAGCGGTGACTTTTTCCACCTAGCAATGACCCATACCTATGAGCCCCCTATAGGCAAAGTTTCAATCCTCACATATATGACCTCTTACAGCTATTACCTTCCCCAAATATCCATGTCTTCACAACATGACCTTTTACATTTGTGACCTGTACCTATCCATTTGAGACGCCTCCATACAAACCTATGTATACTTCATATCATTTTCCTAGGGGGACCTGGGGAAAGGACAACCCAGGGATAATCAGAACTGTCCTGTGGGGCAGAGGGGGAAAGGGTAGAGGTGAGATAATGGAGAGCAATGTGGCTCAGAGGCCTGAGACATGCACAGCCAGAGAGCAGGATCATCCAGCTGGATGGACTCCAGACACACAAGCGCACACATGCATAAATGTGTGCACACGTGCACACGCGCGCACACACACACACACACACACACACCCTGCCGTATATCAATCCAACTAGATCAATTGGGCAAGAACAGGCCTGTGGGAAGGGCTTGGGCAGGGAGGGCTTCAGGCACCCTCAGCTCTTCCTGTTATTCCATCATTAGAGTTTCTCTCTTGGACTGAGGCCAGTTAAATAATGCTGGCCTGCTTCTTTCCCAGTTTGTGCCAACCACAGCACAAGGTTTCTGGGGACACCAGGAGGTAACCTAGAGCCTCCAGGAGAGAGGTCAGGGGCTGCCTTAATGCTCTTTTGTCCCCTTAGCCCTTGAGAGTTATGCCGGTCTCTCTGGGCTACACAGTCATCCCCTAAGACTAAACAGATCAGCAGCCACATCTCTATTGTTTGATCCTGTACACACATTTCAGCTGATGACCCCCAAAGTCTCCTATGCCCTGGGCCCTCCTTTTCCTCAGCCCAGGGAGCCTGGAGGACAAAGCCCAAATGGTAGCCCACTGTGTCATTGCTCCAATGGCCACCAGGCTGGAGATCAGTGGCTTAGATTCAGACACAGCTGCAGGCCCAAGCAGCACTTTCACCCTGGTGTTTTCCTTCACTCCACCCTGGCAGGCAAGCCTGACCAGGCCTGAGCATCTAGCAGGTCTCAATAAACATCTTCTGAATCAGCGAACAAGGGAAATCACAAATGCACAAGCAAGCATATGTTCACCCTTGCTCACACCTAGGATCACACAAACATGAGGTCTCATGGTCACAAGACATCAAGGTCTCACACATACGCAGTCTCAGGCACTTAGTCCCACACTTACTGGAAAGTAGTCTGTATAAAATTCATCTTTATGCCAACACAGTTGTAAGACATATTTTAAATTTTTGTTCTAGCCAGGATCAGTGGCATCAGCTACTTGGGAGGCTGAGGCAGAAAGATCAGTTTAGCCCAGGAGTTTGAGACTAGCCTAGACAACATAGCAAGGCACTGTCTCAAATCACAGTAGTAATAACATTAATAAAAATATTGTTTTAAGGGGCTAGGGAAGTATGAGGTCCTGGGTGGATCCCCAGGACAGGAAAACAAATGTTTTAAGGAGCAAGAGAGCCACAAAGCTAAGAGTGCCTAGGGGCCTACCAATGTCATCATGCAGTGGCTTGGAGAAAGTACACTCCGAGTCTATAATCCTCTGGCATCCAGACTCCAGGACCTCAGACAGGCCTGCCCAGCTATCTCTGCCACCACCTACCACTTTCAGCCACAAAGCCCCACCCTCGTGCTGTCAGAGTGGGAGGGATCACTGCTGGCTTAGTCCCAGCCCAACCCCCTTAAAGGCACACCCCCATCAAGGCCCGCCTCTGGACGGGTGGAGTGACCACCTACAAAAGCTCAGAATTTCTAGCAGCTACTTTTTCATCCGGGAGTTTCTGGTGCAGCTGAGTGGAGTGTGGGACAGCCAGGCTTTTCCTAGGCCGCCACCCCGGGGTCAGGAAGTTTGGAGGATGAGACCCTTCATCCCTGAGGTCAGCAGGGACAAGCGGGCAGACTGGTGGGGGTACAAGAGGGCTGGGTTGACCTGTTCTTGGTCACTGAGCATCCCTACTTCCAGTCGCTGCCAGAATTTCTGGTGGAAGAGACAAGAAAGGGCCTCCATCTTGCGTCTGGTCAGTCTGGGGCTGAGGGCCCAGCTCTCAGCTTCTCTTCCCTGAACAGATGTCATGGTTTCCTTGGCCCTTGGGGAACATGGGTGGGCAAGCTTAGTCCAGGGCAAGATTTATGGGAGGAGATGGCAGAGGCCTAGTCCCTGAGGTGACTCTGATGTGTCCTCCAGTGGCAGTGATCCCTTCCATGCCTATCCTCTGCCCTCTGCACTTCCTGAGCCCTGCAGGTCAATGTTTAAATCTAGAGCAAAGAAGGAGTTGTGAGCAAGGAGCTCAGCCCACCTGCCCTGAGCAGGAGTGAGAGAGTTTGAGGCCTGTCCTCAGCTCTGTCTCCCCTGGCCAGATTTCCTCAGATCCACCGGGTGCCACTGTGATTCACCTGCTTCGCATCTGTACCTTCCTGTTGACCTTGCTCTACATGGCACAAGGCTCCCGGGGTCCTGTGATACCCAACCGGCCCTTCATCACCGTTTGGAATGCAAACACACAGTGGTGCCTGGAGACCCATGGAGTGGATGTGGATGTCAGTGTCTTTGATGTGGTAGCCAACCAGGGGCAGACCTTCCGTGGCCCTAACATGACCATTTTCTATAGCACAGAACTTGGAACCTATCCCTACTACACACCTACTGGGGAGCCTGTATTCGGTGGCTTGCCCCAGAATGCCAGCCTGTATGCCCACCTGGCCCGCACAGTCCAGGACATCCAGGCTGCCATGCCTGAACCTGACTTCTCAGGGCTGGCAGTGATTGACTGGGAGGCATGGCGCCCACGTTGGGCCTTCAACTGGGATACCAAGGATATTTACCGGCAGCGCTCACGGGCCCTGGTACGGGCACTGCATCCTGACTGGCCAGAAACTTGGGTGGAGGCAAAAGCCCAGGACCAGTTCCAGGAAGCTGCACAGGCCTGGATGGCAGGCACCCTTCAGTTGGGACAGGCACTGCGTCCCCGTGGCCTCTGGGGCTTCTATGGCTTCCCTAACTGCTACAACTATGATTTTCTAAGGCCCAACTACACAGGCGAATGCCCACCAGGCATCTGCATCCAGAACGATCAGCTAGGGTGGCTGTGGAACCAGAGCCGTGCCCTCTACCCCAGTATCTACCTTCCTGCAGTGTTGGCGGGCACAGGGAAGGCACAGATGTATGTACGTCATCGTGTAAGTGAGGCATTCCGTGTGGCTATGGCTTCCAGGGACCCCAGTCTGCTGGTGCTGCCCTACATCCAGATTTTCTATGACATGACAAACCAACTTCTGCCCCTGGTGAGTCTTCTGTGGCCTACCCACCTTGTCAGTCCAACAACTGAGGCCACACTGCCTTGGGACACTTTAATCCATTCTCACATTTGAGTATCTACTTGAGTATCTACTTTGTATCAAGTTCTGTGCTAAGCGCAGGTGGTTAAGCATTTATTAGAAAGGTCAAGTCCCTATCTTCATGGCACTTATAGACCAGAGCAGGGTTAGGCTTGCATCTGGCTACCAGAGTTAGAGCAGCCTTGGGTGGGATTATAAATTATTTGTCCTGTCCAGTGGTATCACAACAGTCTGCAGGGCGGGAGGGAGGCCCCAAAAGCTGTGCTTGCTCCTTCCCAGGAGGAGTTGGAACACACCCTGGGGGAGAGTGCAGCCCAGGGGGCAGCCGGAGTGGTGCTCTGGGTGAGCTGGGAAAACACAAGGACCAAGGTAAGCTCAGGCCTGAGGATTGGCTGGTGGGTGGCTCACACTAACTGGGAGACCTTGGCCTACCCTTTTACCACTGAAGTCCTGGTTGGCCAAAAGGTGAGTGCCCTGATGCCCTAGGTTGGCCTATGCTTGGCTGTAGTTTCCCTGACGCTCTCCCTCCCAACCAGGAATCATGCCAGGCCATCAAGGAATATATGGATACTACCCTGGGGCCCTTCATCCTGAATGTGACCAGTGGAGCTCTTCTTTGCAGTCAAGCCCTGTGCTCTGGCCATGGCCGTTGTGCCCGTCGTTTCAGCCACCCTGAAGCTCTCCTCATCCTCAACCCTGCCAGTTTTTCCATCCAGCTCACACCTGGTGGCAGGTCCTTGACCCTGAAGGGTGCCCTCTCACTTGAGGATCAGGCACAGATGGCTATGGAGTTCAGATGCCACTGCTACCGTGGCTGGCATGGGGAGTGGTGTGAACAGCAGGGCATGTGATGATTGGCCACATTGTATCCAGTTGCATACATCAAGCACCTAATGCACTCTGCAACTGGCCATGGCTTCCTCAAATAGTCATAGTCATGGAAGTCATGGTCACAGTCAGGAATATACTCAGTTATCGTCATGGACATATGCCCTGCACATACACACTCAGATCCAGATAGTCACATAAGAAATTAGAAACCAGGAGCGGACACTATCCACTTCATGTCCACATGTGTATACTTAGAAAGGTCACAAACAATTCCAGAGCACTAATTCAAGTCTCATGCCAAGCCATGTGCTAAGAATGTTAAGGGGGTCAACTCAGTCTTTAAAATGAGGCCGTGAGAAAACTGAGGCACCCACAGGGAGCATAAGTACTTTTTGCCCAAGATTGCACATCAAGAAGAAAGAGAAGCTGAGTCAGGAATGGTGGCACATGCCTGCAATCTCAGCAACCTGGGAGGCTGAGGCAAGAGAATCACAAGTCTGAGACCAGCCACAGAAACTTAAGGAGGCCCTATCTTAAAAGAATAAAGTTTCAAAGGAGCTGGGGATGTAGCTCAGGACTTTAGAGCCCCTGGGTTCAAACAACAGTACCAAAAAAAAAAAAAAAAAAGAAAGCTGAGATTCAAACCCAGACTGTCTCCAGGGATAGAGCCCTTGCGCGCCTACTGTGCGTTGAAAGTAACCAGCCTTGCACGACTCTGAATCCGCTGAGAGGCACCAGCCCCGCACAACCAACAAATAAAGCAGTCATGATTTACTTAGCTGTTTACTGAGCGCCTAAAATGGGCAGGCCCTGGGCACCAGAGGGCAGGAAAAGTTCGTCTCTTTGCCTTAAGTCTAAAGTCTGCCTGAGAGCGGCTGCTTCCCAGTGTGGGTCCAAATTCCAGGAAGCTCTACCGGATCTAACCATGTTGGACAGGGTCTGGGGGTCGACCCGAGCCTAGACAAAACGCGACCGAACCTGAGCCTGAGGCAGGGGCGGGGAGGAATCCTCTGGAGGAGGGGCCTGCGCTTGACTGAAGCTGTGACGTGTGGGCCTCGGGGCTGGGCCTCCGCTGAGCCGAATTGAGGCGGAACCAAAGAGATGATGCGGAGGACCAGAGGTGGGACCCTGGGAGGAAGCCAAGCCAACAGAACTGGCTTGGCTCTTCAGAGGCAGCAGCAGTAGCAGAGGAAGCGCCTGGGCAGAGACTGACTCTGCGCCGACTCAGTGTTGTGACGCGCAGAACCAGGGGCGGGGCCTAGGCGGGGACGCTTGCTTGCAGGCTAAGGGCCTGACCACCCCGGGAGATTTAGGACTAGGAGGTGTGCTCTGTGTGGCTGCAGTGCGTCCGCCGCACCGCTGGGGGCCAGCGCGGACCGACCGAGGAGTCTGAGCAAGAAACAGTGAGACACTGAGCCGTGCGAAGCGAACATCCCGAAGTTTGGCATCAACATGTGAGTACCGCACCCAACCCACTAGCTGCCTGTCGGTGCTGCCCGCGCGTACGGTCCGCAAGTAGCTATGTCTTGCACGCCCTCCCTGCGTCGTTGTTCTCTCCTAGAACATACTGAGCCATACGCACCCACGGAGTCAAATTTTCGAAGCTCCCACCCCCAAAATTCCACCGTGTGTGATCCTCAGGAGTGGGGAGGCGAGGTTAAGGGTTTAGCCCGGGCCCTAGAGACAATGCGGCCGCTTTCTAAAGACCCAGAGACTAGCCCCGCCCACAGTGGGTGGGGTTGGCACTTAACGGGTTAAGCCCGCCTATCGGCCTGAAACTACAGGCCTAGGGGCGGATCCTGGGGCTTATTCCCTGCAGACCAAGAGGTGCTGGTGTTGCTGTTGCTGCCGCCGAGGCGGCTGATGCAGGTGAGGGGCTTAGAGCCCTGTGATTGGATGTGATGTGAGGGGAGGGATATTCCTGTTATTGACTAGTGTTGTTGGATTGTCCTCAAGCTCCGGGAAGGTGGGGAAGGGGAGTCAAGAGTCACTCTCTGGAGCAGGAGTAGAGAGGTGGGACCCAGCTGCTCACCCAGTGCAGGAAATCTCCCAGTGTAGACTCTCCTGCCAGCAGGACCTGGACTAAGGTGGGAAAACAATGGCGTTTGAGCACGGAAGATCTGGGCCCCAAACCAGGTAGCCGTTGGGCTCCTCAGTGGATAAAGGAAGGAAGCTGTGGTCCTTATCTAGGGTGGCTACAAAACAGGCCAGAGGGAACCAGGCCTGTAGAAGCAATATTATGTATGACTGTGGGCTAGGCCCTGTGCTGGTGCTGCTGAGGCCCCATCTGTGGGGAAGTTGAATCCCTGCCCAAAGTCTGAACTGGGTAGAGTTGGAGAAGGGGCCATGGGCTTTGGGCCCCAGGCAAGAAAGGCAGTAAAGAGAGGGGAAGCTGAGCCTGAAGGGTGGGTGCACGGGGCCCAAGGGTCACCTAGGCAGAAGGTATGGCCCAGGTAGTTGAAAAGGCTGGGAGCTGAAGGAGAGCTGACATGTAGGGAGAAGGAAGGGTCAGGGGAACTCCTGGGGGCAGTGTTTCCTCCAAGGAAAACCTCAGAGGGTGTGTTCAGGAGGCATAATGTCTGGTTTGTACCTTATGTATGCAAGGTCAGCATAGCATACTGTTAGAGATAAAATGGTCAGCAAGTATTGGCTGGGTTGACTATCCTCACACAGTGAGGTTCTAGGGAGGA
The DNA here is from genome assembly GCF_902686455.1 of Sciurus vulgaris. Taxonomy (NCBI): domain Eukaryota; kingdom Metazoa; phylum Chordata; class Mammalia; order Rodentia; family Sciuridae; genus Sciurus; species Sciurus vulgaris. The sequence goes on along the minus strand of NC_136470.1, from coordinate 115,638,922 downwards.
CAAATTTGTAACCACAGTGGGAGGAGGCCAAGACCCATGGATTCTGCCCCAGCCGCCAGCATTCAGTTACTCTCAGCCTCCCTCCAGTGTGTGGCAGGACATGTGGATCCATCTACCCTGCTTTCCACCTGAGTCATCTCCCTAGGTATAAAGGATGGGTCTCTCTTCCAGGCCTGTATCATCAGGTGAGTTTGGAACAAGGTGCAGTCCATCACTCCCCAGTTCCAGATGCATGTCCTCCTTTGCAATCCTCAGTCTTTCCCTTCCCAAACCGTGTCCTCCTGCCACAGCCCAGCATGGCTGTTATTCACAGGAGGAGAGCCCTTGTTGTCTGAGGAGATGCCACTGTCTGAAGACTGTGGCTTAATCTCCAGCCTGGCACTGAGTCACCTGCAGCCTAACCGGAGGTGATGTTGGCTCCCAGCCTGACTCAGCTGAGCCTGGATCCTACGAGTAGGCAAGAGCTTATTTTAAACCCTTGGCCCAACCACACTGACTCTTACCCTAGACCCTGTGCACTGGATGGAGCTGATCCTGAGTACCAACCCAGCTAAACTGACTGTGGATCCTGCATGCCAATCAAAATTGACCCTGAGATTCAACCTAACCAAGCTAACCCTGGATCCCATACACCAACCACAGCTGAACCTGAGCCCCAGGCTAGCTGAGCTGACCCTGGATTCCACATGCCATCCAGAGATGACCCTCCGATCTGACCCAGCTGAGCTGACCCTGGATTCCAAACACCAGCCAGAGGAGACCCCACTCCCTAACCTGGCTGAGTTGACCCTGGAGCCTGTGCATTGTCGACCCGAGCTCCTGGACGCTTGTGCTGACCTCATCAATGACCAGTGGCCCCGCAGCCGTGCCTCTCGCCTACATTCCTTGGGCCAGTCCTCAGATGCCTTCCCTCTCTGCCTGATGCTGCTGAGCCCTGGTCTCACCCCCGAAGCAGCCCCCATTGTGGTGGGTCATGCCCGTCTGTCACGTGTGCTGGACCTGCCCCAGAGCCTCTTGGTGGAAACAGTGGTGGTGGCCCGGGCCCTTAGGGGCCATGGCTTTGGCCGCCGTCTCATGGAGGGCCTGGAAGTCTTTGCTCGGGCCCGGGGCTTCCGCCGGCTGCACCTCACCACTCATGATCAGCTATACTTCTATGCCCACCTGGGCTACCAGCTGGGTGAACCTGTTCAGGGCCTGGTCTTCACCAGCCAACGGCTGCCCTCCACCCTGCTCCGTGTCTTCCCTAGGGCCCCCTCTTCCCAGACACCCTGCAAAGTCCCTAGCCTCACTGCCCAAGCAGCCCCAAGAGGACATAAGGGGCCTCCACCGCCACCACCCCCTCCCCTGCCCACCTCACCCCCATTTCCAGTAGGGCCCCTTCCACAAAACCTGCTGGAGACACAATACCAAGACCTCAGGGGATGCCCCATATTCTGGATGGAAAAAAATATCTGAGAGCCACCTAGGACAAGGCACTGTCCTTCTGAGTCACTGGACTGCCCAGAACAGTACCAGCCTCAGCCCACTGGCCATACTTCAGCCCCTAGCCCCTGAGGGCAGCTTTAGCCTGGATATATTTCCTGGGTATGAGGGGGGCCAAATATGGTAGCTCCAATAGCTCTGGCTTAGAGCCATCAGTGTAGATGAATAAAGGCTTCTGTTGAGTGTAGCTGTGACAGTTTTTTATTGATCTCTACCCTCACTTTTCCAGTTCCCTATCCCTAAAAAGTCCTTGGATCCAACTTGGCTCTGGGGTCACTGATGGGATGACACCTGTCCTTTGCCTGCCTAACCTGCCAGACCCAGAGGACAGAATGGCTCTTTCTTTACCCATTCATTCACTCATCACCATTCACTGAGCCCTGCTGTGTCTGACCCTGGACTGGGTATAGGCAATGGGGAATTATACAAGATCCCATTCAAGGGAACAGATGGGCGTACTGTGTCAGGATCTACTGTGGGACAAGGAAGTACAAAGGCTTTGGGAGCACAAGTGCCCTCACTCCCTCTAGGGATTCAGAAGACCCAGAGGTGATGATATCATAGCAGAGACCTGAGTGCTGAGTAGGAATTAAGTGAGGCATGCAAGGTGGTGAGAGCTGAGTGTTCTTAGAGCAGGGAATAAGATGGGAAGATGAAAGAAAGTACCTGTGATAGCTGTGGTGGGGGGGGGGGGGGAGTCTGGGAGGACACAGTGGTGCCTTGACAGAGATGCAGAGCACTAGAGGGGCACTACCCAGACCAGTTTGGGGCATGGCAGCTCTGAGAAGCCTATGGGATCCCTTAGAAACCATCATTTTCCCAACCCCCATCCTTGTGGGGAAGAGCTAGGAAGCTTTCCCTGCTCCTCCTGCTGTGCAGAAGTCATGGCTGTGAACTCCAAGCTCGTATTCCTTTTCTTCTGCAGGTTTCCATCTCTGTGGTACCACCATGCAGCTAGGCCCAGCTCTGCTGATGGGGATGGCCCTGTGCCTGGGGTGTGGCCAGCCCTTGCCACAGGCTCCTGATCACCCCTTCTATGTGTTATGGAATGTACCCTCAGCACGCTGTAAGACCCGCTTTGGTGTGCACTTACCACTGAAAGCCCTGGGCATCATAGCCAACCATGGACAGCTTTTCCATGGCCAGAACATCTCCATCTTCTACAAGAACCAGCTTGGCTTCTATCCCTACTTTGGGCCCAGGGGCACAGCTCACAATGGGGGCATCCCCCAGGCTGTACCCCTAGACCGCCACCTGGCACGGGCTGCCCATCAGATCCGCCATAGTCTAGGACCCAACTTTGCTGGCCTGGCAGTGCTAGACTGGGAGGAGTGGTGTCCTCTCTGGGCTGGGAACTGGGGCCACCGCCACACTTACCAGGAAGCCTCCTGGGCTTGGGCACAGCAGGTGTTCCCTGACTTACAACCTCAAGAGCAGCTCCATAAAGCCCGTACTGGCTTTGAACAGGCAGCCCGTGCACTGATGGAGGACACACTGCAGCTGGGCCAGGCACTGCGACCCCATGGACTCTGGGGCTTCTATCGTTACCCAACCTGTGGCAATGGCTGGCATGGTATGACTTCCAACTACACAGGCCACTGTCAGGCAGCCACCCTTGCCCGCAACACCCAACTGCATTGGCTCTGGGCTGCCTCCAGTGCTCTCTTCCCTAGCATCTATCTCCCACCCAGGCTGCCGCCTGCCCACCACCAGGCCTTTGTCCGACACCGCCTGGAAGAAGCCTTTCGTGTGGCCCATGCTGGGCACACACATCCTCTGCCTGTCCTGGCCTATGCCCGCCTCACACACCGGAAGTCTGGGAGATTCCTGTCCCAGGTAAGTGGAAGCTGAGATCTAAGGGTCTGCATTGAGAGGCATGGTCCTGTCCTACAAAAGTCTTAAGGAGAAAACATTGATTTAAAGGGGGGGTCCTGATCTAGGGGTTCTTAGAGGAAAGCCCTATCCTGGATCATCTGCAGGAGCCATGGCTCTGTGTCAGAAGATCTGGAAGAGTAAAGCAGGGGCCAGCCCTGATCCAAGGAGAGCCCTGGTCCAAGGAGAGTCATTCTGAGTGGAGGGGATGCAAAGCCCCCAGAGACTCAATGCAAAGGCACCCAACTCTAGAGGTAGAATCAAATTGTGACAGTGAACTGAGAGTTTCTTGATCACGAAGGTGGACCCAGATGGATCCAGCCAGTCCAGCCTAGCTTAGCAGCTCTTTGCCTCTAGAATGACCTGGTGCAGACCATTGGTGTGAGCGCAGCACTGGGGGCAGCCGGCGTGGTGCTCTGGGGGGACCTGAGCTTCTCCAGTTCTAAGGTGATCATTATTCCCTTCAACCTGTCATGTAGCACATGCTGGGGCCCAGGGTAGGGGAGAGGCCTTGTCAAGTCCATGGAGCAAGAGCATGACACATCCTTTCCTTCCTCCTCAGGAGAAGTGCTGGCTTCTTCGTGACTACCTGGTGAGCACCCTAGGCCCCTATGTGATCAATGTGACCAGGGCAGCCACAGCCTGCAGTCTCCAGCAATGCCATGGCCATGGGCGCTGTGCCCGCCGAGACCCAGGAAAAATGGAAACTTTTCTGCACCTGCAGCCAGATGGCAGCCTTAGAGCTTGGGAGTCTTTCAGCTGTCGCTGTTACTGGGGCTGGACTGGCCCTACCTGCCAGGAGCCTAGGCCTGGGCCTGAGTAAGCAGTCTAAAGGCAGGAGTCCCGGCTCCTGCCTCTTCTTGTCCCTGCTGCCTCTTTCCCAGTCCTGGAGGAACTCCCCGTGTAGCTCTATTCAGCTTACAATTAACCTTCCCAAGCATACACCCCACTTCCCTGGGATTTCTGAGGGGTGGAAACAACAAGAAAAAAAGACGCTTATAAAACCAAGGCCCAGGCTGGAGTTGACTCAGTGGTAGAGCACTTGCTTAGCATGTGTGAGGCACTGGGTTTGATTCTGAGCACCATGTATAAATAAATGAATAAAATGAAGGTCCATCATCAACTTAAAAAAAAAAAAAAAAAAAACTCAGAGATCATCTGACTCCACATGACACAAAGCATCCTCTGGCCATCAGGGCTCCAGCTGGTTAGGGTTGCCAGCCCAGATTTTGTTCCTACATCTTAGTGGGTCCACAGAGAAGTCACAGGAGGCCTATTCAGGGGCATTCGGTTCCAAAAGATCTGAAATAAGATCTCTAAGTGCTAAGCTGTTGTCTGCACTCTGCTTTTATTATAAAGTCACTTTTTCTTTCATTGTCTGTTTGTTCTCCCTATGCTACCAAGCCCCAAAATCTTCTCAGGGTCCCTGGATTTAGCCCTGAGCCTTTGCGCAAGCGCCCCGCTGCAAGGGCCCTAAAACGCCTGTCCTGCCATGGTGCTTCATCCGTGGTGGGAAACTTCAGAGTTAAAGACAATTGTGCAAGGCGCGGGACTGGAAGGCGGGCAGGGCATTGTGGGTGCATAGTTCAGCTAGGGCGGGCACGGCTTGTGGGTCCAAGAGTGAACTGCGACTACCGTGGTGCTCTGCTTCTAGCCGGCCGGCTGTAATCTGTGCGCGCAGCCCCCTGGGAATAGTAGTTTCGGTGCCGTGCATGTGGGTCTGAACCGGGTGGCGGGGAACTCGCCTTCCCAGCGACCCGTTTGGCAGGGCGGGGCGCCTCGCGAAGATGGTGGCGCGCGCGGCGTGTGGCTCCCGTCGTCTGTCCAAGTCTCTTCGCAGCGCACCAGCCAGCATCTCGCTGGTTTGGAGCCCCAGCCCGCCGGGTCCCTGACCCCGCGCCCCCCATACCCTGTTCCCGTCATGCCCCGGGCGCGTAAGGGCAACGCGCCCCGCAAGGGCGGCCAGCGCCGTGGAGGTGAGTTGGGGACGCCAGGCAGCTGTTGAGCAGCGAGCAGAGGCCCTGCCTGGGTCCCCGTCGTGTCCCCTAGGGTCCTGGAGCGGGAAGCCCCTCTTGATTTGCCCAGCCTATCCTCCCGGAACTCTGCCGATGCCAGCACGTGCCAGAGCAGGCATCAGCCACGTGTGCACCCAACTGAGCGCGCTGCCAGCCGCCTGTGTACCTCTGGACATTGGTTTTCCCACTGCCTTTCCGTTCCAGTGGTGCCTGCTGGGGTGGATAAACCCACTGGACAGAGAGCAAAACCAGCTTCCTTTCTAAAACCGTGTCCTTTGGTGGACTGGACAGGGAAGCTGGCAGATGCCTAACCTGCTCCCAGAACTGAAAGAAGTGAGATGCGAATAGGAAGCTACAGAATGGGGTCTTGACGATTCCTCTCAGGAGACTGAATGAATACCCTAGAGCCCGAGGCAGTCTTAGTACTTGCTAATCAGCCTCAGCCAGGAACCTGTACTGTTGAAGTAAACACATATGTTTGTTCTGATGGGACAGAGTGCTGGGCGGGCACAGCTTTGAACTGGCCACCGCCCTAATGGGGCTTGGGTGGGGGACACTTAATAGGGTAGTGACAGTTCAATAGGGACTGGTGGTGAAACTTTTTCACTGAATGGTGTCAGTCCCAGACTGAGGAACTTGGGAAATCACATGGAAGGAGATTCTCAGGGTGAGTTCTGAGAAGGTGAGACGAAAGAACATGGGAAGAGAGCATGTTGTACAAAGGCCTAGCAGCTGCAGGGATCATAACACAGTGGAGCAAATGAGAGAAGGCTGGGCTACTTTTGCAGCTAGGTAGAGAACAGGTGAGCAGGGACCAGTGTGCCTACTGGACTTTTTCCTACAGGCTAAGGAGTATAAGTAGTTCCAGAGAAGTAGGGCCAGCCTGGTCATCAGAACCTGTCCAGGGCTCTGCCACCCTTACCGAAGTCTATACTTGACCTTGGACAGAACACATACACAGGAAGGCTCTCACCAGAGACATCGCTGTGTTCACCTTTTTTAGGGGGCACTTTCAGCTCTTCCAAGGTCAGGAGGACTGTGTTTATCTGATCCCATAGCTGAAGGTCCTGGATGAACCAAAGGAAGCTCAGAAGACAGTATACTTAATCATAGGGTACCCAGCACATCCAGTAGAAGCGGGGCTTTTGCTCTCAGAACTTACAGGTGGCTTGATGAATTTGTTGGCCTGCAGCAGAGCCATAACAAATCACTTGTCTGTTTTGCAGATAGAGAAATGGAGGCTTCAAAGCCTGGGCAACTGACCCATTATAACTCTGTTAGGATGTAAAGCTGGGGACTAAGGGTGTAGTCCAGTGATAGAACACTTGCCTAGCATGCATAAGGCCCTGGGTTTGCTCCTTAGCATGGGGGAAAAAAAAAAAAAGAAGAAGAAATGATCTGCCCCAGGTCTGTCTAACTATAACCTAAGACCCTGACCTTTGTATTGCCCACTTTGGGGCATAATCCAAGCTGGGCCACAGGCCTAGATGGGATCCAAGCAGCCCCTCCCTTCTGCCTCTACCTGGCTCCCAGTCTACTTAAAACAGGCTTCCATCTCAGGAGGCTGTTCACACGACGTCTGCCACATTATTCCTAGGCTGGGCCTTGTTCTTGATGCTCTTCAAAAGATAGATTTCCTTCCCTTCTTCTTGCTTCCTGATTCAAGTCTGCTGCATCAGTCTTTGTACTGCCCACCTCAGTTTTGGGCCCCTCATCTACAGGGGGCAGCATTCTGTCTTGTGTGATCACGAGGTTGAGTGAGATATGCCCAAGCCATCCCTTATCAATGAAAGCGAGCCTTTTTTTTTTTTTTTTTCCCAAAGACAGGGTCTTACTATTTGCTAAGGCTGCCCTTGAAGTTGGATTCTCTTGCCTCAGCATCTTGAGTAGTTGGGATTATAGGTGTGCACCATGTTACCCCACAAACATACCCTATTTTTACACTCCTCAGGTGCCCGAAGCAGTGCCCAAGCTGACTCAGGTTCCAGTGAGGATGAGGCAGCCAGTGAGGCCCGCAGCACCACCAGTGACTGCCCCAGTCTTCTCAGCACCACAGCAGAGGACAGCCTAGGTGAGAGCAGGTGGTAGTTTGGCTGGGGCTCAGCTCAGGCTCCATTGGGTGAGGGCAAGAAGTGGTGCTGACCCACTGGCCTTGCAGGGGGGGATGCCATGGATGAGCAGGGCCAGCAGGAAGACCTTGAGGAAAAGCTGAAGGAATATGTGGACTGCCTCACAGACAAGAGGTACTCCTGGCTGCCAGCCAACTCCTACACCCAGGGCCCTGCCATGCCAAATGTGACCAAAAGGTTGGCCCCCATGACCTTACTTCTCTATCTCCCTAGTGCCAAGACCCGGCAAGGAGCTCTAGAGAACCTGCGCCTGGCCCTGGCCTCCCGCCTACTCCCTGACTTCTTGCTGGAGCGCAGCCTCACACTGGCTGATGCCCTGGAAAAGTGCCTCAAGAAAGGTTAGGCCCTTGGGACTCGTGGGGAACCTTAACTGGGCAGGTGTTGACCCTTGCTGCCTGGGCTAACTGAAAGGATCCTACAGGGAAGGGCGAGGAACAGGCCCTGGCTGCTGCTGTTCTAGGCCTGCTGTGTGTGCAGCTGGGCCCTGGACCCAAGGGCGAGGAGCTGTTCCACAGCCTGCAGCCCCTGCTGATCTCTGTGCTCAGTGACAGCACAGCTAGCCCTGCTGCCCGGCTCCATGTGAGTGTTTCCAAGCCCCAGAAAACGTTTCCTCCACCTTATCCCTAAGTAGAGTGGTGGGTTTCACTTGTTCAGGCTCCCCTACTCTAAGGGGGTTGAACCCCATGACTGGGAAGCTGGACTCATTCCCTAACCAGGCCTGTCTCTGTCCTCCTCCCAATAGTGCGCTTCTGCTCTTGGCTTGGGTTGCTATGTGGCTGCTGCTGATGTCCAGGTAAGTTTCCTTTGGACACAGTGGTAAAAGACCTAAACCCATAGGTCTGTCCCTGAGCCCATCCCTTGCTTCTCTGTGCTCCTAGGACCTGGTCTCTTGCCTTGCCTGCTTGGAAGGTGTTTTCAGCCGGTCCTGTGGCACAAGTGGTTCCTCAACTCCTATGGTCCATGCCAGTCTGCATGGTCTGCTTTGTGCTGCCCTGCAGGCCTGGGCATTGCTGCTCACCATCTGCCCCAGCACCCATATTAGCCACATCCTCAACAGGTAAGGCAGCTGTCTGCAGGGAATGGGAGGAGATCATGATGGGGCCCCCAACCCACACATGTACCCTAGCATGCCCTTTCCCTAGGCAGCTGCCCCGGCTGCCCCAGCTCTTGTCCAGTGAAAGTGTGAACCTGCGGATTGCTGCTGGTGAAACCATCGCATTGCTCTTTGAGCTCGCCCGGGACCTTGAGGTGTGAGGGACAGTGGGGGTTGGGGGATGCCTGCTGGTGCCACTGCCCATCCCAGACTGGTTGCAGAGCATGCCATAGATAACAGAGCAGCCTTGGATCATTATGCAGGGAAGATGGTCTCAACGTTGACTCACATGCTAGGGTCTGTGATGAGGACCCTGAACAGAGGTATTCTGTGTAGGCAGAGGCCAAGGAGGGGTTGAGGGAGGTCAGACAGAGAAGAGAAGGACTGCCGGGTGCAGTGACTCATTCCTGTAATCTCAGCAGCTGGGGAGGCTGAGGCAGGAGGATCATAAGTTCAAAGCCAGCCTCAACAACTTAGCGAGGCCCTAAGCAACTCAGTAAGACCCTATCTCTAAATAAAATAAAAATTAGGGCTGGGGATATGGCTCAGTGGTTAAGTGCTCCTGGGTTCAATCCCCAGTACCAAAAAAAAAAAAAAAAAGAGAAAGAGAGAGAGAGAGAAAAGAGGAGGACTCTCAGTGAAAGGAAGGCTTTGGGCAACTTACATTAAGAGCCAACAGAGCTCACATGCTTCAACCCCATGTCTCCATCGCTCCCCCACAGGAGGACTTTGTTTATGAAGACATGGAGGCCCTCTGTGGTACCCTGCGCACTCTGGCCACTGACAGCAACAAGTACCGAGCCAAGGCTGACCGCCGGCGACAACGCTCTACTTTTCGTGCTGTGCTGAACTTCATTGAGGTGTGTGTAAGAACGAGAGTGTTCTAGTATGAGTGTATACCCAGGCATAGCAGCCAAGCCCAGTTGTGTGGGCCCCTCTACCCTGCAGGGCAGTGAATGCGAGGAAGAGACAGTCCGCTTTGGACTTGAAGTGCTCTATGTAGACAGCTGGGCTCGGCACCGGATCTATTCTGCCTTCAAGGATGTGCTGGGTTCCGGCATGCACCACCACCTCCAGGTAGGAGGCTATTCAGGAAGGGCTGCCCAACTTGGCTGCTTCAGACTGTCCTGAATTTATTGCCTTCTTTATCCCCAGAACAACGAGCTTCTTCGTGACATCTTTGGCCTGGGCCCAGTGCTGGTGCTGGATGCCACTGCCCTGAAGGCCTGCAAAATTTCACGCTTTGAAAAGGTTTGTGCCCTGGACACCTGTACTTTCCCTTTCTTTGCTTTTCCTGGGGGCCTAGAGCTCAACAAAGGCTGCTTGGGGAGCCTAGGCTTTCCCCTTCCTGGCTCACCACATCACTCTCTTTGCTCCTACCCCAGCACCTGTACAATGCTGCTGCCTTCAAAGCCCGGACCAAGGCTCGCAGCCGTGTAAGGGACAAGCGGGCAGACATCCTGTGAGGTGGACCAGTTAAAGAGAAGACTCCACATTCTTGCCCATATTTTTAACAGAAGACAGTGCAAGAACTGGTCTCTACCAGTGATTGTCACTTTATTTTTTTAATGGCAAAACCAAAAACAGATAGGGTGGGTGAGTGGAAGGTCAGGACCCTTGGAACCCTGGCCTTTGTCTCTGCACTCAACCCTGTGACCTCTTCCTGCCCTTTCTCTGGTGAGACCAAATGTGTGCCTCTCCCAGGGTGGGCAGTAGGGAAGCTGTCCCTTTTCTTTTTTAGGCCTTGTTCCTGTGGGGTGACCCACTTTCTTTGGGAGATTGGCATCTGGACAGATGCCACCATATAAAGGTGTAGAAGCAAAGTGATCTGGAATGGATTTGTACAGAGTTTTAAAGATTAAAAAAGATAATTAAACAGAATGTTCAGCTTCTTGTGGACTTGACTCCTGGGTATTTCAGCCTGCTCTCCTTCCCCATCATCCATCATCCCAGATTTGGGCCCAGCTGGGTCTCCTCCATCTCACCTTTGCCCTCCCAGGCAGTCTCTCCCCAACTCAGAACCCAGCCTGTCCTTGAGAACTGAGGCCCAACCCCCACTGAGAGGCCTGGCAATGACTGCAATGGGGGCAGCTATTTCTAGACTTCTGAACCTTCTGTCTAGGGGTGGCCAGAGGGTGCTGACAAGCCACAGGAAGAGCCAGGAGGCTGGTGCCCATCCTGACCTTAAGCCACCCAAAGCAGGCCCTTGGCATCAGAAGGCTTATCTGGGTTTGGCCTGAAGAGGTCAGGAGAGGGAAGCAAGCAGCTATAGAGTCACATCAGGCTCTTGTACAAAAATCTCACCAAGGAAGTAGTGTAGACCAGCACTGGGAGAGGAGAGGCCTGTCAATGGCTGCTTTATTCCCCCACATAAACCCCAGGCCCCGGGTTCAAGTCGCATCTCAGCTGGGTGCTCGGGCTTCACTGGAGTTCAGCCTCTTCAGCTGGCTTAGACTGGCTAGGCGGAGTTTGAGCAGAGTTTCCTCCTGTGTTTGCAGTGTGTGTGCTAGGACCCGCAGTGATTCACTCTGCAGCACTGGGGATGTACAGCCATTTGTGGAACCTGTCAGACCATATTGCTCCCCCAAACCTCCCCCAATCAGCCCAGCATCAGGGAAGCTCCCACTGACCTGCTCCCACCCTTTATTGCTACAGTATCTGCAGTTGCTCCTTCCAAAGAGCCACCCAGTGCTTACTGCCTTGCCCTCAGTTTCCCACCAGCACTCTCCCTACCGCTCAGGTAGACAGCCAGGATGGCAAGTGCGAGGCAGGTGAGCACCAGCAGTGCCAGCAGTAACAGGAATCCCCCACGGCCACACACTGGGCTGCAGCCAGCCTGGGCACACAGTGATGGTGGCAAGACACCTAGCAGCTCATCCCACTGCCGCACCTCTTCAGCCAAATAGGGACGAAGGGAGCCTGTGGTGAGGATGAGACATTAGGAGGGCAGCAGTACATCTCCCAGTACGTCCATCCCTCACCCCTGCTCCCACTCACCTCCACTGTGCAGGTCACTGATAGACTCCACTCTGTGCAGATGCACCTCCTGTACATGGTTGGGGTCTAATAGCCCCCTGCTCCTCTGGCTCTGTGTTAATGCCACAGTGTCTGCAAGAAAGTGGATATGATTCAGCCAACAGCCCTTCTCCCAGGTAGCCTCAAGCAGCAGAAACTTGGGAAGGATGGGGACGACCACAGGGCATTTTGCTCCAAATCTCATACAACTTCGGGAATGACCCTTGGTTCAGATCCAGAACAACCTCAGCCACTTTATTCTGTGTACAGTGGCAAGTACACTCAACTTGCTGCCATGTTTCATTCTAAGCACCTCAAGGACCTTCAGCTATTTATCTCTCTGCTCATTTCTAGCAAATATTTCTTCAGTCTTGCAGGACTAAGCCCACAGCACACAAAATTCAGTCCTGCCTCTTCTGTTTATCAAGGACCTGCGGACCCTGTGAATCATCAGTCCAGACCTGATACTCTGCCTTCTGGGCAAATTCAAGACATCATGGAAACCTGGTGCGGTGGCACAGGCCTATAATCCCTGCAACTCAGGATATTGAGGCAGAATGATTGCAAGTTCAAAGCCAGCCTCAGTAACTAAGGAAGTCTTTGTCTCAAGACATCGTGGAGCCTTTCCTTCCCAGCCTTGGTTCTGTGTTCTTTAACAAATGCAGTATGAGTCTGCCATTCTGCAAAACCTGCTATTTTCACTCAACATCACTACAGGAGACCCTTCTCTATTAAAACAGTTTCTCATGCCTCTGCAGGCATCACTCTGAGACTGCCTGGGCATTTAGGTTAGTTCTGTAATCCTTGGAAGTTAACAACCCCCAGACATTCATCATTGACTTTGAAAATTTCCCCCAATTTCCTGGTAGTTGTTAAGGACAATTCCCAGAAGAAAAAAATTGGGATCCAAGAAGGAAGGGTTTTGTTTGATTTGGTTTGGTTTTTGTTTTTTCTCAGTACTGGGTATTGAACCCAGGGCCTCACACATGCTAGGCAAGCACTCCAGCACTGAGCTATATCCCCAGTACTTCCCCAACCTCCGTTTTATTTTGTTTGTTTTTGTACCAAGGTTGAACCCCGGGGTGCTTAACCACTAAGCCACATCTCCAGTCCTTTTTATATTTTATTTTGAGACAGAGTCTCACTAAGTTACTCAGTGCCTCACTAAATTGCTGAGACTGAATTTGCAGTCCCCCTGCCTCAGCCTCCCAAGCTGCTGGGATTATAGTCATGTGCCACCATTCCCGGCCTTTCTTTTTGGAGACAGGGTCTCACTGTGTTGCCCAGGTGGGCCTCAAACCTGCCATTCTGTCTCAGCCTCCAGAGTAAGCTGGCATTACAGTCATTTGCTATCATTTCCGGCAGGAATTTCTTTTTTCATCTGTCATCAAATTATCCCCCAGAAAATGCATCTGCATCCCCAACATTGCCACCATTAGGCATCCCCACTGAGGGAAAAAAATATTTATATTCACACAGGTGCATATGATTTGGTCCTATTATTTATTTATTTATTGGTACTGGGGATCGAACCCAGAGGCACTTTACCACTAAGCTACATCTCCAACCTTTTTATTTTGAGATGCCTAGGTTGGCCTCAAATTCATAATCCTCCTGCCTCAGCTTCCAGAGTTGCTGGTGGGTGCCACCCTGTCCAGATAATTATATTTTCTTCTGGTATTCTTTGACTTGACTTTTAAAATCTTGACCCCCATAAGAGCTCCAGATACTCACCTAAAAGTTGGACAACAGTGAAGGGGGACTTTAGAAGGATTCTTCCTGTTAGGGGTAATAGTGGCTTTGGACTCTGGGTCTATCACTCTTGGGACAGTAACTCAACCTTCATAATTTGCTTGAAGCTGTCCCTTAACATGCTCAAAATCAAGCTTAAAAAAAAAAAAAAAAAAAAAAAAAAAAAAAAAAAAAAAAAAAGATGCTTGCAGACCTTAGGTCTGAGTGATGGTTTGAAGGTCAAGTACCCTCTTCACACTTAGTGTGCTTTTCCCTAATTTAAACTGAACATGGATACTGTTTGTTACAGAAAAATACACAGTAAATGTTACTGTTAAGGTCCCCTGCAAAAGACAAACATTTCCTCTTACCCAAGTTCAAGCCTCTCCCCCCTGCAGTATAAAATGTTGAAAATGTGAGGAGAGGAGCCAGTCAGCTGGACCAAGCTGGGTTGTGGGCTATCACCTAGAATTATGAAGAAGCTAGTCCTGTGACCTGGCCAGTCTTCAACTGCAGCTTCCTAGATTCCTGTTGCTGTGGCTCCTCTGAGCCTTAGGACTTCTTATAGTACTACAGCAGTTAGGTGACTGGCTACCAAGCTCTTGACTAGCTGTCTGTCTGTCTGTCTGTCTAGATTGAGGGATCTCAACCCTTAGTCAGTTGGGGATATTTAGTCCTAAATTAGGGGAAGTCAGAGGCCTATCTACTGCTCAGTCCCTAGGCCAGGTACCCAAATGGGCCCGCCTGCCAGTCCCAGTTTCCTCCCTGAAGGAATAGCTACACTGGCCAGGAGCTGTCCAGATACCCACACCCACTTAGAGAGGCCTGTAGTTGAACCACTCCTAGTGGGTAGCTTCCCCCAGTCCCTCCCTGAAGGGGAAACTGAAATAGGGCCTAATGTGGGACAGGGTTCTAGGCATGGGGACGGCTTTTAGTCCATGCATGGGGTAGGTCATTTCACTAGAGCTGGGACATGAAAATTGACCACTAGTCAAACAATGAGGTCAGTGGGACAGAGGGTGTCTCTCCATGGTCTGCAGGGTCATAGGACCGGGGCCTTGCCCTCCCTCTTGGTCACCCCCTCCTACCTTCTTGAGTCTCCTCAGGCATGGCAAATGGTAGGCAGTCAGGGGGCCAATGAGGGTGCCCAGTAGCAGGGCTGGACAAAGCAGCAACAGCTTCTCTGGGAGCCTGGGGAAGGCCTGGCCACATTCTAACCTGGGCTTAAAATAGGCCTGAGCTCAGCCTGCTGGGCTATATTTAGAGGGGGTAGCTCTTAACCATCAGAAGGGGCAGAGTGACCCACATGGGCCAGCCTAGACTATCTACCTGGTGATGGAGCTCAGCCAAGAGCATGCTTCCACCAGTACACAGGCCCAGTGGCCTTCTTAGGGAACTATATCACTCCTATATGTACACAGGCCTTGGGGCCTTCATCTAGAACAACTATCACAGGCTCAGCTTGTAGCAATGCCCCACACGGCAGCCATGACATAAAAGAGACATTGTGCAACTCTACTCAGCCGGCCCTCTTCCCTTGTAGACCTTTACTCAGCCTGGTCATCTCCTCCCTGCAAATATGAGACAAACATCCACCATTGTGTGATGTGCTAGCACTAGAGATTGTGGGTATTGGACAACTGAAACCCAGTGCCACAAAGGCTCTGATGGTCCCAGAAGTGGACATCTGCATATATGTGCACACATAATACCTATGGTGGCCAGTGGACAGACCTGTATTAGAAGTCAGTACTTCTACTACTAGACTTAAAGGATCAGCCCTCTCTGGCCTGTTTTCTCATCTGTAAAAGATGAACAACAGGAATTCCTCGCTGGCAGAGTCATTGAGAACAGATATACAATCATGTGTCTAAAGCATTATCCTGAAGCACAGTTTTGGTTCTCTCTCCCTCTGCTCTCCACAAGGGCATACATATCACATGGGTCATATGAGGATCTGCTTACCCTTGTTGTGGAAAGGCAGTACAGCTTCCAACCCTCCCATGAGAGGATCCCTGGGCCCCTCCTACCCAACTGGGGCAAATTAAGACTATGAATTCTACCACCCAAAACATCCCAAATTCATCACTACATGATGTCAAACTGGCCTCCTTGCTGCTCCTGGATGTGGTAAGCATGTTCCCTGCTCCAGGACTTTGCACTCTGTGTTTCCTCCTGGAATTCTCTGCCCCCAGATATTCCTGCAGCTGGTTACTTCCTCTCTTTCAGTTCAAACATCATCCTTTCAGTGAGGCCTTCTGCTTACATTCTTTTTCCCTATCATCCACCCAGTTATGTTTTCTTCTGAGCACTTAGCCCATACATTATATTATGCAGAATGTACGGTGCATGTGTGTCCGCAAAGGCCCTACAGAACCTGCTCAGTCACTTAAACACCATTATTAATCCTCACCTGACCAATCTTGACAGAAGAAACAAAGGCCCTAACACTGCTAGGAAGATGCCCAAGAACACAGAGCAAGATCTACGACTAGTGGTCATCCGCTGGGGCCATTCCAGCTTCGGTTGATAATGTGTTTATTGCATTACTTTAGTACAGTCGTCCAGCCTTGCCCGGACCCCAAGAGCCTAGCCTATTCACAGCTTTCTGCTCACTGCCTAAGGAGAGGAATGCCTCTCCCAAGGTGGCTACCCAGGACACCTCCCTAGTCCTGCTCCTTCCTCTGGCACCCTGGTTCTTGGTCCCGCACTAGGTCTGGGCTGCCCTTCCGGGGCTACATTCAAGGGTTATCCTGTTAATAAATAAGCTGGAGCAGCTGCCCTTCATCCAGGGCCTGTCGGTTGGTGTGTACGTCAGCCCGAGGATTTCTGTGTGCCGGGTCCCAACCCATCTATCTGTCTTCCTAGGGTCAGTCTGTCCCCTCTTCTGCCTGTAGTCTCCATCTGGTCCTTGGCGTGGGAACGGTGCAGTCACCACTGCGCTGCACTACGCGGGCCCCGCTCAGCTCGAGGCTCTGAAGCGTGAGTCCGCCTGTTGCGGCCTTTCCTGCGTGACTCCAGGGCGGGTGGTCGAGGCGCTGGCTGCGGGCGGCACATGCGCAGGGAGTTCGCGCCCCCACCGCCGCCCGGTTCCACCAGCTGTAGAAAGTCCCGGTACCAGAGTTTAGGACCCAGCGACGCAGAAGGCGAAACTTCTTCAGCCCGCGCCAGCCGTTCAGCCTGCGCAGCACTCAGCACGTGCAGCTCCAGGCGGCGCAGTGGCTGTGTAAAACCCTGCTCCACCGCTGCACATAGGTACACTCCTGAATCCTGGCGCCGCACGCCGCTCAGCAGCAGCCCCCGCGCGGTGCGCTCAGTGCGCTCCTCCACCAGCACCTGTCGGGAGAGGGGCGGCGTGAGTCTGGGGCCTCCTCGGGGAGGCGGAACTTAAACAAAAGGTCATTGAGAACCAAGGGGAAGTGGAAAAGGAGCACCTGCCGCTGCATATTTGTAGGTTGGGTGCATGGGATCTTCAAATGAAGATCCAAATGGGGCGGGGTTCACCCGAATATGGGAGGCGGGCCAGGGACCTAAATGGGCGGATGGAGGGCGGATCCCTCTCCAGAAGATAGCTGGGTGGGTCAGGATACCGTGGGGCCTCCCTGGGATATGAAGTGCAGGTAAGAAATCAAATGCGACCGCACGGGTAAGGGGTGTAGTTGGGAAGGACCTCATTAGCCTGGACTTTACCTAGATGTGGAATACAGGCCAAGGGCCTTTTTGGGCAGGGCGGGACCTTTCTTTAGGGATGTAGAGGGTGGGAAAGGTGCCAGCTTGCGAAGAGAGGAGTGAGGCTCACCTGGGTGTGAGACGCCTCCCCTAAACGCTGGAAGGTCCACTCCACATGAGCCTGCAGCGAGCGGGGCTCACACTCCAGAAAGGCGCTGCCACCCTCCACACCGAAGACCTTCCGCTCCAACAATGCCGGACGGGACAAGTCTGGAAACCAGGAGAAAGTTAAACTCAGGGAGGGCAGGGTGGGATGGATCATTTTCAGGGGATTCAGAGTGGAGGCAAATGGGGCACTTACCCCCGGAGCATAACATGCTGGGGTCGCCGTTCCTTATGTCTTGCCGTCGGAACCGTCTGAGGAGAGCATTGGAATCTCCGTGAGCCCTTCTTTTTCCAGTCAGGGGCATTCAAAGACCCTTTGTTTCCCTCCCTGCGGCTGGATCCCAACCCGGACCCGGACCAGGGCCCCGAGCTCGCCCACCTCTTGGCACTAGGCTGGAAGCGCGTGCATGCGGCCCCGTCCCAGGCGCAGTAGGGATCACGCGCCAGACAGCATTCAGCACAGGCGCGGCCGTGGGCAGCGCAGCGGTGCAACGCGATCTGGGCCACTGCGCTCCGCGAGGCTACGTACAGCTGGTGCTAGAGGGTATGAGGGCTCCAGGCTGACCTAGGGCGGTTCCGCGCCTGCCTCCCATTGGTCAGAAATCCCTTCCCCCACTTTACAGATAGGAACACTGAGGTTCACTTAGGTCACACAGTCTAGCAAAGGCAGAGCCTATACTCAAATGCCAGACTGTGTGCGAACTACCAAAAGAGGGAAAATAATTGGATGCCTGGAGCATAAGCTCAGGATGTCCCATGCCCCACCCTTTTGGACACTCACCCTCTTGGAGGAGATTTGGATGCTGGTGACTGCAGCAGAGTCCTGAGAGGGAGAAGGGACACCACGATTAAGGTTTAGTGGTGGGTGAGGGGCCTGGGCAACTGGGGTCAATGCCTCACCTCAAATACATGCAGCTCTTCCAGGAGCAGCCCCTCAGAGCTAGGGCGGCTACCCTTGGGGACTGAGATCACCTTCAGCACTGTGCCCACATCTGCAGGAATGAGAAGTGAGGGGTGGCTACTGGTTTTCCCTGATAACCAGGACTGGGGTCTTGTGCCTTAGAGTCCCCCATCCTCAGCATGATTGGGTTATGAGGTGAAGAGTAGATTGGAACAATCAGGGTAGCATCCAGAAAGTGGAGCCACAGGCCAGGCAAAAAGGTGGAGATGGAACTGAACCTGGAAAACTTTCACTACCAAGCCAAGGAGCCTGGATGAAGTCCTGGGATCAGTCATTGTGGCAGGACCCTGACCTGTGCCAATGAAGAGGACATCATAGTGTCCATCAGCAGCTGCTACACGATCTGCAGCGATTTGGGTGAAGGTGTATCCAGCGCCCACTTGTAGGAAGAGAGGGCGCCCCCCCATGGGCAGGATGGAGTTGTACATGAGAGGGTGGTTACGAGCAAACTGGATGACGTCATCAGGGAAGTCCTTGGTGGAACTGAAGGTGCCAAAGGTCTTGCTGGGGCACTGGAGAGGGAAGGAAGAAGGCACAGGAGGGTTACAGGCTTTGGGGTTTGGTGGGCAGCCCTCCAGTGCGGACCTCTGGGAATAAGGAAGAGGGATGCACTGCCTTGGGGATTTCAGCCTTGCCCTGGGAAGGCTCAGATTGAGCCTAAGGCCGAAAGGGGAGATGTGGCATTCCTCCGAAGATCCCTAGCTAATGATGGTGACCTTTCCCCACCCATAACAAAAGGAAGAAACCAAATTCACCAAAAAGACCCCAGGACAACTTCTCTACCCTTGAGACTTTGAAGTGGGTTATGGCAGGAGTACCCTACATACCATGCCAGGCCGTGGGTAAGGGACACGACCCTGGTAGGACACCCACTGGTGCGTGGGCCCCTCCTTGTGTGCAAAGGGTCCCAAGAAGGCCCGGCGAACATCGTTCATGCTGTATACACACACAGCAGAGCCCTGGAAGATGCCACTGCAGGCAATGACAAGAGGTGGAGTGAGGGGGCCCAGTGAGCCCAGCAGGCCTTAAAGAGAGGAGAGTGTTCCCCACCTCTCACCCCTTACCTGGAACTGGAGAAGACAGCGTAGAGCAGCGGAGTCCTGCGGTCCCGTGAAGACATCAGGAACACATCCTCTGCATAAAAAGGGTCTAGTTGAAGAACAGTGCACAGCCAGCCTCTTTGGCCCAGTTAGGCTCCTGGAGTCTGCACCCCTGACCCTTTCCCCCATCATATTCCTCACTCAAAGCACTTACGCAGCTGGTCGAAGTGGGTGTCCCCCTCAACTCCCGGAACAGAGCACACCAGCCGTGCCTTCAGGAACGTTGTCCACTTGTTGACCAAGCTGCGCTGGCCACCCACATCGTTCTGCGGGGAGGATCCCAGGGTATAAGAGCGGAACCCCAGCGGGACAAAGGGGCGGGGGCAAGGCTGCTCAGTGAGTGGCGCAGGGATTCCTCACACGGCAGATCTGGCCAACGCGAGACACAGTCAAGCGTCCCAGTGCGGGCGCTGCCTCCACCGCTGACTCACGGAAGAAGAAGTAGACTTTGTCATCGTCAGGGTTCTCACTCTCCGGAATCCAGAAGACCTTGATAAACTTGGGTTCTAGCCGCAACAGGAAGCATAGATTTGGCCTCGCCAAGTCACTATCTACCCTCTTCTCACGCCAGGGGCTACACAGCGTCTGACCACCCAGCTTCCAGAACCGAGTCCTAAAGACTTGCGATGTAAGGAACAGCCACGAGGGGGCAGCAGAGTCTGTGGCTGCCTGAGCACGCAGGCAGGAAAGGAATTCCAGGGACTTCAGATCTAGGCCCTCAAAGTTCCTCAGGCATATGGGCCAGGGAAGGAAGGACATGGGGCATCCGGTTTCACCTTGGCTATTGAATCTTTCTCTGGACCAGATCAGATGCTCCCCACTTCTGTTGGATCCCATACTCTAACCTATTTCATCCCCTGACAGTTTCTGTCCCTTATCATTGCTAGTGCCACCAGCCTGTTTCTTTGCTTGTTCATGCCTCAGGGCCTTTGCACTAGTTGCTCCCTGTACCTGGAATTGTCTTCTCTCAATTCTGTTGACTGGCTTTCTTGTGCTTTGAAAATTAACTTAGAGCTTTCCCTCAGCAAGGTGGCTGCCTTTACCCAACCTGGGGGTTCCTTTCCCTTCATCACCATTTTCTCATCTACCTCATTGTTGCTAGAATTTATCATGTATTTGTTCTGAGATCTGTGAACTCAAAGAGAGTATAGGCCATACCTATCTTATTTGTCCCAAAAAACCAGTGCCTGGCATGGGGCTTGTTGAGATTTGACTATGCCCATTGCTCACTTATTGTATCTTTGCTTGGGACCTGCCCTGTGACAAGATGGCAGCCCCTGTCCACTAGCCCCACCAGGCTCTCACCGTTAAGCCAGCGGGAATCATGTGGCTCTGTTCGGAGACTCGGACGCTGGCCCAGGCTGCGAAAGATGGTAAAGTCCCGGCCCATGAGGTCTGCTGCCACCCCTGAATACAACTCCTCCCCTGCAGATAGGGCAAGAGCTGCTCAGCCAAGATGAAGGCTTTAGGGATAGGAGGGCCTGGGGAGCTGTAGGGGCTCTCACTCCCAGAGGCTATGGGGAGGGGGGTCCCCTGGGACTCTCAGGAGGCATTGGGATCTGTGAGGTTCTAGAATTTCTTTTTCTTTTTTTGGTACTGGGGATTTAATCTAGGAGCACTTTACCACTGAGCCACATCTCTAGCCCTTTCTTATTTTTTATTTTGAGACAGGGTCTCACTAAGTTGCTTAAGGCCTTGCTTAGTTGCCAAGGCTGGCTTTGAACTTGTGATCCTCCTGTCTCAGCCTCCCCAGTCACTGAGATTATAGGTGCCCAGCATGTTCTAGAGTTTCTAAGGGGTTGTAGGAGTTCTGTTGGGGTCCCAGCCTTTGGACTCACCCACCAGCACGGAGGCAGCTCGATGCCTGGGGTCATAAGGGCTCTTCCCCTTGCCATCCTCAAGCCTTCTCAAGTCCAGCCGGAGCACAGGCTCCTGAGAAGCGAGGAAAGTTATTACTGCTAAACCTTTCTTCCCATTCCCAACCTCCCCACTGCCTAGATCTGATCTTACCTCCTGCCAGTGGCCCACCTCCACAAATGCACATGTTGGGTGGAAGGCCCCTGTGCCACAGGCCAGCAAGTGGGTGTGGTTATAGGCGTGCAGCAACTTCACAAAGTTCATGCACTCAGTCTAGTGGGCAGGTATGGTGAGGAAGAGTGAGGGAGGTGGTCTTAAGGGATCCCAGTTCACCAGGGGCATCCCCACCCCTTCCTCTCTTCTGTATCAGTCTAGGCAAGGGGCTACAGAGACCTGAGTGCCCTTGGTAACCAGCCCAGCCCACCCTTCACATGGTGGTTGTATGGAGAAGTGTAGACCTGCACAGCCCCCCATGACTCAGAGAATCACATGAGCCTTCACCCTGACTCACCAGCTCCAGACCTCAGCCACTTTGACCTCCCTGCCCTCACCCCAGTCAGAACAGGCAGGCCTCTGTCTTTGCACTGCTCTGTCTCTGGGGTGAAGGGCCAACTCTCCCCATTCCCACCCCAGATAGCCAGCAGCACTCACACCAATGTCCTTCCCTGCCCAGTTGCACTCCTCTCGCCATTCCACAGGGGCTGGCCAGGCCAGCTATAGGGAGGTGGAGGGAATGAAGAACACAGGTCAGGGATATGCTCTATCCTGGGGGTCTCTCCAGTCAGGGAGCCCATCCCTTTGGGTCTCTGTAGGCAGTCTAGAGGAGGGTCCTGGGGCTGGGGTTAGGGTCCCTGGCACCTTCTTGGCCCTCTTGCTGATGTTGTCCAGGCTGAGGGAGGCCACATGGTTCTCAGCACCCACAAACAGGCGTCCTCGCTCCTCATCTACTAGCAAGGCTTCGTAACAGCAGGTCCGCTCCAACCTGAAGGTCCGGAGACCATGCCAGGCCTGGAGTTCTGCAGTTGGGACACCACTGATGACTCTCATGCCATACCTGCCCCAAAGCCTCCCCAGACCCTGCCTGATTGTGTCTCTGCAGATCAAGGTTATTACTGTGACCTAGCTCACACCTGTGTGCTTACATATGTGTGAGCTTATGTGCATGAAGACAGGCCCACCCAGGTGCATGTGTGGAGCTGCAGGGTGGGCAGTGCAACCCCCAGAAAGACGAAAGTAGGTTGAGAAAAGCATGTTCAAACAAGTGGTGTCTCTGGGTGAGCGCACTGGGAGGTCAGGCTTGTGGTCGTCAGGGTTCTGGGGGAGACCAGAAATGTAGGGACAGCCAGAACCCCAACCCCAAGAAGTCAGGCTGAGGATTCCTTCCCTGTCACCATGCCACCAACCTGAGCTCAGCCGTTGCCTACCAGATGCCATTGCCTAGTAACCACACCTCCGTGTAGGGGGTGTGAGAATGGGGCTCTAGTGGCCCCAAACCTTGACTTCCCTACTGCTCTACAGAAGAAACATGGCCTGCTTGGGGTAGGGAATGAGACAGAAGCAAGGTCTGTTGCTATGGGGACAGGAGGGGTCTTCCTGGGAAAACATGAAGAGAATGTGGGCAGAGAGGTTGGGGAACTGAAGCCAGGACAGGGTTAATTGGAGATGGCCTGAGAATGACCCCGGACCCAAAACGGGTCTGGAGATAGGCACACAAGGGGCGACAGTCAACACAGAGACCCAGACCCACTATCCACACTGGGCCCCTTTTCTGCCTACCCCAAGGGGGTCCTGCTACCTGTCAGGTGCACCTACCTTGGAAGGAGAGCCGAAGGCGTGGGGGGCTGGGGGTGGCACCCCCCAGCCCCACTACCCAGAGCAGGGCCAGGCCAGGAATCATGGCGGCGGCCTCAATCCGCCCCATGCCAGCAGCTCAAGGCACTCAGGGTTCAGCAGGCGTGTGTGGAGGAGCTTTGAGCCGCCCTGGACTCTGCCCCAGGATCTGGAAGAGAAGGAGTCGGCAGCGCGCAGCTAGGGCGGGAGGCTGGGGGGAGTCCCCAGGGATCAGATTACAGCCCCTGGGGAAAGAGGCTGGGGGGTCACATTCCGCTTCTGAGCTGAGCCCTCCCTTCCTAGGGTGCCCTGCCTGGCCACAATCACAGACACACCCACGCTGGGCACACCCTCAGGGTCACCCTGCACTGTCAGGCACCCGCCCCACCACGTCACCCTCCTCAGTAACCTCCCCTCCTATATACACACTCACAGACATTAATTCACAAATACTGTGCACCCACTTCATGCCAGCCTAGGACCAGGATACTGGGAGACACCAACAAGGCCCCTGTGTGGGAGGGGCAGAATGCCAACAAGGAGTTGAATCCTGCAGTCATTTCAGAGGGTGCCAAGTACAATGAGCAAAACAAGCCAATTGAGAGAGTGAAAGTGACAAGAGAGGATCAGGCCTCTGAAGGTGGCTGTGTACCCACAAACCCAGAGAGAAAACAGAGGTATTTGGGGGCTAGAGTCAAGATTGTGTGTACCCGTGAATGTGAATGTGTTTCCAAGGGTACCTTTGTGAATGTGCACATGTGTACAGTGTGTATGTGCCCGTGTGCATGTGTCTATATGTGCTGATAGTGTGTTGTATCACATGTAGATATGGGTTGAGTGTGCAAATGTGTGTATGCCTACATGTGTGGCACTGTGTGCACATCCATGCAGTGTATGTGTGTGATTTGTCCATGTGCAAGTGTGTATACACACAAATTGTGTGCATGTTTCAGTGGGCATGCAAGTGAGCAAATACAAGTGCAGCATCCATCACTCCCTTCAACTCTGAGACACCAGTGAAACCCATTCCTCAGAGGAAGATGTGCTGCACAGGAGAGCCAGGGTCTGCGTTCCTGGCAATGGGCAAGCACCTCAGCTTCTGACTGGGGACGTCCCCATGCCAGATCCAGTAACCCCAGATCTGCTAGGCTGCTCTCTCTGCACCCCAGAGGGTGGAAGGACTAGTCACACAGATTCTGCGAGGTCAGCCTTTGAACCCAAGAGGTATGGGAGGCAGGGTAAGCAGCTTCTCACCCTCAACCCCAGGCTCCTAGTGGAGCTGCCTTCCCTTTCAGAACCTCCACATTCTCCCTAAGCCCCTCAAGTTTACCCCTTCTTTGAGCCCCTCCTCTGAACTAGAGACCTTCCTCAGAGGGGGTCAGGCTCTGGTTACTATGCCTACCTTCCTTCCCAGGAACTAACTGGCAGGTGCTGGGCACAGGACCGTTGGGGGTGGGGCATGGTCCCAGCGTGGAATTAAGGAATGGAAACAGGTACTGGAGCAGGTCTCAGGCCCCTTCAAACACACCCCTGTACAGCTTCCCAGCTCCTGGACCCCTCCCAAGCCAAGACCCCCACCTCCCTCCTTCTATCTGCTGACACTTGCTGCTGCCTCTTCTCCGGTTCTAGAGGTCTTCAAAACCAATACCTGCTACCTTCCCATACTCCACCAATAACTCAGCAAAGGCATCTCACCGCCCTAGCCCCTTTTCACCCTGGGAAGGGGAGACGACTAGGGGCTGCAGGGCATCTTCTGACGGCTCCTTTAAGGAGCAGCCCCCGCCCCCACCAGGACAGCCACCTCCCCACAAGCCGTAAAGTTTTCAGGACCGCAGGGAGGATCGGGTGACTGGGCAGGCAGCTGGGACTGGCTGCAGCAAGCCAGAGTGGAACGGGCACAGGCAGGGAAGGTTGGGCAGGGACGATCCCTTCTCTCTAGGGCTTTAAGGCAATGTGTACCCCAGATGACATTCCCAGAAGGCTGGTGGCCAGTCAAAGCAAAAGAAGAAGCAGCAACAAAGAACCCCGTGCCATACATCACTTGGTTCTGTGTAGTAGGTGGGGGTGAGGATACTCCCAGGGACTCTACTTCCTCACCTATTCTCCACAGCTGGGATACTTGGAGGGGTAACAGCAAACTGAGCAGCTGTCTTAGCTTCCTGGAGCCTACTGGGATGGGAGGGCTAGAGATCAGGGATTCTCAACTGGAAATCTGATAAGCCCCCTAAACGTCAGCCCCAGAACTTCCTCACCAATTGGGCTACTTAATACTTCAAATGTCTGGCCCACAGTGGCTGCAATGATAGCCATGCAAGAATGTGTGTGTGTGTGTGTGTGTGTGTGTGTGTGTGTAGCTGAAGTGTGTGTGTGTGTGGCTGAAGAGGAGCACAGGAGTACTGGCATCCAGAGAATTTCACTTTTGCATTATGAGGTTTGGGCCCATCCTGAGACCCCCATCTGGACCTGTTGTCCTACATCAATGCTGGGTAGGGCCTCTCTGACTCCAGCCTCTCTTCCTAGGTGGGAGGAACTGTGCCCATTAAATCCAGAGCCAGGTACCTGAGGAAGTTTTACAGACAAGCAGGGGCTCCTACACCTCAGTGCTTCAGTTGGGAAGGGCCTGGGGTCTTGTTCTGAAGCTGACGATAGGTATTTCCACTGTAAGGAGTACTTGGAGGGGCTGAATGTTGTCAATGGCAGAGTGCAGCCCTCAGATCCACCTGGGTGAACATACCAGGGCTTGAAGATGGGCTTTGACCCCTCAATTCACCCAAAAGCATTCTTCTGCCACCTCCCCAAGACTGGTCAGCAGTTCCTCAGGGGTCATTGAGGCTATGTGGGCACTTAAAGTGTTCAGAGTTTTGTTGCCTATTCCCTGGGTGCCGCCCAGTTAGGAAGGGACAGAGGTAGGGCAAGACTCATCTCCAAGTCTCCTGGAGACCACTGCAGGGCCATGCCCCTCCTTCTGGAGCTTCAAGATACAGTGTTCCTGGACTGACCTGGCCAGCTGGTAGGTGAATGATTGGAGCCAGTGGAGGATCAGGGGCATTCACAATGGGGACTGGAAGGATGCTTCTCTGCCTGAGCTCTTGGGCTTCCAAGGTACAGTTCTGTAGTTCTGTCCTATTCCTGGACTAGCTGCTTCTTCTCTTAAACCTGGGCAGCCTCCCCTGGCCCCATGCAAGCAAACAAAATTCTTCAGCTGTTTACAATTTTCCACCCCAGCAGCCAAGATCAGCAAGTGCCTTTGAGGTCCCTACCACCCCCACTGTGTCCCCTATCTGCCCTCACTACCTTCAATTCCCCAGGCCCAGAGTCCCAGTCTCTGTTTCAACCCAACCCCACCCCCCAACCCTGGGAAGTGGAACCAGGACTTCCATAATCTTTTCAACAACTTGGGACTGATTTCCCAGCCAAAGAGAATGGATTGTCTCTGGCCCACCTGAGCAGTGTATGCTGCACTCCCTCCTCCAAATGTCTCCTCCCTTGAACTCTGTTCCACGGAGGTCCCAGGGGGAGAGCTCAAATTGTATTTGACCCTACAAGTTCTCCTTTCTGCTCCTTAGTCCTGGGTCCCAGTGTGCCAGGTAGGGGTCCCCATGAAAGCAGCACTCCAGGGACAGAGTCATTGCTTTGGGGTCACAGTGGAGCTCCTGAAGCCCCAAGGGCTCTGGAACCAGGCAGCCTGAGCCTGGGTCTAACAGAATCAGCAAACTAGGAGAGGCAGCTGAGATCACTTCTGCCTATATCCCTGATACCCTAGGCTCTTGGGCCTCTACCTTTGCTGGGGCATCCATGGGTATAGACCTGCCTGAGTTCTTGCTCTGAGGCTATCCATTGGCACAGCTTACCAATACCATGCCTTTTTCTTATAGAAATAACTGGATTGTTGTGCTGGGATTCCAGCACCTGCCTCTCCACCACCTCTCCCATCACCAGCTGGGCCTGCCCCTCTACGCCCTGCTTGGATGCCTGGATTCCAGGTGATGGGGCTTCGGTAGGACACCCATCTGAGGAAGTTTGTACCAATCATCCAGTGCCCAGATGGGATAGAAAGGGATCTGTTGCTCCCCATTCACACCTGCTTTAGCAATCAAGGAGCCAGGCATGCCACGTCACAACCTTTCCCTGTTGGCCATGTGGGCACCAGGTCATGCTGCCCCAAGCACTTAGACACAGTGGGGGAGGCAGTAGGGAACTGCCATGGAAAGTTCCCAGGCACCTAATTTCCCTGACACTCTTTTAACTTCTGCCCCAGCGGATTTCCAGGGAGAGGGTCAGGGCACGTCCCCCACCCACCCCCAGCCTGGTCTCCAAATTCCCAGGGGAACCCGGCCCACCTTTTTTGAAAGATCAGCTCCTCCCCTCCTTGCCTTCTGAGGGCCATGTCAGAGCTGAGGTGGAGGGGCTGAGGGAGGGGCCACCAAGAACTCTGGGCCTTTGACTGTGGCCCTACCCCCACCCGCTCCGCCCCTGCCCTCCCTCCGCCTCCTGCACATTCCTCCCAGGCTGAGGTCAGCCCCTTTGTGATGGGGGAGCCCCCCCCCCCCCCCCAGCCACATCACAGCTCTTCTCTCACTCCTGTTTTCTTCATTGCCCAGTAGGGTGGGGTGAGGAGGAGAGGGGGCTGGGGGCGTGGCCTCCCTCTCCCTTCTCCAGAACCTTGCAAAGACTGGAGGGGGCTGTTCCAGGAGCACTGCAAAATGGACTGATGGCACTCTATACTCATTAGCAGATATTAACATAAATGCTACATTCCCTAAGCCCACTAAGGAGGGCCTCCCAGGGGCGGGGATGTAGCTCACTGGTAGAGTGCTTGCCTGGCACATAGGAGTCTCTGGGATCAATTCATAGAACACACACACACACACACACACACACATACACACACACACACCAAAAAAAGCCTCCAAAAATGCTATTTGGGGGCTCTGTATGCTTTAGTGTAAGTGGGGGAAGGCCCTGACAAGGAATCACCCTCTTAGCAGGAAAAACTAGGATCCTGGGTCCTATCAATCACCAGCTGTGCCTCTAGCTAAAGACTGCATCTCTTAGATAGATCACTCTTATTCCCCTGCAGTTGCAGCCACTGTGCCAGGCAGGTCTGGTGCATAGTGGAGGCACTGAAGATTTGCACTCTGTTGCCACGTCAGTTCTGTGCACCCCAGGCCATTGGGGCCTTCATAGGCCTCCAGGGAAACCCTTCATTGGTATCTCTTCTATCCTGGCCTTTCAGCCCTCTTTCTCTCTCTCAACTCCCTTACTCTAGTGTCCCTTACCCCAGCATAACTAATTCCTTACCCTCTGACTCCTATGCCAAGACTAGCCTCCTTCCTCTCGCTAAGCACTCCTCTGACTTCCTACTTAACAAGCCTCCAACCTATCCCTAGCAGGGTCCAAGCCCACCAATCCCGGGATCCCTGTCAGAGAAGTCCTTCTGTCATGTTGAATATAGGACAAAGTCCTACTTCCTCCACTTGCAGCTGGAAGTCTGACTTCTTCACCCTACTCCCAAGCTATGTCTCTGGGTAATTCTGCCACTCCATGTGTCTTCTCCAAAGTACCCTGCTCCCTCATTCCCTGACTCAGAGAGTTTGCTAGGAGCATGCTGGGTGCTTGGGGGCTACCTTCTACTCTGAGAGTCCAAGTGGGTGGGATCTATATATAGCAGGGATGTCCCTAGGATCTTCTTTAAAGCATTAGACACAGGGATCAGCGTCGGTGTTTTGGGATGGGCTCAGATTCAGAACTCAGACAGCTTGTGGGATGCAGGCTCCTAGCCTGACATTTCACAGCACCCTCCCTAGCTCAGTCTTTTCCAACCCTGCCAGTTCTCCAGCTGCCCCATTTCTGGGATGCATCAGCTCTTTCAGTGCCAAGTCTTTGCCTGGACTGTGTGCCCTCTACCCTTTAGGGCCCTTTCCTTAAAGAGTCACTAGCTGCATTCTTCCTCATTATTCACTATCGACCTCTGCTATCACCATTCCTCTGTGTAGTCCTAAACTTCTGTGAGCCAGGTTCAAGCCACAGAGTCAGGCTCTAGGTTCCCCCACTGTGCGGGGAGCAGCAGGGGTTATCATCACTGAGGACTCCAGGGCCCAGCATAGGGAGGCAGGAGAGGCAGGCTGGTAGGAAGCCTTTCCACTTTCCTGGGCTGGCTGGGTCTTGATGGGTATGGAGAACTGATGGAAAAGGCACACCTCAACTGTATAGAGGGTAAAGAGGGGTGGGAGGGGTGGGGGGAAGGGAAAAAATAACAGAATGAATCAAACAACATTACTCTATGTAAATTTATGATTACACAATGGTATGCCTTTACACCATGTACAGAGAAACATGTATCCCATTTGTTTACAATAAAAAAAATGAAAATAAATAAATAAATAAATTTAAGTTCATATTAAAAAAAAAAAAAAAGGCACACCTCAGACCACTCCTTGATCCTGTTCAGCTCCCCAGAACTTGACTCCCCTCATGAAGTCAGAAAACAGAGGCCATGGGAGGAAGGGGATACCAAACTGGTTTTTCTCCCACCCAAGACTGCATGCGAGGCTACAGCTCAAGCAAGGAGAGAAACTAAGGCAGGGAGGAGAAAGGGATCCATGGCCTTGCCTCTTCCCCCTTGAACTATTGCCCACCGCTGTGTGACTGAGGCTTAGGGTCTTGTAGGCATCACACACTTGCTGTTGCACAGCTGGACACATAGCCCAGTTGGCCTGAGGTCATCACCTGAGTGCATGACAGCGGCTGCCTTCTACTCTGATAGTTGAAATACCCACAGCAGGATCTCCTTTATGGCAGTAAATACAGGGATTGGGGTCAGTATTTTGGGATGAATTCATACTCAGAACTCAGCCAAGAGATGCTATAGTCCTGTCCTTGCCCTTCCTAACTCCCAGAGGCTGCTCAGACCTGGCTGGCCATGTCAAAGGCCAGGCATTCCGGATCTGAGGGCATGTATGGACAGATTCTGAGGAACTCTAAAGGGGGAAGGAGGGTTTCCTGTTGTCAGAAGCCAGGGGAGGAGTGTGATGGCACATGCCTATAATTCCAGTGACTCAGGAGACTGAGGTGGGGGATTGCAAGTTTGACACCAGTCTTAGCAACTTAATGAGGCCCTCGGCAACTAAGGGAGACCCTGTCTCAAAAAAATAAAATAAAAAGCTGAGTATGTAGCTCTATGTTGTAAAGTGGCCCTATGTTCAATTCCCAGTACCAAAACCAAAACAAAACAAAAACAGCAGTCATGGGGCTGCCTTGGAACAGTAAGGGGTTCCTCCAGGTCCTGGCAGCTCCTGCAGTCTGCGATCTCAGCTCTAACCCTGTGGCTAGTAACTGGGCCTCCACCCACCTGCTGTGCCTTGGGGAACTGAGAGCCTGCCTGCCTGCCTTTTCCCACAGGGTCTCCCAACACTCTCCCTTCTTTAGGCCTCTTACTCTTAGAGCTTGTCACTTTCTCTCTTCCCAGCTGTTCCCCTGCCCCCCAAATGGGTTAAAAATACCAGGGCTGCCACCACATCAGTAGCACAGAGCAACTATTTCAAGTGGGCCAGGCCCTCTTGGAGGCGGATCAGGCCCATGACCATCCCCCACAGGCTGGGACAGCCCGTCCTACATTGAGAACACGAGCTTGGGTCTCTACCTGACTCTGCATACCCTGCTAAAGGTCCTGGGTTTCACAGCTTCAGCTGCTCACAAGTGTGGGCAGAATGATGAACAGTCTTAGGTTGGGAGAGCTCTGGGGACACAGGGACAGGGAGCACTGAATTTCAAGGGATGAGGAATGGCCAAGGCCCAGCATTCCTTCAGGCAGCTCCAGGCAATAGGGGATACCCACCTCATGGAATTCCTCCAGTTGGGGTACAGGACACCTGGGCAGCCCCTCTTGCCTGCCACCCCCCCATGGCTAGGAATTTCCCAACTGACAAAGACAAGGCAGAATTGAGAAGCCGCCCCCGCCAGTGCTGGGACAATGGAGCCTTATGCCCTCGAAAATCCAGCTGGGGTAGGAGGGCCAAGGGCAGGTGGAGGCCTAGTTGTCTGCACCCAAGGAAGCCCTGCTTGCCAGGACCCCACCCATTTCCACTAGCAAGCCAGGTCCAAGGGGGATCCTGGCCAGAGCCCTGCATGGCCCACCCAGGGAGGGAGGCACTGGGTGCATCAGGCAGACAATGCCAGCCCCTCAATGGTCCCTCTGTGCTGCGTTCCCCCTCAGGACAGAAGGAAGGAACCATCTCCGGCACCCGCTTCCTGCTGGGCGGGAAGCAGGCAGCTCTCCCCACCCCCACTCCAGCAGGTCTGGTGCTAAGCCGGGTCCAGGCCCGAGCCTCTGAAGGAAAGCAGGTGCCCTGGGATGGGCGCGGGTTCCTTTTCTAGTCAGAAACAGCGATAGCCATATTGGTTCAAGGAACTGGGGCGGGGAGGAGGCTGGGGATGGAGGGGGACGCTGATCTCCTTCTGACCCCGGCAGCCACAGGCTCTCATCTCCTGCCAGCAGCCTAGGATCCGCTGCCGCCGGGCACCGGCAGGTGTGTGGAGGCGGAGCCCGAGGTCCCAGGCCCAACCCCCTCCCTCTTCGCCTCCGCGGCGCCGACCCCAACCCGCTCCCTGCGGGAGCAGCTTTGTCCGGCGGCGGACCTCACAAAGCTGCCTTTGTGCCCTTCAGCCTCAGCGGAACTCGGTGACGTCAGTCTTCGTGACCTGCCGGGAAGCACCGAGCACGGACTGCGGCGCCCCCTGGCGACTGGAGGCGGAGGCGCTGGCCCCAGAGCCCCGCCCAGTCGAGGCCTGTCTTTCACTGGGTCTTTCTGGTGCTCAGCCCTCATCTGCCCCTGCTAAGGAAGTCCAGGAGCCTGGGCTGGCACATAAGGCCCACCGCGCTGACATCCAGCACTTAAGATTCTTGGAGCCTCCCACATTCGGAGCCCTAGCCCCCGTGCAGCCAATGACCTGCAGCCTCCAAGACCCCCTTGAAGCCATGCCCATGTCTACCATTGCACCCGAAGTGTGGTTACCTGCCTGTCCCAACTCCTTGAGTTGGGAAAGGCAGGGCCTTTAGGGCAGTGATTTGTTTGGTGTGCTAAGAGGAAGCTGCCTACGTGGCTGTGAGACTCCAGCTCTCACACCTTTGTGCTTGGGAGGTCAGAAGTCACCATTTCCTTCTGCATTAGAGTTGGCTGAGCATTCATTCCTCCTATTCCCAAGTGCAAGAATCCTTTAGAAGAGCTTCTGAGTCCGCTGTACTGCTCCGCCATGCTTGCAGGCTGCCCCAAAGCTGCAGAGAGCGGGGATGCCCAGGCCTCAGATTGCAAGCTGACCAGTCCAAGTGGAAACTGAAGCTCAGAGCACTGGATCCTGCCCCAAATGAGGACTGAGGTCCAGATCAATCACCTAGCACATCTCAATAGTGGTCTCTACTCCTGGGAGAAAGAACAGTCAGCAATTCTTGGCTTTTTTTTTTCTTTCTACATTTTATTATTTCAAACCATGTGAACAATTCCATAAAACGTGAAAAAAGCAAGGAAGTGTTCAACGCTGAAGGACCCGGGCCTGGGGCAAGGGCATGAGGGGCCTGGCCCCTCAGCAGGCAGCGGCGGTTCCTAGGTTAGCGCTAAGGAGCTACATTTAGGTTAATGGAGCCTGGGCCCAGGGCCACTGGGCAGGGCCCTCTGTGATGTTGGCAGTTGTCTGGAACAGCCCTTGGAACCCAATTCCGTGGAGGGCAGGGCGGGGTGCCGCCCGCACTGGGGTGGCAAGCAGATGGATGGGTGTAAACACGCAGACACACTCAAGGCACGGAATCACTGGAAGGGGGTTGGGTGGGTGCTGGTCAGGATCTGAGTTTTAAATAGGTTTTCTCTAAAATTCTAGGTTTGCATTTTTTTTTCTTTACTTTCTTTTTTTTTTTTTTTAAAAAGCTATGAGAATCTGTTCTCCAGGAATGGTGGCGTTTCACGCTTCTTGTGCTTTTTCCTATGGGGCCTCCGAGCAGTGGGGGTGGGGTGGGCAGGAGGCTCCCTGTAAACATTTGGACTTGGGCTGGGTCAGGGCTGGTGTTGGGTGAAGCCAGGGGTCTGGGCTGGAGAAGTGGGTGCCCCTCCAGACATAGGCCTTGGGAGATTCAGCATGTGCTCCCCTCACAGAACAAGATAATGGTCAGAAAATTAGAACAGATGCCCCAGAAGAGGTACCATAGCCACTCCTGGCTCCTCAGACAGAGTCAGGCTTCGGAGAGGCCTGTGGTACTCCCTCCCACAAGGCTGGAGCTGAGACAGGGGACAGGAACTGAGAACAGAGGAAAGAGGGTTTGAGAAGCAGCCAGGGCTAGGGTGGGGCAGGCTGGGAGTGTGGTCTTCTTGCCCCCATCTTCCTCAGGGACGTGGGGGAGCAGAGTCGGCGGTGGTCCTGGAGGTGGGGACAGTCATGGCATGGGTTGGGAGGTAGCCAGAGTGTGCCTCTTCCTCCTGCCTTTCTAGACAATGACCCTCTCCTGTATTATTTTTTTTAGTACTGTGGATTGAACCCAGGGGTGCTCTACCAATGAGTTATATCCCCAGCACTTTTCAAATTTTATTTTGAGACAGGGTCTTAGTTGCCCAGGCTGGCCTTGAACTTGCGATCCTCCTGCCTAAGTCTCCTAGGTAGCTCGGATTATAGGCATGTACCTCCACACTGGCCACCACATACTGCTGAACCTCTCCTTTTCCCCACCCACTTGTTACAGGGACCAAGGAGTCTCTCAGGAGAGTTTCTGCTGCTGGGTTATGGGGAGTAGGGGAGCACTAGCAGAGTCATCACACTTCCACCACAGCCAGTTGGGCCAGCCTGAGCTTTAGGACCCTGTCTGAGGGAAAGTTGGCTAAAGACAAGCACAGAGCTGGTTACAGTGAGCAGCAGGAAGCTAGGCTCCCTCCAGCATCCAGCTTCCATTGGGTTTTAGGTCAGTGGCCTGGTGGATGAGGAGGTGAGCTTTCTCCAGGAAATACTGGGACAGAACCAAAAGACGAGGCCTCTGTCTGGCCTGTGGGTTAGGCCTACCTGGTCTACCTCCTCAGTGCCCTGCATACCAACCAGTTGATCTGATTTACTACTGGGAGTTCTCACTCTCTTGCCCTTTAGTCTGACTGCCCTTTTCCTCTCGCTTCAGGCTTACCCCCACCCCCTGTCTCTCCCTAGGTCCCAAGCCTGTCCCTTCTTTGGGCTCAAGGATCCCACTTTGTTCTTCCCCAGCTCCCTGCTTCGTCCCACTCTGGCTCACCATCCTGCCAGGCCTGCTGCCCCTCAGAAGAGGCCGCAGTCCTTCAGGTTGTTTTTGATGATGACATCGGTGACAGCGTCAAACACGAACTGCACGTTCTTGGTGTCGGTGGCGCACGTGAAGTGTGTGTAGATCTCCTTGGTGTCTTTGCGCTTATTCAGGTCCTCAAACTTACTCTGGATGTAGCTGGCTGCTTCATCATACTTGTTGGCCCCTGAGGAAGATGCAGTAGTGAAGATTTGTGCTCTGTGTGGCAGGTAGGTGCCTTCCAATGTATACAGCAAGCTTTTGTGCATGTGGATGGATAAGCATGTAACACGTACCCATGTATCAGTCAGTATACATGCACACTGTGGGTAAAGAGGATAACTACTGTGTGAAGGATGAGCCCATGTGCGCATGTGCACATGTCTCTGTCTCTATGTGTTTTTCAGTACTAGGATTGAACCCAGGGATGCTCTACCACTGAGCTACATCCCCAACCTTTTTTTTTTTTTAATTTGGAGACAGTTTTGCTAAGTTGAGCAAACTGGCCTTGAACTTGTAATCCTCCTGTCCCAGCCTCCTGAGTCCCTGGGATTACAGGTATATACCACTTAAGAAGACACATGGCTGGGCATGGGGTCACAAACCTGTAATCCCAGTGACTCAGAAGGATGAGGCAGGAGGACCACAAG
This sequence comes from Sciurus vulgaris, assembly GCF_902686455.1. Taxonomy (NCBI): domain Eukaryota; kingdom Metazoa; phylum Chordata; class Mammalia; order Rodentia; family Sciuridae; genus Sciurus; species Sciurus vulgaris. Next base: position 115,604,069 of record NC_136470.1, on the reverse strand, counting down.
TTTGAGATTAACCTCAACAATTTAATGAGACCTTCAGCAACTTAGTGAAACCCTGCCTCAAAAATAAATAAATAAAATAAAATAAAAAGGGCTGGGGATGTAGTTCAGTGGTAAAGTACCTTTGGGTTCAATCCCCAGTAACAACGACAACAACAACAACAAAAAGGAGGCCCTGTGTGTGTTGTTCGTAAGCCAGCCTCTCTCTGCAGGAGCGTCTCACAGTTACTCTTCTGTCCAGAGGAGGGCGCCTATGGGACCTCTCCTTTTGGGAAAAGCACCATCTCTCCCCAGAGGCAGTCTACAGTCCCCTCACCTGTGTACTCAGGGAAGCAGATGGTCAGAGAGCTGTGTGTGATCTTCTCCTCAAACAGATCCTTCTTGTTGAGGAAGAGGATGATAGATGTGTCCGTGAACCACTTGTTGTTGCAGATGCTGTCAAACAGCTTCATGCTCTCATGCATGCGGTTCTGGGGGCAGGAAAGTGAGGTCAGCAATGGCAACCTTCCCCCCAACCCCCCTGCATTCTATTATGCCCAGCGTTTTCTCCACCTCTCACCATCTCCTCATCCTCAGCTAGCACCAAATCATAGGCACTCAAGGCTACGCAGAAGATGATGGCTGTGACACCCTCGAAACAGTGGATCCACTTCTTCCGCTCAGACCGCTGACCACCCACATCAAACATCCTGTGGACATAGGATCACCTTAACTACAAGGAAGGGGAGGTTCCCCACCCTGCTTCACTGGTTAGGGACAGAGGCCTGTCCAGAGTAGGGCCACTATTTTCATGGAACCGTCTACTTGCCCACCTCACTGCTAGTTCTGGGCTAGGGTATGTCTAGATGGCAGAGGCTGTGAACAGCTGGCAGAAGTGACCACTGATTTACTAGGTTGTGAGGACAAGCTTTCCCAAAACACAGCCTTGAGAAACCTGAGTGGGACCAAGGGATGCTGGCCCTGCCCCCACTTTGCTACCCCAAAGGCTGGCAGGTATTGCCCCTCTACCCTGCCCATATGCCCGCTCACTTGAAATGTAGGTCCTTGAAGGTGAAGTGTGTTTCCACAATACCCGTGGTCTTCACACGGGTCCGCAACACATCCTGCTGTGTTGGGATGTAGTCACTCTGCGCAATGCGCTCCAGGTCATTCAGGTAGCTACAGATGAGGGGGGAGGATCAGTGGAGGCCTCCTTACATGGACCCTGGGTCAGCAGAAAGAGCCCTCTTCCCTCCCACACCCACTTCTCAGGGAAAGCCCTTGCTTTTTTAACTTCTGCTCAGATGAAGAAACATGGACTCATTTTCCCTTGTCTCCCATCCATGGGAAGGGACAGGGAGGAGGTGTGGCTCTTTGGCCAGTCAACCAAGCCCCAGCACCCAGGATCTAAGCTAGGCTGCCTCAGAGAGGATCCAGGGTATTGGAGCTACAGGCAAAGGGAGTAGAAGGGGGCAAATTAGTCCTTCAGGAAGGGATTCAGGATGCTAATTGTTCAATTAGGGTACTCACCACAGAGCAGCCTGGTGTGGTCCCTTGATATGGGGCTGGACATGTTGGGGCCTGCCAGGCCCAGTGGGCACTTTGCCTAGCACCCAATAAAATTTGGGCTTCTCAGGGAGAGGTCCCAGGGGCTCCTCATTACCAGCTCCCTTAATTAGTATCAATGCTGCTCCTGCAGGCCTGATTCAATATCCTTGCTGCCCTGGAGGCTGGATTTAAGCCTCTATACCATTGCCCTCTACCCATGTCTTCCTCCTAGGGCAGAGCTGCTGGGGCCATCAGCAGGGCCAAACCAGGCCAGAGGGAAATGATCTCAGAGACACAGGGACAGAACAGAAAAACAGGAAGGGCCATGGGGGACCATGACGCATGTGGTCTGACCTGTGTGCCACACCCCGTCCACTACTGATAGAGCCCCCAGTCTGGGTGCCTCGTGGTGGGTCCCCTTCTCAAAAGGTGGGCTCACCTTCAGGACCCCCTGCCCACTTGCAGTCTTAGAGTATTGCAGTAAAGAGAGTTAATGTACTCCTATTCCCTGTGGTGTTCCAATCCACACCCCACCCCTGGGTTATCTTGTCAAAGTATAACCCACCTGGGAGAGTAGAACCTGTAGTCACAGCCAAACCCTAAAAAAACAGTGCTGGGCATTGAGCATTGGGTGCTCAATGTCTGGGGAATGAAGAGTCAGGATGGTAGAGAAGTAGGAAGTGGCCTATAGGTAACTTTATCCCAAATTCCTTGAGTTTGGGGAGCACTGAAGTGGCAACGGTGGGCAGGGGTTACACCTTCCTGCCCCGGTGACCTACAAGTTCTGCTGGTAGCTGAGCCTATGATCTCAGGGTGGGGCAGCACTGAGGCCTATAGACCCCTACAGTATTTGACTATAATCCTACAGCTTCTATGGAAGGGACACATTCACAAGGGAGGTCAGGCCATGCAATGAGGGTGAAGAAAGGCTGTCCATGTGATAGGAGGCAGGACTAGAAAATCTTGGTCAGGCAAGACCCTCCCACACACCCTTGAGAGGTCCACCTCTTCTTAGATGGGCTCTGGCCTGGATAGGCAGTAGAAGCCAGAAGAGTGTTCCACTTTACAGAGTCCTAGCTGGAGCCTCTGCTCCACAAGGAAGGAAGACAGGGATTGTAGCCTATCTGGTTCCAAGGTCTGTGGATATCCCCTAGAGCCTGATTGTTCCATCCCTGTGGAGTCCTTGACACCTGGCAGGGACTGCAAGGAAGGAGTTTAGAACTGTGGGCTGGGCCCAAAGGATCCAGACCTGTCAGACTTCTGGGATTCTTGGGATTCCCTGTGACTGGTCAGCAAGAGTCAGAGCACAGGTACAGGTTCCAGTCTGTGCACATGCCTGTCACCTTGCAGACAGCCTCTACCCACTTTGTGGGTCCCTCTCAGGATGATCTGATCTCAGTGTCCTCAGTGCAGCCCTGGAGTTTGTACATACCACACTCCTGCTTGGAACCCTTGCTCATTCTTCCCCTGGCTAGCTCTTGTTCAGCACTTAGCTGAGACAGTCCTTCCACTGGACATCATCCCAATGTGCTCACACCCTCAGCTGTCACTGCCTGGGGATCTATCTGCTCCACTTATCACTATGCCCCTGAAGTCCTGCATGGGGCCTAACACAGCAGGTGGCAGCAAATGTTCTTTAGAACAATAGTGTGTAAAGACAGATAAGGTTTAAGTGGCCTGTAAGAGTGCTGTACAAGTTACCCTGCCTGTCATACCTCCTGACTTTTCAATACCATGCCACCCTATCCCATTCCACCCCACCACAGCTTTGGTTCAAACCACCACAGCTTTGGTTCACAGTCATTAGCTTCAACCAGAAACCAGCAATACCTCACTGGGGGTGCTCAGGTCTTCCAATCCAGCCCAATCTAGACCTCCCCAGCCCGTTGCCCTACCCAGTTCCCTGGAACACTCACTAGGCTGCTGAGTCGTTGAGCTGGTACTCCCGCGAGCGGCCAAAGCAGGCCTGCACACCTTGGTCAGCCCAGAGCCTCCGGATGACACCGGACAGGTCCTCTGGGAGCATGCCCTGTTCCTCGGCAGCGCAAGACAGTGCAAACAGCTGCCTGGCATCATCCTGGACACAGCAGTGGTGGGCAGTCAGTCAGATGAAGGACCATACCCCCGCCCTGCCTGTCAGAGGTAGGGAGTCCTCTGCAATGGGGCCCAGGCTAGGATATTCTCAGATTACCCAGGACAAGACTCCCTTTAAAGTCTTATGGCTTAAAGTCTTGTGGGATGGGGGGGGGGGGGGGGGTGCACATACCGCACGGTGGGGGTCAGCAAAGTCAATCTGCAGGTTGCCCATGGCCTTGACGATGGCCATGATGGACTGGATGGTGTTGCTGTAGACAACTGCCCGGTATTGCCGGCATTCCTCCTCTGAGTAGCCATCCTCATGGATGATCCTGATAGCCAGGGGTCAGGAATTAGGGTCCATAGGGCACAGGGAGTTCATATGGCTGCCTGGGGCTGCTGGGGCCTGCTTCAAAGAGGGAGAAACTGCCCCCAACCCACCAGGGCTAGTAGATAGATGACTGGTTATGAGCAAGTCTGGGCCTGGTTGAGCCTATACTGGGGGCAATATAGGCCCAAAGGAAGAAAAGGGGAAATCAAATTTTGGGGATCAACTGTGCGTAGCACTTACTTCATCTGCTTGACGATGGTGCTCTTCCCTGACTCCCCGGCACCTGGAGGAGAGGGCACAGGAAGTCAAGGGCAGGCCCAGTGGGGGCTCCACAGCTGGGCAATAAGAAGCCCAACTGCCTGTAGCCCTGGAGGCAGAACTCTCTCTCCACATCAGTGGCATGGTGAGAGGGAGGCAGCTGGCAGGGCCACAATGGTCAAGAACTTACAGTACCCATTCCATGGAGACCCGCTATAGTCCTTTTCCTTCCTAGACTTCAATGGCTCCTATGGTTCCCCTCTGCCCTGGTTGAGCTAAGGAGACTTGGCCAGAGACTTCAAGTTAGCCCTCCATTCCCTGTCATTATCACATATGTTGGCTTGCTGCCCCATGCAGGCAGAGCTCACCAACATGGCACCTCAACAGAGCTGGCAGGAAGGTGCCCTATATACTCCAGTAGGACAGTAGCTCCTCTTCTCCCCACATCTTGAGCCTTAGATTCCAGGGGACATAGGCTAGGGCACAGTGTAATGCTCCTTTCTCACACGAACTCACACACAGGCTGGAGAGATAGCTCAGTTGGTAGAGTGCTTACCTTGTAAGCACAAGACCCTGGGTTCAATCCCTAGCACCAAAAAAAACAAAAAAAAACAAAGAACAAAAAAATTGGGCTGGGGATATGGCTCAGTTGGTAGAGTGTTTGCCTCGCAAGCATAAGGCCTGGGTTCAATCCTAAGTACCACAAAACACACACACACACACACACACACACACACACACACACACACACACACACACCCCTCTGTACTGACTCAGGCTTCTTCTTTAGCCTATCAGAGTCTCTACCCCATATTTCTTCTCAGTTTATTCTCAAAGAGATTTGCTGCCATTCTCTCCTATTCATCTCAGCAGCCCCTATAGGCACTGTTTCTACTCTCATTTTTATAGATGAGGACTTTAGGCCTCAAGAAAGTAAAATCTTGGTCCAGGATCATACAGCTAGGATTCAGAAAGGCAAGGAATGCCAGAAACCATGATGCCTAGTCCACCCTGCCCTTCTCAAAATGTGGCTCAGACCTGTAGGACCATGCCCTGGGAGGGAGTTTAAAAAGATAGATTCTGGGAGCTGGGGTTGTAGCTCAGCAGTAGAGTGCTTGCCTAGCATGTGCAAGGCTCCCGGTTCAATCCCCAGCACCTTTAAAAAGAGAGAGAGAAAGATAAGAATCCCCCAGACACACAGAGCAAGACCTTGAGGAGGGTACACAGTTTAGGAGCCTACACTTCCCAGGGAATCTGTGTGGAGAAGTGTAAAGACCAAGAGGACCAGAGGGCCACCCCATCTACCTGGACAGGGACAGACAGACTGGAAACAGGGCTCTATCTCACCTCCCCACTGCTCCCTGTTCTGAGCAACAGGGAGAATGGCCCTCAGTCAAGTCCCACCCTCCTGCCAAGACTTTACGCAGACTGTCTTCTCATTCCCTCCCCATCACTGCCAGTCACACCTGTACCTGCCAGGCACTGCCTCTTGCCATCTCTAGACCTCTGCTCATGCTGTTCCCTCTGCTATGCAGACCTGCCCCATGCTCCATTTGTGGCATCTCAATTCTCCTGAGCATTGTGGCAGGTCCATTCCTCTGAGCAGTTCAGGATAGGTGGCAAATGAAGACAACCTCAAAGGATGAAAGGGCTAATCCACAATTAACATGAGCAACATCAGCAATAATAATGGCATAACTGTGAAGAGGGTCCACTGTGTGCCAGATATTACTTTCACTAGGTACTTCACAGCAACCTTGAGAGATAGGTTCTAGCCTCACCCCTATCTAACAAATTAGAAACAGATATAAAGAGGTTGAGGTAGCACAGTTATAGTACCCTGTGTGGGTGGCCCACCTTTCTCCACATGCACTCCCTTTTAGAGTTATCTTAAATGACCCATACCACAGGTAGGCCACATAGTCATCTGGGGCCAGTCATACTCCTCACTGGGTTACCTACCCAGGCCAACTCTGGCCCCAGTCTGTACTGCCCAACAAGCAACAGCAGCATTAGCAGACACCAGGACTGGGCGACAGACCTTTCCAAGGTCCCTGCCCAACTTAGCTCTCCTACCTTAGACTTTTTTTCTTTTTACAAATGACATCTCACAATGTTGCCTAGACCGGCCTTGAACATGTAGGACCAAGTGATCCTCCTGTCCCAGCCTCCCAAGTAGCTGGGACTAAAGGCATGTACTACCATGCCTGGCTTCAGATCCACATTTTACTAAGGGAAACTGAGGCCTAGCTGTGACCCTTGCAAGAGTGGGTTTGGGCATGTCCCTATTTCAGTGGCTACCCTGAGAGGATCTGAGTTTTCCTTATAAATGCTTCCAGGAACCTGCTTCAATCTGTCCCAGGCCTGCTTCCTAGGATGGGGAGGGTACTGGGGTGGCACAAACTGTAGGCTTTGGGCAGGTGAGGAAGTGATCCCCTCTATGGTTTCAGCCCTGGGCATTAGGGGCACCTAGCCCCACATACTTGCCTGGGTGTGGACTGTAGTCAGATGGCAGCACCCTCCCCTTCTACTGGGCTATGCATAGCAGAGCAGCCAGGATCCCTCAACTCCACAGGGCAGGCAAGGATGTGAAGGGTCTAGAAAATCTGGTGGTAATACCCCATCAATGAGGCCCATGTCCCCGGAGACTTAATACCAACTCGGGCAGGGAGGGTAGCAGGGGCCACCTGGCTCTCTTTCCCACTTGCTCCTATAGAACAAAAGGAAGGAGGTACATTCTAGAGCAGAGGAAGAATTAGAAGCCACAAGTCTTAGGAATGGGGGCTCCACTGGGACAGCAGAGACCAAGGATATGAATTCATGAGTTAGCTCAATCATGCTGACCCCAGCCAGTGGAACCAAGACTCAGAATGGGGGAGCTGTCCCGGGCACAGGCAACCTCAGATATAGGTAAAGGTTGTCCCTCTTTTGTTTCTTTGGGACCCCTGACCACCATCAGTTTCCCCATCTGACTACTGAGAATAAAAAAAGCATCTGGTCCTCTGATCACTCTCTTCATAGGTAGTGTGGGCCACCTGTGACCCTCCCCAGTGATGGAGATGAAAGTGCAAACTTGCTTTGAATCTCATTTTCCTAGCAGAGCTGGCAGACATCGAGGCACTGAGAGTAGCACCTGAGCAAGCCAGGCCTGGAGCCAGGACACTTGTTCTCTGCCCCACCTACTTTCTTATCCCCATCAAGCCTGTTTCTATTCATAAAGCTCTCAAATTCTAAGACTTAGGAGGACATTCTCTGGCCCCAGCAGCAGTCAACACAAACAAAACTCCCTTTAACAGGTGGACAAAATAAGGTCATAAAGCCATCCCTGGATTCAGGGTGGTCCTTTTGTTCTTCCAGTAGTTGTGACTCAGGTGGAAAATAGTGATAGGGAGGACAAGGATGTGGTGGTAGAAGCCAGGCAGAAAGCAGGGGGATACCAGAACAGAGTCAAGGCATTGCCCTGAGCATCTACACAGAAGAGGGGCCAGGAACAGAGTAGTGGGGCACAGTCTGATTTCCAGTGGAAGGGATGGGGCAAAGACCCTGGCTCTCAGGTAGCCTCTAGGAGCTGTGCCTGGGGAGCTGTGGGGTTACAGTCTTGTTCTTCACTCTCCAGGCTGGGTTCTGTCTCTATCAGGGCCTGATGAATCTCCTCACCAGATATGTTGGCATCTGGCCCAGAGTTTTCATGCATCCTGCTGATTGTGGGCACTCAGCTTCCCCCACCAAGCCCTACACCTTTCCCTTAGAATGGGACTTCCCCAGCTGACTCCAGATTGCTACAAAGGTGCAGGGCAGGTGAGCTCTGCCAATAGATGACAGAAGTCAGTTCCTTCTGCCCAGAGAGGACCCCACTGGGTACTCCACCCCCAGTTGGGTGAGACCAGAGGGGCCGGCAGAGGTTCCCTGGTGTGGCCTTGACATTCCCAAGGGGTCACACTTCTTTCCACCAAGGAAGCCACCTCTGAAGCCCCTGCCTCATGGTGCAGCTGGTGGGTCCACAGCAGGCAGGCAGTGATTACATTAATGTGCAGGGCTCCAGGGGCTGCTGCTCTGCATTAGAACAACTGCTTCTACTGTGGGGTGCTAAGCTCCTGTGGAGAGGGGAACAGATGGGAAAAGGGACACAGGAACACTCCATCTGTCTGAACATGGCCAGCAGGGCCTTGCAGCAGGAGATAGCCCCATAGGTCCAGCCACTTGATGCTTATCCCAAGTCCCAGTATCTAAGTCACTATTCAGCTTGGACCCTCTACTCTCCACATTAGGCTCTGATCTGCTGGGAAGTGGCAACAAACTGCTGTCCTCTTTGACCTCAGTTTTTGTTCTAAGTAGACTGCCAACCACTGAGAGGCCAGACAGTCCATCTTCTCACTTTCAGGTCTTTTCCCAGAGGGAGGTCCAGATCTGCCATGCCCTGCTGCCCACTGTGATCCTTCCTGAGATCTCCATCAACTTCAGCTCTTTCTGCCCTTTCAGCTTCCTGCCCTTTCTGTGGTACCTCATCTGTGAAAAGGAGCATCCCATTATCTCCTCCTGGGAGAAGGGTGAGGATTTAATGCAAAGTTCTTCTCATAGTGTCTGACACATGGTAAGCATTCAGATAAAAGTCCTCACTTTTACCTTTGGGAGAACACAGATTTCCCAAAATATCTCATTTGCTGCAACCTATATTGATCATGCTGTGCTGGTCACTGTAACAAGCAACTTGCAGAGTGGACTGCTGTGGTCATCTCATTTGAAGGAGAGCTTCTGAGAGCTTTCAGATAGAGTGAATAAAGAGCAATGAATGGTAACCAATAGGCTGAATCAGAGCAATGGCAGTTCCCTGCTGGGACTTAGTGTAAGCTGGGAGAGGAGCAATCACTCAGTCTCCTACTGGTTTTTGCTGAGTTCATCACTCTCTTTCCATAGGACTAGCTCTCCTACAGGGCCCTCCTTCTTGCCCAGGAACCTTACCACTGATATTGCTCACTGACTACACACTTGGAAGGCTTGGCAGTCTTGGGAAAACTTTCCAGGCCGGTGGGCTCCCCTGCAACACATGGGGTGAGGGAGAGCAGCCAGCTGACGTGGCAGCCCAAGGGCAGAGATTCTCATCAGCAGCAGTGGCTGGAACCACAGGGTAGACTTGGGCAGCAGCCCAGTTCAAACCCACAGCACCAGGCGCACCCATGCAGTCACAAACTCCTCTAGCCTATCCTGGTGGAGCACAGGGTAGGGGGAAAAATCAGGATGGGCCCTGGAAAGTCCACCCCAAAGGCAACCCAGACACAACCTTCTACTCTCATCCCAGGAGTATACCACATCTCCAGCTTAGTCCAGGGTTCTCAGATCCCACTGTCCACCTCCCACCACTCAGCCTTAGTATCCCAGGTCTGGCAACCAGCAGGGGGAGCCTGGCAGCCGAGAGACGGTGGAGGAGGTGGAGATTGGGCAGAGCTGAGGAGTGTTTTGTTTAGGAAAAAGTCTCCCTAGCTAAGGGTGACAGGGGTAGGGGAGGGGAGTGCCTGGACCCTCACCCACCACCTCCTCCCTGGGAAGCTCCCCAGCTAGCTCCAGAGACTGCACACGCAGAAACAATGGGAACCGGAGAGAGGGAGGGGGAGAGGGCCCAACCAGACAAAGGCCCTCCAAGCCCCGCCCCCTCTTGTCTCTTCCTTCCTGCAGGTGCTGCTCTTTGGTCCCTCACTCTCTCCAAGGAGGCTCAGCAGGGTCCTGCACTGGGGTGGGGGCAGGGACATGGGGTCTTAGATGGCCCCTTCTACACTCCCACCCATTCCTGTGGCCTGGCCTCCCACCAGATGTCCCCAAAAACCAAACCTCTCTGGTCTCTGCCACTTGGGCTACCTCCAGCAACTTCCAGGAGTTCCCAAATCCATCAGGGAGGCACCCACAACCAAGGCCTGTCTTGTTACTGCCAAGTCAAAGATCTCTCTCGTGCAAAGGCAACTGATGCCTGTAGTTCTGTCCAAACACGGAGGGATTTCCAGGGCAGACGCGTCTCCCTCAATAAGGCCCTGTCACGGTACAGAGGGAAACTCAGATACCTGGTCAGGAAGGGCAGCCTGGGCTAATGATGAATCCTGAGAATGGTTTATCACTGGTCCCTCCAGCTGCAAATCTCACCCTTTGCAGGAGCCAGAAGATACCAGACAAGCCCAGGTCACACACGGAGCTTGGTCATTTGGTATATCCCTCTTCCCAGAAGCTTCTTCATTTAAAGAATTTTTTTGTTACTTTTTATTTATTTATTCATTTTTTGGTACTGGGGATTGAACCCAGGGGCACTTTACCACTGAGCTACATTCCCAGTCCTTTTAATTTTGAGACAGGGTGTCACAAAGTTGCTTAGGATCTTGCTAATTTGCTGAGGCTGGCCTTGAACTTTTGATCCTCCTGCCTGAGCCACCACACCACTGAGCAGACCCCTTTGTTGTTGTTCTTCTTCTTCTTTTTTTTTTTTTTTTAGAGGGGTGATACTGAGGATTGAACCCAGGAGTAAACCACATCCCCAGCCCTTGAGATAGGGTCTTGTAAAGTTGCTTAAGGCTTAACTAAGTTGATGAGGCTGGCTTTGAACTTGCGATCCATCCTCCTGCCTCAGCCTCTCAGCGGCTGGAATTACAGGGTGTACCACTACCCCTTTGTTATTCTTAAGATGCCTGAATAACCACCACCTCTTTTCTGATTTCTTTTGGTGTACCCTGGGTGAGGTGTCTAGAGACTGGCTCTCAGTGTCCCCATATGCAAAATGTACCCCTCAGAAGAGTGCCAAACTCAAGGCCTGCCCTAAGCAGCTTCTCTTAGGTCTTCACACTCACCCCAAACTGCCTTCATGCCCAACAAGCCAACAGTTGTCCATATATCCACAGATTACAGTATCGTGCTAAGAATCATATCACAGGCCACAGCATTGGGCACAGACAGGGAACAGGATAGCCTGAGGTCATATAATGAGGAAGGTAGGGGATTGGACCCCTGGAACCCAGTCTTGGGTGGCCTTGAGGCTATATGGTCTCTGCTTTCTGCATAGCCCCTGGCCCAGAGAGGCATGGATTCTTCTGCCCTGGCTCTCCCATGACTCTCATGGGACTACATCCCCCGAGAGCTTAGCTTGACAACATAGAGCAGAACCCCTGGGAACCTCTAAGGTGGAGGGCAAGGCCCCAGCAGCCACAAAACTCAAATCCAAAGACCAAGAAGTATGAGGAACTGACCTTACCAAGCGTCATTGTCGTCAACAGCCCACCAAAGCCACAATCAACCACCACACAGTACCATAAGCACCACAGGGGCAAGCACCACTGAGTTGGTGCTCACAGCAGAAGCCCTGCAGGAACATTCTTCCCTTCCACTCATCTGGTCAACTCCCCATCCCACAGCCCCACCCCAGACTTCAGCAGGTCTATAAGGTTTTCCCAGGCCTATCTGTCTCCCTAAGAAAGGGAGCTATAGAAGGAACAATCCTAATATTAGGGGGAAAGTGAAGTGCTAAGTTGCAGACTATGACATGAACATTACTGAGTGAGGGCATGGGATGGGAAGAAAGGTGGGAAGCAAAAGAAAGAGCAGCTGCATATAGGATGAGGTAATTCCATGGACACCCCACAGATTTCTTGTTTCAAGCAGCAAAAAGATTCATGCAGAATCTTGGGTCCCACCTTCCAGAGCAAAGAAGGAAATGAAGGCCCCCAAGGGAGGGCCCCTAAGCATACACGGAGTACATGGGCACCAGGACATCTTCTCCAGCATCTGCCTGTCACCCTGACTGATCAATTCCTATCAGCTGAGCCCAGATTCCCACGAGGCTGTGATGATTAAAACAGGTGCTCAGTTACTACCTGGGTCTTATCCTGGCCTCTCCACTTCTTGTGGGTAAGTCATGTAATGTCCCTGAGCCTCAGCTTCCTCATCAGTGAAATGGGTGTGACATCAGTCTAGACTGCAGAGAGACCAGTTCCATACAATCATCAAAGCTCAGAGGCAATTCCTGATATCACTAGAGGAGAAGCAGGCCCAGTGAAGGCACTCCAGGCCCAGCAACAGGTAGTTGGCAGGGGGATTCCTTAAGTTAGGCCAAAGGCCCCTCTGTCAATCTCCAAACAGGGGAAACCCAGTGAGCTAATCCTGGGGCTGCTGCTCCATTTCCAGGCATTCATCTCGGCCTGTGGCTGGCCTTCCGGCTTTGGAGGGTAATGGCCGCTCGGGAATCTAAGAGCAGCCTTCTGCTTTCCTGCTGGTCCTCCCACTGGCGTCCCTCTCCCAGCCACCACTTCCTGTGGCCAAAGGAGGGGCTTGGAATCCTTCTCAGAGGCACCACCATCTCTGGGATTCTGGGTCCAGCAGTTACAGGGGCAAGACAAGGGCAGAGCTATAGACTGGTCCGTACCTAATGACTGCCCATAGGGTGGCCCACAGGAGTACCCTGATGGGCCTGGGCAGGTGTTTACCTCCTAGACCTTCCAGTTGGCAGAACCCACAGCTGTCTGGGTTCATACCTCTGTATTAGCACCAAACAGCCTTCTGGCTTCTTCCTCTTTTGGGCTCCTCCTCCCCCAGCTGCTTCCTCCTTTTCCTCCGATGTGGACACCACTTCCCTGAGAGGTCCTGCCATGCAAACTTCCTTGCCTCTCCTTGCCTGAGCACAGTAGGTACTGCTATCAGTATCCCCTCTGTACATCCTGAGGCTGTGACAGCATTGGGACTCCCAGCATCCTGTAAGCCACAGGACACCTTCTCTCCAATAAGTCTTAGGTGATAAACCAGGCTCACTCAAAATGGCCTGTTACTGCTTTCTGACCCTTCTGCACACTCAGAAGGCCAACACCAAGGGCCTGGCCAGCAACATTTGTTTATTCCAGGGAGATTATTCTTCCCAAACCATGAGTGGTCACAGTTCCAAAAAGCAGCAACAGATGGGGTTGGGGTTTAGTAAAAACAAGAGGTCCCAGCTACAAGGGCTGGGCAGGAGGGGCCTCACCTTGTACCTGTAGCTGCTGCCTAAGAGCATCAGGTACCAGAGCCATTATCAACAGGCCCAATCCTTTGCCTTTCTCACGGCACTTTAAAGAGTATTCTTAGGCAAGGCCCATCAGCTGTGGCCTGGCTACACACCTGTTGACCCCCTCCCTACTCACTGAGCAAAGCTGGGACTCCTGGCTCAAGGTGCTGGGAAGGTGATAGAGTTGCCCAGTCCTATCTCCTCCATAGCACAAAGGGGCCAATGAGGTAGCACTTCAGGCTCTAGGTCTGACTGGCTCGTCATCTGCTAGAGTGAGGGGGCCCCTGGGTCCTCAGTGGCTAGGAGCTTGGACATTCAAAGTTTCCTCCATCTTGTTCCTGCCAGGTAATCTGGTGGGTTCCCATGCCACCCCGACCCTGGGTCCCTCAGTACTTGGGATTGAACTCAGGGGCTCTTTACCACTGAGCTGCATCCCCAGCACTTTTAATTTTTTATTTTGAGACAGGGTCTCACTGAGTTGCTTAGGGCCTTGCTAATTCGCTGAGACTGGCCTTGAACTTATGATTCTCCAGCCTGCACCTCCCGTTGTCACTGAGATTACAAGTGCACACCACTGGCCTAGCAAATTCTGGCTTTTAGAAACAGCCAGGGACCAAGATCAAAGGCATGAAGTACAGGATCAATGTGCCTGCCTGTGAACCAAGCAACCTCAAGTGCAAGCACCCCTATAACCACAGTGCTGGAAACCTGAGGACTTCACAGGGATGGGATCATGCTCCACCCCTAATACTACTAAATGCTGTTGCTTGGTGGGCAAATATTTACTCAAAACAAAGGAGACCAGGGGTTGCTAACCATGCCCAGGCTCCAACTGACAGCCGAGGCTCTGACTCAAACATGGTGGGTGGCTTAATGCTGCCTAAGGGCCTCTGGCAAGGAAGGCTATGTCCCTAGGCTGGTTTGACTACCACCTCCAGTCAGTGGCAGTTCATTCCCTGTGTGTCCTGACCAAATGCTGGCCTCTCTGTGGTTCCCCGCCCCCACCCTCCAGAGATACTCCCTGCTGAGCTGCCCTGCTTCACCTAGTCTCCCAGGTCAGAGATATCCCTTAAAGGACTCAGTCTCTAGTCTCACTCCTACCCTACCCTCCAGGTACAATTTTCATGGCAGGTGCTGAGCTTAATGAGACTGACTGTTCAGGACACAGGCAGAGAGAGTCAGAAATGGCTTGGACCCCCATATTCTCCCTGGCGAGTGAACGGAGCTCCAGCCTGTCCACTCAAGCAGACAAAGCCTCGCCCAGCCTGGGGGAGGGGTGAGAAGAGACTCTCAGGCCCAAACAACCCCGCCCCCCATTCAAGTGCTAATGAGCTCCAGCAGGGGAGAGGAGGGCTGGCCGGGAGAGTGTCTGGACTGAAGGCCTGCCTAGCTACTACCTGGCACTCAGGGCCCTGCCACACCCCCCAACCCTAGGCTCCCAGAGGTTGGGTCAGACTTCCCTGGGATAGTCTGTCACTTTATCTGGCAACAACTCTTCGAAGCACACCTTGGTCTCCCTACTTGCGGTAGAGCTGCCTGAGGACATGGGAGTGGGTTCCCCAAGATCCCTATCCTAGCCAGGCAACCTGAAGAATGGGAGCCCCCTTCCCACCACATGCTCAGCACTGTAGGAATCAGCAGTCTAAGGTACCGCAACCCTTTTCATACCTCCAGAGTTCAGTGCACTGCTGAACACAATACCCTTGGCTGCAGATCTGGTCCCCAGGTTGTATATGGAGGGCAAGACTCCTATCAGGGCTTTAACTGAAGGTTTCTTAGTCAGAGCACAAGGTGGAGCTGGAATTTGAACACAGGTCTGTGTGCCCCCCCAAGGGTGGGCCTCCTCTCCTGGGCCAGGAAATATTCGCCAAGGTCTTAGGAATCTAGGCCAGGTCTCCTATCTGGGTGTCCTTGCTGAGTGGGTCTATCTCCCCCAGTGCCTGGCCCAGGCAAATGGTTTTCATTTTTCAAGGCCAGCCAGAAGACCCCTCCTCCAGGAAGTCCCCTTCACAAGTGGGAGTCTCCCCACTGCCCAGCCAGCCAGGATCCCAGGCTAGCCCTCCCATCTACCTGCAATTAGACCAGGTTCAAGTGGCAGCCCCCTGCCCCCTACCCCGGGATTATATTATCCCTCTTCCCAGGGGCTATAGTATATTCATAGATGTGTTCAACAGCCTCATTGTTTCCACACACACTTAATATGCACCTTATAAAGTGCCAGCCCTCTGCTAGAGGCACAGACAGGACGAAGGCCACAAAATTCCCTTCCTTTTCCTTTGGTAAACTTACTTGAGCCCTTGTTTTGTGCAAGTCTCTGTGCTGGCAGGCCTAGAGTCCCTGAAGCACTGCATATAAGTCTCAGCCTGGTGGCCCTCAGGCTATATACTGCAGCTATTGGACCATCAGAGAAGGTAGCCTTGAGGCAGTCTCCAAACAGTTTTTGTTTGAAGGAAGAATACAAAGACACTCTCCCCACAAACAGATGGAGTCCCTACTATGTGCTATGCTCTCTGACAGGGTACGGACTGGGCAGCAAGCACTGTGCATGGAATGGGGTAGGGTCTGTCTCTGAGGTGCCCACACAGCCTGTGATGGGGCCAGGAAGAAACAGGCTGAAGAACTGTTCTCTTAGTGTACTCCCAGTTCTGGTCACTGACTCTATAAGGAATCTGCCACTTACCTACAGTGACCTTGTATCGCTCAGTGACCTCCACCTACCCATTCCCAAAACCAAGTGCTGTGGATATGTACTTCACTCAACAAATAGGTGAGAAGCACCCAACACATAGCCCTGTCCCAGCAACCTCAAGGACAATAGCATGTTCTGATGGAAGAAGCAGCAGTACCCAGGGTCAGAAGAGAAGCTTCACTAGCCTCAGTGAAGGTCAAGAAAAGATCCTGGGAGAAGATCCCAAGTAGAGTATTAAAGAACAATCAAGGTCAAGGACCAGGGATGTAGCTTAGTGGTAGAGTGATTAGCATGAGCAGGGCACTAGATTTGAACCCTAGTACCACTGGGGGGGGGGGGGGGGGAATCAAATAGGAAACAACAGATGAAAAGTCCCAGGGCAAGACGGAACTACTGTACCTATACTCTAAAGCCTTCATGGAATCCACAGTGGGCACTCTCTCTCCTTTCACTGTGAAGCTGCCCACTAAATTCCCCTGGGCCCAGCTGGTTAGTCAGGTAGAAAAGGGCAAGGGTGGGGGGTATGGCTGGAGTGGGACTGGGTTCGGCTACTCTGCTCCCCCACCAAACTGCCAGGAAAAACTCTTGCCAGTGTGTACACATCTGTCTGCACTGGTGACAGTGCCTGTGCCCGCTGGCTGGCAGAGCTGCAGGGAGGGGACGGAGCCAGCGTGCAGGCAGGGCAGCAGGCGTGGTTCTGGCTGGGAGGGAAGGTTGGCACTTGCCCAGCCTGAGTCCCGTTGCCTGGACAGAACTTCCCGCTACACGGGACAGATGCCCAAAACTCTGAACCTGGCACATCGGGGCTTCCATTGCCACCTTATTGTTGGATGGGGAAGGCAAGGTTCAGGCCAGGACCCCTCCCCAGGTAGTCATGGCAGATAAGAGTCCTGCAGATTGGGCCTCAATTTCAGGCAGAGCTTGGTCTCTCAGTCTCTTGCAGCACACACTCTGCAGGGTTTTAGTCCCACACCATGTCCCCAACAAGAAACAGATGTTCCTGTTCGCCCCAACCCAGGAAGCCCATGTCACAGAGAAAGCAAAGGCCAGAGAGGCAGGACACTGGGCTGGACTTCTCAGGCTGCAAAGTGCTGAGCCAGACCTTATACCTCTGGCTGCTACTAGTCCAGTGTGGGAAGGATTGCCAGGTTCCACCAGATTCCACCTGGCCTAGCCCCAAAACTGATCAGGGCTCTAAGGGGCAAATCTGTCAGGATAAGGGACCCTTCTGGTTCAGGCGCAAAACAGGCTAGGAGCCCTGTCTCTAGAACCCTAGGGTCCAGTCTCACATCTCCTCAGCTAGCGCAATAACTGAGATCAACCTGGGAAGGGCTGGCTAGAGTCTCCCGGCTGAGCACCGGGAGGCAGCGGTTCCGGAAGTGCCCTCCCCAGGCTCAGCAGGCACAGGGCATTCCGCCGCGTCGACACCCACTCACTGCCTGCCGCACTCACAGCAGAGACAGGAAGAGGCAAGCGCCCAACGCAAAGCAGCCCAGGAGGCTGGGCCGCCGCCCCTTCCCGCCCCATCTCTTCCTCCCCGCGGCAGCAGTGGAGCGGATGCCATTTTGAAACCTCCGGGGCTGTGCCCCCGAGACCGGCCTGTCGGGGCAGTCAACAGATGGTCCCATAATGTACATACACAATGTTCCTCAGTCACCGGCCCTACATAATAGAGCCCACTCTTCACAGCCTGGAGGCCCCAAGGCAGCTCTGGAACCAGAGGCCACACCCCCACACACATACTATCCTGCCTACAACGCTCCTGTGCTGCAGCCGGGGGTCTCCCTACCCGCAACCCTGAGAGCCCCCCGCCCCCCCCCCCAGAAAAAAATCAGGGTTCGTGCTCCCAGTGAGAGACTGGACTAGGAGAACCAGCAGGCTCTTTGCAAAAGGCCAGCTGGGATGCTCCCAGGCACACTGGCCCACCTCCAGCTCACCCCCCAACCCCTCATTCAGCTCCTCCACCACTCCCCATCACATGGCTCTGAGATCCAACAGGCCCACCCACTTTTGAAGGCCATATCTCAGCCTTTCAGTCTAGAAAGGTATGGGGAACACATCAGCACCCGTCAGCAGATCTCCTCCGACCGCCCGCAGGGGCAACAATATGTCGGCTGTCTCACCACTTCCACTTCCCCCTATCCCTTTAGCAGCCACCATCTTCCCTGGAAGCAGCTACAACCCTAACTACTCCACACTCCCTCCTACTTCCCAGACTCACCCCTACTGACCCAGACAGGGCTTCAAAAAGGGAAATACATTCTCTGGGTGCAGAACCTTCTAGGGAAGCTTGAGAACTGGCCCCCTCCCCAATGCGACCAGTGGAATCTCAGTCCAGGCCCTTGGGGCTCTACCTAACCAGCGTAGGCCCTCTCCTGCTGCTTCTCCCAGAACGGCCCACCCAGTGTAGGAGAGATGGTGGAATCTGGGAAGGCCAGAGTGTGGGAGAGAACTTACAGAGGAGCAGCAGAGGGTTTGGGGAGTGATGCCTGCAGAGGGATCTGGTGACCAGAAGCAGGGGTTCTGAAGGAGTTCCAGCTGAAGAGGGTTCAAGAGCAGTTTCCCACTTGAGAGATCCCTTGGGGTCAGAGTACACAGGTGGAAGATACAGATTCCAGGGTAAGTATAGGGCACAGAAAGTGAAGAGAGTAGGGGCCTGGCAGGGGCCCCAAAGGATGCTCATGTCCAATAGAAATAGGGGGAAACAGGTGGGGGAAACAGGTGGGGGAAGCCTGGGTTGGGAACCGAGTAGAATTTTGAGGGTTTGGATAAAGTCTAGGAAAGAATGGAATGACAAGGCACGGAGGGTCTGAGGCTCTGTGAGGCTAGTTGTCACGGCTGAATAGTAAAGCAGGGACTGGACAGCTGATGTTAAAGCACCTTTGCCTGAACTTGGGAGTTTGAGGTATGGCACGTTGAGGGTCTGATCTAGTGTGGCCTAGCATTGGAGGTCTAGACTAACCCAGAGTTTCCTCACTCTTATTCGGGGGTCGTGGCCAGGCTTGTCCCGGGGGATTCAAACCCGGCTATGGGGTCCAGAGCCGGCCCGGGAGTTTTAAGCCCTTGTCTGGGGAGATCGGCAGTGGCGGTGGGGACAGATGCAGGCGCGGCCTCACCTAACAGCAGCAACTTCACCTCCCGTGCCGCCTTCTCGCCATCCTCCCGCAGGTTCTTATCGATCATCTTAGAGCGCTCGGCCGCCGCCTTGTCCTCGGCGCTCACCGTACAACCCATCCCGCCGTCCGCCGGCCTGGCCCGGCCCCCACAAGGCCCACGGCCCGGCTTGGCCCCGCCCGACCCACTCCGCTGCCGCCGCTGGCCCTCTCGGGCAGCTCGCTCCGGTCCGCAGTTCCGAGCAACTGCGGGAGGCGCCTTCCCGGCGGCCGCGCACCGACGGCGGGGCGGGTCAGGGGTGGGGCCGGAGCGAGCCAAACCCGGGACTGGGCCGGTGCTGGCCTGGAGGCGGGGCCAAGGGAAATTAAGGGCTGACTATTGGTTCGAGGGCGGAGCAAAGGAAGAAGTTAAGCTCAGCCCAGGCTCGGGCGCGGGCTGGAGGCGGGGCCACACGGAGCGGACGGAAGGCAATAGCGGTAGTCAACGATGGGCTCCAGCTCTGGGCGGGCAGCAAGTGGGGCCGGCCTCCGATTGGGTGCTGCGGGCCTGAAGCCCCGCTTTGGGGACAGCCGGGAGGGGGCTGGGAGGGCGGATCTCGTAACCCGAGGGTGGAGACGTTTCTTTTCAGCCGGCGGGCTGAAAAGAAACCAGCCCTCTGCGCTTCTGGGAGCTGGGCGAATAGGGTGAAGGAGGCGTGTCTTCAACACTTGTTAAAGTTAATGAACCCAGTAAACTTGTTTTGGGATCTACTGAGCCGGGCGGTTGGTTCCGAACCGGGGTTTTCTTTACTTTTTGCGGTGCTTGGGATCGAACTTAGGGCTGTGCACATGCTGGGCAAGCGCTCTGCCCTCTTCTCTCTTGATGTGTGGCAAGTCAAAATAAAACCAATATTGAACGTGGCACGTACCAGTAATACCAGCTACTCTGGAGGCTGAGGCAGAAGGATTGCAGTTTCGAGGTCAGCCTCAGCAACTTAGACTCTGTCTCAAAATAAAAAATAAGGGGCTGGGGTTGTGGTTCAGTGGTATAGCGTTTGCCTAGCATGCCTGAGGCCCTGGGTTCCATCCTCAGCGCAACATGGAAATGAAATAAAGGTATTGTGTCCACCTACAACTAAAACAAAATATTTAAAAAAATAAATAAATAATAAAAAGGGCTGGGGATTTAGCTCAGTAGTAGAGCACCTCTGGGTTCGAACCCCAGTACCATGAAAAACAAAATCAATTGCACCATATACCCACTTGCCTCTCCTGTCTCCCTCAGATGTGTAGATTCTGTAGTCATCCAAGGCTTATCCATCCTTCCCTGATCTGTTGGAGGCATCCTCCTGCTAGCAGCCATCCCGAACTACAACTTTGTACGGGGTAAACAGGACCAAAGCAGGAGAGGGAGGGGGAAGAGAAATTCTCACTTTATTTCAAGAAACAAAAATCACCTTGATCTTATGACTTGTCCCTTCCATGTCCTATCCACCTCTGGAAGTACTGACTCAATCCCACATCCTATCTTTCAGTAACCTGTCTTCACTGGGCAGTGGCTGCCAACTCTATGACTGGGCAAAGGTGGAGTGGAGGCAGCAGTGTTTCTAGCTTGACCATTTCAAATCTTTCTGTTCTGCTCTCCAGGAGGAGCCCACAAACCCTACCTCGATTGGACATTTGAAGGGTCTGCCAAGGATTACCTGGGAAGGAATCTTGTGTGATCCCAGTGCCATGACCCTTGGAGGTTCGAGCCCAAAGACAGGGAAGGTCCCCAAAGCCAGGCAGAGACCTGGCCAGCAATCCTTGATTCACCCACAGACCCCCTGTTTAGCACAGCTTCCTCCTTACTACCTTCATACACACCTTATCCCAATTCCCAGTCCTCAAGCTGTCTGTGTTCTCTGGAGTGTCTGCATACCCCTATCTGAAAGTCTCCTAGTTGAGGAGTCATTGGCTGTAATCCTCCAAAATTTCCCCCAGGGTTCCTCCTGCCTAAAGACAAAGCTCAAGCAGTCCCTGCCATGGGCATGTAACAAGCAGAATGCAAACACAATAATGCCCACTAGGGACACAAAAATATGCTGTATACATCCACCTGTGGGATAACCTCTAACATATCCCAAATCCACAAAACACATTATAAATATGTGTGCATAGAGAACACAGTCTAAGCACAGACTACAAACTCCAAGTCGGGCCCCTTCCCCCACTACCCCACCCTGTGCTGGAGAGCTTCGCTCCTCTGGCCTCCCCAGCCTGCTCCTAGCAACAGCCAACAGCTCTTTCAGTTGCCAGGCAACTAAAAGAACCTGTCAGCCCCTTGGAGGCCAGGCTCAAGGGAGGTGGGCAGGACACAGACCCCAATCTATGGCTGTGGGACAGGATGGGGCCACTAGGAGGCATGGCCTTTCCTAGCCCCAAGTCAATCTCATGGTTCTTGAGTCAGTCACTCTTTTCTAGTTCTGTGCTTTTCCTAGGGAGTTCACCAACCCTTGCTTCCAAACCTCTAGCTGCTCCTTCTACATCTCCTTGGGGGTCTCTAGGGCTATGGCAGGCCTCTGCTTGCTACTCCAGTCACACACCTCTCACTCCAGGGGCTTAGAACCCACTCAATCGTCTCAAGTCTGACTTCTCCCGATTGCCACCTCTATATCCACTACTGCTCTGAGGTCTCTGCCAGACACCTTGGCTATTCAAACCCCTGCCTAGAGCTGCGTAAATCCCACCTGCACTGTCCCCTGCTTCTGGAGCCTCCCACCAACCAAAGCCATGACCCCTAATCCCCACCCCAACATGCTGTCAGCCTCTTCCCCTCCTCAATTCCCCTTCAAATGTATCCCTGCACTGCTTCCCATTCTAGGCCTCCCTGGCTCCTCCCTAGTTCTCCTGTTTCCCCCCTAAATCCATCTTCCACATTAATGCCTTGCTTTCAAACCTCATCTAGCTCCTCAGTGCCCTGAGAATAAAGCCCATACACAATGGTTTGAATACTACAGGAGACTGAAGCAGTAGAGTGGCAGTTAGCAGCAAGGACTCTGGGAAACAGTCTGCAAAATTTCTGGCTGCACTAGGTGGGCACAGTGGCTCACGCCTGTAATCCCAGCAACTCAGGAGACTAAGGCAAGAGGGTGGCAAGTTTGACCCTGTCTTGAAATAGAAAATAAAAAGGCCTGAGATGTAGTTCAGTGATAAAGCTCCCTTGGGGGGCAATCACTAGGAAACAAAACAAACCAATAAGAACAAGAAGAAAAAAACCTTGCTGGCCACAAGGACAAATGCCAGAAACTTCCTGCACCTCAGTTTTCTTGCCAGTAAAATGGGTTTAGCAGTTGTATCCACTCAACGCATATGCTGAGGTTAGGACTAAGGGAGGACTAAGGGAGGAAACATAAGTAAAATGTTCAGAACATGTATGGTATTAGAAAACCCTCAATATGGATGAATTGTTACAGTAGTAATTTCAGTAAAGCCCTTATAAAGGCTGTCCCCCTTAGAGTCCACCTCATCTCCTTCCACTTGCAACATAATAACACTCCAACTATGGATCTTACCTTACTCTATCTCCTAGCTTTTCCTCCTTGATCCCCAACCCCATTAATCACTACCCCACCTCACCCCTGCCAGCATTCATTCACTTCCTGACTGTGAGCTGGGCGTTTTTGACTCCCTTTGTCCCAGGGCCTACCCTTCCCCAGCCAGATCCCCTTATTATCCTGGTTTTGAGTATCCCCCACTCAAGTCCCTGGTTCCAGACCCACTGTAGTTGGCAAGATTAGTATTTATCAAATTAAATGAATAAGTTACACAAACTCTATCTCACCCTACTGGGGGAGGGGGAATCTCATCCTGGAACAGAGAGGGGTATAAATCACTACAAAAATATTCACCACAGTTGTGTGCTCAAAGAAGGGAGAAAAACTAACGGTTCCTAGAAGGTCAGGGAGCTTTCTTGGTAAAGGTGAAAAGTGCTTGAGGAAGAACATTTCAGAAAAAGGGAAGGGCACATGTAAAGGTAGGAAGGTAGGTCTTAAGGAATTACCAGAGAGAAAATAAAGGGTCAGAGCTGGAGAAACCCTTTACTTTACAGCTAAATCAACCAAATCCCATCCATAGTCATCCAGTGAGGAACAGCAAAGGTACCCTGGTTCCTTCACACTCTGGAATCCAGAAGTTCTTTTGGGAGAGGTCATTTTGGGAGCAGAGAGTGGTTGCCTAGCCAGGGCCTCATGAGTACCAGAGGAAGCATGACTTGTCCCTCTGCCTACTGGGCCCAGCACCACCTGGACTTTACCAAAAGGACAGTGGAATGACACAGAGCAGAGTTGAAAGTGGTACTCCAGCTGGAGTGAAGAAGTGGAGCTGCTGGCTCACCTTGACAGAAAGAATAGCCTTGGAGCTCTCCACAGGCTACAGACCAGGTCTAGCCTGTCCTAAGTTGCTATAAAGCAGCAGTCCCTAGCAGGGTGTGGAACAGAGACCCCTGCAGTGGGCTGTGACACCCCAGCCTACAGACTCCAGGAAAGGGAAGTTGCCAAAACTTCCCCAAAGGCAGTTTCAGAGTGGGTGTGTTTGCATCCCTTCCCTTCCTGAATCCAAAACCAGGCAGGACCTACCCCCCCAACCCCAGATCCTGACCAAGAGCCTAACCCTAACTCCATGGTTCCTAGGTAGCAGGGGGGACCTAGCCAAAGAATTGTGACCACCAGATCACCACCACGGAGACGGGGCCTTGGCAGTTTCTACAAGAGGATTTTAATGGCCTGAGCTCACATCCTCCTAGCAGTTCTAAACTAGGCTCCACCTCTGGGTGCATCCCCTGAACTTTCCCCTTCTTGTTTCTTAGCCCAGCAGCAGCAGCAGTTCTGAGATTGGAGTCAGCTATCTCAACTTCCCTCCCCACTCCCTGCCAGTCCCCTCTTCCCTGAAGAGGAGCAGTCCCAAGCCAGGGGGGCCTGGGTCCCAAAACTCCCTTTCCTGGTCATTCACCCCTTTGCAGGTAATTGGCTTTGGCCTAGAGAACTCAGGATCCAGCACTCCTTGTCCAGAGGTTTCTGGATTAGGAAAGACCCTGCTCCCTCCACCTGACACATGGGTGTGGAGGTTGGAGCACAGGAGGATCAAAGGGGAAGGGTCATTTGCTCAAGCACTGGGAACTTACTGGTGCCAGTATGCTGAGATTCTAGGGCCAGGGAGGCAAGCGGACCCTGCCCTCAGGAGCACATACCAAAAAAGTAAACAGGGAAAGGAATTTCAGTTTTAGAGGAAGCCTACAGGGTGACACAGAGTCACTGGAAGGTGTGTGCAGGGGAAAGTGGGGGTGGGGGTGGTGGCTTTGAATCATGGAAAGGGACCAGTCTTGTCCTGTGAAAAACAGTGACAGGCAGAGGTAACATCAAATACAAAGTCCCTGGGGTAGGAAAGAGCTGGCTCTTCCTGGGCCAGAAAGGAGGCTGTAATCCCAAAGACTTTGGAGCCTGAGGTAGAAAGATCACAGGTTCGAGGCTAGCTTTAGCAATTTAGCAAGATCCTGCCTCAAAATAAAAAGGTAAAAAGGGGTAGGGATGTAGTTCAGTGGTAGACCACCTCTGGGTTCAATCCCTAGTACAAATTAAAAGAAAGAAGAAAAGAAAGGCATACCCAGTACAGTGAAAGCAAGAGGACAGTGAAGTGAAAGGGGCCTGCTATGAGGTATCATGGAGGAGCAGGGCACACACGGGGTTCCCAAGTCCCCAGGAGATGTTGTGGTAGGGAATTCTATTGGTCCTGGCACTCAGGGTGTCTGACAGCCTAGGGTCCTGGTAGCTCTAGGAAGCCCTCAGGGCTTTGAGGGCAAGGTCTGAACTAAGCCCCCCTCTAGCTCCTTGTCCTTGAAGAGTTCATGATCTAATCTGCCACTGTGCCTACCACATACACAGCTTCCAAAGGCCACTTCCCCTGGGAAGCCCACAGTCCTTGGAGGGTCTGGGAAATGATAATCAATTCTATCCCCAGGAGCCTCTGCTCTGCTCACATTGTTGCCTAGTCCTCCTTACCATGCTGTCCAAAGGCTGGGTTGGTAGCCTCTCCCGTGACTCGTTAGGGCTGTCATTAGCACTGCTTCCTGGAATTTAATTTAATGAAGGAGCAAAAACAGCCCTAATGAAGGTGATGCAATAACAGACTGCCCAGTGAGGTGCACCTTGCCACCTGGGCTCAGGGGCTTCCTGCAGGTGATGACTAGGAGGAGAGAGAGAAGAGGAGAGAGGGGAATCTGTCCTGAGAAAGTTGGTCATTGAGCCCAGGAAGCAAGGGGGCATTGCTCTACCCTACAGGGAGGAATGCTGTAACCAAAGCCAAATAGAGAGTTAGGAATGAGCCTAATGAGGAGCTGCTGCCCAGTATGTTGGAGAACAAGCTTCTGGGAAGCCATCAATCAGCATAAAGGCGAGCATTATGTCATTGCAATAGGCCAGGCTGAAGGTTAGCACCAAGGTGTGGAGATCAGCAGGGGCCAGATCATCAGGGACATGGGGACAAGGAAGAGAAGTGTCCTAAGTGTGGTGAAAACCATTGGAAAAGTTTTAAAAGCTGAGTAATATTTTTTTTTCCAGTACTGGGAATTGAACCCAGGAATTTCATGCATGCTAGGATACATCCTCAGTCCTTTTGGAATCAGGGTCTCACTAAGTTGCCCAGGCAGATCTGGAACTTGTGATCCTCCTGCCTCAGCCTTCTCAGTAGCTGGGATTGCAGGCAAGTGTCATTGCACTGGGTGAGATCTGATATTTTAAAGTTCCCTCCGGCTATGAGGGACAAGGCCTAGAGGACCAGAAAGAAGGCAGGGGGTGGTCACCACATGAGGGTGATGGAGTGAAGTCCTTGGGGACAGGGATGTCCTGTGTCTCCTGGGAGAAGAAATTTTGGGAGTGGGGTGCAAACATAACCGGGAAGTCTATTTCTTCCAGAAGGTTTGGGCAGGCTGATCCCCTCTTAGCCTCCTTCTCTGCAGGCTTGGCTTCTCCAAATGGACAATGCTCAAACACCCAATATAAAGATCCTTCTAAAAAAGTTTCCTGCATCCCCATACCTGGTTCCCCCAACTCTCCACCTCCTCAGGGGTATCCCTTCCACCTCTCTATCTCTAAGAAGACTTCGGGGCCCTGTACCCGGTCTTGGGAAGTGCTAAACTACCAAGGGACCCCAGTATTTTCACAACATAAATGGCTGGGGAGCTCCGGCCTAGAGCTTCGCATTGAGCATTCTCGACGATTGCTGCTTGCCCTTGGTCTCTGCCCACTGCAGGCCCCTCAAATTCCCCGGTTTTCTACCTCCCACGAGTTCTCTGACCCACACCCCGCCCCCGGGATCCTAGCCCCAAGCCCCAGGCTGAATCCGGAAGCAACCTCGGGACGCTCTGCCCCGCCTCTTCCGGGGCCTCTCTAGGCCGGAGCGCGAGGTTTCGGTGGCCACCAGAAGCTGCACAAAGCTCCGCGGGGCAGCGGCGCCTCCAGGCGGGCCTCGGACGCAGCACTCTGCCGATCCTCAGAATGTCTGGTGACACCGGCTTTTTGCTTCCTCCGTCCTGTTGCTTCACACCCTCTGTTTCAGGACACTCCCTCCCTCTCTGCTACCACTTCGCGGAGATTAGATGATTTGAGTGGTTCTCTGCTGGACCCTTGTCCCTGAAGGTGGAGAGTCTTGGAACCCGTCGCCCGCGCCAGCCCAGGTCCAGTGCACCATTGGGTTTCTCCCATTCCATGAGGATTTTGACCCCAAAGCCGTGGACAGGATAAAGAGAGGAGCTGGGTAATATTTGGACGGGCTCCCAGAACGCTTAATCAAGAGTGTGTCGAGCTAGGCGTGGTGGCGCATGCCTGTTAATTGAGCCACTCCAGAGGCAAAGGCAGGAGGATCGAAAGTTCGAGGCCAACCTCTGTAATTTAGTGAGGCCGTGTCTGAAATTAAAAACAGAAAGATCTTGGGGGAGGGATGTAGCTTAGCGGTAGAACGCCCCCGACTTCAATTCCCAGTGCGGGGGTTGTCTAGGGGTCTGGCCCCTTCCTCTTCTGGGGACCCCTCCAAGATCAGGCAGCTGGTAGGGAACCTGGGCTGACTCCCTGCAGTATTCACCTGCCCACGTTGTGTAGGGTAGAGGTCCATCTCCCTCCCACCCGAAACTTTCCTGCCTGTCTTCCCCTGGTGCACCAACCACGAAGACTTTCAGAAGTGCTCTGGAGTCTCTGGGCTCAGCGACAGGGCCAAGGGTTAGAGGGTCCCAGCCACTGGTCTAGGTATTACGGTGGGTCATTTCGAAACCCAGACTCCGGTTGATCGCATGGGGGCAGCAGAGGCCGCCTCTCGCAGATGTGGGATTTTAGATCTCTGGCTAAAGCTGTCCTGGCCCAGCCGTGCCTGGCATGGAGAATTTGCAGTCCTGTGTGGTTTTGAGGTTTTTTGTTGTTGTTGTTTTTGCGGTACTGGGGATCGAACTCAGGGCCTTGTGCTTGTGAGGCAAGCACTCTACCAGCTGAGCTATCTCCCCAGCCCCACTGTGTGGTTTTGAAAGCAGTTTTGTTCTTTTACATTTTTTCCAGGGATACTCTATTACTAAGTCACTCTCAGTAAATTATCACGGGTCCAAGTTGTTTGAAAGAAAGTCAGTTGCTGGATGACTTTTCTCTGAGATCAAGACAAACTTCTGGATGAGTACCCTGGGTCTCTCTCCACATTCTCCTTGTTCCTGGGCTGCAGCTGGGACTCATAGTGTCCTGGTCACCAGCACTTGGTCAGAGATCAGCAGCTATCCTGCACACTTTCTAATGTGCAGACTTCACTGTCCAGCCTCCCACAATGATCCTCCAGCTGTTTCTCTAGCATTCTATTCATAGAAGTCCTTCACCTAGAATATCATGCTAAGTGAGATAAGCCAATCTCAAAAAACCAAAGGACGAATGATATCACTAATAAGTGGATGATGACACATAAAGGGGGGTGGGAGGGGTTAGTGTTAGGGTTAGAGTTAGGGTTAGGGAGGGGGGCAAGAATGGAGGAAGGAAGGACTGTACAGAGGGAAAAGAGGGGTTGGAGGGGTGGGGGGAAGGGAAAAATAACAGAATGAATCAAACAACATTACCCTATGTAAATTTATGATTACACAAATGGTATGCCTTTAGACCATGTACAAACAGAGAAGCAACATATATCCCATTTGTTTACAATAAAAAATAAATAAAATAAAATAAAAGGGGAAAAAAAAGAAGTCCTTCACCTAGCTCTAGTCCACACCTGAGCAGCCTATTCCATTCTTTCCCTCATTCTTTCCAGTTTTGTTTGTTTTTTTGATACTGGAAATTAAACCCAGGGATGCTTTACCATGTAGCTATATCCCCAGTCCTTTGTATTTATTTATTTATTTTTATTTTGAAACAGAATCTCACTAAGTTGCTGAGGCTGGCCTCAAAGTTGGAATCCTCCTGCCTCTGGAGTCACTGGGATTGCAGGCATGTGTCCCTGCACTGGGCTTCCAATCTTTCTTAAAAACCACTTTTGTCTCTGCCCCTCTCACTTCACACAAGTTGTCTATATTTGCTCTCTGTGATTCCTGCCTCTCACTTTCTCCTCTACCCAACCCACTCATGCTTGCCTCTCTCTCCACAAAACTGCCTTGGACAAGATCCTTAGTGACCACAGGGTTCTGAATCTGGCATTTCTTTTTTGTTGATTCCCCCTTCACCACACTCTCCAGTTTTCCTCCCAACTGCTGGCAGATCCTAACCTTGTTCTGCCTCATTTCTGCAGGGCTCAGTGCAATCTGCTGCCTTCTTCTGTCTAAACTTCTTCCCATTTTGTCCAGGCCCATGGCTTTAAGTACTACTCACTTTGCCTCTCAGACCCAAAGCTCCACTGCCAGCCAATACTGAGCTTGCAGCACACAAAAGTAGCTGATTTGGCATCTCTACTTTGATGTAGTCAGTGCTTTCAACTCTTCATGGCCATGCTGATCTCCCTCCCAAGCCTGCTTTTAACTCTAGCCTCCTGTAGTGGCAGCTCTACCCTTAGATAGCCTTGGAGTCACCCTGACTCATCCTCTCTCCCCATATCCAGGCCATCAGGCGACCCTGCCACCTTTACCTTCCCAAGTGCCTTACCCCAACTCTGCCACTACCTGAGGTAAGCCACCTGACAAGACTGGAATAACTACAGTAGTCCATGTGTCAGTGTAACTCTTGCCCCTCACCCCATCCCTTATCTCAGAGTTTAGTGTAGCAGCTAGAATAATCCACACAAAATTTAGAGTCATACTGAATCAGATCCTTCCCCCTCCTCCCCTCCTCTGTTTAGGATCCAATATTGATTCTCATCTTACCCAAATAATAAAAATCCAAAATTCTACTTACTTTTTTTTTTTTTTTTTTTTGGTATTGGGGATTGAACCAAGGGGCACTTTACCTCTGAGCTACATCCTATCCCTTTTACTTTTTTTTTTTTTTTTATTTTGAGACAGGGTTTTGCTAAGTTGCTTAGGACCTCACTAAGTTGCTGAGGTTAGCTTTGATTTGTGATCCTCCTGCTTTAATCTGCCGAGTTGCTGAGATTACAGGCATGCACCACCATGCCTGGGTCCCAGTCCTTTTTATTTTTTTATTTTGAGATAGTGTCTCACTAAGTTGCCCAGGTTGGCCCCAAATGTGCCTCAGCCTCCTGAGTTACTGGGATTGCAGGCCTGTGCCACCACTGCCACCATGGGCTCCAAACTCCAAAGTTCTTTTTACATATTCACTTATTTTTGAGACAGAGTCTTGCTAAATTGCCCAAGCTGTTATCAAACTTGAGATCCTCCTGCCACAGCCTCCAGAGTAGCTGGGATTAATGGCGTGTACCACCACCCTGGCTCCCTCCAAATTTTTTTTTTTTAATTTTTGTTTATTCCATAGCTTTATTGAGGTAAAATTAAAGTATGATAAAATGCACATATTTGAAGTATGCAGTTTGATCAGATTTGACATGTATGTAACCAATACAATCAATATAAAAAGCATTTCCATTACTTTTTAAAAATTTTGAAATTATGCAGACTGTTTCCTGTGTGATTTATTACATTAGAAATCAATCACCTTAAGATATATAGAACCCCACCCCCACATGTCAGCTATTTCAAAATTAAATGGTGTACTTATAAATACCTCAGTGGTCAAGGAAGAAAGCACAAGAAAAGTAAGTAAAAAGTGCTTTGGACAAAGTGATAATAAAAGTCTCTGAAATTCTCATGGTGGAATGACAGGGCTCTACAACATTTTGACCCTCTCATGAGTCTCCAGTCAACCTTGTTACTTTCTCCTGCCTTACCCAGCCCCAGCCACGATGGCCTCCCAGCTGTTCTCAGATGTCAGGCACATTCTGCCTCAGGGATTTGCTGATCCCACTGACTAGAACTTTCCCCCAAAGTGTCCACATGGTTTCTTCTTTCTCTTTCTTCAGATCTCCTAATGGCCTCTTTAGTGAGGCTCACCCTGATTTACCTTCTGATCCCATGTTTCCTATTGCCCTTACCTTGATATTTTATTCCCCATAGCACTGAGCATCTTCTAACATGTGATTTAAGCTAGTGGTTTGTTTAGTATTTCTGTTCTGAGTCCAGTTCTTTACCTAGAGTGGATGTTAAAGGAAGGTAGGGGTCTTCCCTTTGTTCACTGCTCTACTTGGCACATGCTAAGAGTGCCTGGCACATAGGAAGTCTCAATAAACACTTAGAGAAATTCTGGGGTTAGAACTCAGTTGTAGAGTGTGTGCCTTGTACATGCAAGGCCGCTTGGCTCAATTCCTAGCACCTCCTAAAAGACTGGATGTGTATCTCTGTAGTAGAGCAAATGCCTAACATCCGTGAGATCTTGGGTTGAACCCCCAGCACCACAGGGACAAAAAAGTTGTAGAATGAATGAGTGCATCATTTTCATTTGATAGGTGACTATGTGCATGCGAACATGGATCAGTAGTGTTTGGGCAAGGATGGTGGCTGGGCAGGGGAACCAATATTGTTTTTGTACCTTTTCCTAGTCTGTATTATTTTTTTATAACAAGCAGTCACAATAAAAACAGTGAAAATATATATAGATGATACCTATGTTGAACTTTCTGGCTACTCTACCATCTCAATATTCCAAAAAGAGCAAGCAAAAATTTTTTTCAGAACAATGTTTTATTTACAGTACTGGAGATGGAACCTAGGGTCTCATGCATGCTAGGCAAGTACTGTACTATTGAGCTATATCCCCGGTCTTGGAACAAAATTTCCAAAGTATAAAGGGGAGAAAAAAAAAAATCTGGAAGAAAAAAAAAAAATGGGAAATTTCTCAAAACATTTGAAAATGCTTAATAAGGCCCAAGGGCCCAAAGACCCATCCTCATGGAGGCTGAATGGCTGGAATTTAACAGCCAGGGACAAGGGATACACAATTTCACATAGCCATATAAGCACATGGCTTTGGAATCTAGTCACATTACCTGTCCCCTCTTTGCTGGAGTTGCTGTCCCATGATCAGGCTAGAGGAGGCCTTTGTGGGCCAGGCTCCCTTTCAATCCAGTCCTGTGTGTGTTGTGGGGTGGTTAGCTACTGTTAGAAAATCCCACCAGCCTGGGGTTCTGATGCTGCTCTGTCCTGCAGCCTTCTTTGGATGGAAGAAGAATGTGAAAAGACCCCCAAGGTCTATTAGCAGGACAGACCCTGCCTTTTGTTGCCCCCGACTCCCCAGGAACCAAGGGTTCCAGGCAGGACTATGGCCCCATCTGATGGGGAAGAGGACTGAGAAACCCAGAGGGTAGCCTGTCATGACAGGGCACTCTGGGCCCCATCCACCTCTAGGCTAGTGTCCAGCTCTTTCCTGTGGCAACAGGTCTCCTGGGTGAGTTTCCAGGCTGCAGTCAGGTGCCTAGGGATGATGGGAATAGGATTCAGGAAGCCCCCTCTCTACCCAGCTGGCACTGCCATGGGCCAAGCAGCCACTAGCTTGAGGAAGTTCTTTCTTCAGGAGTTTCCCAAACTGGCAGCTGCCTTCCTAGTTCAAACTGGATTTTTCCTGCTGTCCTTTCTCTGGTGGCCTAGTATGATGCAGGGTCTCTCCTAATGAGAGTTTGATGCCAAGGTCTGGACAGCTCCATCCTGCTGTGTTGCAGCTGGTTCACACTTGCCTAAGGCAATGGGCAGCTTCCCGGTACCACTGGGCCAGGACACCTGGGGTCTCCTTGCAGCCCTGCCTTGAACTGCCACCCCACCACCACCACCACTCAGGGCCCCACACATAGGGACTCACTAACCCACCTTTATTCATAGTTGATTTTACTGTTAATAAAAAGATAAGCCCACTGGGGCACAGAATCCCTGGACTTTTGTCCCTAGACTCAAGGCATTGACAGACGTTTGATGGGCAGCCTGGGAGCTAGGGGAGGGCAAGAGGCCCTTCCTGGGGCTTCTGCAGGGCTCAGCTGCCCCCAACTGAGACCCTCTGTGAAGCTGCTGGGGATGCACCTCACGTTGCCTCCTTCTGGAGGCCTCTCTCTGTCCCACTTCCTGTGGCCTCATTAATTCCTCCCCACCTCACCCTGTGAGAAAGCAGGTCTGTGTTGAGCTTGGCCCAAGCCCAGAGCTGGATCTGAGCATGCCACTGGTTTTTCTGGGAGGTAGAAGATGGGGTGTGTGTGTGTGGGGGTCTTGCCTCGTCTCCACCCTCATCCAGGCAAGGAGACAGGGGTCTCTCCATCACTATCCATGTCCTGACCCTATCCCACTTTCTTGGAACCCAGGACTATAGAAACCAAGAATATCAAACACAGCTGGTCTTATATATAATATTTATAAAAGGGGGCCGCCAGTCTTCCCACCCCTATCCCATTCTGGCCCTTGGGGTATTTGGTTCCCAGGAGCAGAACACTCTAGACTTGGTCCCTCTTCTCCCAGTAATGGAATGTGAGCTACGGTCCAGGCTTAGGGTGAGGGAATCCCACCACACCTCTTGGGGGTGCCCACACCAGCCCTATCCTCAGCAGAACCTGCTGGCCCCCCTCCATGGAGTGGGGTCTACTCTCATGAAGGGGATGGGAAAAAAAGGATAAGAGTATTCAAGGGCCTGAGCCCAAGTATCCAAAAGGACACAAAGGGATACAAGGAGTGAAGGCAAGTGGATGGAGGAGATGAGGCCTTAGGTGCAGACCCCAACTTTGCAGCACAGTGGAAGAATGACTGCAGGCCTGAGTTCCAGCTCTATATGCCCCTAGGCTATGTGACCTCAGGAAGCAGTTGCTGGACCCCAGCACATGCAACTCTGCCAGGGAGATAAGGGATTTGGGTATGATCTGAGGTTATAACTCCACCCTGTTCACAGCGCAGGAAGCCCTTGAAGCTTGGGAGCCCTGCAGGTGGTGCCCCAGGGCCTTGGTCCTGGCTCCTTAACAAAAAATTCCCATGGTGGGGCCAAATGCTATAGTGTTTACCATGCCTTTCTGCCCTTTCTTTCTCCCCCTGACTAGCCACTGGATGGGAGTAGGGGCTGGAGAGTCTGGGCAGGGGCGCTAGGACAATTAGACAAAACAGTTTGGGGGTCATCCTAGTGATTTCCTCCATGCTGGCCGGTCCCTGAGACCCAGTCAATGATGATGAAGCTCAAGCTCATGATCATCAGCAAGAGGCCAAGAACAGCAAAACAAAGGGCCTGTGGAATCAGAAGTGAAGATCAGGTCTAACGCTTCAGGGTAGCCTCCTCAGTCCTAAACCAACCCACCAGCCTCCAGGTCCCTCGCACCAGAATTTTGGGGGTGGATCTTGCAGGCTCCTTCTCAGTGGGTATGATTCGGAAGTAGAAGATGGCAGGAAAGATGAAAATGAGGCATGGGGCGGATGTGGCACCTGCAAAGAACAAAGCATGGTCACTAATGACTCATGTTCACCTACTGGCCAAAGTTCTGGGGTAGACCCTTCAATGAGATCAAACATTCCTTGTTGGGGGAGTCTTACTCTACCTGAGAGCTCTGCCTAATTCTGGGGAGCCCACCAACCTCTGCCCTTGATCTCCACCTACCAGGATGGAAGGCTGGTGCTGCTGGTGTCAGAGGGAAGACAGTGAACAAAGTTGCAATGAGGAAAGAAAGTTGTGATGGAGCAATGAAGCCTAAAGGATACTGGCTCCTGGGTACAGCTTGCTATAGTTTGGATCTTGAATGTCCATGTGTTGGGAGATTCTGAAGGGATCTGGAGGGGTCAAGTGCTAGGGCACCCTGGGGCCTGGGGTGACACTGTTAGGAGGTGGTGGAATCTTTAGGAGTGGGCGGTTCATTGGGGGTGTGCCCTTGGAGGGAATTATGGGATCCTGATCTCTTCTTTCCATTTTATCATTTTATTTCCTGGGCATGAGGTGTATGGTTTGGTACTGCCATAATGTGGTGCTTGCTACAGGCCCGAAGCAAGACTAAAAATCATGAACTGGAACTTCTAAAACTGTGACCGAAATAAACCTTCTCTCTCTCTCTCTCTCTCTCTCTCTATATATATATATATATATATATATATATATATATATATGTATGTATTTTTTATTATATATATGTTTTTTTTTTTTTTTTTTTTTTTTTTTGTGGTGGTGGTGGTGGTACTGGGGATTGAACCCAGGACCTTATACATGCTAGTTGAGTACTTTACCACTGAGCTACATCCCCATCCCCTGTTTATCTCTTCCTGCTTACTTCATTTTGAGCCAGATTTTTGACCCATAGAAGTAATATCTTGTCCTTGATACTCATAATACTCAGAACCCAGAACTATATCAGACCCCACCTAGTGGGGTCAAGGAGTCACAGGGAGACAATGTTCTGAGTTGGGTCACCCCAAACATGGATCACAATTGTCTGATAGTCCAGCTCAGAACCCCACCTGTGATGGGACAGTGGACAGAGCACCAAGCCTACAGCTTGGTAATCCTAGGACTGAATCAAGGCTCTCTGCTCACTAAGCTGTGTGGCCCTCCTGCTCCTTTAATCAGTCTAAAATTCAGTTTCCTTGTGTGTGTCATGGGGACAAGAACCAATGAGATCCTTTTGTTTTTCTTTCTTTTTTTCAGACAGGGTCTCACTATGTTGCCAGACTGGTCTCAAATGGGCTCAAGTGATCCTCTTCCCTCAGTTTCCTAAGAGGGTAGGACTATAGGCATGTGCCTAGCCTAGTGAGATTCTTTGTGGAGGCCTCTGAACCCTGGAGTCCACCCCTACCCCCCAGCAAGGAGGACTGACTCATTGGTTCTCAGGCTTCAAAAGAGCCTACAATAGCCTTAAGGACAAAAGTTCAGGTGGGAAGTCAAACTGCATATGCCACCTATCACTTAAATGTAGAGTGTAAACTCAGAAATCACCCAGGATTTGCAGAACTAAGGCAATACCCCCACTTCCACAGCAGGGCCAAATGCTCACCAATGATC
Source organism: Sciurus vulgaris (assembly GCF_902686455.1). Lineage (NCBI taxonomy): Eukaryota > Metazoa > Chordata > Mammalia > Rodentia > Sciuridae > Sciurus > Sciurus vulgaris. The sequence goes on along the minus strand of NC_136470.1, from coordinate 115,568,656 downwards.
CCAAAGATGCCCAGGATGTTGGGGGCAAAGATAACCAGCAGGTTGATACAAGTGAGCAGGCCAGTGGCAATGAGCACATGTCGCAGCCAGCTGAATTCCTGGTTCTGAAATAGCATCTGCTGGATGGCACGGCGCACCTGGGGCAGGTGAGAAGAGCCATCAGCCTGTCTGTCCCATTAGCCCCATTCCCCTTTGGTTCAGCCACCTATCCACTGGCTCACCGGGAACAGAACAATCGGCACTGTGAGTGTGACTGCTGTCAGCACGGCCACTCGTACACACAGGATCAGCACATCAAATGGGTCCACCTTGCTGTAGGTGTGCAGCAACTCTGACTCCACCCCGTCTGTGGTGAGCAGGGAGGGTGGTCAGCAGGCCAGGGGTATTGGATTCTGAGCTGCCTGGTGGACCCTGACACTTTGGGGAGTGCACTCAGACTCACCTCCATAGCTGCAGGGCATAGGCAAGTACCATGTACCTAATGAGCACCTATAGTATGCAGGGCATCATGGCTGCTGACCAGCCCCTGTCACCCAACCTGGCCTCTGCCCTTGCCCTCACTGGTCCAGTCATACCGTAGAAGGTGAGGTAGCCGAAGAGGGCAGCCAAGAAGTACATGACGTACATGACAGCAATGGACAGGTTGGAGATGTGTTGCATCTTTCTCTTGGAGGGGCTGTGAGGCAGTGAAGAAGAAAGCTTAGGACAAGCTGGGCCACAGTTGGAGATCTCCATGTGCTGGTTATTTTGGTACCACATCCTCATTCTTTGGCAGCAGGAGGGAGTCTCCTTCTTGCCCCTAATGCCTCCATAGCAGCCATGGAGATTTTTGACCAGGTGACTTGGATTGTGTTACCCTCCCCACCCCCAGGGCCCCATCCATTATCCCTAAACCAGCTCAAGGCAGTCCCACTCCCTCTTCCAGTAACAGACACTTACTCCTTGAGCTCTGTGTAGATGGGCAGCACCTCAGGGTGGCAGACAAAGGCGAAGGCCATGATGGGTATAGTATATGCTGTCTGGGGACACATGGGATTGTGTCAAGGCAGCTCCCTGCCACCAGGCCCCCCCGTCCCCACCATGTCCTGTTGAAACCTGTGAGTTGAGTGTGAAGTAACTCGGGGTACAGAAGGCAGCTGCCTCAGATTCGCCTTGAAGCTGCACCTTCTCCTCAATGACTTCTGCGTGGCTGAAGTTGCCGGTGATGTTGGCCAAGTTGAGAGGCAAGGGGCAGGGCACTTGGAACTTTTTATAGATGACCTGGGGTGGGAAGGGATGAGGGTATCAGAGTCAGGATGGGCTGCCTGTGAGGTCACCATGAAGCCACATCTAGATCATGACTGGAGGAGCTATTCTGACCCAGGCTTCCTCAAATACCTGCCCCCTCTTTTTGACAGAGGACTTCCCTGGGTGACCTGCCCCTTCCTTGACCAATATGGAGGATGACTCACGGCAATTAGGAAGAACACCATGCAGCTGAGAGAGAAGCCACTGGAGTAGCCTAGATAGCCTGTGAAAGGGGGAGGATGGCTATGAGAGTGAAGCTCTCCCATGTGTCCCTCCAACATCCCCTCCAAGGCCTGACCCTGCCACACCCACCAAGCTGTCGCATCAGTGCCAGGGGCAGAATGACAATGACGGATACCAGGATCACCAGGTAGTTCCCATTCATGTACCAGACCCTGCAGGGATGGGAATGGGGAGCCAGGGTCAAAGTCCACTTGGCCTGGGGTGGGGCCACCAGCCTCCCCCAGTTAGGGACACCAGCAATGCTACTGAATGACCTCTGAAAATATTTGATCATAGCTCTGAGTCCCCTTGCTCCCAACTGCAAAATGGGCACACCCTCACACTGTCCTTCTGTGTGATGTGAGGACAAATGTGCTAGCCTGGCACATGGTTTGTGCTTATTATTGCAGTCCCTGCTGGTGTTTTCATAGCACACATAGATCTGGGCTCAGGCCTCCTGAGGGAGATGGGTGAGATGAAGGGACTTCTATCTGGGAGGGGGTGGTTTTTTCCATGAGGGCCTCAGGGGCTTGCTTATAACCCTTGTGGTTCCTTCTGGCATCTGCATCTTGCATCATCCCACCCATTCAACCTCCTAGAAATGGACAAGGGATTCAGGGAGATAAGGGGATAAGAGCTAGGACCATCCTTCTAGGACAAACCTAAAGGCCAACTCCTTGCGAAAGATGGTGGGGTCTTGGAGGCAGTATCCTGACTCTTCCTGCCTCCCAGAGCTTCACTCAGTCTCACAGCCCCTGTGCTTACTTGGGCTGGCTGCCAAGAGCAGATCCTGGCTACCTCCTCTCTGATTCCCACCCACAAGACAAAGTTGATGCCCAGTCAGTGCTGGCTAAAGTAATGGGCAACCAGGACAACCCGGGCTTAATCTCTTGATAGGAGGAGGGGCTGACCCCATGGTCAGGAATAGTAGGCGCTTAGAGATAAGCCTGAAGCTCTCATGCTCACAGGCGGGGTCCAAGCCCAGGCAGGCCCAGCTTCCTCGATCTCACCTTGGTCCCAGCCCCAGGTATCCCCACCTGGGGAGGGTTCCCTTAGGTACTCCATAAACAAGTGGGAACTAAGTGCTGGCTCTGCTGGCAGCTTTCTGTCCCTCTACCAGCTCCATGTCCATACTCTCATCTCTCCCACAAACCCAGCCTGGGCCCCCAGGGCCAATAGACATGGGGAGGGGTACTGGGATTTCCTCCCCTCCCCCCGCCCCCAGGGCTCACGAGGTCTTCTCCTCCAGGTTCAGGAATGTCTGTATGACAAGAGGAAGCTCAGACTTGATGATGTACAGATAGCTGGACATGGCTGGGGAGAGGGGAAGGAGGTGCTGGGGTCAGCCAAAACAGCCAGCCCTCAGACCTGTTCATCATTAATTGCTTGCCACCTAACCACTGGCTTTACCTCCAATGTTCTGCAGTGTGATGGCCAGGGCCGCTGCCAGCTTTCCAGGAGTCCCAAAGGCACGGTAGCCCAGCTGCTCATAGGCACGGATGCCTATAGGATTAGGACAGTTAGGGTATAGCTCATCCCAGTCCACCCCAGCTCCACCCCTCTGCAGGCTGGTGGCAGGCTCACCCACAATTCCTGAGGATTTGAGAAGCAGGTGGATGGAATAGCTAGAGAGGAGAGCCACGGCTGTCAACAGGAACCTGGGGAAGATGGAGAAAACGAAGCCATTAGATACTCCCCTGACTGGCAGTGGGTAAGGGGATCTAGGAGGCCTGAGGAGGTCTATCATATCATCTCCCCATTTGGTGGAGATGCAAGCTCTGCAGGCCTTGGGGGTGTGAATACCATTTTGTTTGACTAAGCATGGGACATGACCCAGAAGTGTCCCTGTGGGTCAAGAGCAGCCTATGACTATGGAGTTCTTGGGACAAACATGTTTTCCATTCAAGCATCAGGGCAGATTCCTCAGGCCAAGGACATGTGTGCCACACAAGACCTGGCCATGGGGTTACATGAGGCCATCACATGTAAACACAGTAGAACAGACTTGGGCCTGTAAGGCCAGCTCTATGTCATGGCCTCAGTGGGTTTTCTGGGCAGTGAAATATATTTGTCTGGCTGTGGATGTTTTTGTAGCCGTGGTTTGGGTTCATGTAAGAGGTGTCCACCCACTGAACAGGGAACTAGTAGGTTCTGGGAAGTCATGGTTGGCAGTTTATTCAGGGCTCACTATCTATACAAGTTTCGCTGAAGGCACTCACAGGAAAAGGATGATGCCTGTATTGGCCATGGCATAGGCGAGCCCCAGGATGCCACTGCCCATGATGGCATTGCTGAGGTTGAACACTGACATCCCAAACGACGTCTTCCCCTCGAACTGCAGGCACCAGAATGGGGTAGTGAGGTGAGGAGTCAGCAAGAGTGGGTCACTGTGGCATTCCCTCTTGTTGTCACTCAGTCTCCCATCATCACCAATGAGCATGTCATTACATGCTCCCCAAAGTGCATCCAAGCTCCCCACAGTGGCCCCAAGCCCCTTAGGCTGCCCAGCTCACATCAGTGAAGTGTGGCTCCTTGCTGGGGCTTTTCTGTAGGAAGCTCTTGCCTTCCACACAGCTCTGTCTGGAGTCCTCAGCCCTGCAAACACAGGCCAGTGAAGGCAGCTCAGTTCGAGTCTTGTGCTCTCCCCTTGCCGTGCACTATCCAAGCCACCACTAGTCCCTTTTCTACATACCTTTGGTTGCCTGCGGTGGATGTGCTGACTGGGAGCAGCCCCTCCAAGTGTTTGCCATTGGGCACCAGCTCCACCATCTCTGTCTGCAGAGGCACCTCCATGGCTCAGGGACCACCACTGGGAGCACAGCTCTCACACCAACAATCAGGTGTCTGTGGAGCAGTCAGTCCCTCTGGTTATCCTCACTCCATGGCCCACAGCCCAGTTCCCCATGTAAGGCCAGAGGTACACCACCCAAAAGGTCACTCAGGACAAACACACACATGCAACTTGCCTGCTACCTCTCTGGGATCTGCCTTTGTTGGGGGTACAGCTAGGACACCTGGGTATATCCTGGTGGGTCGCCTCTGCCAGGACAACTCCCCTACATATTCCAGCTTAGTCAAGGCTTTGGGACCTCAGTTTCCCCATCTGTGAAGTGAGGGCCATATGGATGATCCAATTCAGAGCCCAATGGCACCAGCGTTTGTGAATGCTAAGTCCTAGGCTTCCAGATTCTAATCTGGGTTTGCACCCTGGACGGACTTCCTCTCTCCACACTAATCCTGGGAGACAGTTTTTTGCACTGGCCCTGTGTGCCAGGGGCATCCTGGCCAATCTAGAATGGCACTGCCGACAGCTAGAGGCCTCGGGAGAGGGTGAGGGCTGTGGGCCCTGTTCCCAGCCGCCCGGCGGGCACTGCTGGCAGCCAAAACAAAGGGCCTTCTGTAGGCTGAGAGCTGGCGCTGGGAACAGCAGGCGCAGAGGCTGCCCCCCCTCCCAGAGCCAGGAGGCCTGAGGCAGTGCTGGGTGACTGGACACCTGGGCCCTTCCCGCCTGACTGTGGTGAAAGGCCCTCAGGGGACCTTCCAGGAAATGGGTGTTCCCTGGCCCAGTTCTCTGGGTCTCATGGTCTTCACCTTTCATACAGTCCTGGCCCCAGGACCATGTTCTCCTTGTAGTCTCTCCTCTCATCTAGGGAGCCCCCAATGCTCAGGTGCCCATCATTCAGGAGCATATCCCTAAGCAGAGCCCTCATTCCCTGAGTCCCTGGCCAGGAGCACAGGGTTTGGTCACCTGAAGATAAACCTGGACCACCAGATCAGTGTCTTTTTCTCTGCTCTTAGGGCTTGACCCTGCTGGATCCCAAAGGATCCATCTTCTCTCCCCTCCCCTGAATACTGCCCAGACAACTCACTGACCCCTCTCCCACCACTGGGGCCCGGAGTTGCCTACCCCATGCCCAGAAGGTATCTGGGTATGGTGAACCCAGTATCTATCAGGACATCCCAGACTGGGTAGTAGGAGAATTCAGCAGAGTGCAGATCAGGAAAGGTGGTTCTGCCTGGCAGGTCTGCCAGAGACACTCCTGGGGCCATGGTGCTCCTCTGCTGGGGAACCCCAAATTCTGCCCTGAATCACCCTTCCCTGCTGCAGACCCTGCTGGTTTTGGGTCTGTTCTTGAGTCTAGAGCACCAGGCAACTCAAACCAACACTAAGGGCTAGGGACAATGGGGAGCTGGGAATGGCTGCCTCACATTACCACTAGAGGACCATCTCCTCATTGCCCCAGGCCAGAGTTCAGATCCTGGGCATCTCAGCCCTGGGGATCCCACACCTGGCATCATATATGCCTCTGCCTCCTCAGCTGCCAGATCTGAGCCTCCCTCTCTTTCCAGTCAACCCAGTTAGGACATAATGTTTAAATCTTTTGTTGTTGTTGTTGTTGTTACTAAGGATTGAACACAGGGGTGTTTTACCACTGAGCTACATCCTCAACCATTTTTTTATTTCAAGACTGATCTCATTAAGTTGCCCAGGCTGGCCATGAACTTACAATCCTCCTGCCTCAGCCACTTGAGTAGCTATAAGGACAGGTGTGTGTCACCACACCTGGCTTGTCATCTCTTCTTTTTTTTTTTTAATATATATTTTTAGTTGTTGATGGACTTTTATTTTATTTATTTATTTATATGCAGTGCTTCACACATACTAGGCAAGTGTTCTACCATTGAGCCACAACCCCAGCCCTTGACATCTCTTCTTGAGTCCTCTTTCCCTAGACCGGGGTTCCCTAAGCTAGCCTGTTCTCATGCCCCTGCCTAAGCCTTGCCATCAGAGCCCCTCCAAGGATTCCACCTGGGCACACAGGTGCCAGTGACGTGTCTCTAGAATCCCTCCAGTATTCCCCCTGGCATTAAGCCAGGGTTGCCCTTGCCTGGCCCCCAGCCCTGGGCAAGCTAGGACAGGCCCTTGGAGTATGCTGAGTTGGCAGCAGGGACAAAGCACCCTTCTCTGTCTTAATAACTGAGGCCTGAGGGCTTGCCTGGGCTGGTATGTGTAGGGGGTGCATTATGTACTGGCTGAGGTGTCCCATCAGGACACTTAGCAGCCAGGCACTGCCTCCAGGGAGATCCCAATCCATGGTCCATGCCATGGGAGTTGTCTGAGATTCTGACTCTAGGTTCCCTATCCCCACTGGTAGGCTTAGACCTTTTGGGCCTGGTGGCAATTACTCACTCATAACCAGTCATTGCTGGGTCTCAGGCAGGCCTGAGATTCCAGAAAGGACATGGAATATCGCTCTTCAAGTGACCTCCAGTCTGGAAGGGGGAAAAAACAAAACAAAACAAAAACAACAACAACAAAAAAAAAATAGTAAAACAAATTCCATCCCTCCACATGACCCTATAGTTTCTGCTACAAATATTAATCAAATTGAGCAGGAACTCAGATTTTTTTTTTTTTTTTTTTTTTTTTTTTGGCACCAGGGATTGAATTTAGGGCACTTAAACACTGAGCTACATCCCCAGCCCTTTTTTTTTTTGTATTTTATTTAGAGACAAGGTCTCACTGAGTTGTTTATTGCCTCACTAAGTTGCTGAGGCTGGCTTTGAACTTGCAATCCTCCTGCTTCAACGTCTCCCAAGCTGCTGGGATTACAGGAGTACGCCACGGTGCCTGGCTATGCTGGGACTCAGAGAAGGTGAAAGAGGGCCTGAGGATGTAGCTTAATGGTACAGCACTATCCTAGCATGTGTGAGGTCCTGGGCTCTATCCCCAGCACAGCAAAACAACAAGAAAAAAGGGAACTGGGTAAAAGGGAGGCATCAAGGAAGGTGATGAAGCCAGTCCTAAAATTCCAGTAGGAGGTTCTGAGGTATGGAACAGGAAAGAGGGCCTCAGACAGAGGGCACAGCATGGGCAAAAGCTCTGTGGGATGGGGCAGGCAGTAAGGGTGGAATGAAGGTGTTGTGGTTACAGAAAAGCCTGGTAGAGTCTTAGAGACCATGGCAAAGTCTGTACATAGGTCAAGGCCGGCCTGAGGACTCAGGGGGCCAGTGTAGGGATTAGCTTTGGCCTGGCATTCAGGACCCCACCATTACCTGAAGTTGCCAGCCCATCTTTGACAGCTCTCACCCCTCAGGCTTGCTGCCTCCCACAGTTCTTTGTGTTGGGGAGTCAGGGTAAACTTAGAGGGAAGCCCCTGAAAGCTGCCAGTGAAGCCTGACCCACTGTGCTGAAAACCCGGACTAGACCCTGAGGCAAAGGTCTGGCCTGGCCAGCCTTACTGTGTGTGTAGCCAAAAAAGAGTATGCCCCAGTCGGGGCCTCCATGACCTCTGGTATCCAGGGTTCCTGTGAGGCTTGGCTAAAGCTGAGGATAGAGTGAGGAGCCTCCTTAAAGCCTTTCCCCCCAAACAGGTCATAGGTGCCCAGAGAATGGTCAGGCATTAGGGCAGGAAGATCATTGTGACTGTGGGCAAGTCATCAAAATGGCATCTGTCATGGGTACAGTGTGGACCCAGGTAGTAAATAAATGGCCTGGGCTCCTGCTCTGGGAGCTGTTTGCTCTATTGAGAGGGAAGGCCATGGGGCCAGGAGCCACAGGATGGTGAGGCAGGTAACACCTGCCCACACAGGCATCACAGAGTGAGAATTCGTCAGGCACACCTCGGCAGGTGTTGAGTTTGGCTAATTAAAGACTTCCAGGCCCAGGAATCCAGGCCACTGTGGGGAGACTGTTTCTGTCATCTGCTACAGGAAGTACATCTCTTTGCCCTGGGATCAAGGTCCTTGGAGTCCTCAGGCTCTGAATCCTGCTTTCCTCTTCAATGCTAAGGGACACAAGTCCGTCTGCAGTGGTGGTCTGGCTACAGGGAGACCTCTATTTTGTCCTTCCTTTAGTCCTGTGGCCACATACACTGATGGAGGCATAGACCCCATGGAGCATATTGCTGTAGTCCAGGCTTCCTGTGCTTAGATAGTCCTGACCTCAGCCCAAGGAGGACTTGGGGAGAAGCAGCTGGTGTGGCTTGAAGGTCTGCTATGGTTATACCTGGGTGGGGTGAGAGTCAGGAGTGAAGACTGACCACAGTCCCAACTCAGACCATCCTTAATTCCCCTTATTGGTTGAGACAGGGCACACACACTCCCCAGCTATCCCTCTGTCCACCAGCTTCTTCAGGCTTCAGGGGAAAGAAAATCCTTTCTCAGACAGAGTGTAAGTCAGTGGGTAAACCAGATGCAATCGACATATTTGAATTGTGTGTCCTCCAGGCACAGCCAGGGGCTGCTGGGAGCTGAGGTCAGAGGTCCAGGGCTAGGGCAAGTAGGAGGCTGTTAGAACAGGGGAGAGTACTAAAACACCCCCTTGTCCCTCCCCCAGGCCATGACCCCAGATTTCGATCGCAGCACCCCATTTGCCACTCCCTCATTGTCAACAACACATAACAACAAGTGGCCAGCCCTGGGCTGGTTCTGAGGGGATGATGTGCATAAGGGGGGATACAGAGAAAAGTTGATGGCCCAGAACATTAACAAAGTGACCATATCAAACCCTCATTCTCTAGCTCCCTGGTTCTAGAATCAGGGCTTTCTGGTGTCTGTGATCTGGGCATCCGGAAGTGTCTAGGAGGATCTGAGAGTCCCAGCTGGGACCGGAAGGTAGACTTTCCTTTGATAGGGAACATTTCCTAGACATCCAACAAATGCTTACCAGCCACCTAAGGCTTTGCCTTCTACCCAGCTGTGGACCCTCCTTGCTCAGGCTGCCTCCAATGGAGGTTGCAACCAGAACTTCTTGGCTGAACACTGGGCCAGCAGCCAAGTGTGGTGGCACACACCTGTAGTCCCAGCATCTTGAGAGGCTAAGGCAGGAGAATTGCTCGAGCTCAGGAGTTTAAGCACAGTCTGGGCAACAGAGCAAGACCCTATCTCAAAAAAAAAAAAAAAAAAAAAAAAAAAATACTGGGCCAGAGCCAGCAACACCTCCCTCCCCCACTCTATTGCCAGCCTGCTGAGAGGGACGTGCAGCCAGCGGCCCAGCTGAGGCAAAGGACAGGACATCACGTGACTGTGGTCCCCCAGGGGCAGGGGAGACCCTGCGCCAGCCAACTCATCCTCCTCCCTGCTGACCCGGAATCCCCTGGAGGTGGCCAAATATTTGGACAGCCGGACTTCTGGTCCCAAAGAAAGCTGGAACACAGGCCACGGGCAGTTCAGGACTCATTGGAGACCATGATGGGGGCGGGGGGTGGCTAAAGGCAAGGCCAACCTGGAAGAGGAGTGACATCCAACATCAGGAAGAAGCAAAGAGAGGAGAGGGAGAGAAGATAGACTGGGAGAGATCAGGAAGAGAAAACACACATTCAATATACGCACCCATGCATACTGATCTAGACAGATAGACAGAGGCCCAGCCCAGGGAGCTAGAAGAAAAATGGGAATGGATAGAGGGACAGACAGAGAAAAACACAGAGAGAGACAAAAATTACATGTAGATAGATAAACAGACATTCAGACAGGGAGAAACAGAGTCAACCAGACAGGTAGGAAACAGATGACCAACCAGACAGAGATAGCCAAATGGAGAAAGACACAGACAAACTGCAAGAGACAGCCAATGAAAGATAGAAGGCCCCAGAAGGAAGAAGAGACGAAGGGGAGAAGAGCTGGATGTGGTAGCACACATCTGTAATCCCAGTGACTTGGGAGACTGAGACTGGAGAACTGCACATTTGAGGCCAGCCTCAATAACTTAGCAAGGACCTCAGCAGCTTAATGAGAACTGTTCTCAAAATAAAAAATAAAAAGGACTGGGGACAAAACTCAGTGGCAAAGTGCCCCTAGATTCAATCCACAGTACCATAAAAAGAGAAGAGACCAGAATGCCCAGGTGAGGGGGGCAGCATGCTCAGTGGGCACTGCAGGAATGACCAGACAGAACCCCATAAAAAGGCAACCACTGCATCTTTACATCTTCACAAGGGCAGGTTATGACCCAACCAGCCAAGGGACAATGTCATCCAGAGGGTGCAGCTAAACCCACTAGAGCCACAATGCCATCCAGGATCAGCCCCTGGTCCAGCACTTGAGGATTTACTATTGGAACAATGGATGAGACATGCAAAAATGATGGTCAGTTGTAGTTACTCCTGTTCCCAATGACCACACACGTGTGCAGACGTGCTGGCTGAGAGGCTGTGTACAGGACGTGGCCTGCAGAGCGGAAATTCAAAACCAAGCCACCCTAGGCCACTGGCAGGAAAGCCCCTCCTGCCCAGCAGCTGGTCCTTTCCTTTGGCCTCCAGAAGCCCTGCCTGGTCCTTAAGAGCCCCACCCTGTCCTCCCATCCAAAGTCAAAGGTCCACCTCTTCAGTATTCTTCCACCCACAAGACTGTGTGCATGAGTCACACAGTAAGTGCTTAATAAGTGTTGAATGAATGGAATGAGTTCAAGCCCCCAGGCAAGCCCTCAGTCCATCTTACCGGCTCTAAGTGGGGCTTGACCCTGACCATATCTGCATAAGAACATACTTCCACAGGGCCACCATCCTACCACAGCATGGACTGCATAATCCATCCCAGCTTTTCATGCATACAGATGCCAAAACTGCGTCTCCCTGGTAGCCAGTCAGCCCCTACCCTTGCAAATGTTTCATTTTCCCCTAAAACTGAATGACTGACCCCACACGCAGCCAAGACTTCCAAGGTGCGCTCAATTCAACTTGAAATTCTCCCCCAACCTGGCCCAGAGACCATGAATCACCAGACTATCTCATTGTGCCTCAGTTTCTCCATTTGCCTAAGGCTCTAAGGCTACTTACTAGAGCAGTGGCACAGGACAAAAGCAACCAACTCTCATGATCTCTCTTGGATCCCTGGATTTGGGGGTGGGGTGGGCTTGTAACACAGGCCAGAAGAACCAGCACTCAACAGAGTGGCTTGAAAGGCCAGTGAGTACATGGCCTCTATGGGCCCAGACACAATGAAATTCTGAAACACACTTCCACCTTCCCCAGAGACAGTCCCCTACCTCCACTCCTAAGAAGTCAGATTGCCACTCCTGATTTCAGTCATTCCAGTTCTCTCAGAGATGTGACAGGCCTGGTCTTATCCACTCCAGATCCCTCCCTCAACAGAGGCTCCCAGAGGGGGATGGCTTCCATGGCTGTATGGAACCTTCCCCTTTGAAAACGTAACTGTCCTTGGATCTCTAGCTCTATGTCCCCCAGAGAGCTGCAAGAGACTGGCCTCACTTCCACAAGGCACTAAGCCCCCATTTCAGACCAAGGGCCTCTTCCAGGGGCAGTACAGTGGCAGGAGGCAATCATGGAAGGAAGGACAGAGCTGACAGGCAGAAGGAAGGATGGATATGGGAGGGGGTGTTCTTCCTGTGCTCCACAGGATCCAGGGTCATTGGATTAGCCCTCCTCCTTACCACTGGGGAGCCTATACCTGGGCTCAGGGCTCAGGTCACTGGGTGGGGGGAGGGAAGAATCCCACAGGTCCCATCCTTGGCCTCCCTCCTTGGGTGTAAACAAAAGCACGCATTCTCTGTGGCCAATGGAAGGGGACAATTAAGCCAGGGCGGGCTCATGCAAACGGAGTCTTGGCCCCTTCCCTCCGCCTGTGAGCAGGGCTAAGTTCTTATATCCCGGCACATTCGCCAGGTGGGGAGGAGCGCACAAGACGTCCCGCCCTTAGGCCAAAGAGCCACGCGAGCCCTGCGCCGGCGGTGCCCGCTGGCTCCGCTGCAAATGGCACTGGCTCTGGGGCCAGCATGTACCCCGCGGCCCCTCAGGCGGTCCGGCCCGATCTGCCCTCAAACCCCTGCCCAACGAGGCCAGGATAAATATACCCAGATTCCGGGCGTGCCAGCCAGTCGCTCAGTCTGTTAGGAACCCATCGGGGCAGTGCTCCAGGGACTGCCCCGGGTCACTCTTTAGTCCTCCTCCAGGACCCTCTCTAACCCGCCCCGGTGGGCCATACCTCTGGAAGCCGATCGGGTGCTTCCTGAGTGCCCAATAAGGCGTTCTGTGACCCCAATCCTAGGGGCTGCTGACCTCCGGCTGTCCAGCCTAGTCTTGTCGAAAGACCCCGAGTGAACGAAATGCCCCTCCCAGGACCCCGGTTCAAGCTTGGAACTGGGTCCGGACTGGCGGGTCCGCAGACCTGTGCCTAGAGCGCGCTCCGGGTTCTGACTTGCCGGAGGCTAGGACGCTTGCTTGGGTCGCACAGGGCGAAAGCAGCTATCTAGAGTCTGCTACAGGCGCCAGCTGGGACAGTAAGAATGGGTCCACCCGGGGGCCCTGAGCCTGTAGCCCGACGACCCCCGTGGTACCTGGCCTCGTGGGTGGGCACGCGCGGTTCTCGGCTCAGGCTGGTGCGGTCTGCTCTGCTCTCTGACTGAGCACCGGGCTGCTACAGAACCAGCAGAGGCTTGGGGATGAAGGGCGCTCGGCCCCGCCCCCACGCCCCCGGCCCGCCAATCCCCGGCGGTCCAAGGGAGGAGGGGCTGTCCGAAGAGTAACGGAGGCGGGTCAGCCGAGAGCAAAGGGGCTGCTGGGGCTCGAGAGAGTCCCTAGGTAGGAGAGCAGGGTTTTGGGGGGCTTACTTGATTCCTAGGGATTGACGGAATGCCTCGGACCAAAGCATATTCTCTCCGAGTTCTCTGGATAACCTAAACCCCTGAAATGCTCAACTTTCATGTCTTTGAAGTCAGAGGGAATCTTCAGTCAGGAGGAATGGAATCAGGGTAAAGCTTAACTTCGGTGAAGGGTGCTCTGCATGGAGTACTTTTAGACATTACTTAGGCAAGAAAAATACCTTTTCTCCTTTTTCCTTTTTTTTTTTTTTTTTTTTCAAATGTGGTACTGGGGATTTCGCTCGGGCCCTCTCTACCACTGAGCCACATTCCCAGCACCTTTTTATTTTTTGTTTTGAGACAAGATCTCACTAAATTGCCCAGGCTGACCTCAAACTCACCATCTTCTTGCTTAATCCTCTCCAGTAGCTGGGACTATAGGCATGGCTAAAAAAATGTCTTTTCTGCCTACCTCACCCTTCCTAACCAGTGATAGGATGGGGATGGGAAGGACTTCCTGCATCAATTCTATCTTCACCCCAGATATTTAGAAGAAAGTATTATTGAGGCTGGAACAGAGAGGAGTAGGGGTAGTGAGGACAGGAGGGGAGTAAGGTGACCCTTGCTTGGGGCCTTCTGGATCATGTCCTCCAGGCTCGCCCTGCTCTGGGGGAAGGGGTTTTAGGGTGGCCTAGTTCTTGGCTGAAGGCTCCTGTCCCACCCCTGCCTGCTTCCCACCTAGGGCCTTGGTGCTTAGAGATGACTATTGAGTATAAAGCTCCAGGTCCAGCTAGCAGGGAGCTGGGGGGTCATTGACCTTTCAGGATAAACTGGAGGGGAGTTTCCCAGAACAGCTGTGCCTCTTGCTTCTCAGCCACTGGCTCTGATCCGATTAATCCCACAGCCTCTGCTGTTCCTATCCAAGCTGGACTTCTCTGGATCATGTCTGCCCCACTTCCTGATGCTGTGGAGAATGCCCTCAGAGGACAAGCCTCACCCCTCCCCTGCCATGGACTGGGAGTCAGGACTCCCAGAATCCAGAACTTCTGGATTCTCTTCCTGCTGACTCATAGCCAAGCCTTAGCATACCTCAGTTTCCCTTTGTATCATAAGGAAATGGCTTTGTCTTTCCTTAAACCTGAGGGGTGAAGGGAAAGCTGTGAGCTAAAAGGGCTAAAGAGAAAGGTATTAGGATGGGACCAACCTCTCCAAACCTCAAGTCACCTAATTCCTGTCTTGCTAGTAAAAGGGACTGGCTTTGCCTCCTGATCTGGGGCTAATATAATCGACAGATTGGAGCTCACCATGATCATAAGGGGCCACAAGACTCCCACTATCCAATGGGCACAGACAAAGATACCCTGGATGTTCAAGGACCTGTTTGCAAAGGGCTGCTGGATCCCATTGACAGTTCCCCCTCCCCATTTGTTTTTGCTCCTGGAAATTGAACCCAGGGTGGTCTACCACTGAGCTACATTCCCATTCCTTTATTTTGAGAGTGTCTCACTAAGTTGCTGAGGGCTTTGCTAAGTTGCTGAGACTGACCTCAAACTTGCAATCTTCCTGCCTCGCTCTCCCAAGTAACTGAAATTACAGGCATGTGCCACCAAGTCCAGCTTCATTGGCACTTCCTGATGGGCTGGACCTGGTTCAAGGTCATCCAGCATGTGAGTTTTGGGGTCCTCAATTTATACTGGAGGAATCAGGGTCTGACTGGACTGGGCTGCTGTGGGAGTCCCAGAAGTGAGTATGATGTGGGGTCCCTGGGCTAGACTAGTTGTGGCTAGGCTGGGGGAGGAGCTGATTGTTTGTTGTTGTTAGGCCTGGGCCCATGCCAGGGCAAACACAGTACTGAGGCCTTTCCCACCACCTGCCGAATCTCCCAGCCCAGCCTGCAGTGGCTGGACAGCTGGGCAGCAGGGATGGGGCTATGTGAGCTGCCAGGCACCTTCTCCCAGAGACCAGAGGGAATGTCTATCCATGCAACCACTGTGTTGAGAGGAGCAGCCTTGGAGTAAGGGAGGTTTTATCTCCTACATCAGCCCAGCTGTTGCTTCCACTCCTCCATCTCTGCATCTCAAACACAGGTCCAGACTACCAGACATATGGAGCAGAACTCAGGGTCCCAGGATTGCTAGATCCTTCTTCCACCATTTCAGCAACCTCTCACTCACCCACACCCTCTCCACTCATGAACTCTCAACCTCCATCAGGGCAGCCTGTTCTCACCATACCACCATATTCACTGGCACACATCTATGTGATGTCCCAAGACCCTTGCCCAACAATGATATCCCATCTTCACCTCCAACCAAATCCTTCCCAGAGTTCAGCATCTGAATCCACTGGCTACTGAGACACCCTGAAGAGCCCTTCCCTAATACTCAGTTAGCCTATCTAATATCCCCCAACCTGTTCCCAGTTGTTTACTCGCCACTCCACCCCATGGCCCAGCTGGCCACACATGATCCTGCTCTTCTCAGAATATACTGGTCTTCATGCTTCTGTGCCTCTGCCCTCATGCTTCCTAGGGCATGAGGTCCTTACCCAATCCCACCTCCTTGGCAAACTTCTACTTGTCCTTTAGCACATAAATAGAAGATCACCTCTGAGAACCCTGCATGAGTAACCAGAAGAGCCAGGTATCCCAATATTTACTGCTGTGGTCCTACCCATTTAGTTCCAGCCTCTACATCTCCAAGTGCTCTCTATGGGGTAATCTAGATGGGAAGGCACCTTTTAGGATGGAGGACATGAATCAAGGAGAGTTTTATTCAGGTGTAGACTCTGGGCTTGACTCTGCCAAGTAGAAGGAAGGCTCATGCCAGAGTTGGGAAGAGAAAGGACACTGTGGGTGGAGGAAATGAGGATGCATGTGAGACCAGCACTTGTAAGTGGAGGGCTGTGTGCAGGGGCAGGACACTCGCTCTGGAGTTCTTAGGGATTCAAAGGCCTCATAGAAAAGAGTGGTTCTCAATCCTTTCGCCAGGGTCAAGGACTCAGGCCCACACCTGACTACATTCTTAGTTTGGTACCTGGAAGGTTGCTCTTTGAGCGTGAGCAGGAGTTTAATCTTACACACAGGTGTGGAAGTATGGAGGGGATCTATAGGCAATCCTGCTATCTAGCCTTCCCCAGTCTGGGCCCCCAGGACTGGTGCCTCTTGTCCAAGGCCTGCCCCTGCAGCTCTGGCATGCTTGTCCTCTCTCCCCTGAGACCTGGCCCCCGGCTTCTCTGGCCACTGAAGCAGCTTAATGAGCCCAGGTCACATGGCTGTGCTGCTGCCCACGGGGAGGGCCCAAACCCCAGTGGTCATCTGGCCAGGCCCTGACGTCAGTGGTATTAACCGTCCACCAGTCTTGTCTAATCTCTGGTCAGTGACTGGGCCAGGTTAGTCCTGTCAGAGCCAGAACTAAAGACCACAGAGGCCCTCAGGGACACCTTAAGGTTGTAGGTCAAGTAGAGATGGTGGTGGCTGGTGGTGCCCACAGTAAATGTCCCCCACCTACATGACAGGTGAGGCCACGGTGCTGATTCTGGGCCAGCTCTCTCTGATCCTCTGCCCTGGACTGTGAATCAGTCATCAGGCACCCATTGATCCTGCTCCTTAGGATGTAATTACACTGGTATGATGAGTGGTGCTGGGAAGTGTGGTGAGTGGCTGGGAGACGCAGTTCCCCCACCCCAACTTGCTGGTCATGGACAGGGTAGCTTGAGGCCAGGCAGTGTCCCGTCCCCAGCCCTTAGGATCCAGGAATACTAGTCTTTAATCCCAGACTCTGAAGTCAGAACTATCTGTGGAGGGCAGGTCCAGTCCTTGCGTGATATTCTGGCTTTCTCTGTTCTTTGCCCAGGAAGGATGGGAACTTTTCCTGAGACAAGGCAGCTATGAGGAAGACCACATTAGTTCACCTCGCCCCCTTAGTTCACCTTCCTCCTTCTGAAGCCTAACATCTCCAGCTAGCTGCTCAAGGCTTCCTATCCTTTCCCTTGCCTCTGCCCATTAAATTCCTGTTATTGCTCCCTGCACCACCCATTCTAATAAACTGCTTGGGGAGAAGATCCTGAGTAGAGATGAATAGCTCCAGCTCAGCAGACCTGAAGACCACCCAGCAGGGATTCTGTACCACTGGCCTGAGAGCCCCATCCTCCTTCACTTGAGCTTGTGAACCACCAGTATAGCTCCCACGGGTGTCCTGGGCTCTGAGCTATTTAGTGTTCCTTCCCTGCTCAGGTCTGAGTATCCTTACCCTCCCTTCTCCCCTCTTCAGCCCCCCACAAGTTCACAGTTCCACCATCCACCTGGACATTGAGGATGCCATGTACAATCTGCCTTCTACTCAGCCCCAAGTATCTATCTGCCACCTGGACATCTGCCCCAAGTGACTAAAGGTCCTGCAAACACGCATTCAGCACTTCCCTTGGTCTGGGCTTGGCGCAGCATCACACATGCTTGGTCAACCTGTAGACCCAGAATCCTGTGGCTGAGCCCATTACTTTGCGGGTCCCTGGCTTTTTTGGATGTTGAGGATATACCCAATAAGCCTCTGATTCATGGGTCTTCCAGACTACTCCTCTCCTTTTCCATGCGCACACCCCCCCCCAAGGAAAATGTGTGCCCCTTATGAATATGTTTTATGAAAAAATTTCTTTGGTATTAGGAATTGAACCCAGGGCCACATACTAAGCAAATGACCTACTACTGAGCTTCATTCTCCACCCCTTTATTGTTTTATTTATTTATTTGAGATTAAACCCAGGAGGGCTTAACCACTGAGCCACATTCCCAACCCCTTTTATTTTTTTTTTATTTTGAGACAGGGTCTCACTAAGTTGCTTAGGGAGTTGCTAAATTGCTGAGGCTGGCTTTGAACTCATGATCTTCCTACCTCAGCCTCCTGAGTTGCTGGGATTACAAACTTGCACCACCACACCCAGCCTTATTATTTTATTTAAAGACAAGATCTCATTAAGTTACACAGGCTGGCCTTGAATTTGTGATCCTCCTACCTCAGCTTCCTAAACAGCTGTGATTATAGCACCACCACACCTAGCTTGAAAAAATTTAATGATTATTTCTTCCCATAGCAAATTTCAAAAATATTATTGATGATTTTTGTCTTCATTAAAATAAGGAAAATAAAATTATGATAAATTCTTGTTTGAGATAGAAATAAACTATTTAAGCTTAAAATAATTTAAGTTTGGGCTGGGGATATAGTTCCGTGGTACAGTGCTTGCTTATTAGCAGCGTGAGACCCTGAGTTCAATCCCCAGCACTGGGGAAAAAAAAAAAAAGTGAGTTTTAATATACCTACTTTTAAGTTTTCAACTACCTTAATGTTCTGGGGAAATTTTAACCATTAAAAATACATAAAAGAGGATAGGTGGGCATGGTGGAGCATGCCTGTAATCCCAGCAACTCAGGAGGCCAAGGAGGAGGATCACAAGTTCAAGGCCAGCTTCAGCAATTTAGCAAGGCCCTAAGCAGCTTAGAGAGAACTTGTCTCAAAATAAAAAATAAAAAGGGCTGGGCAGGGGCTCAGATGTAGTTCGGAAGTAAAGCGCCCCTGGGTTCCATACCAACAACAAAAACATTAAAGAGTAAAAAGGCATAAATCCAAAGGATGGGAGAAAATATATGCAAGTAATGTTTCTGATAGGGATTATTTTCCAGAATATATAAAGGACTCCTAAAACTCAATAACAAAAACCTCAAACAAAAATGGGTATGCTGGTGCACACCTGTAATCCCAGCAATTTAGGAGGCTGAGACAGGAGGATCACAAGTTTGAGGCTAGCCTTAGCAACTTAGCAAGACCCTGTCTCAAAATTAAAATGTAAAAAAGGGCTGGGGATGTGACTCAGTGGCATAGTGTCCCTGGGTTAAATCCCCAGTACTAAAAACCAAGAAAATCGAAAAGCCCAAACAGTCAAGTTAAAAAATGAACAAAGGCTCTTATAAACATTTCTCTAAAGATGTGCAGATGACCAATAAATACATGAGTATGTTCAACATCTAAGCAGTAGGGAAATGTCAATCAAAGCCAAAACCAGGGACTGTGGGTGTAGTGCAATGGTCCTGAATTCTACCCCCAGCGTGCACGCACACACATATACAAAACAAACCAAAACAAAAACCCCACAATGAGAAATCATTACAAATCCATTAGGATGACTGCTATCAAAAAGTAGAAAGAAGCTGGGTGTGGTGGTATACACCTGTAATTCCAGCTAATCAGGAAGATAAGGCAGGAAGATCTCAAGTTTGAGGCCAGCCTGGGTAACTTAATGAGACCCTGTCTTAAAATTTAAAAATAAAATAAAATGGTCTGGGTATGTAGCTCAGTGGTAGAGTGTTTGCCTAGCATTCAAAAGGTCATGGCTCCACTCCTGAAGCACCACAAAAATAAAATAAAATAGAAAATAACAAGTGTTGGCAAGGATGCAAATAAATTGGAATCTTGTGCACTATTGGTACAAACGTAAAATGGTATGCAAAAAATTAAACAGAATTGTCATATGATTCACCCATTCAACTTCTGGGTATGTATCCAAGAGAACTGGAAACAGAATATCAATGATATAGTTGTACACCCATGTTCATAGCAGCTTTATTCACAACAGCTAAAACATGCAAGCAATTCAGGGATCCATTGAAAAGTGAATAAACAAATGTGGTACATCCATACAATGAAATATTATTCAGCCTTTAAAAAGGAAATTCTGGCTGGGTGCAGTAGCACATACCTGCAATCCCAGTGATTCAGGAGACTGAGGCAGGAGGATTGCAAGTTTGAGGCCAGCTTCAGCAACTTAGGGAGACCCTGTCTCAAAATTTAAAAATAAAATAAAAAAAGACTGGAGGTGTAGCATGTAACTCCATGGTAAAGTACCCCAGGGTACAATCCTCAGTATCAGAAAAGAAGAAGAAGAAGGAGGAGGAGAAGGAGGGGGAGGAGGAGAAGAAGAAGATGATTAAGAAGATTATGACATGGATGAGCCTTAAGAACATTATACTAAGTGAAATAAGCCAGTCACGAAAAGAAATACTGTACGATTCTACTTATAGGTACTTAGAGTAGTCAAAACCATAGACAAAAGTAGAATGGTAGTTGCCAGGGGCTAGGAAGACGGAAGAATGGGGAGTTATTGTTTAATAAGTATAGAATTTCACTTTTACAAGATGGAAAGAGTTCTGGAGATAGATGATGGCAATGGTTGACCAACATTATGAATGTATTTCATATAACTGAAATGTACACTTAAAAATGGCAGATGGTAAAGTCTATATGGGAATTTCACTACAGAAAATGGAAAAAAACTGCATAAAAACACAGATTGGTAGATATTTTCCCTTATGCTTCAGGTTCTACTCTGTCTTGGTATGCTCCTGTTGAATTTTGACATTGGGTTCATTGTTGATATTTTGCACTAACTCTGAATTTTTAAATTATCGCATTAATATACTATTTATCTTGGTTACTGAATTTTTTGGCCATCCCCTTACATTTTGTAACAAATATGAGGTCCTCACTTGCCTTACCCTAATCCCAGCCATAATTATGTCCCAGCTTCAAGAACTTGCATGAATTTCCATCACCTTCTACAGAAAGCACAGGCCCTCAGCCTGGTGTTTGGCACCAATTCACTGTCTCTCCACTCCATTTCCCCACTTCCCTACTCCTGCTCCACTGAGCTCCCATTTCCCTGGTCTTATCCAATCAACAGAGCCTCTACCTCAAAACTCACTTTTGCTCCCAAGCTATCCCAGTGGTATCTATAGGATATCCCATAGCTCCACCCCTCAAGAGGCACAAGTTGGCCCCATACTCCCAAGAGTGTCCCCAATATATCAGGCCATGCTCTCCTTCCTAGAAGGGGTCATCTTCCCACTTAATGTATAGTCCAGCATTGGGTACTTAATAAATACCAACAATTCATGATAATTAAGCCCTCCACCACCCCCTCCAAGAAAGGACAACTGGGACCTGATGCAAAAGTTTATTGCTGAGTCTGCTGTGCATCTAGAAAAGGGAAGTGTAGACTGTGTTCTGGTTTGGCCAGACAAAGCTCTTTATCCCCAACTATAGCACACGTCCTGTCCCATGGGCATAAGCAAAGACATGCTGCTTGATGAGGAAGGAAGGAGCAGGAGATTGGGGACATGGTTTTTTCCCTGATGGTTCAGGCATGGCTCTCAGTTTTCCCTACCAAGAAATAGGCCCTGGATAGAGAGGGCAAGAGGAGCTATTGGTGGGGACAAAAGGGTTACCTGGGTTTGCCTGTAACCCCACATGAGGTAGACTCCTTTGGGCACAGCCTGCACCTCCATCCTATCCTGAATCTTCTGCCTGATCAATAGGAGTCGGACTCTGCCCCCAGCCACCCCCTAGAACAGCTTGACTATTGGCCAAGGTTGGTGTCAACAGTTCGCTCCCTCAACACACCATCCCCCTGGCTGACCAGCCTGGAATACTGTGTATATGTCGGTGGGTGAGGTGGGGTATGGTTCTGATCTGGTGTCCAGGGACAGAGGAGGCAGATCTGAAAGGATGTGAGCTGGGGGTATTCTGAGTCTTATATTTGGGGAAGGGTCCAATTTATGTTTCTTACCAGCACCAGGGACTCCTAGCTCCACCCTGACAGTCACTAATTTATCTATGTGGAGGCTTCCCAGCTTGGACAGACCAGCTTGAACTTTGGATCCCTGAAACTGCTGAGGGACAGTCACTGGCCACTGAGTAGACAGGTGTCAGACTTGCCACATGGAGGTGGCGGAGCTGAACTGGGCTGCTGGTAAGCAGCAGGCCTAATTGGGGGAGGGAGTACCTCAAGGGTACCTTCATGAAAGTGTGGGAGGGAGGGCTGTTTGCTGAACCTAAACCTGCAAGGTGAGTTGTGGGCCCCCGAGGGCAGGACAGCTGCAAGAGATTGGTCAGTTGGGCACTGCTGAGTCACTGTGAGCTCCAGCTGCCCCAAGTACTTCCATGTCCTAGCTGGGGCTGGCTGCTGTGGGTCCAAGAGGCCAGAGCAGCCAGGCAGTGAAGAGCAGGGGTGGGGTTGGGGACATGGGGGAGGATCTGTGACTCAAGGCTCAGGGTTCAAGGCTTTGGTTTGTGGCTAATGGGGCAGCAGACTGGAGTCCAAGAGTCCTAGAGATCTGATAGGGGGATAGAGGTGGGGCTACTAGGCAGCTAGGGCTACAAGGTCTCAGGGCAAGGGACATGCATCAGTTCAGTCATCTGTGAAGAGAGAAGGAAACTAAGTCAACAGGGTCAGCATCCCTGAGATTCAAATTGGTTTAGGCATTTTGCTGGGGGATGCCCGGCAAGATGTGACACCTGGGGGAGACAAGGTTGGGTCACTATATTAAATGGGTGGAGCTTTTGCGCTGGGGGAGGGACCTGTGGGCTGTGAAAGGAGCCTGAGTAGACCTAGTGGGCCCTGGAAGAAGTGTGGTGGGGATATTGGGGCGGGGCTCCAGGGAGTAGGGCAGACTCTAACCAGGAAGACAAACAGGGAAGAGAAGACAGCGTCCAGCAGCGAGGATCCCCCACCTCAAAAGAGGCCGCAGTCTTTGAGATTCTCCTTGATGATGATGTCGGTAACAGCATCGAAGACAAATTTGACGTTCTGTGTGTCAGTGGCGCACGTCATGTGGGAATAGATCTCCTTTACGTCGCGTCGCATGTTGAGCTCCAGGAACTGCACCTTGATGTAGTTACCCGCATCCTCGTACGTATTAGGCCCTGTAGCAGAAGGGAGCGCTCACTGCCGGTCTCAGCCCTTCCTGGTGGGAGGAGCGCGACCCAGATCGTGGGAATGGGTCGCCGCCTGGTGGCAGGGCCGGGGACTCTCACCGTCGTAGTCCGGGAAGCAAATGTTTAGGGGTGCCTTTTTTATCTTCTCGGAGAAAACGTCTTTCTTGTTGAGGAAGAGCACGATGGATGTGGTGGCGAAGTATCGGTGGTTGCAGATGCTGTTGAACAGGTGCAGGCTCTCGTGCATGCGGTTCTGAGGAGAGCAGCGGCTGTCGGGCACCAGAGGACACCAGCAACCGCCTTCACATGGGCGGCGCCCAACACACCCGCCCAGAGTCTTCGGGCTCCGGGGCACGCGGAACCGCCCCGCTCCCAGCGCTTTCAGAGAACCTCCGAACTGCCCCCTCCAGCGGGGCTGCGGGCTGCCTGCTTGCCTCCTTCAGACTGCCCTGGAAAGACTCTCTGTTCTCAGGCGCTCCCCCAGTTCCGCTTCCTTCCTCAAACATTCAAGGTCCGGCGTGGCACTCACCACTTCGTCGTCCTCCACCAGCACCATGTCGTAGGCGCTCAGCGCCGCGATGAAGATGATGCAGGTCACTCCCTCAAAGCAGTGGATCCACTTCTTACGCTCCGAGCGCTGCCCGCCTACATCGAACATTCTGTGGGGCATAGGGGACCTGAAACCGCGCATCCAGCCGCCCACCCGGGATTCCCTTTCCTCCTTGTGCTGGCTGGGGAGCTCTCAGATGGGATTGGCATCTGGGGGGGCCGGACCTTTCTGTTGGCAGGGCATCCGAGAAGGGGCAGGGAGCGAGTCCCGCGCAGTGCTGAACAAGGGCGTCGGATCTTACCGGAAGTTTAGATCCTTGAAGGAGAACTGCGTCTCGATGATACCTGTGGTCTTGACACGAGAACGCAGCACGTCCTGCTCAGTGGGCACATAGCCGGGAGCCACCAAGCGCTCCAGGTCCGAGAGGTAGCTGCGGGGACGCCCGGGCGTGGGTGAGTGGGTGACCTACAGGGGCGCAGAAGGGTCCTGCCCGCGCCCTCGCGCCCTCGCGCCCCGCCTGCGCGCTCACTAGCCAGCGGAATCGTTGAGCTGGTACTCCGAGGCGCGTTCGTAACAAGCCTGGATACCCGAGTCTTTCCACAGCCGCTGAATGATGTCCGACATCTCCTTCGGCATCGTGCCCTCCTCGATAGTGTCTGCCATGTGCATTAGTTTCCGGGCATCGTCCTGGAGGCAGGGTGGGATTGGTAGTTGATGATGGTGAATTTGAGCACAGTGAGGTCCTCCAGTCCCCCGGGGCCCCACCAGCCCTCCTCCTGGCGCACCTGGCGCGCAGGGTCTCCGTACTGAATGTTGAGCGTGGTCATGGCCCGCACGATGGCCAAGATGGATTGCAGCGTGTTGCCATAGATGATGGCAATGAATTCGAGGCACTCTTCCAGCGAGTACCCGTCTTGGTGGATAATCCTGTGACCAAGGGGATCAGAGTCAGCGCTTCGTGGGGCAGTAGTGAAGAATAGGTCCCGGTGTGCTTGTGCCCACCCCCAGGGGTTTAGGGAGGGCAGGAACACTCACTTCATCTGCTTGACAATGGTGCTTTTTCCGGACTCACCCGCTCCTGAAAGGGAAGCTGCGCTTTAGAACTGCACTGATCGCCTCCCCTTCCCTCGAAGAGGTGGGTAGATAAGTTAGCTAGGTGAACCCTCTTCCAAGGGGCCTGAACACCAACTAGATCCCTAGTCATATCTGCCTCCACCCTACCCACAATAAACATATAAGCGCTGTCAGAAAAACGTTTGTAAATGTCAGGTCAATGACGAAAGGGAGCCAATGAGGAAAATCAGAGATCTTAACTATCCAGGGGAATTCCCAAGACCCTGGTGTTAGTATTCTTCATTAGGCTGTGAGACCAAAATAAAGAAATCCTGGAGCTCCACTTTGTGGGACTCTCTGGTACTGCATGCACAGGATTATTTGAACAGCTTCAACCCCTGACTTTCACCAGAAGGCCAGTTGTCTTCTAGAGGCTCAGAGGGAATTAGAGCCTTTGGAGGCAGAGAGGACATAGATGACATCCCTTTTGAGCTGCCTCCTTGGGAACACTGGGCACAGTTAATGGGATTTCCAGCTTAGTTTCTCTGTCTTTCCCCTGGGGGGCCCTGGTTTAGTCCTCTGCCTACCTCCAGCTGGTTGGCTGGATCCTGGAAGACTTGGGTGGAGCCTGCCCCACCCTCTTAAAACAGCCCCTTCCCCTTGGGGGTTTAGGAAGTGGCCTTGGTACAGGCTTAGATTAGCCCCATCTCTCTTCACTATCCATGGGACCATGAACTCTGGTTTATCTATTCCCCACAGTACCTTTCCATTCCCTTTAGCTGCTTCGCAGGTCTGCCAACAATAAAGTTTTGGCATCTGAGGGTCATTGTTTGGGGATCTGGGTGGTCCTAGAGGATCCCTGTTCCCAGGATGACTTCTTCCCGAGGGAGCAGCCCTATGTGAGGCCCCTGGTTTCTAAGTGCTGCCCAGCTGGCCTGTTAAGTGTGCCTCCTACACACTTGTGCAAAGTATGTTTGGCACAAACTTCTGCAGTGGGGAGATTGCTCTCTGGAGATTGCCATGGGATGCCCAGCCTGTGGGAACTGGGACATCACCTGTCAGGTCTGGCATTACCTGGCCAGGGCTCCCACACTGTATCCTACCCCATCATAGACTTTTTTCCCCCAAATAATCCCTACCTCACGTAAGGGCTGCCCACTTGACTCCAGGTTGCTGACTCACAGCAGCTGCCCTTCCCCACCAGGGCCCGCACCCCTACCCAGAAGCAGTAGTTTCACAGTTCGAGCATCCTTCTCAGCATCTTCTTTCAGCTTCTTTTCCAGCTCTCTGGAGTGCTTCTCTTCAGCGCTGGCCCCAGCCCCCATGATCCCAGCAGCAGGTGAAGGGACAAGGTGAGCAGGTGGCTTTTCTGGATGGAGGGGATCCCAAGAACTTGGCTCAGGCCAGCCTCTGGCCTCCAGGGACTCTCTTCTGGCTCCAAGACTACCAACCAACTGACTCTCCAGGGACCTGTCAGGCCCTGGTGGGGGCTGCTTAGTGGGATTTGGGAGTTAGGGGTGCCCAAAGGCCAATCAGAGGCAAGGACAGGTGAAGCCAGCTCAGTCCCCCAACCCTTCTAATCAGGCTGGCATGGCCCCAATCCCTCAACTGCTGACTCTGCATCCCTCCAAGAGGAGGCCTGAGCAGTACTTCCCCAGCCCCACAACAGTAAGACATGTTTGGTAGGGTAGACCTAAGAAAGGGAAGGACAGGACCTGGAGCCCTGGGGGTGAGAATGGCAGGAGAAGGGAATGGAGAAGCAGGCATGGATCACCTGTCACTTGCCCAGCATTGGACTCAGCACTGCTTGTTCCTTATTTTTAAGCTCATGTTGGTCCTAGGAGATGGCTGTTCATATCATGAGCCCTATTTTACTGATGAGTAAGTAGAGGCTCACAGGGTTACACTGAGGTAGTGGATAAGGAGGTGGTTAGCTCCAGAGTTCTATGCCTTGCTGGGAATCATGGTGGAAAAGGTGTGCACTACATTTACCCCATACCAATGGCTATATCTGACCCTGAGCAGGGCCTCTGCATGCTTCCAATGACCCTGGTCAGCATGCACATCAGCTACATGTACTTGAATTGTGTATGTATATGTGTGCTATTGTATTTGCAGTGCTGGGGCTCACCAGGGCCTCACACATACTCTACTATTGAGCAACATTCCCAGCCCCCTATGCATTTCTTTTCATGGACAGATGTGCTTGTGTGGGTTCACTTGTGTGCTTGAATGTGCACATGCATGTTCTTGTGCAATGCATGTTAGAATGCACCTGCCTGTGTGCATGTGTGAGCACAGTTGTGTACCTGAGCATTTGTATGGGGCTGTATGTATGCATACATACTTGCCTCTGCCTATGTATACATGTGTATTTTGGTGCAATGAAGCCTTTGATCTACAGAGGTGGCTCTTCCAGTGCATCTTTTCCAGCCTGTTGTCAGATGGGGGAAACTGAGCCCTAGAGCAGGTTTGGTACCCCCAAAAGCATGGAGAAGTGGGGCTCTCCATAAGGTCTGCTCCTATTCTGGCTCTCGAACCTGCCTAGGGGTACCTTTCTGATGGGGGTCGGGGGGAGCTGAAGCTCTGTTCAGCTGCAGCTCATTGTTGGTGAAGTGGTTCAGGTTGCACCTGCAGGGTGAGTTTGCAGGCTCAGATTTCCCACCCCCAATCCATCAGAAAACCCAAATCTTCAGCTCTCCAGCCCAGAGCCTCTTGACTGGACTCCTTCCCTGAAACCTGGATGCCATTTAGTATTTAACTCTGCCACTGACTCAGAAGACCACAAGGGGGTGCCAGGGCCCCAGACACTGAGCACTGAGGCTGTCTCTAAACAGGATACATGGGAAGTAGACACTGGCTCTTTCCATAAGCTGGCAGCTTTGACATTCGCCCTGTTGGATGAAAGGGGATCTATCTAGGAGCAAGACTATTTCATTTGTGCCAGTTTCCGCCTTTAGGTTCCACCCCCCATTCCCACATTGTAAGTGGCCCCAAAAGTCTCTGAGACCCTTTGCACTGCCTAAGGGCTAGATTAGTGCAGGAACTCAGTCTCCTTAAACCAGACCTGGTTTCAACTGAATTTTTAGAAGTGGGACCAATCTGCCCAAGTGGCTCCCCTTACCCAGTAGGTATGGCCCTAACTCCTCCCACCACCACCACCACCAAGGAGAGAAGTCAAAGTCTAGTCCCAGAGCCAGTGTTTATTAGCAAGATGGTACCCAAGAGTGATTGTGATCTGGACAGCAGAGGGCTGCCAGGGGCCCCCACCCACCTACCCAACTGCCCCCAGAGCTATTTACACCCATTGCCTAAAGTGGTGGGCAGAAGGGGGCCCTGGGGAGCCCCTACAAGCCCCAGGCCTCCACAATGGCCCCTCTCTTCTCAGGACTGGGGACTCCTTTCAGCCCTGCCTGCACCTGACCCCATTTCTATTTTCCCGACCTCCAAGTCAAGGTGGCTTAGGAAAAGCTAAGGAGGTAGAATGGGGTAGCCCTGCTCTGTCCAGGCAGGTAGGAGAGAAGGGGCTGAAGGTCCTGCCCCACCCAGGTAGGACTCCTGTGCCCAATAAATAGAGAATAAATACCTGGGAAGGGCTGGCCTCGACTAAGTGTCCCCAACCCAAGCAGGGGCCAGCTTCGTGTGATGACCCCTTCTTCCCTTCTGAGTTCCCTGAGCCCCCATACCCAGACTCCAAAGCAGTCCTAGCATCCGTGCCTACACCATAGCACAGCTGACAGCACACATTGACAAAGATGTATGGTCCATGGCCCTTCAAGTAGGGCTTGCTCCCTCCCTGTGTTCTGTAGATCTTGGCAGCCTTCAAACAAGCAGACTTCCAGCTGAGTCTGGGGATTGTGCAGTTCTGGACTGGCCCTGCCAACACACTGGACCTGGTTAGTTGGGTTCAGTTTTCTGCCATTTCTGACCAGCATGGGTCTAAGTTCTGGATGAAGCTGCCGCTGAGGAAGGCTATGTACAACCTACCAATAAATACTGTCTTTGTAGGGGCAGGGTGTGTATAGAATATAGATATTTTTATATATATATATATATATATATATATATATACACACACATATATATATATCTTTTATATTAAAAGGGACGAGGGCTAGACTGGCCCAATGCAGGGCTCAGGCAGCTGACCTCATGTGTCTGGAGGGTGGTGCCGGCGATTCCGGGGCTTTTTCTGGTCCTGGGGCTCCGGGGACCTGGGCACCTCTGGAGCCTCCCTGGGGCTGGGGGGCACATGACGCCAGTAACCCTGGCAGTACTGGTGAATGAGGCCCACTTCTGGCTGGGCCAGCAGCTGAGCCAGATCCTGGTAAGGAGGTGTAGGGAGGCCCACGCCAGGGGGTGGTGGGGCGCTGACAGCCAGTGGGGGGAAGAGGGCAGCATGAACAGCATCCTGGCCCAGTACATGCAGCTGCACCCGTGTGACGATGTGCTTGAAGTTGTTCTCAGTGGCCGTGCAGGAGTAGAGGCCATGATCACCGAGCTGCAGGGCGCGAAGCAACAAGCCCTGCTCTGTACGCAGGAAGCGGTCCTCTGCACGGATCTGCAGGGGCAGGGGCGGGGGCTCAGCAGGTGGATGACCACTTTGCTGCCCTAGCCAGCTTCCAGATGAGACCACCTTTGTGGCCATTCCAAGTAGAGGTACCCATGTGGAATTTCCATATACCAAGAAAAACTTACATGAAGTTTCCACATAATGAGAAATATGTGAATAAGGTATTGGCATATATTTCCATTTCAGGAGGGATGACCCTGCAAGGGTTCTATACAATGAACGAGAGAATTTTGGAGCACGCACACAGAATTTTCATTTAATAAGAATACCAAATGTGGCACCCACATAGAATGTCCATGTAAAGAGGGACACCTGTAAGACTTTTCCACAAAATGAGGGCTACCACAGAATTTCCATACATTAGAGCTCACACGCATGATATTCTGTACATGGAATCATACCCCAATGGAGTATGCATATGAAAGTTTCATGAAGAGGCATGCCTATAAATGGTTGCTATATAATGACGCTTATCCTGCAGAGTTTCTACATAATTAGTTTCACTCAAATTATTTCCATATAGGGAAAGAAGAACCCATATAGGGGTTTCATAGCATGAGGGTGGCCCCAGATTGGCTCCTACACTACATTTCACCCACATGGAATTTATACTGTACAAAGGACTCCCACATCCATGGTGCAGCACTGTGGGCATAGGAACTCACCTCTCGGCGTCGGTCACCAGGATCTCGCTGGAACAGCCACTTAACAGTGGCTTGGGGTGAGCGGGGCTGGCATTCAAGGAAGGCTGTGCTGCCCACCACACCGTACTGCACGGACTCCACAGCATTCTTGTTGGCTGTGGATCAAGTGAGCACTGAGTGGAAGCAACCTTGCCCCAGGCAGACTGGGGAGGGGCAGGTACCCAGGGCACCTACCCTCAAAGGCAGAAAGGCACCACTGGGAATTCACTCCTTGAGGGGGTGAACAGGGACATCCTAGTCAAAAACCCCCAGTACCCTCACCCACAACTAACCATCTTGAGTCCTTACCGTGGGGACCCTGTAGGGAGCTCCATGGGCTGCATAGGGCTGTGCACTATGAGGAGCACCCCATGGAAGGCACAGCACACTCACTCACCATTGGAGTTGAACCCACGGCACTGCCTGATGGGGTTCCCATGCCGGACATCCTGCCGTCGACTCCGCCTGGATGAAGATAGCTCCTGAGGGAGTGTTCCCAGGAAGCATGCCCCCTCAGGTCCCTGTATCCCCAAGACCCCAGGGCAGAGCCTCATGTTCCCAGGGCAGTGATGTCTTACCCATACACCCTCCCAGGGCCATGTCACATCTACCTCCATATGCCCAGGACAGGGGCTAAAGTTCCAAGTATTTGGGGATCCACACCTCTTGGAGGATGCTGTGTAGCGGGAGCAGGATTGGCCATCCCAGGCACAGTAAGGGTCCCGGGCAAGGCAGCAGTCAGCACAGGCAGCCCCATATGCCTGGCAGCGGTGCAGGCTCAGGTGTGTGACACCCACAGCTGAGGCCACATACAGTTGTTGCTGGGAGCAGGGGCAAGGGCTTGTCAGTTCTTTTCCCAAAGACGGCCCATATCAGCAGAAGTTGGGCTGGACTCCTTTTCTTCCTTGTTCCATGCCTTAGTTTCCCCATCCCTATGCCAAAGGCATAACACCAAGGGAATGTGGGTGCCATCCTGACCCACAGCCCACACTGCCAAAAACTCACCCTCTTGGAAGAGATGGTCATAGTCTTAATGGGTGCTGGGTCCTAGAAGAAGACAGGGATCAGCTTGGGACCTTGGGACCTTCTCTCTTCCCTGACTTAGAGGTCTAACATCAGAGGCTGGTACTGGGGAGGGTCAAGACGGGGAAGACAGGACCACACCCACCTTGAAGACCTCCACCTCCTCCAGCATGAGCTCCTCCACCTCCTGGTCATCCTTGGGCAACACAATGACCTTCTGCACTGTCCCGCGGTCTGGAACGGGCCGGGCAGGACCTCAGTGGGGCTGGGGACACTGGGGAAGGGGCAAAGCTTCAGCCCCTTCCCCACCAGGGCCCCAAATGTCCTAGGGCAGTGCAGCAGGCATTCCTTGCTGAGGCTGAAGTATTTCCCTGGGTCTAGGATAAAGGGGTCTCAGCTGGGGTCTGCCTCCCCTCCCCCATTTTGGGCCCTGTTGAGAATAGGACACTGGGGCATTCCCCTGTGTTGGGAGTTGCTGAAACCTTGGATGCATGTTAGTATTTGGATCTGTATATCTTACACGCCTGCCATCTGTCTCAACCCCTTTTCTGTCACGCAAGGGCTACAAGGTGCCCAGTGTCCCTGCTCCTCTGAGAATGGAAATGGAGTTTTCCCATCCTTAGCCTCAGCTATCCTGGCAAAAGGGAGGTTCCCAAAGATGAATATGACAGAGCTGACCTTGATGAGCCCATAGTAACCCATACGAGGGGAGGTTCCAGCCCCGGGGACCAGCACCACCCACCCAGTGGGCCCAATGTGGAAGGGGCTGGGAGCAGTAGTGGGTACCTGTGCCCAGGAAAAGCACCTCATAGCGCCCATCGGCTGCATCCACCTGGTCCACAGCGATAGTGGTGAGACGGTAGGGAGCACCCGTGCGGACCACCAGTGGCCGCCGCTGCAATGGGTACACGGCCTGGTACATAAGTGGGTGACTACGCATGAAGTTGATCACTTCATCAGGATAGTCTTTGGTGGACTTCATAGATGGTGTGAAGGTTCCGCCAGGACACTGCAGGTAGGTGATGCTTGTCAATCCCAGGCTGCCCAGGTGGGGCATATGGACCCATTAGCTCAGGAGAGGCCTCTGTACTGTCTGTCCCCACCACATCCACTTTCCTGCTTTCTACCCTACACAAGGCCTCTCTGTGGGTTCTGTTGTGCCAAGGTCCCAAGGTCACACATAGTCAAATCTTTGGCCTCACATACCATGACCTTGTGGCAGCATCTGGCCAAACTGACTACTCCCATCCCATGTACTTATGCCCACCCTGCTGTTTCCTTCCCTTTCTTTCTGGCTGTCCTTGGGATCTTGCCCCTCCCGCTCCTGCTAAGCTGGGTAGCAGGCACTGAAGTCATCCTAACAGACTAGAAATGCTCTCCTCTTCCTTAAGGCTATCCTTTCTGCCTGGGGCTCAACCAGCCCACTACCCCTGTCATCCTTCCAACTCCAAGTTCACCTCTAGGGGGAAAGCTGTCCCTGACCTTTAGAGAGCCCAGCTTCCCCATGCCAGTCCTGACTCCATGGAGTGGCATCTACTGCTACATTAGATCAGATCATGTCTAAATCTCCTGCTGCGTCTCCTGAAGTGAATATCAGCAAGATGCCTCCCATTGCCATAGAGACCCTACAGGCCTGGCCCTGCTCACTCCCCACTTTCTTGCCCAGTATTAACCAGTAGTAACCAGCTAAGGTGACTTTCAGCTTCCCTCCAACTTTTGCTTGGAGATTCTTTCTTCTAACTTTCAGCTCCCAAATAGTCCCTCAGAGGGCCTTCCATGGAGCGTTCTACCACAACCAATCTCCCATCCACATCACAGGATCCTGGGTATCTCAGCTCCTTCACAGCCTGTGCTGTACATAAATGGTGGGTTTCTGAATATCATGGTCCACCTTCCCAACTGGTTGTAAGCTCCAAGATGGTGGAGCCCATGTTTGGCAGACCCAGAATATGCCTCTTAGAAGGAGATGAAGGTGACAGACAGGGTGAGCTGGGGCTTACCGTGCCAGGCCGGGGGTAGGGCATCTTCCCTGAGAAGGGCATCCATTGGTAGTTGGGGCCCTCCTTGTGGGCAAAGGGTCCATTGAAGACCATGCGAATGTCAGCCATGGAGTAGACACACACGGCAGAGCCTCGGAATACGGAGCTATGTGCAGGGCAGGCAGCTGCTGTAGGTGGGTCAGAGCCTCGGCCCAGGGTCCCCTACCCTCTCCAGCTTGACCCAACCCCACAGCTTGCAGGCAGGCTGGTGTCCTCCAAAAGTCATAATACCCCAATCCTATTACCCTGTCACTGCTGGCCTCAACCCCAGCCTCACCCTGAAGAGGTAAAGACTGCATAAATGACTGGGTTCCTCACGTCCTGGGTCTGCTGGACAAACACATCCTCTGGGGACAGAGAGAGAAGGTACTGGAAGCGTATCTTAGGCAGGAGCCCCAGGGCCCTTCCCATTCCTGTCCAGGGAAGGGGGTCCACCAGAGGTACCATGGCCATCCATTCACCCTCCATCCCTCTGTAGCCATAGGACACTGCCTGCCCGCTGGGCACTCACGGAGCTCATCAAAGTGAGTTTCAATGCCATCCTCTCCTGGTACAGAGCAGACAAGCCGTGCCTTTAGGAATGTGCTCCACTTGTTGACCAGACAGCAGTGACCTCCATCATCATTCTGGGGGTGGAGAGGAGGTCAGGTCAGACCAGCTCACCCACTCCCAAAACCCTGCTGGGGTGAGCAGGGTTGAAAGAACCAGAGCTGGGCCTGAAAGGGGCCCCATGGATGCATACCAGGCAGATGCGTCCAATGCGGGCATATACAGCAGGGCTCTGCGTTGCCTCTGCTGACCGCTCTCGGAAGAAGAAGTAGAGCTTATCATCATTGCGTTCTGCACTGTCAGGGATGAGCTCAGCGTGGATGAATGAAGGGTCTGTGGGTGATCAGGGTTCAGCTGTATAAGGCCCTCTTCTGAAGATACCCATTTTCCCCAACAGAATCCCTGGCCAAGTACAAGAACACCCCTGACTTTTTTCCAGACAAGAAACCACCCTTGCCCCAGCTAGTGGCAGGACAAAAATTCCCCCATGTAGGCTTCTATAGGATCTCCTTGCCACATCCCAGACATGCTGCCTACCCAAAGTCTTGCAGATTGTACTCACCATTGAGCCACCGGGAGTTATACTGATCAGTACGCATGGCTGTCTGCTTTCCAAGCGTGCGGAAGATAGCTGCATCGGTGCCCATAAAATCGATGTACACACCAGCATAGAGTTCCTCATCTGTGGGTAGCCAGTGGGTCAGTCAGGAGCTGTCCTTTGCTAGGGCCAGGGCGTGGCCTCAGTAACCCCCAGGCAGGGTCTCATGTCCCCCCTCAGGCTTCCCAGGGTGTGACTGCATCTCCAATAGGATGCTGGGAAGTGTTTAACATCTGGCTCTGGAAGGGTTGGGAATGGTAGCCATGAACTCTGATCAGTAGCAACAGCCAATTTCCATGATCAAATACTCCCACCACAGCTGATTCTGAGTTGTTAACACCCCACAAACAAGATTGGGAAGCAGTGACATTACCATTGTATAGTATTTCTATCCCATAGATACAATAGATGTAAATAACTCCAAGAGCATAGATACTAATAAAATGTAGTAAACTAATTAGGAAGTAATAAGCTTTGAGTAATACCTTTTGTTGTTGTTACCTTTGTTTTTATGTAATTTATTTGATTCTAAGTTTTCTAATTTTATTTATTATTATTATTTGAAATTTTTTTCAGTGCTGGGAATTAAACCCCAGGCACTCTACCACTGAGCTACATTCCCACCCCTTTAATTTTTTATTTTTTAAAATTTTGAGACCAATTCTCATTAAGTGCCCAGGCTGGTCTCAAACTTGTAATCCTCCTGCTTCAGCCTCCTGAGTCAATAGGATCACAGGCATGTGTCACCAGGTCTGACTTGATTCTAAGTTTGTATAACTTAATTTTAAATAATATTTATGTTTAACAACTGGTTCACAAAATTCCTGAAAATGTAACCACTGAGCTGGCTCCAGCACACCAATTCATGTCTTCCCTCTCAGACTCTCCAGGGCAGGCAGGCCCTGTCTTTCCCTATCAGACTTCCTGGTCTGGAGCCTGCCATCGGGCTAAGACCTTCTCATTCATCAAGAGGAGGATGAGTCCTGCCCGCTGCCCCAGGGGCCTTTCCCAGGCTTGCAGATGGTACAGTGTCCAGCAGCTGCTTTGCAAGGCAGTTTGGGTTGGGCAGCCAGAAAGTAGGCAGAGTGCCTGGACCAGGGGCAGGATCCCCAAAGTGGTGATCCCTCAGGGGCAATAACTGTTCTTGAGCCAGATAGGACCTCTCCTCAGAGAACCTTCAGCTCTTCCTGACCTGCCCAGTCAAAAAACAAGCTCTCCCCAGCTGGTCACAGGGTCAGAACTCTCCACTGGTGCTTCCACGTGGGCCTCTCTCAGCCTCTGCACATGTGGAGAAGCTATGGGCTGCCTTATATCACCTTCAGTACACATTCAACTTTTCTCTTCTAGGTAGCCTATGGCCTGGAAGATTCTGGACTTTTCACGGACCATACAGTGTGTTTTCAGGGAAGGACCTGGCTCCTCAGTGCCTCCATTCAGCCCCTCATACCATCTAGTCTCTGTTCCTCAGCTCCCACTGGGGTTTGACTTGAACCCTTTCTCCCTGCCAGGTAGGGCCCCATGGGGGGCTTCAGGGATAGCCTGGTCATGGGCTCTGCCCTGGGGTATTGATCCCCCTCCCTGCTCAGGTGGCAGAGGCCACATATTCAGACTTTAGATCTGGGAAGGGTGGGGGCACTCACTGATGAGAGCTGAGGCTGTGTCCAGCTTGGGGTCGTAGGGACACTTGCCCTTCCCTGACTCGAGTCTCTCAGGCTCCAAGTAGAAGATGTAATCCTGCAGGGCAAAGCGGGGCTTAGCAGTGTCCAAGTCAGACCCATAGCCAGGAAGGGCATCATCAGATTATCAGATTTTTAGGGCAAGAATGAGCCCCCAGGGATACCCTGAGCCCACCCCCTAGAATCCCCAGGGTTCTCAGGCTTATACTCCATCCGGTCAGGTCTCTTGGGGCAGGGCCATGCTGTGGTTCCAAGGGAGCTGCTTCCTAGTCTCAGGTTTCAGGCAAGACCTGGGAATCAAGTCTCAGAAGGTTTGATCTTGGGGGCAATGAGATGGGCATGGAGTGGGCTTGTAGGGGCTAAAGCCCCTCCATGCCAATTGGCTCAGGAAGATGGTGGCCAAGGCCCCTTTGGGTCACAGAGGTCTGAGTATTTGAGTTATAGCTTCCTGTCTTGGATGCAAGGAGAGACTGCAGACCTGGTCAAGGTAGGGGGCACAGGTCAAGGGCCTGGGGTCCTGTACTTTGCCATCAGGTCAGACCAGGCCAAAGAGCTCTAAGATTACTGTGTCCCCAGGCTTTACGCCCTACCTGTAGTCCTCAGGGTAGACAATAGGCCAAGGCCTTCCTGCCTCTCAGCAGAACCCCCAGGCTCCACATCTCCCCCTGGGAGCCAGGAATTGGGGGATCCAGCCCAGAGCACACGGAATTCACAAAGTCCCAGTGCCTCCCAGCCCAGCCTGGAAGATGATAGGAGGGGTGATAAAGGCACTGGAACCAGGATGAGCTCATGGGCTTGGCAGGAAAGGCAGGGAGAAGGGAGGGAAAGGGGAGAGGACAGAGATAGAGGCAGGAGGAAGTGTCAGCAGGTGGCAGGATGGTGATGGGAAGGTGCACACAGGCCCACTTCCAATTACACTCTGCATACATAACTTCCTGCACACACAGGAGCTGCATACACAGCTCTACACATGTCACCACCATCACACGGAACCCATGGCTTACACCCTGGACACACACTCATGGAATGGAATGACCCGACTTTTCAGCACTCCCCACCACGCGTGCACACACTCTATCATTCACCGGCAGCCCCTGTCCCCCTGCCCGCCCCTGCCCAGCCCCAGCTCACCCAGCCCAAATCTGAGTCCTGACTAGTGAAGAGACATCACCTCAGAAGAAAGCCCCTATATGTGAGTGTGCAGGGCACCAGATGACCCACAAAAGGCATGAGCATGAACACCTAGCAGTCATGCATCAGAGTGCATGTATGTGCCATGTTCCCACTCTGAGCAAAGGGTGCTCAAGTATATGTTGGTATGTGCTCATGCAATCTCCACACGAGTTCTCAGGGTGAGGCACAGCTGCTCCCAGGTCTCCTGTCTTCCCCACCTAGTAGCTTCATGATTTCTTGCCTGCAGGGGTCATACTGAAGCTGACAAGAATCCAGCTGGGACTGCTTTCAGAGCCTAAGGGTACTACAGGGGAAGGGGTGGGAGTTGGGTGGGGAAACAGAGGTAGAGGGGAGCCCCTGCTGGCCTAAAGGGCAGGCCCAGGATGAATTGACCTCAGAGGTTGTGCTGCCTGGCAAAGGCCTGGAGGGATGAGGCCCACCTGGCGTGGGGCTGTGGGTGTCGGACGGAGGGCACTGTCCGTGGCTCTGCTGCCGCGGCCTCTGACCACCTGCGTCTGGGTCCATGGTGAGGCCTGAGAAGATGAGGAATAGGGGTTAGAGCTGGGGATGGCAGGGGCTGGGGGAGCGGGCTTGGAGCTGCCAGCCTCTCACACCACACAGGCCAGGAACACACATGAGCACATGGGCCCCCAGAGTACAGATTTGCATGTGTACATGCACACATACGCACAGGCTTGGCACACGCCTACCCACACACATGTGCCTCTTAGGTCCAGTCACTCTCACACATGCCCTATGAAATCACAACAGCTCACATACATGCCCACATGGAAATGGAAAAGGGCAGAAGCAGGCAGGGTGGAGTAGAAGGGGAAGGGGCAGCTCCCCCCAACCCCTGGACCCAGAAGAGGAAGACAGCTGCTCCCCAGGCCGCATGGCAGCTGACCCAGGCATCCAGTCTCCTGAGGCCTAGGTCCCTGCCAGGACCTCTGGCTTGGCTGCAGGGGCACGATCCACAGGTGTAGGCAGCCAAAAGAACTGTTGTCAGTATATGGGGCAAGTGCTTACTATGTGCCAGGCACAGTGCTAAGAGCTTGGGATCATTAGCTCTCTGCCTCCGCCTCACACCGACCTGTGAGAAAGGCAGTTGTTAGCCCCATATTCAGGTGGAGAAACTGAGGCTCAGAGAGTTGAACAAGGTCACTCACCCATGGTCACAAGGTTTGGAAGTAGTAGGGCTGGGGCTCACGCCCATCAGGACCCTGAAATGCAGCCACCAGTGGGGATAAGATGGGGCCATTGTGGGCCAGGGCTTACCTGAGCGCGGCGGCCACGATTCACATAGGTGCACATAGGGTTGTAGGCTCCTGTCCCACACACATACAGGTGTGTTCTGTTCCAGGGCTGAATGAGCCTGACGAAGTTACCACACTCGCCCTGCGACCAGAGAGAAAGCTGAACAAATGCAGATAACTGCCTGGTCCCATTCCTTCTCAAGGTTCACTCACCCTGCTTCCCACTTGTGAACACTACAACACTCACATTGCCATTCTTGCCTGAGAGCACGCACTCCTCAATGCGCTGAGGGGAGGCCGCCCAGTGGATCTGCCAGAGATGGGGGTCAGAGGGTGCAACCTGCTGGACAGGGCCCTGTACCCTCAGGTCCCATGCCCTCATGCCCCTCCATGTCCCACTTCTGAGATGGCCCTTACAATGAGGGGCTCACGGTTGATGTCATGAAGGTCCAGGGACAGCACATAGTCCTTGCTGCCCACATACATGCGGTCATGGTCCTCATCCTTGAGTAGAATTCGATAATCAGTGGTGTTGAGCAGGAAGTTGAAGAAGTGGGCAGTGCCTGTGGCTTTCAGCTCTGTGGGTGAAGGGCAGGGTACCAGTTAGGACCTTCAGGTGACCATCCAGCCACATTCCCTCTGACAGAGAGGGCACTGATACCAAAGTGTCCCTCAGGGACCCCTCCACACCATTGTCTTAAGTCTCTTAAACTTGATCTCCCAGGGCCTCTGTAGCTTCTTCTCCAGTCTCGGACAGGCTGGGAAGAGAAAGTGGGACGAGTAGGCAGGTCAAGGAAGGAGCCACACCCAAAGCTGATTCATAGACAACCCTAACCAGTCACAATGAAAGGGCAGTGGGTACAGGCATCAGGATGGCATCAAAGCATCTTTACTCAGTGGGGGTTAATGCTCCCACGCTCAGGGTGGGGCCAGCTTCCTATAGGAACCTAAAAGGGTTAATGAGCAGGTGGGAATGGGGGTCAGGAATATCCAGGACATCCAGCATGCAGATGCTGGCATGAAGCCTGGATGCCCACCAGGCAGAAGGCACAGTTGGTGCACAGCAAGGTCCCCACCTGGTTTGAAGCAGGTTAGCAAGATGCTGGAAAGTTCTGCAGGAGTCATGCTGCCCAACAGACCTCTGGCTTTACCCAGACTCCAAAGGTTGCTAATGGTGTAACACTCAGGCCACTTTGAACCAACCAGAAGAAGAGGGGAAAGAGGCTCTCTCCTTAGTGCCTGAAAGTCCCCAGGGCTGGGACAGAGTCCAGTTGGGTCCTCTGTTTTCTATTTTGCGTAAGTTCAGCAGCCTTGGTCCCCTTGCCCCCAGGACACTGGGGAAAAGTCCTCTTTCTTGGGGAGGAAGAACAAGAGGGTGCTCACCCAATGACAGACACAGGACTTTGGGAGCTAAGGGGTCCCCCTGGTAAGCTCCTTCTCTGCCCACCCCCACCTGTTTTTAGTTCAGCAGGAGACAGAACATGTGGTGAGGGTGATGGATACACACATGCACAGGGGGCTGGCATGGCAGCACAAGGAAGAGCACACATGTATACACATGGTACCAGTATGCACACACCCACATCCTACAACAGCTGAGGCACTCAGCCAATAACCCACTTCACAGGTGGGGCAATCAAGAGGGAGGCCTGGGCCAGGCCTCAAGGCACCTGGAGGGAGAACAGCTGGGATCTAAGGCCCTGGGCACAGACTAAAATTGGCACCAGCAGATGTCTGTCCTTGACTGGCCTGGTTGACCCTGACTCCAACCAAACTGTGTGCCAGGGACCCTAGGATGGGCTGGGGACTTTGCCTGAGAGCACCTTCAGACAGGAGCTCCAGGATGTGCTGGGCTGGGCATGTGGGGTAGTTGAGATGGGCTGGGGACCAGGAAGATTCAACAGCCAACCCGGAGTTAATGTCTGGTACTAAGACCTCACTCTAAGAGGCTAGAGGGTCAAGACATGACTATGCAGCAACAAGGGAATACAGGTGATGACCTTGTCGGGTTGCTGGGACTCAGGGATGCCAGGATGCCGAGGGATCAAAGGGCCGATCCCTGCCTGGCTATGGCCTAACCCGCCTGTCCGGCGGCGCCTCTGAAGTCCTGGGCAGGGCAGCCTGGGCACCTGTCCTGCACCTGTTGTTGGGCCACTCGGAGTCCCCTGCCTGGCCACCCCATCATAGTGACAACAGGAAAGTAAACACTCCCCCACCCTCCAGGGCTGGGAAGTGGCCAGAGAGGAAGTGGGGCTGCCAGCAGAGCCCCTCCAGGCAGGGACAGCCCGCCAGGGGTTATTTATACCCCGGCTGGGGGAATGGCCTTGGTTATGCCCTTACTCATCCTGCTGGGCTAGGGGGTACTTTGGGGACAATGGAGGGGTAAGGGGCAGAGCTCAAGTGGCCACCTTCAGACGTAGCACCTGAGATGGGGGGAAGCTTCAGACATCTAGCTCCCAGGGACCCAAGCAGTCAAAATCCCTACCCTCTACCCCTTCCCAGTCTTGGCTTCCATAATCCAGACCCTCCCCTCTGCTATGCCATGACTCCCAGGGCCCATGCCCCAAGTCCAAGAAGACCCCAACCCACTCCCAAAGCCCCAGTACCCCCAAGTTCCAGCTCCCTCTGAGAGAAGGGCAGGGGAAAGATTATTTGGCAAGTGAGGAACATGAGTGCTAAGAAGGGAAACAGGAAACTAGCCTTCATCCTGACATCCTGCCCCTGTACCCCTTCCCTTGTCTGTCCCTGTGGGGAGGTAGGGTGGTGGGTGCTTCTCACTCAATCATAAAACACTATCACATGCAAAGCCTTGTGCTCACATATCCAGTTTATAAGTGAGGACATCAGGGAACAGGGAAGGGAAGTGACAGGCCACAGTACAGGGGGATGGAATTCCCAACCAGGTCTGTAGCTAAAGAAGTGGGAGGCCCTGGGAAGCCAGTCCTGGTGGTAAAGACTGCCTGTCAGCAGAGCCAGGACCGGAAGCTGACTCGCCCTCCATCAATAGGACACATGACTCAGGACCCCTGGACCCTTCCCAGTGGCTATGGGATATGGCGTCAATGGCTCCGGTGTTTAGGACCCTCTGGTGTCACAGGACATGATGCTTTAGTCATTGTGGAAATGGTGGCAGGGGGCCCCAGGAGGCAGAGCAGGGTGGGGAAGGGATGGAACTCAAGATTAGGAGTTCTTGGCTGTGGCTCAATTTCTGGCAGGGGCTCTGTGACCCTGGTTGGAGCACTCTGGTTTTCTGGGTCTCATTTTCCTACCTAGGACATCTCCTGGGCCCTCTTAGTACTGACATTTAAATTGACCCTAAGGACTGGGGATATAGCTCAGTTGGTAGAGTGCTTGCCTTGAATGCGCAAGGCCCTGGATTCAATCCCCAGTACCACCAAAAATAAATTTAAAGAAAGAAAGACCTACAAGTTGATCCTGAGTTGGGGGTCCCTCTCTGATCTCAGAGAGAATGACTGCTAGGCAGGGGGACAGGATCTTGGAGGATATCCTCCCCCATTTCCATCCCTGCTGCCCCATTTCCTAGTGCTTGGGTGGAGAAGAGAGAGGGCTATGGAGAGGGAGCTTCCTGTTGACTCAGTCCCAACCTCCACCAAATCCAGCATGTCCCCACCCACCTCAATCCACAAAAGCAAAGCTAAATCCCAAATCATTCATCCAAAGTGGACTACAGAAGGGAAAACTAAGGCAGAGAGAGGTGAGGGGTTTCCCAGTGTCCCAGGCAGAATTAGGGTAGGGTTCTGGCTTTATTAAGCCATAGCAGAAACATTCATGGCAGATGATAGGAGAAAATAGAAACAAGGAGCCCCAGGAAAGCCCTGTATTCCTAGTCGCAGGCAGGAAAACCGAGGCCCCAGGGAGAATGGTGATCATCCCAAGTCAT
The DNA here is from genome assembly GCF_902686455.1 of Sciurus vulgaris. Classification (NCBI taxonomy): domain Eukaryota; kingdom Metazoa; phylum Chordata; class Mammalia; order Rodentia; family Sciuridae; genus Sciurus; species Sciurus vulgaris. The sequence continues at coordinate 115,526,770 of NC_136470.1, read as the reverse complement.
GGGTTGAAAGGTAGAATTGGTATCCAGTCTCCCCGGTAGCCCATGCACCACAGGACAAAGGAACAGAGGAGCCACATTCCTTCAAGCACCCTGGATCAGAATGGAGTGGTCAAGTAGCCCTAGATACTTTCCTCTGATACCCACAGTATCAGCAGGGGCCAGATCCCACTGAACTCAGCTTCCCAAAGGGGCCTGGAGCCAAAAGGTTCCAGGGGCTCTAGGAGGCATCACTGAGGATAAGTCTCATCCTTAGACTAGTCCCCACCTCTGCACCACTTGTCCCCTACCCATCCCTGACAGCAGGAGTGTCACCCCCGCCCATGACCATAGCAATATTGAGGGAGGGCCTGGGGTACAATCAAGGGTTCAGTGAATATCAGACTCAAGCCTATATAAGCTTTGACCTTGGCAGGAGGGAGGGTGGTACACCTGCGTGATGCCTCCTGGGAAGGCCCTCACCCCACCCTCTCGCTGAAGCTAGGCACAAGTTGGGTGGGGCGGCATCCGGGAAGGATTTTCCCCGTCATCGTCATCGGGAAGGAAGAGCCTTTTCTGGCATCAGAGGCCTCATTTCCGCAGCCATTCGCAGCCTCCAGGCCTTTCCCTCAGTCATCAGATGGCCAAGATTCTGGCCCAGAATGGCCTAGCCAATATTCTGAGGCAAGGAACATTCTCAGTGCCTGGCAGGGTTTCATCCTGGTGGTCTCATCTTAGGAAGCAGCAGCTGATGCCTTACTTTAAAAAGCCCCAAGTGTATGGGGGGCCTGTCCCCTGTTGCCTGTCTCTAGGACATAGCATCTGCTGCCAGAGAGGCAGGATCTGCAGCAAAAAGAGGGTCTTGGAGCAGAGGTGAGCACTCCGCCCCCTTGGTTACAGCTCCACAAAGCAGGAGGGTCTGACTGACAGGGTCACCTCCCTGGCAGATCTGGGGTCTAGGAAGTGATAGACAGGTCTCTGCAGCCTACCTCTGACCTCTGACTTCATGTGGGATAGTACAGCCCTAATCCTTGAGCTTTAGAGAAAGGGAATTGGGGGCAAAGAGGCGGGGTGTGCTGTCCTAAGTCTTTGTTAGTATATCTATCAGGAAGACAGACTTCATGAACTTCTGAGGAGGAAAACTAAATATAATAGCAGTGGCTGTGACAGGAGAGTCAGGGACCAGGCAGTCCATATTGGACACCCGCATTGGCTCTAGGGAGGGGTGGCCCCCAGCTGCTTTCATTCCCCAAAGCTGTAAGGGGCCCCAGAGGAAGGTCCAGGGGCTGGACTGGCCCCCTGGCTTCCAGCCTAATCCCCTTTTAATGAGCGGCCAGCCGGAAGGCCTCAGCCCCTGGCCACAGCCCTGCAACCCTGGGAGCCAGTCTGAGATGGGGGCAGGGCAGCCCAGAAACCTTTGCATTCATGGTGTCCTTGCTCAGTACACCCAGCCCACTCCTACCCCAATGCCAAGCCCTCAACCACTGACCAGGTCAACCCAGGGCCCATCATCTGTAACGACCCCTGCCTTGTACTCTCATGAAACTTCTTGGGCACTCGCCATTTATCGGAGGCCAGGTCTTACATGGAGCTGGGCAGGGGAGGCTGTCTGACATTGCTGATCCCTTTTCCCACCTTGGGTGTTCTGGATAGAATCCCTGGAAGCCAAAACCAGGGTTCTGCCCTGGGCTTAAGCTGCCCTGCCTGGTGGTAGGTTCCAGGTTCCTCTGGCCCTCCTAAGCCCCCCATCCTCTCCCTGGCCAGACTTTCCAGATTGAAGATCCAGAGGCCTCCCCAGGAGCATCCGCACCCACTCCCCTTCCCTTCAGGCAGGTGAGCCAGGTCGGTGCCAACAAAACCAATTAAACCACTCTTACCCAATTAGCAACTAATTATGGCCTCATAGTCCATTCAACATAATTAACATGTAAATGACTCCTCGTGTTTATATTCAATAACCACTCTGATTGAATTTAATTTAAATGTCTGAACTGGGAATCTAGTTACCGTATTTCACCACCTACAGCTGCCACTTCTGGGAATGAGGCTCCTCCAGGGGAGGGGGACCCATGCCAAAGAAAGGAGTGGAGAACAGGTGCCACTGATGCAGGGTAGGTGGTTGCTGTCCCTACATCCTTGGCACATCTATACTAGGGTATCAGGGAGATGATGAGGTGGGAAGAGCCCTCAGTGGAACCATCAAGATGGAAAATCCTCTGGAACAGGGAGCCCCTTCTTTTAAGGGTACTGTAAACATCCCAGCTATTCAGTAAACACTAAGCAGGGGTAAGAGCCAACCAGCTGGGCTACAACTCTGCTCTGCTCCTCCCCCCTAATTCAGGGGCTGGGGGCTGAGGGCTGGGGGCTGAGGGCTGGAGGCTAGGGGCTGGGGCCTGCAGGCCCATGCATGCTGTTCCCATGCCCGTTCTGCCCCAGTGCCCACCTGCTCCTCCCAGGAGGACATGCTGGGGGCCGGCTCATCGCTGAGCTGGGAAGAGCCAGCCAGGAATAAAGGAGCAACAAGTTCATCCCCTAGCACACATTAGACCAGAATCAAAAGTTCTATACCTTGTCCCCACAGAACATCTAGTGGCTTTGGACCCTCAGTCCCAGCAGATGGTCACTCTCCAGCCTAGGTGCCCCCACTAAGACCTGCTCATTCCATCGTCCCCTGACACCTGATTGTTTCAAGTCAGTGTTGGTGGTTCAGGAGCCACAAGGTTCTACATGAACATGAACACTTAATGGTGTGAACAGTTGCCTATGAGAACACACGTGGGCATTTGAGGGATGGGCAGAGAGGCCAGCTTGGGAAGGACACAGTGTGGTCAAGAGAAGTTCTAGTGCGGGGGTGGGAGGAGGTGACCAGGGCCAGGCAGGCAGATCACATCGGAATGTGTCCCAAGAAAGGCGATGGGGTAGGGAGAAGGGTTGGTCCTAAGGGGAATGGCTTGGGTGATCCAGTTCTCAGGTAGAGAGAGTAAAACGGCTTTCTGAGACTCGTCCAGTTCCAGAGGCCCCAGGGGCCCACTCCTCCTCCCACATTCCAGACCTGGCCCGGAAACCCCTCACTCCTTCCTCCACCACCACCTCCTCCTCCCAATGACTGCAAAAGACAACAAACTCTCCATGGCTCATTTACTCCAATAAATCACCCAGCTGGACAGGCCAGGATGGGATAACAGGCTGGTGGGTGTCAAGACCCTCCCCCTGCCCAGGGCCCAGCCCCCACCCCTGTTGCCCTCCTCAAACTCCTGCAGTCACTGAAGTCTCTTCACATCACCTTCACAGGATGCCACAGACAGTTTAGCCTCCTCGTCAATACTCTGATGGGAAAACTAAAGCATAGAGATCCGTGCTCAAGTTCAGTCTTAGAGGCTGTCTTGAGGCTGGGTCAGGAGCCCAGGCAGGTTTAGTGGGCAGCCATTCAAGAGAAGCAATTGGTACTTCACACAGGCCTAGTGCTGGTCAGGGAAAGGTTGATCAAAATCATAGTGCAAGCAACCCTGAATTGAGGCCACCTCAAGGGCTAACCAGTCAGTCGCAGTCCACAAGTCCCCCACATTCTAGCCACTGCTCTGCAGTTGAAATATATGACCCCCTAGGAGATAGCCACACTGACCAGCTGATACACAAAGCCAGGGACTCTGCCCATGGAGGGAAATGAGGGCATCCACGCTGGGCCAAGTGGGAAGAAATAAGGTTCTTAGCTGGATGCTGTGACTTCAGAGGAAAGAGCAAGTAGGAGTAGGAAGTCAGGGAAGGGTGGTGGTAGGAGGGGGTGAAGGCAAGTTGGGAAGGGGGAGGAAGGAAGGAAGGAAGAGTGGGGGAAGGGAGTCTGGAGCTGAGGTCTCCAAGCCCCAAGGGCTTCCTGATTCCTGCTTTGGGTCGGTCTCTGCTCTACATAGTGATGCACCAGACCACCAGCACTTGTAACTCCAGGAAGAATGCCACAGTGGGCCTAGCCGAGCCTCATCCCCCACCACAGGTTGGTGCCCTGGATCCTAGGTCAGCAGCCACTGCCCAGACCCCATTCTCTGCTAGGTCAGGACCAGTGGTCATGGTCTGAAGCCCAGGAGGACTCCACCCTCTCCCTCAGCAGCCTGGGTAGGGGTGCTCAAGTGCAGGCTCCCACGTGAGCTAGGCTTTAGTTGGATTCAGGCTGCAGCTTCTGGCATCCAGACCTCTGGCAAAGGCCCTCTTGCTATTTCTAAGAAAAATGCAGCAGGAATCCTCTCTGCTTCTTCAAGGACTCCCTTGAGGCAGGGCTCAGATTCCCAGGATAGCACCAGGCCAAGCAAGGCAAACACATTCTCTGCCCCGCTGTGTAGATGCCTGAGTGAGCAGCCCAAGTCTGGCCACCTTAACACAAACTGCAGGAGCCACAACAATGTTCACAGAGGGAGTCACTGGAGGTAACCAGGGGCTCCAACCAGGCTTTGAGTTGATCTCAGCAGGGGGCTACTTCCAAGATACCCACTATCCACCCAGTGCATCTCTATCATTAGAAATTTCCCACCATCCATATTAGTACCTCTGCCATAAGAAAAGAGTTAACAGTTACAAGTTCAGCATGCCCCCACCCCTGCCTCTGCTTTCCCTCTCCATAATCTCCTTTCCTCCATAAAGCCTTCGAGATACCTGTATGCCAATGATAGAAATTCCCCTGTTGACATCCCCACATCCAGCCCGCAGGGCTCAGTGTCCTTCCTGCCCTTCCTGCCATTCCTTCCAAGTACATCTCCCTAACCAAAGGTTAGAATTCCAGAGGGAGGGGTGTGTTCACCATGGGGCATTCCCCCTCCATCAGCCCTTACCTGTCAGGCACCATCCTGGTCAGAGACTTCCTTCACTGCTAGGGCAGTAACAATATTCACATCCTTAATCCTCCCAACAACACAATGAGGCCAGGACTATTCTCCCATTTTCCAGGAGGTAGTGGGAGCAGAAAAGTTCACTGCTCAGGGTCTACCCACACAAGATTGCAAGCAAAGCAGCCTGAGCCTTCAGGCTGCTGCTTCCAGGGAGTAACTACCAATCCCACTTTTCATGGGGTGAAACCAGGGCTCAGAGAGGCTAAGGCACTTGTCTGAGGTTACACAGTCAACAAGGGTAGAATTGGGGTTTGTCTGCCTTTAGGGTCAGCCAGCTTAACCACCACCACCTCTGTGCCATACCACTCAGCCATGGGTGTGGAACTGGCAGGATCCCAGGAGTCAGGGGTCAGACAGTCATAGCCATGAAGCCACCTTCTGAGCTATCACTACCTCTGGAAGGATCAAGGGGTCAGAAGTGCTTACACACAGGTACAGAGAGCCACAGCCCCCTCTGAGTCTGGCTGCCTCCTGAGCCACACGGTGAAAGATACCTCTATAAGCCAGGGTGAGATTTTTATCCTGGTGGTTTCTCTTTAAATTCTTTACGATTATGAAGCAGTGGGGGCTGCCAAGGAACATGATTTACTCCTTGAGCATGCACCAACTCCATGCTCAGTGCCAAGGGAAGCTGGAGCCAGGCAGGGAGGGGCAGGCAACATGCCAGGGAGCCAGAGACAAGGCCTATGCTGCGGAGGCCCAACCAGTGGCAGTCCCATCCAAAGTTTGGCTGGAACTGGATGGGGAATGACTGAAGGCCCCAGCCCCTGGTCCGGCTGACTCAAACTGGGCCTCACACAAATTCTTGGACAAATACAATGACCCTGTCTCTACTTTCTCCATGGGCCAATTCTCATCCTGGAATGCCCACTACTCCCTATCTTGTTAGTTCCAAACCTCACTGTAGCTGTCAAAGTTACCTGACCCCAGGTCAACTTCCTGATGCCACCCTTGGCCTCGGAGCTCCTGGGTCTCTTCCTCCTCCTCTGCAACTGAAAGCTCCATGCCCAAGTTTGGCTGGCCACTGAACCCCTGAAGGGCAAGAACAGTTCATCTAGCTCTCCAGCCTCATCCCTACACTCGTCCCCACCCCAGCAGCTAAGCCTGGGTCTAAGACTCCAGCCAGACTTGCTGCAGGCTTTCCACCTTATATTGTGACCTCTCCTGACTTCCAACCTTGTCATTTCCTAAGAAGATCTGACAATCTTGGTCCTCTGATGTGGTAGTGCTCTCTGGAGCCATTTTCCACGGAGGCTCAGAAGCTAAGCCAAGGTAGGTGGGAGGGCAGCCACCAGCCATACCCATTTACCCTTCACCTGCAGAAGGTCCTTCCTCCTAAGGAGTCAGCTACATCTCCGGTCAGAGAGGACCCAGATGTAGAAAGACTCTAGACATAGAAGCCCCTTTTCTGTGGGGGCCCCGGTTGTCCCATGTCTGACTTGAGAGGGCTTCCTGGCAGACACTGCTCAGTGGAAGGGCTTGAGTTACAGCCTGGAAATAAGCAAACTCCAATTCTGCTCCTTTAATAGGCAGAAGGCAAGAGGAACTTGCCCAGTGCCACACTAGCCCTTTCCTTGGGAAACAAGACTACACCAAGCTCTGTAGGATCCTAGAACCAAGCCCTAACTCATGGCTGTAGGCCATGCCACAGCACTACAAGCACCTCACCCTCCACTCTCAGTCCTGGGACAGGTTCAGGCATCAAGCAGAGCCAGGCAAAATCTCAATCTTCCACCTGGGTGACCTGGGAAGCTCCTCTGAGCCTCCTCAGAGGAAACCAGGCAGGCCTCTCTCAGACCTCAGAGGGACTATAGCCTAGTCATCATCATTATTATTTCCACTATTTTTATCTTTCCTGACCTCCCTCACAAGGTGACCCTTTGTTCTTTCCCTTTTCCTGCCTCAGTTTCCCTAGTAGTACAGCTGCCTGTCATCACAAGATCCCTCTCTCCCACCAAATATCTCTTGGCCCCAAGTCCTGGCCAAAGCTAGTCCAGGCAGCAGCAGTGCATTGAGGGGTGGCTTCCTGGGAAAAAGTAAACACTCCCCAAGCTAAACAAAGGACATGGTGGGGCCTTGCACCTCCCTGCTGTTGCAGGGGATGGAGGTAGTACCCCAGGACCTGGGTCATCTCAGGGTGGAGAAAGGAAGAGCTTTTTCATAGAGACTTAGCCTGTGACTCTGGGTGAAGAGGACTCCAGACCCTGACAAGGATTGCGGGGAGGGGAAAGGGTCTTCTACCCAGGCTCCCCAGTCCCAGACATCCATGATATCTCCAGAACCCAGGTGAGAATCTAAGAACAACTTGCCAACTCCTAAAAAACTGCCCCACTTTACCCCTTACTTGGACCTGACCTTGTCTGTGCTACTGATGGAGGCTAAGGAGATGGGCCATAGGAGTTACCAATCTGAATAAACTCTGGGCCCTTTTGCCCTCACACCCTTCTAGCTCTAGATCTGGCTGGGCTGCCTGGGCGGATGGGTGGGCAGCAAGCCCAAGCCTGGCTCCAGTTCCTGCCTTTGTTCCTTTATCTGCCCTGAACAGTGTGACCCCTTATGCCAGCACCTCTGCCTTGGAGGGTCTAGCCCTACCCAGGCTGAAACTAGCACCTCCTGCCTACAGCACAACTCAGGGCAGGAGAGGTCCACCCTGGATCCTTGAGACCTGGGCTGCCAGCCGCTAAATCTGTCTAAGCACAGAAAGGGAAACGGAGTCATGAAGACCAAGTGGTCAGCCTTGCTTCTGAGAATAACCCTTTCTGTGCCCTTTATGTGTACCCTGGAAGGAAAAACTCCCTTCCCCATTTCCCAGCATGGCCTAGCTGTGGGAGCCCAGTTTCTCTAGGCATTGGTCTTCGCTCTTTCTCTATAAGCATTTGGTGAGGGTCTTCTCCTCACTGAGGGATACTTGTGTGTATATGATCAGTTGAGATCATTCAGTATGAGGACACAAAGGGCCATAGTAATTACCAATCTGAATAAACTCTGGGCCCTTTTGCCCTTACATCTTTCTGGTGCACAGTGCACTCTGGCTCCCCAGGGCACTGACCAACTGAATATCCATTGTCTTTTCAGGTGTCTACCTGTGAGCACCCCATCATCAGGATTTAGTCATGGCCAGGTGCACAATAGGTGCCTAAGAATCTGCTAAGTTGAAGGAATTAAGCATAAAACTAGGATGCAAGGACAGGTGGGAAGAGGGAAGGTCATTCTCTGCTAGTGAACTTGCCTGGGGAGGGGGTGACCCCAGGTGACCCCCAGCCCCACCTCAGTCCTCAACAGCATGAGGCACTGCTGGCTGGCTGCCAGCAAGCCTGGCTTTTAGTCACTGTGGGTGTCAGCTTCAGAACTAATTGAGAGGGAATCGACCCAACAAGATGTGGGCGCTGGCAAGGCCAGGACACCAGGGTTCTATTTCTGGCCTTGCTCTGCCTCCTGCCTGACCTTGGTGCTGCCCTTGCTTGAGACTCAGTTTCTCTCTCTGGAAAACAGGAACAAAAGTCTTTTAACCCCTTTACCTCTGGAGGTCCAAGAAGGTTAAAAAGAGTGTCTTGCCCTCCCTGCTTCCTTGTGTGGATAACGACAATAACACCCAGTGAACACAGAGTCCCTAGGGTGTGAAGCCTAAGCCACTCCTCCCTTCCTCTGTGAGGGAAGGAGACACTCCACTGGCCCTGAAGGCACCCTGGACAGGGAGGGACTGAGGAGGGAACCTTCAAGATTTATTAATCTGTTCTGAGGAATTCCACCAGGGAAGGGTGGAGGTATCAGCAGAATAAATATCTCACCTTTCCAAGCCTGGAAAAGGGAGGTACTTTTCTAACCCGAATGGATTAACTCTTCTCTGCTCATTTGCCAGGCCATACTGAGGACTCCCTCCAGGCCCATCTTCAGAAATTCCAGAAGTGAGGGACTAGGAAAGCTGATGGGTAAGCAACTCACTTCCCACTCTTCCCATCTAGTTGCCTGGGTGGCATGAGGCCAGGGAGGGGCCCTGTGAGGGAGGGGAGACACTTGGTAAGGTGGGGGCTGGGTCTCAGCCAAGGCTGAGGAAGGAAAGGTCAGCCCAGCCTTCCACCCACTATGGATGCCCGGAAATCTGGTCAGCCAAGGCTGAGTTGGCCCCACCCAGGGCAGAGAAGGCTGGACAAGTTACCTCTGGCCAGAGGACAGCTGAGGCTGAGAACTCAGCAATGACTCCAGGTTCCCCAGACCCCAGCATGGCCACTGCCCCTCTTCCCAGGCCCAGGGTGGACTCTGGAGACCACATCCTCCATTGAGGAAGTTGCCAGCTATATGTCCTCTTGGGTGTATGCACCATGTATTCACCCGCCCAAGTGGATTAGGTGCAAAGGTGATGGAACTGGGAACCAAATGCAGACCCCAACACATCATTAAAACCTTCCAATGGCATAAGGCATGGTGGCATGCACATGTGGTCACAGCTACTCAAGTGGCTGAGGTGGGAGGATGGCTGGAGCCCAGGGGTTTGAGATCAGCCTGGGCAACACAGTGTGGCCTCATCACAAAACAAGCAAATAGAGGAGAAAACATACAAACCAATAAAAACCCTTCCAATGACTTTCCAATCAAAGTCTCACTAGGGCTCCAGGGAGCTGAGATCTCTCACAATAGCATAAGTTTTCCCTGTACCCATAGGTGGTCTTCTGCCTGTCACAGGCAACAGTACTCTCCCACATTCCTGGAAACTCCTCCCACTTGGAGATCATGGGAAGGCTCCTTGGAACCCATGCTCCAGCAGGGGAGGTCCTGCTCCAGATTGCTGAGGCTCCAGTGTCTGCCTCAATGACTCCACCTCAGGGGCTGTCCAGGACACCAGCAGACAATGCAAAGCAGTTGCAGGTTTAGAAGGAATAACATACCCATCTCCTCAGTTATCACCCAGAGACAGGCTCCCTGAAGACCCTGAGCCACATAGCCCAGGAACCCAGATGACCAGACTCTGGACCTTCTGTCAAAATATTTAAGTGGTCTAGTCTCCATCCTTTTCCCCCAAGTCTCAGTCTCTTGTGTTCCCCCTCCCACCATGCCCAGGAAAACCCATGTGGCTCTACAGTCTGTCCCTTTTTTGCCCTAACCCTTCTCCTCTTTCTTGTGCAATGGAGTCAAGTGCTCTGAAGAAAGAATGGTTTCTGGGGAAGATCAAGGCAGCTTCTTACCTTTGTATGAGAGCCGGACACGGGGAGTGGCCTGGAGGTGGTCCTGGATAGGGGTGGCTGGCCAGGCCCCAGTCAGTAGGGAAGCCCAGAGGAGGAGACCAGTGACAAGCATTGTGGGAGGGGCCTAGGACCCAGGAAGCAGGCTTGGTCTCTGGACACCTGGGGGGGGAACAAGATTGGAACATAAGAAGCAGATGAGTGTTCCCTCCTTACCAACACTTCCCTTATTCAATTTCTACCCAAGGTACCGCAATTTCCCTACCTGAACAAAAAGAGGAATGGGAGGTCTCCATGTTTATACACCCAGCCATGAATGCCCCAGTATGCAAACCTCATATATGCTCTTCTGCCTGTCTTTGTCTGGGAAAGTGTCACCCATGAACAAGACCAGGCCATAGTGGGTGGCTTGGGATCACCAGAGGAAATGAGAAGCAGCTGTAGACTTAAATTCTATCCCTCATAGCATCCTGAATTACATTCAAAGTGTGCAGTACAAGCAGGTGATCTTAGAGCCCTCTCCAATTCCTAGCAGGCTCTCTCCCCTGCAACCAGTGCCAGCAAGGTGGGTTCCTTTGCTCCTTCCCACCTTGAGCAATGAGGGAAGAGATAGGGTCCATCCCTGACTGCTCTAGCCAAGCTCTCCTCCCAGTGTAGGGAAATCTGGACCTGATTATTGGTTTGTGGAGAGGAAGCATGGGAGAGAATTGGGGGGATGAGTGAGATACACACAGACAGCCCAAAGCAGAAGGGACAGCAACAGTCAGAAAAAGAGATGCAGAGAATAGCAGGGCTCAATTTTAATAAAATCAAAGCAGGAAGGACCCAGGTCAGACAGGCAGAAGGACTTCCTGTCAGGGAAAAGTTCCAGTTTTGCCCCTAGAGGGTGAAGAAGGGGAGCTAGGATGGCCAGTGGGCCTGGGACAGGGTATGAGATGGCTGAATTGTCCCCTTCAAACCCCCCCACATCCTCAGCAGATCCAAGTTTCAATACTGTTTTTCAAATATTGTCTCCCCAGGCAGGCTGGCTGTTGGGTAAACGCAGCCCAGCACCAGTTGTCAGAACATATTGCTCCCTCCCGGCACAAACCAGCGCCAACTCCCACTCACCCCCCCTTGCACACGTGCACGCACACACACACAGAAGAACTGGGGTTGGGGGGGGCATCAAGAATGACGATGTAAGCCCCATCCCCCAGATCTGCCCTGTCTGTTCCCATGGGAGGCAAGACCCAGGCTCATTTTTAAGACTCTGAAGGGGATGGAGGGAACTGTGGCCTATTACTCCCCTACCATTGCTAACCAATGCTAAGCCAAGGACCAGGCACCACATCTGACTCTTGGGCTTCACTGGGCAGACCCCAATGCCCTCCCCAAACCTACCTCCCCTGAGCCCTTGCCACTCTGCCAAGGCAAACCATTCATGGTTCCTCAAACAAGAAGTACCGCTTCAGGCCTCCTGGCCTATTCCTCATGTGGTGCTCTGTGGGAACACGGCTCCAGAGTGCCTGGCACACCTCTCATGTTCCTTAAGATATCTCCCATTCCAGATGTTCCCTCATGGGGAGGCCAGCTAGGGGTGGGGAGAATCAGAACCAGCCCCACCCCAAGTCTGCTGGGGCACAAAACTAGTGCTGACTGAATGGCAGGCTCTGGTAAGGGGGGGGGGGTGGGTAGGTGGAAGAAAGGGCTGTGCAATCTCCCTCACCCACCTGGGAGGCCCCCACTAACAGTCTTGGATGTGCACACATCCATACCTGCATGCCTACACATGTCCCCACAAGCATGACTTTGCACAAGAACTTGACCTGCTAGTGGGGTGGGGCTCAGGAAAGCTGGGAGATATTGTCCTGGCTTGGGAGGATGCAGTCTCAGTCCCTTTGAGAGCTTTGATTCTATGTAGCAGTGGGCTTATGTCAATCTGCCTCCCACCTAACCCTCTCCTCATGATCTCATTTTTCTTGCATCCATTTTCATGGCAACAAAGGTCAGGGTCACCAAGGATAGGGGTTGGATTCACCCAAGGTGTCCAGAAGGTGGGGGACTTCCCACAGTGCCCCTACAGGGATGTCCTACAATGCTCTGGTCCTTGAAAGAGATGAATGGGGATGTGAAGTCTGCTGGGGTCTCAGGCCCAAGTCCAGGCTCCCTCTTTAGCCTAAGGGTGGCAGAGAGAAGGAGAAGGAAGAAAGAAGGAAAGAACTGAAAAGGAAAGGGGGAGAGGGCTTCCACAGTCCCTTCCTCTCTGTCAGCCCCTAGATGCCTTCCATTTGGCCTCAGCCCCCCAAAAGCCCCCAAATCAGAACAAGTTCAGGTGGGTGGACAGAGAAGGAACAGCCACCGCCACCTGGGAGCCCACCAGGAGGAGAGCTGAGAAGGAGAGGAGGAAAACTGGCGGGAGGGAGCAAGGGAGGGAGGAGGAGAGCGGGAGGAGGAGAGAGGGAGGAGAGAGGGAGGGACGGAGGAGAGACGCCTGAACAAAGAAACGAGGAGCTGGGGCTGGCAAGGGGTGCAGGGAAGGGGCGGCTAGAGGAAGAGGTCTGGAGGCACCTGGGGGGCGGGACGGGGGGCCAGGTGGTCAAATTGTCCAGCCTGATCCAGACCTCCCAGGCTCAGTTGCGGGTGGGGGTGGACAGCCTGCCTCAGGAAAGGGAGGTTGGCTCCTCTGAACTAAAAACTGCCTAGAAGGAAATGAGACAGGAACAAGGGCTGTGGGGGAACATGGGGAGGAAATTATTGAGAGCACCCCACCAGCTACTCAACCCATCAGATATAACCCACCCCCAAAGCTTCTTCCTAGCGGCTGGCTCCCCCTCCCCCAACACCTCATGGACCAGGAAGCAAAGCCGCCCCAGCATAGCTGGGACTGAAACCCCGCTTTTGTGGCCAGGGTTTTCCAGTCAAGGTCACCTGGGCCTGGCTCTTATCCTCTCCCCAAAGGTATGCAGAGCAGCGAGGACTGAGGCTAGGCTGCTGGCCTCCTTTCTGGCCCCCACCTCTGCATTTCCGGGCTTGGCTCCTTCAGAACTGAGGGGAAGCAGTGGGGGTAGGTATCCCTGTGCCCTTGTCCTGCCCAGACACCAAACCTGACCCAGGCTAGGCACACCCACTGAGTAGCCTGGGAAGAGGCACCAGCTCCATCTAACTACCCTGGGCTGGGATGAGTCTCCTGATTCCTGGGCACAGTTTTCCCATCTCTGCAAGTAGGATAGTGGCTTCCAGGAGACACACTGGGTAAATTCAGAAGGACAGGGGGTCCCCAACTTGGCCCAGCTCCAGGGTGAACACACTGGTGCCTTCTGATTGTCCTCTCTCCAGTCATTAATGGGCTGGTGGCAAAACGCAGACCTCTCAAGAATTAGGAGTTATTTATCCAGCAGGGGCCCCAGTTCTACTTCCAGAGGACTTCTCTTGCCAGCACTGCCTAATTCCTGGGCCACACTGACATTCTTCTTTCCTACTTGCTCCAGGCAAGCCCATTAAGCCCCTGTTGATCCCTGTCCACTTAAGTACTGGGACCCGGGGTTCAAACGGGCTTGACTGCTGGCTCACCTACACCTCCACATGCAGGGGGCCCATAAACCCAAGCAGGACTCCCTGCTGTAAAAGCAAACCCAAGATGTGGATGGGGGATGGCAAGACGCTGGGAGAAAAACCTCCGGGTTGGCTGTGTTCCTGCCCTACTGATCTGGGCGAACCCCTGCTCCCGTGGGTGCTGCCAGTACAGCGCTTCCCTTTTGGCTGACCTGATCTTCAGATAGAGACACTGAGGCAGGGCAGGCGAACCTAATGCAGAAGAGTGCTGCTTCAGGCGTCAGTGGGAAAAAGAACTGAAACAGGAGAAGGGGAAAAGGAACTCCAGCTCCAGGATAGAGGGTGAAGGTATCCACCTATTCAGAACCCGTCAGGGGGCGGGGGAAAGTTGCTTTGCACATTGGTAACCCCGCAGGCCACATCACCCAAACATCCATGCATCCGTACGAAGCCCCAGGGCTAAGGGGTCCGGGCCGCCGGGACAGGTGGGAAACCCACCCTACTCCTGTAGCCCCTTGCATCCGCGGGCAGTGCCTCCGCTGGCCGAGACCAGTTCACTGGACACTTCTGCAGAGTTGCAGTGCTGCAGGTCCCAGAGGGGTCACGGGGTGACCCGGTCGCCTGCCCACTCGCTCCAGTTACCGCTGCACTCACCTCTTCCGTGGCGCCGGGGCCTGGGCGCCCGGGCTGTGACGGCCGCAGTGGCGGCGGAGCAGCTCCAGTTGGGCCGGCCGGCACTAGTGGCCCCCCGGGACCATGGCCCTGTCCGCGCCCTCTTGCCGCTGCGCTTGAGCCCGGATCCACACCACGGTCGCGGCTTTAACTGGTTCCGCGGGCTTGGGGAACGTCAGCAGTCGAGGCCCGGGGCCCCAGCCCGGGCCATGGGAAGGATTAGGGGCGCTCGGGGCCGCCTCCCCCGGGGCGGGCTGCGGGCGCCCCCTGGCCGGCGCGCCGAGGGCGCATTCCCCAGCGCGGGGCGCGGGCGGTGGCGCGCGCTGGGCTTCGGGGCGCTGCGCTCGGCTCGGCCCGGTGGCGCTGGGCTGGCCTGGCTGCGGGAACCGGGCCGGGCAGCCGCGCTGGGCTGCACGGTTCCTCGAGGCGCGCCCTGGCCCTACGCTGCGCTCAGGGCTCCTTGGACCGCCGCGGTTGGTTCGCTTGCTGCTCTGGTCTCGCGGCCGCTGGCGGGACAGGGCGCTCGGAGCCGCGCGGGGAGCGCCGGCAATTGGCCGCCCGTGGGCGACATTTGCATAGCACGGCCCCGCCCCGCCTCGCCCGCCCGGCCCCACCCCCGGGGCGGGACCCGCCCGGCCGCCGCCCCGCCCCCGCTCCACCTGTCTGAGGACTGGGCTCAGGATTCCCAGGCGGTGGGCAACCAGTGCCAGGGGAGGCTAATCTGCACCCCGCATCCCCGCCCCCGCTTCGCGGGCGGCGCCCCCGCCCCGCCCTGGCTTTGTCTCTCGGTGGATGCACGGTGCACATCGCGCCTGGTGTTTACCCGGGCCCTCAAGTCCCTGGCGAGAAGGGCTGCCGCGCCGGGAAGCAACCAGCCTGCGCTCACCTGCGCACCCCCTTCAGCGTCCCGCTCTCCCACTCGCCACCAACCGTGCCTGAAGCACCTAGCTTGAACCCAGCCGCGCAGGACCTAGGACTGCCCGGGCTGCTCAGCAGGTGGCGATGCAGCCCCTGGGACTCTTGACACCGCTGGACCTTTCCGCGGGCCGCCCCTTCCAGCCTAGGGCCAGATGGGAACAGCCCATCCACCAGTTCTTTCCAGCCACCAAATGCTCCCCACCTCCGTGATCACCTCAATAACCAGCCCTATTTCAAGCCAGCAGCTCCCAAAGACTATCCCTTTATAGTTCCATATCCCAAGGAATCAAATGAACTGAGGCCTCTTCTAAAAGGGACACTTGCTTTCAAATGGCCTGGTGATGACCCAAGGACTTAGCAACTGAGCAGGGGACTACTTTGACCCCAGGAAGGGACCCTCTGCTCAACCCAGCCCCCAAGGTCATGTCCTCATTAGCCAACACCACTTCTCCCTACCCTATGCACTTTACCAAGGTCCCCAGAGATTCTGGCCCTCTTGTCCTCTGATTTTGCCTCTGCCTTCTACTATTCTTCCCTCCAACTCCTCATCCTAGTCTCTCTCTTCTCCTTCCTCTCCCTCTCCCTCTCCCTTCTGCTTCATCTCCTTCCTTTTGAGTCTTCTCCTCCTTCCCACATTACCTCTCTTCTTTCCTGTCCTTCCCCTGCCTCAATCTAGCCTTTTTTCCTCCCTCCTCTTTTTCCTCCCATTCTTCCTTCCTACTTTTTCTCTTATTCTTTCTCTCTTCCTCCTCTCCTCTTCTCCCTCATCCTCCCCTACTTCTCTTCCTGGCTAAGACTCCCAGAAGCAAACCTCTGTCCCTCTGAGTCATTGACTGGGTAACTATCAGGCCATAGAATCCTGCTGAGGACTCAGGAGCAGAGTGCTATTCACATGCTTTGAGTAGAGACTGGGCATTTGAGGTGAGGAAACACCAACTGGGGTTACGGGAGCTGCAGTGACAGTGCCTGCACCTCCTCTGTCACGCTTCATTCAAAATACTGTAATAGGACTGGGGGTGTAGCTCAAGTGGTTGAGGGCATGCTTAGCATGTTCAACTGAGTGGGGTGGTGCATGCCTGTTATCCCAGCAACTCTGGAGGTTGAGGCAGGAGGATCTCAAGTTCAAAGCCAGCCTCAGCAACACTGAAGTACTAAACAACTCAGTGAGATCCTGTCTCTAAATAAAATATATAAAAAAGGGCTGGGGATGTGGCTCAGTGATTTGAGTGCCCCTGAATTAAATCCCCCCCCCCAAAAAAAAAGACTCAGCACAGGGGTGGCAGGATGGATTAAACCCTGTAACAATCATCCTTCCTCATTCTCATTCCTCTGTACCAGAACCACCACTGAGGTTACCACCACTGCACCACCACTATGGCAGTGAGGCCACCATCTCTGTGGCTTCAAGCACCCTCTCTTCCATCCCTCCAGAGCCTCCATGGTGTCCTTATAGCCCACCCACTGCTGTCACCATCCTGGCATTATCAGCATCATCATGATCACTAAAGCAGAACTGTGAGGATCTGAAAACACCTACAGGTTCAGGGTCCAGAAGGAAAGAGCCTCAACTGATCTGTTCATGAAGTTCTACTTAGATAACCTGGAAGGGGAGGGGCAGGAACAAGAAGAAGGAAAGAGAGTTAGATTTGAGCTTGACTACAGGGTGGAAGGTCAGTTCTCTGATAAATAATTTGAGGGCTGAAAAATCAATCCAAAAAAATTACTATTATTGCAGCAGTAAATCCTCACTGAGTCTTTGTTTGTGTCAAGGCTAGGTTAAGCATTTTGTATCATTGTAATATGTTGTTATATAGTATTATTTGGAGTAATATTGTACAGCTTTCTACAATTTTGCCTTCAATTTCAGGGATCCAAAGATTCCCTGAAACCAGCCCTGGACACCATACTTCACAATCAAGAAGCAAGACCTATTATCCCCATTGTGGAGAAGAAGTGGAGACTGGGAGAAGTGGGGCATGTGACCATCAGGCCATAGTGCCTGAAGAAGACAGCATTTTCAGGAGCTTTGAGAACCCAAAACAGAGTCCGGTGGGGCACACACCTGTAATCCCAGTGACTGGGGATGCTGAAATAGGAAGATCACAAATACAAGGCCAGCTTGGGCAACTTAGAGAGACCCTAAACAATTTAGTGAAATCTTGTCTCAAAAAATGAAAAAGGACCAGAGATGTAGCTTGGTGGCAAAACACTCCTGGATTCAATCTCAAGTACTGAAAACAAAAAGAAAGAAACTTCTAAGACAGAAGGACCAGGTTAGGGAGTCCACATGGAGACAAAGGCCTGCAACCCAGACAGGGACTTAGGATTGGTTCTGAGAGCTATAGCCCTATGTGACTTTAAGGAAGTTCAATAAATCTTTATTGAACAAATAAGAGAACAAGGCCTTGAAGCGCTGGATCTTGATCTGAGAGGGAACTTGAGCCAAGAAGCCAAAAAGCCAGAGAGTCAATTCCCCATGCTGCTACCAAGCTGCTCTGGACTGACGGCCCCTACCCTAGGCTCTCCCTAACACCAATATTCCTACTGTCCTCCCCTCCAAAGGCCACTGAGCTGTTCTAGCTCCACCTGAGAGCTGTCCAGGATGCCCAGGGTGGCTGAATGGAAACAGCCAGGTCTCCCTCCCTCCTCCCAGTGTGCCAAGCATCTTCTTCAGCCCTACACTGCCCCCCATAGCTCATCATGATACCAGTCTGATCACATGGGCTGGAGAGGGGTAGAGACAAAGAAAATTAGGCTTCTAAAGGGTTTCTGGGCAAACAGTGGGGTTTACAGTTGAGAAGAAATTGGCCCAGCCCCCATCCTGGGTGATGATGCTGTCAGCAGGCAGGAGAGCTTTGACAGGCTCCTCCTCTAACACCCTCAGCCCTTCCACCTGGCCCAACTGTTCCTGGCAGTACCCAACAGTGCTCACGCCTGCTTCTCTTTCTTCTGACTCCTCCAGAATGTGCTGTGGGGACTGAACTGCCGCCTCTTGGCCTCCTGCTGCCTGTGCATCCTCTATTTATCTGCCCCTGGCCTGCCTGAAGTCAAAAAGGGAAGCCCCTTGATGCATCCTGGGTAACCTGAGAGAGATGCTGCCCTTCTGGTCTGGCATATGAAGGCTGGCCTCAGAAAGCCTGGGCCTCAGAAATTCCCCCCATGCCCCCAGGATGAAGGTGGCAGCTACTCTGGCACTCCCTCCTCTGCCCCAGTCTCAGGGGAACCTGTTTCCCGGGCCTAGCAGGCTGAGCAGGCCCTGGCCCGCCCAGCATTGCTGGCTCAGGTTTCCCCACTTTCTGGTTTTCTCATCTCCCCTGCCCCAGGCGCTGCCTGCTCTCTGGTCCAGGAACCGGATCCTGTAGAGGGGGGTGTTGGGAAGGGGCCTGGAGGGGGGAACCAGTCCGTTGGGCAGCAACAGGAAGGGGGAGCAGTGAGGAGTCACCATGGCCCAGGGCCAGGATGAGGTTTAGTTCAGCTTTCTTCTGCCCAACCTGCCCCAGGGGCTGGCTCTAAGGTGATCAAAAGCTGGAAAGACCTACCTCCTTAGCTATACCCCATTAACTGACACCAAGTCTTTTCTACTGTTGTTCCCTCTACCAGGAATGCTCTTCCCAGATTCAACACCATTAAACCCTGCATTTCCTCTAGGACTAGGCCCTTGGCCACCTCCTTCACCCACAAATATTGCCTTTCTGCACAAGGGGCCCAGCCTCCTTTTTTAAGTCTGCTGCATCACATCTTTCTCTTCCCCTATTGGGCCCCTCAATCATCCCAAACCTCTTCCAGGAGAATTATATGCTCTCTTTCATCTCTGAGTCTTCGTACATGCTGTTCCCCTATGCCTAGAATGTCCTTCCTGTTTCCTCCTAGATGTTTCAGGTCTTTGGACCAAGGCATTATCTCCCAGGAAGTCAGCCTTAGTGGTTATTTCAGGATTGGGTCCTTCAGGTCCTGCACCTCAATCAAGGCACTAAGAGATTCTGCCCAGGGGTCCCAAACCTTCCTGCATTCTCTTGGGGCCCTGCAAGGATTACCAGCAACTACTGCCCATGTGAATTTAGCATGAATAATAGAGAGGGATACAGGACATTGAGGTCCTTGCTTGTTACCCCATCATTTAATGTGTGTGTGTGTGTGTGTGTGTGTGTGTGTGTGTGTTGGACCATGCAGGGTCTAGTGGGCCTAAACTCCACTGGCTTTGAAGTGACCCATGACCATTGGCCAGCCTGAACACATCCTGTTTAGAGAGAGGCCAGAGAGATAGCCCTCCCTTATCCCCTTGGGATTGCCCAGCCCCACCTGGGGAGCCCAAGTCTAGGCTGAAAGCTCAATCCCTATTAGTTATGGAGAGGCCTTCCCAATAAGATTTGGGATAGAAACTCAGGTTTCTACCAAGTGCAGTGGCACACACCTATAATTCCAGGGGCTCAGGACACGGAGGCAGGAGGATCGCAAATTCAAAGCCAGCCTCAGTGACTTAGGGAGGCCCAAGGCAACTCAGTGAGACCCTGTCCCTAAATAAAATATTTTAAAAGGGTTGGGGGGAGTTGCTCAGTGGTTAAGACTCCCTGGGTACAATCCCCAGTACCAAAAAAAAGAAAGAAAGAATTCGGAAAGAAAGAAAGAAACAAACAAACTTGGGTTTCCTCTGCCCCCATGGCAGAGGTCTTATCTCGGGGAATCTGGGCCCTGTATCTGCCCCTGCAATGGGGCAGCCCCCAGACACTGGTCAGTGAACCTGGCTGAGGATACTGTGCTCAGGTGAAAAAGCACCCAACCTAGGAGCCTACACCAGTAATCTTGACCTTACCTGGTTCAGTGGGAAGTTCTGTCCTTCCAGTAGCTCAGGTCAAAAGTCAGCCTGGACTCTCACATTCACATCCAAACCATCGACAAATCCTTCAAACTTTACCTTCACCATGTACAACGTGTCAAGTAACCACTTCTCAGCTTCCCAACCACGTGCTCTGCTGCCACTGCCTAAGTGGCCACCATCTCCATAGCTAACCTCATCTCTTATTGATAAGTTTGGGAGCTTTCTCCCTGGTCTCTCAGCTCCTATAGCTTACTAAACCAGGATTCAGATTCGGCCTGGTAAAGTGAAAGGCAGGTCATGTCTCTTTCTTGCCCAAAGCTCTCCATGGCTCTTACTTTGTTGAAAGTCAAAGTCAAGTCCTAAGAGTGACATCATTCCCTCAACTCCCTCCCCACCTTTCTGACTTGCTTCCTTCTGCTTTTTGCTACAGCCTCCTAGTCTTCTTCCACACCTGGCACACTCTAGCCTCAGGGCCCCTGCAGTGGTTATTCCCTTATCTGCACACCCTTCCCACAGATGTGTGCATGAGCTTTTCCCTCCCTGCCTTCAGGTCCTAACTCAGATATAGCCTTCTCAGTCAGGCCCATCCTGGCCACCAGTGCACCCAGCATTCTTCACCTCCTTTTACCTCCCCTCTCTTTTTCTCTTTCCAATGTATTATAGAATTTACATTTTTTTTTTTTTTTTTTTTTTTTAATGCTCAACTGTCAGCTTCAAGAGGGAGACTTTTGTCTGTTTTGTCTCATGTTGCTTCTCCAGGTGTTGAATGAATGACTGAATGGAGCTTTGGGGGACAGGAGCTTCAGTCCCAGGCCCATTCATACTCTGATCACAGGCTGTGAGCTGCTTTTCACCCCTGCCTTGGGGTCTTGGCTCACACTTACCTGGAGCTGAGGATAGACACAGAAGGGTAACTGTTTGCTGTTTCCTCCTCTTCTTAAGAGCTAGGCTGAGGAAAGAGGAGAGAGCATCTCAAGGAGCAATAGCAGGGACTCAAAATAGACTCTGCTTTACTTACAAGGTAGCAAAGGAGCTAGGGATGTATGCTCAGTAGTAGGGCGCTTCAAGGTTCCAGGTTCAATCCATAGCACCACCACCCAAAAAAAAAAAAAAAAAAAAGAAAGAAAAAGAAAAAAAGAAAAAAGAAAAAGAAAAAGAAAAAAGAAAAGAAAAAAGCTGGGTGGGCAATGACGCTCCACTTGAGCTCCCCAGGGGCAGGCATGGTCCCTTAGGCAGAGGTTGACCTCAGGACTAGGAGAGACCCAGGCAGCTCCCTGACAAAGCCAAGCACCAGCAGGCTCTGGTCTTGTGAAGTTTTTGGCTACCTCCCAGGCCCGCATCTGCTGAGCACACTCCCTCCATGTGTTTGTGTGGCCCCAGTCCTGGGGGAGGGGGGCCCCCTGAGGAAGGTTCTGCAGCCAGGCCTGCAAGCTGGGATCTGGACTTACTTAGTTCCAAATGACTGGGGAATGTCCCTTTCGTGACAGCAGTGGTGGGTGGCGTGACCTCCCCTAGTCCCACACTCCCAGCAGGGGAGTGGAGACCAGATGAAGGGAGCCCCGCTGGAAGGGGAGGGGTTGGTATGTAGACACTGGGCACCCTGCCATCCTGGCCATCCTCCCTAGGCCTGGTTCCAGGTCATCCCTGAGAAGGGCTTGCAATCGGAGGTCACTATACCTGCCCTGACACCAGAGAGCTGAAACCAGAGCATCCCAATTAGGTCTCCAGCCTTGCCAAGCCAGGAAACAGACAGGCTACACTGGCAAGGTCTCTGTGGTTCAGCAGCGTTGGGACTGACCAACAAGCAATGTTCCTTCCAGAAAATCTCCCCTTTACAGCTTATGGCCTCAGTGCCTTAGAGGAAGATCAGGGTAACAGGGCTGGCACCAGGCCTGTGGGGAAGCTGAACCTGCCCCTGGGGCTGGCTAAGCATTCCATCCAGAATGGTGAACCTCCTTGCTCCCTGTACTGTGATTGGCAGGGCAGTGAAGCCAGGCCTATCTCCTTGCCCTGGGGTTCTGGTGATGTCCTGTCCTGTTAAGGTCTATTTGTTTGTTTGTTTGTTTGTTTTTAGTTGTCAATAGACCTTTAATTAATTTATTTATATGCAGTACTGAGAATGAAACCCAGTGCTTCACACATGCTAGGCAAGCACTCCACCACTGAGCCACAACCCCAGCCCTTGTTAAGGTTTGATTTTCAAACATAATTGGGCAGAGCAGGGACTATTGGCTATACCAGGGGTCTCTGACCTTTCACCCTGGGAACTGGGGACTCTTCTTGTGTTATCTGTATAGTCTGGGGAAGGATCCAAACTCAGATTCACCTAGGTCAGAACACCATTATGCACCCATTTAACAGGAGGGAATGCTAAGACCTTGAGGAGTAAGGCCCTTGGGAGACCTCATCTGGGAATTCTAGACTAGGACTCCTTCAAATTTGGGGTGCAACCTTTGAAAGAGGAAAGACTAAACTGACTTGAGGATGAAGGTTGGAATGGCATAGTCTGATTTTAGATTTTATTTTTTGTTTTTTGATACTGAGGATTGAACCCAGTGATGCTTAACCATTGAGCCATTTTTTAAAAATATTTTAGAGATAAGTTCTCACTAAATTGCTTAGGGCCTTGCTAAATTGCTGAGGCTGGCTTTGAACTCATGATCCTCCTGCCTCAGCCTCCCAAGCTGCTGGGATTACAGGTGTGCACCACCACACCCAGCCTGATTTAGATTTTAAAGGATCCCCCTGTCTAGTGGGGTGCCAGAGAGGAAGCTGTGGGCATCCAGAAAAGAGGACAGGGATCTGACTGGAGCATTGGGAGTGTTCCTGGGTACCTTTGAACATGGTCAGGGTCTCTTCAGCCTTCCCTTGGAACCATCTATCAGGGCTGACCTGGATTTTGGGGTGGGGAGAAAGGGTCTTCCCCGGCTTCTATACCCCTGGACACATGCCCTGTCTGACCAACCTCCTTTCCCCCTTCTCCCGAAATAGTGGTTTAAGCTTTAATCTGAGGGCAAGTTTCTGTAAAACTCATGTTTGCTGCTGGAAGGAACGGGGACCAACCTAGATGGAGGGATAAGAGACAGGACAGGGTGGGGGTGTAGGCAGGGAGGAGGCAGGGCCTGCTTGGGAGAGATCAAAAATCCAGACCACATACTCTGCCCTGCCTGGCTCCAGCACCCTCAGACTTACTAGTGACAACCTGGTTCCTACCACTTGGAAGAATGCATTCATATGTCCATAACCTGCCTAAGTACCTATGGGTGTCACTCTAGTCATAGCCTCAGCCACAGTCACAGTTCATAGGGAAGAGGTCTCTGGGGCTCATGCAGGCCTCCTGACTGGTTCAGGCCTGGGTGGGTCCAGCTTTCCCAGGTCACTAGTAGCCAGAGTCAGAAGGGCACTGCTATTCCCAGAGGAGGGAGTTGTCCTCCAAATCCCTAAGGGGAGCCAGGCATGGTGGCTCATGCCTATAAGCCCAGCAACTCTGGGAGGTTGACTGGAGGATCTCAAGGTCAAGGCCAGCCCTGGCAATTTAGTGAAAGATCCTGTCTCAAAAATAAAAACAAGCTGGGCACAGTGGCATGTGCCTGCAATCCCAGCAGCTTGGGAGGCTGAAGCAGGAGAATCATGAGTTCAAAACCAGCCTCAGCAACTTAGTGAGGCACTTAGCAACTCAGTGAGACCCTGTCTCTCAATAAAATATAAAAAAGGGTTGGGGATGTGACTCAGTGGTTAAGCAACCCTTGGTTCAATCCTCAGTACCAAAAAATAAAAAATAAATAAAAAATAAAAAGGGCTGTGAATATACGATAGAGCACTTCTAGGACTAATCCTCAGGTTTAATCTGGGGAAAAAAAAAACAAAAACCCAGGTGAGGGCTGGGGAGATAGCTCAGTTGGAAGAGTGCTCGCCTCACAAGCATAAGACCCTAGGTTCAATCTCCAGCACAGCAAAAAAAAAAAAATAAAATAAAATAAAAGAAAGAAGAAGAAAAAATTCTAGTGAAACTGAGGCCTGCAGCATCCCCACATCTTTTTTTTTTTTTTTTTTTTTTTAAGTTGTCGATGGACCTTTTCTTTTATTTTTCTGTGGTGCTGAGGATTCAACACAGGGCCTCACACATGCTCTAGTCAAGAGCTCTACCACTGAGCCACAACCCCAGCCCACCCATTCCTTTTGATGTCCTCTGGCCAAGTTGTCCCAGCTTCTTCCAGTCTAACCCTCACTACAATCCTCATCCATGGGGCTGCCTTCCCCTGCTTTCTGTGTACACCCAACTCCTACTTTCAGGGAGAAGAGACACATGGACAGCTGGCTGGTTGGAACAAAGAAACCCCAACTCCTTTCTGTTAGCTCTCTCCAGTCTCAGTGTAGCTATTCTGGGTTGCAGCCAGGTATGGGGGAAGGTTGGTCTGTCACTCCAGACCCAGCCTGCATCTTATTATCTACAGACAGTCCCATAGATCACCCTCTGCCTCAGTTTCCCTCCCTGGAAATTGACTGTCCCTGCCCTCACTGTGGCTGCCCCTCCAACTGAATACACCAAGGGCCAGGATATCCAGACCCCAGCCCAAAAGGGGTCTTAACCTCATGCAGGGCCCAAAGATGGAGTCTTAGGCAGCAGCCAGAGGCCCTGGAATAACAGAAGCTCAGAAAGTCCACATTTCCCAGCCAGAGGTCTAAAATGAGCCTAAGCTAGGCTATGGATGTCCTGTTCTCCACAGAGGGGCCAAGGAGGGCTGGCTGGGTTCTATTCTCTGAATAATACTGGTGTCCTCCCCATACCTTTTCTTTCTTCTTTCTTTTTCTCCTCCTCCTCCTCCTTCTTCCCCCCCCCCCCCCCCCCTTCTTTCTTTTTCTTTTTGAGACAGGGCCTTGCCAAGTTGCTCAGGCTATCCTCAAACTTTCGATCTTCCTGCCTCGGGCTCCCAAGAAGCTGGGGTTTATAGGCATGTACCACTGCAATTCACAACAACACTGGTGTTGCTTTTCTTTTTCTTTCTTTCTTTCCTTTTTTTTTTTTTTTGCGGGGGCGGGGGTACTGGGGATTGAACTCAGGGACACTTGGCCACTGAGCCACATCCCCAGTCCTATTTTGTATTTTATTTAAAGACAGGGTGTCACTGAGCTGCTTAGCACCTTGCTTTTGCTGAGTCTGACTTTGAACTCGCAATCCTCCTGCCTCAGCCTCCTGAGCCACTGGGATTACAGTCATGCACCACCGCACCTGGCAACACTGATGTTTCTTGCTGGAGTTTTAGTTACTTGAGAGGAGACCAGTCCTGGGTCATAGAGTTGCTCAGGTTCTGTGACCTTAAGGGACACAAAGTATCCCAGCTGGGATCCTCATCATCCTGGGTCTTTCAGCTAGAGAAGGGGCCTCAGAGAAGAGATAAGGGCTGGACTTGGGGCACAAGGCCTGAGAACCCCTACCATCTGCCAGACTTTGAAAGAAATTCTGTGTTCACTTCTCCATGCATCCCAATATTTTCTCACAAGGGGCTTGTGGTAGGGAGATACCTTACTGCTCCTAACTGTCTAGGCAGGTGCTAGTTCCTGCTCCCTCTATCACCTGTTGATCAAGGCCACCTCCCCACCCCACCCCCAGGAAGATACAACTGCATGTCTGTGGGTTCAGGACTCTAGAGAACCCATCCCTAGTCCTGGTTCTTCCCATGCCAGGGACCCCACACCCTTTACCATGCCAGACCTCAGACAAAGATGGCAAATGAGGAAATGAGGTCTCTGATAGGGTCCCATGGAAAGTCTAAGTCAGACATAGCAATGCCCAATTTGCCTGTTTTGTGATTCAAGCAGAACGAGTCAGAAGGGTTTCTGGAGGGCCTCTCAGGCAAAACTCAGTGGTTCGCCTGGGCAGTTTTTCTGGTTACTCCAGAGCCAGTCTCATCATCTGTACTACCTTGTTGTGCCCAAGACTTTGCCTCAGCTTCTCCTCCCCCAGGAGCGCCCTTCCCTGTCTCCCTAGTAGGGGGACTCCTGGCTTTTTTGGCCTGGTTCAAAATGCTCTCCTCTGAAAGTCTGCTCTGAATGTTTAGCTAGTCTTTGTCCTGTGAGCTCCTGGGGGGACCCTGTCACTGCCCTGTATCTTAGTCAAATGTCATTCATCCATTCATTCTTCTGATATCACATGTGCCCAGCCCTGTGAAAAACCCTGGGCAGAGAGTCGGCTTCATCCCAGTTTGGCTGGAAATTTCAATAAAACTGTCTCTAAGAAGTAATAGATCAGACTCTCAGGCTTTGAGCTGAGGGCTGGGAGCTACCTCAAGAAGAGGAGGGGCAGACACTTCACAGAAGAAGTTATGCAGGTGATCAACAAATACATGAAAAGTGCTCATCATCCCTACTAATTAGAGAAATGCAAATTAAAACCACCCTGAGATTTCATCTAACTCCAATTAGAATGACTATTATCAAGAACACAAGCAATAATAAGTTTTGGCATGGATGTGGGCAAAAAGGCACACTTATACATTGCTGGTGGAGTTGCAAATTGGTGCAGCCACTCTGGAAAGCAGTATGGAGATTCCTCAGAAAACTTGGAATGGATCCACCATTTGACCCAGCTATCCCACTCCTCGGTTTATACCCAAAGGACTTAAAATCAGCATACTACAGTGATGCAGCCACATCAATGTTCATAGCAGCTCAATTCGCAATAGCTAGATTATGGAACCAACCTAGATGCCCTTCAATTGATGAATGAATAAAGAAACTGTGGTATATATACACAATGGAATATTACTCAGCCATAAAGAAGAATAAAATTATGGTATTTGCTGGTAAATGGATGAAGTTGGAAAATATCATGCTAAGTGAAATAGGTCAAGCCCAAAAAACCAAAGGCCGAATGTTTTCTCTGGTAAGTGCATGACAATATATAACAAGGTGGGGATGGGGGGAAGAGAAGAATGAAGGAAATTTGGATGGTGTAGAGGAAAAAGGGGTGGAGCAGGTGGGGATGGAAAAACAGGAGAATGAAACAGACAGTATTACCCTTTATGTATGTATGATTACATGAATGGTGTAGATCTACATTGTGTACAACCATAGAAATGAAAAGTTGTACCCCATTTGTGTACAATGAATCAAAATGTGTCTGTAAAAATAAAAAAAAATTTTTAATTAAAAAAATGAAAAAAAAAAGGAGGAGACCTTTAGGGCTGGGGTTGTGGCTCAGTGTAGAGCACTCACCTAGCATGTGTGAGGCACTGGGTTTAATTCTCAGCACCTCATATAAATTATTAATTAAATAAAGGTCCATCAACAACTAGAAAAAAATATTAAAAAAAAAAAGAGGAGATCTTGCTGAATGTGGTGGTACACACCTGTAATTCCAGAGATGCAGAAAGTTGAGGCAGGAGAATTGAAAGTTGGAGGCCATCCTCAGCAACTTAGTGAGACCTGTCTCAAAATAAAAAGTGAAAAGAACAGGAGATGGGAATGTAGCTCAGTAGTAGAGCACCCCTGGGTTCAATCCCCATTACTTAAAAAAAAAAAAAAAACAAAAAAAAAAACAAGAAGGAGGAGGAGGAGAAGGGGAAAAAGAGGAGGAGGAAAAAGAGGAGAAGAAAGGGACTATAAGGACCCTGGGTTGGGGGATCTGAGTCCCTGCAGGGCCCAGGCCCCACCCTGACCCAACAACTTGATATCCCCTAAGGAAGGGAGAGGGTCCCAGGCAGGAAAGGGTCTAGCATCTAGAGTTCAGAGACCAGTGCAGTCTGACCAGTGGAAGACCTATGGGTCTAACCCATTGTCCACAGAGCCACTAGAACTACCATGGAAGTAGAACACAGGCAGACAAAGGAAAACCACCAGGTTGGCAGCATGGCCCAGGAGCTCTTTGACCTAACTATGCCTCATTCTACCTGTCCAAACCTACCAAGCTGGGACCATACGAGCATGTGTACACTTGCAATGTGGGAAGCCTGCTGATTCTCTATAAGTCTCCCAGATCTAAACCTGGCTATGTGAGGCTCCCACCTACCCATGTGCATTCATTTCCCCCCAATTTTCTGATCTGTCAGATGAGAACAAGTGCCTTCCTCATGGGAGGATCAAACAAACCACCAATAACAGACCACCGGGAGCAGCCTGCAGCATGCAGGGCATACTCTCCCTGTGTCACCTTTGCTCTGACTCATCAACCCTCTGCTGTGGGTGACACTGAGGCCTAGATACCAGTGCTAGGGGGCCTGGCTAGAATTTCTCTGTTGGGGCCCCAGAGCAGGTGGGTGTTTGTCTTCTCATCTAATACATGGGTCCACTTGGGTTGAGATGGCCACAACTATTTAGCCTTGAATCCATCTCCTACCATGGATAGCTATCCAGGGCCTATGAGGGCACATGAGGCACCTACATTCACACCCACTGGAGACTCCTCAAGTAAGGGCAAACTTACTGTCCTCCCCTCTGGGAAAGGGCCTGCTTACAGGTTGTCATGGGAACAGTGTCAGCAAATCAGGCCACCTGAGACTCCTGGGTTCACACCTTCCTTCCTTCCTTCCTTCCTTCCTCCTTCCTTCCTTCCTTCCTTCCTTCCTTCCTTCCTTCCTTCCTTCCTTCCTTCCTTCCTTCCTTCCTCCTTCCTTCCTTCCTTCCTTCCTTCCTTCCTTCCTTCTTCCTTCCTTCCTTCCTTCCTTCCTTCCTTCCTTCCTTCCTTCCTCCTTCCTTCCTTCCTTCCTTCCTTCCTTCCTTCCTTCCTTCCTTCCTTCCTTCCTTCCTCCCTCACTCCCTTCCTCTCTTTCTTTTCTTTTCTTTCTTTCTTTATTTCTTTCTTTCTTTCTTTCTTTCTTTCTTTCTTTCTTTCTTTCTTTCTTTCTTTCTTTCTTTCTTTTTTTTCTTTCTTTTTTTTTTTTCTGGTACCAGGGATTAAACCCATGGGTATTTAATCAAGGAGTTACACCCCTAGACCTTTTTTAAAATTTAAAATTTTGAGATAAGGTCTGGCTAAGTTGCTTAGGGCCTTGCTAAATTGTCAAGGCTGGCCTTTAACTTGTGATCTTCCTACCTTAGCCTCTGGAGCCACTGAGATTATAGGCATGTGCCACCTCACCCAGCTTCATCCTTCCTTAAATAGGTCAGCCCAGGTCTGGTCCTAATCCCAGCATCCAGCTCACAATTGATTATGTACCAGGAGCTGTGGGAGTTGGCTAAATGATAAGTCCTGGATCAGCTCCCAAGTCTTCAGGGAGGTGTCCTGTTGACAGGTATGCAAGTGCCCAGAGGGGCAAGAGAGTGACTAATGGAAGGCTGCCTAAAGGAGGCGACACTGCTGCTGGGCCTTAAAGGAACAATCTTTTTTTTTTTTTTTTTTTTTTTTTAGTTGTCGATGAATCTTTATTTTATTTATTTATCTGTACTACTGAAAGTCAAACCTAGTGCTTCACGCATGCTAAGCAAGTGCTCTACCACTGAGCAACAACTCAAAAGTACAATCCTTAAAAGTACAATCTTGAAAGAAGGGTAGGTGCCAGGCCTAGTGGCACATGCCTGTAATCCCAGTGACTCAGGGGCATGAGGTAGAAGGATCCCAAGTTCTAGGACAGCCTTAGCAACTTAGCAAGACCCTCAGCAACTTAGTGAGATCCTATCTCAAAATAAAAAATAAAAAGGACTGGGGATGTAACTCACTGGGTCCCTAGGTTCAATGCCCAGTAACCCCCCCCCCCCCAAAAAAAAGAAGAAAAAGGAGGAGGAGGAGGAAGAAAGAAAGAAAGAAGACTAGACCTGGACAAGGGCCTGGAGGCATACCCTGTTGTAGTGTATCCTAGAGACCAGAAACTTATGTTTCCTTGAGCAGGATATGGCAGTATCTAAACCTACTAGGGATGGGCAAGGGGCTAAGGGGGTGACAATGGCACTTCCACTTGCATGCATCCTTCCTAGGGCCAAGAGGGGCCAGGACTGAATAGCAAAGAAGTAGGGTGAGGGCAGCTATAGGCCCTGGAACAATCCTTGGGGAGGCTATAGCTGGAGGCCAAGGCCAGGTAACCAGTAGATGGCAGGGCTAGTCAAAAGGGGAAGCAGAGGTGCAAAGAACCAGGACAGATTTATATAAGGTACTGGGGCTCATGGAGACCCCCAGTCTGGGTAGCCTTTGCTGCCTCTAAAAGCATTCTGTTGATTGACTGAAAGCTATCCTCCCCAGAGAGATAGGACACCAACATCCCATCTGTATGACATGCTGCTTTTATGAGGTGTGGCAAACTCAGGGCACAAGACATATGGGTCCCTTTCATACTTTCTTGTACCTTGTACCTGGGCCAGTTCCTGTCCACCTCTCTCCCTCCAAGAGCCCTTCCTAGGAACTTCATGCTTCAATGGGCTTTGGCTCATCTGGGGGCTTCTCTAGGAGATACATCTGCTAAGCCAGGTAAGGGGAGACCACCTGGGGTAGGGGTGGATGCAGGAGCCAAATGGGATTGCAGGTCAGGGAGCACAGGAGGACACCCAGCCTCAGTCTCCTGAGCCGCTGTGTTCCAGGTGTCAGGCAGGACTCTAGGCTGCCCTGCCCCCATCAGGTGTGGGGCTTCCGGCAGCTCAGAGGCCCCTTTGTCCCTTATCTTTGCCTCCTTGGTGGCAGCATACAGATAAGCATCCCATTCTGGGTTGAAATTCCAGCCTGGCTGCTACTCTACCACTCCAGGGGTCTGGGACCTACCAGCTGCACTCTTCCTTGACCCACCCAAAGGGGACATTTCATTTAAGATTTCCCCCCAGCTGTACATTTTCCCTGGACCCCTCCCCCATCTGCACACTTGAGCCTATACCCTCACCACTCCCTTGTCCATACAGGCACATGTCTCCATACACATACACAGGGTCTCATTACCCCTGACCCTCCCCATTTTGTTGACAGTGGGCCCCCTCCCCCTTCTACTTCACATAGCTGGGGGTGAGGAGGTTTGCAGATGGAGCCCCTGACATACCACCAGTGGGAGACTGAAACTGAAGAGTTGACCCCATGTGATCCTAAAGACCCCCTCAAGCCCAGACACACACATCCCTGAGGCTTCCTCAACCACCCTTCTCAGGGACTGTCTCCATCTCCCAGCCCTGTCTCAGCCTCTCTTCTTTCCTGTCTCCCCCCTCCCCCCTCATTAAGCCTCCTAAACCCGCCAGCTCCCTGAAGCAGGAAATTGCATTCTGCCAAGATTAAATGGACTTGAACGCCCTGCCTCTGCCCGCGAGGGAGGGGCGCTGAAAGGAGCCAAGTTTGCTGGGGGTGGGGGCCAGGACCCTGAACTCCAGCTAGAGGAGGGGAACCCACAAAGGAGGGGTACTTCAGGATTGGGTGGGGGCTTCCTGAAGGACAGAGGGGAGAGACAGGGCCTATAGGGAGGCAGGGGCTGGGATGATGGCCCCTCCTTGATACAGTTGGACTGAGCAGTGAGAGGAAGCTGCTCTGTGGGGTGGGGGGAGTTCTGATTAGGTAGGGGGAGGGGTAAGGAGTGGGAGGAAATGCTGATTGGGAGGTGAGAGAGGATGCCTGTCAGGTTGAGCCCCAACCAACGGGAAATGGAAAATGAACTTTGAGGGTATACTGATTGCTTTTTGGAGTACCTAGAGGGAGGGGTTGCCACTCTCCGCTCTCTCCACTGGCCCAAGTCTCATCCTAAGGGTATAGTCAGGGACCCCTGTGTGACCTTGAGTCCTGGGAGTCTTGCACAGTGCTGCTGGCATGTAGGACCTACTGGCCCATCCTAGCACTGACTGAAAGTGCCCCATCAGGACACAAAGAGGACTGAAGTCTGTAATGGGGAACGATGAGTGGAAGGGTACCCACTCCTTCCAGAGGACTGGAATCTAAGGTCCATAGTAGTCCACACTTCCTGGATAAGAGGTCTGAGAACAGACAGGCTGTCTCCCCTCCCTAGGTCATAGTGCTCCCCCAAAGCCAATCCCACCAGTCCCTTCCTTCTCAGGTGGGCAGCATAGTGATGGCTGGGTGGAGGGTGGGCCTCCTATGGAGTCCTGGAATCTAGCGTTGCAACTAGGTAAAACCTTCAGAGCCTGGTAAAGCCCTGGGCCTGGAGCCAAGTCTAGAGGAGAAAGGAGGAACATAGTTTGTCCAAACTGGCCAGGTGCATCCCAGGAGTACCTATCCTGGAGCTGTGACGAGGGTGGCAGTGCTCACTGGGCCAGCCAATTCTTGGCAGTGGGATGCTAAGAAGTACCACCCAGATCTATCAGTCTAGTGGCAGGGAATGAAGGGCCATGGGGGAGTCTTCCTGGAGGGAAGCAGAAGCCTTTTGTGTATCAAGAGAGAATAGGTTGTCTGGGGAGGGTCTGAGAGAACTATAGCCTGGCTGAAGGTGGGTAGGGAGTAGTCAGCCACAAGGCTGAAGGATTAGAGGTTCATGTAGTCATCAGGTAAGACTGGAATCACCGACAGTTGTGGGAATTCATGTGCACTCCAAAGCAGGGCTAGAGGGCTGCCTCCCCAACCACAGCAGCCCTGCCCCTCTCAGGGCTACTGACCCACCTGGCTCCCAAGCTCTGTTTGTTCATATGCTAGTGCCCATTTCAGACAACCCAAGCTGGGCAGATGGTTCCCCAGGAAGAAGACTGGCTCCATTCTGGCAGCTAGTGAAAAATGGGCTTCACATGTCCAAATGTGGCGGAACAGACCCTATGTTCTAGAGGGGGCAGGCAAGCTGTGGAGAAGGTATAAGATTGATTAGTGCACCCCTAGGGTCAACCTGGCAGACCCTGGGGGAAGATAAACCAGTCCCTGGAAGGGAGTGTCTGCTATTATAAGAGCTGTGCTGTACCTGCTAAGAAGGGACACAGATGAAGTGATAGGGCACCCTCAGTATGATTCCCCCAATGTTCCCTGATTTTCTGGTTGACTTCTCAATCCCCAGTGGGATCATAGAACCAGTGGCCAGTAAGACTTCAGCTGGCAGGGTACAGTGGTGCATGCCTATAATCCCAGCGACTCCAGAGGCTGAGACAGGAATATCATGAGTTCAAAGCCAGCCTCAGCAAAAGCAAGGTGCTAAGCAACTCAGTGAGATCCTGTCTCTAAATAAAATACAAAATAGGACTGGGGATGTGGCTCAGTGGTCTAGAGTCCCTGAGTTCAATCCCCAGTGTACCCTACCCCCCAAAAAAAGACTTGAGCTGGCTTGTCCTTCAGATCACTGATAGGCAGTAACCCAAAGCCCTGCCCCTGCCACATCCCTTTGTGAATAAGAGGTTTCCCCAGCATGTAGCCTCTAACCTCCCCTCTCAACACTATCCTCTGAGACGCCTAGAGAAAGTTTACCAAGACAGCTCTAGTCAGGAGGGGTCCTCCCAGATCCTAACCCAGACCTCCCCTCTAGGCTGCAGGTTGGAGACACTCTATCTCAGCTAGCTCATCTCAGGGACTTCTCAGGGCTTCTCCTCAAAGAAGCCCCCCTCACCACTCCTCCTCAGCATCTCACATCTCCTGTGACACCCATCACAGATCAGACCACTCTGTCCTTTGTCCTTCTTTTATAATACCTGTGAGTCTTGCAGGATGAACGCCACATCTGGTTTAAATCACATTTGGTTCCCAGCTCCCATCATCACTGGGTAACAACTCAGTCACCCAACTGAATGACTGCAGATACACATACATTTCCAAGGCTTTAAGGCAAATTCACCTACTCCTTTGCACACTTCAGAAGGGCCTGTATATCCCTTTCTTTCCCAGGTCTTGGGGTAGTGATGGGTAAAGAGGGGTGTGGGCATTAGCCAGATGTGATTTCTGCCTGTAGGGAGCTCAGAATCTTCCTGGAAGATAGACCTTGAACCAAGAAAAGAGGTTTCAAGCCCCTGGTATCAGAGAAGGCCACAGCAACCTGGGATGAGCAGTCTGGCAGCACATCTGGAGACCTGGGGTAGGCTGTTGAAGTCAACAGTGCCTCCTGCAGTGGAACCAGGGGAGCACCCAGTGCCCCAAATCCACAGATCATCTGAAAGCTCTGACTCCACAAGGGCAACTGAGCCCTTCACTCCCTTTCAAAAGCCCTGACCTGGAAGCCCCTCCCACACCACACTGAACTCTGGGCTGGCCTTCCCAGTCCCACTGTCCAGCACCTAAAGCAGAGCAGATCATGACTTGTAAGATTTTAGATAAATCTCCTGCACTTTCTAGATCTCTGTGGTCTCCTAGCTTAAAGCAGAAAGGCTCATCTCTTAGCTGGCATGTGGCTACCCAGAGAAGGTTTGGGCTAGCACACATCTCAGGCTATAAATATTTGCTGGCACTTCCTCAGCTCTTCTTTTAAATGCT
Source organism: Sciurus vulgaris (assembly GCF_902686455.1). Classification (NCBI taxonomy): domain Eukaryota; kingdom Metazoa; phylum Chordata; class Mammalia; order Rodentia; family Sciuridae; genus Sciurus; species Sciurus vulgaris. The sequence continues at coordinate 115,492,513 of NC_136470.1, read as the reverse complement.
CCCTTGGGAGGCAAGCCTCTGGGCAGTGACACCTAGTCCTGGAACCTTAGGGACCCCTCCCCACTGAGGCAGAGCAATTCAGAGTTTTGTGTTTGTTTGGTTTTGGTGCTGGGAATTGAACCCAGGGATACTTTACCACTGAACCACATCCCCAGTTCTTTTTACTTCTTATTTTGAGTGTCTCACTAGATTGCTGAGGGCCTCGCTAAATTACTGAGGCTGGCCTCAAACTTTTTTATTTTCATGGTGCTGGGGATTGAACCCAGGACCTTGTGCATGCAAAGCAAGCACTCTACCAACCGAGCTACATCCCTAGTACTGGCCTCAAATTTTGATCATCCGCCTCAACCTCCTGAGTCGCTGGGATTACAGGTATGTGCCACCACTCCTGCCCAGGGTTTCTGGATGTTGAGGAATTTGACTGTTCCAGGGAGATCACAGTGGAGTTTGAGGCTTTCTCTTTATGATAATGTATATATAAGGTAGGGTCAAGGGGAGGGTGCTGGCTCTGACCCTAGAGGAGAGAAGGTTCCAGGAGTCTAGGCAGTGCTCAGAATCTAAGCCATCAGGTATCTGGGATGACTCCTACATTCCCATCCTGTTGATTATTGTTCTGCTCCAGCAGAAGGCCTTGGCCTTGGATCACTCCTACAGTGCCTTTCTTGGTCTCTTTCTCACCTAAACCCCTCATTTGACTCTGGATAGGAGTTTCAGTGCTACACAAGCCTGCCAGGGCTAGCAGACTTTCTTGGAGTTTCTGCTCAGCTAGACCTTGCTCTGGTTCATGTCAAGTTTAAGCAGGTCATACTGAGTGGGACTCACCAGCAACCTGCAGTTCACTTGAGAAACCTCTAGCAGCTCAGCCCAGTACCCATGATTTTAGCAGTAGGGTCTCAAGTGTGAAGATCCTAGTTGGAGCTATAGTGTGGTACAAAAGCAATTCCCTAGTAGACTGGGAATGTAGCTCAGTAGTAGAGCACTTACTTGCATGCATGAGGCTCTAGGTTCAATCGCTAACCCTGAAAATTAATTAATTAATTAATTAATTAAAAATGAAACAGAAAAAGGCAGAGGCTATCATTGACTTTAGAGGGGAGGCATTTGAGAAATAGACATCCTTTCTTCTCCAGGTGCCTACCAGTTGAGGGTGGGGAAAGATCAGGACCAGGATTTCCCTACCTAGGACATACCCCTTCATCTAGGGCTTGCTTTGGGCTCCTTTCTGCCTAGCCTAGTCTGGGTCTTGGAGCCTAGGAGGAAAAGGGGTGGCAAGAAAAGTAGGCAGGTATTAGGGGTGGGTTGCCAACATACCATTCCATCTTCATACCCCTGCTGGGCCCTGCCATTTCCCTTTTTTGTATAGTCCTGGGGATTGAACCTAAGAGTTTTCTATCACTGAGACACACCTCCAGCCTGTTTTATTCTTTATTTTGAGACAGGATCTTACTAAATTGCCCAGGCTGGCCTTGAATTTGTGAATCTTCTGCCTCAGCCTTCCAAGTGGCCGGGGATTACAGGTATGCACCACCATACCCAGCTCCCACCACCTCCTTGCCTGAGGAGAGTGTGAGCCTTCTTTTCCCACCCCTCCCACCAGTTGACAGGAGAACAGAATTACTATGCCTGCCATTGAGAACCCTGTGGCTTTGTCTGGGCCATGGAGCTGACAAAGTTGGTGGGAATACAAACTCATGAAAAGTGTTACAGACTTTATTATCCTATATATGTGGTGGGGGCACAGACCCAGGTGTTCAGGTTCTGTGGACCCTGTAATGTCCTGTGGGGCTTGGTGGGCAGGGCAGCAGGATCCCCTTTCGAAGTAAAATGGATTTGGGCTGGGGCCACTGTTTACTAGAGGAGATGAGGGATTGCAATGTTTACCTCAAACAACACTTTCTAGTCTCTAGAACTTCCCTGCTTCAGTAAAGGAAATGTGGAAATGAACCAAATCTCAGGCAGGGGTCTTAAACTAGGGATTCTTTGTATCCTTTTAAGTTCAGATGGTCAATCTCTACCCCCAGAAGGGCTGTTGCTATTAGGGTTTTGGCCCTTGTGCCCAAGAAACAGGGAGGCTGGGAGTGGTCTCCCACCTTTCCAGGGGGCCATAAGGCCATGATGGGTCCCTGCTCCCTAGTATTGGGTCACAGGAGAAAGAATTGTGGGGAGGGCTGGGGTTGTGGTTCAGTGGTAGAGTATTTGCCTGACATGAGCGAGGCACTGGGTTTGATCCTCAGCACCACATAAAAATCAGTAAATAAAATAAAGGTCCATTCAGGACCTAGGAAACAATTTGAAAAAAAAAAAAAAGAATTGTGGGAAGTAATCTCCTAGCTCTTTTGTCTCTGGTACCCATCGGATGGCCCTACAGTCCTTTGCTTTGGGGAACCAGGTGTGGGGCTCCAAATCCAAACTCAGGGAATAGGACCTCCACCCAACCAACTGAGGAGATGGGAAACAGACATAGGCCAGAGCTGGTGGGAAGAGTTCTCCTGCTATAGGACTGTCCCATACTTTTTTTTCTTTTTGAAACCTCTTCTCTGGGGGAGGTCCCACTTGTGGTAGCAGCAGTCTGCTACAGGGACAAGTCAAAGTATGTTACCTGCAGACTAGGCAGGTTCAGGCATCTACCTGTCTGTCCTGGACTGTCAGCATCTCTTCTAGTCGGGAGGCAGGTGGGGGCAGGGAGGGGATTCTGGCTCTCATGAATTTACAATGACTAGACTTAATGAAGCAGGTGCCTTGGGATAGAGGACTCTGATGGGTGGGGGGAGGGGCAGCTACTGGACAGTGTCTGCATCCCCTTCCCTCCCTTCATCCCTCTCAGATGCCCTCTGCCCAAATCTGGCAAGCCCAGGGTTCTGCTACGCTAAGCTTCTTAGCACCAGGACACTGCATAAACAACATCTGTCCCCTATTGTCCTAGGGTCTAAGCCTTGGTGTCTTGAGATCCTTAAATGAGCCTGGGGACACAGTGGGGAGGCCTGGGAGGATCCCTGGGGACTCCCCCTGATTCTGCATAGGTATACAGTCACATGGGCTGCACCCTCATCCAGAACTCCCAGGTGTACTGGCTGCTTGTCAAGCCATGCAAAGCCTTCGTATTCTCTTCACAGACCTGGGCCTGGGGGTGGGAGTGGGAAGAAAGCTATCCTACTCTCTAGGGTCTAGTCTGGGTGGAAGAGTCAGGGAGGATTTGGTGATGTCTTCCCTCTGGCCCCTCTTATCGTCCAGCTCTGGCTGGTAGCTATGAGATTTGCGCCCCCCCCCCCCCCAACATTCTAACATTCAGAAAAGGGAAGAAACGAGGTGTCTGAGGATGAGGATTGAGGGGTAGAAATTACCTCAACTGAATTTTAAAAAACCCTGACTGGTTGCCATAGTAACAGAAAGGTGCATCCCATCACCATGGCAACAGGCAAACACCAAGGAGGTCTGCTACTGGATTGGGGATTTGGATGTGGCCAGAGGGGATGGGCAGAGGAGATGGGCCTGGGCTACAGCACTTGGGGATGAGAGTTAGAAAGACCTGGAATTAGTCACCCCCAACCTTTCCAGGGGGCCAGAAGGCTAAGATGGGTCCCTCTTCCTTAGCAGTGGGTCACAGGAGAAAGAATTGTGGGGAGTTATCCCCTAGCTCCCACTACCTATGCCTATCTCACACCATTCCCAGCCTGAGTCTGGAGCTGGGTTCTGAGCCTGCTTACCTGGGTTCTTAGCTGGGCAGAGTCTGGGGCTTGGAGACCATCTAGGTGGGTTCCTAACTCAGGGGTTGACAGTCTGAGAGTCACCATCGCTGGTCACTGGTCGTGAGAAAGAAGTACATGACCAGGGATCAACTCCAGGATACCTATTGAAAAAAGTAATACTCTGAAGACAGTGACATACATCTGGAGGGTTGCCACACACATCTGGAAGATGACTGCACATACCTGGAAGATGTCTACTCAAGGTGGCACTCATCTTTTAGTGTGAGGGTCCAGGAGAGGTAGAAAAGTTCCTGTTCTGTCATCACAGAGACACTCTCAGGGAATCCAGGACAGCCTGATAGCCAGAATCACAGGTGAATTTGGCAGGTCTCAATGCAGGCTCAGCACCATGCAGCCATCACTGTACATGTGACCATTTCACCCCCACATGCTAGGGGCTGGACATTCAGGCTAACTAACCCCATGGTCTGATATTCTACCATCAGAGTGGGTCTCTTGGATTACCCAGGGATGCCATGAGATGCTGGTTAGACACACCTGGGAGCACTGTGGCTCCTAGAGACTAGGGCTTTTCCATTAATGCATTAGTAGTAGTATAGCCAAGCTTCAGAGATTATATGGGCTGCCTGTGGCCTTGGAGACCTGGCTCTGTGTGTGTGTGTGTGTGTGTGTGTGTGTGTGTGTGTGTGTGTGTACATGTGTGCACAGAATAGTCAGCAACAGAGGTGGGGGGTGTAAACTTCCCAGCCTGTCAACTTCAAGTGGGCTTGTTCCAATCTAGACTTCCAGACCTATGCCTAGGTTTCCCTTGAGGGCATGGTCTAGGCACAAGAATACCACAGAGACACAGGAGTATCAGGCAGACTACTTGGCCTGGGCTATCAGGATGGGCCATATAAACCCTCAGGGGTTGCCTGGGATGGACAGAGAAACAAGTATTGGTGGAGGTTTGGAAGACCAGCCCTCAAAGCCAAAGTACAGTGGTGCATGCCTGCAATTCCAGTAACTTGGCAGTCTGAGACAAGAAGATGGCAAGTTCATGGCCAGCCTCAGCAACTTAGTGAGACTCTGTCTCAAAATAAAAACTAAAAAGGGCTCAGTTGTGGTTCAGTGGTAAAGTGCACTGCACCTGGGTTCAATCCCCAGTACCAAAAAGAAAAAAAAAAAAAAAAAAAGGAAGATCAGCCAGCCCTCAGGTAGGGAGGATTTATGACTGGAGAAGTAATTAACAAAACAAAACAAAACAAAAAAAACCCCTAGGGCCATCCCTTCAGGATTCATTGGCCCACTACCTTGTCACCCTAGGTTGATGAATTCTGAGGTACCTGTTGACAGTTGACTGACAACAAAAATTCTGCTAAGAATAGAACCATCCTGGACAGCTGGATGCACCCTACTGACCACATTAGCCCTGAGGATGAATCCCCTTGTCTAATCACCTGAGACCCTTGACTTGGAATCACTGGACTGGCAGGGAGGGGTCACTGATCCTGATCCCTAGTGAGGATGGGGGAATAGTGTATATCCAGGCTGTGCCTCTTACTCATAAATGTGGGCATGTATACACACAGGTACTGCTGGAGCTGCCCCCAGGCCTGTGGCCCTGAGCCTGCATCTATCTCCATCCCTATTCTCTCCCAGAATTGTGCTGTGCCATGTGGGGTACAGCCACTGCAGACCAAGTGTCTTGGGTTCTACAAATGCCTGGGATCACAGGCAAGAGACTGATCCCAGAGCAGAGGACCACAGCCCTGGGCCTAGCTCCACTTTGGCTTCTACACAGCCTCCACCCTGTACCAAATGTACTTGATGGTTCTCTCAGAGAGCTCTGCTGGACAACCCTCAGGCTTTCATGAGGAGAAGGAAGGGAGTCTAGGGCCCATTAGGCAGCAGCCAGAGAGAAGGAGGTAGAAGCTCTCCCTCAGTCTCCTTGGGCTGCCCCCACAACTTCATGATCCTTGAGCCCAGCTTGGCAGAGCTGGGTTGGATGCCTTGTGGGGCCTTTATCCTGTGAGAAGGTTTGGAATCCATGGGTAACTTTATTGGTTACCTGGGCCCCACACCGTGGGCCAGGAACACCTGGAGTCTCATTGGATTCACTATTAATAGGTCAATCTCTGGGTTTCTTTGAATGTCCTAGCTAAGAACTGTCCCTAGTGTGGGTACAGCAGTTCTCCACACAGGAGCACAGGTTAAGTGTGTCCCAAGTGCAATATGCACCTGCCCCCAATACAGGACCTAACACTACACCTGGGTGTGGGTCAGTAGTAGAGTGCTTCTTAGCATTCACAAGGCCATATGTTCAATCCCCAACACACACACACACACACACACACACACTCAAATGTTAAAAACTGGGCCCAGTGGCGCATGTATGTAATCCCAGCTACTTGGGAGGCTGAGTGAAGCAGGAGGATTGTAAACTTGAGGCCAGCCTCCTCAAGTTAGCAAAACCCCGTCTCAAAATTAAAAAAAAAAAAGGCTGGGAACACAGTTCAGTGGGGTAGAACACCCCTGGGTTCAATGCCCTGTACAAAAAAAAAAAAAAAAAAGCGCCATATGTACACCTACCAAAGGACAATATTTATGTTTTACCCACATTCTATCCACCTAGAGCCTGGGAGATGTGTCTTCCTCTCAGATGTAGGATTTATTCATGGAACTGGAATGGTGTACACTGTGAGCTTTGTTCCCTTACAGCTTAGACAGAGTATTCCCTGGAAAAATGCTTAGCCATGTCCCAAGAGGATGTGCCCACACTGGAAGGATGGTATTTACCAGTACTTAGATATACTCAGTAGAGTAAGAATCTGCCCTCCTTTGGGTACAGTATTAATTTTCTCTCCAGCCTGGTATCTGATGTCATTCAGATCCAGTATTTAGCCTGTAAATGGGGTACAGTATTTAATAACCTGCATGTGCACTGGGTACAGTATCTCGCATTCCCTCCAACAGTGTTCCGCTCTCTTGCTCATGAAATGTTCAGCCCCTCCTGCTGTTGGTCCTAGCACCCACATGGGAAGACATATGGGGAGATAGGAAGGAAGGGGAGGGTGGGCCAGCCCAGAAGAGCATATCTTGGGCTGGGGGCCTGAGAAGCCTGGGGATCTATGACCTATGACAGGAGGCTGGATTTTCTTCCCTGACACATTCCCCTCAGCGGGATACTGAGTGGCCCTCCTTCCAGACCCCCACGTCAGTATTGCCTTAACTTGGGGGTTGTGAAGCCATAAAGTCTCCAAGGAAGTCAGAAGGCAAGGTGACAGCATCAGTAGGTAGGAACTCCTATATAAAAGGCCAGTCAGCTTAGTCTGGACCCACTCAATCTGGCTGTGAGGACAGCCAATGTGGTGAGGGATGCAGGGGTCAGGTCTTGCCAGTATGACACCTTGGAGGCAAATCCTTCATCAGCTTCTGTTCCTGGGCCCTGTTCTAAGTCAGGGGCTTTCCCTGTGGCTACCCAGCCCCCTCCCTAGCATGGAACCCAGGAGACTTACCTAGAGAGGTCTACCCTGACCCAGTACCTTGAGACTTGGCTCTGCCCCAGGAAGCTCCAAGTCCTGGGTTTAAGGCTGCTTCTCTCTCTCTTGCTCCCAGGACAAAGGTTTGGACTGGGACCTGGCAGATCTTGCTTATCTCCTCATAAATATTTATAAGGCTCCTGGGGCCAGAGTCTGCAGCTGGCTGGGAGGGGGGTGGGGGTGGGGTGGGGCAGATGCTGCAGAAGGATCTCAAAGCCCTTCCCTAATGAGGGTGTTGAGAGGACAGAGTGCCACCTGGGCCTTGGGATCCTCTGGGAGGAAGAGGACAGATGGACAGCGGGACAGAGTTAGGGAGAGCTTCAGGGACTTGGGCATAATCCAGACCTCCCCATGCACCCTAGGAATGTGGGGAGGAGTCATCCACAGAGGTCAAGGCTATCGGAGACATTGCAGCCTCCTCCCTGAACTGTCCTCCCATGGGACATCCTTGAGAGCTGGCTCCCAATCTTATTGTTCTCAAATTGTGTCCTCACTCTTATAGTGTTCCCCACACAATCTCAGGACAGTGCTTCCCAGCACCCACATTGTCCCAGCCTTGCTCCCAGAACCATGTTTCCCATACTATCCACAAGGAACTGTGTCCTTGCAAACTTCTCTCCTTTTCTACCCCACTCCTTTCTCCTAGAACTGCTCTAGGGGCCCCCATTCTCCCATCTTCCCAGAAGTATGCCCCTGAAGCATCTTCCTGTTCTTCATCCTCCAGACCTGTTCTTCCCTGCATTCAGGGGTCCTCCTTCATCCACTATGAATCCCTTTCCTTGCTGACCACAGGAACAGCAAACCTTTCCATGATCTGAGCACACTGTCCACCCCCAGGATCCTGCTAGCACACCAGCCAGCTCTCCTATGTGCTGTGCATGGGCAGGCACCCTGCTGCCTCCTCATTGGCATGCTGGTGGGGACCACAGGTGGAATCAAAGCTCTCTGCTCAGAGCTGAGCTGCACAGCAGGGGTCTGGGAGCCTTTGTTTCCCTAGTCTGGGGAAGTAGGGGCAGAGAGGGCATATTTTGGGACCCAGAGCTGCCTCCTCACCACCACAGGCAAGCACAGCTGCAGATAAGGGGGACAGACTGAGCCAGTGAACACCCCAGTAGATAATGAAGGGCCATGGAGTATGGATGGCCTTCAGGAAGCCTGGGGGCAAGTCTGCCTACCAAAGCCCAGAGCTCTCATTAGTGGAAGCCTAGGGGGAGAGGCAGCTAAGTGGGTCAGTCCCCTCCCCAGCTGCCTGCCAGGTGTGGGTGAGGAGGATCCTCAGTTTATAGTCCCCCAAGGAAGTCAGTCCTATTCAGAGCCCCTGCCTCCAATCACCCTCATTTCCCTGTTCCTCCAACCCCTCCCTCTGAGCCTCTGCCCCTAGCCCCCTCTAAGTTCTCTGCCTCTCTAATCCCCCTCCCTTAGCCCTCACACTTCATAGAGCCCCTACTTCCTTGAAGGGACCTCCCCCTCTGAGTTCCCTTTTTTCTCTGAGACCCCCTCTAACCCGCCCTTTCCTGCGCCCCCTCTCCTGAGTTCCTCCCTGTCTCTGCAGCCCCCACCTCCAGGTGCCGGCCCTTTAGCCAGCCTCCCCAAGGCATCCTCCAGACTGAGCCACACCTGGGAGAAATTGAAATCTTAGACTCTTCCTACCCCCGCCAATGAAGCAGACATCCCCGTTCTGGCCAGGAAAGGCAGTAAAACAGGGATCCACTGGGGCCAGGCTCAAGGGCTGTGCCAGAACAAGCCTCCAGATTCAGTGAAGGAGCAAGCAGGGCATGTTATAGGCTCCAAGCCAGGGATTTTCTGCTCCCACCCCTGATGCCAACTGGTCTTGGGCATCCAGTCTGGACTCCCAAACTCCCACTTTGCCCTTAATAGTCACAAAGATAATGGTGCTGGCAGATCTATCAGGAATGAGGTGGTGTAGGGGGAGGAAGAGAAATCTGAGGCAACATCTCTGTGCAGGGTGCCTCTCTCAAATTAGGAGAGAGCTGGATGAGGACAAGACACATAGTCTGTCAGCGACTCAACCTTGTAGTCCCCTTTTGCCTCTCTGGTCTTTGGTGGGGCCCTTCCTTGATCAAGGACTTTCCAGAGCTCCCCATTTCTGTCCAGGCCACCTTCCAGGCTCTGAGAAACCTCTGAACATTCTCAACTGGCTGCAGGACAAAGGGTTGAATGTGGGTGCTTCCCTGCCATCCTCGATGTGAGGATAAAATTCTGGGAGGGGCTAAGTGATTGACCTGGTCCCCAGCAAGCTCACCCCAGGCTCAGGGTCACTGCAGTCTGACTACTCTGGGTTCAGCTGCACAAGAGTTAATCTCAGGGTTTCCCCCACCCCACGTGTGCACAGTCGAATTCCAGGAACGCTTTCCATTAAGGACTCTCAGAGCAGATTTCATTTACATTAATAAGAACCAGAAAAATCTGCAGGGCGGGGGGTGGGTATGGTGGTGGTTCAGGCTTGGGGCTGCTTCTCACAGTTTGCTTTTGAATCTGGAAGAGGGCTGTGAAGAGGCTCAAGCGGGGGCTCCTGGTCTTAAAGAAAGGGCCCAGTCTAGCCAAGACTGAGGTGCTGGGGAGAGTTAGGGCCTACCCCACCCTGGGAGAGCCTTCTCTGAGGGAAGAGGCAGCACTCAGCTGATCCTGGAGACTCCTTGCCCAAGAGGGGAAACAGAGCCCAGTTTTGGGGGAGATAGGACACTAACCCATGGAGATATCTGGGCAGGGATAGCAAGAACTTTTGGTGGGTTTGCATGGGTTGTTGATGAGCTCTCTCAATTGGGCATGCTGAGATTCATCTCTGAACCTCAGTTTACCAATCCGTTGCCACTCCCTCTCCTGCCCATGAGGTGTGGCTGCTGTATTGGAAGGGGAGATGCTGTCTTGAGCTCATCTACTTAAGGACATGATGCCCCTTCTTCAGACACCTACTGCTCTAGCCCTCTTTCGACCCTAGAGCTGAGCAGCAACTGGTCCTTTTGAATCTGTTCCATGAGTTCAGGAACCTGTTTCAGATGAAAACCCCCAAGATCCACCTACCTGGAAAAGGGGGAGCCACAGAGTAATTGAGTAAGTACACAAGAGTGTATAAGCTAGGTGGTGGCTTGTGTTGTAGTCATGTTGTAGCCCTGAGGGCCCTTCCCAGCTTCCAGCCAGCTGCTAGAGTAGGTTCCTCCCTTCAAGGGTAGCAAGGGGCTGGGGCTGTAGTTCAGTGGTAGAGTACTTGCCTCACATGAGTAAGGAACTGGGTTCTGATCCTCAGCACCACATAAAATAAAGGAAATAAAATAAAGGCATTGGTAATATTTACAACTTAAAAAAAATTAAAATAAAGGGTAGCAAGAACATCTGATTCCTGCACACTGTGGCAGGACCCAGGCCACACTTCTATGCAGGGTAAACTTGGATTGTCTTGTGTGCCAGTGGCCAGGGCTTTGGATTGGCGTGTGCTGTGGCCTGCAGCACATCTGCATGTAGTGGCTTTACACACCCCCAGGGTGCTGGGGGAAATATGTACACTGCTTGCTGCAGTTGGATAAGTTCTTGGGTAACTCTCTGAGCCTGTGCATGAGGAGGCAGGCATGTTTTTTACTTGTGAATGCATGGCCCCTCAGCCTAGCCAAGAAGTAGGGGAAGAGTGGAATGAAGGGGAAGAAGCCCCAGTTCTGGTATCCTTCAGGATTTGGGCTCAGCCTGTCTTTTCTGGTCCTGTGGATTGGGCATCTTCTGGTGGTTGGTTGTGTTGGGTTGGGGAACCTTAGGCTAAAACCAACCCTGCAGGGCAGACTGGTCTGGGCTCCCACACCTTCACCCACCCTGCCTCTAGCCCAAGCCAGGAGATGGTGGGGAACTTAATTGCTCCCATGAATCATTCTCAAATAGCCTTTTTTCCAGGAGGACACAGAGAGTGGTGATGCCCATCTGGAACTTGGATCCCAAAGATCGGAACCTGACTTGTCATGTAGGAAAGTGTTCCTCCTTTTCCCACTTGCTATGGCCTCCCCCATCCGTATGGAGAATTTACTCATAGTTCGGCGTCTATCTCAGCAGTGCAACAGACTCCCCTGGACCCCTATGTGCTACCCACTCCTCCCCTCTTACCCCATCAGCCTCCCACCCCTTGAAGCCCTGCAGACTTTTTCAGTTCCTATTCCCAGCATCATGTAGGAATTGTTCTTTGTTTATTTTCCTGCTTCTCCTTTTCTGTCTTCTTTCCAGGGTGTTAGGGAATTCCTAAGGCTCTGTTCACTTCAGAATTGGAGTGCATCAGTGCTTGACCTTGTCCATATAGGAGGACCCATTTCCACTGAACTCTTAGGACCCCAATCAACTGGGTGGGCCATCCAGGTTGGAATCCAGTTTGTGTTCACCTGCGGGGTCCAACCTAGTAACCTTCAGCAACTGCTTTTCTACTTTAAACTGAATGAAAGTGGTGCTTGGACTAAGCAGGACCCTATATCCTTGGTTTGTCTGTCCTGCTGGAAAACTTTCTGGTTAGGTGTGACCAACTCCACATGGGACTCTGATCTTAATCCAAGTTCCAGGGTCCACCCCCTCCTGCCACCTTTTGGGAGGCTGTGGTGAGGACCTTGGCCATTCCCTGCTTCTATCTGGGAGCCCTGGGCAAATTTTCTCCCAGCTCCATAGACTGCAGAGATGGAAACTGCAGGTCTGATGTGAGTTCTGTCAAGAGTATTTCTGTGAGTCAATAATTACACAGTTGGGTGAAGGGAGTGTGAGAGGCACAAATGCATTTTATCGACTCAAGAAATTATCTAGGTTGGCAAGAATTGCTAAGAGACTGAAGCACTTAGTGTGCACATGGCCAGCCTGGCTCTTGCCCTCATCTGGGTACTACGGGAACAACTTCCCCTTTTAACCAGTAGGGATCCTTGGTGGAGAGAGATAAGGGAGCCTCAGGAAATAATGCTAGTAGGGGCTGGGGAGATAGCTCAGTCGGTAGAGTGCTGGCCTTGTAAGCACAAGGCCCTGGGTTCGATCCCTGCCCCCCCCCCCAAAAAAAAAAATAGTGCTAGTAGCCTTGGGGCTTACTGGTTCCACACAAGAAGCTTTAAGGCACAAATTCTTGTCATGTCTTCCTGAATCTGAGAGACCTGGGAAGAGGCTTTGGGAACCTCCAGTACCCCAAGAATTGAGAGACCTGGGAAGAGGCTTTGGGAACCTCCAGTACCCCAAGAATTGAGAGACCTGGGAAGAGGCTTTGGGAACCTCCAGTACCCCAAGAATTGGTGGGACACCCTCCCACTACCACCATCAAAATGAGCCTGGCCCGATAGATTATGGAGTGCTGCCACCTGGTGGCCACTAGCACTACAGTACTCCCCTCCAGGGCCCTGTCTCCAGTAATCTCCCCCACCATGCCCCACCTGAAGGCATTTGTTATCCACCCTCCTCCCCGAATAAGGGTGACTGGGCTCCAGGCACCCTGAAGACCCCCAGCCAGACTATGCATGCCTGGGGAGCTTAGCTCAGGCCTGGCTGCTCATCTGGGCTTTGCAACTTGTTTGATGCATAGCCATGACAGCTGCTCCTGGATGGCCCTCAAAGGTCTGCACATTGCAGCAGCTGTCCCAGCCAAGGGCAGTCTGGACTTTGGGAACCCTGGAAGTTCTCTCTAGGTCAGCAAAATCTCAGGCATGGTTGGGAGATATGGCAGTTCTGTGGGCAGAACTGAGCATACCCTTCCCAGGACCTGGGGTTGAAGATAATCTTGATGGAGAATGCCTGTCCTATGCTTCAATCTCAGGTTCTCAGGGATCTGGGCCCCAAGATACAGCCTGCCAAAACCTAAAGAACTGGGACCAGCCGGGCACAATGGCACACCCCTGTAATTCCTAATTCAGGAGGCTGAGGCAGGAGGATCCCAAGTTTGAGGTCTGCCTTGGCAATTTAGTGAGATGCTGCCTCAAAATAAAAAAACCTGGGGCTGGGTTGACTCAGTGGTAGAGCGTTTGCCTAGCATGTGTGAGGCACTGGGTTCAATTCTCAGTACCACATAAAATTAAATGAACAAAATAAAGGCATTGTGTCCATCTGGAACTAAAAATTTTAAAATAAACAAAAATAAATAAATAAAAAGTACTGGGGGTGTAGCTCAGTGGTAGAATACCTCAGGGTTCCAGTACCACAAAACACCAAAAACAAAAAAAGAATTTTGGAGTTGGGCATGGTGGCAGAAGCTTGTAATCTCAGCTATTCAGGAAGCTGAGACAGGAGGATCTTAAGTTTGAAGCCAACCTAGGTAACTTAGCAAGACCTCACCTCAAAAACTAAAGGGGTTGGAGATGTGGCTCAGTGGTAAAGCACTTCTAGGTTCAATCCCCAGTACCACAAAATAAATAGGGATGATAGCTATAGTCACTTGGCTAGATAGGTTAGTGACAGGTGTGGCTGTAGAACAGGTTGAAAAGTCAGAGGGAGTCTCCAGCTTCTCTGAGAAGCTGGCTCAGGTCCTCACATATTCACTGAAGCACCCCCCCCCCCTTTTTTTTTTTTTTTACCACTGAGCTACATTCTGTCTTTTATTTTTTGTACCGGGGATTTAACTCAGAGGCACTTCATCACTGAACCACAATCTTGGCACATTTTATTTTGTATTGAGACAGGTTCTTCTAAGTTGCTTAGGACCTCACTAGATTGCTGAGGCTGGCCTTGAACTTGTGATCCTTCTGTCTCTGCCTTGAGTCACTGGGATTATAGCCATGTGCCACCATGCCCAGCTTTTTAAAAATTTGAAACAATATCTTGTCAATTTGGTTAGGTTCTTGCCAAACTGCAGAGGCTGGCCTCACACTTGAGCCATTCCTGCCTCAGCCTGCAGGTGTATGCCACCGCAGCCAACAGGAACCCTCAATTTTATATTGTAAGAAAGGCCACAGATTGCTGATAGTAGATGCTATGGTCCAGAGTAGTCTGTATGGAGGCATAGAGAATAGCAACAAGGAGAGTGGGAAGGATTCAAGTGCCTTTCCCAGTGTGGGGAAACCAACCCAAGGCAGAAGATGACTGATGGTGGGGCAAGCTCCCCTAGGAAAAGCTTTCAGCCAGGCTTTAATGCATTGAGTGTACATAATTAAGAGCTTCCCAGATCCCATTATGCCTGTGTTCACCTGAAGAGCTAGCTGTCCATGCTGCCTGTCAGATGCAGTTAATTAGGTTGCTTGTGATTGCTGCTCAGGTGCTGGAGCATCAGCATCTCCCCTGAGGCATCGGTGGTGGGGCCAATCTGTTCTCAGGAGTACCTATCCTGGTAGACACTGGTCTGGCATATACATTCCCTGTCTGGGCTTTGGAAACTTGGGGCCTCATTTGTGAGGTTCTCAAGGCTTTCTGAAAACCTATACTTGGGAGTTTTGCATTTGTTTCTATCTCTCCCTAGCAAAGCAAAAGGTAGGCTCAACCACTCCAAGGCACCACCCAGGTGCCTAGAGGTGGACCTGTGTCTTGAAAGTTCCTACTTTCAACTATATAAGGGTCAGGCTTACCTTAGGAATATGTGGCCATCCACCAAAGTCATGAAGTCTAGAACAAGTTTCAAGAAAAGGCTGCCTTTCCTGATTATATACACAATCTATGGAGTTCCAAATCTGTTTGGCCAGATAAGGCAATATGAAAACCTATCAAGTCACCTGGTCCTCAGAAAAACCTCTGTCACCAAGCATACTTTCTACCCTCAAACATGGTCTCTTTCCTGGTGCTGGAGACAAGGATGGGATGACACCATCTAGAATGGAAAACCCTGCAATACCCTGGAGAACCCTCTCAGCAGTTGAGAAGACAGAAAGTAAGTGGAGTTATGGTTGATTTCCATGTAGTTTTAAAACATGTTGGGCTGGGGATATAGCTCAGTTGGCAGAGTGCCTGCCTGGCAAGTACAAGGCCCTGGGTTCAATCCCCAGCCCCTAGCCCCACCCAAAAAAAAAAAAAAAAAAAAAAAATTAAACTCTGAAACTTAAAAAAAAAAATCTGAACATGATGCTGGAAGTGTGGTTCAGTGGTAGACATGAATGATGGGGGCAAGGAAAGTGAATAAAAAATACTCCTTGTAAAAAACCACCAGACCTGACTAGCTCAGACATGCTTTACCCACTCACTCACCTAAGAAAAAAGAGACACCATACACCCATTTTTTCAAGGTATTTCTTTTGTAAAGGAGCCAGATTTGGCAACTAGACTGAAAATCTTCCAAAATTCTGTACAAATGTGTAATATACAAATATACACAAGGCTTCTGCCAAGAAAAGACATCACAAGGACAAATGACAGAGGTGGCTTCAGTGTCACTTACCACCTAGGGCATCTCAAACCCTCAGGAAGGAGGGACCACAACATAGATTACACATGTAAAACACACTACATTACACTATGTACACGGAAGTATAAAAAGCCCACTGTCCCCTCTGGTCTATTCACAAGCCCTAGGATGGGAAGGAAGGCCATTTACCAGATAACCCACATAAGGGAGCTCCTTTTAAGTGGGGAGGGAGAACCCTGAAGAATGAAGTGGTTCACCCTAAAAAACTATTAACAGCACAAGGCATGCCCTTAGGCATAAGAGTGAATTGAGGACATGGCCCACTCCTTGCACTCCTTGGAGCTCCTCGTCATCTCTCTCTCTCTTACAATCTCACTCCATTTCAGTGAATCGGGCAAACATGGCTTTCCGGACAGCATCTTTGTAGGAATCAGCACCTGACAACCCATATGCACTGCCTTTGGCTCCCAGGCCAGCTCCTTTTAGCCGGACTTGAGCCTGGGGAAACAAAAAAGACTGTTAGCAGCTGGCAGGTACAGTGTAGATTATTCCCATCTCTCATCCAGCCCATTCCTTACCAAGCAGGACCACCCACCAGGAGATGCCAAGTTTATGTGAAGGCAAGATTCAAGGCTAGAGACCTGGGGTAGGTTTAAAGACTGGAGCAAAAGTGGGCTAAAGAAGACAGTCAGGTGAAGCTGTATCCTTCCTCATGACTGCTTAAACAAGTATTCATGCTTAGTAAGGACCCCAAAGCATTCCACTGAAGCCCGGGGAAGGCCTGATAATTACAGGCACAAATTACCACAGGACAGCCAATGTCAGCATAACTCACATGCAAAGGATAAACATGGTCTGTAAATGTCTGATCTAAGCTATACTGTGTCAAGACAGCGTGGAAGCAATCATTGGTGGGTGGAGCTCTTGCCGAGGCCAGTGCATGAGGGCCTCTGATCCTGAAATTATGCCTCAATCTGGGCTCTGACCAATTAAGGACTGGAGGTGGGGGCAGTACTGAGGACTGAACCTAGAAGTGCTCAATCACTGAGATACATTCCAGGATGGCCTCAAACTTGTGATCCTCCTTCAGCCTCCCAAATTGCTGGTGTGTGACAGCACATTCAGCTTAAATTTTAATTTTTAAAGATATAAAGGAGGGGGGCTGGGGATATAACTCAGTTGGTAGAGTGCTTGCCTTGCAAGCATAAGGCCCTGGGTTCAATCCCCGGCACTGAAAGAAAAAAAACAGAAAAAGATACAAAGGAGGGTGGGGCTGGGGTTGTGGCTCAGTAGTAGAGCACTTGCCTGGCATGCATGAGGCACTGGGTTTGATTCTCAGCACCACATACAAAAAAATAAAGTTTCATCAACAATTAACAAAAATAAGGAGGGTGAAATGAGGGAGGGCTGCGGGGAACAAACCCAGTTAGGGATGAGGGTATGACCAGCAAGTCTGTGCTAAGGTAAAGCTGCTATCCGTTCCAGACTTTCTCAGCCATTTTCTCTCCCATCTTTTTCAAGAAGGCCTGTAACCCAGCATCCACAGACCCCATTCCTACTGCTTACCTCAATGGGAGCTGTGATGCCTTGACACTTTCTTCCCAAGCCCGAGCCTTCCCGCCAGCCCATGGCCTGCAGCATCTTGTTGCCAATGTTACTGTGGTCAATGCCATCTTTGGTGGGCTGCTCGTAATTCCTGCCAGTGGCAAACACACAGTTACTTAAAACAGCCAAAGCCCCAGCTAATGAACTGGAAAATGGTGCACATCACATACACAGTGCCAGCATCAAACTGCTTCTTGCGCTTGGGCTCTGGAGGTTCTGGAATGCCATACTTCTCTCGTCTTTCTGCAGCTCGATCTCGATATTTCATCTATGTGGAAGAAAAAACACTGCTAGAAAAAATTCAGACTCTAGCCTATTGAATGTACCTATACTATTTTTAACCTGGAGTATGGCTTTTTAAAGTTTTTATTTTATTATTTATTTATTTATATTTTTTAGGTACTGGGGATTGAACTCAGGAGTGCTCAGTAGTGAATCACAACTCCAGTCCTTTTTATTTTTGAGACGGGTCTCTCCAAGTTGCCCAGGACCTCACTATATTGCTGAGGCTGGCCTTGACCTGGAGATCCTCCTGCCTCAGCCTCCTGAGTTACTGGGATTACAGGCGTGTGCTACCATGCCCAGCTACGGAGCTTGGTTTTGAGCCTGCTTTTCAAAAAAAATAGGTATTTTTAGTTGTAGCTGGATATAATATTTTTATTTTACTTATTATTATTATTTTTAATGTGGTGCTGAACCCAGTGCCTCACATGTGCTAGGAAAGTACTCTAAAACCAAGCTATTCCCAGTTCTTGGGCCTGGTTTTAAGTACCAAATTCTCTTGCTTCTCTCACCTCACTTAGTCACATTGCCTGTCAAGGTCCTAAGGCAAGAGGCAGAGTTGCCAGTCCCCCCCTCAGCATTTGGACAGGCCTACCTCCAAAGACAGATAGCGTCAAGGAGGCTTCCAGAGATTTACCCAGCAGTCCCTGGGGAAGATGGCACCATAACCAGTGGGAAGAAGGGAAAAGCAAAGGCCTTAAAATACAGACACCTCAGAATTATCTCAGGGTAGGGAATTTCTAACCCAGTCTTTTTAACTTGATACTAGGAATTAAACTCACAGGCACTCATCCACTGAGCCACATTCCCAGTCCTATTTTGTATTTTATTTAGAGACAGGGTCTCACTGAGTTTAGTACCTTGCTTTTTTTGCTGAGGCTAGCTTTGAACTCATGATCCTCCTACCTCAGCCTCCCAAGCCACTGGGATTATAGGCATGCGCCAAAATGCCCAGCCTAACCCACAGTATTCATTTGCATTTAAAATCCTATCTGAAGCAGGCAGGGTGGTGCACACTTGTAATTCCAGCAACTGTGGAGACCAAACCAGGAGAATTCCAAGTCTGAAGCCAGCCTCAGCAATGTACCAAGAGTCTGTCTCAAAATAATTCAAGAATGGGGCTGGGGATATAGCTCAAAAGTAAAGTGTCCGTGAGTTGTATACTCAGTACTGGGAGAAAGCAAAACTAAATAGAACAAACAACCCTAGCCTGCTTAGTCCCCAACCTGCCTCATCAACCACCAGCACCAACTGCTTGCCCATTATTGGCATCACAGTCTTCTACCTTTGTCTTTAGCCCGGAATGTCATGCCCTGCCTATCCCTTCCTTCCACATCATCTGCAATATCATGCCCTGCTAGCTCCTAGGCCTCATTTGTACCTCCCTTATGGCCCATGAAGGGTTCCCTGGCCAGGCCAAAGAACATTCTCCCCTTGATAAAACCCAGTGTTTGTCACCAGTAAGAGTTTGACATTCAGTACCTATGAGCAGTCTTGAAATTGTGCTAGTTTTGTGTACCCCCATGAAGGGACAGTGTGGGGCTCACAAATATACCTGGGTCTAGTCTACATAAGCTATAATGGCTGGGTGACAAGTGTATTAGAAATCCTTCTATCCTGCTCCAGGAACCTGAAACTAAATGCTACAAATAAAAGTGAAAGGCAACCTGGGTATGGTGGTGCACACCCATAGTCCCAGTTACTCGGGAGGCTGAGGAAAAAAAGATTGCTTAAGACCAAGAGTTCAGACACAGCCTGGGTAACACAGCAAGGCTCTGTGTCTCAACCAACCAACCAAAGCAAAATCAAAGCAAAATCAAAACAAAAACTGCTAAAGGCAGATATCCTGAGATAAGTCCTCCTTTTGGCACAGTTTCTGATTCACCTCTCTCTCCCTCAGCTCCAAGGCTTCCAGCTCCTGTTCACTCAACCTGGATCGTCGGTAGATGTCCATGTTTTGCTATGTAAGAGATTTTATAGATACAGTTAGAATTCAGGCCATCCTAATGTGAGATGACCTAACATTAGCATTGTGTTCTAAAAGCCAAAACCTAATTCAATACACTATGGCATCAAAACCAGCACCTGGAGAGTGTGGAGATGTAATGTTCCCCTCCATTCTATACTTCCTAAAACACAACCATTCAACAGGAGAAACTTACTGAACCTTCACCATCGTCAGGGTACACTTATCATCTCCCTGCCTCCCTTTCCCACCTCCAATCGGCTTAGGGAAACAAGCAAGGCCACCTTGTGTAAGTCTGAGAGCTGCTGGTGCCTGACCAGGGCATCTTTGTTTGGGAACTGGCGACGGCAGAGCAGGCAGGCCATCTTCTTCCAGTCAGCCAGCTTCTCTTCCTCACTCTCAAGTCTCTCTACCAGTTCTTCCTCATTGTCACTGTCACCACTGTAAGCAGCAACCAGACCCCTCTGGGGACACAAGAACAGGTCACTGGAAATGCACAACAGGAAGACAGTAATGGCTATGTATGTGGATAAAGTGATGCCTAATCCAAAATGTGAGTGAATTCTCATTACTGTGTCATCCTTTAGTAATGAATCACATTTTATTCATTAACTGTATGAAGCAGTCAAGTTCTTGAGTATTGGGCCTGAGAGCCTTGTGGTACTAACCCTCTTGGAACCCAAGAAATGTGCTCTTGGATGAGTGTTTTCAAACCATCAACCATGTATAAAAACCCCCAAGATAGCAATAGATCAAGAGTAAACAGCTCAATTGGACCAGTATCTATCACGTACAGGGTTTTCTTATTTAATTTTCTCTTTTCAGACCATTAAAACTTCTATTTACAGATGCAACAAATCTCAGTTAACCAAGTTTAGGAATTCAGGCTTCATTACTGCTCAAGCTCACCCATTTTCAAGTATAGAAAACAAATTCCTGGTCGTGGATTCTGTGTGTGCTCCAAACACCCAGAAAGACCACATATAGTTTTAAGTAGAAATCACAATAGCCAACATGTAGTTGAAATTCAAAGCCACACACAAATTACAGATATGGTCTTTAAAAATACAAGTGATATTTTCTTACTTTGAGTGGATTCTCCTCATCTCCATTTCGTACCAATTCTGGGATGAGCTGCTGCCTTTCAGCTAAGGCTCCCTGGGAAACAGAACAAGTCATAAGCCTCTAGTTTTACAAAGGCTCCCATTATGAAGTGAGACCATTGCTACTACCATTACCTTCTTCTCAAAGAGAGCAAAGCCAGCATCTGCTGCAGCAGATTCTCTCCTTTCTTCTTCCCTCAAGGAACTGACAGGTTGAAAGCTGTTTTTAAAATTTTCTTTTTGCTTGTTTAAACTCTTAGCCCAGCGTTCCATGTCTTTGGCAATCTAATGTCAAACAACAAACACCATCAAAAAACATTTCAGTACCCTGTACCATTGCAATGAACCATTAAGGATCTTATCTCAATCACATGGGGTATAACAAACCTTCTTTTACCTCTTCATACAAATATTTCCATAGATGCTATCACATACAACTACATGAAACTTTCAGGACTGTTTCGTTTTGTTATGGCTGGGCTTCAAACCCAGGGTCTTGCACATGTCAGGCAAGTGTTCTACCACTAAGCTACATCTCTGCAGTTTTTTTTTTGGTACCGGGAACTGAATCCGTTTTTATTTAGAGACAGGGTCTCACTAAGCTTCTGAGAGCCTTGCTAAGTTGCTGAGGCTGACTCCTTGAACTTGTGATCCTTCTGCCTCAGCTTCCTGAGTTGCTGGGATTACAGCTGTGCAGCATCACCCCTGGCTCAGTCCAGTTTTTAGGTATCTAAATAAAGCTGATGAAAGTGCTACAACACAAAAATGAAGAATTAAGCTGTTCGAATACCCTAAGGAGAGAATTAAGGGTCCCTGGCTGGTCATATTCTCACCTGCTGGGCTGTTTTACTCTTGGGTTTTTCCTTTTTCTCCTTCCCCTCTTTTGTGGGAGGCAGACCTGTCTGCTGGTGGGAGGTAGACTCTGCAGCTGGCACATAGGTCTCTTTCTCACCATCCCAGTAAAGATACTGCTGTGTTAAGGAATTATAGTAGTACTAGAAGGAAAAAAACAAACAAATAAAAAAATACAATTAATGCAGGCTTTCCACTATGTCAAACTTTTAAAAAAATGGTATGGAGGATTGAACTCAGAGCACTGTATCCACGAAGCAAGCGCTCTACCACTGAGTTATGTCCCTGCTATATCAAAAAAAGAAATATTCTGTCAAAAAAAGCAGGTCAAAGTCGTTTTTGTCAAAAAAACAAAACAAAACAAAAGGTGGCATGGTGGTACACGCCCATAACGACTTGGGAGGCTAAGGTAGGAGGATCACAAGTTCAAAGCCAGCACCAGCAACTTAGTGAGGCCCTAAGCAACTTATAGAGACCTGTCTTAAAAAAAAAAAAAAAGGGATGGGGAAGTGGCTCAATGGGAAAGTGCCCCTGGGTTCAATCTCTGGTACCACCCCCCCCCCAAAAAAAATTACACAAGCCAGGTGGCCAGATGGACATGTCATGAGACCCGCATCCTCTGTGAAAAGCAGTTAACAGCTCTTCACCAGGTTCAGTCATATAGAACCCTTCAGATTTCCAGGAAACCAGAGTTGTGAACATTAGCTAGGGAGCCTAGGAGGAGGTACGGTGAAGGAACCCAGGCTCAACAGGAATTGTAATAGGACAGGTGACAGTTTTCTCTCCTTTATTTCTGTCACTCACTACCTGCTCAACAGGGATACAAGACAGTATCTGTTATGTTTCCTCGGGGGAATGCAGGGTGGGCAACAGATACAGAAGTACACCAAGAAGAGATTGCTAGGGAAATGGCCAGACTGCACAAATTAGAGTGGAAAAACTGCAGACTAGTGGCACACAGCTCCATATTTCCCTTCTCAGAATCCACTAGTTGTCAATGCCAAGTTCTTGCTAAGAGTATTTATTTTAGGGGCTGGGGATATAGCTCAATTGGTAGAGTGCTTGCTTTAAAAAAAAAAAAAAAAAAAAAAAAAAAAAAAGTATTTATTTTACTATTCTCTCTATATAGCTGCTAGTCATAAATATTTATTTATGGAGTGTTAAAGTTGCTTTTCGTTTTCAGGAGTTATATATACCACTAAAATAAAGCACCACTACACAGATCTGCTAAATTTTATCCTCAATACAGAGGGGCACGCTAAGTAAAAGAAGATGCAGTTGGGTATGGTGGTGCTATAATCCCAGCATCTCAGCAAGCTAAGGCAGGAGGATCTCAAGTTTGAGGCCAGCCTCAAGCACCTTAGTGAAGTCCTAAGCAACTTAGTGAGAACCTGTCTTAAAATAGAAAATAAACGGCTGGGATATGGCTCAGTTGGTAGAGTGTCTGCCTCGTAAGCACAAGGCGCTGGGTTCAATCCCCAGTACCGCAAAAAAAAGAAAATAAAAAGGGCTGGGGATGTGGCTCAGTGGTAAAGCACCCCTGGGTTCAATCCCTGGTACCTGCTCCTCCCTGGAAAAATATTGAAAGACACTGTACACAGAAGGACACATATTGTCTGATTCCATTTATATGAAATGTCTAAAACAGATAAATCCATAGAGACAAAAAATAGATTAGTGATTACTGGGTAGAGGTGGGGAGAGAATATACAGTAACTATTTAATGGGTACAGGGTTTCTCCTTGGGATGATGAAAATATTCTGGGATTAGACAGTGGTGACACAGGCATGACAGTGGGAATATAGTAAAAACTACTGCATTATATACTCTAATTGGTTAAAATGGTGAATTCTGTTATGTGGATTTTTTCTCAATTAAAAAAAAAAAAAAAAAAAAAAACAGAAAAAACCACAATTAAAATCTTCTAGCTAGGTCTTTGCATGAATCTTGACAAAATTATCTCTGATAACAAAAACCAGAATAGTGGTTACTAATGGGGGAAGGTGCTGACTAGCAAGAGGTCTGAGGGACCTTTCAGGTAGGGTGAGAATGTTCTGAGTGATGGTATAAATATAAATATGTTATCCATGCAAAGTTTGGAAGAATTGCACACTTCAGTCTTTTTATGTGTGTGGAACTAGGGACCAAACTCAGAGGTGCTTTACTACTAAACTTCATCCCTAGCCAGTTTAATTTCTGAAAAAATTTATTTATTTATTTATGAACTCTCTGGCACTTTGTCACTGAACTATATCCCATCCTTTTTTCATTTTGAGACAGGGTCTCACTAAGTTGTTGAGGTTGGCCTTGAATTTACAATCCTCCTGCCTCGGACCTCAGAGTCCCTGGAATTATAGGTATGTGTCACTGTGTCAGGTTCAGTCACTTTTGAGACTGGATCCAAGTTGTCCAGGGTGGCCTTGGACTTGAAATCCTCCTGCTTCAGCTTCCCAAGTAGCTGGGATTATTATAGGCATGTGTCACTATCCTGGCCACACTTGAATCTTAAGCATTTCTTTACATGAACATTATACCTCAAAACTTTTCCTTTTTTTTTTTTTTTTTTTTTTTGGTGGTACTGGGGAACTAGGACCTTGCACACGCTAGGCAAGCAATCTACCAGTAAGCTATATCCCCAGTCTTCAAAACATTTTTTTGACCTTAAATTTAAAAATTTAAATCCTAAATAAAAATTACACCTTGGTGGCTTTGAAGAAATTAAAACTTACCTGCGCACTGGGTATACAGAGCAGTGATACAGCATGCTCAAGGCCCTAGAGATTTCATCCCCAGCACCACACAAAAACACCCAAACAACAAAAACAACTTATTTGGGTTATAAACCAGGGAATATTTTATCTCATACTTCAGAAATAAAATAAGTGAAACAAAGATGCTACTGAAGCTGAGGAGTAAAATAGCACACTTACTTGTGAGTTGGGGTCATAGTAGAGCCCTGTTATTGGATCATAATAATATCCTGAAGATTCATCATACTGGTAAGTGGATGTGTCAGGTACTGCTACAAAGACAAAAGTCAGCACAGTCATTCCAGGTAAGAAACTAGCTTTATTTCTAAGCCAGTAAGATGAAGCAGGCCTTAATATTCTTTTTCTCACATCCCCAAGTGTCCCTCTGACACCCACAAAGGGAGAGGAACTTTTATTAAACAAAGACACAACTAGGACCTTCCAACTGTCAACAGTCCCATGAGGTTTGGCTTACCATATTTGGTACCAGGAACTACACCAGTGGGGGAAGCAGCTGGGGCCTGTGTACTTGTGCTAGTGCTAGGCTGTGCTTCCTCAGTCTGGAAAGAACAGCAGCTTCAATATAATTTCAACTGTAAAGTCTTTTAAGAGAACTAAACCACTGCAATAATCTAGGAGGAAGGGCTCCCCTGACAAGATATTCTGCAACAAGGATTGAAGGCAATCCTTCAGCATAATATATATTGATAACTTTTTTCCTAAAGGTCAAGTTGAAGCATGCACACTCCATTTGGAGTTTTATTTTTAAAATATATGCACATACATACAATAAAATTATTTTACTATCTAATACTATAAGACAGATAAACGTGCTGGAATGTGTATTACTCAATCCTGGTTTATACAGCAGGAAAGATAGTATTTGTACAGCAACACGAAGTTTCCCCAACAGTCTTGCAGTCTGCATTTAAGAGAACAAGATTACCGGAGAGCCAGGTGGATTGGAAGTCTGATTATACAACTGGGGACTCTGGGATACCACAGCTGCTGAGGTGGTGTTCACTGCTGTGCCTGGTGATAAAGAGGTTAAGAGAGCTTAGGCATTAAACTTCAAGCGAACCATTTATATCTGTAAAGCCCAATCTAGTCTTCTGTCTTTATCTTCCCTTAGTACTAGGGGCTG
The DNA here is from genome assembly GCF_902686455.1 of Sciurus vulgaris. Taxonomy (NCBI): domain Eukaryota; kingdom Metazoa; phylum Chordata; class Mammalia; order Rodentia; family Sciuridae; genus Sciurus; species Sciurus vulgaris. The sequence goes on along the minus strand of NC_136470.1, from coordinate 115,467,304 downwards.
AACCTGGGCACTTCACCAGTGAGCTATATCCCCAGCCCTATTTCATAGTTTATTTTATTTTGAGACAGGGTCTTCCTAAGTTGCTGAAGCTGGTCTCTAACTTAGCCTCCTGAGTAGCTAGGATCATAGATGTGCACAACCATACCCAGCACAGTCTTCTGTCCTTGTATATAAGTTCCTTTTTTTTTAATTTTTTCAGTTGTCAATGGACCTTTATTTATTTTTATATGTGGTGATGAGAATCAAACCCAATGCCTCCCACATGTTGGGCAAGCACTCTGCCACTGAGTTACAACCCCAATCCCAACAGTTCTTAACTTAGTTCCCACTCGGGATCTGGAATCTATGACACTTTCATCTTCTTATAATCCTACTTAAATGTGATATGCGAAGTTAAGGATTCTGTATGATGGCTAAGAAGGAAGTGGAGGGGAAAAAAAGCTGTATTTGCTCTGGGTTGAGAAAAGACTGGTATACAAGGCTTTTATAATTCTGGAATGAAAACTTGAGGAGAGGCTTCCTGACCCTTTTGATTGGTATGTGAGCACAACTCTAAAGCCTCTCTGCCCTCTCTGCTCACCTGAACTTATGACTTCTAACACAGAGCTGAATTTCAAGAATAAAACTCCTTATAACACATTGGCTCTTGATATACACTAACAACCCTAACCTTCCCCAGAACCTTGGGTATATGGTGACAGTCATGGATGTACCCTCCATATTCTTGTAGGGATATGAACTTGAAGCTTTGGGTTTAGTTAAGTAAGATACCTTGTCATATTTCCTCAACCTTAAATTGCTTAAACAAAAGGCAAAAAGGAGATGAAGCTTATTACCTGATGCAGATGTTGCATCAGATTCCAATCCTCCAGCTTGTTGCTGATAAAACTGCTGGTAATCCTGTGAGTACTGAAGGAAAGTCCACCATTAAAGTTGCTATTCTCAGACATACTCTACAGAGTAGATGCTGAAAGCTGTTCAAATCCACCTACCTGAGCATACTGGGCATAACCATCTTGTCCTGGCTGTAGGTAACTGTAGTCAACACTGCCTCCTTCGCCACTTTGAGACTGCAAAATATTAAATGAAAAGCAACCAAAGACAAATTTAGTGAATATCAAGTAAAAAAGCTAGGAAGCACCCTGTAAAAATATCCAGAGTTTCTATTTCAAGTATCACAGGAGAGGTCATTTGGGAGCCATGAATACACTACTCCAAGCAAAAAGATACTTTCTCTTACCTGGGTAGATGACCACTGAGCAGCAGCAATAGCTGTACTTGCCACAGAGAAGGCGCTGACCCGGTTGCCATCTGGGAGGACCAAGTCTCTGAAACCACAAAGATCCAATCAGGTGATTCTATCTCAGTTTGTCCCCAATTAGTGTCCCCATACTACCAAAGGAGCAGTAATTGACACCAGTCTTTTGTCAGCCCTCAAATGTGGCCAAGGTCACATTTCACAGGGGGAAGGGTCTTGGTGGGCCAATTTCTTAGTAGGCAAGTGTCTTTGTTATATATCACTGCTCTACTTCAAAGTGTCACCTAAAAAAATATCTGTTGGATGAATAATGATACTAGAAAAGAGCACTAGACCGAAGCTCTATATACATGAAGCTACAAGCATGCAGTTATGCAGGAAAGGATTATTTCCAGATGGGCTTGCACTATACTGCTGCAGTTTGCACAGAACATGTTCTCAATCCATCTGCCAAGCTTTGCCTTTATCCTGTTTTGAAACCATTTCTGGCAACCACTATTAACTGGAATAAGCTCTAAGAAAGAAAATCTACTCCCTCTTAGCCTTCAACTAGCGAGAAGAGTATCTCAGTGTTATGAGCATGGAACTTGAAGTACAGTTGGTGAAGCATCTTGACAAATGTGCAGATGCAGTAGTTTGAAATAAGGATAGTGAAGTCACTCACTTTCTGGCACTTTTTGCAAAATCAACCCCAATAGTTTTCCCATCAATTTTCAAAGGAGGATGCAGACTCTGTAATATCTGAAGCAGCTGAGAAGCATCCTAGAGGAGAATGTGAAGAAAAACAATTTTGTCACATAATTAAGTCTCTTTCTATCCTCTACCACATACAAGAAATAAACAAAGCAATTAGCTGGGTATGGTGGTGCCTGCCTATGATTCCAGCTACTTGGGGGAGGTCGAGGCAGGGAGATCTTATGTTCGAGGCTAGCCTCCACAACTAAGCAAGACCCTGGGGGTTCAATCTCCAATATTACCGAAACAAAAAGGAAAAACCAAACCAAACCACCAACAACAGTTATTTCTTTTCTTTTCACCAATGAGTTACATCCCAGTTCTTTTTAAATTTTGAATCTCTCACTAAGTTGCTGAGGCTGTCTTCACACCTGTGATTCTCCTGCTTTAGCCCTCCCAAGTCACTGGGATTAGAGGTGTGCACCATTGCACATGGCCAGTGATTTCCTACTGTGTTTGCAGATATGAAATCTTGAGGAATGAAATACCTCCAGGACATGAAGATATCCAGTATTAGTAAAGGAACGAAATTATCATAAAACAAAGTATGAAGGACTAAACTGTGGCTCAAACTTTAGTTCTCTAAAGGCAAATGCATTATTTTTGCTACTTATCAAAGAAATAAGTTTCTTAATTTAGCACTGCAAAACTGTTAATATATAAGTATAAACCTTGTCTCTGGGAGCCTCATATACAAAATAATCAAAATTGGGTAAACTGCTTGCCTCTTTTTTATTGGTACCAGGAACTGAACCCAGGAGTGTAACCACTGAGCCACAACCCCAGGCCTTTTTTGAATTTATTTAGAGATAGGATCTTGCTGAGGTGTTTAGGACCTTGCTAAGTTGCGGAGGTTGGCTTTGAACTCACAATCCTCCTGCCTCAGTCTCCTGAGTCACTGGGATTAAAGGTGTGTGCCACTAGGTCTGCCTCTTAAAACTGTTCTTTTTTGGTGCTGGGGATCAAACCCAGGGCTTCCACATGTAAGCACAGATTCTACCACTAAGCTCCACTCCAAGGGCAAAATTTATTCTTTTTTTTTGTTTTATTTTTAGATTATCATCAGTTTATTATAAAAGAGACATGGAAATTATTTACATGAGGAAATATTTCAGAAGTTCAGTGGAATGAGCAGCTTCACACGATGCCATTTCAACAGTGATTTGTTTCAGTCTATATACTTTCCAAGAAAGTCACCATCTCTAAATAAGAAATAATCCTTGTCATCTAGAATTACTTTAGTGCCTCCATACTCTGGGAAAACAACTTTATCTCCAACTTTCACACTAACTGGCTGAATCTCTCCACTCTTTCCTTTAGAGCCTGATCCCACAGCTACTACTGATGCTTACAATACTTTTCCTTGAGATTTTTCTAGAAGCATAATGCCTCCTTTGGTTACAGTTTCGGCTGCACTCCTTTTGACCAATACCAGGTCAAAGAGTGGAAGAAACTTTCTAAATGCTTGTCTGGTCCTGACTCTTGCCGCCGCAGTTAGGACTCTGCTCTTGCACCGCTGCTGCAGAGACCCAAAATTTATTCTTTTAAAAATCAAAGATTCAATAAGAACCTCACCATTGCTGAAGATAGCTGCACAAATGCAAAGCCTCTGTTCTGTTGGGTCTGTTTGTCTTTTATGAGACGAATGTTATTGACTGCTAAGGATGCATAGGGAGACAGTGCTGTCATGATGGAATCCACCACAGTGTGCGGAGCTATGTTCCGAAGAATGATTGCTGGGGGCAAATGAGACAAATGGCATAAACGTGTATTCCCACCACCAATGCTTGTTTTCAAGACAGGTTTAAGTACAAACAAAATCCATTTTGGGGAGTTTTGGTGAATTTTTCTCCCTTATGGGGAGAAAATTAAAAGCAAATCTTTGAGACAACCTAAAGCAGCTGTTGCTCATTAAAATAAAAGAACTGAAATTTCCAACTGAGGTCAACTTTTAATACAAAAATCAGAAGATTATGCTTGAACTTACTGTCACAGTAGTAATCAACAGACTGAACTGACTCTGTGGTTCCGGGGGGCACTTCCTGTTCAGAGTCTAAAAGAAAAACAAACCACATTGAAAACAAAGATACATTAAAACCCCCAAACTTTTATTTTATTTTAAGTACACCTAATAGTCTTTTTTTTTTTTTCTTCAAATGATTTGTGGCTATAGTAAAACACCGTAATTTTGACATGCTTGATGTGGAATGCAAACATTGAGCCACTGCAGAACAGGAATCGTACTAACAAAAAGCAGATGTAGGATGCAAACATACTGAGCAGACTTAATTCTGGAAAACAAAAAAGGAATTTTCTGGGCGAACAGCTCATCCTGTAGAGCACTCGCTGAGCGTGTGCACGGACCTGAGTTAGGATCCCCGGCACCTGGGAGAAGAACCAATAAGCAAAAAAAGGAATTTTCTGTGCTCTCACCGTCATCAGCATTTACCTAACCTACGGTAAAAGGCTTAAGGAAAAGATACAAGTTACTTGTTTAAACGTCCTAAAATCTATTCTTTTCCTTAGGTTCAGATAATTTCAGAGTCAAGTTTTACATTTTCCAAAGAGCTGAATCCATGCTTACCAAACTTGTCTGCTCCACATCGGAAGCATTTTAGTCTTTTCCGGAAATTGTTAAGGCAGCACTGAAAAAGAAAAGTTTAATCTGTAATTATTTCTTACATTAGGCCAAACTTTCTACCAACAATGTGGGTTAAAGCAATGAGGCCATAGGTAAGTTCAGTAATACAAAAAAAAAGCGGAAGTTGATAATGCAGCTGAGACAAGGGTGCATAACCTAAAAATTTATTTATTTATTTTATGGTATTCAGGATTAAACACAGGAATGCTTTTTCACTGAGATACATCCCAGTGATTTTTGTTTTTTATTTTGAGAAGGGTCTTGCTAAGTTGCTAAGGCTGGCCTCAAATCTGTGATCCTCTTGCCTCAGTTTCCTGAATCGCTAGGATTGTAGGTATGTGCCACCATGTCTACTTAATACCCAAAGTTAGAATGTTAGACCATGTAAATACTTCCAAGACAAACAAGTTTGGTTATCTTTTGAAGTAGAATTCTATTTGTATATTTATGGTACTGGAGATTTAACCTAGAGACACTCTACCACTGAACTACCCAACCAGCCCCTTTTATTTTCCATTTTGAGATAAGGTCTTCCCTAAAATGCTGATGTTGGCAATCCTCCAGACTTTCTAGCTGCTGAACGACCAATGTGTGCTACTGCCCTCAGTTTCTTTTTTAAATTGAAAGAGCACTGTATACATGCAAACACAGTGTAGACTGAACACTATCTAGTCCCCTGCTGGGTATGTGCAGGAAAAAGAATTTGACTACTCTCAAAACAGCAGTATGCTTGGTGCAGTGGCAAACACCTATAATCCCAGTAACAGGTAGCTGAGGCAGGAGGATCACAAATCTGAGGTCAGCCTGGGCAATTTAGCAAGATCCTGTCTCAAAATATAAATAAAAAAGGGCTGAGGATGTGGCTCTTGTCTGACCACATCCTTGTGAGTCCCTGGGTTCAATCTCTTGCATTGAGGGGGGAAAAAATGGTGTGTGTGGAAGGGGTAGCTCAATGGAAGAGCTCCCCTAGGCTAATCCCTAGTACTACCACCACCACCACCACAAAAAAAAAAAAAAAAAAAAAAAAAAATTATGTCTAAGTTCAAAATGTTAGCTGGGTGCAGTGGTGTATGCCTGTAATTCCAGTGGTTTGGGAAGCTGAGGCAGGAGGATGGAGAGTTCAAAGCCAGGCTCAGCAATGGTAAGGAGCTAAGCAACTCAGTGAGACTGTCTCTAAATAAATACAAAATAAGGACTGGGGATATGGCTCAGTGGTCGAGTGCCCATGAGTTCAATCCTCAGTACCCCCCGCCTCCACCAAAAAGTTCAAAATGTACTGGTGTCAGATCCATTAACAGACCTTATATCAAGGTTCTCAAGGATTTTTGTTAATAAAATTTTGGTGGTTAAGGGGTACTGGGGATTGAACCCAGAGGGTATTCTACCACTGAGTTGCCTTCCAAGTCCTCTTTAAATTAAGAAAAAAAAAAAAAAAAAAAAAAATTTAAATTTGAGGCAGGGTCTTACTAAAGTTGTTCAGATGGGCCTTGAACTTGCAATCCTATCTCAGTCTTTTGATTAGCTTGTATTAAAGGTGTGTGCCACCGTGCCTAGCTTCATTAATAAAATTAAGAGACTAAGCCAAGTACAGTGGCGCACACCTGTAATCCCAGGGCTGGAGAGACTGTGGCAAGAAGACTGTGAGTTCAAAGCCAGCCTCACACTTAGTGAGGCTCTAAGCAACTTGGTGAGACTCTGTCCCTAAATAAAATATAAAAAGAAATAGGGATATGGCTCAGTGGTTAAGTGCCCTGAGTTCAATCTGCCCCCTGCAAAAAAGAGACTAAGCAAGACAAGCACAGTGGCATATGACAATAATACCTCCAAGGCAGGAGGATCACAAGTTCAAGGCCTACCTAGACAACTGAGCAAGACCATGTCTCAAAATAAAGAAACAAAATGGACTGAGGATGTAGTTCAGTGATAGAACTGGGTTTAATCTCCAGTACTTGAAAAACAAAAAACAAGAGTGACCATGTTAAAAGTTGAGAGCTCCAGATTTCAACAAATTACAGTAAAGTGAAACACATAAAGTCTTTTTTTTTTTTTTTTTTTTTAAATTTTATTCAGAGATGGTCTAAGTTGCTGAGGATCTCAATAAGTTGCTAAGCCTGGCTGTGAACTTGTGATCTTCCTGCCTCAGCCTTCTGAGCTGCTGGGATTACAGGCATGCACCACTGTGCCGGGCCTAAAATCTTAACTGAAACTCTGGGCTTAAAAACCTGCATCTTCATCTAACAAAATCTTTATTAAAGTTCTGGGGATTCTGTCCTCTAATACTAGCACAGGAGGAACCAAGGAAAGTCATAAAGCACAAAAATTACCTTATGATATATAATAAAAGACAATATATGATATATAATGAGAGGTACATGATATATAATAAGAGCTGGTGATTATACACAACTATTTTCCTTGTTTGGACATCGAACAACAGAAAAATAGCAAAACCTTAAAGTAGTTTTGTTTATTTGGGAAGTACACATGCTTACCTTGTTACAAAGCCAATCTTCAAACTTAGGTCTGGGATTGCTATAATGCATTGCGATGTGCTTTCCTTGAATCACCAACTTTTTCTGTAAGAAAAAAAGTAATTAGTTATTCCCATTGTGAGGAACATGTGTCCATTTTCCCAGGGCAGAGCACACTTCGGAAAAATCAGTGCTCTGGAATTAAATGGACAACATACGGGGAGGACCAACCACCGCCACCTATACTCTGCCCATCCAATCCTTCAGATAGGCAGTAAGAGAATGGGATGCGGAGTAAAGGTAAACGGAGTCAGGGAGTGCTGAGAAAGCTGCCAAACGCTAAACGCTGACATGCACCAGGCCGTGTCTCCAGCAGAGACAGAAGTCCTAACATTCAGCAATGACAGGCTGCCTGAGAGTGACAGTTTATTTCAAAAAGCAGAAAACAGACCTCTCCCAGTTGAGACTGTCTCCTGCATTAGCCCTTAGCATGATGTCCTTGGGCTTTGCTTCACTTTTTCCCAATTCCCATCCTTAAGCAAAGTAGCTTTTATATTTCCCCTTCCCCCAAACTCAAGCTTCAGGATGTGTCCTTTGGGGAGACAAAAGGAGGGGAACTCATTTTTAAAGGGATTCTGATTTTAAGTCTTTCTCAGGAAGGACTATTCTGAATGCCACCAACTCTAAAACATCTAAATCAGATTTCTTCCTGTCAAATGCAACCATGTCATGTCCTAGGTGACAGATGTGTTTTTTTCACTGAATGGATGGTACTTGCTTCAGGATGAGTAACCAGGAGGCCAATGAAGTTTCTTCAGGGGGGTAGGAAAGTTTCACAAAAGTGTACACAACCTCATCCTTCAAGTCAACCATGTGACTAAAAGGCACTTAACTTTAAAAGGTCAAACTCTGAGCTCAATCAGTCTAGCTAAGAGTACACCTAGCACCTGCCCCCAAAGAGCCTTCATTTAATAGGAGCACGTTTTTTTTTGTTTTTCCTTTTTTTTGGAGGTGGGGGAAATGGTGGGATTGGGGGTAACTGACGCTATTAGAACAGATTTAAGTAGGAGGTTAGATATCCAGATTTTTAAAAGGAGTCTAACCCCTCTAACTACACGTACTGTTGAGCAATTTGGTTGTCACAAATTCTGGAATGTTTAAGACATTCTATAAATGTTGTCTCTGCAATATCTAAAGGCAAGACTACATGTCTGGCCTAGAGGGAAAGAGTTAAAGGGTCATCCATTCACTGTGAAGTACAGAAGCAAATATAAGCTGGGAGATATGTCAACAGAGCATCCCACTAGGAGGGATGTATGTTAGGGGAGACTCCAAACTACCACTGGGTCCCTAATCCTATTGTTTTTTTATTTCTGGAGTGATTTTGAACTGTAACAAAGTATCAGACATTAATATAGCTTTGTATACATTAAAATTGTGGAGACTTTTAAATAACTGTCCTATAGGCTTAAATTTTTTAGGAGTTTTAAACTCCTAAATTAGTCACTGTGATACATCCACTGCAACAAAAGATACTGACAAGTGGACTCACATGAGGCTTGCTGTATATTCTGGATTTACTAGGATGGTATTCACAGTATGAAATGAATTAAGTTGTACTTTTATAAGAATAGATTGTGACTTTTGGGTTAAGAAACTGAGTCTTATTAAAAATTTTAACAAATCATCAAAGTGATACCCTTGTTAGTAAATCTTGTAATAAACAATTGTATTACCAAAGAATATAAATCTTTTCATGGATGACTCCAGTCAAAATGCTGCAGAAAAGCAACATGAGTAAAGCAAACTTCCCAGAATGCACTTGGTTAAAGGCATTCAATATTGTGCTTTGGAGTTCATGCAAAAATTTTAAGTGCCAAGCACTGAATATTGTATCTTGACAAACTGAAGAATACTTCAGTTAATGCTACATTAAAAAACCATAAAAGATTTGAACAGACTGCAAAAGGCATTCACAGGGAGATTAGAAATGTTAATGCCATTCTAACCACATTAGATGGCAGTAAGACACCACTCCCATTCTAATTTCAGACATATTGGTATTCATAAATACCACTAGGTTCTTAAATAAAAATGGTCCCTAAAGACCCATCTAAGTAGTTATACCTCCAGGAGGCTTATGGTATCCAGGCAGAAATAAGAAATTACTTATAAAAATGCCTGCAACAGCCTTCCGTTATGTCTTCTTCACTGTCAAATGGAGCATTTGATATTCTAAGTTTATTCTCACTGGATATTATGAATAGGAAAAATGAAATATAAAGATATTGTGGTAATTACCAGACAGGTACTCTGTAGTTAAAGTTCTGCCAGGTAGCCATGTTTAAAAGCAAAACAAATTCTGCAATGTAGTAGCTGGAACTATATTTATTCTACTCATGTTAATTTTAATATATACAAAGCTCTTTTTTTTTCTTTTTAAAGTCACTCCTTTGGAACAAACCACTCCTTCAACCTTTTTTTTTTTTTTTAATTGTACAGACTTGTTCCATTTTCATGAATATCTAGACTTGGTGAGTGAAGCAACCTGATTGGCTTCCATCCAGCTGGTAGCATCTTGCAAGTGATAAAACTCCACGAAGGCGAAACCACGGCTTACACCTAGAGACAGCATTCAGATATAGACGGGATACTCGTGTTAGTCAGTTCCTTTATAACAGGTGAATCTCTCTCCCACTGCTTCAACACTGCGTGACAAAGCCAATTGGGAAGCAGCTTTACAAATGTGACTTGACTTGGGGATCTTCTTGATACTTTGCCATGGCAAGGAACAAGCCGCCTGAACTAAATGCCACTCCATTTGATTCCACGCTTAAAGTAACCATGCAACCGACTACAGTCAAACAAGGAGTTTATAAATCACTACTTACCGAAGGAAAAAAAAAAGCCCCTAAAAACAACGTTTTAAAAAAGTTCCTCAGATGCTAACATCGTTTTCAAAGAGTCACATTCCTTAGCCATGGCAAACCTTTCATTCTGAATTCATGTGCTTGAAGATTGGGGGTATCAGGATGTTCTTTAGGGACTGAGGTGGGGATGGGGAAGAGAACCAGAACAGTAGGAACTAAGCAAGCTCTCACCTGTTTTCCTCTTCATCAGCCTCACATCTGCAGGCTGAGGGCCTTCAAAGGACTCCATCATTTCTCGAATCTGCAGAGTTTTACACATTTACAGTTAAAGTTTTTGCCACACACTATTTTACATCAAAGGAAGTTTAAGGAGTAGGGATTAGATAATGTGTCAATTACCCAAGTTTTTAACTTATATCACACCAAAATGCAAATTTCCTAAACAGCACGCATGCTGCCTAGAAATTTCCTCTAGGCACAATTATTTATCTATATCTATGATATAGGCCTTGCTCATTGTATGGTGCCCTTAAGACTACCCCAATATCCTGTTTTAAAGGATGCAGACAGAAAATGAGATTGAAAAAGGCAGAGGCCAAGTGTGATGGCGCACCCCTGTAATCCCAGCGGCTCCGAAGGTTGAAGCAGGATGATCGTGTGTTCAAGCCAGCCTTAGCAACTTAGCAAGACCTGTTTCTAAATAAAATGTAAAAAAGGGCTGGGGATGTGACTTAGTTGTTAAGCACCCCTGGGTTCAATCCCCTGTAACAAAAAGTAAAACTAAATAAATAAAAAATAAAATAGGAGAGAATATCTGCTGAAGTATGACTATTCAAGAATAAATAACTAGAAAAAGTGGAGCCTGCTCAAGGTAAACATGTTCTTTACAATGTCTTAAAATTAAATAATCTTGGGCTAGGGATATAGCTCAGTTGGTAGAGTGCTTGCCTCACACACACAAGGCCCTGGGTTTGGATCCCCAGAACCACAATAAATAAATAAGTAAATAAATAAATAATCTTAAATTTATATTAATGGTGAAAAGTAACAAGGCTCACAACATTCTTAGATTCCTAATAAACATTAATTAGACCTACAGGAAATATTCTGGATAGCAGTTCTGGATGGCAAACTAATTCTTTATTGCAAAAGGCAATGATAAACCAGGTGTGGTGGTGGATGCCTATAATTCTAGCTACCTGGGAAGCTGAGGTAGGAAGACTGCCTCAAGTTCAAGACCAGAACGAGCAATTTAGGGAAACGATTTCAAAAACCAAAACCAAACCAAACCAAACCAAACCAAACCAAACCAAACCAACAGCCAGAGATGCAGTTTAATGGCAGAATGCTCCTGTATTCAATCTCCAGAACTGCCCCAAATAAAAAAGGCAATGATAAAAAATGCAATTGGTTTCTTCATCAATTATATAAGACAATAACACTTCCAGGAAAAATATGGTCAAATTTGGGAAACTGAGATTCCCAGTGGGCCCTATTTTCCAGTTAGCCAGCAGGGTTACATATAGTAAAATTTTATTATTCACAGATCCCTATTTGTGAATTTACCTATACACCAAAATTTGTAACCCCCAAATCAATACTTGCAATACTCCTATGGATATTTGTGTGCGTATAGAGATGAGTGAGAAATCTGAGTTGCCCAAGCACATGTTCCCAGCTGACATCTGGGATGCTTTGTCCTGTTTGAACTTTCACACATTTCTAGCCCAATGTTTTTCATGTTTTTTTTTTTTGTGTGTGTGTGTGTGTGTTATTTTGCTGTTTAAAATGATTCCCCAAGCACAATACTAAAATGCCACCTGTGAAAGCACAAGAAGACTATAATGTACATTATGGAGAAAATGTGTGTATTAGTTAAGTTTTATTCAGGTATTAGTTATTCAGGTATTGATGGGCTGAGTTCAATTTAAAAAAAATTTTTGTAGTTGTAGATGGACAGAATAGCTTTATTTTATTTATTTTCTGGGGCTAAGGATTGAACCCAGTGCCTTACATGTGACAAGCACTCTTGTCACTCGTCACTGAGATACAGCCCCAGTCCCAAGTTCAATGTTAGTTAATCAACAACATATAGGCCTTTCTAAACAAGAACACATAAAACGAGCTTCCAGGTGGCACAGGCCTGTGATCCCCAAAACTTGGGAGGCTGAGATAGGAGGATCACAAATTCAAAGCCAGCTTCAGCAACTTAGTGAGACTGTCTGAAAATAATAATAATAAAAAGATGGGCTAGGGATGTGGCTCAATAGAAAAGCACCTCTGGGTTTAAGTCCCAGTACCAAAAACAAAAACAAAACAAAAATAAACCAAAAAACTCAACATCAATAAAACAGCAACAAAAAACAAGTTTCCAGCTGAGTGTGGTGGCACATGTCTATAATCCCGGCTACTCATGAGGGCAGAAAGACCAAAAAAGTTCAAGGCTAGGGATGCAGCTCAGAGGTAAGCACCCCTGGGTTTGATCCTTACTATCCCCATTCCACAAACAAGTTTCTATATTGATTGGGTGACAAAAAAATGTGCCCCCCTCCCACTTTTAAGAACCTTTTATTTCCTCTAGGAGCAATGGTGTAGTGTTTGTGGTGACTTTATGGAAAGTAATAACCAAGAATGGGGGGGGAATAGAAAGTATCTGTTTTTTCACATCAAAGTGCTACACTAATACCATAAGACTCAGAATTATACTTAGTAACAGAATAAGTAAAAAGAGTCACCAGAGTAAACATAGTTACTAAACAAAGTCCATTCCTTACACATACAGTAAAGTAACCAAAGACAGTTATCCTCAAGAGTTTGCATGTTGCAAGGTGAAGGGGGCTACATTAAAAAAGGAAACAGAATGACATACAGGATGTATTAAAGTTCAGGAGACTAAATAACCTTTCTAATGAAATTTATGGAAGGGAACTATAACTAAAGAACATTTGTTTATTTTTCATTAAGATTTTACCTTGGGAACACAGAGTTAATGATATAAAGCAGATATAAACAGCTTAAAGGACAAAACAATGACAACTTCCATCTAAAACATCTAAAATTGGGGGGGGCGGGGGGGAGTGACTGTGCTGGGCACAGCGTGGCAAGCCTGCAATCCTGAGAGACTTGGGAGGCTGAGGCAAGATCACAAGTTCAAAGTGAGCCTGGGCAAGTTAGCAAGATCCTGTCTCAAAATGAAATAAAAGGAATAGGGATGTAGTTCAGTGGTAGACCTCTTCCCTAGCATTCATGAAGCCCTGGGTTGTATCCTCAGTACTGGGAAAAAACAAAAAATCTACCATCCCAACAAATATCAAGATCCTAATTATTTGAAGAACACTGTACAATATTTGGGAACCTCAGAAATTCTACTTTGAGGGGGCTGGGGTGTGGCTCAGTACTAGAACATTTGCCTAGCATGGTGAGGCCCTGGGTTCAATCCTTAGCACCACATAAAAATAAAGGTATTGTGTCCACCTGCAACTAAAACAAAAAATTCTACTTTGAAAAACAACCTCTGGAGGAATAAAGGGATAGAGTCAGAGCAGCTACTGTGGATTTGGCTAACAGAGAAAGTCTCTCTGGAAAGGTGAACTTTTGAGCTAAAATCTAAATTACAATGAGGTTTCCAAAAATACTTCCAACTGATTATATCTCCATAAAGTTGCTTTTCATGTGCAAGGCTAAGTGTTGTCAGAGATGAATTCAGCAATTTTAACTTCAATTCTGAAATTGTTCTTAAGGATTCTGTGATGTACATTAAACACAAAGACAAGAAAAATGCTTGCAACGTATATGGCAAAGACTTCCTACACACCAATTAAAGAAGGAAAACAATGGAAAATTGAGTACGTAATAAGAACAATTCACAAAAAGGAAAATAAAATTGAGAGAGCCAAAAAGTATAAGAGAAAATGCTCACATGGATAATAAAGACATGCAAGTTAAAACTACAAGATAATAGCTGGATACAGAGGTGTACACCTGTAATCCCAATTTGGGAGGCTGAGGCAGGAGGATCCCAATTTCAAGGTCAATCAGAGCAACTAAATGAGGACTTAAACAATTTAGAAAGACCCTGTCTCAAAATAAAAAAGGGCTGGGGATATAGCTCAGAGGTGAAGTGCCCCTTGGGATAATTCCCAGCATTCAAACAACAACAAAACAAACTTATGGGATCCATTTCTGTTTGTTTAAAGATGTGTGAAATATAGTTATCTTACGCCTGTCTTGTTATCAGAAGGACAGCCCCCAAGTAGCTAAAGCATTGATTGCTTCCCCCATACTGTCAACTTCCTCTGTGGGTTCCTAGGGGTCATATATGATAAATCAGCAAGCCTTCCTGAATCAACTTTGCATCTTCCTGCTCCAGGCTCCTGAGATGCTGGGATGACAGGTGTGTGCCACCACACCCAACAAGTTTATTTTTTTGTACTGGGGATTGAATCCAGGGGTGTTTACCAATGAGTTATATCCCCAGCTCTTATCACTCTAAGCTATGCAGCCTCTGCTGCCAGGCAAACTCCGTTAACTTTCTTTTATGAAGACCCTAGCCACCAGCCCAACAGAACCTTCCCACCTACCTCTCCCCTGAGAAGATCTTCTACCTCTTGCCAAATCAAATCAGTTTTAAGCCCTTATTTAAATTCAGTACCTCCCTGTTTCCAGGTCTGCTTTATAAGATTCTCTTGCCTAGAAGGTCATTTACCACAACTTTCTCCCAGTTTTCTACCAGACCAAAACATTTCTATTCCTTAAGAATTAGCCCAGGGGCTGGGGTTGTGGCTCAGTGGTAGAGCACTCACCTACCATGTGTGAGGCACTGGGTTCAAGTCTCAGCACTGCATATAAATAAATAAAGGTCCATCAATAACTAAAAAAAAATACTTTAGAATTAGCACAACTAATGTCTCCATGGAGTTATTCCTTATTTTCCACCAGTAATATTCTCCCTTAAATAAGCTTCCAGAGCTCTTCAGTAGCATCTCTTTCAATAGGAGCTCTTCCAACACCAACTCCCAACCCCTTTTTTAATTAAAAAAGAAATATATATATATTTATTATATATTATTATTTATATAATAATATATAGAGGGACTGAACCCAGGGGTGCTTAACCACTGAGCCACATTCCCAGCCGTTTTTAAATTTTGAGGCAAGGTCACACTAAGTTGCTTAGGGCCTGGCTAAATAGCTCAAGACTAGCCTTGAATTTATGTTCCCCCTACTTCAGCTTCCTGAGTTGCTGGGATTACAGGTGTGCACCACCATGCCTGACCCACCTTTTTTTTTTTTTTTCTTCTTTTTTTAAGAAAGAGATGGGGTCTCACTATGTTGCCCAGGAACTGGCCTTGAGTTTCTGGGCTCAGTCATCCACCCCTGACAGCCTCCTAGAAGACTGCACCAAAACCCATTTTTTTTTTTTTTTCCAGTGGTGCTGGGGATTAGAACCCAGGGCCTAGTACATGCAAAGAAAGCACTCTACCAACTGAGCTACATCCACAGCCCAGCCTTCTATTCTTCATATCACCATCATGGGCTAATCTCAAATATTCATCCATACAGACAGGATTCATGGCTCAGTGTGACATCTAACACAACACACGTAGTATATCAGGTATGCAGATTACACATAATACAATAACTACCTACCCACTGTTAACTAAAACATGTGGTCTCACAGTCATTATAATCATTACTTCCAGTGTTTAGAAACTACACTTCTGTGATCCAATGTTTATCTTCAGCTTTGTCTAAAATTCAACTAACCATTTGTCAGCATATTACTTGGTCTACTTTAGGACAACAGGTACTAGCACAATGGCTATGCATTTACTTCTTTTTAAAAACATGTTTCCAAACCTTTCACCAGCTACTCCTGGGAACACGGAGATGACTGGTTTACAGTAAGAGATCTACTATATTATGGTAGAAATGAGACATATATGTCAATAGCTACAGTATAGATACTACATTAAAGTCACAAATACAGTGCCTTGAGAATAGAGTAAAAAGAAATTCTGCCTGGTAGATCAGAAATGGCTTCACATAAAGGAGTCTCCAAGCAGCAAAAGTCACACTGATAGAAAAAAGGATCCAGGTGATAGATATGGCTGAAAGAAAGGGTGAAGCCAGGGATATTGTTGGAAATCAAGCAATGTCAAGTACACAAAGGCCCTCATTGCCCTGCCTGAGGAATGAGCCACGAAACAAATCCTCCTTTTCAAAAGGCTTCTCTGAGATTTCAAATGGATAGTATAACTTTCAACAAATCAAAGGGTGGCCATATTATGGAGAAAATTGTTTTTATTGACATATCCTCACCTAATAAATAATCAACTCATTAAAAATGTATTGATTACTTTCCAAGAGGTAATGAAGGAATAAGACCTGCTCCTTGTATTTAAGGCACTCCTGAAAACTCTACACTAAGCTTCAAAGTCTAAATACAAATAGTAATTTACTTTTTTCTACCCTATAGATGGAAATAGATTTCAATAGTTAAGATATCAGCTTAAGATAAAACAGTAATGAGACAATAATGGTAGAAGCTCCAAGTTTGTTGTGCCTGCTACTCATTAGAATTGTGAGTTCTTCTTACATCGCTCTCTGTGATGGTGATGGGAAGGCCGCGCAGCATGATGGTCTTGCTCTCCCTTTCATCGCTGATGTCATGCCTATAGTCATGCTCGCCATAGTCACCATCTGAATGGTAGCCATCTTCTGATCGGTCACTGTTTCTTCTTTCACGCTCTCTCTGATTCACAGTAAAATAAAATTATAATTAAAATCACCCTGCATCCTTTGATCAAGTCCCTCCACTCACAGAATTTGCTCTTAAAAAAAAATAAGTCAAAAGCGATAATAAAGAGTATTCCATGTTGATGTTCACTGCAGTGTTTTCTAGAACAAGGACAATCATTTATTTAGTTCAGGAAGGATGTTTAATGTAGTACACCAACACATAATGAAGCAAACACAATGAAATTGTTATAATATGAAAATTAAATGCACACAAAAAGTATAAAGAAGGAAAAGGTACAAAACTATTTGAATAGCATGATTACTTCTAAACAAAGCTACATATTCATATGGAAAGAAATGTGAAAGAAAGATGACCAAAACTACAACTTACATTATTCATTTCAAAACTGTCCAAGGCACAGAGCTTATATTATTATTATAACTTGCCTCACTTTTAAAATGGAAATAACACCTACCATGTAGAGTTATAGTGAGACTTATTAAATGAGTCCATGAAATCAAGTGCTCTAAAGAATACACAGTGAGTCCTATGTAAACAAACGTTGGCTATTATTTCTATTATTATAAGGCTCAGGTTGTCTTTGTGGGGTATAGTTACATCAAATGTATTTCAGAATAATAGAAGGTTTGTAATACTCAAGAGGAGAAATTTTCATACTTAGAATACTTTTCAAGAATGCTGTACACACTATTCATAATTCTAACAACTCCATAAACATTTGCTGGTCACTCACCTCTGGACTGTCATAGTCACGGTAGTCATCATATCTATCACCCCTCCGATCATCACTAGATCTTTTGTAATCTGAGTCCCTCCGTCTGCTTCTGGATTCACGTTCATCACGGTCATCTCTGTCTATGATGGAACCGTATCTTCCACTACGCTCTGTTCTACTCACTCTGCCAGAAAAAGTAATTTATATTTAATTTAAAGTAAATAATTTTTTACCTTCAGGAAACATACACAGAGATCAGTTTATAAGCTATGTCCAAATATTTAATGTATTCCTCTACATTTACTACCAAATTCCAATTTACAAAGATAACCACTGAGAATACCTACATCCTAAATGTAAAGACAATTTTTAGGAATTTACACTAAATTATAAAATATATCAAATATTTAGGTTGAATTTTTGGAGAAAGGGTTACATTCTCAAAACACAGTCTTATGCTTTTTCAAGCCTACTGAGTACAAATGACCCCTTTCACTTAAAATTCATATCCCAGTAACCTAAGATAAGAAGAAAGCAATTACTCAAATTTCAAAGAATACAAACTAGCTCATCTACTCTCAATGTACCACACCTACCAAGAAATGGAGCAATAACTTAGATGAGGTAAGTCAGTCCTCCCCACCAATCAGTTTATTGACCAAGTTTCATATAAGAGGATTACTCAAAACTAGTATCATCCTCAGAGAACATTTATTTCTTGTACTATCTGGTTTATTTTTGGTCATTTGGAACCCTGAGTTTCATGGTAAAATATAGGAAGCTTATACCCATCTGATCACAGACAAAATAGTTTTCATAAGTTATTTACCAGCTACATAAAATTACTATAAAATCACAAGAGAAAGCCAAAACTTTTAAGGAACAATTTTGATGTGAGTATACAGTAAGGCACAGTGGTGTACACCTGTAATCCCAGCAGCTTGGGAGACAGAGGCAGAAGAATTGAAAGTTCAAAGCCAGCCTCAGCAACTTAGTGAGGCCCTAAGAAATTTAGTGAGACCCTGTCTCTAAATAAAATAGAAAAAAAAAAGGGCTGGTGATGTGGCTCTGTTAAGCACCCCTGGGTTCAATCCCTGGTACCAAAAAAATAAATAAAATAAAAATTTAAAAGTGAGTGACACAAATAAATCCCTTTAGAGCCAGGCATGGTGGTACATGCCTGTGATCCAATCAGCTCAGGGAGCTGAGGCAGGAGGATCACAAGCTGAAAGGATCACAAGACCAGCCTCAGCAATTTAGCAAGGCCCTGAGCAACTTAGAAAGACCCTGTCTCAAAATTTAGAAAGGGTTGGGGATGTGGTTCAGTGGTTAAGTGCCCCTGGGTCCAAGTCCTGGTACCAGAAAGATAAAAAATAAATACCAAAGCCCTTTGGGCTATCAATGTGATCTATCTTAGGGAACTGCCTTAATACTAAGAAGGCCAGTGACTGAATAAGGAAGTTTATATATTTTATATATTTAAGTCAAATGGTCTGAGATGGAATATCCCCAGCTGTTGACACAACAGTGAAATGCTCTCATCTTAATTCTCCACTAATTCTTTAGCTCTTCCTTCCTTCATGTAACACATGTCCCAAGATTCTCATCTTTCTTTGTTTAGATCATCTTGCTATTTAGGGGACAATAATGAGAAATAACATTTTCTGATTGTTCGCCACAGTGGCACTAAGCAAAATGTCAGATTCTATAATCTCTTGGCTTCTGAATGGGCGCTTGTTCACTCTTGGAACTCTCAGTGACCCATTCCATTCTGGCTTCCTTTGCCTACTTACTACTCAGCTTTCAAGCTTCACCATAAGAATACTTTCTCCAGAAAGTTTTTCTAGCTGTGTACAAGAAAAAAAAAAAAAAAAAAAAAAAAAAAAAAAAAAATCAATTTTATGAGTTCTAACAGTACCCTAAATTTCTTTTATCATAACATGGTATACAGAGTACTTTAAACCTCTCACTAGGCAGTAGTTTGTGATAGCAGGATCATGAAGGTGTTCATTAGCAATGTCTGGCACAAAACAGATGGTCAAATATTTGTTTGATAAATAAGCAATTTTAAATAAATAGTATGATCTTTACTGAAATGTTATCACAGATATGTAATATAGGAACTTACCGTTTGTCTGAACCCATTGTTTCACTGAAGCTCTAGCACAGGGCTCCAAAAGGTTCAAATTTTATTTTTTTCTAGAAGACAAGAGAGATTAATTGCTGTGAAATTAAGGGATCACTTAAGCTAACTGCTCTACAAACTAGGTCACTACTGAGGTTGGGATTTCATCAAACCATCAAATCATTAACAGTGATTATCTAAGGTGGGGGGAGGAGGATCAACTGTCAACACTAAAATCATGCTAAACTGTTAAAAATGAACAGAGCAGGAAGACGAAAAATACTATAAAATATTAAATTTCATATGAAACTCATGAAGGGAAGCAAACAGAAAACTCCTTGCCTGCTCCTACTTTAGGATTACAAAGCAAAAAGGGCAGATATGCAATCAGTTTCTTGTATGCTGAACCAAAGCAACTTCAGTGGGGCAGCTGACTGACAAAACATTAATCCAAGTATCTCCATTAATATGAAATTCAACATTAAATTCATGGAACATGAAAATTTCTGATGAAATAATTCTCTTAGAAGCTGGAATGCCGATCAGATTGAAATCAGATTTATGCATTTGTAACCCAAACTCGAACCTCAGTGGCAATAACCACCACGGAGCCTTTGGCCAGTACTTTAACAGGCCATTGAGTGATGAACTCCCTGCCCACTCTGGGGCCCCTGGGCCGTAATAAAACATCACACAGCTGGACCACGTTCGATGCGTGCGAGGTCTGAGAAACCAGTTAGGGCCATCTCTAGCGTCTGGTTTAGGGTAGGCACTAGTCAACGAACATTTGTTGAATAATTAATGAAAGCTCCATCTGAGGGAAACAAGTCCCGGGGAAACATAGCTAGTGGGCCCTTCATCTCCCGGGCGGTGCCCGCACCCACCTCCAAGGAGTATCGCGACCGAGATGGCGGCGCCACGGACCGAGCGATCGACTGGATGTCCGGCTTTCCCCATTGCACACGCCCCTCCCGTCTTTCAATAAGTTCCCAGCCCTCAGATTGCTATCACCAAACAGCTTTTTGGAGTGGGCAATCAGTTGCAGCTGCCAGGCGATGGCGGCTAGCGACTGCCACAGGGCTCTCCCAAGGAGTGCCCTCAAGAAAAGTGACGGCTTCACCGCTCCGTTGGGCAGGGGATTGGGGAACACGTCCCAGCAAGAGGGAAACTCACAGCCCAAAAGAAACGGACCGCAGGCTGAACTGCGGGCCGACCCCCTAAAGCTGACAGAGCTAGCGACGAGGAGGGGTGCGGCCCTCCAACGCCTTGGATACTTTAGCTCCTGAAGAGACCCGGCTGGGTTTGGCGGCAGCCTCTAGCAGCTGACAGGAAGATTCAAGGGACGGCCTCAACGGCAAGAATCCGGAGTAGTTATGGACGGCCACCACACTCACCCCAAGGAGGAACCGAAGCAGCAGCAATAGCGGTTCTGCGCCCCAGAACCTCTTGCAGTATTTGGCCGCTCCACAAAATGGCGCCTCGGCCGACGGCCGTCTCCTACCCACAGTACCTCGCGCCTATCCCCTACCCCCGTCACCCAGAGGCGTCCAATCCGCGAAAGCTCCCAGGCGCGCAAAGGTTGCCGGGAAATGTGGTCTCCTGGGCAGCCCCTGTCACTACGCCCAACAATTTCTTGCGTATTTTTCTTTATTGTAACACCGGACAGAGTTGTCAATCTGCCTTTGAGGACCGGAATGAGAGCTTTTACGGCTTCTGTTAGGCATAATTATTTGCCCTTCCTACAAGCGCCTGACACCATATAAAACACGTCTTGTCAAAAGAAGGAACGTTATCGATCACTTTACTAGATGCTAGATTACTGTGCGAGATACTTTACATTTTTTTTTTGTCTTCATAAACTTTGAGATGGTATTAAATCTATTTTTCAGATGGGGTAATTGAGGATTATGGAAATTTAGCGAATTCTTATAGGCAGGTTTTCAGTTTCTTTCCATTGATATTCTCTAAAAGCGAAGTCTCAGAAGTCATTTTCCAGAATTATTACCTGGACATCAAACTGGCATGTCAAACTTAATATGGACAATTATTAATATTGTCAAACTTATGGAAAAACTTAATATTGTCTCCTTTACAAACTTCCCTAGCTTGTTCACTGCAATTCTCCACTTTCCATTGTTGAGGACAAAACCTTGGTAGTAGTAGTCACCCATGACTTCTCTCGTTTACTTGCACCTAATCTGTCGGCAAATTCTGTAATATCTATCTTCAGAGTGTATTCAGAGTCCATTCACTTCTGTCTCTACTGCTGTCCTAGTCAAAGGCATCACTGTCCTTGTTTTTCAGACATAGTAGGTTATACAGAGCTAATAATAGTGGTGGAACTGGGAATTGAACTAATTGGGTTTTAGAGTACATGCCCTCAACCACTAGAATGTAAACTCCAGGAAAGACACTTGTCTGTTTAGTTCACTGCAACATCCCTAGTGCCTCTATTGATGCACAAATGGTGCACCATCAGTTAGTATTCATTGAATGAACAAGTCAACCTGCTACCAAAGCATAACATTTGTAGTAGAAAGAAGCAAGGAACTTTGGGAAATTCAAAGGAGGATATTTTGGACTCTTTTGGCCAGTGAGATATTTCCACCTCATCTGTATGTATGTATTGTGTACATATCCAGTGTCCAGTTTAAAGGGAAGCACATATTTAAAACTTTAATCATCAGGAAAAAAGTACATGTACCTAATCCATAGAAGGCACTCAAATACTGTATTTAACAAAATTAAAAATTATACATAGCCTGGGCATGGTGGCATGCACTGTAATTCCATAATCCCGGCAACTCAGGAGATTGAGGCAGGAGGATCTCAAATTTGAGACCAGCCTCACCAACTTTGTGAGACCCTCTCTTAAAATTAAAAAATATAAAGGGATGGGGATGAGGATGTTGCTCAGTGGTAAAACACCTGGGTTCAATCCCCAGTTCCAAAACAAACCCATAGATGAGTAATTGCAAATGTTACAATGGATGATGCAGATGTCAAGAATTGGGGCCCCCTCTAGACTTAATGGCCACTCGCAGCTGACTACCTTGTCCCCATAGTAGTTCCAACAAGCATTTTTTGTTGGAGGGGAGAGGTTTCTGGCAATTAAAACTAAGATAATTTCTTTTGTCAGAGATGGGCTTTGACAAACTAAAATATATGATCAAAATTTAATCCAACATTTCCCATAGATCTATGAAAAATATTGTAAATTTATTGAGTGCAAACTGTGTTACGTAGGCCTTAGAGAAATAGTAGTAAAGAAAGTTACCCAAGATCCCTGCTCCAGCACTGATTAAAAGCCTTAGGGAACTTCTGAGGGACACCACAGGATGACATTTTTTACACCCCATTCCTACTTTCATCAGTACCTAAGGTACTGTTTTTCAAAATGTATTAAAAGTTTTAGGCCTTATCTTCAAAATCTCCAATTGTAAACTCAAATGAGGAAAGAATTTAAACAAACACCTAAGCAATGGGTCAGACTAGTCTGATTTTTTGTTTTGTGGTACTGGGGATTGAACCCAGGGTCTTGCACATATGAAGCAAGCACTCCACCAATTAAGCTATATCCCCAGCCCTAGTCTCTGAAATTTGGAACTTAAACTATTTCCTTCAGGGAAGATGTTGCTGTTACCAAACAAGGATTAAGTCCATGTCATATCATCCCGATAGTTCATTGTACTTCTCCCTTGAGGTATTTATCACATCAGTCACTGTTCAATATTCATTTTTACCAGTGGTCTGAGTCCCATGAGCAGAGACCAACACTACTCTTGTTATAAGCCCCAGTGGTAAGCAGATTAAGTTCTCAAAATCAATTATTTAATAACTAGATAGTGCCTCTACTGAGCAGTCAATAACTGGGGTTAACAATTTCAATAGTGAAGCATTTGATGGGTTCTAAAGCTTGTGTTTGGGCTGGAGTCATGGCTCAGTGGTAGAGTACTTTCCTAGCATGTGTGAGGCACTGGGTTTGATTCTCAGCACCACATATAAACAAATAAAATAAAGTCCGTTGACAACTGAAAAGAAAAAGAAAAAAAAAAAAAAAAAAAAAAAGATTGTATTCCCAGTTCCAGTGAGGTAAATCACAAGTTTAGAAGGAAAATCTGGTTTAGCCTATCCAGGATAAAACTGAACCAGTTTCCAAAAAGGGACCAATATGGAGTACTGAAAAGCATCACGTATGAACTTACAGACCATCAGTTTGACCAGAGGGCTCTGAGTACTGAGTACTATGTGTTTAGGGCTAAAAGATTCAGATGGCCTATCTTCTGTAATGCAGCACTTGTGGAAACAAGTCCCAGAAACTGCAGTTTTCAACTTCTAAGCTAATGCGTTGTTCCTGATTTTATTTTTTGCTTTCCTTTTTGGAGGCTTAACAGATTTATTAAAGATAAAGAGAAGTTGGGGTAAGGCACAGTGGCACATGCCTGTAATCTCAGCTGCTTTGGAGGCTGAGGCAAGAAGATTATAAGCTTGAAGTTAACCTGGGTAACTGAGACCATCTAAAACATAAAATTAAATTTAAAAAAGGGATGGAAATATACCTCAGTGGTAGAGAGCTTGTGTCTTATGTGTGAGGCCCTGGGTTTGATCTCCAATATGAGAGAGGGGAATAACATCTGGAAATAATATGGCAAACAATTTAATTCATATTTATAATTTCTGTTGCTGGTAATGTTTTCTCCTTAGCTTACAACCCCCTTTACATCTCCCAGTCCTCACTGCTCAATCCCCCACCTTTTAGAGTACACTTCAGCTCTTCTTGGTCCTACTTTATGCATACAGATTATGCCCTCAGACCAAGAACTGGCAAACTACAATTTGCAGACTAATTGTAGCCCACGTTCTATTTTTTTTTAATATTTTTTTTTAGTTGTCAATGGATTTTTTTTTAAATGTATATGTTTTGCTGAGTATCCAACCCAGTGCCTCACACATGCTAGGCAAGTGCTCTACCACTGAGCCCCCGGTGACCTATTTTTGTGAGTAAAGAAATAGTTTTATTGACTCATAGTCACTCTTGTATGGCTGCTTTTTCTCTACAACAACAGCAGTGCTAAATAGTTGGCAGCAGAGATCATCTTATCCATACAGCCTAAAGCAGCGAATCTCTGCTTTTTCCAAAAAGTGTATAGACTCCTGCCTCATACCGTAAAAGTGCTATTTAAAACTTTCAGTTCTCTTAACATTCTTCCCAAGACATGTGCAACGTACAATTCTTAGCACTATTATATTACCTTGAATAATTATTTTTAAAAGTTCTAATAGCCTCATAGACTTGGCCTTTAAACTACAAAGTTTTTGTCTTGTTTTGTTTTTCAAGCTCACTTTTGAAGCAAACCTTTTGTGAAATGCTATGATGGGAAACTTGAAAAGGATCTAGAAGAGAACAGATAACTCTTTGAAGAGTTTTAGCTCTACAGAGGAGAGTTAGGGCAGTGGCTTGAAAGGAATGGTGGTACTTATTAGGCCAACATTTTGTTATCAGTGTTAAGCACCGAGTACCCAGCAGGTACTCAGAAAATGAGCTCTCATATTGCCTGTCCTTTTCCCCATAACCATGGAGACGTCAGAAGAGGACTTTTTTTGGTACTGAGGATTGAATCTAGAGGTGCTTTACCACTGAGCTACACCCCAGTCCTTTTTTTTTTTTCATTTTGAGACAGGTTCTTGCTAAGTTGCTGCAGATATCGCTAAGTTGTTCAGGCCGGCCTTAAGCTTGTAATCCTCCTGCCTCAGCCTCTCAAGTCCCTGGGATTATAGGCATGTACCACTGTGTTTGGCAGAAGAGAACTTTTATGTTTTTAAATGCTGGGGATGGAACTCAGAGCTTTGTTTCAAAGCTCTAATGAGCTGGGTGCCGTGGTGCATGCCGTAAACCCAGCAGCTCAGGAGGCTGAGGCAGGAGGATCACAAATTCAAAGCTAACCTCAGCAAAAAAGCAACGTGCTAGAAGCAACTCAGTGAGACCCTGTCTCTAAATATAATACAAATAAATAGGACTGGGGATATAGCTCAGTGGTTGAGTACCACTGAGTTCAATCCTTGGTACCAAAAAAAAAAAAAAAAAAACAAACAAAAAAAACAAACAAACAAAAAAACCTCTAATGAGTTGTAAGCCAACATATGGAAATATGTTCTGCCTCAGCAGTTAAAAAAAACAAAAACAAAACAAACAAACAAAAAAAAACAAATAATGAAACGCTATTTCACTGATTAGATTAAAAACAAAACAAAACAAAAGTCTAGAAATCTGACAGTATTTACACAAGCCGTTTGAAGGTCACAACCACCTGCCCACTCACAATGATAGCATGCAGCATTCCAGGGATCACTGCAGCCCTAGTCACCATTTCAACATCACTTCAGATGGGCCCACACTTCAGATGGGCATTCTCTTTCTCCTACCATTAGGTTCACCCTCTACCTATCTTTGGGAGAAAATTTTAACAAAAAGTAATCACATTGAAAAAAAGTTTATTTAAAAAAGTTCTAGCAGCAAGAACAGTAACAAAACAAAAGGAGAGACAGACAGACAAAAAAGGAGGTGTGTCCTCTGGGACTTGTCTCCATTCTTAATCAAGTTCTTTATACCGAGCAAACATGACTCTTCGAACAGCATCTCGGTAAGTCTCATTGGACTGTCTCTTGCTGGTTCTTCCTGGAGTGCCAACTCCAGATCCCCTCATCCGGCCTTCGGTCTGCAAAACAAGACAGTAAGGTGGGGGTCTATGAATTAATCAGTCTCAGGGTTGATCTCTGACCACAAGCATTTCAGAAAGGAGAAGGTTATAGGGGACTTTTAAAAGAAAATTTCATTATAAAACAAATAAGGATGGTGATAACATGGCTGCTGGTACAGGCTTCAATATCAGAGACATGAGAAGCTCTGTAGGAAAGAGATAAGTCAATCTTCTATGGTTGGCATTTTCAGAGAGGAACCAAGTCAATAAATAATGGACAATGTTTCCTCTTATTCTTTTCTCGAGGCTGTCACTGAGATATGAGAAGCAAAGTCCTTTCTGGAAACCAGGACTGACTTTATGCTCCTCAAATTTTAGTCATCAAAGACTACTTACAATCCCTCTAGAAGCCGCCTCTGTTTTTGTTTTGTTTTGTACCAGGGACTGAGCCCAGGGGTGCTTAACCACTAAGTCACATCCCCAGCCTTTTTTATTTTTTAATTTTGAGACAAAATCTCGCTAAATTGCTGAAGCTGACTTTGAACTTGCAATCCTCCTGCCTCAGTCTTCTAAGTTGCTGGAATTACAGGCATGTGCCACCATGCCCAGCACCTTGTACTTTTTATTGCTGATTCCCTGGTTCTTTGTACCAAATGACCCTCAATTTCAAACGATCAGGTTCCCATACTGCGCTACCACATGCTCGCTGTAAGAGTACAAACTTCATTCCAACTTTTCCCTCCCCTTCCCACTGCAATCAAACCATCAAGGACCCGGCATGCCAAGCTATAACCCAGTGATCAAAACTGGGTTCCTGAGCTCTCATATCTTAGGTCAGCAGTAGAAAAATCCTAGCTGAAAGGATACCTCGCTGGGCCAGAAAGTAAGAGAAAGTTATGATTTTAGGCTAAAGTAGTCTCCAACAAGATAAAAACCATTTTACCTCCTCTGACGAACCCAATCCAGGATGGCCATATCCCAAACCTGCCCCTTTCCTCCAGCCAGTGGCCTGCTGGACACAGCCTCCTTTGCTGCTAGTGTCAAGGTCTTCTTTATCAGCAGGTTTACGATCACTGTTAAGAGAAGCAGACATACACAATCATTTCAAGCTGACTTGCTAGTGAGTCTAACAAAATCC
This sequence comes from Sciurus vulgaris, assembly GCF_902686455.1. Classification (NCBI taxonomy): domain Eukaryota; kingdom Metazoa; phylum Chordata; class Mammalia; order Rodentia; family Sciuridae; genus Sciurus; species Sciurus vulgaris. The sequence goes on along the minus strand of NC_136470.1, from coordinate 115,439,890 downwards.
TCTGTTCTTTTGGTTCAGATCTGTCTTTTATAAAATGTATGAAACAACACCTTTGGGTGCCTGGGGATTCAGAGATGACCATGATTTGGCCCTGTTCATGGAAAAAGATGTGAGAATTATGACAACAAATGCTTACAGAATACTGAAGGGTTTGACAATGGATGTGGATATCTGTTAGAGAAACAAAATGGGGCACAATCTCTGAAGGGTTGTACATTCTGAATTGGGTCTTGACAAATGATTAATGATCTAGAAAAAATATGAGAGTAAAAGAAGACACAAGCAAGGAAAAGTGGAAGAACACAATTTGTCCAGGAGAAGACTAGTAGAAACCTGAGGCTAGAACACAATTTGTCCAGAAAACTGGTAGGAACCTGAGGCCCAGACTGTAAAAAGGCTTGGAAATTAAGTTAATTTAGGCCTCTGCACCTCATCCGTCAGGAATGGAACTCAGGTCTCTTACTAGGCAATGTTCACAAAAGGGCAAGTTTTAAAAGAACAGATTTCTGTTTACAAAAGTCATTTTGGTGGTAAACAATGAATTAAAGGGTTGGGGATATAGCTTAGTTGGTAGAGTGCTTGCCTCACAAGTATAAGACCCTGGGTTTGATCCCCAGCACCGCCAAAAAAAAATTTAAATTAAAATAAAAAAATTAAAAAATTAAAGAATAGGTGGCTAGGGAGGCTGAGGCAGGAGGATTGTGAGTTCAAAGTCAGCCTCAGCAAAAGCGAGGTGCTAAGCAACTCAGTGAGACCCTGCCTCTAAATAAAACACAAAATGTGGCTCAGTGGTTGAGTGCCCCTGAGTTCAATCCCCCCCAACAACAACAAAAAAAGAAATATCAGAGTTCACTACACATAATAGGAAGTATTTTACATGAAGGCTTCTTATTCAGTTCTTTCTCTCTCTCTCGATTATTGGGTCATAATACAAAAATATAAGCTGGACACAGTGGCGCATATCTGTAATCCCAGTGATTCAGAGGGCTGAAGCAGGAGGATCGTGAATTCAAAGAGAGACTCAGTAATTTAGTGAGGCCCTAAGCAACTTAATGATACCCTATCTCAAAAATTAAAAAGGGTTGGGGATGTGACTCAGTGGTTAAGTGTCCCTGGGTTCAACCTTCAGTCACACACACACACACACACACACACACACACACATTGGTCTCTCTTATTGCGGACTGTGCTCAAATTAAGCTGAACTATCAAGACCTCAGACCCTGTCTGCCGCCTCTGGGGTTTGCTCTGTCAATCATTTCCTTTCCTTACTATAGTAAGGAAATAGATAGTAACAATCTCCAGCTGCTGATTTTTTAGCTTACCAACAAAGAGACCTGCTCAAGTCTCTCGTTAAAAATGACTACTCCTCTCTGCTCATGCATCCTCTTGTCACCCTTTTCTCCCTTTCAAGGTCGTAACTGCCCCTTCTCCCGGTAAACACACGATGGAAACTTGAGCATCATCAGTAACTTTTCCCACTCCCCAGATAATCTACTGATCACAAACACTGATGGATTTGATACCTCTAACTCATTTTCCTTGCCATACTCACTGCCTGCTCTCAGCATTAGTTTTTCTATGAATTCATCTTCCACTCACTCAACGATCTCTCTAAAATGCAAAGGTAAATGAACACAGTACTTAAAATCATTCCAAGATGTCCCAATACTTTTTTTTTTTTTGGCAGTAATTAAACCCAGGACACTCTACCAGTGAACTACATTCTCAGTCCCTTTTATTTTGACCCTTCTGCCTTAGCCTCCCTAGTCACTGGGATTAAAGTGTATACCACCATGCCTTGCTTTCCCACTGTCTTTATGGAAACAAACCTTAACGTGTGTGGTGTTTAGGGAGTACAAACTTCATGAACTGGCTTTTATCTGTTGCATCTGCTTTATTTCCTGTCAGTCAATAACATGCTACCAATGGTTAGCCTCATCAAACTCCTTGTAACTCCTCAAATGCAGCATGAACTTTTCCATCCCTGCTATATGTCATTCCCGCTAAGTGAAATGCTCTCCTTGACATACCATCTCTAAACCTTCTCTATTATGTGTTCACACTGTCAGACGTTACATGTGTTGTCCACTTGAGTATACCTGTACTTACATAGTACCTGTATACAATGGATTATCAACAGATTCCATGTAACTTTGGGCTTATAACTTAGGAACTATCTGTATTTTTAAATTTTGAGAAAGGGTCTCATTAAGTTGCTGAGATTACAGGTGCCTGACTGTAGCCACTCCAGCCCTGGCTTTGAGCAGTTGAAGAAGCCAGCCAACCTTTCACATAAACACATATTTCTGGTGTAAACACATGTAGTCAAAAGGCCAGGGTGGATCTCAGGCTCAGGGAAATCAGACAAAACTTGTTTTTAATAGCCTCACTTCCTTGAGAGAGATAGCAGTGGTACACTTAAGAGAAGCAGATGGTTTTACAATTAGGTCTTGAGGCCATAGCTGAGTCAAGAGTTTGTCTTACCTGTCTGTTTCTCTAGAGTATTTAATCCGTTTCCTTTCTGGAGAGTCAAAAGACTGGAGCTTTTCCCTGCGATCGTTTCCCTTCTCTTTAAACCGTCCCTGTAGTTGAGCAGAAAAGCAGACCTGAGATTTCCACTTAAGGAGGCTGGGAAGTGGAGAACCTGATAACATTTTTTTTTTTCCTTTTTCTTTCTTTGAAAGGGGACTTGCTATGCTGCTCAGGCTGGACTCAAGTCATCGTTCTGCCTTAGTCTCCCAAATGCTAGTACTACAGATATATGCCACCACACCCAGCTCTAACACTTCTTTTAATGTGAACTCCCGTAATCTCTCACTCCTTCACATTCTTATAGAGAATACAGTGACTTCTTTGGCTGGCAAATTTGAAAAGAATTAACTGGCATGCTTGGCTCAGCTGTCTTTTTCCCTTCCAAGAAGGAGATAATCTCCCAGAGGTCTCTCCAGAGAAGGATTCTTAACCACCACATATGATCTGCCCTGAGCTGGTGGAACTTATGCCTGAGGTCATGACACTACTTAATTGTGTGGTCTAGATAGCAAGTCTAAGTGGCTCTCATACTAAACTACGTACTGCAACTTAGCCTTTAACAATAAAAAATTCTATTTCAATGGTGCTAATATTCCTTTAGTTTCCCAATTGATTTAAAATTTGGGCAAGAAAGAATGCTATTTATTGACCTATGTGAGAATCTAACACCATCTTTCAAAAAAAAAAAACACACACAACTTTATTCATATATATATATATATATATATATATAATTTATAAACAACAAAATGAATCCATTTTAATTTAGGATTTAATGAATTTTAATGAACATATACAACATGTTTTGGGGCCTCCTTGTTTTCTGTCTTCTTGTAAGGGGGGATCAGTATAGCTTATAAAGTCTATACCAGAGAACAAAAAACAACTGGGGTTAAGGTAACATGTCACCAAAGTTTACCTCCCGTTCTCTCCTCTCCAGGTAGGCTAGCTCCTGCTCAGACTGTTTTATCTTCCGGTGAATTTCCAGGTTTTGCTGAGAAAAGAAGGGAATCTAAGAATATAGGTCTAGGGGAAAATGGTCTGAGAAATGACTCTAGGCCTTTCTTAATATCTGTTTTAGAATTGTACCTCTTCTCATTTGCGGATTCTTCTAAATGATCGCTGTACCATGCAAGCAACAAGCCCTACCTGGTCTTATGGTGGTCTCATCAATGGGGAACCCAGATTCTAATGCAGGATTGTTGCACAGATTGGTTAAATGGAGTGACACATAAGGGAATGTCATTGTACCTTTCTCCAAGATATGGAAGACAAATTTGGTTTTCTTCTCCAACTAATGTGAAAATTAATGGGAGAGGAGATCCAAGTGCACCAGTGAAGAAAACTACATGCCCACACACTGCCTAACACCTCTATCATCCAGTATCCCTAGACACAAGTCACTCTTTCAAGGCCCCAGAGAAGCATGAAAAGGAGCACCAGGGTCCTGAAGGAACAAACATACTTCTCAAGCATAGTGCCATTATACAAGAATGCGGGCATATATATGAATTGTAGGGAGTCCAAAACAGCTCTTGAATGAACAGGTGGTTCTTTATACTGGATGACCTCAAGAAAAGGAAAAGTAATACAGTCCACTGTCCTAGGGCTGGTTTAATTTGTGGACTCATCCTCTGTCCTGACCACTACTTTTCATCTCTTTTCCCATTCATTGGCATTTTTAGCAGAGAACTGAAATTCAAATGTGTCAATGAGACAACTCAGAATTCCAGAAGATCAAAGGTACGTGGGAGATAGTGTGTTCCAGAGATTTTTAGGAGCTTCTCAGAGTCCTAGGAGTTTTGCATAGCCTTGGGGGTTGGGGGGCACAGGTTGGGAAAAGTGTTTGGCATACTTATACCAAAAGAAGAACTTTTCAGCTTTTAATTATGTATGATTCTGGGTTTTAAGTTGAGAAAAAACCTAAATCTATTCCCCTCACATCTTTTCTTTCAATGTTTGCTAGAAAAGGAGTATAAAAGAAATTATTCTGAGAACATGTGTTTATCCAGGGGTTTGTTTATAATTTGGCTAGCTCCTTAGTAAGTACAAGCAAATGGGAAGACTGCAGGAAAGGACCAATGTATGTCAGTTTAATACCCCCACATAGCTCTTTTTGTTGTGGCTTATAATAATAGTCACTACATGAAGAGATGGCAGAATCTGACTCACTTATGGGGAAAACTGCACACCATCACAGCTGGATAGAACCAGGTAAGTGTCAAAGAGAAGGGTCTTATCTGAGGTCAACTGTGCACAGATGTGAACTATGCATTAATTCACATGAACAAAATGTAGAAGATAATTAATTCTTGAACTGAACTGACTGAATAATAGAAACTGGGGATATCACAGGCTAAGGAAGGACAGTATAAGCTTCTCTGTAATACCCATCAATGCAAAGAATCAAAAACTTGAAAGGTCATGGCTCCTTCCTTGAATACCTTGTGCAGATCTGACAGCTGCTGGTGTTTGATTAGAACTTCTTTATTGGGAAACTGTCTTCTGCACAGCAGACAAGCCAGTTTATTCCAGTCAGTAAGTTTGTCTTCTTCATTCTCCTTCTTAGTCATCAGTTCCCGTGACTGGGGCTGTGTTGGGCGGGGCTGTAGAGGAGGGGTCTGTTCCTCCTCCTCTTCTTCTTCATAGTCACTGTCTCCTCCATATTCACCCAGGAGGCCAATCAGTGGGTTTACCACCTTCGGCTGAAAGAAGGTGGCCAGGGATCAACACCAAACTCAAGCTACATTTTGGGGGCCTATTTTTTGGATGTTTCAATATGGGTATTTCCTGTCTTTTTTTCTCTTTTAGTTAAAGTAAAGTTTGAACTGGGTTCAAACTAGGCCCAATGACTGTGCTGTTCACTTCCCAGGTGGCAGCAACATGCCTAGAGCTTGACCTTCCTTGTTCCTTGATCACTGAGGGAGACAGAAGGGAAGTGGCATAGAAAATAGCAGAAGAATTTAAAAATTACAAAGAGGAAGTGATGAACATCTCCAAGTCACTGTAACCCATGGAAAAAGGAAAGATGAATTTCACCAAGGCTCTAGTGAAGGAGATTTAGGAGGTGGACTAGAAACAACTTTAGTCATAAGCACTCAGCTAGATGGATCTGGCTCCTGAGTAAGGTAAAGACATGGTTAGGAGAGATGCCATAATGAGCTGAATTAATAATGTGGAGTAGGCAAAGAGTACCTTATAGGAACTGCTTAATAATGATGCGTGGTCACTGGCCTATCATCAATTGGAAAAAAAAAAAAAAAAACAAAACATGGCCACTACTGATATATATTTATACTCAATTGGAATCATTAGTGATTAGATTGAGACTACCACTCACCTCAAGGTATTTAAAAATGGGTACCAATATATTAGCATCTTAGCCAGTCAGGCCAACTATGAAAATGACCACAAGTGTACTCCACATCTAAGATCCTTAATAAGTGACACCAAAAAGAATAAAACATAGATACCAGGAAAATGGGTTTCCTTGGGGATTTAGAAAAGAACTAACAAGAACAAGATTTTAACTAAAAAGGACAGACATCTGATTAGGTAAAAACGGTGCAGAGTAGAAAGAAAGAAGACAGACACCCTTATTAACAGACTAGAAATTTTACCTCATACCTCAAGGGTAATCCTTATTTCTGAGACACAGAGAGTGGCAGGACCAACCCCAGAGTGAAGCATCAGCCTTTGTTTCCTTTCCCACGAAGAACCAGACCCAGCCCTACCCCTAGGGCATCCACATTAGCCTTACTGGAGGAGGGCTTTCTTCCTTCTTCACAGTGGGAGGCAGGGGCTTCTTAAAGACGTCCTCTGGAGGGGCCTTTCCCTCGCTGGCATTTTCCTGAAACTGACCAAACCTTGAGGTAATTTTTGCACCTCTCAGGACTGGGGATTGAACCCAGGGCCTGGAGCATGCAAGGTAAGCTAGCTTTACTATTGAGCTACATTCCCATTCTCTGAAGTCTTATATGATACTCACTCAAAAAGAAAAAAAGGGTTAAGAGTCAAACCTGTTGAAATTGGGCATATTTTCTGAACCTCCAAACCTCTGTAATGTTGCTATAGTGATTTTGAAATATAGAGCCTTTACAAATAAAACATTTAAAGGTGGGGGTATGGTTCAGTGGTAGAATGTGTGCATCTACAACTACAAAAATAAATATGTTAAAAAATATAACATTTACATATATTATATGACTACTACATGTATATTTATTATCTTTTTCACCTTTTACTACAACCTTTCTAGATAGGCATAAATATTCTCATTTTACAAATGACTGAGAATACAATTAGAAAGATTAATGGCAAAAGAAGAATCCAAACATTAAGCTATGAAGTTTAAATTCTTAGATAAACAAACATACATACATACTTTCTTCTCTTTCTCTGTTTCACTAAATGACTAGCAGTATTAGAAGGAAAAGAAAAAGGTGTTATGAATTATACCACAAGAAAATTAATCTATTTTCACTAATATGTAACTGGTATGAGGATAAATCAATATAATGTTTCAGAAAATAATATGACTTTATATTGCATGTGAAAATGCATTATCATCTTTGATTCTGAAAATTTATTCTAAAGAAGTAATTCAAAAGGAAAAATAGGGGCTGGGGTTATAGCTCAGTGGTAGATGCTTTCCTAGCACATGTGAGGTACTGGGTTTCATCCCCAGCACCACATAAAACTAAATAATAAAATAAAGGTATTATGTTGATCTACAAGTAAAAATATTTTTTAAAAAAGGAAAAATAAAATGATAAATGCTGCATATTATAATAGTTTAAGATTAGAAAGAGATAATGAAGGACTTCTCAAGAAAATGAAGGAATAGTTTATTGTGAATTTTAAGTATAGAAACATTGAAAATAAAGGATTATTTTCATGATATAAACATGAAAAATACTTATGATAAAACCCAAAGTTAATAAAGAAAAAAAAAACACAGAACGGTATATCCTGCTACAATTATACCTAGAGAAAAATGTGTATACTGAGTCAAGCACTAAAAAAGGCAGGCAGAAAGGTAAACATTTGTTTAGCTGAGGCATGGGGATTTGAACTGAATCATTTTGTTCTACCATCCAATTTTTCCATTTGTAAAAAGGAGAGAGTAGTACTGTGGGGCTATAAGACATGTGAGAAGAAGGCATTGCCTACACCAGAGTTCATTCTTTCTGTTTTTCTTTCCGTACTGGGGATTGAACTCAGGGCCCTGCACATGCTAGGTAAGCACTATACCACTAAGCTACATTCACGGCCCTTTTTAATTTTTTTTCCCCCCCTGAGACAGGGTGGTCTCACTAAGTTGCCCAGGCCATCCTCAAACTTGTGATCCTCCTGCCTGGGTCTTCAGAGTTGCTAGGATTATATGTGAATGCCACTGTGCTCAGCTTAATTTTTAAGGAACTTTATACCTCAAACCTGGATCACTGTCCATAAATCTTATATTTAAATCTGTAATCATGTGGTAAAAGCAGATACACAAGTCCTCTTACCCTTGTTACTCCTCTGTCTTTTTTCTCCTTGCTATCTTTTTTAGGCATTTCCTTTTTGCTACTTGACTTCCCTTGACTGGTGGGTTTCTTTTCTTTGATCTCTTCTTCTTCAGGTGACCCAGGGTCCTGGGGCACATAGACTTCTTGCTGCAATATGGTGGGAAAGAGGTAAATCTAAGGAATAGTTTACTTTCCTGCAATTTCAGGTCTAAGGAGCCTAGTTCCCCTCGATGGAAGATAATCTCTCTTACTCACAAACCTAACAGCCTATATCAGTCCTTCCAGAGGTCAAGATACATACATACCACCCCATCATCCACTTTTTCCAAGAGCAGCACTGATCTTACCTGTAATGCCACAAGGCACTGATTTTTCCATTTAGGTAAGATTTCAGTTTCCATAGATTTAAACCTTTCCACTTTTCATGCAATAAGCATCCAGAGAATCCAGAATATAAATTCCTCAAAATGACAAATTATGGGTGTTTTTCATAAAAGGACTGCTGGCAGAATAAACAAAGCCAAAAACTCACCTGGGTGTTGGGGTCATAATAAGTTCCTGCCAAGGGGTCGTAATAGTAGCCAGTAGCAGAATCATATATGTAACAGTCAGATGATGCTACAAGGAATAAAATCAGAGCCAAAGTTAGTCAATGTCCAATGAAGCCCCTACTAAGGAATAACCTAAAATTAGGGTGGTCAATCCAAACAGGTATAGAATCTTTAGATAGTACTCTCACCGGATGAGTTCCCCCAATCACTAGCCTTTCTTGCTAACTTTGTGACCACATAGATTTTAAGTAATGAGTAGCAAGTTGAGCAAAAAAGAATAAAATAAATAAAATAAAGGCTACTTACACTGCTGTCCTTGTCGATTTGTATCTGAAGACCAGTCTGAATTTCTGCCACCTCCCCTCCTATCTCGGAAATATTTTTTACCCTATCACAGAAAGGCAAGTTAAAATTATGGAACTATCCAAGAACCACACACCTTAACAGTCACCCACTGCATGAAATCATCCTTTCAACCACCCGAGTATTTTTTGTTTTTCTTTTTTTGGGTTTTTTTGTAGTACTGAGGATTGAACTCAAGGGTGCTCTACCACTGAGTTATAACTGCAGTTCTTTTTATTTTTCTGAGACAGGGTCTTGCTAAGTTGCAAGGGTTGGTATTTCACAGTTGAGATCCTCCTTTCTCCTTAGTCTCCTGAGTCACTGGGATCACCGGTATGCGTCACTGTGCCTGGCTCATCACCTGAAGATTTTAAAAGAGCACTCCCCCATATTAAAGCCTACCTGATAGTAATGCATGTGGTCAGAATGGTCCCCAGAGTCATTTCTGCAACAAATAACATAACATGTCAAAGGCTGTTATCAAAAGGCACCTGAGAAGTGCCTAATCCTGCAGATTTAGTAAGAAACTCTTCTTCCCTTTTTTGAAGGGAAAGGAACTAACCCAGACAGTCTTGAGGGGAAGAGCAGTGGGATACCTGTAAAGCTACTGGCTAAAACAGAACAGTGACTGAGTAGAGGATGAAAGAACAAGATCTGTCCCATCTCTGTAAGCCTGTCTCTTGATATGGCCATTTCCCAGCTACCACTCCTCTGTCAAGATGAGCGAAGGAATAAAGAGGAATTAGATTTCCTAATTCTATGCGGATATGATCAAGGTCAGGAGAGTGGGGTATCAGGACAGTTTTTACTTAGGATTCCAAACAACAAAGATATATGAAGACTTTTTTTCTGCACATCCAAGATTGTACCATCATTCGGGACCCAAAGATACCAGGTAGTCAAAAGCAAAAAGCCTCAAGTACCTAGAAATACTATTTAAGAATGAATATGATTTTACAGCCAGAACAAGGCAGGCTTCAGAAAAAGAAAACGTATAAGCACATATCTGAAGCAACCCACACTAGGAAGGCACCATGCCTTACTTTTCTCCAGCCAGGAAGAGGAGTTTCTTCCCAGAAACAGAAGAGGGGGCAGTAGAAGGTATCTTCAGCCCTCTGCCATACCTTCGTTTTCCAGTGGCCAAGTTTACAGCTACCATCTTCCCATCAATGCTAAATGGTGGATCAAGGTTCTGTAAGATCTTCACTACACGAAGAGCTTCCTAGGGAACCAAAGACACACTTGAACCCAAAGAAAGGAAAGACTATATCCCTAGAAAGAGACTTGAACATGGATTTTCCTTCTCTGAAATTTACTAAGCATTCTGTTCTAGTCATAATTTTACCATAAGAGCACATTGGCAAACCAGGCAACTCTCAATGAAGGACTAGAATAGTGATCAGAGTAGACATCATTTTCTGATATAAATTTTAGAAATACAGGTTGCAAAGTCATCACATCAGATCCAGTTTAAAAGGCCCTTGTGATTTTTGAGCACTAAATCTGAGAAATATCAGACTTTTATTACTATTTTCACACTATTTCCATAGGAAAAAGAATTCAAGCATGAGATCTGATACATACTTTGAATAGAAAATATCCTGTTATCAAGTATAAAACTATTTTGTAACTGGACATAACAAGTCTACAATTTCTTTCTTTTTTTTAAATCACTAAAACCTTAAAGGGTTCAGAAGAATCAAAATTCATATTCTTCACAAGCAAATAGGCTAGAAACGATAAACATGCCACAAGGGAGAAACTGACTATGAAAACCAGAAAAGCACAAAGTTCTAACTTTTTTTTTTTTAGTTGTTGATGGACCTTTATTTTTATTTATTTTTCTGTGGTGCTGAGGATCAAACCCAGCGCCTCACACATGCTAGGCAAGTGCTCTACCACTGAGTCACAACCCCAGCCCAAGTTCTAACTTTTGAGGTCAGTCATCTCACTTGAATATACATTAAACTCAAAGGAGAAAATTCTTAAGAGGGGTTAAGATAGCAGGTAGCACAAGAAAATTAAAAGGATACAGAAGTCCCATCTTTATCAAACCTTCTTAGAGTGTTTTTTAGTCATCCTTCCCTAGACCGTTTCAAGGTGTAAGGGAAACTCACTGCATGGGAGTCGAGGTCTATAAAGCCATAGGTGTGGCCCATGGGGCCAGTTCTGTTCTTGATGATACGGACATTGGCAGTAGTGAGGTGGACGTAGGGCTCCAGCACTTCCACTATCACCTCAGGTGGAGTGGAACGATAGATGCGTTTTAGCATTATTGCTGAGTGAACCACACACAGATGGGAGAGGCGCAAGGAAAGAGAGAAAAAGATGAAAATCATAAGTCCCAAATAGCCCGATGATCTTTTTTTTTTTTTTTTTTTTTTTTTTTTTTTTTTGCGGTACTGGGGATCGAACTCAGGGCTTTGTGCTTGCAAAGCAAGCTCTCTACCAGCTGAGCTATCTCCCCAGCCCTCGATGATCATTTTTTTACAGCATATGTTACTTTGTTCTAGCAAGGATGGTTCTATAAAGAAATGCTAGACAAATGCTATATTTCTTCACCAATATTTGGAAATCTAAACTCACACCTTACTGCATTTGTACAGCAATTTGCTATTTTGAAGGATGTAGATTTCTTCACCTAGTACGGTAAGGTTAACAGAAAGCAACACCTCTGTAACCAGGTTGTGCACAGTTCTCCTAAGGTATCGGGAAGCAGCTGAGGTTGTCACAGTCTGGTACACTCTCTGACAAAATACTTACTTTTGCTTTCTCCATCTTGCCGAGTCTCTCCAGACCATGGCTCCTTCTCTCGGTCTCTGCGGAAAGTGAATCCTTCCCTTCGAGAATGTGGCACATATCTTTCTGTTTCTCTCTTTTGATGTCCCATGCGTGGTTCTTGTCCTTCTTCTTGCTTCCTGGATTCAGGTTCCTTATCAGCTGGCCTTGGGGACTGGCTGGGTTGTTTTTCCAGTGATGGTGGTATGGATGTTTTCTGAGGCTGAGGGTAGGTTATTAATTCTTGCTTGGTCTCTGTCAATAGAACAGAAAACAGAAGGAAATTCCCTTGAAGACTTTATCAAATAACACTACTACTTTGATTCTTTTTTACCTGCTACCAAATACTAATACTGGAATACTTTTAATATTGTCTCAGAAATTCATACAAAAGCCCTCTAACAGTTCCTAGGAAGACTTTCAGTAATGCTAATAAGACATAGGAGAAATAATTCATAGGAGAAACAATCCAAGCATTTAAAATATTTAGACTCATGAACTTTCTATCACTTACCAATACTTTAATATAACAAATCCATCATGACACCCTCCGTCTGACTATTATAGCCAATAAGAAGAGATTTAGGGACAAAATTATCAGATACATGGCCATTGCTAGAGGTTTGGTTAAAGTATATGTCCTGAAGATATGTCTAGGAACCTTACTTTTTTTTTTTTTTTTTTTCCTGGACTGGGGATTGAACCCAGGGGTGTTCTACCACTGAGCCACATCCCCAGTCATAGTTTGTATTTTATTTAGAGAGACAGTCTCACTGAGTTGCTTATTAGGTCCTTGCTAAGTTGCTGAGGCTGGCTTTGAACTCATGATCCTCTTGCCTCAGCCTCCCGAACTGCTGGGATTACTGGCATGCACCATTGCACCTGGCTAGGAGCCTTACTTCTTTTGGTGTTATAGTACTAAAACAACTATCTCAAATTCTATTAAGATCACAGCAGGCTGGGGATGTAGCTCAGTTGGTAGAGTGCTTGCCTCAAAAGCATAAAGCCTCTTGAGTTCAATTCCCAGCACTACCAAAAAAAAAAAAAAAAAAAAGATCACAGGCTCCACCTCTCCAGCAAAGCTAGGAATAAACCTACCTGCATATAGCTCACTTATATGTAAGTTATTACAATGAGCAGATATCCTTTAAAATATGAATGATTCACTTAAAATTTTTGTCTACTTAGGGCATATTTTTGTAATTAATTCATTCTTAGAGGGTTTACTAGAGGCCACGTGGCTCAAAAAAAGATATTCTATGGGGGATAATATAGAGATTATTTAATAGCAGTGACAGGTAGCTAGTGAATATCTACCTTGTTTCCAGGTTAAAGTTGTCTCTACCATCTTAATGCATAAGGTGCCCACAGGTTTTCATAAACCATCTACTAATGTGTTAAAACAGCTTAATATCACAAGTTTGAGACCAGCTTGGGCCACTTAGCAAGACCCTGTTTCAAAATAGAACTTAAAAAATAATGTAAAAGGGATGTAACTCAGAGGTACAGAACTTGTCCTGCATGGTGAGGCCTTGGGTTCAATCCCTATACCACAAACAAACGAATAAAAAACAGCTTAGGAAGTTTTTAAGAAAAAAACCACAACTCTGCCCAATCTGAAGTGACCTAACAAGCTAAAAATGTCAGTTGTTTATTTCATTTCCCACATGTTGGTTTGGTATCCAAAGGAAGTAGAATCTTTCCCCCCAAATTTTCAGAATACCTGCTTTATGGTTCTCACTAGTAAGCAGAATATGCTATGGGTCAAAAGTCTAATTAAGAAACTCTTTGGAGTCAGAGTAAACTGTAACCTCAGAACAGGTCCTTCAGAAGGCTACTGAATCCCAGCACTGAACTGATTTTATGAGGTTTACCTTTGGGGTAATATCAGAAACAGGCATATAATAGTTATGAGTATAGGAAACCTTTGATAATTTTCTTGAAAGTTGTTTACCTAAAGGTTCTCTGAAAAAAATTTAAGTGCACATATACTAGATACGTGTATTGAATTCTTCATACTGTATCTCATATATACTATGTGGCAATAAAAATTGATCTTAAAAAAGGGTAATTGCCTGAGAAACTGGTAGGTTTGATTGTTTTTGGTAGTACTGGGGATTGAAGTGCTTTTTAATCAATCAAGTCTATCTATGTATCTCACAGTACCAAGGACACTCTACCACTCTGCCACTGAACTACAAACATCCCAAACCATTTTAATCTTTTATTTTAAGACAAAGTTTTGTTGCCAAGTTGCTTAGGCAGACTGAACTTTTGATCCACCTGCCTCAGTCTCCCAAGCTGTTGGGTGTGTATCACCTTGCCCAGTAAAGCTGGTAGGTTAATTCCTCTATAATAAAAACATATCACCCCCAGTCCCAATTATTTTCTCATGTTTATATTTTTATTGTTATTTACTGTTTTTCTGTTGATAATCCTGAAATGCTTATGAAAAATGTAAATTAGAAAATAATACAGCAATTGATTCTCAAGAACTTCAAAGAAGTGTGTGTGTGTGTTTGTGTATCTGGTCAAACAGACTGATGCCATGTAGTTTTTGTTGTTGTTTTGTAGTGCTGGGGGGGATTGAATCCAGGACCTTACACATGCCAGGCAAGTGTTCTGCCCCTGAACTACATTCCTAACCTTTTTATTAAAAAAAATTTGAGATAGGGTCTCACTAAGTTGCCCACAGTAGCCTCAGACTTGCTTCAGCTTCCCAAGTAGCCTGGATTACAGGCATGTGCCACTGTATTCAAATCCATATACACTCTTTTTCAAAACTAATCCTTAAATGTATTCTAAATTAGAATACTACCAACTCTAGTCAGCTGCCCACTTAGCCACTAAAGACTGAGAAGTCTACAACCCCATCTGTTCCCTCTGGCGGAACTCTGAAATTCAATGTCATTTACTCAACAGGTCACATGAAGTTGGAAGTTGAATTCCACTTTACATTTGTATGTGGTAGTTCATGCCTATATCTCAGCTTCTTGGAAAGCTGAGGCAAGAGGATCACAAGTTTAAGTTTAGCCTGGGCAACTCAGCAAGACCCTGTCTTAAAATAAAAAGGGCTGAGGGTCTACCTCAGTGGTAGAGTATTTGGCTAACATACTTGAGGTCCTGGGCTCATCCTCAGTTCACACACACACAGACATACACACACGCATTACAAATCAACTGTATTTAGGAATGTCAATTCTTTAAAGTCAAGAAAATATGATATTTGTCTTGTTCAGTGTGTAAGATAAAAACCACCATGTCTACTGCTCACCTTCCCTTGGGCACTTGCAGAATGAACATGAAAATCGATGCCCACCAGTGCTAGCTTTACACTGTAAGGAAAAAGGAAAGAATTCAACTGACCAAAAACATTTTTAAAAACTTTATAAATATCCAACACAATAACACCTGCTAAAAATGAAAGAAATAAAGCATACCGCTGAAAAAGAATCTGATATTGCCCCACTTATCAAAGTTGCCAGGAAAGATCTGATGAGCTACTGTTTAAGAGATGCTTGTCTAACAGAGCATCTAAACTTTGAAGCAGCCCATGATGTTTGCCCTGGACAGAGATTTTTATAGGAATAAACACGACTACTAAATGGGTTAAAGAATACTACTGTCCCCAAACCATGTCCATTTATAGCCTGTACCCAAAACTTGGTTCTGGACTGATAAGGAGTCCCCCATTCATATTTTGGCAGGAATTGAAAGTGAAACTGATAATGAGGAGCAAGAAAGGAAAAAGGAAGACATACAGGTAGTGCCTCTAGCAGTTATATAAAAGACATTAATGGAAAGGGAACATTTAGTAGCCCAGAAGAAGGAAAGACATTTGTACTGTGAACATAATTCTTCTTGTCTGAGTCTATGAACAAAAAGTCAACTACAATGCCCCACCACCAAAACCCTGATCTTTCACCATTGAGCTTTAAGTGCTATGAAGGGCAGAGCATTTGCTGGCAGGAACACTCTTGTGCTGCATGCCTTATTCCACCTACTCAGGTGGCTGAGGCAGGAGGATTG
The DNA here is from genome assembly GCF_902686455.1 of Sciurus vulgaris. NCBI lineage: Eukaryota > Metazoa > Chordata > Mammalia > Rodentia > Sciuridae > Sciurus > Sciurus vulgaris. The sequence continues at coordinate 115,424,145 of NC_136470.1, read as the reverse complement.
CAAGTTTGAGGTTAACCTCAATAACTTAGCAAGATTCTCCTTCAGAAACTTAGGGGGAACCTGTCTCAAAAAATAAAAAGGGCTGGGGGTGTAGCTCAGTGGTAAAGTGCCCGAGGGTTCAATCCCCAATACTATAAATAAGTAGATAATCAAGTGAGCAAGGAAGCAAAAAGGAACCATGAAGAGGGTACAATTCAAATAGGGCCTTGTAGTATAGGAGTTTGCCAGATGGGAGAGAGGTGAGAACAATAATAGTAGCAGCAGTGGATAAATAATGCTTAAACACCACATACTAGGTACTATTTAGTGCTTAAATAGCACATACCTACCTCACATTATTACTTACTGATTCCAACAATCCCATAACCCCCACAAAACAGGCACTATTATCTCTCCATTTTACAGATGAGGTAATAAATAGGTCTAGAGAGGTTAAATAACTTCAGTAATGTCATTACAGTTGGTTATTTCATTGCTCCCTCCCTATAAATGAATCATACACACGCTGATCCATTGTCAAGAAGACTTCAGTGCCTCCTTATAGGCTAAGTGTACTTCCTTCTCCACTGTGTCTTGCTTTGGCCAGTAGCATGTGAATGAACATGACCTACACCAAACCTGGCAGAAGCTTTGGGATTCACTGCTTATATGAATGAACCTCTTGCTCCTTCCCTCTGCCAGGAGAACACAGTCCTACATTGGGCCTATTCCAATGGCCTGGGTCCTAGATTGAGAAGCTATGTGGCATAGAAGCAAAGTGAATGAACCATGGCCCCCATAGGTAATATGAGTTAAAAAATGTTTGTTGTTTTTAACTGATGGAATTTGGGGGATGTTTGTTACTAAATGAAAGCAACTGTAGCATGTACTTCAGCTGGTACACAGCATAGTCAGGATCCTAACTTTAGTAGATATAATTTAAATACTAAAAAAAAAAAAAAAAAAACTATAAAACTCATATATTTAATATAAAATTCAATGATTTTTGGTAAATGCATAAAGCAATTATCACCATAGAACATTTTCATCATCCCCAAAAGAAACCCAGGAGTGACTTCCCATTCTTACCACTGGGCCCTATGAAACTATGAAATAGTTTTTCTGGCATAGTGTTCTTTGTTTTGTTTTTGTTACCAGGAATTGAACCCAGGGTCACTTAACCACCGAGTCACATCCCCATCCCTTTTTTTGTTTGTTTTATTTTGAGACAGTCTCCCTACATCCTGAGGGCCTCACTGAGTTGCTGAGGTTGGCCCCAACTTACAATCCTCCTGTTTCAGGATCCCAAGTTGCTAGGATTATAAGCATGAACCACTATATTTGGATGGCACAGTGTTTTTAAGGTTTATCCAAGGTTGTAGCACGTATTAATACTTCATTCTCTTTTATTGCCAAATAACATTTTATTTTGTGGATATACCAATTTTATTTGTCCATTCATCAGTTGATAGACATCTGAGCTGTTTCTACTTTTGGGCTATTATAAATAATACTATTTACGAACATTAAAAACAAAACAAAACAAACACCGGAGGTTGGTGGTGTGGATCAGTGGTAGAGTGTTGATCTAGCATGTATGAGGTTCTGGGTTTAATCCTCAGCACCACCACCCCTCCCATTCCTGTAGGAGAGATAAAAAAAATTTTTTTTTTAAGAATTAGGTAGTGTTGATAGTTGCACAACACTGTGAAGGTGCTCAATGCTAATGATTTTTCTTTTTTTCTTTTTTTTAAAGAAGGAATCTTGCTATGTTACCTAGGTTGCCCTTGAACTCCTGGGCTCAAACAATCCTCATACCTTAACTCCCAACCCGAGTAGGAATATATACTTAAGTGGTAAAAATGGTAAATTTTATGTTCTGTGTATTTAATAATAAAAAAAATAATTTTTTAAAAAATGATAATTTAAGGCTAATGATTATCATAGCTATCCAAGTTTGTATTTGATTCAGACTACTGAAAATGTCAATCTAAAGTTTTCACTGAATTTTGCCAAGTTCTGTAAAACTCTTAATGAATCATGGTTCAGAAACTTTTAAACTTTTTACAATCATTCTATTTTTTAAGCTAATCTGTAACAATGAAACTAAAATTATATTTTAGTGTTCACTACAATCAAACTGAACTGCTAATAAAAGAATAACCCTAAAAAATTTAATATGCCATTCTAAAGGAATATGGTACATAATGGAGATAAAATGCCATGGTTAAGTTCTATACCCTTGGAAATCTCAGAAAACCCCAAAAATGTACCAGTCCCACAGAACCATCCTTCTTCAAATCTACTTTTCCAAAAACCAATTCCCTATGTCCACCCTCAGGAAGTGTAACTGAATAGGGGCTATAAAGGTATTGTTACGGTTTTCATAATTAACAGATATGTCCTTGGGAAAGTTTCTACAGGGCAGCCCAAACATAACACCAGTCACATGCAGCAGCTGAAAAACAAAAATTATGGATGATCTTGCCCTGACCTGCATTCAGTTCAACTGAAGTGAAAAGAGGGAACAGAGTTTTGTCCTTGGTAATACATGATAACAGGCAGCATTCCTGGAGATATGGAAGAGCTGCTATGTGGGCTGCTTCCTTTTAAAGAAAGCAATTCTTGGTACTTACTCGTTTGCAGTACCAAAATTCCGTGCTTGGTAAATATTCAAGGGTGACCTCTTTGTCATGGATCATTAGAGTTCCCTGTAAAGAAAAAGACAGAAGTCATTAACATTAACCCTCAGAGAAAAAGACAGAGAGACAGGATGGCAAGAGAGCCTTTCCAGTCCCCAAGATGAAACATTTTATAAAGTGTGTGTTCATTCATCAGCAAAAGGAGATAGCTGTTTTAAGCCACAGACTTGGGGCAGTGTGGCAGAGGAAGCTTAAGCTTAGGGAAGGCAAGTGGGAGAAGTGAAATCGGTCTTCAGCCTTGGCTCCAGTGGGCTGGGGTGCTGTCCTTGGGCAGGCTAGATCCAGACTATTCATCCAGAAGTCACACTCACCAGCCCCAGCAAATCCCCTACCTGGCTCAGGAGCTAGCACAATATCAAGAAGCAAACTCTCCCTTCTGTAGCACAGAGGTGTAGGAACCCTCTCCTCTCAATTGTCTTCTTTTCTACCACTAACTTGCATCTCCTCAGAGAGGCAGTAAGGTCTGTAACTTTGGTGCCTAAAAATTATCTTTAGAACACTGGCTGCATGGCAAAAACACTAGGAGAAAGAGGTATAACACCGAAGACAGGAAGAAAGGAGGAAGGTGAAAGCTTCACAGCAGATTATTTTCTTATAGCAGGATTCTGTGAATGGCTGACGGCAGCAGTAAAGGTGGTGGTGGTGGTGGTGGTGGTGGTGGTGGTGGTGGTGGTGGTGGTGGTAGTGGTGGCGGCAGCATCATCACTCTGGCTTGGCACTTACAGAGTTAGCCATCCCTGACATCTGAGGAGCAACCATTGGCACATAAGCCTTTGGGAAAGTGTGGCAAAGGAACAGGTGGGAAAGGGGCTCAACAAGCCTGTAGTTACAGAGCTCCCTTGCCTTTCCATTTTGGATGTCTCAAATTCTATTTAACATCAGGAAAAATGTGATTTAATAAACATGAGCCAGCATACATGTATTGGAGCAAAAGGAAAAAAATCTCTGCCTACTAACAAGGAACCGTCACCCACACTTGTAAGCGAACTAACCGAGGATGCGACTCTGGAACTAGCCCCTGCGCTGTGTTCATTCTCCGCCCTCTAGGGTCCTCTGTGTCTCCTCAGACAGGGCTCTGAGTTATACAAGTCATTTCTCTGCAATTGGACCTCAGTTTCTTGCTTGAATCCATACATCTGTCAAATAATGCTTTACCTCTCTGCTTTTCACACCAAAAGAGTCAAGAGAAATACACAGAATAAGATTATTGTCTTGTCAAACCAAAGGAATCTGGGTAGATTTTCCCACCTACATAGGTCTTAAGAAACTGGTCTTTGACAAACTACTTGCTGGCTTGCTCTCAAGGCTGAAGGACAACGATAATAAAAATTGCTAGCATTTATTAAGTGCTTACCCAGAGGCCAGAAACCACTAAGTACATAGTCTTATTTAATCCCTTGATCCCACGAAGTAACATTTCCACTTTACAGATAAGGAAACATGTTCAGAGAGGCCAGATCATCCAGCTGGCAAAGGTCAGAGCTGGATTGATCCGGGACTATAGAGAATGGAGCTTAAGTCTTATTCACCAGTTTGTGCTCAGTATTAGAACAGGTAATGTAGTTCTCAGGAGACAAGCAGGAAAAGTAAGTTCTTCAGGCAGGGAGGATCACTGCAGCACCATTTTTTCAAGCTCTACCCATGCAAAAGGTTGGTTAAGATGGTCCCCTTCCAAACCCATTTAATCATTTAAGAGCATGGACTCTGGTCCAGGTTCTCTAAATTTGAATCCTGCTTCCACTCCATGACCTTTAGCACTATCATGAACTTCTTTGTGTTTCAGTGTCCTTATCTGTCAAGTGGAGATTACAGTATCTATTTCATAGGGTAGCAGTAAAGATTATATAAATTATTACACATTAAAAGCTTAGCATGGAAGATATAATGAAGGCTCTATGAATGTTATTATTGTTTTGTTTTGTTTTGAGGCAGGGCCTTGCTAAATTGCCAAGGCCCTGTTGTAATCCTCCTGCTTCAGCCTCTTGGGTCCTGAATTACAGGCATGTGCTACCACACCCAGCAATGTTGATTATTTCAAGCCCTAAGTACTCAAAAAGACAATAATCATCAGCAGGTGAGACTATACAGGATTCAGACAGTCACTCATTTCACCTTACTTGCTTGCCAGATGGGAACATTTCACATCACACTTCAAACTCCTTAAAGGCTAATAGTCACCATGTACAGCAGAACCTGCATATTTGTGTTAGTTTTCAAACTGCTGGTCCAGATATTAAAAGAGTGCAGGCTAAATCTTGTTGGTCTTTTATTATTAGCACCAAACACAGTATCTGATTAATTAATAAATAAGTTTTTATTGACTGACTGGAAGACTGAATAGAAGCAACTATGTCCATAGGACAAGAGTACTTAGCACACAGTGGCTCTGGATTGAAATATTGCTGTCATAGCATCCATCTATACACCCAATCCATAAAACACGTAAGTTGCCATTTGAACAGTGAACAGTAGTAGGAATCAAAACCAGGCAATGTTAAATTTCACTATGTAAACTCTGACTTCACCACTTGGAGGTATCTGCAGGTTTAGGAATTTCTAAGGCAAGGAGCACTTTGTACTTCACAGACAACAAATATACTATTTCAATAGCTGTGGATGGATGACCTTTAATAGAGGGTAGGGAACACCCCCTACCAGCAGAATCTATAGGCATGTCAACTTTGAGATTCCTTTTACCTCATATATTACAAAGGCAATTATTTATTTTTACAGAATCCCCTTCAACTCAGGCAGTCATCCTTCTTAACTGGCATACAGACAGACATCAGGCTGCCAGTGACTGCTATAGAATATGAAAAGGTTTTAACATCACTGATGAAAAATAGCCAATTGTCCAATATGAACAAAGAAAAAAACTTGAATAAAAGTCATCAAGTTTATCTGATTTGATTTCTCAGCTGTTGTCAAACACAGGTAGATGTTCTAAGCACAGGTGTGACATATATACACTGTACCCCTCCCAATCTCTATCACATTCTTTCTCCAGATATCACCGAACAGAGATCTGCCAGTGTTTCCTATGAAAGTAACCTGTGGGGAGATAAACTAATGAATAGGTAGAAAGATGCAATCCTATTTTAGTGGCTGTCCATTCTTTTTTTGTAGTACGGGGGATTGAATGGAGGGCCTCACACATGCTAGGCAAGAACTCTAACACTGAAGTACATTCCTTTTTTTTTTTTCCCCCCTTTAACCCAGGCTGGCCTGGAACTTTTAAGATTCCTCCCTCAGCTGGGATTATAGGTTTGTGCCACTGTGTCTGGTGCCTGTCCACACTTAATATTCTATTATCTAACATTTTTGCAGATTGGAATTTCCCCACATCATTTGAAATACTGGATTGTTTTTTGCTGTTATTATTGTTTTGGTCCTGGGGATTTAACCCAGGGGTGCTTTATCACTGAGTCACATCCTCCACCTTTTTTATTTTGAGACAGGGACTTCTTAAGTTGTTTAGGGCTTCACTAAATTGCTGGGGCTGGCTTTGAACTCATGGTCCTCCTGCCTCAGCTTCCCAAGTCCCTGGGATTATAAGCATGCACCACCACAACCAGCATCAGCAGTGTTAATCTTAAATTAAACTAAAGCCTGTTAAAATCCTCTCAAGCCCAAATCCCTCACTTGTCAAAGTAGCTAAGAGGTATTTCTAAGTACACTTTTTTTTTTTTTTGTACTAGAAACTGAACCCATGAAGCTACAGTCCCAGTTCATTTAATTTTTATTTTTTAATTTATTATTATATTTTTTCTTTTTTGCGGTGCTGGGGATTTGAACCCAGGGCCTCGAGGAAAGTACTCTACCAACTGAGCTATATCCCCAACCCACTTTTTATTGTATTTATTTTTTATTTATTTGGGTACTGGGGACTGAACTCAGGGACACTCGACCACTGAGTCACATCCTCAGTCCTATATCTGTATTTTATTTAAAGACGGTCTCACTGAGCTGCTTAGCACCTCGTTGTTGCTGACGCTGGCTTTGAACTCGTGATCCTCCTGCCTCAGCCTCCCGAGTCACTGAGGTTACAGGTGTGCACCACAGTACCTAGCTCATTTTTAAATTTTGAGACAGTGTCTCACTAAATTGCTGAGCGCTCATTAAACTGTGGAGGCTGGCCTCAAATTGGTAATCCTCCTGCCTCAGTTTCCCCAGTTGCTGGGATTACAAGCATGTGCCACCAAACTGGGCTCCCATTTCCTTTTTTATCAGTGCTCTCAGAGACTTCACAATTTCACTTTATAATGGTCAGTGAGTAAGGACTCATATCAGAGAAATAAGATTCTACTATATGCTTCGCTTGGCTCATAACTAACCCTCCAGGATTCTTAAGATATTGAGAGGTACAAGAGACAATGGAAAGAACTATTCTGGGGAGCAGTTTTACATCTTTGTTGAAGCTTGCCAACACAAGCTCAGTCCCAGTTATATTTTATGAGAATATGATTACTCTGTGACATAACAGATTTTCCATTAAAGCCCAGAAGGACAGAGGCAGCAGGAGCAAAAGGCAGAAAGAAAAAAAAAGTATGTGAGCCCTGTGAATACAACTCAGAATGAAAAATCAGCAACCCTTTTTTGTTGATTTGTTCAACTGATGGAAAAATGAGGTTATTGATGGCTGAGGGCTAGTACTGTTTATCAGAGATAGTAATCTTCATTCAAAAAACAACATACAATTTACAAAGGCATTCTTCACAAATGTCTACTTATCTGGTTAACAAATATTTTACTTCCAAAGATATGACCTTAGTGGAAGTTAAAAATTACATTTGAACATATTTCATTGATAGTCCTCAGAATAACCCCCAGAATTTAGGTTTTTATAATCTCCATCTCATTTTTCCCCTCTTTTCTCATTTGATTCCAGTTACACAGGAATTAAATCACAGTACTCATAAAGAACACACATAGAAACAAGATACAGGTTGTTTTTTCTTAATGATTTTCTCAGTTGACTCTAAAATAATGATGAGGTATTCAGGGCAAGGGTCTTCAGTCCTGAAAGAGAGGCTATCCCTCTCCCATACACACACACACACACACACACACACACACACACACACACACACACAGAATGAAGGGCAGCTGATATGTATCATCTCTGTAACACTCTTTTATATTCTGAGCTGACTATTGTTTAGCTCTCTAGCCCTTTTCTCCTAGAAAAGGTGGACTCTAAATTCAACATAAAAGCATGCTTTACTGTCTAGGTCTCTAAACTGAGTTGCCATAGGGGAAGTAAAAAGGTAGTATATGAAATCCATGTGGAAAATGTAAAGTTTCTTAACTTGCTTTGTTTATTGAATAAACATAATCAAACCATTTCTTTTTATTTTAGAGTTGATTGTGGGACGTGGTGGTGAACAGACAAGAGAGCAGACTAAATCCCACTCATCCTAAGACACTGAGGAGGCCACACTGCTAAGCACACCACAAAGGCTGCTGTGTTTTGCAGGAATCCCAAGAGAAGCAGCAGCTATTCTTTTGGTTGCACCACTGAAGAGATTATTTCTACTGACTTTTTATCTACTACCTCCTACACCAGAAGATTTATATTCTTTATTAAACAACAGATGTTTTCTGAGCAACTAACTAGGCCCAGGAGTTTCAACAGTGTGCAAAAACCTTGAACATTATGTTTTAAAGTGGAAGGATAAACTGGGTACAGTGGTACACTCTTGTAATACCAGCTACTTGAGAGCCTGAGACAGGAGGATCACATGCTCAAGGCCAGTTTCAGATGCAATGGTATAGTGACCCTGGGTTCAATACCCAGCACCACAAAAATAAAATAAAAAAATAAAGTAAGAGAATAATAAAATAAATACATTTTAAGACAAACAAAACCACTATCTGAAATAATTATTATTTTTTTTCCTTTCCTTTTTGTGTGTGTGGTGAGGCTTTACACTGAGCTATACCCTCAGACCCACTATCTAAAATTCTTATCAGAAATACAAAAATTAAAAGTTCTTTAATACTACTAGAAGTAAAGAAAGACAAAAGAGAGGGTAAGAAGTAAGAAACTTTATGTTGAGAGGTCAACTATGTCAACATTTTCCCAGATATAAAGTGTATTACAAACTGTACATATAATGGACAAAGCTGGAGGTGACTTGGGAGAAAATTATAAACTACACAAGTTCAGAATTAAGTAAAAATCAAGACAGTCTTATTCTTGCTAAGGTAGGCCTGGCAGAAAAAAAAACTAATCTTCATGTTTTCTCTGTCAAAACATGAAGGTTTGAAGAAGAAAGAAAAAGAATCTAGTTCTGTATCTCTACTGTTGACCTAAAGGTTCTGCTGTCACCTCACAGTCAGCAAATACTTTCCCTCCTGAATGTCTTTTCTTTCCATGTGCTTTATTCTGCTCAAGGTACTAACATTCATCTAACCTTTGAGTGGTCTTTAAATCTGTCCTCTTCCTTACAACTCCCTCCAATACCCAGTTTTACCAAATGCTCTGTTCAATCTCTTTCAAATCTGACCCTTTCCTTCCACATTTATCCTTACTCCCCACTGTAAACCATCAACTTCTTACATCTCAATTGCTGTTCTTCATTCTGAGAGGCCTTTTCCTCTTCCCAAGTTTTTCCTCTTAATCTATACACTACCAAAGAAGAGTCTCTTTAAAGTATCATTTTCATTCTGTTACATTCGTGTGGTTTCTCCAGGTCTTCAAATGAAAGACTAAAATATTCAAGGCCCTTGACAACTTACCTGACCTACCCTGCACCTTCCAAGTCATTCCAGTTGTGACACCCCAGGGAATAAGAACAAAATCAGACAAGACTTTGGAAGCTAAAACAAACAAGATGTGCCAGCTCTATCAGAGCAGAAACAGTATTTATTAAAGATAATAAGGCATAAACCTTATTTCTAAGGTTTTCAGCAAATTGGGAGGTGGCATATTTTATGAGCACAAGGGTCTCACACATATTGCAGAAATTAAAAGAATCACTAAGGCTTTATGCAGATGGAGTTTAGAATCAGAAAATAATTTATCCAGCATTTATTAACCTAATCAACAAATATTTATTTAGGATGTCATATGCTGCCAGGCCCAGTTCTATGCCTGTTAAGTAGTAAAGAAAAAAAAAAAAAAGTTAAAAAATAAATAGTCTCTACCCTCCTGGACTTTTCAATCTTGTGTTATCTGGTAAGAGCATATTTGCTAGACACTACCCAGGCATTCTGTCTGGTTTAGCTATTTACTACTTTAGTCAATATTTCTCAGGACTTAAATGCTACCTGGAAATCACACACAAAAATGCCTAACAATGAAATGCCCCCTTAATTTCTAAGTATTCAGGAAGAGTCCAAGAAACATTTTCCTGGATAAGGTACCCAAAACAGGTGTTCTCTGGCCTTAATTTAATTCTGGAAATGTGACAGAAACAAATTCAAATGTGGTTCTGGGATGACTGATCCCCCTGTTTCTGAAGAATTGAACATATGCTGCCTTGTTCTGGATTCATAGAACACAGGAAGAATGAGAAACCGCTACACCTTTCAACTACTATAATACCTCAGGCAATAGGCCACATGAACATGATATGGGACGTTTATTGCATCCCATATTATGATATGGGATATTTATGTGGCAATAAATATGTCATTTAATGGTTGGCTCCAGTCAAGAGAATCTGTCTTTAAAAAAAAAAAAGGAAGAAAATTCACTGTTCAAGTGTCACTTGTAAACCTAGCCCATGATATGCTCAAAACACAAATAACAAAGACTGACCCAGGCCATAGCAGCAAGTGCCTAAGACATTTGGTTAAGCAAAGAAACAAAACAAAATAAAAACATACCCCAAAGAGAGATGGCTATGTGGTGACAAAATGGTAACTTTGAAGACCTGAAGACTTCTAAACAAGAAATGAAATGTTGCCATCCAATCTATAAGCATTACATGTTTTCAATATCCCATCACTCTAAGACAGAGACTAATAGGTACCCATATGGGACAGTGCCTGATCAGAAACTGAAAGCCTTACTATTCTCATTCCTGGGTATACCTGAGAGAATGGAAAAAATGTATCCACACAAAAAACTGGTACACATGTTCATAGTAGCATTATTCAAAATAGTCCAAAGTAGACCTAACTCAAATGTCTATTAACCACCAGATAAAGAAAATGTGATATACCCAATACAATGAAATATTCAACATTAAAAGAACTAAAATATTAATTCATACAATAGGAATGAAATTCCTGGAATTTCACTGGAATATAATGGAAAATATTATGCTAAGTGAAATATGCCAGTCAAGAAAGACATGTAGTATATACTTTCATTTAAATGAAACATCCAGAGCAGACAAAACTATAGGAACAGGAAATTAATAGCTACCTAGGACTTGGGGTAATACAGGTAGGAGTAGGAGAAAACAGGCAGTGACCACTAATGGACAAAGTTTCTTTCTAGGGTGATAAAAATGTTTCTTGATCTGGCACATAGTTACACAGGTGTGTTTAAATTGTGATTAATTCCCTTAGCAGTACATTTATGATCTCATATCTTTTCTATAGGTACAAATAAAGGAAAAACTAATGACTTAGAAACACTAGCTGAGCTTGCTTTTGTTCCCTCTCTCCCTCCCCCTGCATGAAAAGAAAAAAGAAATATTAGCTAAATGTGGTAGCACATCTATAATCCCAGCTACTCAGGAAGCTGAAGCACAGGGACCACAAGTTTAAGGCTAGCCTCAGCAATTTAAAAAAACCTGTCCAAAAAAACAAAATAAAACACCAAACTTGGGGCTGTGGGGATAGCTCAGTCGGTAAGAGTGCTTGCCTTGTAAGCACAAGGCCCTGGGTTCGATCCCCAGCACGCCCCCCCCCCCCCAAAAAAAAAAAAAAAAAAAACACCAACCTTGGGACTTAGGGATATGACTCAGTGATTAAGCACCCCTTGGTTCAATTCCTGGTACCAAAAAAGAGAAAACAAAATGAAAAAAGGGACGAACACCACTGATTTCACAAATATTAAAATAAGAAAAAAAGACTATTTTGAAAAACTCTACACAACAAATTCCATAACCAAAATGAAATGGAACAATTCCTAGAAAGACACAATTTATCAAAACTTACACAAGAAGAAATAGATGAGCTGAATAGAGCTGTATCTATTAAAGAAACTGGATCAATATTAGTAATCTTCCCAAACAGAAAGCATCATGCCCATATAGGTTTGATGACAAAACCAATCAAACATTTAAGGAGGAATTTACACCAATTCTCTATAAATTTTTCAGAAAAAAGAAACAGAGGAAATATTCTTTCTCTCTTACTTTTTTTGGTGGTACTGGGGATTTATTCCAGGGGTGCTCCACCACTGAGCTATACCCTCAGTCTTTTTAATTTTTTTGAGAAAGGGTCTCACCAACTTGCCAAGGCTGGCCTTAAACTTGAGATCCTTCTGCCTAAGTCTTTCAAGTCACTGGGAATATAGGCACACACCACCATGCCTGGTATACTAACTCAATCTATGAGACAAATATTAAGACTAATTCTAAAACCAAACACAAGAAAACTACTGACCAGTATGTTTCATTAACATAGATGCAAAACTCTCTAACAAAAATTAGCAAGTCAAATCCAACAAAGTTAAAGAATTATACACCATAACCAAATGGATGTATTCCAGCTATACAAGGTTGGTTCAATGTTAAAAAATCAATTAGTGGCCAGGCACAGTGGCACTCGCCAGTAATCCCAACAGCTTGGGAGGCTGAGGCAGGAGGATCATGAGTTCACAATCACTCTCAGTTACTCAGTAAAGTCCTAAGAAACTCAGTGAGACCCTGTCTCTAGATAAAATATTTTTTAAAAGGCTGGGGATGTGACTCAGTAGTTAAGTGCCCCTGGGTTCAAACCCCACTACCCCATCCCCTGCCAAAAAAAAAAAAAAAAAATTCACATCAACAGATTAAAGAAGTAAAGCACACAAGCATAACATTAGATGGAAGAAGAGCACTTGACAAATCCAATACCCATTCAAGATAAGTCTCAGCAAATTAGGAATAGTGGAAACTTCCTCAATTTGCTATAGAACATCTGTAAAAAAAACTTGCAGCTATCATTATACTTAATGGTAAGAAACTAGATGCTTTCCCCACCAGATCAGGAACCAGGAGGGGATGTCCCCATTTCAACACTGTATTGGAAGTCCTAGGTAATACCATAACAGAAGAAAAGGAAATAAAACATACACAGAGTGGGAAGGAAGACATAAAACAATCTTTTCCAGGTGTGGTGGCCCACGAGTGTAATCCCAGCTACACGGGAGGTTGAGGCAGGAGGATTTCAAGTTCAAGGTCAGCCTCAGCAGCTTAGCCAGACCCTGTTTCTGGGGTAAAGCACCCCTGGGTTCTATTCCCAGCACCACAAATAAACAGTTTTTGTTTGCAGATGACTTATCTAGTTAAAATATCCAAATATGGGGTGCCAAGGTTGCAGGGTAGAATCCTGGAGCTAAGTGATTATGACAAGGTTGTAAGATACAAGATGCTATGGTTTAGATATGGTTTGTCCCCCCCAAAGGGAAGATCTGCTGGAAGATTGGTTCCCTAGAGCGGCAGTTTTGAGATGGTAACCTAAAACATCTGGGGCCTAGTGGGACAGAATCAGGACATGAGAAATTTCACCTTTATCAATGGATTAAAGGTGATCTCATGGAGTTGGGAAGGGTCTCAGAAGAGTAAATTAATTCCCGAGAGAGGAGGTTATTATAAAGTAAGGTAACCCCCACACACACTCGGCTCCTTCCGCAAACAGCTCTTTCCCTTTCCATTTCTCTACCATGTTTTGACACAGCCAGGAAAGTTATCACCAGACACCAGTGCCATGATGCTTTCTTGGATTTTGTAAATAAGAGAATTGTGAGCCAAATAAAGTTCTTTTCTTTAAAGTACCTAGCATCGGGAATTTTGTTACAGCAATATAAAATGGGCTAAGACACAAGATTAATATGCAAAAGTCAAATGCTTTCCTATAACAGGAAAAAGTAACTGGAATTTGAAATTAAAAACAAAATAGTACTACATTAGCAACAACAACAGAAAATACTTGGGTAAAAATCTTACAATTTGCCTAAGAGATATATGAGAGAAACTACAAAATTCTGATGAAAGAAATCCAAGACTTATTAACTACATAAATGAATCCAAGTTTATAGAAAGACTGATTTGATATTGATAAGATTTCTTCCTAATTGGATCTAAAGATTCAATGCAATCAAACTCCAGCAACTTGTTTTGTGGACACCAACAAACTCATTCTAAAGTTTATGGGGCAAAGGAAAGTACCCAGAATAGCTAATACAATACTGAAGGAGAAGGACAAAGTCAGGACTGACACTACCCAACTTCAAGACTTACTATAAAGCTACAGTAAATAAGATAGCATGGTACTGTAAAAGAATGCAAAAAAGAAAAAAGGAACAAAACAAACAGCCCAGAAAAATTCACACAAAAACAGCTGAATGATCTTAGACAAAGGAGTAAAGGTCATTCAATGGAATAAGGATAGGCTATTCAACAAAGGATACTGGAACAACTGAATAGCCATTTACAAAAAGGACCTTAGGGGGATGGGGATGTCGGTCAGTGATCCTGGGTTGTATCTCCAGCATGGAGGAAGGAAAAGGTGATCTTACATCCTTTACAAAAACTAACTCAAAGTAGATCACATACTTGAATGCAAAACTATAAAACTCTTAGAAGGGAACATAGATAAGAAAAATTACATGATCTATGGTTTACTGATGACTTTACACACAACCCAAAAGGAACAACACACAGAATGAAGAGTACAGCACTTGTCCAGCATGTACCAAGACCTGGTTCTGATCCCTAGCATTGGATGGTGAGGGGTTGAGAGGGTGACTGTCAAGAAAATAATAAGACAAGCCACAGACTGGGAGAAAATATTTGCAAAACACTTATCTGTTATAGGACTGTTATCCAAAATATACAAAGAAATATTTAAAACTCAACAAGAAGAAAATAATCTACTTAACTTAAAAATAGTTAAAACATCTGGGGGTATATAGCTCAGTGGTAAAGTGCTTGCTTGCCTAAGAAGCCCAAAGCCCTGGATTTGATCCCCAGGACTGGGAAGGAGAAAAACACACACACATACACACACACACAAACAGAATTACAAATACATATACAAGAAGTTCATTTCTGGGGACTTATGATTCAGATAGACCCCCACAGAAATAAACTTAGCAAGGTTCATTTGCTGAATTGCAAGAGATCAAAGACCACCCAAATGTCCATCAGTAGAGCACTGGCCAAGAAAGAAAGGTTAGCCACATGGCAGAGTACTATGCAGCTATAAAAAAGAACATGTAACTCCTAAAAAAATATAAAATTACCATATGATTCAACAATTCCACTCCTGGGAATATACCCAAGTGAAATGAAAGCAGGAACTAGAAGATATATTTGTAACTCCATGTTATAGAACTAGTACTCGTACTACTCAATGAATGAATGGATAAACAAAATGTGTTCTATTCTTACAATAGAATATTATTAAACTTAAAAAGGAAGGGAATTCAGACACATGCTATGATTGGGATAAGTCTTGAAGACATCATGCTAAATGAAATACTCTAATCACAAAAGGATAAATATTGTATAATTCCATTTGTATGAGGTACCTGGAATAATCAGATTTATAGAATTGGAACACAGAATGATGGTTCTCAGGGACTAAGGGAAAGGAGTTTAATGGGTACAGAGTTTCAGTTTCAGAAGATGAAAATGTCTAGAGATGGATGGCAATGACGGTTGCAAAACAATGTGAGTATAATTAATGCCACCTAATGTACACTTAAAAATGGCTTAAACAGGGGACTGTGGATATAGCTCAGTTCTAGAATAAAAGGCCTTGGATTTGATTCCTGGAGTTGTAAAAAAAAAAAAAAGAAAAAAGAAAAAAGAAAAAGAAAAGAAAGAAAAAGAAAAAAGAAAAGGCTAAAATTGTAAACTTTATGTTATAAATTCTAGTGATTTACTGAATGGTATGGTGGCCATAGTAAATAATGATGTATATTCTGAAATTCCTAAAAAAGTAGACTTTAAATGTTCTTACCACAAAGAATTGATAAGTATATGAGGGGATGAATACATTAACTAGCTATATTCAATATCCTACAATGTATACATGTATCATAACAGCACATTGTACCCTATAAATATACATAATTATTGTCAATAAAAGTAGGGCTGGGAATATAGGTCAGTGGGAAAAGAAAGCCCTTGCCTAGCATGCATGAAGCTCTGGGTTTGACTCCCAGCACTGCAAAATAAATAAACAAACTAACAGACAAACAAACCAACAAACTGATAGATAAATAAGTAAAAACTTTTTGGGTGGAGGACGTAGCTCAGTAGTAGAGTGCATGTTTAACATGTTCCAGTCTCTGGATTTGATTCCTAGCACCACCAAAACCAGAAAAACAAAAACAAAAAAATATTAAAAACTTTTTAGATTTTTAAAGACTTATCCCACTAGAATGTAAGGAGACATGTCTATTTAATTCATTAATAAATGTATACCACTTGCCCCAGGGCCTCATAGACGGTACTCAGCAATTATTAAGTTAATGGAAGTTAAAATTAGTTGCTTTGTTATTTCTAACATGATTATAAATACACAAAAACTTATATATAGCAGTCTATACAGAGTAGGTCCCTTTTATAGAAAAGTGCTAGGTTTTAAGAGAAAATACCATCTTTTACTTTGAGTTCAGTCTCTATAAATAGTCTAGCCTGTGGGCCCTGGTTAGATGGTTCTGTGTAACCTTCCTCTAAAATAGAGTCCAATGAAAAGATAATCTAACAGATCCAAATGCTTGATACAGTATAACAAAAGCTGTGAAAATCAGTATTCACTTTTTAAATTTTCCCTGGACAACTATATGAAATGTGAATTAACTTCTTTGGTTTTTCAGATAACTGTTCCCTTCCTGACCACTCCCCTGCAAATCTGTTGGATGATAGAACACCTCAGTGATATCTCAAGCTTGTTCTAAAAATGTCTATGACCTTTGGTTATTCCAAGAACTTATTCTGGTCCACACATAAAATAGGTCTTGTTCTACAGCTCCTATCCCAAGGACACAGGTCTAAGCTTATGACTATGGCAGTCTGGAGTGGGAACAGAGCTGTGTCTATACTTTCATTTTACTCTCAATCCTACTTACCACTCCTCATTCTGGGACTAGGGAGAAGGTGAAGAAAAAGATGACTCATTATGATAATCCACAGCAAGCAAGTCAGGTCATCCTCTCTTTGATGAAACAACTCACTTATACCAGAATTTCTCAACCTTAATAATACATTTTGAATCAGATAATTCTTTTTGTTGCAGGGCTATCATTTGATTGCAGAATGCTCAGTGCATCCCTGGCTAGATACCAGTAGTGTCCTCTTCCAATTGTGACAACTAAAAATGCCTCTAGACATTACTAAATGTCCAGTCTTTGGGGAGAGAAGAGGATGTCAAAATCATCCTCCCTTCCCATTAAGAACTACTGCCTTGCTGGGCACCTGTAATCACAGCAACTCAGAAGGCTAAGGCAAGAGGATTATGAGTTCAAAGTCAGCCTCAGCAATTTAGTGAGGCCCTAAGCAGTTTAGTAAGATCTGCCTCAAAATAAAACATATAAAAGGCTAGGAATGTGGCTCAATGGTTAAGCACCCCTGGGTTCAAACCTCAGTACAAAAAAAAAAAAAAAAAACAAAGAAAAAAGAATCCCTGCCTTGAATGGCTGGCAGAGGTACTGCTCAGTAGTAATACTAACAGGTGTGGTCTGCTGTGGAAAGAGCTGTTAATAGAAATAGGCCCTGCCAATCACAATTTAACAGCAGAAAATCTCATTTCCTCTTGGTGCCCAACTTGGAGCTTCTTTGGAAGGCATGATCCTTGCTCTATGTACACCTTATCCAGTCACCATCCACTGCAACCATGAACCTCTGGACTAACTTAATGTGCAAGACACCCAAGCTACAAATGGCCCTATAGCCGGAATCCAAAATAGAATCTTACATCTAATAGGGGCTCTTATACATCTAGGTCTCTAGAGGAAGACCTTAACTGCCCTTCCCCTACTAATGCCCCTTTTCAACTTGAAGTAGCCAGAGTGGTTGTCCCCCTTTTCCCTAATGGCAGTTAAGGGCCACTTCTTCAGAGGAGGAACTTGAATATGTAGGATAGTCAGATAGTAAAACACAGGCAGGCAATTAAGGAAATGGGCCCTAAAAAGGCTTCTCTAAATAAGATGGAAAGTACAGGCTGCTCCATAGAAATGGATTGCCCGGTGGAAACATTTCTAAAAATTCTAGTTAACTCCTTTGTCCCAGAGAAAAGGGAAAACATTGTTCCAGAGAGGAGAGAAAAGGGAAAAAAAGGATTGAACTGAGTAAAGGCTACAGAAAACTACAACTCAAAGGCTACAAGGGCACAACCAATCAGAATGCTACAGACCCTACCAAGTCACCTTCCAGACACCTAATTACAAAAAGTTAGGACCAACAGTCTTAGTGTTCTTCTGATACACGACTAGCATGAATATTGAGCAATGCTGCTACTACATAATCCCGTTTCTTTTATTCTCCCTCGAATAAATACTCATTTGCACTAAAAACAAAACAAAATCACTACCATACAAAAAATATTTTCAGACCAGTGGAAGGGGCAGTGAATTTGCTTCCCTTTTCCCCTGGTTGCTATTGTTTCTTATAAAGCTGTCTAGCACAGGGACATTCTACCACTAAGCTATATTCCCAACCCATTTTATTCTTTATTTTGAGAAAAGGTCTCCTATGTTACCCAAGCTGGCCTCAAAGTTGCAATCCTTCTGCCTCAGCCTCCCAAGTCACTAGGATAATAGGAATGTGCCATCGTGCCTGACCCTCGACTATTTTTATAACTTTCCTGTAAGTCTGAAATTGTTGGTGGAAATGCATCTCTGAACTGGGATCTTATTAGGATCATGAAAATGTTTTAAAACTGGATTATGATGATGGTTGCAGAACTTGATAAATTTATTTAAAAATAAAAGAACTATATAGTTGAAATGGGTGAATGATATATGTAAATGAACTTAATAAAGTCTCCCCCTTATTAAAATAACTTCTACTAAAGGTCAAAGATAATAGCCACAATGTCAATGTTGACAAAAGGCTCCTCTAGAGGGAACTGAGAGGGAGGAGGGGGCAGGGGTATGAAAAGTGATAGAATGAGACAAACATCATTACCCTATGTACATGTATGATTAGAGGAATGCTATGAATCTACATCATGCGCAATCACAGAAATGAAAAGTAGTACCCCATTTGTGTACGATGAATCAAAATGCAGTCTGTAAAAATAATTTAAAAAAAAAAAATATATATATATATAAGGAAGGCACCTACCCCACTTGTGCTCTGCTTTTTTCTCCTGGATCTGAGCTTTGGATAGCAATTACAGGAAACCAGGAAAGATTATATTGGCACCTACATATCATCCGATTACAGGAATATCTGTATGAAAAAAATTAGCCAATGGATTTCCTTTTTATTCCTCAATTTATGGTACTATAGCTTGAATGAAGAGATACTCTACCACTGCGCTACATTCTCAACCCTTTGTATTTTTTATAAAGTCCCTATAAAAACTTTACAGTGCCCAGGAATGGGAACTTTCCTTATTGAGATGATCTCAGTAAATTGCCAAGGCTGGCCTCAAACTTGCAATCCTCCTGCTTCAGTCTCCCTAGTCATTGAGGTTGCAAGTGTGTGTTACCGTGCAAGTTTTAAATCTCTAGCTTCCTCACAAATGATACACAATCTTCTTTTGGTGGGTGGGGGTGGTAAATGAATCTATATTGCATTTTAGTTGGATTTAATCCTGTAGGGCTGGGATATAGAAATTTGCTAGATGTAAAGACTTCCAACTACTCTACCACTAAGCTACAATCCAGTCCCTTTTGTTTTCATACAAGATCTCACTACATTGCCAGGCTGGCACTGAACTTGTTTTTGTTTGTTTTTGGTACCAGAAATTGAACCCAGCGGCATTTTACCACTGAGCCAGAGTCCCAGTCCTTTTTATTTTTCATTTTGAGACAGGGTCTTGCTAAAGTGCTCAATCTGGCTTTGAACTTGCCTCAGCTTCCCAAGTAGCTGGGATTATTGGTGTGAGCCACCATGCCGAGCTAATATTAGCATTATTAATTTCACCATGTGAGATTAAAAATAATTATTATTCTAAATGATTATTAGTCCATCAATATCCTTTATAAGAAATATATAATCTATGAGATAGAGAATTCTATGGGCTAGACTGACAATACCTAAGTACCCGGTACTGAGGAGAAAGGGAAACAAAGATGTGTTGTAACCTCCAAGTTCAACATGTTGGATGACTGTCACCTACAGTCTATATGAGAATTTCATGATAGAAAAACTACCTACCAATGCTAGCTTCAAAAAACAAGGTTCTTTACTGCAGGAGGTATAACACAGCCATGCCCTCTCATGGCTGGATGAATTTATCCCCAGATGCTGTCAGGGCAGGTGCTACTCAGCATCTCTCATTATCTCCCAGACATCTCAATTTCTGAGATGAGATGAAATAAGAGAGGCACTGGACGAAAGCACCATATGGACTAACTATAAAAGATTCAGCTGATATTCAAAGCAATAATGATGCTTTTCAAGCATTTCTGAATTCCAGGAGGTGGATAGGAGCCAAAGAAAAACAGGAACTGGTATAACCAGAGTTCAGAATTATAGAATCATTCTTTGGTATAAAGCAATTACCAGATGCCAACTACTTTATATGTATTATATACTCTAACTTCAAAATTTCTCTAAAGTGAGTACTATGATTATCCCTTCAGATGAGAAAACTTGAGTTTTAGAGTTACAAAAGAGCCAGAGAGTAATGAATTCAGAATTCTAAACTTTTCTGTCCTATTAATATTAACTCAGCATCATCTGGAGGTATTCTCAGTATCAATTTTCCATATTAGTCAGCTTTTTGTTCTCACAGTGAAATACTGGAGAAAGGCTAACTTATAAAGTAAAGAGGTTTATTTAGCTCACAGTTTTAGGATATTTAAAATTTAAGATCAGGCAACCCCATTTGTTCAACCTCTGGTGAGGGTAACAGATGGTACCACATCATGGAGGGAGCATGGTAGGATCAAGTAGCCACATCTTGACCCAAGAAGCAGAGAACTGAGTAAGGTCAGTCTTGTTCCTTTTATAACAACCCTCTCTCAAGAACTCAAGGGGGTCTCATGAGAGTTATTTTTTGAGAATGCTCCCAAAGACTTAAGGCCCTCCCACCAATCCCTACTTCTTAAAGGTTCCACAGCACCTTGTATTCAAGGTCACAAGTCAAAGTTATAATCAAGGCCACAAACTGAACTATGCCTTTGAATAACCTCCAGTTAATTCATTAAAATTAAACATATCCTGCTTTTTTTTTCTACAACCATCTATAATCCAGTTCTAAAAAACCATGAGACAATGAAAATTAGCACCTCATACAATCCCACTTTTATAAAAAAGTCAAACATTAGTTAAAAATACAAGTTCAAAGATACGTGACAACACTGAAATACAAGACACATTTCTAAATTAGAACAAATTAAAAACTAAATGCTGGGTGAGATGGCATATACCTATATGCCCAAGTACCTGAGAGGTTGAGGTAGGAGGATCACAAGTTCAAGGCCAGCCTGGGTAACTTAATGAGACCCTGTCTCAAAATTAAAAATGTTAAAAAGGAGATGTAGCTGCTCAGTGGTGGAGTGTCCATGGGTTCAATCCCTAGTACCACAAAATAAATAAAACTATGTCAATCCACAGAAATAACAAACTTATCCTAGACTAGAAGACATACTGGAAGGTCCCCTAAAATGGTCAATGGATAATTGTCTATTTTTCAAGTTTGAGAAGTACATGTTATAATGAGAACCTGAGGTATGGCAAAGCCAAAGGCTGACTATATGTGTTTAGGATTTTAAGGCCAGAGGCTAGATTTCATCATGGTCTAACCATACTGCATATAGTAGTATCTATCTCCGGCTTTTAATCTCTCTTTTTTTTTTTTTTTTTGGTACCTGGGACTGAACCCAGGGATGCTTAACCACTGAACCACATCCCCAGTCCGTTTTTTTTTTTTTTTTTTAATTTACAGACAAGTTCTTGTTGAGTTGCTAAGTGCGTTGCTAATCTGCTGAGGTTGGCTTTGAACTCGCAATCCTCCTGCCTCAGCCTCTGAGTTGCTGGGCTTACAGATGTGCACCACCGCATCCAGCTCTTACTCTTTTTTTAGCTGTGGATGGACTATCTATCTATCTATCTATCTATCATCTATCATCTATCTATCTATCTATCTATCTATCTATCTATCTATCTATCTATCTATATGCAGTGCTGAAGATTGGACCCAGTGCTCACACATGCTAGGCAAGCACTCTACTACTGAGCTGCAATCCCCAGCCCCCAGCTCTTATTCTTGAAAGTATTTAAAACTTGACAGTTAAAGCAGAAGTTCCTTAAGGGACCTGGAAGCAGTCCTCCTGAATCTCAATAAACAGACTAAACAAGATGTACTACTGATGAAAAAGAAAAGAAAAGATCCTCTTGGGCATTTCCACCAAATCCTCTTTTAGCAATGTACTCCATGAAGCCAAGACAGACTGATATAACCTAAGATTTTCTTGTCAATCAGATGAGAAATTGTGATTAACAGAAAGCACACATTCAACATTCAATGCACGCCAAGACCAGTTCTAATGTAAATAAGTTACATACATTAACTTATTTAATTCCTAGAAGTAAGGACAGAAGGACACTGAGGCACTGAGAAATTAATCCACTTGCCCAAGTTACACAGTAGAAGGTGACAGAGACAGAACGACTCAACCATGATTTGCTTCCTTCCAGAGTCTGTTTTAACTATTACACTACACTGTCTCATGCCCATTGGAGAGTAACCAAAATGCATAATCAAATACCTAATCCTGAAATTCACTACTAATTCTCCAGAATACCCCACTCCTGAGAACAAGAATCTTCCATAACCCTTGGTTTGCACTTCTTTTAGATTGCATTTCCCCATGTTCCTGTCAATACTTTTACTGAGGGCAATCAGAAGGCACTGGGATTGATGTTTCCAGGCAAAATGGCTTGACTCAAGTCACAAGTTGTAGAGGAGAGTTCTGGTTAGACACTACATTGTTCTGAGTGAAACAGTTTTGGAATAAGAGTTGTTTAAGTAAAACTACAACCTTCTTGTTTGTGATGATTAATGTGAATTGTCAACTTGATTGAATCAAGAGATGCCAATGATTAAGAGGCTTCTGGGTGAGTCTAGGAATGGTTGACATGTAAGATAACGAACTGAAGTGGAGACCCTTCCTAAGCATGTGCAGCACCATCCAATAGGACAGTGGCCTGGATAAAAACTGGAAGAACAAGGAAGCAGCAGCAAATGCAAGCCTGATTCTTCTTGCATTGGTTCTTGATTGCTGCTGCCATCACCTGAGGATATCAGACTCTCACTTCTTC
The DNA here is from genome assembly GCF_902686455.1 of Sciurus vulgaris. NCBI lineage: Eukaryota > Metazoa > Chordata > Mammalia > Rodentia > Sciuridae > Sciurus > Sciurus vulgaris. The sequence continues at coordinate 115,400,852 of NC_136470.1, read as the reverse complement.
ACTCTTCCAAAGTGGACTCTGCCAGTGATTCTCCATGGAGTTTCCAGAAGCCTCAGTCTCAGACTAGGGTAGAATCGTTGATCCTTCCTGTTCTGAGGCTTCAGCCTCTTGGACTGTGCAGCTACTGGTTTCTCTAGCCTGCAGACTGCCATTGTGGACTATCCAGTTTCTGGTTGAATAAGCCAATCTATTAAATTACCTTTTCGTAATCATACTTCCTGTTGATTCTGTTCCTCTAGAGAACTCTAATACATGGTTATTTACACAGATTAGTGGGGAACTTTCGTTTCCTGAAATTCACACAACTTACAGTACTGAAGTGTTTCAGATAGCATTATCTCGTTAACACCTTGAGTAAGTTTCAAAAAAACTGGGTCTTCACTGGCTTTTGGTTGTGTTCTGGGGAATCTAACCCCAGGGGTGTTTTACCACTGAGTTACATCCCCAGCCCTTTTTAATTTTATTTTGGGACAAGGTCTCGCCAAGTTGCCCCAACTGATCTTGAACTTGTAATCCTCCTGCCTCACCATTCCAAGTTGCTGGAATTAGTCATGCACCAGCTCTCTTCACTAATTTTTTTCCATCATGGCCTCACAAATATTCTTTCCATCCCCAAAAGTGTAAGCTTTTTCCCTGATGCATTCCAATCTTAATAAAAAAAAAAAAAAAGACCACATTTCAGATTTTGCCTCCTTTTACATACCTTCATAAACATCCAGGCCATCCTGGTATCTTCAATAACCCAAACTCTCTTTAATTTTTTTGACACAAAAAAATACTATTTCATAAAACTTCATGAATTTCATAGCTTTCTTTCTCCACACCAGAAAAAAACTGGTGTCTAAAGGAATGTTTATGTTAATAACGGCATCCTTTTCCTTGCATTTTAGAAAATCAGGCTGATTGTGTCACACACAGATAAGTAAAAAATCCAAATAATTATTTTCCCAGTTTTTTAAAATAAGAGTATTTTAGTAAATATCTGGACAAAAATTTGCATCACACCTGCAAATGAAATGTTATTTCCTATAGCCTAACTGCCAACAATTTCAGGGAGCTAGTACAAGTAGCATCCACTGAAAAAGATTAATGCTTCTGCTGGACACTGTGGTGCATGCCTGTAATAACTGGCTCTGGAGGCTGAGGCAGGAGGTCTGTGAGTTGAAAGCCAGTTTCAGCAATTTAGCAAGGCTCTAAGCAACTTAGTGAGACCCTGTCTAAAAATAAAACATAAAACAAAGGGATGGGGACATGGCTCAATGGTTAAACACCCCTGGGTTCAATCCCCCATACCAAAAGAGAAAAAAGAGAGAGAGAGAGATCAACGCTTCTTACTCATTTCTCCAAATCCCAGTAAAAAGCCATACACAGCAAAAAGAGATATTCATCCTCAATCCCCAGAAATTTAGACCAAAAAGAAAGCCAAAGGCATATGACAATTTTAGACATACATTTCCTAGAAAAGGTGAAAGTCCCTGCCCCACAGTGTTCACCGATTGCCCCTTTCTCCTAGACAGACAGATGACAAAGGCATTAGCTAAATGAATCATACCCTCATGCCTACTGGAAACTACTTCCACAGACAGACAGACAGCTGATGGCTAAGAGATGCCTCCCAGCCACAATACTCAGTACTGTTGTAAAGAGTCCTGCTGTTTGACATCTTCACATAGACATTGGAAAAGGGCTACAAGGGCCCTGATTATCATTCTAAGCAACTTCACTACTGCACACAGAACCCACAATATTCATCAAAGAAAGCTAGTAGATGTCTCTTTTATTCTCATCCCTAGACCTGTAAGGGTCAATAAGTGGTACATAAAAGATATTTCACACAAAGAGGACAGTGAAAAATTATGAAAAATGAAACTCGGCCAGGTGCAGTGGTACACACTTAATAATCCCAGCAACTCAGCAGGCTGAGTCAAGAGGATTACAAGTTTAAAGCCGGCTTTAGCAATTTAACTAGACCCTAAGCAACAATGAGACCCTATCTCCCCGACCAAACAAATAAATAAACAAATGAATAAACTCAAAGCATTTCACAGAAACTTCAGAAGTATATACACTCACACTTGGGCCCTTCTCAGAGATGCCCAGCAAATCTTTGATGACTCAGGATCTGTACCAATTTGATCTATAAGTAAAATTTGGAAGAAAGAAGAATAGATGAGTGGACAAAAACACTTCATCTATCATAAACACTTACTTTATTCATTCTGAAGTCAGGATTTCTTCCTCCATACTAATATATCTTTCACAAGACCCTTAACTACTGTGTGATAAGGAGCTTAATCTATATCAATTTTATTAGTTTTAATAAGCCTCAAATATAAATTTATTTTTCTAGAATTATGATTACAAATTACCTGACATGTGAAGAGGAAGGAAGAAAAAAAAAGAACATAATTATATAATATCAAATGCTCACTAAGTACCTGGTGCTATGGTAAGTGTTATACCTACATTATTAACCTAACCAAGAGTCATTACTAGAATGTAATGTCATTCCTCAAGAAGCTTCCCTGACCACCTCATCTATTCTTTCAATACCTTGCTTCATTTTCTCTCTCAATACTATGGATATTGTATTATTTTAATTTATCAACTTGTTTATACCATATTCCCCCAGTTAAAAATAAAGTTATATACTCTGCCTTGTTCCCCGCAGCACCTCTAGTATTCTAACAAGAACCCCTTGATACACTGGGAATAGAGGGAACTGAGGCCTCAGGAGATTAAGAAACACACAAAAATAGCCCAACTAGGAAGTAACATTTGACTCCACATGCATTCCTTTCTTTCTTTTCTTTTTTGACAGTGCTAAGGATTGAACCCAGGGCCACAAGCATGTTAGGCAAGCACTCTACCACAGAGATATATCCCTATCCCTGTCTCCCTATTTTTATACTGTATTACCTAAGTATGAAAAATTCCCAGATTTCATTCTCAAAAATTTTCCTTTCAAAACAATATGCACACAACCTGATATGTGGTAAAGGCTGATTTAACATGACATCTATGTAGTTCAGCAAGAGAGGATTCTATCATGTGGCAGTGTCAGCAATCTGTCCTATGATTAATGAAGAAATAAAAGTCTAGGAAATGGGGTTGACTATATAAGAATATTGAAGAGGATATCTTAATGGGGATTAACTCCAGTGAATACTGAAAATGAGATCAGACAGAAATTTGGAGTTTAAGAGAATACTCTATGGGATTTTCATCTCCTTTCTAGATGCCATAAGGTCCGAGAAGGTAGAGGCTACCTCCTAATTGTATTCCTGGCTAGATGCATGCCTACAATCACCAAGACTTGGGGAGGCTGAGCCCAAAGAAGGATCACCAAGTTCAAGGCCAGTTTCAGACTTAAGTGAGACCTTGCCTCAAAATAAAAAATGAAAAGGGCTGGGGATGTAGCTCAGTGACAAAGCATCCCTGGATTGAGTTTCCTATTTAAAAAAAAAAAAAAAAATTAATTATACTGCAGCACCACTTTGTATCCTATGCATAAGGACTGCTACCTGTCAGAAGACTCTAGTTCATTATTGAAAGATTACTGGCCCTGCTCCTGCTTGTTCACTGAGCAGGGGTCATTTATCAGGGATCTGGGAGCCTTAGAGTGTTCCCAGAATGATGGGGGTTGGGTAAGATGTCAATAAGTAACCTTTCAATGCTATTGTTGTAAATGAGTATTTTCTCAGATGGGGTTCCAACAGAAAATGTGCCTAAGAAAGCTTGTTTTTACAAAAGGCTGCCCTAGTTCTATTTAATACTATTGTGTAGAGAACTGGATGCTTCAGATGAAATATTTTGTTGGAATGGAGAGAAGAGACGGTAAAGAAATATTGATATTTTTAAATCAAAGATTAAATAGTGCTGATACAAAGTAATGCCACTCTAGCAAAAACACATAAGAATAATAATACAGGGCTGGGGTTGTGGCTCAGTGGTATAGCACTTGCCAGGCATGTGTGAGGCCCTGGGTTCGATCATCAGCACCACATATAAATACATAAATAAAATAAAAGTCCATCAACAACTAAAAAAAGAAAAAAAAGAATAATAATACAAAAGAGATGGCATCTCCTCATTTATATTTCCACCACTCCCAGAATTTACTACTGTGACAAAAAACTGATACAAATAATATGCTTATGACTTAAAAAGTGTCCTCAAATTTGGATAGACTGTCTGAATAAACCATGAGCATACAGATTGAAATCTTCTTTATTCTCCTCAAAATCGGAGAGTGCTGGGGCTGGAGTTGTGGCTCAGTGGTACAACACTTGCCTGGCATGTGTGAGGTCCTGGGTTCAATACTCAGCACTGCATATAAATAAAATTAAATTAAATTAAATTAAATAATCCACTGGCAACTTAAAAAAAAAAAAAACACCTGGAGAGTACTGATTTAATCATGAAGCCTACGCAGTTCAGCAAGAGAGGATTCCCTCATGTGGCAGTGCCAGCAATGGAAGAAGAAAAATCTAGGAAATGGGGCTGACTATATAAGAAAATCCTCATAAGGAAATTTTATGGAGTACAGTTTGATACAAATTAATATTTGCTCAATGATTGGACATTGAATAGTCAATAAGAATCCTGTTAAGTCAATAAAAACCCCTGTTAAGAGGATATGGTCCTAAATGAGGCATTCTCTAAGGATCTGACAGTGCTTATACTACTAATAAGAAGTAAGCATACATTAACAAGTTTTCTAATTAATGCTTGATTTTAACCCATTCAGAGTATGTCATTTCTATATCCATAAAGACAGAATAGAGCCAAAGAAGGAAACAGTGAAATGAGTCATGCTGAGTGGAGCAAAGCTGATGAAAGGGCATTAGGCTACAGAAGAGGAAGAAATCTCATGTAATAACTACTTTTCTCTGGCAGAGCCTTCTTTTAAGATGCAATACCACTGTTAGGAAAAGGCAGTAGGTACATAAAAAAATCAATATTCCTGAGCTTCTTATTCCCACTTTACAGATGGAGAAACTGAGATACCATAAAGAAAACTACTTTCCCCCAAGGAAACACTGTGTCAAGGCAGATTCTATCTATTTAGCAATTCCTCACTCCCCCACCCCGACCCAAATCCCCACACCAAAACTACCAGGCAGGGTTCAATTAAAGATACAGATTACAATTCTAGGTGACAAGATGAATAGCTCCAGATGGATCAAACATAAGTTAAGTACAGATTTAGATTCACCAGCTCTGACTATATGCAGTCAAGGACTTGAATATGAAACTCCAACTGGCAAAGAACAATGATGAATGCAATGGACACAATCCATTCCTCTCTCCTCCCGATGGTCTTCTTCCAAAAGTAGCACATACAGGCAGGACCTTAGTGCCACAGAAGTTACTATCAGTGGAATTCACCTTTGGTCTGGGTGTGACCACTGACCTAGAATTGCTGTGCCAGGCAGTTCTTTGGGGATAATCAAGGCTCATTCTTTGCTTCAGGATTCCCATCTCAGCCACATTTCAGAGGGAAGCACTCTAGACCTGTCATCTAAAGTCTTTGGAACCCAGTCCAACCACAATTGGGCTCTAGTTTTTAAAACACTCTTTGTACCCATTAACTCTTCTAGAGAAACATTCCCAGACTTTTAAAAAGTTTCTCCTCATAACTGCTTTTTGGTTGGACGTGGCATGCTCTAAAGATACTTGATTTCTTGTACCTCTCCAAAATGAAATCATGTGAAACCCTCCCTACCAATACATTAAAAAAAAAAAAAAAAAAAAAAAAAAAAAAAAAAAAAATCCTTCCAGCATCATTTGACCGAAGTATAAAGCAACCTGGTTGGCCTCCATGCATCCGATGGCATCTTCCAAGAGTGAAAACTCCACGCAGACATAGCCATAGTCGTAACCTGGGGACAGCATTTAAATACAGACGGGAGTGGTGTTAGTGCCTTGCAAACACAAAAGACACACTTAAATCCCCTGTTTGTGAACCCCTTAAACACAAGTCCTCCCAACTAGCCCCTCCCTCCCCTACACTAGGCAAAACTGCTACCCCAAACAGAAAAAAGTACTGAAGGGAGAAAGTCTGGATGTTTCTGAACTTTGATTCATCCCAAATTGGCTTTTTTCTATTAACCAAGAAGATCTTTGCCCTCTTTAGCACTGTCGATCTGGCGAAGGTGCCCCACAACCGGGTAATCCCACAGAAAGTTCATGTGGGAACCCAAAACATTTTAACCACAGGCTGAATCTTCTGAAAAAACAAAATCAACAAGAACAGGAAATTATCCGGGGGAGGGGGAGGTATCCAGAGAGAAGGAGAAGCAATAATTGGATGTTATGCTAATAATCACCACTTTTCAAGCAGAAACCACCTTCAAAGAGAAATACTGACAGATTGAGGCAACTATATCACAGGATGTTTCTGGTTAGCAGGGGAGAGACCATGTCAGGTCTTCTCTTTGTTTCCTTCTATCAGACAACTCTTTCAGCTAAAATCTTTATGAAAGGAAGGAGGTATACAAGCATAAATACAAATACTTGGGTCCAAAATTGTGCTTATGGACAAAGACGAGTAGTGGGGCCAGCTGGGGGAAAGATAAAGGTGCTAGCAATCAAAACATGTTCAAAAATTATATACACTATTAGAGTTATAAAACAGCCTTCACCTTAATCCTGAAGAAGTGTCATCTGTAGTATGAGCCTACAGCTCTCATGACCCAAGAGACTGGGAAGTCATAGGATTTATAGGTTGCTGAACTCTGATACTAATTCATCCTATCATTTCCCTAATACTGCCTTCTATATGACTACAAAAATACATTTGTCATTGTAACATTCCACAAGTGGCTTCCACAGTTCCTCCACTACCTCACAGGATAAAGATATTCATTTCTAGGAGTGGCACTGTTTAAATGGAACATCAAGGAAAAGATGTGATTTGTTCAGATGAGAAATAAAACTTAGGCAAAGTAAAACAACAAAAAACCCATGACAATTTTGAACACACAGTATATATGAACAATAGGAAACTGAAATCATTGAATCAAGATATCAAAGGAAAAAAAAACCCTAGGGCAATAGAAAGTATAATTTGGCTGGGGTTACAGCTCAGTGCTAGAGCATGCTGAGCCTGCATTGAGGTGCTGAGTTCAAACCCCATACCGAAAAAGAAAAGGGGGAAAAAAGTATAACTTTAAGAATATCAAATTTAGCTGGATATAATTTAATCCTCAAATCATAAATTTGAGGGCAACCTGGTCAATTTGGTGAGAACCTATCTCAAAGTAAAAGAAAACGAAGAGCTGGGGATGTAGTTTAGTGGTAGAATACTCCCAAGGTCAATCTCAGGGACAACCACCCACAAAAATTAAATTTGATGAAATGGGTAGGATTCCTTGTTATGAGGAATGAATGGCTTAAAATGTTTTATTATGATAATGATAACTTTTCACTTTTGGACTTGTTAAACACTTCAAGTTCACTATGAAATGTTATAATGATATAGGACTATCCTTCCTGTGACATTTAGGAAGAAGAAACAAAAGCTACTAGAAATGTGAGCAGTATCTTAGGCTGAAAGATAGATTTTCTATCCTAATTTCAAAGTTTAGGCTAAAAGATTAGAACTAAGACCAACAGATTAAAATTAACAATTTGTTTAAATTTATCATAAAATCAGTCTCTTCTGATTAGTAACTCTGTGAAGAAATAAAATAAAGAAACAATGTACATATTTATACATATGTCATGAACGGAAATTGCTTTGTTATTTAAGTCCTTTCAAGTGAATTATCTTGACCAAATTCAATGAACACCTGACACATAAAATATTCTCCACTTTGTAAAGGATTCAGAATATTATTTGGAAACATGGTAGAAGACAGAACTAAAATAACTGTTATCACCAAATATCTACTGTGAACACAAAAGCATGTCCACAACCAGAGAAAGCGAACTATGGAACAAACAGATGTGCTCTTGAACATGTTGATTTATCTCTACAGAGTGATTCCAAGGAGTGCCCAGGCCAATAGAAACCAGCCCTCTCCATAGCTACTAAAATGTAAAGCATGAGAAACTAACACCAAATTGCCAAGCCTTAAGTTTCCTTCCTATGCTTAAAGAAGTGACTGCTATGGCCCAGAAGAATAAAGAATCTGTTAATAGAGACAGAGAAAAGATCCATGATGACATTCACATTTTGCTAAACAACAAAAACTAAAATTGCTGTGAAGGAAAACATGCACATCAACCCTATTATAATATTAAATTCATAAGCCCACCCACTCAATTTCTTCTGCTTGAAACTTTAGCTATCTAAAAAACCAGAAATTTCAGGTTTAATTATACTGCCTAATTTGCAGGTAAATGGATGGAACTGGAGAATATCATGCTAAGTGAAATAAACCAATCCCAAAAAACCAAAGGCCAAATGTTTTCTTTTATAAATGGATGCTGATCCATAGTGGGGGTGTGTAGGGAAGAAGAAGGAACTTTGGCTTGTACAGAGGAGAGTGAGGGGATTGAGGGAAGGTGTGGGGTGGGTAGTAATGTGAAGGATGGTAGATTGAGATAGATATTACTCTATATACATGTATAAAAAATTTTTAATAAAAAATTTTAAAAAACAAAACAAAATTTATACTGCCTAAAACTTTTTTAAAAAATGAAGTACCCAGAGCTGGGGATATAGCTCAGTTGGTAGAGTGCTTGCCTTGCAAGCACAAAGCCCTGGGTTCAATCCCCAGCACCACAAAAAAAAGCACCCAAACTTGAATCCATTCCATGTGTTCAAAACTCACAGTTGTTCCATGAAGACTTTCAGAATTGCCATAAGACAAAAATATTAAATAATATTTATGTAGAACGTGTTGGAATACGGCTCTTGAAAATTTCAGAACACTTTACACAGACTGATGAGACTATTCATGAGACTACCTTATGAGGTAAATATCATAAACTTCATTTTACTGATAGGGAAGCAGGCAAAGAAAGGATATTGTGCTCAAAGTCACCTTAATGGTAAGTACCATTACTGTGCTTTATATCTAGGCAGTCCAGATTCAAATGAATGCTTTTAACCATACACTGGATATCTCATTCTTTTAATAAGGTCCTAGATTAATTTAAATAAAGTGAGAGCCCAGTTACAGAAAGGGTCCCGTATGCCCGAGAAAAACTCCTTGTTGATAATTAAGAAATATTGAAATTAGCAACACAGTAGACATTCCCATTATAAAATATCAATGGCTGGCCAGGCATGGTGGTACGCACCTGTAATTCCAGAATTTTGGCAGAATGAGGGAGGATTGCAAGTTTGAACCAGCCTAAGCAACTTAGTGAGACCCTGTTTCAAAATAAATAATTAAAAATGGCTGGGACAGGTATGGTGGCGCACGCCTATTATCCCAGTAGCTCAGGAGGCTGAGGCAGAAGGATCATGCGTTTGAAGCCAGCCTCAGCAAAAATGAGGTGCTAAGCAATTCAGGGAGACTCTGTCTCTAAATAAAATACATAGGGCTGGGGATATGGATCAGTGCTCAAGTGCCCCTGAGCTCAATCCCAGGTACCCTCTCCCTGCCCCTCCCCCAAAAAAAGGCTGGGAATGTAACTCAGTAGTAAAATGCCCCTGAGCTCAGTCCCCAGTACAAAAAACAAAAACAAAAACAAAAACAAAAAAACCCCCGAAAAGGACAGGAAAAAATGAAGAAAGAATATATGGCAGAACCAGTGTGAATGCGCCTGAATAAGCAAGTTAAAAAGTATTCACACAAAAAAAATGAGTCTATTGGCTTCCCAAATTCTTCTGAAAAGACAACTAAAATGTCTTGTTATAAATGATGGCTATAAAAATTACATAACACTATGGAAAGATACTTGATATAGTATATTTTAAAAGCTTTACAAATGAATAAATCCTTGTGAATAATTACTTCAAGTGTGTATTTTTTTTTAAAGGACTGAAATTACATACAATGAAAATTAAATCTAACTCAGAGGTTAGAGACAAAATTCAGCATGTGAGATGAAAACCATGCACTATCAAATCATACTTGGAGATCCCAAGGTAAAGAACAACATACCATCTTTCAACATAGGTAAGTCCAATATTGCCAGTTTTTCCTCCAGCGTTGCAACAGATCATTTTTCTTTTGCCGACACCAGATGAAGTGGCTGGCTTGCATTTAAGGGCCATAATGTATGAAAAATATGTTGCTTTAAATAACAGAATCACAGCAAGCAAAGTAAATGCTCACACCCAGAGAAACTTGGAAATGGAAACCAATGGAAGCCATAGCTAAATCTCATCCCCACCTTCCATGATCACTCCATGAGAGGGAAAACAGGATGTCGGGTAGAGGGAGGTAAATAGGGTTTAAGCAAACACAAATGAATATGTAAAAATCTGAAAATGCATATAATGCAACACAACTGTATACCAAAATGATTACAATTGTATTGCTATAATAGGATAATCAGGGATTTTATTTCCCAAACGTAATTTTATAATTCACAGAAAAGGTTCTAGTAGGCAGAAGATATTCCACCTAGAGAAATATTCTAAAAACAACCCTATATTCTAAATTGCTAGGAACCATTTGAAATCATCAAATGGTAAACTTAGTGTTGACAGTATCACAAACAGATTTTTACCACAAACGCTACCTTTTCCTTCAAACGTAACTTGCAAGAAGACTGGTGGGCTAAAGGGTCTTTGGGCTTATTTATATGACTATTAAAAAGCATACCCTACTCCATTTTCTAACCTATTTCTTAAAATCTCAAAAGAAATATGAATGTTCCCTATACTTTTTGGGGGCAGCTAAGGATGAGAAAAAAGCAAGGAAAAGAAAATCTAAAATGCTAACATTAAAATTTCAAATCTCTATTTTCATTAACCATGGTTGCCTGTTCCCCCCAAATATATTTGTGATCAAAGCAAATCAAGTAGTTAAGGAGGAACAAGGTACAGAAAACAAAGACCTGATGACTACTATTCAATCCTATAACAACTTTTCAGTCTATATCCCTACAGAAAAGCTGATTCAGTGATGCTAATAAATATAAACCCAGATTGCTTGAGTTAATTGTTACCCTATAACAGGGCCACCTTTCACAACAATGATAAGAAATATTTGTTTAGGCAAATAAGACACACAGCTCTAACTTCAAACAAATCAAGAAAAGCCCAATTAACATAAAGAAGTCCTATTCAATTTCCTATTAAGAGCATATTGGTTGGGGCTGGGGTTGTGGCTCGGTGGTAGAGTGCCTGCCTAGTATGTGTGAGGCACTGGGTTCAAGTCTTAGCACCACATATAAATAAGTAAATAAAATTAAAAGGTCCATCAGCATCTAAAAAAAATTTTTTTTAAAAAAAGAGCATATTCGTTGACTTTGAAAAAGTCCAAAATAGACACATCAACTACAAAATGTAAAGGAAGAATCAGAATTTTTAAGTACAAAGGCAGTAGGGAGATGATATTTATTGTACTGACAGCTTTAAGATGGGGAGAAAACACTTTTATCCTGTAAACAAGGAGTATTATTTCTATGGGAAAAAAGCTTTAGAATATTTAAAGCACATTAAAAGTCTTAGGAGAATAAAGAACCTATAGATTCCATTTTCCTAATTATTTTAAATGATAATACAGGTTTTTTAAAAAAAAGTAAAATATCAGGTTAGAGACTTCAGCAAACACCAAAACAAAACTGATCCAAGTATCTGAATTCCCTTCAATGGAAACAATACAAGAAAGAAGGCTTGTATCCAGGATTTCCAGTAGGTACTTTGCTCTGTTAAAACCTCAAGTGAGGGGCTGGAGTTATGGCTCAGTGGTGGAGTGCTTGTCCAGCAAATATGAGGTATTGGGTTCAATCCTCATCATGACATATAAATAAATAAATAAATAAATAAATAAATAAATAAATAAATAAATAAAAAGGTACTGTGCCCATCTACAACTAAAAACAATTTTTTAAAAACCTCAAGCAAACATGAACCTGGCAGCCTGCATAATAAAAATTAGGAAAACATCTCATTTATATGTCAAACTATCATCTGGGAAGAACAGAATTGGTACACATGAAATCCATCACTTTAACATCTTACAAGCATTTTCAATTTTCTCCCACTCAAGTATGTACATAAGGATTGCTAGCTTAATGATAAAACAGTTAAAACAAGCAACTGATGATTACTTGAAAACTACATATGATTCTATGTTATTTAGTTCTCCAAACTCTGCCAATGTGTTGTTTAAAGTATTAAAAAAAAAAAAAAAAAAAAAGTTTGCTTTTTATTTTTATTTCAAAGTCCAAATTAATCCTAGGGTCATTTCATCCTTATGATAGTTTCCTAGGCCCAAGGTAACATTTGTTAGGAAATTCTCATTTTATTCAATTTATTCAATTCCTTGGCAGTAGCAAAATGAATGGCAGTGTCTATTCTACATCAAGAAAAATGGAGAGTTATGAGCTAGGCTATAGCTCAGTGGGAAAGCATTTGCCTACAATGCACAAGGCCCTGGATTCAATCCCCACTGCCACCAAAAAGGCGGGGAAGGGAGAGTGGGTATTCTTTGAAGAGCCAGTGATCTCATTCAACTTACTTTTTAAGACCTTTATTTTATTCATTTATTTATGTGTGGTACTGAGAATTGAACCCAGTGACTCACACATGCTAGGCAAGCATTCCACCACTGAGCCACAACCCCAGCACCCCCTCATTCAACTTTTATTCAGATACACACACTTACACAGAACCCTGTAGAGCAGCCATAAGGAATAAGAGAAGAATAAGAGTCCTTGCAAATCTGTTTTCTTCCCAGTCAAGAACCCTTCAACCTGACAGGAATAATATTACAGGCAGGGAAGAAGGATCACTGAAGAACACCATCAATATTGCTACAAATTGCCCATACAGAGGTACCTAAACAACTGAGGTCCCAGATTAGGGACTGGGTCTTCTTTTCATTTCTGTATCCCTAACCCTAGCACAATACCTAGCACACAATGGTGGTCAGTCAAGTTACATCTCTCTGGATCTGAGTTATTCCATATATAAAGGAGCAATAGTGGCAACTGTTTTGCAGGGTGGTTTCAGGGGTGCAACAAAATAATATATTTAAGCATCTCATTGCTTCTAATTATAAAGCACTATCAGGGACCAAATATCAGACTTCTGTGTTATTGTTTCTCAAATATGCCCCAGTTTTAGTATTTGAAGCTGGGAGGCATCATGAATTTCTTTACCAATTTCTATTATATACTAATAATGTACCTGTTTTCCTCATAGGTCACAAAGCTATTTCATTTTGACTAGGAAGGAAAATATGACCCCTAAACATTAGTTCTCATTGTCTCCACCCTAGCACAAAAGGAAACTTAACACGATCCTAAGACATCTTGAGAAGACTGTACAAAGGTATTAGTAGGAAGGTAGTTTGCTTAGTATAAGGGCAAGTCACACTGGTCTAGTTACTTACTATTCTCGAAGTGAACTACCATCCAGAGAGGGATCAGACAACCGGCATTCTCTGAGAATTCAAACTTGACCAGACCACAAAGTAAGGTACATAACACTAACATTGCAGATGGGCTATAAAGCAACCCCACTGGGCCACTTATATCCAACAGATAACCAATGCTCCTAAAGGCACTAGGTATCAGCCACATCCAGTATTAGGGTCCCCATCTGTGGTTGTCATTTGGTCCCTGTCCCTAGTTCCTGGCACAGAACTCCTAAAACCCTTGGAATTTCCCAGGTTGATAGAAGTACCTTTTTTTTTCCCCCCTGCTAGAATCCAATCCTAGTAGACCCCTATCACTTGGAATAAGGACTGGTTACCAGGGAAGGGAGAAAGGATAGGGACTTGAGTCAATTCCCACAATGATTTAATTGATCATACCACACACTGAAATGAAACCTCCATAAAAACCTTCTTTACATAAAGTTCAGAGCTTCCACACTGATGAATGTACTCACATACTGGAAGGATGGTGCACCCTAACTGTGGGAACACAGGTTTTTTTTACACTCAGGACTCTTCTGAACCTTGTCCTATGTTCCTATGTTCCTCATATGGCTACTAATTTGTATCCTTCATCTTCCCCGCTCCACCACCCCAGTACTGGAAATTGAACCCAGAGCCTTCTACCACTGAGTTACACCCTCATCCTTTTTATTTTTATTTTTAAGACAGGGTCTCATTAAGTTGCTTAGAGCTTCACTAAGTTATTGAGGCTGGCCTCAAGCATGTGATCCTCCTGCCTCAGCCTCCGGAGTCACTGGGGTTACAGAATGTACCACCACATCTGGCTTTTCCTTATCTTAAACTTAAATGTTTCCCCAAGTTCTGTGATGAGTCCTAGCAAATTTCTGAATCTGAAGGAAAATTATGGGAGTCATCAACTTTGTAGCCAAGTCAGATAAAAGTACAGACAGCCCTGAAACCTGATACTTTGGCAACTGGTGTCCGAAGTAAGGGTTTTTTTTGTTGTCGGTGAGGTTTTTTTTCCCCCTGTTAGAATTCAACACAGGGCCTCACACAAGCACTCTAAAACTGAGCTACATCCCCTATCCCCAATAAAGGTAGTCCTGAGGGACTGAGTTTTTAAGAGTTTTTAAGAGTTTTTAACCTGTGGAGTCTGAAGAATGGGTTGATATCAAGAGGAGGAAAGAAACCTTTCACCATCTCTCTGCTTCCATGACAGAGAAGGTAAGCTTTGCTTTCCACTAACATCATTCCTAAGTAAGTTCATATATCTAATTCTCAATTTGCCTGAGATTTATTTTCTCCCTACTTTAGACCCAAGTTCAATTGCAAACACTACTGTTTCTAGGTAACTTACTACCAACACTTGTCCTCCAGGTAGCCATTTTTAAATAAATAGAGGCCTATTCTTGGTTAAGATTTCCCCCAAAATGTTCCATTTCGCCAAATCTATATATACATTTGTTTATCCATTCCCTCATAAACAAGGTGAGTACATTCTAGGGTTCCATATTAATCCAGAAACTAAAAAGAAAAAATAATAATCTTCTAATAAATATAGTGTTTTACACTAGCCAGAGCAATTAGACAGACCAAAGAAATTAAAGGGATACAAACAGGAAAATAAGAATTCAAGCTATCATTATTTGCTGACAACATGATTCTCTATTTACAGGATTCAAAAAATTCATCAGGGGCTGGGGTTGTGGCTCAGTGGTAGAGCACTTACCTGGCATGTGTGAGGCACTGGGTTCGATCCTCAGCACCACATATAAACAAATGAATAAAATAAAGGTCTATCAATATTAAAAAAAAAAAAAAAATTCCATCAGAAAACTCCTAGAACTAATAAATGAATTCAGCTAAGTAGCAGGATATAAAATCAACACTCATAAATCTAATGCGTTTCTATTCATAAATGATAAAGACTCTGAAACAGAAATTAGGAAAACTACTCCATTCACAATAGTCTCAAATGAAAAAATTTTAAAAATTAAAAATAAAAAAACTTGGGAATCAATCTAACAAAAGAGGTCAAAGACCTCTACAATGAAAACTACAGAACACTAAAGAAAGATATTAAAGAAAACCTTAGAAGATGGAAAGATCTCCCTTGTGCTTGGATAGGCAAAATTAATATTGTCAAAATGGCCACTATACAGATTCAATGCAATTCCAATCGAAGTTCCAATGATGTTCCTCATAGAAAGAAAGAAAGCAATCATGAAATTCTTCTGGAAGAATAAGAGACCCAGAATAGCCAAAGCAATCCTGAGCAGGAAGAGTGAGGCAAGAGGTATCAAAATACCAGACCTTAAACTATACTACAGAGCCACAGTAACAAAACCGGGCATGGTATTGGCACCAAAATAGACAGGTAGACCAATGGTACAGAATAGAAGACACAGAGACAAACCCACATACAATTATCCCATGCTAGACAAAAGTGTCAAAAACATACAAGGGAGAAAAGATAGCTTCTTCAACAAATGGTGCAGGGAAAACTGGAAATCTATATGTAACAAAATGAAATCAAACCCGTCTCTCACCCTGCACAAAACTCAACTCAAAATAGATGAAGGACCTAGGAATTAGACCACAGACTCTGCACCAAACAGAAAAAAAACGGCCCGAATCTTCATCATGTTGCCTTAGGACTAGACTTCCTTAACAAGACTCCCAGAGCACAAGAAATGAAAGCAAGATCAATAAATGGGAAGGAGTCAAACTAAAAAGCTTTTTCTCAGCAACAGAAACAATCAATAAGGTGAAAAGAGAGTCTACAGAGTGAAAGAAAATCTTTTCCACACACACACTTCAGACAGAGTACTAATCTGCAAAATTTATGAAGAACTTAAAAAACTTCACACCCAAAATACAAAGAACCCAATCAATAAATGGGCTAAGGAACTGGGCAGACACTTCACAGAAGAAGATATACTGGTGATGAACAAATACATGAAAAAGTGCTCATCATTCCTAGTAATTAGAGAAATGCAAATTAAAACCACCTTAAGATTTTATCTAACTCCGATTAGAATGGCTATTTTCAAGAACACAGGCAATATGAGGTGTTGGCGTGGATGTGGGGGAGAAGGCACACTTATACATTGTTGGTGAAGTTGCAAATTGGTGCAGCCACTCTGGAAAGCAGTATGGAGATTCCTCAGAAAACTTGGAATGGAATCACCATTTGACCCAGTTATCCCACTCCTCAGTTTATACTCAAAGGACTTAAAATAAGCATACTACAGTGATGCAGCCACATCAAAGTTCATAGCAGCTCAATTCACAATAGCTAGATTGTAGAACCAACCTAGATGCCCTTCAAGAGATGAATGAATAAAGACACTGCGGTGTATATACACAATGGAATATTATTCAGTCATAAAGAAGAATAAAATTATGGCATTTGGAGGTAAATGGATGGAACTAGAGAATACCATGCAAAGTGAAATAAGTCAATCCCAAAAAACCAAAGGCCGAATGTTTTCTCTGGTAAGTGGATGATGATACATAACAACGGGGGGTGGAGAAGAACTTGGATTTCATAGAGGGAAATGAGTGAGGGAAGGAGGTAGGGGAGGGAAAGATAGTAGAATGAGGCAGACATCATTACCCTATGGATGTGTACGATTACACGAATGGTGTGAATCTATATCGTGTACAACCATAAAAATGAAAAGCTGTACCCTATTTGTGTACAATGAATCAAAATGCAATCTGTAAAAATAAATAAAATATACAGTGTTTTAAATTATAATGATAAAAATGACAACACAAAATTCTTTTCTCAGGCTAGGGGTGTAGCTCATTATTAGCAAACTCCTGATTTCCATGACTAGCACAAAAAGAGAGAGAAAGAGAAAACTCTATTACCTTAACATAATACACAATAGCATTAGCATGGCACAGTTTTTTTTGTTTTTGCTTTTTGGGTTTTTGAGTTTTTTTTTTTTGTTTTGTTTTGGTACCAGACTTAACTCAGGGGCACTGCCGTTTTTTATATTTTATTTAGAACAGGGTCTTGCTGAGTTGCTTAGGGCTTTGCTAAGTTGCTAAGGCTGGCTTTGAACTCACAATCCTCCTACCTCAGCCTCCTAAACTGCTGGGATTACAGACATGTACCACCCAACCCAGTCACTGCATTTTTTTTTTTTTTTTTCCCCACATAAGAGAGTTTATTAAGCAAACAGGCAGACTGTCTCCCTGCAGGGAAAGGGAGAGGAAGAGGGCGGGGAAGGAGAGGGGGAGGGGGAGGGGAGAGAGAGGGGGGGAGGGAGAGGGGAAGAGGGAGAGGGAGAGGGAGAAGGAGAGGGAGAGGGAGAGGGAGAGGGAGAGGGAGAGGGAGAGGGAGAGGGAGAGGGAGAGGGAGAGGGAGAGGGAGAGGGAGAGGGAGAGGGAGAGGGAGAGGGAGAGGGAGAGGGAGAGGGAGAGGGAGAGGGAGAGGGAGAGGGAGAGGGAGAGGGAGAGGGAGAGGGAGAGGGAGACGGAGAGCCAGGAGGAGAGAGCATGAAAGCAAGGAGCGAGAGCCACTGCATTTTTTAAAATTAAATATTTTAGGAGAAACTTCTTGGGAGGTTCTACACTCAATGCTCTATTTCTACCTTTTACACCTGTTAGTTTATCCTTTGGGATGAATAAACATATCATCACACCACAAATAGTATTTAACCAACAAATTACACACAACCTACACATAGCAGCCAGGAATTTCTATAGCACATAATACAAAAACACTGTAATGTAACAAAGCTGCTCCCCCTGACCTTTCCAGTGCAGCCATTTTCCCCGCCTCCCAACCACTTGTCAATCTGTGAACATCCTAGCGAGCTATTGGTTCATCAGTCAGCTTGCAAGTATCCTTCTCCGATGCTGGTCCCCTGTGAGCCCGGCGGAATTCAATTGCTTTACTGTAGTTACCCCTCCATCTTTTCTCATCCTTCTGTCTCTCCTCCTCACTTTCTCTATCCTCCTGGCTTTCATACTCTTTCTTGTGCGCACCCTTTCTCATTCTCTTTTCTCTCTTACCCTGCAGGGAGACACTCTGTTTGCTTAATAAACTCCCTTATGTGATCCGGCGTGGTTTCCATGGGATCCCTTACAAAGACAACACAACAGATAATTTCTTCTTGAGACAAGAAAGGAAAATGTTTGGTTTGTGACATAAACCCAGTTGATACAGGTCACTAGGAAAAAACTAATGAAGTTTAGTTTGATGTGATGATTTCCTACTTTATCACTATCATTTGGGGACAATTTAATTTTTTTTAAATGACCTTATCAAGCTATATACTTTTCATCATAGTTGTGAAGTTCTATTCCATAGCCCTTTTCCCAATTTCTATACCAACGGATTTTTTATCATGTGTTTGATAATCATGACAACTAGTATTATTATAATTACAATCTTTTTTTTTTTTTGCAGTGCTGGTGATTGAATCCACAGCCTCATGCATACCAGGGAAGGCACATTATTACCACTGAATCACATTTCAAGCCTCCAATGTTTCACTTTTGATAAATGCAAAAGCATGTGTGGATGTCCAAAGTAAGCCCAGGAGAAGGAATATTTTGTTTTGTTTTACTCTGAGTTCCCTGCTCCTTCTACCCTTAAAGCCACTGAATGAATTACAGAAGACATAGACCAAGTTAAGGAATATTTTTTTTCTCTTCCCAGGCCAAATCCTGCTTTATTAAGAACAGGGACTCCCACAGCAAAACCAACATTCTTTTAACAGAATTAAGTTCTACAAATGAAATATCATCATTTCCCTAACTCAAGTTAGTAAGGTATATTTCGAGATGGCTTTGGAAATCAGGTTTCAGATTGCTCTAAACATCTCAAGCTGCTTTTTTGTTTTTTCAAGCACCACAAAGAATTGGGGGGAGGGGGGCGACACTTCCCCAATACTGACACTTTTAAAAGTATCCCATGGTCTACTATGTATAAAATAGCTCCTCTCTGAGAATTTACAATTCTTATAAACCAACTACATTTTAAGGTTGAAAATATTACCTTCAAAAAACAAATGAATTGGTGTGGGTACAGTGATGCGTACCTGTAATCCCAGCATCTCAGCATGCTGAGGCAGGAGGATGGCAAGTTCAAGGTCAGCCAAAAAAGCAACTTACCAAGACCATGTTTCAAAACAAAAACCAAAATTGACTGGAAATATAGCTCAGTGGTTGAGCAACTCTGGGTTCAATGCCTAGTACTACAAAAGGGGGGGAGAAGCACTGTAGTCAGACAAAATGGCATACACCTACAATCCCAACTATTTGGAAGGCTAAGGCAAGAAGACAGCTTGAATTCAGTAGTGCAAGATCAGCCTGGGCAACATAGCAAAACCCCATCTCATAAACCTAAACAAAAATATGCATTGGATCACAGGTAAAATGAGCCTTCTTTCAGTGAACACACCAAAAAGCTATGTCCATCTATATGCATTTTTCTCTATTTTCTGATCATTTTCTATGAGACTCCAGAAAATTTTCTCTCTAAAATTCAAAGGCTAACACAAGTTAAATACTTATTAATCTAATGATTACCTCCAAGCACTCATGTAGGTATTATTCTCTTATTCTTTTAAATTTTGTTGCTCCTAAATGTCTGAATTTTTTTTTAATGTGTTCCCCAAAGGTCACGTGTTGTAAACTTGATGCCCCAAACAACAAAGTTGGAAGATGAGGATATAAAGAAGTAATTAGGTCGTGAGAGTTCTGCCTTTATAAATGGATTAATGTTATTGTGGAGTGGGTTAGTTATCTTGGGAATGGGTTCCTAATAGAATGAGTTTGAACCCCTTCCTCTCACTTTCTCCCTGTCTTGCCCTTCCATCTTTCACCATGGACTGAAACAGCATGAAGACCTTTGTCAGACATAGGTTCCTTGTATTTCCCAGTCTCCGGAACTATAAGAAAAAAAAAATTCTTTATAAATTACCCAGTCTATGATATTCTGTTATAGCAGCACAAAAACAATCAAGACATGTCCTACTGTCATCCTGTAGTAGGCTTAGAAAAGACCAAGTGCTTTTCATCAATAATTATCTAGAGCAATAAATTCTTCAAACTTACAGGCAAAAAGAATCTATGATGCATAAGAATTTCCAGATTCCTTTACAAAAACAGAAGATGCTGTGAACTGTTCAGAAAAAGAATACAGAACATTCATCCCAGATACCCATTCTCTACAAAAACTGAGGATTCTTACAGTCAAATATTGCAGTGCCTATGTTCACCAGCATATATCTAGCATCTCAATATCACCCAGATATTAGACAAATGAATCAATTAACAAATAACAATACAGAGGTGGATCCACATACTAATCAAGATGGCACTTATTTGGTGGGTAACACCAAAGAATAAATTGCATCTTTTTCAAGGTTAAAGAGCACTGTTATATTTTAAGATGAAAATATAATATTTTCTAGGTATAAAATAATGAACTCAACTAAAACTAGGGACAATCATTTATGAACTTTATCAGGATGATATAAATACTTTAGTATCTGAGCTGAAATTCTGAATATTCTCTTTATTCATTAAAAAATCTTTTAAGAACTCAATCAACCTTTATGTGACTTGTCAGCCAATTTTCAAGAAAGTTTTTTGTTTTAAATGGAAACATAATTCACGCATTACGGATTCACCCTTTTAAAGTGTATAGTTCACTGCTGGGTGCATGTCACATGCCTGTAATCATAGTGACTCAGGAGGCTAAGGCAAGAGGATCATAAGATCAAAAGTTCAAAGCCAGCCTCAGCAACTTAGCAAGGCCTTCAGCAACTTAGCAAAACCTTGTCTCAAATAAAAAACAGAAAAAACTCATTGGTTAAGCACTTCTAAGTTCAATCCCAGGTACAAAAAAAAAAAAAAAAAGACCTTATAGTTCAACAGTATAGTTGCAAAGTAGCACAACTACCACTACTATCTAGTTACAGGAAGGATTTTATTTAAATCAGATAGAAGAACTACGTGATAACCTAATCAAGAAACAAGGAACAGGTAAAAATCAATTCACATTCTGAGGGTAGAGACGGTAAACTAGAAGGTATGAGCACAAAACAAAGGGCTGGGGAGATAGCTCAGTTGGTAGACTGCTTGCCTTTGCAAGCACAAGGCTCTGGGTTCAATCCCCAGCACCGCAAAAAAAAAAAAAAAAAAAAAAAAGGGAAGGTTAAAGGAAGAAGTCAATGCATTTTAAAATCCTGTAAATAGTTTTTGTGGATGTTCTGTGTCCACTGCTCATTTAATCTAAGTATATTAATGACTTCCCTTCTCTGGGATGAGGCTGTGAGTTAAACAGGTCCCTGCACTAAAGGGACTGATTAATGGCCCTTCTTATCACTCCAATAGAGGAAACTTCAGTAAATTATTCTAATCACCAAAAAAGCACAGGAAATCCCACTTATAATTATAAAACCTTGACCATTAAGCAGAAGACACCTGAACATGTGGCAAAACAGGTCAGTTCAGACTAGAGAAGCCAGGAACATTTCTACCTAGAGAAGGGTAAGGAAATCCACAAGGTAATGGAACTCACAGAGGTTTGTAAACTCTGTAGAGTTTCAAACACCTTCCTCAACCTCAGAGAGGCAAACTCCACCTCAGCTAAATGGGTCTGAGGAAGAGACTATAATCTGCCTGTGTCTCAAAACTGATATTTCAGAATATGCAAAACCTGGCAACTTCTTTAACTGGTGCCTTCCTGGCTTTATCAACTGCCAAGATTTTGGTGCTCAGGACCACATCTTCTTTAATAGTAAGGCTGACCACATGGTTTCTGCCTTGATTATTTTATTTTTATTTTATTAGTGTAGCAGATAATAGGCAAGCATTCTACCACAGAATATATTTCCAGTCCCTTGATTATTTTAAATAATGCACACTTTGGCAGTCATGTGAACTTGGTTATTTTCTCCCAGGAAAAACTGCTACATTTATGAGATTCTCTGCTGTGTTTATCCCTTGACAAGGAAGGGAGCAACAACTTGTCCTAAAACATCTCCCTCCTACCCAGCCAGAGCCTGAGCAGACTCCTAAAAATGTCCCCTAGGGCCACATTCTGTGTTCAGGTGAGACTGGTGTGGTCTCAAATACAAACTTTAAAAAGGGATTACTTTAAAGAGGAATTGAAAGCCCATGGGTATAGCATTTAATCTGAGAAAAGACAAAAACCAAAAACACCCAACAATTGAACATGCTCCTCTTTCCTACCATTACTCCAACTACCCAGTCTTTAAGAACCCAGATTTTTTGTTTTGTTATTTTTTTTCCTTTTGTGTGCGTATTGAGGATGTAAACCATAGCCTCACACATGCTAAGCATGAGCTCATTCACTAAGCTACACCCACAGCCCCTGGATTTTCTTACATGGCACCAGAAAAAATAAATAAATAAAAGTATAAGACCTCTGAGAGGGAGGAAACTGTGCTCTGCTGAAAGCCAAAAGACTTCATGATTTAAAAAAAAAACATTTTTAGATGTTGACAGACCTTTATTTTATTCATTTATATGTGGTGCTGAGAATCAAACCCAGTGCCTCATATAAGCTAGGCAAGCGCTCTACCACTGAGTCACAACCCCAGGCCCACAACTTTGTGATTTTAAACATTTCTTTTTTACCACTGAAAAAGCTGAACAAAGAAATAAGAAGTATGGCAGTATTTTGAGATACTCTGTCCAAAGCAAATTATCTCCTGTGAATCTGGAAACATCCTGATGGACATAAGAAAAAAAAAAAAAGGAAGAGAGGAGTAGCAGAGCATAGAACAGTCCCTTTTCTAAATCATATTACACATAAATCAAACAGATAACTTCAAAATCTATTCAGAAAAGGACTACCCTCCAAAATAGAATAGTAATTTAACACTATCAGTAAAAAGAAAAGCAAAAACCAGTTGAAATGTTCTGCTCATCACTGTCATGCTGTATTCTCTAAAGAGCTACCTTTTCCAACTCCAGATGTTATGTGTGGTTTAGGTAAAGACTTCTAAGGTAACATAAGTCACCAACTCAAAATCACCAATCTGGTGGTCCTTATTTATGAATAAAGAGGGTTTTAAAGATGTCTCATTCTCAGATCAAGAATGAGACTGAACAAGTAAAAGTCCCAAAGAGAGGTAGCATACAGAGAGCCAATAAAAGTCCATGATAGTGTTAAAACTGCCAACTAACCAATCCCTGTTAACTTAAGGGGTTTCAATAAAGGAGCTCAAGCTAAAGAATGAGTTAGTATCCAGGAAAGAAAGTGAATTTCATCTAGATGTCAGAAAAGTTAACTAAAGGCTGTTAAATTAAACCAGTAATCCTAAAGTCTTGCTTTCCCAAATAATACTAAGATTCTATACTTTAAAGTCAGCAGCTGGGCTGCAAAGTAGCTTGGTGTAGAACACTTACCTAGCATGCATGAAGCCCTGGATTTGACACCCAGGACAGCAAAAAGGAAGAGGAGAATGAAGGAGAGGGAAAAAGAAAGGAACAGGCAAAGGAAGGAAGAGGAGGAGGAGAAAAGGAAAAGAAAGGAAGAAGTATCAGCAATTCCTGAAAAGTCAATAGTCTTAATCAAGCCCTAAAAAGACATTTGAACTCCTCTTAGGTCACCCTTCCCTTCCCTAGCTGACAGAACTAAATCTCACACTTCCCTTAGACACTAAAGTTTAGTACCTTATTATTCCTGCAGTCCACAGTAACTTTAAACTATTACTTCCTTAAGAGTCCAAAAAACCCCTATTCTGCAGCAGCCAACATATCACTTAATGAGGTTCAAAATATATTATGACCAGATTGGGCACAGTGGGCACACCAATAATCCCAGCAACTCAGAAGATTGAGGCAGGAGGATCACAAGTTCAAAGCCAGCCTCAGCAACTGAGAGAGATCCTATTAATAAAAATAAAAAGGGATGGGGATATAGTTCAATGGTAGAGTATGTGCCTGGCATGCTTGAGGCCCTAGGTTCCATCCCTAGTACCTTTAAAACAAAACAAAACAAAACAAAAAGTATGTATATTAAAGTAGACAAGTTTTCCATTCCCAGAATCAATACAAAGGTAATCTTTCATAAGAGAGGTAATCCCTTAAAATGAAGTTAAGGGTCACAAGATACTCATAATTCATTAACAGAACTTTCTACTGAAAAAAAGTCTTTGGGTGGGGGATTTTAAAATAAATAAGACAAACCTCAGGTCATTCCAAAAAATGACTAAATTTAACCCAACTTCCAGGCCCTCTTCCCCAAGCTTACCTGATCTCTCCAGCACCAAATCATGGAATTCTTCTCTAGGTCAGCCATCCATTGCCTCCATAAGATTGACCTGGCCCTAAATCCACCTCCTGGAATCTTTACATTTTTATTTTTTTAAGCTTAGCCATCTTTCCTTAAAGTTACCTATTAACATATGTTCCAAATGTGGTAATAAAACTGGGTAAGGCTCTTGGAGGAAGGCAGAAACTTTTCAAGTTTTAGAGATGCAACAAGTAAATGCAGTATTTTCCAATCAGCCTATGGTCAGTTTCTACCTAAAAACTAAAACTAAAAGTGTTTACCTGTTTATTCTATAAATGCCAAAAAAAAAAAACTGCAAAATGTGCACTGCCACTTTTTAATTGTTATTTATTTATTTATTTACTTTTGGTACTGGGGATTAAACCACCACATCAGCTTGAGTCATTTTTAAAGTGTGCAAAAAATTCTAGAATAAAGAATCTAGCTGAGTGCAGTGGCACACACCTGTAATTCCAGGAAGATCACAAGGTCAATGCCAGTTTCGGCAATTTATCATGTAACTTAGCAAGAACCTGTATCAAAATAAAAACTAAGGGCTGGGGATATAGCTCAGCTGGTAGAGTGCTTGCCTTGCATGCATAACGCCCTGGGTTCAGTCCCCGGCACCACAAAAAATAAAAAGGACTGGGGGTGTAGGTCAGTGATAATGTACCCCTAAATTCAATCCTCAGTACAAAAATATAGAATCTAAACAGTTATCAAATGCAGTGGTTCTCACAATTCAGGGTACATTAGAATCAATTGGAGGCCTTTTTAAACCACAGATTGCTGAGCCCCACCTCGAGTTTGTGATTTGGTAGATCTAGGGTACAGTCTGAGAATATGGATTTCTAACAAATGAATGGATATGATGCTGCTATCTAGAACCTACTCTTAGAATCACTTGTTGATAGAAGCTATTCATTATAGTCTTTAGCTTGCAAGGTTTCTGCTCATCATTTAGTTATTATAGTTCAGTGGCAGAGTGCTTGCTACCACACACCAGGCCCTGGGATTCTATCCCCAGTACCAAATATAAAATAAAAATAAAATAAATCAGCATGAGGCATGGGGGTGCACAACTATAATCCCAGTTACAAGGGAGGCCAAGATGGGAGGATTGCCAAGTTTGAAGCAAGCCTCAGCGATTTAGTGAGACCCTGTCTAAATCACCAGTTCGGCAAAATGAATGAATAAATAAATAACATTTTAAAATAAGATATTTCAGTTTTATGTCCATTTTACAAATTTTTTTTTTGGGGGGGTACCAGGAATTAAAACCCAGAGGCACTTAACCACTGAGTCACATCCCCAGCCCTTTTTTATATTTTATTTAGAGACAGGGTCTCATTAAGTTGCTGACGCTGGCTTTGAACTTGTGATCTCTTAATTCAGTCTCCCAAGATGCTGGGATGACAAGGGTACATCACCATGCCTAGCTCCATTTTACACTTTATTGGAATTTCCAAATTACAAAGAACTTGCAAGAATAATAGTAAAAGGAAAACATAATCCACTTTATCTAGATTTAACTTGGTAACATTTTGCCCCTCTAATATTACTCTCTTCTTCCCTCCTATCAGATACAGCAAATATTTATTTTAAGCCAAAGAAAGTTCATATATCATGGTTCTTGACTTCTCTAACATAACCATAGTAATACCAATGTCAGTGAATTTAACATTGATAGACCACTACCACAATCAAGATAAAAAAAAATTCTATTATACTCAAAAACTCTCGCATACTTCTACCTCAGTCAGCACCAACATTCTGGCAACCATTATTTTCTATCCCTAAAATTCTACCTTTTCCAGAACATCACAAGAAGAATCACATAATGTATAGTCTTTAAAAGAAAAAAACAAAAAACAGCCAGATAAGGTGACACATGCCTGTGGTCCCAGACACCGGGAGGCTAAAACAAGATCACTTGAGCCCAGTAATTTGAAAGCAATCTGGGCAACATAACAAAACACCCCATCCCCAAAAGTGACACATAACACAAAATGCACCATTTTAATGTCTACATTCAACAGCATTCAGTACACTCAAAAGGGTGTGCAACCATCACCACTATCTGGTTTCCGAACATTTTTATAACTCCAAAGCAAATTCTATATCTGTTAAGCAGTCACTCATCATTTGCCCAGCCTCTGGGAGAGGATTATCTCTCCTAGAGGAGAGATATCTCTTATAACCCACTTATCACATGCTCTCTCTCTTTGTGGATATTTCAAGAACCATACAATATATGGCTTTCTGTCTGCTTCTTTCATAAGGTTTTCAAGGCTCATCCAAGTTGTAACACATATCAGCATTTCACTCCTTCTTATGCCACTGCATACAGGCTTTTGAGTCTGGTTTCTTTCACTCAGCATAATAACATCAAGAACCAACCATGCTATTATGTGCATGAGTAGCTTCTTCAATTTTATTGCTGCAGAGTATTCCATCATACATACGATATACCACAGCTTATTAGTCCAATCACCAAAAATCATTTTATTTCTGATACTTTTTCCAGAAATATAATTATAACAAGGTAATTTATAATTAAGGGGGGTTATAATATATTTGCAAATGACAAATGAAAAACTCAAATATATAGGACATATATAGATCACAATCCCTTATCTACAATTCCAAAATCCCCAAATCACTTAGATATCAAGTTTTTGTTAATTCTTCAGCTAAGTGTTTTGAGGCAAATCTTGGCCTACATTGAATCTTATTTATTTATTTATTTATTTATTCATTTATTTATTTATTTATATATTTATGGTGCTGGAGATCGAACCCAGGGCCTTGTGCTTACAAGGCAAGCACTCCACCGACTGAGCTATCTCCCCAGCCCCCATTGAATCTCTTTACAGTCTTCATTTTAGTCCTGTTAGAATGGCCATAGATTTTGCTCCACAAGTATTATGTCTGAGTATTCACCCCCTTAGGCGATAGTAATTCATATATGACCTATCTACGACATTTCATTTCTATAACCAGAAAAATTTGTAAATTAATTTAATACCTCAGCTTCTGGACCCTAGTGACCCTATATATATACATAGCTCCAAATGGGACAAAAATGAACACATTACTAGAGTCAGAGAATAGTCATTAATCTTTTCTGTTACAGAGCTCATTACTTCAACTAAAAGGATGAACTCTACCCAACAATTCCCCTTTTATGAGCACATCCTCTAGCATGGACTCTTTATTCTAAAAATCTGACTGCCATTTTTCTTTATAAAAGTCATCTTTACCACTGAGTTTACACATGATCTTCTTTTCTTTCTGATACACCCTAGAATTGAACCCGGGGTGCTTAACCACTGAGCAACATTCCCAGCCCTTTTTTAATATTTTATTTAGAGACAGGGTCTCACTGAGTTTCTTAGGACTTGCTAAGTTGCTGAGGCTGGCTTTGAACTTATGATCCTACTGCCTCGGTCTCCCAAACTGCTGGGATTACAGGTGTGCGCCACCACATCTGGTGGGTTACACATGATCTTGTAACGAGTAAATGCTAAAATTCTCAGAACATCTGGTTGTTCCAAGACACATTCTTCGGCAGATATACAAAACCTAAGTTGTATTGCCATGCAACCTAAACTACCCTTTAATGCTCTTCACCTGAAATCACAACTGTTCTCCACATATATCACAGATACTTATCTACTTCATGTATACTAAGAACCAACCAAGTGCCAGGCACTGGGGAAACAGGAGAGAACAATTCATAAAAGGTTCCTGCTGCCATGAAGATACACAAAACCATCAAGCAAAATATCAGAGTGATAGACCAATGCACAAGAATATAATGAAAAATGACTACAGGGTGTTTAAATTAGATGGTGAGGTTAGGCTTCAGAAAGGTGAAACTGAAGACAAGAACTAAACCCCAGAAGATAAGTGAGGATCAAAATCAAGGGCAGAGCAAAGGCTCTGACACAGAAGGAAGTATGTACTAGTAAAGGGCCAGAGTAAAGCTCAGTGTGGCTACAGTGTAACAGGGCAAGTAAAAAGCAGTAAAGGGTGAAGTCAGACAAATAGCCAAGGGCCAGTTCATGCAGGGCTTTGTTATGTCAGAATAAGGAGTTGGGAATTTCTTCCAAGTGAGATGGAAAGCCATTAGAGGGTTTTAGGCATAGGAGTAACATGATCTGACTGAAATTTTCAAAAGTTCATTCACAAAAAGATGTTAACATTGGTAACATGGACCAATTCTTTCATTAAAAGAAAGAAATTACAAAGTACATATCACTTCATATAATAAAATGCCTTTTTTAATAAAAAAACACTGTTCTGGATTATTTCACATGTATAAAATGTTTTTTATCTGTCAATTAAAATTCTAGTAGCTACTACAGGCAGCAAATTTAAGAACCTCCCCTTTAGACCCTGTATATCAATGTAATTTTTCCACATGATGAAAACCACAAGAATGGGAAGTTATACTCCATGTATGTATAATATGTCAAAACATACTGTCATGTGTATCTAAAAAACAAAGGAAAAAAATTTACTGTGCTAACAAATCTGACAATTTAAATAGAAAGTCAATGACTACAAAAGAAACTGAAGTTTGAACTGCTGCTATTTAAACATTAATACACTTTTTTTCCAAATACATCAAAACTTAATTACAGCACAATTTGTGACACAAGATTGAAGCTGAGGCTATCACTCTGAGAGTTAAACAGTATCGCTAGCCTGTAAATTCTACCTTTTGTTTCCAAAGAAAGGCACATATGAGACACACGCAAAAAATAAATAAATAATAAATAAAACCAATGAAATTGAGATGTGCAAGAACAACAACGTAACTACTCTTAGTCATGTGTCTCAAATCCAGGGTTGATGTTTCTAAAACAAAGAAATAATTGACTTTCTGATAATAATATTTCTAAGTTTATTCACAAACTGCAGAAAAACACACTTACTGAACTTAACACAAATACCATATTCTTTCAAGCATAAAATTTACTTTTGTGGATAAATTTCTTCTATGAATCCCATTTAAAGAAATAACGACCTAATGCAAAAATTCCATTTAATGGTAAATTGTTTAAAAATAAACTATATCCTCAAAAATAATATATCCTTTTAACTTGAAGATTTCCTTAGCTGGATTACTGTAATTCTATGTTTTATGAGATTAATGTCTTTCTTCAATTTTGAATTCTACAAACAGATCACTTAAGAGATTACTTTATAAACCATTTCATATTATGCAGTCCTAAAAATATTGGTCAAAACCTTGAGTGCTTAGTATTTCACTTTTGACTACTTTTTCTATAATAAGATTTGAAAGAACTGACCAAATTTGATACTCTGAAATACTATGAGTATATTCTGTCAAGTTTCATCAGACCATAGACTAGAGGTCAAAGAGAAAGCTCTTCTGGATCTATTCATGGATTTCAACAAAACAGCTATTTCAGGATTTTGTTCTCAAAGCAAGAATGAAAATTCAAGAAAACACTAATTGGTAGTCTCTGTGGAAACTGGTAAATTTCACTTTGAAGCAAGGAAATGTAAAATTTTATATTCAACAAATTAGTAAATCCTAGACTCAAATGTAAGCATTCCACCACCATGAAGAACAAACAAAGTTTAATAATTTAATTATATAAAATATATTCAGGAACAGATGCTGCAACACTCACTTTATATCTCATAGGAATTCAGAAGAACTCGAACATGCATCCTCATCGACCATGTGTGGACAAACATCCACAAAGAACCAGCTAAGACTAAAGCTGGATATTATTTGAAGGCACCAACAGGAAGCTTCTGGAAATCTTAATTGTGGTTTCTTTAAAAAAATTTTAAGTAGCACATGATGCAGAGATCTGACAAAGACCCTTCCTAACCCAAGGCCACATGCAGATAAAGAAACTCACCTGTGTTATACTCCTTTAACTGCAACTCCTTTATAGGCATGTCATCAGGAGTCCGAAAGGCATTAAGAATCTACAAGAAATTGGCATTTACACGTAATAATACAAATCATATTCAAAGAGTGAATTTTATATTTTCCCTACTAGTTTTTATTCTACATAAAGTTATGATTATTTTATAAAGGCAAAATTAAACCATGTACACAAGACATTCAAAAAGTGCCGAATGAGTAGAACATGCTTATTCAAAAATTCCCAAGTGTATAAGAAAATAAGAAGAGCATAACCTTCAAGGGCTCAAGCTCAAGATGCCTTCCAAGCATCTCCTGCTCACTTGCTGTGTAATCTTTTAGTGCCTACTTTATCTGTTAAACATAAAATGATGCACTAAGCTCAACCAGTCCAGAGTCACAGTAATTTGGTCTGATCAGTTTTTTCTTTATATTCAAATGAGCTGTTCTCTCACTACAAATGTCACTTCTTCAGTGATACCTTCCCTAACTGCCCAATCTAAAGTGACATTCTATATCTTTTTGTTGTTGTTGTTGTTGTACTGGGGATCAAACCCAGGACCTTGTACATGCTAGGCAAGTACTCTACTAGTTACATCCCCAGCCCTAACCTTTAGTCTTCTTCAGAAAATGTATCACTGCTTCAAAATGTTACCTATCTTTTGTTTGCTTCTGTGTTATTGATGAAGGCAGTGACTCTATATTATTCACTGCTGTATCATTCAGTGCCTGCCTGGAACACAATATAGGTTGAATCCTTAATCCAAAAATCTGGAATCCAAAATTCCAAAAAGCTTCAGATTTTGCAGCATTTTGGATTTCAGATTTTCATATTAGGGATGCTCAATCAGTAAAGTCTACTCCAAAACTCACAAACCCAAAGCCCCTAAATCTGAAATACTTCTGATTCCAAGCATTTCAGAAAAGGAATCTTCAACCTGTAGTACTTAACACTTGCATTAAATGAATTAAGAATACCTACTCATACTGGACAGGAGGGCACACACCTGTAAACTCAGTTACTTAGGAGGCTGAGGCACGAGGACCATAAGTTCAAGGTTAGCCTCAGCAACTTAGCTTGGCTCTAAGCAACTTAGCCAAGACCTTGTCTCAAAGAAGAAAAAAAGAGGAGGATATCCACGCCCCCCCCCAACAAAAAAAAAGAAAAAAAAAAAAAAAAAAACCTATTCATGAACATTATGAGAATTAATGCTTATAAGCATTACACAATGCCTGGCACAGAATAAGCACTGTTAGCTCCTGTTGCAATATTCTGACCAATTCTTCCATAAGTTCTGCCATAAGTTTAGTCAGTCAACCCTTTACAACTGAGCAGATAGGCAGCTTCTAGCTTTTACCTCTATAAATCAGCTTTTTTTTTTTTTTTTTTTTAGCTGTCAATGGACCTTTATTTTACTTATTTATATGCGGTGCTGAGAATCAAACCCAGTGCCTCACAAATACTAGGCAAGCACTATCAGCATCTCTATCTATGCATTCCTGAAATAATACGTCCTACCAGATGATTACCAGTCTGAATATAGCTACCATTTGTCATGGTTTTACAAACCTCGCCTCAGTGAATACATATATAACTAGTACAATCTGAATAAGCTCTATGGATTATACCAAAGTCAATTCCCGGTTTATACATACTATAGTTATGCAAGATGTTAACACTGGGGGAGACTGGGTAAAGAATACACATGTTTTTCCTCCCTGTATGTTTCTTTGTACTTTCCTGTGAATCCATAATTTTTCAAATAAAGTTAAAAATTTAATTGACAGAGACACAGAGACAGAAAAAACACATGCCTCACCTCTTCTTTTGTGGCATTTTCAGGCACCCCACTTAATCGAATAAACCTGCTAGGCTTCTTCTCCTCACTTGTGCCAGTCCTGTAATCTTGATCCTTAAATTCAGAATGTAAAATTATTTCACAAATAAATATATTTCTGTGTGAAAGTGAAGTAACATGAAATATAGGTATTCAGGATCAAAAATGAAAATGACTTTAATCATGTGAAGGTATGAAAAAATACGACTGTATTATTCTGAGTTCTAAATATTGACTTCAAATCCTTGTATTACAAGTGAATTATAACCCAGGCTCAGTGAAGGAGTTTTGAAATTGTAAAATAGAACATAAAGAAAAACAATACTGGGTTGGGAGTTTAAGTGAGAGCACTTGCTCAGTGTACACAGGCTCTGAGTTTCAATCCCCAGCACCAAAAAGAGAGAGAAAGAAACAACCCTCAATAGGACTTTTATACAAAAAAAAAAAAAAAAAACCAAACCCTACTATTCTCAAAACTGTATTTTTTTCCTGAATGAGCAAATAGCAAAAAGAGAAATTTGAGCCAGATGTCATTTAATAAAGATGACTTCTTACAAATAAATTTCAGAAAAAGCCAAAAGATTTTGTAAGTAGAAACCATACAATAGAAGAGTATAATTCAGAGAAATCTGTACTCTTCATACTTATACAAGTCTTAGCTCCAACTCTATTTCAAAAATTATAGAAAGGATTTAACTTTTGAGAAAAAGTCTCCTGTAACTAAATGATCCTATCTCCTAGTTAAGCTTATTGCCTAGGTAAATCAACAGTGTCTTCTTTTACTTTTGAAAACAGACTGAGTTAGATAATAATTATGTGGTCGCCAGACTCTAACATTCTCAAAACTCATTATTAGGTAATATTAAGATCACTGTCCAAAATAACAGAAACCAAAATAGAAATTGATAAAATCTATTTTAAAGATAACATTTTCTAGGCTGAGTTGTGGCTCAGTGGTAGAGCACTCACCTAGCATGCATGAGGTACTAGGTTCAATTCCCAGCACCACATTAAAAAAATTTTTTTTTAAAAAAGCTAAATAAACAAAATAAAGGTATTGTGTCCATCTACAACTAAAAATATTTTTAAAAGATAACATTTTCTTATTAAATTGCAAATGTAAAAGTAAACTTCCTTGCTTAGAAACATAACATTTAAAGTTAATTAAGTTAACCACTTATAATAACTTTTCTTTTTTTTAAGTTGTTGATGAACCTTTTTTTTTTTGGGTACTGGGGATTGAACTCAGTGGCACTTGACCACTGAGACACATCTCCAGCCCTATTTTGTATTTTATTTAGAGACAGGGTCTTAGCACCTCACTTTCTGCTGAGGTTGGCTTTGAACTCACAATACTCTTGACCTCCCAAGTCACTGGGATTACAGATATGCAGCACCATGCCCAGTTCTTTTGTTTTTGTTTTTGTTTTTTTTAATTTATTCACATGCAGTGCTGAGAATCAAATCCAGTGCCTCACACATGCTAGGCAAGCACTTTACCACTGAGTCACAACCCCAGCCCAGATTACAACTTTAAAAAAATTTTAATATCTTTTTTTAATTTTTATATGGTGCTGAGAATCGAACCCAGTGCCTCACATGTGCTAGGCAAGCACTCTACCACTGAGCCACAACCCCAAACAAAATTACAATTTTTAACATCACCTTCATGACTGCAGAAAGACTTCTAGGTCGTCCAAGTTTAAATAAGAAAATGAATCCTAAATCATAATAATTAACTATAGAAGAATTGTGAGAATCACTTCCCAAAAATAATTACTTTCAAACTAAATTGTCCCAAGGTATTTAAATCAGCACAATAAAGCAAAATAAATCAACACACATGTAAAGTATTATATGGTTTGGCACAGTGGTGCACACCTATAATCCCACAACTAGGAGGTTGAGACAAGATCACAAGTTCAAAGTCAACCTCTGCAACTTAGCTACATCCTAAGCAATTTAGGGAGACCCTGTCTTAAAATAAAAAATAAAAAGGGTTGGCAATGTGGTTCAGTGGTTAAGTGCCCCTGGGTTCAATCCCTGGTACCCGCCCACTTCAAAAAATATTATCTGAACCAAGGTCCCTTTCTTTAGAGATATATATTCCTACATTTCACTAGTGAATAAAAAATCCACTTTTTCTATTTTGAGACAAGGTCTCCTTTTATTGTTGTTGTTTGTTTGTTTTTGTTTTGGGTACTAGGAATTGAACCCAGGAATGCTTTACCACTGAGCTACAACTTTAGCCCTTTTTATTTTTTATTTTGAGACCAGATTGCTTAGGGGCTTGATAAGTTCCTAAGGCTGGTCTCAAACTTGCAATCCTCCTTCCTCAGCCTCCTCAGTTGCTAGGATTACAGGTGCTTGCCCAGCCAAATTTTGTCTTTTTGTTTTGCAGTGCTGGGGGACTGAACAAATTTTGCTTTTTAATGGTAGTACAATGAGACATCAGGACTAAAGGTCCTATATTCTATACTTAGTCCTTTAGAAAAGCCTTATGAAAAAGGAAAAAAGCAATCCACTTCATCAACATACCTGAAGGTCTCGTTGGGCATCTCGGGCAGTTTTGCCCTCTGGAAAAGACTTGCTCTGGCCATAGCCAAATATCTGGCTTCCTGGCAACCTATGATCCACATCACGGTACTCCATGCTTCTGTAATCAGTGTCTTGTTGGCCAAGAAAATCCAGATCACCTTCTTTAAACAGACCAGCATCTGAACTCTGTTCACCTCCAGAAAGCTGTGATTTATCTTGGTCTTGAATAGGACTTTGGCTGTTCTGAAAGTCTGATGGAGATTCATGTTCAAAGGCTACACCTTTTGTTTCTCCTTCTCTTGTTTCTGAATGCTCAAATTCTCCCTTCTGAACACAAAAAGCAGGCTTTTCTACTGTATGGTCATGTGTGGATTCTTCTCTCTTGTTCACATTGATACCAGAATGTTCTCTATCTTGCGCAGAAGGCTGAATGTAATCCAAAATTTTTGGATCCCCAGGAGGCATCTCCCTATCTTTAAATTCCACACAAGGTCCCACCTCTCTGCCCCTAAAATCCTGATCAGTCCTGGACCGGTGTCTACCTCTGAAATTTGAATGTGGTGTATCCCTGTCCCTAAAGTCTAGATCAGTAGTACCTGAACCTCGACCTCTAAAGTCCACCTGTGTTCCATCTTTATCCCTGAAGTCCAAATCAGATATATCTCTATTCCTAAAATCAGAACGAGACTGATCTCTGGTCCTGAAATCCAAATCTGATAAATCTCTTGCCCTAAAATCTGCATGGGACCCATCCCGGCCTCTAAAATCTACATCATAAGTGCCCCGGCCCCTAGAAGCATCCCTACCTCTGAATTCAACAGTGTGAGCATCTCTGTCTCTGTAGTTCATATGAGGTGTCTCCCTACTTCTATAATCCATAGAAGTACCATCTCCACCCCTATAGTCCATAGGTGGCCCTTCTCTATCCCGAAAATCCCCAGAATGTATGTCCCTACCCCTGAAGTCCAACTGTGAAGAATCTCTGCTCTGGAAATCAGAAGATGAAAAATCTCCCCCCCTGAAATCATGTCCAGGTCCCTCCCCTCCTCGATAGTCACCATGCGGTCCGTCTCTAGCTCCATAGCTGAAAGAATGCTCCTCTACATTTGCAAAGGGAGGCCCCGAATGCCCCTGGAAATCAAAGGGAAGTGAATCTCTGCCAGGAAAGTTGCCAGAGTGTCTCTCTTGAGCATGACTCTTAAGGGGAGGAGGAGGATAATCCCTGTTCCACCCGGGAGCAAACCTTTCTTCTTGGCTCCCACTGTAGAAACAAAGACAGTGTTATTCATATTGTCCAGAGAGTTTGAAATCTACACACCAGCATATTCTTCTCTAATCACAGCACATTCTTCTTTAAACATTTTTTTTTTTTTCAGAGTTCTGTAACAAGGTCCTAGATCTGCAGAAAACAGCAAAGTTTTGCTATTTTAAGACGAAGTGGCGGAGTAAACTTTTATGCTCCCATTTCAGAACACGAGGAAAGTCAACACAAGGTTTTCAACATGACTGCTGCAGAAAAAGCTTTCACCCAGTCCTGCAACAGGGAAAATCCGCAATACCAGATAAGCTAACAATGGTGACATACTACAAAAATGTCCATTTCCTACAGCCAGGGAACTCAGAATTCCAAGGTCAACATGATGATTCCTATACATTGGAAAAATCAATGCACTATAAATTTCTTAACACTAAGTTTTAGGAAGTGTCTATTGCTATATCTAGGGGTAACATCCCAAAATATTTTATTACAACTACAGCATGGATACCACCCAATTAAAATGGATTCAGTCCTCAAAGAAACACTGGTTATATATCATCACCATTAGGAGCAAACCAGTGTTCATCAGATGAGCATTACTCTGGCTGCATCTAAATCGCAGTTCCACAGTGGCTCTGCCCGAAAGTGCTCTCAGCTGGGTCTTAGTATTATAACTACCCAAGGGTATCACAGAAAGTAGAATCATGCTACAAATCATCTGTAAGGTATCTAAGCTAAGCAAGAGCTTCCAGGAGCTTAAAATTAGAAACAACCTAGTAACAAGTATTCCCATGTCCCAAACAAAGAAAATGACATGCCAGATACCAATGCCTAGCTTTTCAAAGAAACAAAATGTATTTTAAAATAGGTATGGTATTAAACTCACAATCTCAGTTTACAGAACTCAGTAGATCTGGCCCAATCTTTCATACTACCCAACTTCTTCCCTTTCCCTAACCTTCATTTTGGTTTTGGTCAGATATTATGGAATTTAAGTAAGCAATTAAGCACTTGGAATCCTGGGTAAGGACACATGAAAAAGGAAAGCATAAAATTATTTGAAAGGTCATCTGCTGTTTAGCAGTAAAACAAAAGTATTAAGAGATCAAGACCAACTCAGTTCTCCTTCCAGAACACAGAGTTTCTATTCTAAGATACTTCTGAGCTCAGATTATACCACTATTAAAAAATCCAAAGAACAACTAATTCTGGGTTACTCAGTTCAAGAAAGTTACACTACCAACCCCTTTTTAAAGTAATAACAGAACTCTACACTAACCTAAACACAAGAATGAGGTACATTTAATGAATTTTCAGACCACAATGTCTTCCATTGGCTCCCATTAACATTAGTTATGTTCATCATAAGAGGAACAAGTTTAAATGTATTCTTAAGAAACACAATTTAACACCAAAAATAAGATGTTACAATTAGCTTTAGTGTCTCTTATACTTAAAAATCATTCAACAGCCAGGTACAGTGATGCACACTTGAAATCCCAGCTATCTGGGAGGTTGAAGCAGGAAGGTTATAAGTTCTTGGCAAAATAGCAAGAACACCTCAATATAAAAAATACAAAGGGATGGGGATGTAGCTCAGTGATAGAGCACCACTAGGTTCAATCACTAGTAACACAGAAAAATATGTATCATTCAAGTCCTATTAATTAGCCTGCTGAAAGACTGAAGGCTCCTCAGATTCATGGGACAAGGGATAGCACCTAAAATTTGTATGTTTATGTGCCAAAACATTTTCTGAGCAGAACACATCCAACACTGCTGCTTTGAGTATTGCCCTAAGGATTATTTTATCCTCCTAAGACAAAGTAGATCAAGAGTAAGGGATTGTATAAAGATATTCACCCCCACACCCCTCATTGGAAATTAAATGGAGGAGCACTCTACCAACAAGCTATACCTCTAGTACTTTTTATTGATTTTATTTCTGGTACTGAGGATTGAACCCAGAGGCTTTACCACTGAGTTACATCCCCAACCCTTTTTATTTATTTATTTTTTAATATTTTTTGTTGTAGATGGACATAATACTTTATATTATTATTATATTTTTTAATGTGGTGCTGAGGACCGAACCCAGGACCTCACACATGCTAGGCAAGTGCTCTATCACAGAGTTACAACCCAAGTCCCCCTTTTAATTTTTTGAGACCAATCTCACTAAGTTGTTTACGGCCTAAATTAAATTGCTGAGGCTGGCCTTGAACTTGCAATCCTCTCGTCTCATTCTCCAGAGTCACTGAGATTACAGGTATGTGCCATTGCACCCAGGCTTTTTATTTTTTGAAACTGGGTCTCCCCAAGTTTCCAAGGCTGGCCTCAAACTTATAAACGTCCTGCCTCAGCCTCTTGAGTTGAAGTGATTTTAAGTATGTGCCACAATGCCCAGCTATATAGGAGTCTTAACACTATTTTAAGGGTTAGGGAAGTACTTCAGTGGTGTAGTGCCTGCCTAGTATGCACAAGACCCTGGGTGCAAGCCCTAGTACCACAAAAATACAAAATAAATAAATAAATAAATAACGGTATTTTATAGATTCTAATCTGGCAAAATACCTATTTTTGATTC
The DNA here is from genome assembly GCF_902686455.1 of Sciurus vulgaris. Lineage (NCBI taxonomy): Eukaryota > Metazoa > Chordata > Mammalia > Rodentia > Sciuridae > Sciurus > Sciurus vulgaris. The sequence goes on along the minus strand of NC_136470.1, from coordinate 115,361,964 downwards.
AAATTAGTACTCAAAAGAAGAAAGTTATATAAATTATATCTCCCTCTAGTCAAAAATCTTAGAAGTAAGCCAGGCACAGTGGCGCATGCCTATTATCTCAGTGGCTCGGGCTGATGTAGGAAGATCACAAGTTCAAAGTCAGCCTCAGCAACTTATCAAGGACCTAAGAAACTCAGTGAGACCCTGTCTCTAAATAAAATATAAATAAAAAGGGCTGGAGATGTGGCTCAGTGGTTAAGCACCCCAGGTTCAATGCCCAGTACTGGAGGAAAAAAAAAAAAGAAAGAAACCTTAAAAATAAGATTTGGGGGAATGGCTCAGTGGTAGAACGCTTCCTATATGTCTGAAGCCCCAGGTTTCAGCCCTCCCACCACCCCCAAAAAAATCTGTTTTAAAGATGATACAGGGGTTGGGAATTTAGCTCAGTGGCAGAGTGCTTGCTTAGCATGCACAAGGCCCTGAGTTTGGTCCTTGGCCCTAAAAAGAAAAAGATACAAAAAAGTTGGGCCCAGAGACACATGACTATATAATCTCAGGAAACTGGGAGGCTGAGGCAGGAAAATCACAAGTTCAAAACCTGCCTCATCAACTTGGTGAGACCTCAGCAACTTAGTGAGATCCTGTCTCAAAACTAAAAATTAGCCAGGCAAGGTGGCACACACCTGTAATCCCAGCAGCTCAGGAAGTTGAGGCAGGAGGATTGAGAGTTCTATGCCAGCCTCAGTAACTCAGCAAGGCCCTAAGCAACTCAGTGAGACCCTATCTCTAAATAAAATACAAAAAAGGGCTGGGAATGTAGCTTAGAGGTTGAGTGCCCCTGAGTTCAATCCCCAGTACAAAAAAAAAAAAAAAGAAAACCAAAAACCAAAAACGAACAAAAAAAAACTATCATCAGTGCATCAGTGTGTATTATACCAGCTATAAAAACATTAATTCAGGCTGGGGATATGGCTCAGTTGGTACAGTGCCTGCCTCGCAAGCACAAGGCCCTGGGTTCAATCCCCAGCACCACACACACACACACACACACACACACACAAAAACATTAATTCCAGTTGGGTACCATGGCACATGCCTGTAATTCTAGCAATTTGGGAGGTTAAAGCAAGAGAATCACAAGTTCAAGGCCAGACTAGGCAACTTGGCAAGACTCTATCTCAATTAAATATTAAAAGGACTAAAAATGTAGTTCAGTGGTAAAGTGGCCTTGGGTTGAATCCACTAGTACTGGGGGGAAAAAAAAATTAACTCCAGAGTTAGGCCTAGGGGCACATATTTGTAATCCCAGCTACTCAGAGAGCGGAGGAAGGAGCATTACTTGAGCCCAGATAGTCAAGGCCAGCTTGGACAACACAGGAAGATTCTGTCTCAAAAATAAAGGAAAACAATTAACTCACTATAAATGTAAAATATAAACCAGAGGTAGGAGGAACACAAGTTCAAGGACAGCATGGGCACTTTAGTGTACTCTTGTCCTAAAACAAAAAATAAAAAGAGCTAGAGATGTAGCTCAGTGGTAAAGTGCCCTGGCTCTTCAATCTCCAGTACCATGCAAAAAATACACACCACACACGCACACACACGCACAAACACACACCCCTCCATTTATAAATAAGATGGTCCCCACTTGCTCATACCCAGTAACTCCCAAGAGATCTTAATTGAACTTTAATTTATGTACATTTTGCTAACTTTCCTTACTATCCGAGTATGCATTACTTTGCTATAAGAGATAAAAATAAATATGTAGCAACATTTTTAATGTTTAAAAAGTATTAAGATTATGTACAACTATAATAATGCACCAATTTAAAATGGGGGGGGGGTGTTAGTAAGAGCCTGGCGTGATGGCACATGCCTATAATTCCAATGACTTGGGAGGCCAAAGCAGAAGGATCACAAGTTTGAGGCAAGTCTCAGCAACTTACTGAGGCTCTAAGCAATTTAACAAGACCCTGACTCAAAATAAAAAATAAAATGGGCTGGAGGATGGGATTGTAGCTCAGTGCAAGAATGCTTGCCTAGCACATGTGAGGCACTGGGTTCAATCCTCAGCAATACACACACACACAAACACACACACACACACACACACACACACACACACACACACAAATAAATATATATACACATAAATACATAAATTAAATGAATTAAATAAAAATATAATGAATTAAATAAGTAAAAATATGAAAATACATAAATACATAAATTAAATGAAGGAACCAGGCATGGTGGCACATGCCTGTAATGAAAGCAGCTCAGGAGGCTGAGGCAGGAGGATTGCAAGTTCGAGTTCAAAGCCAAGCTCAGCAAAAAGCAAGGTGCTAAGCAACCCACTGAGACCTTGTCTCTAAATAAAATACAAAATAGGTCTGAGGATGTGGCTCAGTGATCAAGTGCCCCCAAGTTCAATCTCTAGTACCAAAATAAAATAAAATACAATAAAGGTATTATGTCCATCTACAACTAAAATGGGGGGGTGTGGGGGGGGGCGGTGCTGAGCTGGGGATGTGGCTCAGTGGTTAAGGACCCCTGCTTCAACTACTGGAACAAAAAAAAAGAAAAAGAAAGAAAAAAAAATGTTATAAGACAAAACACTTGGCATGCGTCATAGTCTCACAATCACAATCACTTTAGAAATAATTAGCAATGGGTTGAGGATATAGCTCAGTGATAGAGTACTTGCCTAGCATATAGGAAGTTCTGGGCTCCATTCTCATTCCCTAACAACCCATAAAATGAAAAAGAAATGACTAGAAACTTTTTAAATAACTTCTATTTCTAAAAATGCAGAGTTATTTCTCCACAAAGAAAACATTTCCCTTTATAGTAGGCCAAAATGTTATATTATACATTTATCATTAAAATATTGACAATTTCAATGTTCAAATTTCAGAACTTACCGAAAAGGTCCTGTTCTGTTAGCAGATCGAGAATCCCCCCACATCTCTTTCTATCTCAGGAGGGGCTCAGTAAGTAGATCCTTTTTTCTAACAAACTCTACTTAGAGTAGTACCTGTATAAAATAAACCACAAAAATAGTAAGTACTTGAGAACATAAAGCAAACCAGTCAATCTCTGTGTGGTATACGGGGGACTACACATTAGTGGGGATATTTTTGAGGTCACTCCTGATTATTTATGTATCAATTTATAATGACAAAAAATACATTTTCAATGAAAAGTATGTATTTTAGTCATTTTGAACTTTTTTAATATACTCAAAGCATATTACTACTAAGAATTTCATATTTATTAAATTAAATAAGCACTTATTAATTTTTCTAGCCCCATATACCCTTCATTTTTGGAAGTAGTATCTTAGCATTAAGCCTCATTCTCAGTCCATATAGCTAATCCTACACCACTCAACCTAACTAATCAGAATCGTTTATTACCTTCACCAAAGTGATTGCTTTAAAGACATGTATATAACCCAAATTCAGGAGTTATCTCCAGGACTTTTTCTTTAGCAATTGAAAACTCTTCATGTATTTGGCAAAGGTTTCCTAAAATGAAACTAGCAGCAAAATGAACAAAACAAAAAAGTAGACAAAGTGGACTTCAAAATTACAGAACTTTTGCAAATTCAAAGACATTTGATACAAAAAAATGATAGCAAGACAGTGGGAAAAAAAAAAAAAAAAAACCCACAAATTAACAAAATACCTAAGTTCCAATGCTCATTCCTCCACAGAAACATCGAAAAACATCTAATACTTTGAGTTTAGAAAACAAAGGCTTAGAGTAACTAAGTAAATGACCACCTTCAGCTGAGCAAGGTGGTGCGCACCTATAAATCCCAACTACTCGGGTGGCTGAGGCAGGAGGGCCCAAGTTTAAAGCCAGTGTCAGCAACTTAGAACCTGTTTCAAAAAAAAAAAAAAAAAGAACTAGGGGTGTGGTGGATCCCAGGACTACAAACAAATGACAACAAAAAAAGTCATCTTCAAAACAGAAATTTTTGTGGCATTTTTTACTTGTCCTTTCCCCACCTCCTCACCAGCAAGGCATTGACTGTGGTCTTGAAGCAGTGGTAGCCCAGTTCCTAGCTCCCTTTCTTAAAGAGCAAAGCAAACTTTATTCACAAAATTATCATGTATACTTATTCTATTTTGGGGTACAGGGAGTATCTACTGATGCAAAATGCTTTTCTCTATTTCACCTAACTCAGGAAAAAGTTCAGGCACTGCTAATGAAGCTGTAAAGCAGGCTACAGACTCATATCTGGGGCAAGAGAACATTGGTAAAGGCACAGTGGAAAAGCTGTGATAAAATTCTTCGGAAATTAGGACATTCAAAAGCAGCATGTAGATGGGAAAATTTAGAAAGTCACACAAAACCCAAGCAAGATGAGAACACCACTAACACTTAATTTCAGGCTGATCCCCGGGCTCAGAGAAAACATAACTAAGCGCTGAAAAAATCTTCTAGCAAAAAGCTAATCTGCAGACGGGGAGAGGTGGTTGTTTTATTTTTGTGCAGTTTTGGGGATTTGGTTTGGTTTTGTGTTTTTTGGTTTTTTTTTCTTTTTGTGGTACTGTGGATTGAACATAGAACCTCACACATGCAAAGCAAGTATTCTACCAATGAGTTATATCTCCAGCCATTTTTATTTTGTTTTATCTTATTCTGAGAGAGGGTTTTATTAAATTGCCCAATCTGGCCTCAAACTTTCCATCTTCCAAGAAACTAGGCATGTAGCTCAGTGGTAGAGTGCTTGCCTAGCATGCATGAGGTCCTGAGTTCAACCCCCAGCAACACACACACACACACACACACACACACACACACACACAAAGGAAATTTTGATCCAATCCTCCTGCCTCAGTCTCCAAAGTTACTGGGATTATAGATATGTGACACTGTGCCTTGCTAAAATAGGAAAATTTAAATTACTAAGTCAGAGAAGCAGAAAGAATAAACAAAAGTGAATAAAGGCCAGGCATGGTGGTACATGACTATAATCCCAGTGGCTGGGGAGGCTGAGGCAGGAGGATTACAAGTTCAAAGCCAGCCTAAGCAACTCAGCAAAACCTTTAAGCAATTCAGTGAGACCTTGTCTCAAAATAAAAAATTACAAGGGCTGGAGATGTGGCTCAGTGGTTTAGTGCCCCTGGGTTCAATCCCAGTTGTCAATATAAATAAATAAATAAATAAATAAACAAACAAACAAACAAAGTGAAAAAAGCCTAAGACATGCTGGGGAACACCAACAAATGGACCCACATATACATTATGGAAATTCCAAGGAGAAAAAAGGAGGCAGAAAGATTATGTGAAGACATAATGGTGGTTCATCTCTTTTCTAGCCACTGCTAAAGTGGCAGCAGCCAAATGAAGTTCAATCCTTCTGTGATTTCTGAGCAAAGAAAGAAGAATAAAAGGCATTTCAAAGCACCTTCCCACAGGCACAGGAAGATTATGTCTTCTCTCTGCAAAGAGCTGCAATAGAAGTACAATGTTTGATCCATGCCTATATGAAAAGATCAAAAGTTCAGGTTGTGGAAGGGCATTATATGAGTCAGTAAACTGGCAAAGCAGTCTAGGTTTACAGGAAGAAATATAACATCTACACTGAACTGGTAAGAAGGGAAAAGGCTAAAAACAGAACTATCTGTGTGGGCATTCACCCTAGCAACATGGTTATCACTAGGAGAGCTATCACTCAGTTAAAGTTATCACTAGATAAAGTTTCCTTGAAAGGAAAGCCAAATTTTGCCAAGTAGGAATAGGACAGATATAAGGGAAAAACAACTGAGAAGATGTAGAAATAAAGCAATCTCATATAGAACTTTCACTAAAAATTGATTAAATGAAAAATAAAAAGCAAAAAACTCTCCAAAGCTGATGAAAGAAATGAACTTGAAAATCCAATAAATTCACAAAGTATAAGACAAACTCATACCAAGACACACAATCAAACTGCAACAAGACAAAGAAAGACTAGGGCTACAGCTGGAGCAGTAGCACACACCTGTGATCCCAACACATCAAGAGGTTGAGGCAGGAGGATCCCACGTTCAAAGTTAGCCTCAGTAACTTAGCAAGGCCCTAAGCAATTTAGTGAGACCCTGTCTCAAAATAAAAAAGGACTAGGAATTTAAAAAAAAAAAAAAAAAAAAAAAAAAAAAAAAAAAGGACTAGGAACATTGCTCAGTGATAAAAGGTCCCTGGGTTAAAACCAAAAAAAGAAAAAGAATCCTAGGGTGCATATGTGGCTCAGTGGTACCGCATGCACAAAGCCCTCAGGAGGGAGGGAGGAATGAATGGATATAAAGAATGACAGAAAGGGGCTGGGCAGAAAGCAGTTGGTAGACTGCTTGCCTCGCAAGCACAAGGCCCTGGGTTCGATCCCCAGCACCGCAAAAAAAAAAAAAAAGAATGACAGAAAGAAAGGGAAGAATGAATCCTAGGCAGGCAAGAGAGTATACATCTAAAATCCTACCTACTCCGAAGAATTCCATATTCAAGGCCAGCCTGAGAAACTTAGACCACTCTAAAAATAAAAAGAACTGGGGATGTAGCTCAATGGTAGAGTACTTGCTTAGCATTTGAAAGGTGCTGGGCTCAATCCCCAATACCACAAGAAAAAAGAAAGAAATCAATCGATCGATCTTGAAAGCAGCAAAAAAGAAATCATCCCTCACATACAAGAGATCCTCAATAAGATTATCAGTCAATTTCTCATCAGAAATCTTGGAGCTGCCAAAAGGCAGTGGAATGATAACCTAAATACAGGAAGGAATATATCCAACAAAATTGTCCATCAAAAAAGTCACAAAAAAATGTTAAACAGTCCCAGACAAACAATAGTTGAAGCTATTTTTAATGGATTTCCTTTAGAATAAAAAAAAGGGGGCAGGGTCTAAATAGTAACTCAAAGCCATATGAATAAAAAAGATCCCTGGTAAAGGCAAATACAGAAGCAATTATAAAAGCTAGTATCATAGTAACTTTGATTTACAGCTTCATTTTTTATTTTTTACATTTTTTTTTTTTTTTTTTTTTTTGGGTGCTGGGGATCGAACTCAGGGCCTTGTGCTTACAAGGCAAGCACTCTACCGACTGAGCTATCTCCCCAGCCCCTATTTTCTACATGATTTGAAAGAAATGCATAGCGGGAAGTGATGACACATGCCTATAATCCAAGCAACTCCAAAGGTTGAGAAAGGAGGATCACAGAAGTTCAGTGCCAGTCTCAGAAATTTAGCAAGACTCTCAGCAACTTCATGAGACCCTGTCTCAAAATAAAAAGTTTGGGGAAGCCAGGCAAGGTGGTGCATACCTGCAATCCCAGCAGCCCAAGACGATGAAGCAGGAGCATTCCAAGTTCAAAGCAAGTGAGGCTGGCTTTGAAGTAACTTAGCAAGACCCTGCCTCAAAAAATAAAAGGAACTTGCATGTAGCTCAATGACTGAGCAACCCTGGGTTCAATCCCTGGTACCCACCCCCCCAAAAAAAAGGGCTGGGATGTAGCTCAGTAATAGTCAGTACCCACCCCCCACCACCCATACAAATGCATAAAAATTATGACTGCAGATTATTAGTGGCACAATTTATGAAGATATAACCTAAAACATCAATAATAGGGAAGAGGAAGGAGTTGTGTTGCAGCAGAGTTCTCATATGCTACTGAATGTTTATATAAACTCAAAACACATTATAATTATAGAATGTTATATATGATTTCCAAGGTAACAAAATTATCTTTAGAATATATACATTATCTTTAGAATATACACATTAAAACCACAGTAATCCAGTAATCCCAGCTTCCTGGGAAGCTGAGGCAGAAGAATTGCAAGTTTGAGGTAAGCCTTGGCAATTTAGCAACTCCTTGTCTCGAAATAACAATTCAAAAGTAGGGCACCTTGCTGGGCACAATGGTGGACACTTGTAATCCCAACAGTTTAGGAGACTGAGTTAGGAGGATTGCAAGTTCAAGTCAACCTCAACAACTTAGTGAGGTCCTAAGCAACTCAGTGAGACCCTGTCTCTAAATTAAATATTAAAAAGGGCTAGGGATATGGCTCAGTGGTAAACCAGAGCCCCTGGGTTCAATCTCTGGTACAAAAAAAAAGTAGGACACCCCTGATTTCAATCTCCAGCACCACAAAATCAAAAGGAAATCAAAATATGGTGAAGAAAAAGAAGCAAATGACGGAGCAAAGGAGTAATATAGTGATGAGAGTGACAAGTACGATTAGACTCTGAGAGATTTTTTCCTTCTCTGTCAGCCTCTTAACCATTTTGTGTTCAGGGTTAAAAATATGCTCTTTCTATTTGGAAGTATATTGTTTTTTTCCTCCAAGAGGGGGTTTAATTAATTAGTTTGTGGGTTTCACAGATTGTCTAACATAGTCAAAGTTCCTGGCTTGGGATCCCAGTGAAGCATTATTTCTGGTTTTGGGTAAATGCTATGCTGCAGAGTAAACTCTCTGAGCCATGATTCTGGACTTCGTGAACTAAGTTTTGAAACTGTGATTTCTTCTAGAATTTAGGGTTATATCACTTTAACAAATATATTCTAAGTTTAGCCTTAAAAGCAAATAAACAAAGTAAATATAAAAGAAGCAACAGAAGAAATAAAGGAAAAAAATCTTTGAGGCATGTAGAAAACAAATAGTAAAATAGCAAAAGTCCCTTGAAGATTTAATAAAAATAATTGTTGTTGTTAATTATTTAGTTTGTACTGGGATTGAACCCAGGGGTGCTTTACACTGAGCTATATTCAGTCCTTTTTGTCTCAGCCTCTGGAGCCAATGGGATTACACGCCAGCACCATCGTGCCCAACTTCTTTTTTTTTTTTTGGTACCAGGGACTGAACTCACGGGCACTCAACCACTGAACCACATCCCCAGCCCTATTTTGTATTATATTTAGAGACAGAGTCTCACTGAGTTGCTTAGCACCTTGCTTTTGCTGAGGCTGGCTTTGAATTCGAGATCCTCCTGCCTCAGGTTCCTGAGTCGCTAGTATTACAGGTATGTGCCACCACACCTGGCACGCCCAGCTTCTTGGTGATTTTTTTTATTTTTATGGTGCTGGGGATTGAACCCGGGCCTTGTGCTTGTGAGGCAAGCACTCTACAAACTGAGCTATATCCCCAGCTCTCTTGGTGATTATTCTTTCCCCCTTGGTGATTTTAAATGTAAACAGTTGAAACTGTCTTATTAAGATAGATCAGGCTGGGCAAGGTGGCACACGCCTGTAATCCCAGTGTTCCGGAGGCTGAGGTAGAAGGATCACAAGTTCAAGACCCACCTCAGCAACTTAGTGAGACCCTAAGCAACTCAATGAGACCCTGTCTCTAAATAAAATACAAAAAAGAGCTGGGGAGGTAGCTCAGTGGTTCAGCACCCTTGGGGTTCAATCCCCAGTACAAAAAAAAAAAAGAGAGAGAGAGATTGTTGACAAAATAGAGTAACAAAAACATGATCCAAGGCCATATATGGGGGGTTCACCTGTAATCCTAGTTACTTGGGAGGATGAGGCAAGAGGACTACACATTTGAGATCAGCTTCACTAATTCAGCAAGATCCTGTCTCACAATAAAAATAAAAGGGACTGGGAATGTAGCTCAGTGGGGACCTAGCATGCATGAGGTCCTAGATACAGAAGGGAAAAAAGGAGAGAAAACACCCAACTTTATACTGTTTAGAAAAGACTCACTTTAGTTCTAAAGATGCAAATAAGTTGAAAAGGGATGGAACAAGATAAATATTCCATGCAAACAGTAGCCAAAAGAAAGAAGAAAGTTAAGATGGCCAGGGAGTCAGGGTTGTGGCTCAGTTGGTAGAGTGCTTGCCTAGTATGTGTGAGGAGGCACTGGATTCATTTCTAAGCACTGCATATAAATAAAGGTCCACCAACAACTAAAAAAAAATTAAAAAATAAAAAAAGAAGAAAGTTAAGGTGGCCAGGCATGGGGCACATGCCTATAATCCCAGCAGCTCAGAAGGCTGAGGCAGGATTGCAAGTTCAAAGCACCCTCAGCAAAAGCTAGGCACTAAGCTACTCAGTAAGACTCTGTCTCTAAATAAAATACAAAATAGGGCTGGGGATGTGGTTCAGTGGTTGAATGCCCCTGAGTTCAATCTCTGGTACCCCCTCCTCCCAAAAAAAGAAAGTTAAGGTGACTATTATATTAGCCAAAATAGGATTTCTTCTTTTTCTTTTGCAGTGCAGGGTATCAAACCCAAGGCCTTACACAAGGCCTTCTGCTAGGGAAGGGATCTACCAATAAGCTACATCCCCAGCACCAAAACAGACGTTAAATCCAAAAGAGTAGGGCTGGAGACATAGTTCAGTGATACAGTCCTTGCCTAGTAGCCTGAGTCCATAGGTTCAAACCCCAGTACCACAAAAATAAATAAGAGACATAATATATTAATTAAAAGGTTCTGGGAGACTGACAGTACACTTCAGTGGTAGAGTGTTTAGCAGGCATGAGGCCTTGAGGTCAATCCTCAGCAGCAACAAAATAAAAATAAAAGGTTTAATATAATTGATCCAAGTGGAGTGGTCTCAACCACCTACCTGCCTGTAGTCTCAGCAACTCAGAAGGCTGAGGCAATGATGTTAGGGATGTGCCTCAGTACTAGAGTACTGACCCACTAACATGTGCAAAGTCCTGGGTTTGATCCTCAGTACTAAGAAAAATAGAAAAAGGTTCAATGCAGCAAGAAGATGGAGCAATAAAAAAATATAATATACCTAATAACGGAACCTCAAATTATATGAAGCAAAAATTGAAAAAAATCAAAAGATGAAATATTTCTATAATAATAGCTGAAAACTTCAAAAACGCCACAATAGGACTGGGGATTTAGTTCAATGGAAGAACACTTGCCTAGCCCTGGGTTCAATTACGAGCACCACAAAAAAAAAAAAAAAAAAAAAAAGGATGAAGAGACTGAACAGACAGAATATAAGAGAAGAGAGAAGTGAACTGGAACAACACAATTAATCAATTAGACCTAAGAGACATATATGAAACACTTCACCAAATAGCAGAATCACATTCTTTTCAAGTTCACACGGGACATTTTCCAGGATGAACCACATGTTGGGCCATAAAAAAGATCTTAACGAATATAAAAAGATACATACAATATAAGGTATATTCTCCAACCCAAATGGCATTAAGTTAGAAATTAACTAAATAACATAAGATGACCTGGAAAATTCAAACAAAATTGAATGTATATGACCTGACTTCCCAGTTCCTCTTCTAGAATTCATTCTCTAGACTTTATGGTGTAAGGTGACAAGTTTACAAAGGTAGATAGTATAGCATTTGTAACAACTAGAGATCATAAAACCTAAATGTACATCAATAGAGGATATTTGTAAAATTGGGATACTATGCAACTCTCTGAAAATGATGAGGCAGCTATGTTAACTGATACGGGATAAGGATGTATAAGTTTAAAAAACATACAGGTGGGGCTGGGGAGATAGCTCAGTTGGTAGAGTGCCTGCCCTGCACAAAGCGGTGGGTGGGTTTGATCCCCAGCACCACAAAAAAAAAAAAAAAAATACAGGTGGGTTGGGGTTGTGGCTCAGTGGTAGAGCGCTTGCCTAGCATGTGTGAGGTCCTGGGTTGGATCCTCAGCATATAAAAAAATAAATAAATAATATAAAGGCATTGTATCCATCTACAAAAAAAAAAAAAAAAATACTATTAAGAAAAATAATACAGGTCTGAGAATGTACCTAACTCAGTGGTGAGACCAAGCCCCATCTTTAAAAAAAAAAAAATTTTTTAAGTGAAAAAGCAATCTGCAGAATGGGAGAAAACTTGTAAAAATTACATATTTGTTAAGAGATTTGTATGTAGACTATAGAAATAATTATTATAACTCAATAACAAAAGACAACCCAGCAAGAAGCAATGGCACAAGCCTGTAATCCCAGTGACTCAGGAGGCTGAGGCAGAGGGATCACAAATTCTAGGCCAGCCTTGGCAACTTATGCAGGCCCTAAAAAACTTAGTGAGAACATGTCTCAAAATAATATACCAAAATGTATGGGAATGTGGGATGTGGCTCAGTGGTAAGACACCACTGGATTCCATCCCCAGTACCAAAAACAACAAAAGTGTTGAAGATAATCAGACCTCAGAAAAAAGTGTTGGCTAATACAGCAGGACAGAGCTCAATAATGTCAGAAATCTACTAAGGAGTGATAACAAATCACCTACTATTATCAACTAGTTTGAAAATAAACAACACTGGCTGGGCTGGATGGCACATGCATGAAATCCCAGCAGCTCTGGAAGCTGGGGCAAGAGGATCAGGAGTTCAAAGACAACCTCAGCAACTCAGCAAGGCCTTAAGCAACTCAGCCAGACCTTGTCTCTAATAAGAAATACATATAAAAAAGGGCTGGGAAATTCCTAGTTAAAGGGGCTCTAGTACCATGTTGTTGGAAACATATCCAAGCAACTTCTACAAATAAAATGCATCAGAATCTCTAGTCCTAGAACCTGAAAGCAAAGAAACCAGTCTTTGTTTATCTCAGCTCTGAACAGAAACCAGTTGATTTTTTTCTTGCTCTCAAATATAACTGGTCTGACCAACCTAACTGTAGATATATTACACAGCTATACCTTGTGGGCCTTATTTGTACTCAATCTCTATATGTTTACTGTTTAATTATATATAATTTGCAAGGTAAAACTATGAAATTTTGGTAATCAGTAGGGGCAGGATTTGAGAAACATGATTTTAATAGGGCAGAATAAGGGCTGAGGTTGTGGCTCAGTGGTAGAGCACTTGCCAAATACATGTGAGGCACTGGGTTCAATCTTCAGCACCACATAAAAGTAAATAAATAAAACAAAGGTATGTGTCCATTTACAACTAAAAAATGTAAAAAAAAAAAAAAGGGAAGAATAAATGTGAAGAAAATGTGCTTTTAGCAACTCAGTCTTAATCATACTTTGTTATAGAATTAAATTTTCAATCATCAAAAAAAAAAAGGGGTATAGTGGGACTGAAGATGTGGCTCGGTGGTTAAGCACCCCAGGTTCAATCCCCAGTACCAAAAAAAAAAAAAAAAAAAACTAAAATATCAATCTCAGAATATGGCAGACTATGGCTGTCATCTAACACACAAATGGAAGCCTGCTACCTCACTACCCAAATCTTAACCTCAACAAATGCTACAATTGCAAGGAACAGAAAGGCTCATGTGGCAAGTTCTGAAGGCTAGGATGCAGACCCTGGTGAAGTCACTGCATGTGCAGATCTTGGTGACAAATAAATATTCAAATAAGAGCTTTGAAGATTTAAGTGAAAAATGGTTCCACATTGAATATGGGTCAGCTGGTCCTGAGAGGTGACAAACATCATAAGCTACAGGCTATAATCCCAGTGATACTTCCATTGCTTTAAGTTTCAATTCAACAACCACATTACCCCAGAACCTATAAACTTGGGTTTCCTGATAGCTGACCAGCACATTGTAAGAATAAAGCATTCCCATTGTAGGTCAGCAGTCTTTATGACTGGAATTATGATGGTAGCTGATTGTTTTTTGAGTCTCTACTATTTCTCATTCTTTTTGTTTTTTTCCTCATCCGCCTTTGGTACAAGGGATTGAACCCAGGTGCACTTTTCCACTGAAATACATCCCTAGCCCTTTGTTATCTTTTATTTTTGAGATGGGGTCTTGATAAATTGCCAGGTTAGCTCAAATTTGCAATCCTCCTGCCTCAGCCTTCAGGGTAGTTGAGATTACAGGTACACATCACTGTGCCTGGTTCATTCATTGTTTTCTTAATTGTTTTATTATGGTAAAAATACATATAACATAATATTTACCATTTTAACTTTTTTTCTCCTTGCCGTGGTGGGAATCAAACCCAGCTATATCCCCAACCCTTAACTTATGTTACTGAATGTTACAACCCTTAATGTTATTGAATATACAATTCAGTGGTATTAAATACATTCATGAACTGGGGTATATCTCAAGGGTAGAGCACTTGCCTAGCATGTGTGAGGCACTAGGTTCAATTCTCAGCACCACATATAAATAAATAAAAATAAACGTCTATCAGCAACTAAAAAAATTATTTAAAAAAAGATTTTCTTTAAAAAAATACATTCATAATGTTGTATAACCATTATCACCATCCACTTCCATAACTTTTTAAAAAATTTTTTTAATTTTTTTTTTTTCAGTTGTAGATGTACACAATACCTTTGCTTTATTTTTATATTTTTATGTGGTGCTGAGGATCAAGCCCAATGCCTCACATGGCCAGGCAAGAACAACTGCAGACCCTCCATAACTTTTTTCATTGTGTAAAACTGAAATATGAGCTGGGTACATGCCTATAACCCCAGGAATTTGGGAGACTGAGGCAGAAGGATCACAATTTAGCAAGACCCTGTCTCAAAACAAAAGGACTTGGAATGTAACTCAGTGTAAAGCACCCATGAATTCAATCACCAGTACTGAAAAAAGTTTTCTAATTAAAAATGTACCACACCCAGGCAGTGTATACCTGAAATTCCAGCTACTTAGGAAGCTGAGGCAAGAGGATTGCAAGTTTATGGCCAGAATTGGCAATTTAGCAAGACCCTGTCTAAAAAATAAAAAGGGCTGGGGATATAGTTCAGTGGTAGAGTGCCCCTGGGTTGAATCCCCAATATCACAAAAATAAAAAATTAAAAAACAAATTAAAAAAAAAGCTCAGTGGTAGCCAGGCCTGGTGGTGCACACCTATCATCCCAGGGGCTCAGGGGGCTGAGGTAGGAGGCTCACAAGCTCAACACCAGCATCAGCAACTTAGTAAGACCCTATCTCAAAATAAAAAAACAACCATTATATGAATGGTATGTATCTACATTGTATATAACCATAGAAATGAAAAGTTATACCCCATTTGTGTACAATGAATCTAAATGCAGTCTGTAAAAATAAAAATTTTAATTAAAAAAAAAGGGGGACTGGGGATGTAGCTCAGTAGTAAAGTGCCTCTGGGTTAAATCTCTAGAATACTCCCCCCGCCCCTGAAAAAAACAAAATTAAAAAAAAAAAAAACGTAAGTTCAGTGGTAGAGTGCTTACCCAGCTTTCAGGAGCCCCTGGGTTAGATCCCCAATAGAGAGTAGGGAAGGTCAAAGGATATAAACAGACATTTCTCCAAAGAAGAAACAGCCAATAAGCACATTAAAAAGATACTCAAAATCACCAGTCATTAGAAAAATGCAAATTAAAACCACAATGAAAGGCCAACTCACACCTACTATATTAAAAAAGACACACACACACACACACAAACAGCCAGAAAATAAGTGCTGGCAAAGAACATGAAGAAAGTGGAACCTATGTTAGTCTACTAGTACTGCCATAATGAAATACCACTGATTGAATGGTTTAAACAAAAATTTATTTATTTATTTATTTTTTTAGTTGTTGATGGACCCTCATTTTATTCATTTATTTATATGCGGTACTAAGAATTGAACCCAGTGCCTCACACATGCTAGGCAAGTGATCTACCACTGAGCCACAACCGCAGCCGGCAAATTTTTTGCAGTTCTGGAGGCTGGAAGTCCAAAATTATCGTATCCACAAGGTTGGTTTCTGGTGAGGCCTCTCTACTTAGATTGCAGACTTTCTTGCAGTGTCTTCACATGGCCTTTTTGGTCTGTGTGTACACTCCTGGTGTCTAGTTCTCTTATTATAAGGATGCCATTCCTATTATATTAAAGCCTCACTCACCTTTATGACCTCTTTTAGCCTTATTTCCTTAAATGTCTTTTCTTCAAGTATTTTCACATTGGGATTTAATCCCCAGTATTGTTTAAAAAATAATAATAATAACAAACACACACACAAATTAACATTTAATACAGTGATTCTATTTCTGGGTCTTTACCCAAAGAAATGAAAGCAGGGAACTGAACAAATATTCACACAGAAATGTCCACAGCAGCATTATTCACAATAGCCAAAAGGTAGAAACAATTCAAATGTCCATCAGTGGATCATGGATTTTTAAAAAGTGGTGTATACATTATGGAATATTATTCAGCCTTAAAAAGAAATGAAATTCTGATATATGCTACTATATAAATGAACCCTGAAGACTTACACTAAGTAAAGTAAGACATATATAAAAGGCAAATATATGATTCCACTTATGAGCTACCTAGTCAAATTCAGAGACAGAAAGTAATTGAATGGTGGTTGTAAGGGAAGAGAGAATGAGGAATTAATGTTTAATGGATACAGTTATCAGTTTGGGAAGATTAAAAAAAAAGTTTTGAACTTAGATGGTGATGATAGTTATACAACTTAAAAGTAATTAAAATGGAACTAGAAGTTTAGCTCAGAGGTAGAGCAACTGCCTGCCATGTGATCTCCAGCACCAAAAGGTAGGGAGAGGTAGGAGAGATAATGGGGTTAAAAAAAAAAAAAAAACTAGGATTCAAAAAGATATTTGTATATCAATGTTCACAGCAGATTTAGTCACTAGTCAAAAGATAGAAATGACCCAACAGTATGCTACAGATGACTGAATAAACAAAATGTGGTCTATATGCTCAATAGAATATTACTCAGTCATAAAAAGGAATGAAGTTCTGATACATTCTACTGACATGGAGGAACTTTGAAACCATCACACCACATGAAATAAACCAGACACAAAAATGACAAGTATTGTATCACTACATCTACACTTGTACCTAGAACATGCAAATTCACAGAGAAACAAAAGTAGATTAGAGGTTACCAGGTGTTAAGAGAAATAGGGAGTTACTTGCTTCCTGGCTACAGGGTTTCTGTTTTCAGTGATGAAAAGTTTTGGAAATAGTATTGCTGGTTGCACTACACTGTGCATGTAACTAATGCCAACAAATTGTATACTTTGAAATGGTTAAAAAGGTAAATTGTGTTACTATATATATGTAGATAGATAGATAGATACCCACACATCAGTTTTAAAAAGTAATTTGGTACATCAAAAATTACTGAATTAAATACCTTAAATGGGTAAATTCTATGGCTTATGAGTTGAATTTAAAAAGTTAACATTTAACAAGTGCTTTCTGCGCACCAGGCACTGTCCTGTGGGCATTACATGTATTACATAACTCTCCCCCAAAAAACCTATCAAGTGACAATATTTATTAATCTTATTCCAGGTGAGGAAATGGAGGCTTAGAGAAGCTAAGCAATTTGCCCAATGCCAATGACTTAGTGAAGTGAAGAAGGCAGGGATTTAATCCCTATCTGATTATCTGAGACCCTACAGTTATACACTCTTGCTATGCAGAGGCACATGTGACAGATTTACAAAAGGCACTCAATAGGTGTCAGTTATCTGAATGAACAAGGTGAACAAAATGAATGTGTTGTGGGAGCCAAATAGAAAATTTGGTTTTAAACCAGGCATGGTGGCACACACCAATGTAATCCCAGTGGCTCGGGAGGCTGAAGTAGGAGGATCTCAAGTTCAAAGCCAGCCTCAGCAACTTAGCAAGACCAGAGGAAACTTAGTGAGACCCTGTCTCAAAATAAATAATAAAAAGGGCTGGGAATATGGCTCAATGGTTAAGTACCCCTGGGTTCAAGGCCTGTTACCAAAAAAACAATAAAAGAAAATTTACTTGGTCTATAGCTATAAGACTCCTTCAAAGAATAACATGTTCTTGTTGTTGTTGTTTTGTGTGTGTGTGTGTGTGTGTGTGTGTGTGTGTGTGTGTGGTGCTGGGGATTGAACCCAGGGCCATGTGCATGCGAGGCAAGCACTCTAACAACTGAGCTACATCCCCAGCCCAATAACATGGTTTTTAAAATTTCACAACTTTGCCAGGCATGGTGGTGCACACTTATAATCCCAGCTACTTGGGAGATTAAAGCAGGAAGATCACAAATTTGAGGACGGCCTTTCAACTTAACAAGACCCTGACTCAATTTTTTTTTTTTTCTTTTGGTGATTCTGTGGATTGAACCCAGGGCCTGGTGAATGCTAGGTAAGTATTTTACCAACTGAGCTATATTCCCAGCCCTCAAAATTTTAAATAAAATAAAATAAAAATAAAGGGGTTTTACCCTTTATTTACCACTGGCAAAGCATCTCTGGGGTTCAATCCATGTACAAAAAAAAAAAAAACGGGTATGGTGGTGCACACTGTAATCCTCACAACTCAGAAGGCTGAAACAAGAGGACCACAAGTTAAAGGATAGTCTCAGCAACTTATTAAAAATATTTTTAAAAAGACTTGATTCTCCAAAACAAAATATAAAATTTAAAAAAAAATTAAAAAAATAAAAAAATAAATAAAATAAAATAAAATAAAATTTTGCAACTTTCCAAAAATTTTAATCCCTATACGACTTTGAACCAGATTACATCAGTTGATGCAATTAAACATGTTGGCAAAAGAGTATAATTTTTCTCATATTTCTGTCTGAAGAGAATATTTAGTAACCTCTTGACAATTCTACCTGATCTGAGGGGCTAGGAGAATTTATGGTATTAAAGACAAGAAAAATAAGTCCGTGTCTTGTAACAAATCTATGAATGCTGGAGGATAACTCAGTACCAAAACACTTGGCTAGCATGCAAGAGGCCCTAGATTCAGTCCCTCCACCTTGAAAAAATTATAATGAAGGGTGCTACAACGGTCCAGAGCAATCCGATCCATGGTCCAATACCTAGATGCGTGCTACTTAAGGAGACAAGGCTTAGGTTCAATTTGTGTTTCACCAACACAACGGATCACTAGTTACTTTTCACACTGCCAGTCCTGTGGTCTCTCACCAAGTTCTTCACACCCCTCCCTACAATCCTCACAAGTTTGGTAACGGTGACATATTTAACTCATTCAAACTGATGGCATCCTCAACAGGAATTTGGAAACTAAACAAAGTTAGGGCATGCTCCACAGTTCAGAAAATGAACCAGGTCACCAGACCCATCAGTCTGCTCCTTCACTTAGATCCAGCTACTCTGAACTTCACAAGCAACCTAAATACAAACAATATAATTACCCTCACAGTTTATGCACCCTACAAAACAGGCCTTTTCTACTTGCAAAAAAAAAAAAAAAAATGCAATTCCCAAAGTTGAACCCATTAATAAAACATCAGTTCTAAAGTTTGGGGGAAAATACATATTTACAATGCCTAAAGGAATCTAAATCGTGACCACAAAAAAAAATCCCTCCCCTCCCACGTTCGTCCAACGGGCACAGAACCCACCAGGCCACTCCCCCGCCTCCAGGTTCCACTGCCGGGCAGGCCAGGCCGTGAACTCTCGCGCTCTACGGTCCCACGGAGCCCACTAGTGTCTGTCCGGGTCTGCGGGCGAATATATGAGTTGGGCACAAGAAGGGATCCTCTAACGATGCCTCAGAACTAGATCAGTAGCAAGAAGAAAAAAAAGGAAGAAAGAGCTCTCCTGCAGTTCCGCTGACTAGGAGTATGGAGCCACGCCACGCGCCGGCCCCCAGCTCCACAGCTGGCCGCTCCGCAGTTGGACCGGTAATTCTACCGCCGCGCCCGGCCCCGCCCAGGGCCCGCGACCGTTCTGGGGCGTTCCTGCCGCGGGCGGCGCCTCCCTCACCACACCGCCGCTTGACTCTCTTCTTACCGAGCGAGACAGCGGCCACCCCACGACTCCGAAACCGCGGCTTCCAGGCCGCTCAGGTCCACTATGTCCAGAGCGGCCCAGTCCTCTGCCTCTCTCCCCGCAAGCTCCGGCACACCTTCTCTCGCGCCCTGGGCCCTTACCGAAGGAGCTCAGCCTCCGCGGCCCGCTCCTCCTCCTCCTCCTCCTCCTTCTCGGCCGCAGCCACCGACCCAGCGCCGCGGACACCGGAACTTCCTCCCCGCCGGCAGCTTCTTCCACAAAGACGCCGCGCCGCGGTCTTCAGCGCTCTGCCAGCCGGGAGATTGAGTACAGCGGCCAGTCCCGCAGACTCCACTCCCGCGGTGCACCGCGCGCAGGGGGATTGCCTTCTGGGGCGGGGCATAAGTGCACGCTCCTTACCACTGTCCAATAGGAAGGCGCGCTTTCCCAGCTCCTTTCGGTGTGGCCTGCTGGGGGTTGTGTTTTGTTCTTTGCCCTACCTCATTTCGTTGTCTTGCGCTATCCTAAAAATTGGACAAGGTGTGCTGTTGATTGGTGACTTTGCCTTCCGTAGGTTTGTTCCTTGCGAGGTACGGCCCTGGCCTGCCTGGCTCGAGGCCGCCTTATTATCAGTTTGTGTGAAAAAAATGGAAATAGCATGTTAGGGCCTAAGCTGTTTGGGGAAGGGACTCCTGGTCAGGTGCCCAAACAGGGCCCTAACCCCGGGCTTTCCCAGCCCAGGAAACAGAGCCCTTCTCCCTGAGATCTGAAGATAGGTACGAAAGAAGCACTTGGATAGAGAAGGAGTACGTCACAGAACTCATCCTCCTTTCTTTCCGATGGATTTTAGGCATCCCAGCTCAAGAATACCAGGCAGACATGATCCATGTTAAAGGTTCACTAGCCCAACCCATAAAGAAAAATCCACCCAACTTCCACAGGGTCATGCTAGGTCTCAGGCTATAACTCTAGTCGGGAGTGATTTGTGCAAGGTCATAGAAGAGCTGGGAGGAAACTGCAAATCTGCAATCTAGCAGAAAACAAGACAACAAATATAGCTTTCAGTTTTGCAGCTCACCTCCAGAATTTTCGAGCTAATATTCCTTCAAGAACCAGGCCCAAATAACAGAATGAATCAAATGGTATGATTACACAAATGAGATGCCTCTACTTCATGTACAGAGAAACAAGATGTATCCCATTTGTTTACAATAAAAATAAATTAAAAAAAAAAAAAAAAAAAAAAAAAAAAAAAAAAAAAAAGAACCAGGCCAAGTTCCCAGATGGATTGTCTACATTATTGAAACGCTTACCGGTCCCAGCCACCTGGTGTCTTTGTCAGTATGTCTTCAGGGAAGGTACACTGATTTTGGAACCTAAATTCAACATTATATGATCAAAGAAATCAACTGCAAGAAATGCCCACAAAGCATTCTAAAATAAAGCAGGCTTCATTATAGAGAAAGGAGGTTGTTCGGTGGAGTAGTCTTTAAAGTTATCTTCCCCCAGGCAGTGGCATAGGCCTGTAATCCCATCTTCTCTAGAGGCTGAGGCAGGAGGAGCACAAGTTCAATGTCAGCCTGGACAATTTAACAAGACCATCTCAAAAAGTCAAAAGGGTTGGGGCTGGGGGCTGCAGTTGTAACTCAGTGGTAGAGCTTGCCTAAAGTGTGAGGCACTGGGTTCGATTCTCAGCAGTGCATATAAGTAAATAAAATAAAGTTCCACCAGCAACTAAAATATTTTTTAAAGGGGGGTGGCTGGGGATGTAGCTCAGTGGTAGAGCGCTCCTGGGTTTAATCCCCAGTTGCGGGGGGGTGAGGGGGAACAGAAGAGAAGAAATAATAAAGTTACATTCCACTTTTTAGGTATCTTGATGAGAAATCATTCCTTCAAGAACTGTATGAAGTGTCTTCTATATGAAAGTTACTATATCAGGTGCTGGTAATACAGGAATGAACAGTGCTAATAAACTACTGCCCTAGTGGAGATGGGTGTGGTGATAGTTATTGGAGACAAACTATAAACTAAAATAGCTACACTAATCAATCTCTCTGGGAGTAGTAAGATTTATGGAGAAAATTAAAGGAAAGGAAAGGAAACAGGGAGTTCTGGGGGAAGTTGTAACTTTAAAGTAGAATTTTCAGGTTTGGTCTCATTGAGATCTTGGAATGCAGAATCAAAGAAAACAAGATGTGCTAACCTTGAACTTCAGTTTTTAATTGCCAAGGAAACAAGTGAAATG
The DNA here is from genome assembly GCF_902686455.1 of Sciurus vulgaris. Classification (NCBI taxonomy): domain Eukaryota; kingdom Metazoa; phylum Chordata; class Mammalia; order Rodentia; family Sciuridae; genus Sciurus; species Sciurus vulgaris. The sequence continues at coordinate 115,340,113 of NC_136470.1, read as the reverse complement.
TGGAGTTGGCAGTTGTATACATCAATCTAGAGGATAAAGGTCAGAGGCAGACAAGCAAGTCTGAGAGGTATCAGTCACTAGTGTTTAGAGCTATGGACCTGGATGAGATGATCAAGGAGTAACTAGAGACTGGAGAGCAAAGTTTAAGCCCTGAGGTACACCAATGCTGAGAGACTCCTGGCAAAAGGAAGAACAGCAATACAGAATAATAGGTACTTAGACTTTGCTTCTCAACTGGGTCATTATTTGTGGGCCTTTCCCTTGTCAGATAGTACTTTATCCTCTAAAGAGGTAAACCATTAATCAGTCATGGAGGTACATGCCTATAATCTCATCTGCTTGGGAGGCTGAGGCAGGAAATCACAAGTTTGAGGCTAGCCTAGGAAACTTAGTGAGACCTTCAAAATAAAATGAAAAAGTCAGGGGATATAACTCGGTGGTAGAGCACTTGCCTAGCATGTGCAAGACCCTGGGTTCAATCTCCAGCACAGCAGAAGTTCCCCTCCAGGGAAGAACTGCATTTTTTTTTTTTTTTTTTTTTTTTGCAGTGATTGGGATGTGTTTACTGGGGATTGAACTCAGGGGCACTTAACCACTGAGCCACATCCCAAGCCTCTTTTATTTTTTATTTTTTATTTTTTGCTAAGGCTGACTTTGAATTTGCTATCCTCCTCCCTCAGCCTCCTGAGCCTCTGGGATTTACAAGTGTATGCCTCCTCATCCAGGTTATTTTTTGTTTTGAAACAGGGTCTTACTAAATATCTGAGGGTCATGCTAAATTTCCCAGGCTGGCCTTGAACTTTCAGTTCTCCTGCCTTAGCTTCCCAAATCACTGGGCTTATAGCTATGCCCCACCACTCCAGGCAGGACTGCTATTCTTATTATAGTTCAGGATACTGCACATTAGTTATCATGTAACTGTATAAAAGGGAAACTCCTGAGGATAAGAGTCATTAATTAACCCATTTTGTCACATCATCCAAGATGTGGAACACCTACAAAAACTTAAATTGAACAACAAATAATATATGATAACTTTGAAATCATTATGTATGCAGAATTGAAAATTTGGGACTAGCCAGGCATGGTGGCATACATCTATAATCCCAACAACTCAAGAGGCAAGAGATTTGCAATTTTGGGGCCAGGCTCAGCAACTTAGCTAGACAAAAAGAAAAATGAAAAAGTCTGAGGACGTAGTTCAGTGATAAAGCACCCCAGGTTTAATCCCCAGTGCCATTAAAAAAAAAAAAAAAAAAAAAAAAAAAGCTGGGCATGGTGTTACAGGCCTTTAATTCCAGTGATCTGGGAGATTGAGGCAGGAGAATCCGAAAATCAAAGTCAACCTAGCAATTTAGTGAGGACTTAAGCAACATAGCAAGACCCTGTCTTGGGGGTGGGGGAAGGCAAGAAAGAAAGCAAAAAAGAAAACTTGGGACTTATTGGGTTAAAGAATTTCCCCCAAGTCACACAAGCAACATAGCAACAGGCCTGGGAACAGGTCCAGCCTCAGGATACTCAGGATACACTTTATATATTTTTTAAATTTTCATTTGTTTATTATTTTATTTATTTATGTATTATCATTTCATAGCACTTTACCACTGAACTACATCCCCAACGCTTTTTATATTTTATTTTGATACTGAGCTTGAACTTGAGCTCTTCCTGCCTCAGCCTTCCAAGTGGCTGGGATCACAGGCTTGAGGTACCACACCTGGCTGGCTCTTGGAATACACTTTAGCCATAACCTTGCAACAACTCAGGTTCTGAAGTATCCATAAAAGCTGTGAAACTGAAGAAATCTGGGGAAGAACAAGAAATCTAATTGTTACATTTGTTCCAGTCCCAGCTAGTCCTTACTGTTGTGTAGATGAATTGCCTGGTTAATGAAAGTCACAAGCTGAGACAAAACAGGAAGTTTATACTTTAAAGGAGCCCCTAACCTGGAGGGTGACAGTAGGTACAGGGCAGTATGTTGTTTGTAGCAAAATCCAAGGTTAAATATAGGATCATGGGCTGGGGTTGTGGCTCAGTGGTAGAGTACTTGCCTAGCACAGGTGAGGCACTGGGTTCAATCCTCAGCACCACATTAAAATAAATAAAACAAAGGTATTGTGTCAATCTATAACTAACATATGTATTAAAAAAAAACAAAAAACAGGATCATGTGGGTAGCAGGGTTAATTTTTTTTTAAGCATGTGGAATGGCACCCAGGGCACTCCAATACTGAGCTACGTCCCCCAGCCCTTTTTAAGTTTTTTCATTTATTTATTTATTTGGGTTGTTTTTTTTTTCTTTTTTTTTTTTTTTTTTTTTTTTCATTCCTGGGGATTGAACCTAGGACCTTTTGCATGCTAGGCAAGCACTCCACTACTGAGCTATATCCTCAACCCTTTTGGGTTTTTGTTTTGTTTTTTGTTTTGTTTGTTGTTTGTTTTTTGTGGTACTGGGAATTGAACCAAGAGGTGTTTTGCCACTGAACCACATTCCCAGCCCTATTTATTTATCTTTATTTTGAGACAGGGTCTCACTAAGTTGCTTAATGTCTTGAACTTGTAATGTTCTTTTCTCAGACTCCTGAGTCTCTGGAATTACAGGTGTGTGACACCTTATTTTTTATTTTGAGACAGGGTCTTGCAAAGTTGCCCTGGCTAGCCTTGAACTTATGATCCTCCTGCCTCAGTCTCTGAATAGCTAAGATTACAGTTATGCGCCACCATGCTTGGCTTCTTCTTTTTTTTTTTTTTTTTCTTTTTGTTTTTTTTTTGTTTGTTTGTTTGTTTTGTTGGGTTTGTTTTTGTTTTGCAGTGCTAGGGATTGAACACAATGCCTTGCACATGTTAGGCAAGCAGATTACCACTATTCTTCTGACTAGTCTTAGAAGTACATGGGATATATACTTAACTAAGTAGATATAATACTTGCAGAATACAGTACTACTATTCAGAAGAAATCCTGAGGTCCTACATGTTAGGAAGAAAACTTTGAATTTGTTTTGTATAGTGATTAATTCCCTAGGGTTAATGTTTTAGCCAGGATATTTCTGTACCAGAGGATATAAGATCTTCTTGGCTTAAATTCTTGTAATAATGAGAACAAAATTGTATAAGAGGGAGGACTGGGGTTGTAGCTCGGTGGTAAAGAGCTATTTGTGAGGGAGGGGTGGGGGGAAGGGGAAAAAAAATAACAGAATGAATCAAACAACATTACTGTATGTGGATTTATGATTACACAAATGGTATGCCTTTGCGCCATGTACAAACAGAGAGGCAACATGTATCCCATTTGTTTACAATAAAATTAAAAAAAAATAAAAAAGAGCTATTTGTGAGGCACTGGGTATGTTTCTCAGCACTGCATATAAATAAATAAAATAAAGGTCCATCCACAACTAAAAAGAAAAAAAACTGGGGCTGGGATTGTGACTTGCCTAGCATGCATGAGGCCCTGGGTAAGATCCTTAGCACCATATAAAAATAAAATAAAGGTTATTGTGTCCACCTACAACTAAAACAAATTTTTTTTTTTTTTTTTTTTTTTTTTTTTTTGTGGTGCTGGGGATCAAGCTAACGGACTTGTGCTTGCAGTGCAAGCACTCTACCGACTGAGCTATCTCCCCAGCCCCAAAATATTTTTAAAAATAAAAATAAATAAAAGAAAACAGAAAAAAAAAAAAATTGTGTAAGAGGGAACCTGAAGTCCTGAGCTAGTGAGAAGGGAAAATACTGTAAGACCTGTGAAGACTTGGAGAGAGGTGCCCATTCTCTCCTTTCTCCATTCCAAGCAAAGGAACAAGTCTTTTTATCACCTGGGAAGCTTCCTTTAAACTATGAGAATCTGATAGCCCTATATGAAGCCATCTCCAGTAAAAAGACCACAGCTTTGTTATAATGAAAATCACATGCCAGTGCTATGGAGGTAGGCTCCAAGTGTTAGCCATCTGAGACCATGAGAAAAAGCCCAGGGTAGAGCTCTCTGCATAAGACTAAGAGGGACACAGGAAGACTCCAGGCTCCAGGACTTCTTTGGAGAAGTCTTACTTTTGTTACTTTTGCTTTTGCCATAAACCTGCTGTTTGCTTGGAAAAATAAAAAAGGGACACAGGATTTTGCTTTGGATGTTTGTTGGAGTAGCAGATAAGAGTTCACAGGAGTGTTTTCAGATTTTTTTTTTTTCCTTTATCCCAGAACTGTTGGGAGAACAAACCATGAAGCTACAAAGCGAGTTAATTGCTTCAGAGAAAATATGAGATATTTCGTTGTCAACTCCTAATATGGCTTCTTTAAACTGTTCTCCAAAAATAAGGGCCGTTTGGGAACAGCTTGTGTTTTCCTGTTGCTTTTATTGCTTTGCCTCTAGGAAATTACAAACAGTAGTCCCTTATCCTTGCGAATAACCTGGGGAGCTCTTTAAATAATACTGAAGCCTGGTTCCCTATACCCGTCCAATTAAATCAAAATCTCCAGGGGTGGTGTTCAGACATTAGTGCTTTTTAAAAGCTCCCCAGGTCATTCTATGTGCAGAGTTAAGAACTACCTGTTCTAGAGTCTCACACTGATGTATTTAAAATGATTAGTGCGGCTTTTGAGCATGCCCACATCCTTTACAGCTACTGTGCCTAAACTCGCTAATCCTTATCCAGCACCCCAAACTTGCGGTGTCCTTCCACAATCTATGGAAGAAACAACGTCAACGTTCCTTTCCCTCCCTTGAATGAAACCTCTAATTGGTTTGGACCGAGGGTGAAAAAAGTACAGGTCTGCGGCCGTCGCAGGGCTTTTGACCTCGGAGGCGGCGGATGGGGAGAGGGTGCCCCCAAGCCTCCGAGACGCTGGAGAAGTAGGCGCCAGGTGAGGCAACCCCGGATCTGGGTCAGGTCCCTCTCCGACTCTTTTGGACTCCGGATGCCGAACCGCTTCGGCTGCGCCGCCTACTGACTACATTTCCCACAATGCACCCGCCGGGCGGGCTGGGTCGGGTCAAGCGTCTGGAACTGGGCCTCCGCGGGGAGAGGCCAGCGAAGGCTGAAGGCTGCTTTCCTGCGCCGGAGGCCGGGTGAAGGACGGGAGGGGGAAATTGGTGCCTTACTGTGGCCATGTCTGTGTTCACAGGGGGACGTGGCCCCGAGAACCTGCGCCGACAGGCCTGGCCCGGCCGGACACCCATACCCCGCCGGGGGTCCGGCAGAAGGCAGTGACTGGCACCCTTTGTGAGTCCTGGGTCCCCCAAAGAAACAGGTGAGTCTGACTGCCAACCCACGTGGTCTAGGGGCGCCGAGAAGCAGGAGAGCTGTCATCTTTGGAGGGAGGGTCTTGAAGACTGGGGTCCCTGCCACCCACCGCACCGTTTGCGATAGAAGTAAGTGGGTCTTCCCGGGGTCCCTAAGCCGGCTGGACCTTAGCTGGGGAATCCAAAAAAAAAAAAAAAAAAAAAAAAAAAAGAAAGAAAAGAAAAGAAAAAGAGGCCTGGAATCTAGCCTTTGGCCAAGAGAGTGAGATAGGACCCACACCTACCAACGCACTCATATTTGACCCTCATAGTACTCTGTAAAAGCAACCCAAGTGCTGTGGAGCTCCTGGAAGTGTCTTAAGGCTCAGGACTTTGTCCTCAAGGGTGCCCTGCTAGGTAACTGGGCTGCTGTTTGTACTGAGGCAGGCTTTCTAGGCTCCAGTTCGCTTGAAAAGTGTGAGCAGCCTTTGTCGAGGAGGGGAGTGGCCTCCAGAAGTGACAAGTTCCGGTCTAGTCTTTCAGCATAGAATAGATATCTTGCCGAAGTAGCCATAGCACAGTCTTACTAGGACCCTGTCTCTACGCGTCCTTCATCCTGGCAATTTCCTCCCAGATAGACCAAGGCAGATAGGGTCAAGGCAGGGTGTAAAGCAAGCACTATCCAAGCAGGAAGAGAGAGCAAGGTGATTAGGCGCCAGTAGGGAGGGGCTCTTGCAAGGCCCACCCTCTCCAGGCACAGTAGGAGGGCTGATTGCACCAACCTGTTTGGTAACATTGCTCACAGGTCTTGCTGGAGACTTCTAGGGAAAGTAGCAAGTCCTGGGGATATCTGGAGGGGCTGCCTGAAAAGGGTCCCCATACAGACATCTGGGGCTGGTTCTGAAAGACCTCCCTTGACTAACTGATTCAGGCCCAGCCTCCCAGGAGCTTCAGTTGCACAGATTATGGTCTACTGGAGGTTGGGGTGGGTTTTGTGTGATTCACTGAGTCTTCCTACCTGAATTTCCAGGATAAGTATTCAAAGAGCTGTTTGCTCCATCAGGCTTTCTGGTGGAACCCCAGACTGATCTTGGAGAGACTGAAATGCTACATGATCTTACATGGCAGGGGGACTGTGGTGAAAGAAGCACTCCCTAGCTGAGTGTGGTGGCACACTTATGTGATCCCAGCAACTCTGGAGGCTGAGGCCAGGAGGATCACAAGTTCAAGCCAGTCTCAGCAATTTAACAAGGCCCTAAACAACTTAGTGAGACCCTGTCTCAAAATAAAAAATAAAAAAGGGCTGGGAATGTGACTCAGTGGCTAAATGCCCCTGGGTTCTATCTCTGGTACCAAAAAATAAAAAATAAGAACCCACTACCCCCAGACAGCTGACTCTGCTCCCTTTCCCATGCAGTTACCATACTGGGATGCTGGGTATACTCAGACATACTGGGTTTAGTCAGCTGCAGCCTACAAGGAATCAGTGGAGAGTGGGTTCTCAGGATAGGACTAGACCTTATTTGGCTCTTTGACCCAGAAGTGCAAGGCCACAGAGCAGGGGCACTTTGTAGACCAAACAAACATGGGAGAGGCTTCTAGGAACGGCAGAGAGCTAGTCATCTGTTTCCCAACTCTAAAACTCTAAAACTTTTTTTTTTTTAATTTATCAACTCTAAAACTTGTAAACAGCCTGAGTCCCCATAGATGGCTCTTGGCCTGACCTGACAGGTGGGTTACTTCAGGCTAGAGCACACCTGACTTCAAAAGATCAGAAATACGTTTGCCCAGGTCATTCATCAAGCATTCCTATCTGGCTGAGCAAATTCAAAAAGTTCTGATTTACATGTTACAGACCACTGGATCTGTGTGTGAGGACAGTTACACATGATCTGAATGCAAATCATGATGTACTAATGACAGCAGTAAACATATAAATGCCTACTCTATACCAAGGTGACCAGATTACATGTATTATCTTCTATGACCCAGTAAATCAGCAGTTTTATCACCATTTTTTAATTTTTTAATTTTTGTTACTGAGGATGGAATGCAGAAGTGCTCTACCACTGAGCTACATCCTCAGTCCTTTTTTATTTATAGTTTTATTTAGAGATAGGATCTTGACATACTGCCCAGGCTGGCCTCAAACTTGCAATCCTCCTGCCACAGACTCCCAGTTAGGTGGAATTATGTGTGTATATACCTGGGCTATCCCCATTTTTTTTAAAGAATCTCCATTTTATAGATGAGAAAACAGAACTGTAAATCCAGCTCCCTCTAATTGCAGAGCCATTGTTCCTGAATACTTGACTACCACCAAAGACAAGTCTTCTCCACAGAGTTGGTTTATTCATTTGGTTGGTTTTTTCCTCTTTTGACATGTGGATCTAGGCGTTCACAGATCTTGCACTGTCTCCTTTCCAAATATGTTTATCTGGCAAATGTTGACTAAACTCCTCCTGCATGTGACTCTGATTGCCTAAAATTTGTAGCAGGCCACAGGGTGACCTTCAGTCCTGAGAAATAAACCAGGATGAGCAGGGATATTGCAGAAAGGCCTCTCTGATAAGGTAATATTGAGCAGCAACCTGAAAGAAGTGAGGGAGTGAGTAATATACTAGTCCAGGCAGGGAAATATGTAAAGTAAGGCACAGGGAGGAATTTCAGCAAGGGTAAAGTTTGAAATAAAGGAATACTTAGGATGTTTAGGAAAAGCTGATGTGACTGGACTAAGGCAGAAATAGTTGGGAGAAAGGGAAGGAGATGAGGTCAAAGAAGTAAAGGAGGAGCTGGATGCAGTCACACATGCCTGTAATACCAGCAACTCAGGAGGCTGAGCAGGAGGATTGCAAGTTTGAAACCAGCTTTGATAATTTGAAGAGATCCTGTCTCAAAATAAAAATAAATAAATGAAAAGGGCTGGGATTGTAGCTCAGTGGTAGAACACCCTAAGTTAATTTCCAGTAACAAAAAAATTTTTAAAGTACAGAAGTGAGGGCATATAGGATAAGGCCTTTTACATAGAGTCTCAATAAGTTGCTTAGGCCCTCACTAAGTTGCTGAGGCTGGCCTCAGATTTGTGATCCTCCTGCCTCAGACTCCAGAGTCACCAGGATTATAGGCATGCACACCATGCTGGCAGGAAATTGACTTTCTTGCTGAGTAGGTTGTGAACAGAGGAATTACATGTCCTGACTTTTGTTTCAAAAGGATCACCTAACTGTGAGAAGGATAGAGACTATGCATGGGCTAGGATTGAAGTGGAGAAACTGATTAGGAGTAGAGAGACTGATTAAGAGACTGTTGCAACAATCTCCTAGAGAAATAATGTTGTCATGGACCAGCATGGTTGATAAGTAGTGGTTAGATTCTGGATATAGGTATTTATCACTTAATGCTAGTAAACTGTTCCAGAAAAGTTGTACATTTTATTTGGAATCACTTAGTGTCTTCTTCCCATTTATTTATTTTGCTCTGCTGAAGATCAAACCCACAGCCTTCCATATGCTAGGCAAGTGCTCTATCACTGGGCTATACCTCCAGTTCAATCTCTCAATTTATCTATTTACTTATTTATTTAATACAGGGGGTTGAACCCAGGGGTGTTCTATCAGAGTTATATTCCCAGCTCCTTTTATTTTTTATTTTGAAACAGTCTTGCTAAGTTTCTGAGTGTCTTGCTAAGTTGCTCAGGCTGGCCTTCAACTTAACAATCCTCCTGCCTCAGCCTCTTAAATTTCTGGGAATACAGGCATGTGCCACCATGCCCAGCCCACCCCAGTTATTTTAAATGGGAAATCACATAATACTTTTATCATCAAACCGAAGCCCCTGAACCCCAATTCGATTTTCTTTCTTTCCCCATTTTTTTTGTACGTGTGTGTGTGTGTGTGTGTGTGTGTGTGTGTGTGTGTGTGGTATTGGGGATTTAACCCATAGGTGGTCTACCACTACATCTCCAGCCTTTTTTTTTATTAATTTTTTTGAGAGAGGGTCTCAATAAATTGCCCAGGCTGGCCTCAAATTTGCAGTCCTCCTGTTTCGGCCACCTGAATAGCTGAGCAACCCCCAATTTTCTAAAATAGCACTAAAACACAAAATATATATATATATAATAAATGCTTATTAAGTTACAGTATTAGGATATAAATTGCATAAAATATTCCCGCCTGATCATCAAAAAGTGCTTTTACTTTCATTCTTTTTTGCAGTACTAGGGTCTGAAAATGCAAGGCAAGTTCTCTGCCACTGAGCCACACCCCCAGCTGTTTATTGTTTTGAGGTGGTATCACTGTCTCATTTAGTAACTGCAACAGCCATCCTACAAGTAAGACCTCTTTTTTGGCACTCTTTTTTTTTTTTTTGTGCGGTGGATTGAAATCAGGGGCAGTTTGCCACTGAGCTACAGCCCCAGTTCTTTTTATTATTCATTTATTTTGAGACACGGTCTCACTAAGTTGCCGAGGGTCTTGCTAAATTACTGAGATTAACCTTAAATTTTTGGTCCCCCAACCTGTCTCCCAAGTTGGTAAGATTACAGGCATGTACCTCCATGCCTGGCCACTTAGTGATTTTTTTTAATCAATTCTATTTGTAATGTAATTTGAGACTTTAAATATACATTACTTTGTTAAAAATATAGACCAAGTTTGATTATGTAAATACGCATTTTTCTATGTAAACATAAGCTGAATCAGTTTGGTATATTATTTATCTATTTCTGTGTAGAAAAAATTATCCCCAAACTATAGCTTAGAACAATATTTTTTATCTCTTACAATTTTTGTGGGTCAGGAATTCAGGAGTAGCATAGTTGGATGTTTCAGGCTCAGGGTCTTTCATGGGGCTGCAGTCATCTGAAGGCTTGACTGGGCCTAGATGATTTATTTCCAAGAGAACTCACTTACATGACCAGCAAGTAGGTACTAGCTCTTTGTAGGTTTCCATGAAGTTCTCTCCATAGGGCTGCTTATATGGCTGATGGTTTTTCCTAGAAAGTGACCAAAGAGAACAAGGCAGAAGCGATAATGTATTTTATGGCATATGGTCAGAAGTTACATGTCATTATTTTCTCCTTGGTTACATGGGTCATTCCTGCTCTATGTGGAAGGGAAATATACAAAGGCATGAATACCAGAAATTGAGGACACTGGAGATAGAGACTACTTTTTAAGGGTTTTTTGTTTGTTTGTTTGTTTGTTTGTTTTGTTTTGTTTTTAATATGGGATCTCTATTATCCAGATTGGCCTTAAATTCCTGAATTTGAGCAATCATCCTACCTCAGTCTCCCAAGTAGCTGGGACTACAGGCATGGTGCTTGACTACATCTTTTCTTTTCTTTTGGTATCAGGGACCAAACCCAGGGGTGCTTAAACACTGAGCTATCTCTAAATTGCAATCCTCCTGCCTTAGTCTCCCAAGCCACAGGGGTTACAGGCTTGTCCCCAACTAGCTGAGGAACAACTTTTTAAGGGGATGATCGGGGACTCAGTTTTGGGCACATAACTTTGAGATTACATCAAGGAGACAATTAAATATGTGTGCCTCCATAAATCAGAGTGAATGGGGCTAGAAATAAAAATTATATCCATTCATGTATAGATGAATTTAAAACCATGAGACTCTCCAGGTGTGCACATGCCTATAATCCCAGCAGTTCAGGAGGCTGAGGTAGGAGGATTGTAAATTCAAAGCCAACCTCTGTAACTTAGCAAGGCCCTAAGCAATTTAGTGAGATCCTATCTCTAAATAAAATATTAAAAAGGCTGGTTAAGCTCCTCTGGGTTCAATCCCCAGTACTAAAAAAATATACATACATAAATAAATAAATAAATCTGTAAGACTGAATGAGATCACCATGGGACTGAGTGAAGACAGAGAAGAAGTCCAATGACTGAACTTTGGGTACCTCTTGTGTTTAAAAAAAAAAAAAATACAGAGAGAACTAAGAGGGGTGGTCCATGAAGTCAGAGGAGAACCAAGAAAGGAGAGTGGCAATACCAAAAGCCAAGAGGAGAAAGTGTTTCAAGAGAGAGGAAGTAATCAAATGTATTTATTGCTGATTATATGTAAAGTGAGATGATCAAGGTCATTAGTGTGACCTTGATGGAAGAAGTGTTGGTGGTCCAGTTGGAATGAATTCAAGAGAGAATGGTAGAAATGGAGATTATAGCAGAGATCCTTACTGTTTACCAGATATCTGTGAGCTCCTCACATTTCTCAGCCACTCAGCCACGTCACTAGTTCTGAGCAGTCTGGGCTCTGAAGCATTTAAGAGCTGGTACATGATCCTTCAGCTCTGCTCTGTCTTCCCCCACCAGGTGATGTGAATGACATTTCCAAATGACAGAATTATAAGATGCTTGTAGCCTGTATTACTGCTTGGAAGGGAGCTGCTCTGAATTGCTACCAGACCCAGCTAGATATTGTGTGAGGAAAAAAATAAGCTTTTAGTTGAACACAGTGGCACACACCTGTAATCTCAGCAACTCCAGAGACTGAGGCAGGAGGATTTTAAGTTTGAGGTCAGCCTGGGCAACTTAGTGAGACCTTATCTTAAAATTAAAAATAAGAAGAGCTGGGAATGTAACTCAGTGGTAGAGCACCCCAGGTTCAATCCGCAATACTGGAGGTAAAAAATAAAAAGCCCTTATATGTAAATCTTCTACCATGTTGTCATTCATTTATTATGATTCACAAACTCCAAATATTGACTATTTTAAGAGGGTGTGTTTGTTATAAAGTACAGCAAATGACATGGTAGCTAGAGAAGAATGATGTGTGGGAAAAGTGTATTTTAATTTTTTTTTTTTTTTTTCAGTGCTGGGCATCAAACCCATGGCTTTGTACAAGCTAGGTGAATGCTCTACCACTGAGCTACATCCCCAGTCTATTTTAATTTTTTAATTGAAATAAATCAAACATACAGAAAAATTCCAAATCTTAAGTACAGATGCTTAAGATTAAAATGTAGTTATGCCCCAGTAAACCCATCTTAAGTTGAAAATGTAAGTCAAAATGCATTTACTACACTTAACTTACCAAATATCCTAGCTTAGCCCCATAGTATACCATAGAGTACTGGTTGTTTCTTCTTGTGATTGTTTGTTGAACTGAGAGCTGTTGGCATGTTGCCACTGCCCAATATATTAAGAGAATATGACTAGCCTGAGAAAAACATCAAAATTCATAATTCAAAGTATGGTTTCTACTCAATGCATATTATTTTCCTACCATCATAAAATTGAAGACCATCTGTACAGCTCAATGGATTATCACAAAGAAAACATATCCAAGGAACGGTGTTTCCAAGATAAAAGAAATGTCAGTATGTTGGTGCTAGATTTTCCAAGATGGGGAGAAAGAGAGAGAGAGCTGTTAAAAACTATGTTTCTTTTAAACAACAGGGACTGGGATCTGGTATCGTTTGTTTGTAATTTCCACAATTACAGGGTGCTGGGGACTTGAACCCGGGCCTCCAGCATGGGAGGCAGGCACTCTACGAGATGGGCTATATGGGCTGCACTTGGGATGTGGTATACAGTGGTAGGATATAGAAGTTTTTTTCCTGGTCATCTGCTGATAAAACTGCTTCCCCCACATCTACTAGGGGTACCCTCTACCTGGCCTACAAGCTGTGGAAAGGTTAAATTTGTCCTGGCCATCAAATGGGCATTGAGAGTTCTCACATCTGTAGCTGTTTTTATTTACTTATTTTTTGTATGTGGTGCTGGGGTTGAACCCAGGGCCTTGCACATAGTAGGCAAGTGCTCTGCCACTGAGCTACATCCCCATGCCCAGTTACTAGTAAGGGAAGTCCTTGTGCCAAATTCAAGAAGTACAAAAGGATATTCAGAGAAAAGAAGAGCTTCAACTTGAAGCAAAGCCAATAGGGTCTTACTTCTTTCTCTGCAAGCACTAAAATATGCAAAAAGAACTCTGTCAACTTAGTTTTTGTTTTTTGTTTTTTTCTTCTTCTAGTACTAGGGATTGAACTCTGAGGTACTCAACTACTGAGCCACATTCCCAGCCCTTTTTTGTATTTTATTTAGAGACAGGGTCTCACTGAGTTGTTTAGAGTCTTACTAAGTTGCTGAGGCTGGCTTTGAACTCACAATCCTTCTATCTCAGCCTCCTTAAGCCACTGGGATTACAGGCTTGTGCCACCACACCCAGCTTCAACTTAGTTTTTAATGGGAAATAAATGTTCATGGCAGAATATGGAGGCAAAGATATCAAGGTATAAAATTGTTTTAGCTCCCATATGCAGGGCTTTTTTCCTGAAGTAACATTGAACAAGCTGCTTAAACTCTCAGCTTCAGTTCTTTCATCTATGGAGCTGGCTTGATAAGAGCACTTGCCTCATAGAGGAGTGCTTAGGATTACATAACTTAATTCATATAAACTTCTTAGCATACTGCCCAGACACCTACTAAGTGTTAAGCCCCTTTTATCAGTTTGTTAAAATATCTGCATTTATGGCGGGGATGTAGCTCAGTGACAGGATGCTTAGTTTGATCCTTAAACACTGAAAAAAAATTGCATTTTTATGTATATTTTAATTTTTAAATTTTTTTAATTAAAATATTTTTTATTTTTACAGTCACATTTTGATTCATTGTATACAAATGGGGTACAACTTTTCGTTTCTATGGTTGTACACAATATAGATTCACACCATACATATATATAGGGTAATACTGTTTTATTCTGTTTTTCCATTCCCACCCCTTCCCACCCCTTTTTCCTCTACAACACCCAAAGTTCCTTCATTCTTCTCTTCCCCCCGCCACCCCCCATCATTATATATTGTCATGCACTTATCAGAGAAAACATTCAGCCTTTGGTTTTTTGGGCTTGGCCTATTTCACTTAGCATGATATTTTCCAACTTCATCCATTTACCAGCAAATACCATAATTTTATTCTTCTTTATGGCTGAGTCATATTCCATTGTGTATATATACCACAGATTCTTTATCCGTTCATCAATCGAAGGGCATCTAGGTTGGTTCCACAATCTAGCTATTGTGAATTGAGCTGCTATGAACATTGATGTGGTTGCATCACTGTAATATGCTGATTTTAAGTCCTTTGGGTATAAACCGAGGAGTGGGATAACTGTGTCAAATGGTAGGTCCATTCCAAGCTTTCTGAGGAATCTCCATACTGCTTTCCAAAGTGGCTGCACCAATTTGCAACTCCACCAGCAATGTATGAGTGTGCCTTTTTCCCCACATCCACGCCAACACTTATTATTGCTTATGTTCTTGAAAATAGCCATTCTAATTGGAGTTAGATAAAATCTTAAGGTGGTTTTAATTTGCGTTTCTCTAATTACTAGAAATGATGAGCACTTTTTCATGTATTTGTTGATCACCTGTATATCTTCTTCTGTGAAGTGTCTGCCCATTTCCTTAGCCCATTTATTGATTGGGTTCTTTGTATTTTGGGTGTAAAGTTTTTTAAGTTCTTTATAAACTTTGGAGATGAGTGCTCTGTCTGAAGTGTGTGTGGAAAAGATTTTCTCCCACTCCAATTTTCTCTTTCACATTATTGATTGTTTCCTGTGCTGAGAAAAAACTTTTTAGTTTGAGTCTATCCCATTTATTGATTCTTGCTTTTATTTCTTGTGCTATGGGATCTTGTTAAGGAAGTTTGGTCCTAAGCCAACGTGATGGAGATTCGGGCCTACTTTTTCTTCTATTTGGTGAAGGGTCTCAAGTCTAATTCCTAGATCCTTGATCCATTTTGAGTTGAGTTTTGTACAGGGTGAAAGACAGGGATTTAATTTCATTTTACTGCATATGGATTTCCAGTTTTGCCAGCACCATTTGTTGAACAGGCTATCTTTTCTCCATTATAAGTTTTTGGCACCTTTGTCTAGTATGAGGTTACTGTACTTATATAGGTATGTCTCCATGTCTTCTATCCTGTACCATTGATTTACCTGTCTATTTTGGTGCCAATACCATGCCATATTTGTTACTATTGCTCTATAGTACAGTATATAATTTTTTAGTTGTAGGTGGACACAATATCTTTATTTTATTTTTATGCAGTGCTGAGGATTGAATCCAGGCCCTCACGTGTGTTAGGCAAGCACTCTACCACTGAGCCACAACCCCAGCCCCAAGGGACACCTTTTTACACCATTTAATTACATCAATGACTGCAAATTGCACATTCCCCCTTATCCTCCTTGATTTTGTTTGTTTCACAGATAGCCCAAGAGATGGCTGCTGATATGCACAGGAAGAAAAGTAGTGAATGCCCTGATGGCACATTGGCTCCTTCTGATGGACAGAGTGTGGAAAGAGCAGAGAGCCCCACACCAGGACTGGCCCAGGGGATGGAGCCAGGTATGGGCAGAGTGAGTAGCCACTGTCATCTGACAGCTGGAATAGTCAGCCTCTGGCTCTTCCACTCTTTCCCACCATTCATTTTTTGTTCAATCATTCACTGGGTATTTGTCAGGTGCTATGATACTACAGGGAGCCAAACTAATTTATCTGGTCTTCCTCTCCATTTCATGTTGTGCTGTTCATCCTGTGTTCTCAGGCTGCTAGTGTGGTTCTCCTCCTGTTTGTGTCTACTGTGTACCTCCCTGAATCCTTTCCCTCCTTAGCTCTCAGGTTAAATGTCTCCTTCTCACAAATTAGGCCTACTCTGTACAGGACAGTAGTCATTTTGTGATTTTCTGCATGTGTTTCCCATCTCTCTCTTCTTTTAGATTGTGTGCTCTTTGAGCGCAGGGTGATCATATTACCAATGCCTAATATGGTGCTAAACTTATAACAGAGACTCAAAATATAGCTATTCAACCACTTTGTCAAAATTATCAGTACAGGAACCAGGCACCAGTGGCCTCAGTGAGAGGTTGAGGCAAGAGAGTCACAAATTTGAGGCCATACTGGGCGACGAAGTAAAATCCTGTCTCTTTTAAGGGGACTAAGGGTGTAACTTTGTGGTAGAGCACTTAGCCTAGCATGCTGAAGGCCCTAGGTTCCCTCCCCAGTGCTGGGGGAAAAAAAAAAAAAAAAAAAAAAAAAACTAGTAAAGGAAGACTGACATGGTCCCTCTAAGGGGGACACCACAGGCTATAGAGTCAGTCAGGGACTGTGACCTGAATGGGAGAGGAGTCTTCTTCCAGGGAAAGAAATTCACTGATTATGGGAGCTGCTTTAAGCACAGGGCAAGGTCCTGGGCATTCAACAGTGAACAAACAGGTTCCTACCTTACCACTGTAGTTGGGTAGGGAAATAATTGGCAAGTGTCCCAAAGGAAATCAAAGAGAGTCATGTGATAGAGTGCTGAGGTTGTAAGTCAGATGAAGACATAACTAACATTTTTTCCTAGAGCTGAAATATAAAAAGCATCAAGCCACATGTTGAAGTAGGATTGTCTTATAGGCAGACAGCAGGTGCAGAGATCCTGAGGTAGGTAGGGGCATGTTGAGAGGTCTAAAGGGCAAATGGACGAAGGTCAGTGTTGGTGTCACTTATGTCACTTAGGGAGAGACCTAAGATGGGAATGAAAGAGGTAGGCAAATACCAGTCACCACTGCTGCCATGAGGGTTTGGGTCTTATTGCCAGTGTAATGAGAGGAGACCAACAGGCTATATGTTGCCGAGAAGCATGAGCCATGGCAGGAGGGAACAGTGACTTGACCCCATCAAAAGAGAAAGTCATGCTAGAGTAACCATGTTAGGTACCTCACTGAAGAGATTGTCTGCCAGCAGCTCCCTTTCTTGATCTACAGGTGCCGGGCAGGAGGGTGCCATGTTCGTTCATGCCCGTTCCTATGAGGACCTGACTGAGTCAGAGGATGGGGCGGCTTCTGGGGACAGTCCCAAGGAGGGGCCTGGGGGTCCTCCATCACTGCCTACAGATATGCACCAGATCAGCCAGGACTTTAGTGAGCTAAGTACCCAGCTGACAGGTGTGGCCCGAGACCTACAGGAGGAAATGCTGCCAGGAAGCTCTGAGGACTGGCTGGAACCCCCAGGGGCAGCTGGGCGACCAGACACAGAGCCCTCCAGGGGGGGCACATCAGAGGGGGATGAGGAAGATGCTATGGAGGCATGGCGCCTGCACCAGAAGCATGTCTTTGTGCTGAGTGAGGCAGGAAAGCCTGTGTACTCTCGCTATGGCTCTGAGGAGGCGCTTTCCAGCACTATGGGTGTCATGGTGGCCCTAGTGTCCTTCCTGGAGGCAGACAAGAATGCCATCCGCTCCATCCATGCAGGTGAGCCACCTGAAGGGGGTGGTGGGGAAGGCCGCACTGGTCAGAGTTAATTCATAGCAGGTTTTGGACTACTATAGACTAGAGGGTTGGGATGTGCTGTTTGACTGAAGGTTAAGTCCCTCCATCCACCTCTCTAAACCTTAAGGTCCTCATCTGACCATAGGATAACAACAGGGGCAGTCTCATGGGACTGCGGTGAGGGCTAAAGGTGACTGACATAGCTTTATTATAGAAAAAAGGTGAAAATTGGCTGGAAAGCAGGGGAGTGATTAAGGAAAAAAAAAAAAAAAAAAAAAAAAAACTGGGCATGGTGGCACACATCTGTAATCCCAGCAGCTCAGGAAGCTGAGGCAGGAGAATCACAAATTCAAAGTCAGCCTCAGCAACTTAGTGAGGCCCTGTCTCTAAATAAAATATAAAAAAGGGCTGAGGATTAGTATGGTGACACACACCTGTTTAATTGCAGGGATTTGGGATTGTAGTACAATGGCAAGTTCTGAGCCCAGCCTTGGTAACTTAGCGGAAACCCTCTCTCAAATAAATAAATAAATAAATAGCACCCCTGGGTTCAATCCCTAGTACCAAAAAAAAAAAAAAAAAAGGGGTTGGAGGTATATGGGTTACTGATTTTATTCTGAAGTCCCTGCTGAGTACAAAGCTCTGAGAGAGGAAAAGATGTGGAAAGTGAAGGGCAGCACAGATCTGGGTAAGGCTTCTGGGAGAGGGCCTGAGGCTGACGCTGTATCCCCATCCTCAGATGGCTACAAGGTGGTATTTGTGCGCCGGAGTCCACTGGTGCTGGTAGCGGTGGCACGAACACGGCAGTCGGCACAGGAGGTGGCGCAGGAATTACTCTACATCTATTACCAAATTCTGAGCCTTCTTACCGGTGCGCAGTTGAGCCACATCTTCCAGCAGAAGCAGAACTATGACCTGCGGCGACTCCTTTCAGGCTCTGAGCGCATCACCGACAATCTGCTGCAGCTAATGGCTAGAGACCCCAGCTTCCTAATGGGGGCGGCGCGATGCCTGCCCTTGGCCGCCACAGTGCGAGAAGCGGTGAGTGCCAGCCTGCAGCAGGCTCGTGCTCGCAGCCTAGTCTTCTCTATCCTGCTGGCCCGCAACCAGCTGGTGGCGCTTGTGCGTCGCAAGGACCAATTCCTGCACCCCATTGACTTGCACCTACTCTTCAACCTCATAAGTTCCTCCTCATCCTTCCGCGAGGGTGAGGCCTGGACTCCGGTATGCCTGCCCAAATTCAATGCAGCTGGCTTCTTCCACGCACACATCTCTTACCTAGAGCCTGACACCGACCTCTGCCTGCTACTTGTCTCCACTGACCGCGAGGACTTTTTTGCTGTCTCTGACTGCCGCCGCCGCTTCCAGGAGCGCCTTCGCAAACGCGGAGCTCACCTTGCCCTGCGGGAGGCACTGCGCACACCCTACTACAGCGTTGCCCAAGTGGGCATCCCTGACCTGCGTCACTTCCTCTATAAATCAAAGAGCTCAGGACTCTTCACCAGGTGAGGGAGGGCACTGCTTCAGGAACACAAGGATGTGGGGAGGAGGAGGCTGGTTGGTCCTGAGCTCCAAAATGTAGCCCTGAAGCTGACCACCCCTCTGGGAGTGGACCAGCATGCTAGGGTTGTTGTGCTCTGGTACGAGGGACCCAGACTTCCATCATGCCATGGAAATACACCTATTTCATTACCTGTAAGCCCTGAAAGTGACCAATATACTCAGGGAAGAAAGCTGGAACAGGGCTCTCCCAGGTTCCTTGCCCTAGAGCAACTCTGCCCTGGGGGGTCATTTTGGTCCAGCCCAGGATGCAGAGTCTTCCTCCACTTGATCCTCCAGTGAAGGAGCTGGGCAGATATGGCACCTTTTGTCCTCCCTTTACCTTCTTTTGGCCCAGAGGATTTCCCAGCATACCTTTTACCTACTCCAGACCTATCACTCTGTCTTAGACACCTAACTCAAATTGGCATCTCCAAGGAAAAAGATATGATGAATTTGGGAATGTGAGGGGGCAGAGCTCCAGTCTCCTGGGGAGCCTTCCAGAGGGTGGGAAGATGATGATAATATTCTGTCCTAGGGGAACATCTGGAGAGTAGAACATGTGGTAGTTTCCCTACCTAGCAATAGGTTTTCTAGATCTCCAGAGAAGGCAATAGAAGTCATTCCTTTGTGAACCCACTCCCTCATCTGCAGTCCTGAGATTGAGGCCCCATACACCAGTGAAGAGGAACAGGAGCGGTTGCTGGGCCTCTACCAGTACCTGCACAGTCGTGCCCACAATGCCTCCCGCCCACTCAAGACCATCTACTACACAGGCCCCAACGAGAACCTCCTAGCATGGGTAAGGTGGCCCTTGTTAGGCTGGGCTTCATGTAGGTCTTGGGTAGGGTCCATGAGGGCTATCCATCTTAGATGACCACCTTTTGCCCCCTTCTCTAGGTGACAGGCGCCTTTGAGCTCTACATGTGCTACAGCCCTCTGGGGACTAAGGCATCAGCTGTCAGTGCCATCCATAAGCTGATGCGCTGGATCCGTAAAGAGGAAGACCGCCTCTTCATCCTCACACCCCTCACCTACTGATGGAAATGTGTGCAGACTCAGCCCTTCCAGGCCCATTGGGCATGGAAAGCCCATGGGAGCCTCCAGGTGGGGGTGACTTCTTCTGCCCAGCCAGCAGACAGGGACTATGGGTTGGTGTGTGCATTAAAGTACTTTGGGAAGACACTGTTCACCCTGTCACTGTTCTTTTACCCATCCACTATCATGTACAAACACTGGATCCTCCTCCCTATCCCTGCACATGTTTCTTCATATACGGGAGCACATGCAGGTCACTCACCTCCTGCCCTTGCACTAGCATCAGGCTACACACATTCAGAGTTGGACCCTTGGCTGGGGTTGTTTTGGTTCACCTGAAATCCTGTCATTACTGTCCTATCTTTGTCCCCCACTCTACTCCTCTATGCCAAGTCTGCCTCTTCACTTGCCTTCCCTCTCCAGGGTGGACCCTTCAGCTGCATGCCCTGAAGGACCATGCAACAAAGGTCTGACTGTGACTCTGATTAATAGATTGCTATACATCAGCATGATTGAATTGAGTAAAATAAATGGAAGTGGCATAGTCTGGGCTATGGTGTGGGTCAGAGCCCTTGGTGAGGCACATATTCAGAATTCAGTCTCCCTATAGCTACAGGCCTCTCCCTACTTAGGCTGTTTTTTGGTGGGGGCTATTGGGGATTGAACTCAGGAGCATTCAACCACTGAGCCACATCCCCAGCCCTATTTTGTATTTTATTTATAGACAAGTTCTCACTGAGTTGCTTAGTGCCTCGCTTTTTTTTTTTTAGATGTTGATAGACCTTTATTTCATTCATCTACCCATATGTAGTGCTGAGAATTGAACCCAGAGCCCCACAAATGTTAGGCAAGTGCTTTACCCCTGAGCCACAAACCCAGCCCCTAGCTGCCTCACTTTTACTGAGACTGGCTTTGAACTCATAATCCTCTTGCCTCAGCCTCCTGAACCACTGGGATTACAGGCATGTACCACCATGCCCGGCCTACTTAGGCCTTTCCATTAAGGGCTATCTGCCTCAGCTCCCCTACCTCAGCCAGCACTTTCCTCATAATGGTTCTCCATGAATGAGCTAGAAGATCTGCGAGGAGGTCCACTTGACCTCCAGGGCCTCTAGGAGTGGATCTGCCTTAATAAGGGGTGATGTCACTAGGTGCACTGGTTCTTCCTCAGTTACCCTGTTCCCTAGCCTGACATGGCCAGAACTGCATAAAACTCCACGGACATCCCAGGAGGCTTCTTAGTAAAGGCCCAGTCATTCTACCCTGAGAACTTTGGGGGCAGAGCCTAGGACACAGTGCAGAAGACCTCCACCTTTATTGCTGGGGCTCTCCTTGTTCTGTTACAACCTCTCATTGGTCAGGGGAGCAAAAGGCCTAGGAAGTGTTTCTGGGAGAAAAAATCATCCACTGAATGATCAAAAGCATACTTCAGCCTCTCAGAGTTTGGCCCAGATTTTTCTGCCTTTAAACCAGAGAACGTGTCTTTGTGGGTAGCATCAGCCAAGGATACACTGGGACAATTGTATTCATCTCCTAGGAAATGGCAGCATATCTTCTGTCATTGGACCCAACCTAGATCACATTGAAAGTAGCTTGGCAGCAGGCCACATACCCAGATTCCAAAGTCAACGAGGAGTAACCCCACATTTGGTGAGTGCTGCTTATCCTTCACACATGCTTTAAATCTCTTTTCTGTCTGATTTTATATATATTTATTTATTTTGGTTGTAGGTGGACACAATACCTTTATTTATTTATTTATTTTTATGTGGTGCTGAGGATGGAACCAGGGCCTCATGCATGCTAGGCGAGTGCTCTACCTCTAAGCCACAACCCCAGCCCATCTTTTTTGCCTGTTTTGAACTTCTGTTCTTGCCCTTGCTCTTGGTTATGACACCAACCCACTGCCTCAGGGACCAGAATGATACCAGGGCAGCTGCCCTGATTGTTACTAGTGTTCTGGTAAACAGTCAGCTTCTAAGTCACAGATGAAGAGGTCACGGTTAGATAAGTCTGCCTACCTAGTTAATGGGCACCTAGAAGTGTGGGATTTACTTATTTGGGGATCAGGGTGGAATGACAGGCAAATAAAGAAGGTATTGCTAATAGAAAACAAGCATGTACAAAGTCAAGGACCTGGTTTTAAAAAAAAAAAATAGCCTGGTATTTTGCATGAAGCTGGAGGAGTCTATAAGACCTGGGGTTCTCAACTTCCAGATAAAGGTCTAGCAGTAGAAAGTTGAAGCTGCAGTATCATTGGGTCATACTGCAGTTGGAGAGAAACCTCTGCTGCCACTAAAGTGATCTCTGGATTGGAAAAAGAAACTGGGTCTAGTCCTCTGGAACAGTGTTCAAAGTAGGCTGAAATCCTGAAGAGGGCAAAGTGCCACCCGCTTTATTCATGGTGACAAGATGCCAGGGTAGCAGGACAGTTCCTAAACCAGTTATGGACCAGGTGTGGTGAGTCTTGAAGGAGCGCTAGTACTACTATCAGACCTTTTCCACAAGCCTTTCCTGCTCTCTTCTGCAGAGCTAACCAAGGAGGAAGGAACAAAAGGGTGCTCCTGTGGACCCCCATTATTGAGGATCAAGGATGCCTTAAAGGGGCAGCCACCATTGTGGCCACATGGTGGCAGCAGAGAACCAATTGATAGCACTGCATATCCACCCGGCGAAAACCTGTGGACGGATGATTCAGGAGGACTGTTGAAGTCTTCTCCCCGCCCCTAGAAATCCCTCCCAACATTTGGAGGTGGGATAGATTTCAGGTGGAAAGTATTTCATTTCAGTTCTGTCCTGTGTGACTACATCTAGATGTGTTGACCATGGAATGCTGGAAGGGTGCCGCAGTTTTCACTGCGTGTTTATTCATTTCTGGGCCAATTCTGGATCAGGAAAGGGAGTGCCTTTTATGTTACCTTGGGCACATGGGTGTGACTGCTCCATGATCCATTTCCTTTCTCAGTCACCAGGTGCTCAAGAAGATCCAGTCTGGAAGGAGGGGAAGTCCTGCCCAGGAAATGGAGAAAGCAAGGAATACTCAAGAGTAAACTGTATTGGGATGTGTGTAGCAAGTGTATGGGATCCAGGAGAGGGGCCTGGAACAGCCTGGGTCTTGAAGGCCCCTTTGGGGAGGTGCTATCTCAGCTTTGAGAGGAGGACAGAAAAAGGGTGCTACTAAAAAGAGGAACAGGATTTGCAAAGGTCATTTTAGGAAGGAAGTATAGGCAGTGAGGTGTGCACTGGGTGGGGAGTAAAGGTAGGCTAAATCATTTGACTCCTCCCTTCCCCAGCCTCCTTACCCACTGCAGCCCTGGAACCCACTGATAATACCTTAGAACCACCCTGTGAAGCTTCTTTTCTCTGGGGTCCAGGCCCACTGGGTTGAAGGGGCTATCTGGTTATGGATCTCCACCTCCAGTGTTAAGGGAGGTCACTTGCCAAGAGACAGTGCTGAGGTCCAGATGAAGGAGATGACAAAGAAGAACTAGACTTCACCCACCAATTCAGACTGGATAGAGAACTCTAGTTAACCGTCTAACCAGAACTTCATTCTTATTTCAGAAACTGACAGTAGGCCCAGATAGGCCTACAGAGCAAATTAGAGAGGCCCTGGGAACCAAAGCCCACACTCTCACCATATCTTGGGGCACTACAGCAGAACCTTTGTTGGCGGGATCTTTCCGGAGACCAGTTTTATGGGTTGTGCCCCTACAGCTTCCACATACTGAGGCTGCAGTGGAGGGACCAGAGGTAGGGTGAGACCTTCATGTAGCTGCCTCTGACCAGAGAGTGAGTCCCATATCTTAACTCATGTCCCTGGGTGAGCAGGGCACAACATACTTTCCTCTGACAAGGCTCAGGGTAGGCACATGGAAGGATTGTCTCGGCCCTTGAAGTGTGGCACACCACACCATCCCCAGTCTCTTCACCACATGGTAGGTCCCCCAGATGGGCTATGGGTAACAGTATCTGAGGGTGTTGTTCTAACCTAGATCCACCAGAACAAAAGAGCCAGCCTATCCTACCCACTTTTTACCTAGACAAAGTCTCGTCAGTTGTTGGGAGGGACAAAATGGGATGGCTCAGGCCTGCTCTTTTTCTCTCCAGGTCTCTCCACGCACACCCACCCACAGACCCCTGAGAAATAGTCGCCCAAGAGAAGGTGTAGGGCCCAGGTTTCCCAGGGTGGGGGAAAATCAGATGGGCTGATAGCCAAGCCTTCGACACGGCTCCGCCCAAAGCCCCGCCCCCAGTCCGGCCGCGCCCGCTCGCTGCTCTCAGTCGACTTTCCTCCAAGCTGCAACTCCAAGCTGAGACCCAGCGGCAGGTGAGAAGGCTGTTCCTTTCTCTGCCCGTGTGTCCATCAGCATCAGGTACTCCGAGTGGAGGGCAGAGAAGGGGGGTTGGGCTTCACAGAAACGGCGGGGCTTGGCCATCCAAGGGCTTTTCCACTGCTTCTCAAATCTAAGCTCAGACCTCCAGTCTGTTCCCAGCCAAGGCCCGAACTCACAGGGATCCCTAAGGGGCCCCAGCTCAGCCTCGATGGAGCTTCTTCCGCTGCAGCCACTGTTCTTCCTGCTGCTGCTGCTGCTGCTGCTATTGCCGCTGCCTGCGGTGTCAGGGTCGGTGTCGGACTGGAACTGGCAGTGCCCTCGCACACCCTATGCGGCTTCTCGCGACTTTGAAGTGAAGTACGAAGTCCGGAGCTTCTTCGCTGGCGGCGCAGTACAGGCCTTGGCTACCTACGAGGGCAGGGATGGGAGTGCGGTGTTTGTGGCCACACGAAATCGCCTGCATGTGCTTGGGCCTGACCTGCAGTCTGTTGAGAGTCTGTCCACGGGCCCTACAGGGGATCCTGGCTGTCAGACGTGTGCGGCCTGTGGCCCGGGCCCCTATGACCCATCGGATGACACAGACACACTGGTGCTGGTAGTGGAGCCGGTGCTGCCTGCACTGGTCAGCTGTGGCTCAAGCCTGCAGGGCCGCTGCTTCCTGCATGAACTGGAGACCCGTGGGACAACTCTGCACCTAACAGCACCTGTCTGCCTTTACTCAGCCCACCACAACCGGCCTGAGGATTGCCCCGACTGTGTGGCCAGCCCACGGGGCACCCGTGTTACAGTGGTTGAGCAGGGCCAGGCCTCCTACTTCTATGTGGCATCCTCACTGGATGCAGAGGTGGCTACCAGCTTTAGTCCTCACTCAGTGTCCATCCGGCGCCTCAAGGCAGATGCCTCAGGATTTGAACCAGGTTTTTCAGCATTGTCAGTGCTGCCCAAGTACTTGGCCTCCTATCACATTGAATATGTGCACAGCTTCCATGCAGGAGCCTTTGTTTACCTGCTGACTGTTCAACCTGCCAGTTTGACAGACTCTCCTGGTGTCCTGCAAACACGCCTGGCACGGCTCAATGCCTTGGAGGCAGATTTGAGCGACTACCGGGAACTGGTTCTTGACTGTCGTTTTGCACCTAAGCGCCGGCGCCGTGGGGTCCCAGACTGGGAGCAGTCCTACCCAATCCTTCAGGCAGCCCACTCTGCTCCAGTGGGCGCCCAACTCGCTGCTGAGCTGAGCATCACTGAGGGCAATGAAGTGCTATTTGGGGTCTTCACCACTGGCAGGAATGGCAGTCCTGGTATGGGTCCCAACTCTGTTGTCTGTGCCTTTCCCATCGACCTGCTGGACACCCTAATTGATGAGGGTGTGGAACGCTGTTGTGAGTCTCCAGTTCATCCCGGCCTCCCACGAGGCCTTGACTTCTTCCAATCACCCAGTTTTTGCCCTAATCCGGTAAGCAGAAAGAAAGGGTCTTTACCAGTGAACAGTCTGTTGGTGGCTGAACACAGGCTGCTCCCTTCCATCACTGAGAAGGCCTGGGAGGGAGAGGGCAAGCAGAGAGAAGCATTCTCTTCTACTCAATTCATGCAGACTGGGGGTGGTGTGAAAAATCAGCCAAACAAATGCCACACTGGAGGCTCATCTTCCAGCTATTCTGGCTATTCTGGCCTCTGATGCTTCCTCACTTTGTATTTTTGCCCTCTCAGCCATCATGGCCTCTGATTTTTTTTTTTTTTTAGGTAATTTCTTTGGTTACATGAGAATGGGGTTGTATAATTGTCTCTCTGCCAGCACAGTTCCCAAATTATGGGTAAAATGATGAACATTCCCTCCAATCTGCCCAATCTGCCTCAGGGACATACACAGAAAAATTTGCAAGCAGGTACAAGTACACATGCAGGCTGATGCTTACAGATTCCCAGGCTCACAGCTGCTTCCCAACACAGTTTCACTTTCCTTTTGGGAGCACTCGTTTTGCTCTACTTTCCTAAGGAGGTGGGGTAAAAGTTGCTAGAGAACCCCTGACCCTACTCGGTTTAGGGAGCCTCCTAGGCTTTGAAAGTCTGGGGGTTTGTTGGGGAGCCTGTATGTTCTGTGTTTCACTAACCCATTCTCAATAGGGTAATTGAAGGAGGACTCTGGACATAGTGAGAAGGCAGCTTGACTCTAGAATGTTCTGGGAGCCTCAACCCAATCTTGTGCAAGCAACTATAAACATCTGGGGATGAGTAAAGGCCTAGCAGGGGCTGGTTGGAATTGGTTCACCCCATACTTACTTCCACCACAACTGAGGCCCTGTCCCAGGCAGGAGGTTTCACGTCCCATGCTGAAATAGCGGATCTGTCCAACAGACCTTACCCACGTTCTGTCCAGTCACAGTGTCAGTGAGTGAGAATAAAAACAAACAGGACTATCCTTAACAATTTTTTTTTTTTTGGTGCTGGGAATTGAACCCAGGGCCTGTGCTTGTGAGGTAAGCACTCTACAAACTGAGTTATATCCCCAGCCCTAGGACTATCCTTAAAATGCCATCTTGAGTTACACAGTGGTAGAGTGCTTGTCTAGCACGCATGAGGCCCTGGGTTCAATCCCTAGCCCCTGAGTCTTCTGCCAAAAAAAAAAAAAAAAAGGGGGTGGGGGGAGAAAAGAAAGAAAGAAAAAACACCCTGAGGACAAAACCAAAACTAACTCCTTAATGCTACTGAAATAGCTCTATCCAGCTAGGCACAATGGCCCACACCTGTAATTCCAGTAGCTTGGGAAGATGAAGCAGGAGAATTGCAAATTCAAAGCTAGCCTCAGCAACCTAGTGAGGCCCTATGCAAGTCAGCAAGACCCTGTCTCTAAGTAAAATGTTAATAAGGGCTGGGGATATGGCTCAGTGGTTAAGTACCCTGGGTTCAGTTCAATCTCCAGGAAGGAAGGAAGGAAGGAAGGAAGGAAGGAAGGAAGGAAGGAAGGAAGGAAGGAAGGAAGGAAGGGAGGGAGGGAGGGAGGGAGGGAGGGAGGGAGGGAGGGAGGGAGGGAGGACAAGCCCATATGGGTTGAATAGAGCATTGGATGAGTGCTCTTCCACCAAGTAGACCCAATAGCCACTGATCTGAATCTCTGGTCACTCTAAGCCCTTGATCCTGTTGTGACACTTTCAATTGACTCCCTCTCTAGCTCCTATCAATATCCTGGAGGTGAGAGAACTTGTACCCAGTGTGGAGTGGGGAATCTTCAGCCTCTCTCCCTCAGCTGAATACATCTTAGATTGAGAGGCCCTATGAATGGCACTCCTTGTCTGGGCCTGACAGCCTGCCTGGTCCCTTCTTCTTCCTTCTGGGGAGTGAGAACCTCTCCCCAACTTGGCTAGTGGTCAGCACTAGAAGGACCAATATTGAACCCTGCCCACAGGCTGCCCAGGTTCCCAGGAAGTATGTAACCAGTGTGTATCCAGTATTTGTCCAGTGGAACGGGTCTTGCAGCCTCTGGGGAAGTATTCATGTTGTTCCTCAGGGCTGGTGCCTACCCTCCATGGGTTTAGTAGGGTGTGGGTTCTCCATGGGACACTGAACACTTAGGGCAAATGTTTTCAGGAACTGGGGGTCCCTAATCAAGCCTATGACCCAGAGGTAAGTTCCTGGATCTAAAGGCAAATAAATAGGGGTGTGGCCCTGGCTGAGTTAGGGCTTCTTTTCAACCCCAGAGACCCACCTGTCTGAGTCATTCTGGAAACACCTGGCAGGCTTCTGGCTAGGGTCAGGCCTCTTTCCTTCTCAAGGGAAGACCAAGTCTTAGTCCCTAAACACACAGGCTACAGACCTAGGGTATGTGGGCTTTCTAGGCCCAGTTCTGCACCTGTTCTTGTCTCCAGGACTCCTGCTTAGCCGAGAGGTCTCGGAAGTGGGTTAACTCTACAGTGGTCTGATAGAGGCTTCCTTCCAAGGCTTCTGCTTTCAAGAGTGCCCTCAGGGCTGGCAAGGAAGAGTTCTAAGCACCGGGGGCTGGCTACTGGGCTTTGCTTATACCTCAAACCCAGCCTCAATACTTTAATTTCACACACTGGCTTCCTCCTTTCCCAGAAGCTTCCACAGTTGCCCTAGAAAGTGCAGGCTTCAAATCACCTGCTTGCTAAGAGCAAGAGAGAGGTTAATGTTTCCCAGCCTCCGGGGTGTATGCACCCCAGCCTGCACCCAAGCTGTAGGGCCTTGGTTTATTCCCTTTGTACAGAAGAAGTGAGAGGTACAGGAGGACCTTTAGAGCCTCCAGGAGAAGGACCGTGTTACCAATCTTGTGCTGACCAATTACCCTCAGAGTTCAACCCCGTATGTGAGTGGAGAAACTGGAATCCAGAGTGGACAGGATTTGCTGAAGTGCACTTGCAGAGGCACAGCAGAGCCAGCAGAGGGTGGGAGAGGACTCTGGTTAAAGAACACAGTCTTCCACCATGGCTCCTCTCCTAAGGGGTTGTGAAACTTTGTATAAGCGGCCAACCCTCTGAGTTTGTTTCTACTTTACCCATGGTTGTGCAGATGTAATGGGATTGGTTCTATAAGACTCAATAAGTGCCGGAATGGACATGGCAGGGTGGGGGAGATCTGGCCTTCCAGCCCAGGGTTCCTTTCTTCCCTGCCCTTGCTATCTCCAAGAGCCCTATAGGGGAGATGAGGGCAGATAACTAGCAGGCCCAGGGCATCTCTTGTCGGGGCAGGTGAGGGGTGGGAGCTTGGGGCTGCCATGATCACTGACAGAGGTCCCAAAGGGTCAGTGCACAGGGCTAAACTTTGACTCTCTCTTCCCTGACCTTTCTCAGCCTGTCCTGGAGGCTCCCAACCCCAACATCAGCTGCCGCCACTTCCCTCTGCTGGTCAGCAGCAGGTTCCCACGTGTGGACCTATTCAATGGGCTATTAGGATCAGTGCAGATCACCGCGCTGCATGTGACACGGCTTGACAATGTCACAGTGGCCCACATGGGCACAAGTGACGGGCGTATCCTACAGGTAAGTTTCTCACCCCACAATCTCTTGGCTCTTTGTTCCTGTCTCCATTCTCATTTTTCTCACAGTTGATTTGTCCCAGGTGGAGCTAGTCAGATCACTCAACTACTTGCTGTATGTATCCAACTTCTCATTGAGCAACAATGGACAGTCCATTCATCGAGATGTCAGACGCTTCAGAGACCACCTACTCTTTGCCTCTGGGGACCAGGTAAGGTGGGCATGGTCAAAGTCTGGGGCCAGGGTTGTAGAATCAGCCTTTCTATCTGTTCCAGGTCTCATCACCCTAGTCTACAATGGGAATTATAGGGTTTATGGGGCCCAGTTTGTTTCTCCAGTCATCCCTAAGCTGCCTATTTGTCATCTCAAGGTCTTCCAGGTACCAATCCGGGGGCCTGGCTGCCACCATTTCCTTACCTGTGGGCGTTGCCTGCGGGCACAACATTTCATGGGCTGTGGCTGGTGTGGGAACATGTGTGGCAGGCAGAAGGAGTGTCCTGGCTCCTGGCAACAAGATCACTGTCCACCTGTGCTTACCAAGGTACAACTTCCCTAAGGATAAGCAGGGTCTAAGGTAGGGTCAGCAAGTTTTGACCATGATCTTGCTCAGGCCTAGAATATCTGCAGTATCTCCAAGGAGGGTATTCTTGGCAGAGGGGATGAGACATGCAAAGACTTGGGTGGCAAGAAAATGTGCTTGAATGAACTGGGTGCAGTGGCACATGCCTATAATCCCAGAGGCCAGGGAAGTTGAGGCTGGAGGATTGCAAGTTCAAAGCCAGCTTCAGCAACTAAGCAAGGTCTTAAGCAACTTAGTGAGATCCTGTCTCAAAATAAAAAATAAAATAAAAAGGGTTGAGGATACGGTTCAGTGGTTAAGCACCCCTGGGTTCAATCTGATAAAAAAAAAAAAAGCTTGAATGAGGACTAGCAAGTGACCCAGAATGGCTAAAGTATGGGGCAGGCAAGGTATAGGGCAGGGAATTCTAGCGGAAGAAGATGGGGCTGAAAATGGGGCTGAAAGAGATCAAACCTGCACAAGAATTCAGTCTCTCTGTTCCTTCCACTTTAGTTCTACCCTGACAGTGGACCCTTAAGGGGCAGGACAAAGCTGACCCTGTGTGGCTCCAACTTCTACCTGCATCCTACTGGTCTTGTACCTGAGGGAACACATCAGGTCACTGTGGGTCAAAGTCCCTGTCACCTTTTGCCTAAGGACACCTCAAACCTCAGGTACAAGCTGGTCCTACCTTCTCTATCCCTGATGGTAGCAACCAAGCAACAATTTCCCTGTAAGACCCTGTCCTCTGCTTATCAGGAGCAAGGGGATATGGGGTAAGCTGCAATGAGTCTGGATGCTTTGAATCTAGGGAAACATCTCTGTCTTGTTTTGAACTGGCATGTGTTCTACCCATCAGTTTAGTCATGGCCTAGGCAAAGTTAGTCCCTGATCCCCTCAGTCCTACCTGCCCTAGAGAAAGGCATGGGTGGAGAGATGCCATCCTCAGGCTCAGAGGAGCCCTGTGACTTGTAGTGGGTATACAGGCAGGTCTGTGTGATTCCTGGCTGACCTCAAGGGTCCCCTGGCATCCTAGCCCAGTGCTGCGGAAGGACTTTGTGGAGAAACTTGAGTGTGAGCTGGAGCCCGTGGGCACACAGGCAGCAGGGACTACCAACATCAGCCTTATCGTGACTAATATGCCACCAGGAAAGCACTTCCGGGTAGATGGCATCTCCATGCTGGGAGGCTTCTCTTTTGTGGTGAGGACATCTTGCCCTGTCTGTGCCTTTGTCCAGTGGGTGATATAAGAAGGGAAGGGCTTGGAGTGGGGGTCCTGTTTCAGCTAAGCCATCTCTATGCCTACTTAGGAGCCAGTGCTGAAAACAGTGCAACCCCTCTTTGGCCCACGAGCAGGGGGCACCTGTCTCACCCTTGAAGGCCAGGGCCTGTCTGTAGGCACCAGCCGGGCTGTGTTGGTCAATGGAACCCAGTGCCAATTGAAACGGTAAGGGTTCTCAGGCAAGGTGAAGGGAAATCACAGGGACTCACCCGTGGGGATTCTCACCAGGTGGGGTCCTGAATTCTATCAGGGTGGAGAAAAGAGGGCTCAGTCACATGGTCAGTATGGAAGACAGTTTCAGGAAGAAGTATCTGCTGCCCCACTGCAGCCCAGAGGCAAGAGAGCCTATCAGAGATCAGGTGATAGAACATTTGATGTGCGAGTCCCTGAGTTTGATCCCCAGCACTGCCAGAGAGAGAGAGAGAGAGAGAGAGAAACACAAGCCTATCACAAACTCTATTAGTTCCAGTCAATAGACTTGTTTCCTCCCTGTCCTCGTGGAGGTCTTATTGGGACCAACTTATCTTCAGACAGATCCATAGAGAGTATGGGCAGGTGGGGGAGACAACCAACAAAGGAACAAGGAGGGATTAGTAGGCCTTGAAAGAGGTAAGCCTGCCTGTCATAAAGGGGGTACCCCTGAGCCCAATCCCTCATTCCTACAGGGTCAGCCAGGGGCAGATTTTATGTGCCACACCCCCTGGGGCTGCCACGGCCAGAGTCCCCCTTCGCCTGCAGGTAGGAGGTGCTGAGGTGCCTGGCTCCTGGACCTTCCACTACCAGGAAGACCCCATTGTGCTGAACATCAGCCCCAACTGTGGCTACACGTAAGTGCTACTTCTTTATCCAAACTACCCTCTGAGGATTGAGGGAGCCAGGCTTGGAAAGTACCCATCATGCTATCTTCCATAGAGGTTCCCATGTCACTATTCATGGTCAGCATCTGACTTCAGCATGGCACTTAGTGCTGTCATTCCATGATGGGCAAGGGACAGTGAAGAACAGGGTGAGTATCCGCTAGACAGGAGGGAGGAAGTTTGAACCAATCCCCTTATCTTCAGTCTCACCCCATGCTGGGCTGACTGGGGCAGCCATAAGTGGGGCACCTGACTAATCATTCTCATGTGGGTCTCAACAGTGTGAGGGGCAACTTCCAGAGCAGCATCAATGCCGCCTTCCTGAATATATGGTCCGAGGCCACCAGCGGTGGGTGACAGGAAATCTGAGTGCCTGGGGGGATGGAGCTGCTGGCTTCACACTGCCAGGCTTTCGCTTCCTACCCCCACCCAGTCTACCCAGTGCTGATCTAGCCCCATTGAAGCCTGAAGAGCATGCTATTAAGTTTGAGGTAGGTGTGGGTAATGAGGAAGGGAGAGTGGGAGATTAAGAGGTGGGTCTGGGCCACTGGTGGTCCTCATGACTGTCTCTGCAGTATGTTGGGCTGGGTGCTGTGGCTGACTGCGTGGGTGTGAACGTGACTGTGGGTGGTGAGAGCTGCCAGCACGAGCTACGTGGAGATGTGGTAGTTTGTCCCCTACCCGCCTCCCTGCAACTTGGCAAGGATGGAGCCCCACTGCAGGTAGGCAGCCCTGCTGGTCCTCCACAGGAAACATGGGTTGAGTGCCTAAGGCTGGGCCTGAGATGCCATCTGCCCCCAGGTTTGCGTGGATGGTGAGTGTCATATCCTGGGCAGAGTGGTGCGGCCAGGCCCAAAGGGGCTCCCACAGAGCACATTCCTTATTGTACTGCTGGCCTTGCTGTTGCTTGTGGCTTCAATGGCCACTGTACTAGTTTTCAACTACCGGTGGCGGAGGAAGCAATTGGGTGAGCTCCCCATTTCCATCCTGACTCAACCCCTACTCCCAAATAGTGGCATCTCCATGTCCCCACCTCTGCCAATCCAGATCTTGGGGGTCTCCCATACTTCTCTGGTGGGGTCAGCCACCAGGAGCTTAGAGAAGCTGACTTCTGTAGTCTGTCTTTCCACAGTTCCTTCTCCCAATCTCTATGACCTGGCATCCCTGGACTGGACTTATGAACCCACGCTCTTGCCTATGCTCCACTTGGGCGCTGACTATAGAAATGGCCTTGGTGAGATGGAGGAGGAGATTGAAGCTAGGGCCACCCCTTTCCCACAAACCTGTCTCTCACTCCCTCTCCCCAACAGAACTCTCTGCTATTGATAGTACGGATTCTACCATGTGGGTCCATGCAGAATCCTATTCAGACCACAGGGATGGGTCCTGTGTCCCACTGCTGCGAACAGAGTCCATTCGACTCAGGGACCTGGACTCTGCACTCCTGGCTGAGGTCAAGGATGTACTGATCCCCCATGAGTGTGTAATCACCCACAGTGATCAAGTCATTGGCAAAGGTATGAAAGCCAGATGGGTCTAGGGCAGAGATGGAGTTCTGAGATGACATGAGCTCTGCTCTGGCTTTCTCATGAACCCCAAGTGATCTTGAGTATACAACTTAACTTCTCTGAGCCTCCATTTGCTCATCTATAAAATGAGGATTAGGAAAATTCTATTTTCAGTGAGTTCTGGTACAGATTAAATGGGCATGGGAGGGCTTCAGGCTCTGCCATCATGAGGCTACTGCTTATTTTAAATGTTAGATTGGCCTGTTTGGTGGTCTGAGGTCTGGTTGCCAATGAGAGGGTATGCTATGAGCCCGGGCACTGGGAACCCTCTCATCATTACCCTCTCATAAGGCCACTTTGGAGTTGTCTACCATGGAGAGTACACAGATGAAGCCCAGAATCAAATCCACTGTGCCATCAAGTCACTGAGTCGTAAGTGTGGTAGAGGTTGGATGGACAGGGAGAGGAGCCCCAGAGTGGGAGGATCCTCCTTTCTGCTGTGTTAACATCTTACTGAATGACCCTGGGCAGGAAACTTTCTTCCTCCTTTCCCCATCTGACCCTTGTTAAGGGCCTCCCTGTCCTGGGCCTGACCCAAGCCATTCTACAGGCATCACAGAGGTGCAGGAGGTAGAAGCCTTCTTGCGAGAGGGACTGCTCATGCGTGGCCTGCACCACCCAAATGTTTTGGCTCTCATTGGTATCATGCTGCCACCCGAGGGGCTGCCCCGTGTGCTGCTGCCCTATATGCGTCATGGAGACCTGCATCAGTTCATCCGCTCACCTCAGCGGGTCAGTGCTCAGCTGGCCCTGGGGGCAGGGGATTGGGCAGCATCTACAAATGGAACTGTGCTGCCCTTGCTCACTAATAACCTTTGCCCCCAGAACCCCACTGTGAAGGACCTCATCAGTTTCGGCCTGCAGGTAGCCCGTGGCATGGAGTACCTGTCAGAGCAGAAGTTTGTACACAGGGACCTGGCTGCTCGGAACTGCATGTGAGCTGCTAGAGTAGCTGGGGTAAACAAAGGGTCAGGACATGAGAGTACAGCTACACAAGGCCACGTCAGGGAAGAATCCAGTCCAGGCTTTGCTGTGTAGCCCTTGGCATGTTTTCCCTGGTCCGGGCCTTGGTTTTTCTGTCTGCCTCATGCAGGCTTGAACTGGACAATGGGGCTCTGAAATTTTGTAAGGACCTGAAACAGATGGGTTTAGAGCCTAGTGGGAGTCAGTTCTAAGTGTGATTTCACCCTTTCAGGCTGGATGAATCATTCACAGTCAAGGTGGCTGACTTTGGTTTAGCACGTGACATCCTGGACAAGGAGTACTATAGTGTTCGGCAGCAACGCCATGCTCGCTTACCTGTCAAGTGGATGGCACTGGAAAGCCTGCAGACCTATAGATTCACCACCAAGTCTGATGTGGTGAGACTCCACCTGCCCCTAGGACCTTGGGGCCTACATGCTCTGAGCACTTGGCCTTACCCATTCAGTTCTACCTAATTCAAGCCTAGGGAATTCCCAGGTTGGGCAACCCTCATAGCTCATTTGTTCACCTCTTGGACAGAAGTGAGATATAATCTGACACCCACCAGGGTAAGAGGAAGCTGTAAATTCATTGGCTTTGACGATTTAGAGCTTGTCCAGCCCCAACTCTGGGAAGTCTGAGGTGGTGGGAGATAGAAGGGAGACATCTTTTGTGGTTTTGAGGAATAAGCTCAGAGTGTAGGGTGGGTCCTGCATTTCTAGCTGAAGGACTCTGGAAAGTAAAGGAGGGGACCCACCTGCCCCTATTTTGGGGTGAGAGTTGAGTGCCCTCTCCTCTCCTCTCCCACAGTGGTCATTTGGTGTGCTGCTATGGGAACTGCTAACACGGGGTGCCCCACCGTACCCCCACATTGACCCTTTTGACCTTACTCAGTACCTGGCCCAGGGTCGGCGTCTGCCCCAGCCTGAGTATTGTCCCAATTCTCTGTGAGTATGTGGAAATGGCATTGGGGAGGGAGCTGGACTCAAGAGGCGGGGAGGGGGAAGGATACAGTTTCTACTTGGTTTTCTGACTGACTGACCTCTAGAAAGGGATCCTCTCTGGGACTCAGTTTTCTCATCTATGGACTGGTCCCACCCCCATGCAGGGCAGGATGCTGAAAAGACCTCACAGTTGCCATGGTAACAGCATTCCAACTCAGTCTGGGTTGAGGCCAGTGGTTTGGTTTCCCAGCTCTTTTCCCAGCTTTCCTACGGGGGGGGGGGGGGGGGGGGGCGGGTGTTTTCCATCTTTTCCACTCACTTAACCTTAAGGCTCCCACAACAGCCCTTTGCATCTCCAGATTAGGGTTTTTTCCCTCAATGTATTTTCAGATTCCTCATTCCAAGAGGGATGGCAGCAACTGTGTTGTCATCAGTGCCTGTGGGGTGGGTTTGGCTCCCTAAGCAACAGGCATGCCTCAGCTATGTTCAGGTCTGTGTGGTTAGAACAGGAAGAACCAGGCCCCAGGTAAAAGGCATTGATGACTCCTCTCCCAGGCTGTGCTCCAGAAAGGGTGTGAATAGTCCTTCCTCACAACTCTTGGGCTTGACTTTTTTTTTTTTTTTTTTTTTTTTTTTTGGTGCTGGGGGTTGGGAGGTTGAACCCAGGGGCACTTAAGCACTGAGCGACTTTTTATTTCTGAGGCTGGCTTTGGACTTCTGATCCTCCTGTCTCTGCCTCCTGAGTTGCTGGATTGCAGGCATGTGTCACTGCACCTCACTAGGCTTAACCTTTATTATCCAACGCACTAAGGCATCTGGTTTGAAATAAGGGAAATTAGCTTCATTGCCTACATGCATCTGGGGTGGCCTGCCTGAACACACTCAAGCAGAGATTTCTTTTTTTTTTTAATGTTTTTATTTAGAGACAGGGTCTCACTGAGCTGCTAACTGCCTCCCTAAGTTTCTGAGGCTGGTTTTGAATTCACAATCCTCCTGCCTCAGCTTCCTGAGCCTCTGGGATTACAGGCATGTACCACCATGCCTGACTCAAGCAGAGACTTCTGTACAAGGTTTCTTTGGTAGGTTGGAGTGAGGGAAGCAGAGTTGGACAGACACAGAAGAGGTTGCATGCAACCCATCCATGAGACTGCTTGAACTGGAATGACCCTTCAGAGTTTTCTTTTTTTTTTTTTTTTTTTTTTTTTGCAGTGCTGGGGATTGAACTCAGGGCCTTGTGCTTGCAAGGCAAGCACTCTACCAACTGAGCTATCTCCCCAGCCCCCCTTCAGAGTTTTCTGAAATTGAGACCATGGGTCGGATCTTTGTACAAGGATCTCTGTACAATCAGTCACTGGTCACAGGTTGCCCAGTGAAGGGTGTGAGCTTGGGAGAGGCATTTCTTTTCTGTATAGGTCAGTTCTTGTATAGGTGGACTTAAGCCAAGAGCCATCAGCAGACAACACTCTCAGTCTCTGGGAGAATTAAGGGGAGCTGGGTGGCAGACCACAGTATCCTCTATACTAGGGCAAGTCCTTTTTCCTCACTGGACCTCAATTACTCATCTGTGAAGTGGGGATGATAACAGTACCACCCTTAAAGAATTCAAGACATATATGAGATGCTGTGTGTAGGACACTTAAACTATCATTTAAGGTAAGGGTGACATCCCCAAAATGATGGAGCATACTGAGACCCATCAGGCAAACCGTTACTTCAGAACAATAGTGCCCCTGTTGCTGCCCCAAATACTCCTCTATCAGGACTTTTAACCTCCATTTTACTTCCTTCCTGGAAGATGTGATGTGAAAGCCAGTCACAATGGTACATGCCCATAATTGCAGCTACTCAGGAGGCTGAGACCAGAGAATGACAAATTTGAGGCCAGTCTGGGCAAATTAGCAAGACTGTTCCTCAAAACAAAAAATGAGTTGGGTTCCAGGCACTGTGGCTCCTGCCTGTAATCCTAGCAACTGGGGAACTTGAGGCAAGAGGATGGTAAGTTCAAGGCCATCCTAGGCAATTTAGCAAGAACCTGTCTCAAAATAAAAAGTACAAAAGGACTAGGGCCAAGCACAGTGACACATGCCTGTAATCCCAGTGACTTGGGAGGTTGAGGAAGGAGGATTGTAAGTTTGAGAGCAGCCTCTACAATTTAGTGAGACCCTATCTCAAAAATAAAAAGGGCTGCTGGTGTGGCCCAGCAGTAGAGCACCCCTGGATTCAATCCTTAGTACTTGCAAAAAAAAAAGTATCTGATGATAATCATGAGAGTTTGTGAGCTAGACCCTAAGTATTTCACAGGTACCCTCTTGCCTTGTGCCACAACTTCTCTGTGAACAGAGGAGAACTCAGAGGTATAGAAATGGCCTTGCTAAGTTGCCTAAGATCACACAGCCCAGTCCACAGGCCACAGGAACCAAAGCTCTTAACCTCTGAAGCAGGATGGCCTTTTGCCAGGGTGGAAAGGCAGTACTGCAG
The DNA here is from genome assembly GCF_902686455.1 of Sciurus vulgaris. Taxonomy (NCBI): domain Eukaryota; kingdom Metazoa; phylum Chordata; class Mammalia; order Rodentia; family Sciuridae; genus Sciurus; species Sciurus vulgaris. The sequence continues at coordinate 115,302,081 of NC_136470.1, read as the reverse complement.
CAGTAATCATGGTGATAAGAACTTCCCCTGACTGGGCAATGGTAGACAGTAGACCCTGTCACATGTCCTTTTCTCTGGCCCTACAGGGTTTAACTTCAGGTGGACAGTGCATTCTCCTTGGGTGGGGGTGCCCCTGCTCTTAACATCCTCCTCCTCTTACAGGTACCAATTAATGCAGCGATGCTGGGAAGTGGACCCGGCAGTACGACCTACTTTTGGAGCACTAGTGATGGAAGTAGAACAGATAGTGTCCTCACTACTTGGGGACCACTATGTGCAACTGTCTGCAGCCTATGTGAACCTGAGCCCCAGTGCCTTGGATGAGGTGAATGTACTTCCAGAACAGCTACAGTCCCCACCTGTGCACAGGAGCATGTTGAGGCCCCGGCCCCTCTCAGAACTGCCTCTGCCCACTTGACCTAAGCCCTGGGCAGTCCTATGGGGGCTGGACCTGCTTGGCAGCTTTGAACCTAATCGCAATGGATTAGGCCTCTGGGCCATTCCAGGCCAGAGAGCATTGAACCTCCACCTGTCCCTCCCCTTTAACCTTCCAAGGCCATAGAAGAGGAACAGGACACATTAGGTCCCTCCCTCCACAGTGTGAGCCAGTGAGGGAGATCCTTCTATAAGCCTGTATTTATGGAGCGCCTGTTATATACTCTGCCTGCTGGGCACATAGAACTCAGCAGTGACCACAGAGACACTGATCCTTGAAGTAAAAAAATAAATGCATATCACATATAATATGGTAAATACTGTGAATGAAAAATAGGAGACTGCTATGAGGGAGTAGAGGACTGCTTTAGATAGAGGTGAGAGAAGTTACCTAGGAAGTGACATTTTTGCTGAGGCCTTATCAGGTGGGAAATATCAGAAGCAGATTTGGGGGAAAAGAGTTTTGGGTAAAGTAAGTAGCACACACAAAGGCCCTGTAACTTAGGGCTTGGTCAGCCAGAAGGCTCCAGAATACTGGAGACTAAGCAATCACTGAGGGCTAAACAAGGCCCAGATCAGATTATTGGAAACTATTAGATGAACCAAGGGGTTGAGTTGAATACACAAGTATGCAGCAGCTAGTATGGTTTCTTCCATGGCTCGGGTTGCCTGCCCCCATGCCCAGCACTTCTCTAAGTCCCCCTTCTACATCTGCAGCACAACCTACCACATACATACACACAGTCAGGACATGGAGACTTGCCTACTCCCCAAACCTGCCAGTATTTTGCTAGCAAACTTGAGAAAGAGGAACCAGCAGAGAGGCCTGGGCTCTACACTATCAAGGAGCCAACTTTGAAGCACAAACTGCCCAAGCTATTTATACTCCTCAAGGCCACTGCACAATAGCCACTAGAGGGGCATGTTCCTCTAGAAGGAGAAGTTCCTGCTCCTCCTCCATGCTCTGACTGCTGAACAGACAGCTGGGTCCAGCTGCAGGGAGCTAGGGTGCCAGGGTGCCTGGGCTCAGTATATAGATCACATTAATTCTCCCTTGCTCAGGACCCCTAGATCACCCTAATGGGGGCTGGCTCCCTCTCCTCTGCACTCCCAGCTTTGTGCCCTGTCACACATGGAGCCCTGGTTTGGAGCAAGATCTCCCTGCTAAGTTCTGGTCCTTGAGACAAGAACCTTAGGCCAGAGAAAGGCTCAGCCCTAGGGACCTGAAGGACCCTGAGGATAGGTGCATAAGGTATAAAAGAGGACTCTTCTGCTGGAGTGCAGGGGCCCAAAAATGAGAGACCTGTGAGCTGAGGGAGGGTGGAGATAGTCTCTGCCTATTTATAGCTATACGTCTGATGCCTCTCAGTGCAGGCATAAAAAAGGTTGTGGCCTTGCATGCTTGGTCACTGACTTTGTGTGTGTGTGTGTGCGTGTGTGAGAGTGATAGTTGCCTTACTCAAGGCTGGGAGAGAAGCAAATGGAGCAGCCCCACAGCTGTATCCCTCTAACAGTTGGAAAGGACTGTCTCCATCCCTCCAGCTTGCAGTCCTTACTTCTTAACTCCATCGTGAGGATCTAAGGATCTACTCAAAATTCTAAACCCTGGGTTGTGGGGTAGGGGCTTCTTACCCACTACTCACAAGACAAGGACTCAGAGAGGTAGGGGTCTCTGGACAGGAGAGGAATTTAGCATGGAAAGGGGACCTAGACAAGAAAGCAGGAAGAGAGCTTAAGGGGTGTCAGATTTTTTGCACAGCCACATGTGGGGCTTGGGGCCTGTTTCTGAGCTAAGAGTTTCCAGGGCCAGAATTCTCCAGGGAGGGGGTACCAGTTAAATAGGTGCTTATGGTACTGGATTATATAGCACAGCTGCCCCCACTCCCAACTTCTGTAGCCCCCAAGCTCACTCCATTTTTAGGGTCACCTGATAGTTGCAAGCCCATCCACAATGTCATGAGCTAAGAACTATTTTAGGGTTTCAAATTGGTGACTGGGCTATTGGTGACAGGGAGGACAGGTAGAGTGGGTCAGCTCTAGGTCTCCAGGTGGGCTAGGGGGTCCAGCAGACTTCTGAGTGGCCTCCAGGACTGGGATAGACTGAGCTGTCTCTCCCGTGGGGAAGGCTTGAGTAGTGGTTCCAGAATGGCAGGTGGTCAGTACAAGGGGAAGGTTGCTAGTGGCCCTAGGTTTGCCAACAGGTTAGGACGGGTAAGAAGTGATTTCTTCCAGGGCTCTGGGAATCCAGCCTTTCCACAAAGAGCTAGTACCAACCCCTCTGCCTCATCTCTCTCTATAGCAGCCTAGTGGGGCTGGGGGAGCCAGGGTGGGAGCTGGGGCTGAGGAAGCAGCAGATGACTCACAACTTCCTGATTGCCCATCGGTGTCACTGTTGTCTGACACCTGGAGAGCATGCACAGGACAGACTGACCTGCTTTGATGGAGAACCATTAATTTGGCCTGAGATTCCCATTATGCCTCAGCCCCAGTCTGTCAAGGAATTTTCCCAAGGACCCAAAAGTTCTCTGGGCATGACACCTGAGGCCAGGTACAGTCCCACTTCAAGCCCATTCACATCTCTGTGGGCTGGTCCTGTTTTAAACTCAGGTGGAGGTAGTCAAAAGAAGTTGATGACTCCTTGGTGGAGCTCAGCATGGGCAGAGGCAGGGGGATCAGTGAGCACCAGAGCTCCCTATGCCAAGGACACCCTCACCTCTCCTGTCTGCTCCCTTTCAGGTTGGTTTAGCCACTTGCACACTCTTGTGACCTGTCATGGTCAGGGCATTTGTGATTTGAGATGCATCAGGAAAGGCGGCATGAAGGAGTGGGGTTTGAAGTGGCTGAGATCATAGAATCCTACCAACTCTGAAGAAAGTGCTCTCACCCTTATGAGTCCCTCCTTGGATGTTGTAGCCTGGACTTGGAGAATTAGAGGGTCCAAAGAAGTTGACTCCACCCCTGGGCTCCACAGAAGTGACAGATTCAGCAAAGCATGTGTCCTGCTGACAAGTACCTCCAAGTCAGGGACCCCACTCTTCAAAGAGCAAAACAAATATTTTTGTTCAGCTCTAGTCACCCTGCCAACATGAACTTGTGCCCTGATCTTTCTGACCCATTCATCTGTTCCTATACCATCTACTGGGCCAGGGTCCTGTATGCTCCCTGATGGAGGGTTGTTCCTTTCATATTCCCTCTGCTGATGTGTTGGAGGGTCTCTTCCCAGCCAACATGAAGCTATGTGTGCTTTTGGCAGAACTTCTTCACCTTCCCTTTGTTGAGTCCTGGGAGGGGGGCTGCTCCCAAGGGGGTGAGGAGCTCACCTAACCAGTGTGGGTAGCAGTCAGGGAGACTGTGCTGTTGCCCTCCCTCTGGACTGGTGCAGCTGGCCATCTTTCACAGAGTTACGTAAGCTTGAGTCAATTGGGGCTCAGAGCGGTTCATTGTAGGCTATTTTTAAGCTGCAACACATCACAGCAGAGGGGTCACTGCACTGCCAGCTTGCAGGGAAGGTTGTTTAAACATCTGTTATTTAAATTTGCCTATGCCTTAGAGCTCAGAAGCTGTATCCTCCTGTCACTAGTAGGTTCTGCCTTCTTTATCCCAGTTAGGATTGGATTATGCCCCTTCATCCTGCCATAGGTTCCCCTAGGAATGGGATTCTCTGCCTGTAGCTGTCTTCCTCTGGGTCAGACAGGGAGCCATGGGAGCAAGAGGAGTCACCTCCTTTACAACATAGTTTTACCTCCATGGAATGGGTATATCCTGACCAGGGGAAACTTCAGGGAAGCAGATCATCTGGCTCCTGGGTAGCTCCTAGGAGAGGGGTTAGGAGAGGAAGACACAAAGTGCTGGGCATAGACTGAGAGTGCCTCCCTTCCTCCTTGGGGCCTCAGTTTACTGAGTACTGAGAAAGGGTTGGATCACAAAATTCTTTTGGATTTTTTCAGAATCCTGCCTTTATCTAGGTTGTGCTCCTGACTGGAATGCTTCCCTCTTCAGGAGCACAAGGTCTGATTATAAGCCCGGATGAACTTCCGGGGAAATAGCTCTCACTTTCTGATCCATTATGAAGTGAATGGCTACACTAGGAACCCTTAAAAATTCCTTCTGATCCTAATGTCCAGAGTCTTCTCATGGCACAGAGAATGGATGGGAGGTGGACTGGAAAGGTGCAGAATAGGAGACTTAATAGAGCTATCTTCCTCCTGGGAGCCAGAAACAGGTCTGTATTGGAGAAGCAAGCCTAGTTGACCCAGTAGGCTGTACAGCTCCTGGTAGAAATAATCTTCTGTCCCCATACTACCCCACCCCAGATTGAACCCAGGTCCTCACTTGTGTGAGGCAAGCATTCAACCACTAAGCAACATCCCTGACCCTCTTTTTTTTGGTGTGTTTTATTTTGGAGAGTCTTGCTAAGTTGCCTAGACTGCTCTCCAACTTGTGATCTTCCTTCCTGAGAAGCTGGGATTAGAGGCATGTGCTACTGTGGCTGGCTGTGCCTCTTCCTTGATGCCTTTCCTGGTGCCTCTTCACATCCCCCAAGGCCTTCTAAGTGACAAGATTTCAGCTTGATCCACAGGAGAGAATGGTTTTCTGTAGGGACTCAACTCTCTCCCTAGGGGTTGGGGCCTTCCCCCAAGCCTGTCCGGAGGGATAGGTGAAGTGTAAGGGGGAAGGCAATGTCAGCACTCCCCTCACAGGAGAGACTCCATCCTGCCTTTCCCTCAAACTGATTTCCTTCCAGCAACTCTTGCCACCCCTTCTGCACCCCACGGACCCTCAATCTGGGGAATGGGCTCAGCCTGGGGGAGGGGCTCTAGGTTGCCATGGCAACACATGGCCCTCCTCATTTCCCAGAATCAGAAATAGAATTGGAAGTCCTTCTTCCTGGTGAGAGACTATTTAAAAACAAGTGGGGGGAGGGTACAGGGATACCTTCCTTAGGGGCCTGGACTGGGAGTGTCTACCTGCCCTGCTGCTCCTCCCCTTAGCTGAATGAGATGGGAATGGGCTTTGGCCAGTCAAGAATTCTAAGTACAAGGACTCATCCTGGCCTCAAGGGATGTACACCTGGCCTGTACTCAATACCACAAGGTTCCTGGGAGGGCACTGGCTTAGTGGCACCATCAAGGAATATACCCCTCTAACACCTGAGCTACCTGCAAAATTATCTGGAGGAGCAGATCCATGAAAGACACAACTCAGATCTGGGGCTTGGGGCTGTAGCACCCAGAAGGCAGGCATGTAAGCTCCCCTCCAGCAGGACTCATGTCTGTGTGGCTTTGGCATGGCACCCAGTCATCGCATAGCTTCCTATAGAATGGGTCTAGAGCCTCATGGCCTAGCTGCAGATTCTCACTTTTCTATACACCACCTAACACAGGCCTCTCTCTCCTTTCTGGTCTTTGATTTCCTTATCTGTAATAATGGTACAATAGTACCAAGCTCATTGAATTACTGTAAGGCTGGGTTACGTGTTCTCTGCATTGCACTGGTCCAGAAGGAGGATCTTCTCAATCAAACTACATAAAATTCATTTTTCCTTTTTGTATTGTTTGCTTATTTCTTATGTGGGTGAGCAGCCAAATCTGGACAGCCAGAATTCAGGCAGATTCCCTCTCTTGGTTGCCAGTGACTATGTCAGTCATTATTATTGTTATAAGCTGTGTTTCCTTCCCAGATGGAATCTTTTCTCTTCTGGCTGCTTCCTTTGGGCCTTCCTTTTTGGATCTTTAGCTGACTCTACTCTATTACTCCAAGAGACCCCTGGCCAGGTACTCATAAAGGACTCCAACCTTGGAAAAGGAGGGTTATGCCTCACTTCTGCAGAGGTAGGGGATAGCTCAGTGGTCAGAATGGCAGGGGTCTCTTGGGGCATCCCTCTATGTTTCCCCAGCCCTCTCAGGCACAGCCCAGCTTTGATGCTGCACAGGCATTCTAGGCAACAGCTAGCACCAATGTCATAAAAAGATAATTCTTGCTCTAGTCAGAGATAAGCGAAGCTATAATACTCCACAAGTATGCATGTGCCCAAGTGCATGCATACACATGCACAGTACTTAGACTCTAGGTCTTCTGCCACCTTTCTGGGCCATAAATGAGGATAAGCAGTTCAGTTCCTCTGTGTCAGAACCATCTGTCTTAACTGGAGCTTGCATCCAGGGAAAGGTAAAGGGGAGGGGGCCCAGGGGGCATGAGATGTGACTGAGTCAGGCTTTGCCCATTGCCAAGTCAGGTGTGGATGCAGTAGTGCTAGCCTGGATCCCTGGTCACATAGCCTCACACACCATGGCTAACTGTAAATACTATTTTTAACCTCTGTGAAAACAAACTGCTTCAGAGGATGAACCTACAGCTGCATTCTCTACAAACCTGTTTCCTGGGTGGAACGACTGAGGCCTGAAGGGACATAGCTCTGGAAAACAGAGGGAGGAGGCCCAGAGCTCAGGACTGGGGGAGGGAGAGGATCTGCCCTGCCCCAGGTCAGAATTTCCAGACCCAGGCCAATGGCAATTGGTGGCTGGCTCTACCTAGGACTGTCCTCTGTGGCTGCATGGCAGCTCTGGGCCTGGGGGCCTCATAGAGTCCCCCTCCCAAGCCACATGCCCCTGAAGCCCAGAACCAGCATCTCACTCCTCCCTTCTTTTTTCCCCACCTAAGAAGTGGAAGGTAGAACTGGTCTATAGTTTATATTTCTTATGTATCTACTCCACGTCCAGGCCTATTTTCAATTTGTCCTTACAGTACACACAGCTCTGTGTCCACTACTATGTGCTCAGTCCCACATCGGAGATGTCCTCACTGTGTTATTGGCACTGTGCTGTGTCCCTAACACACTTTATCTTATAAATACCACTTGGCTGGCCCTGTGGCCTAGTCCTGTGCCCTGTGCTCTGCACCCTTAATAGCCAAGGTGAAGCTGACACAATGTGACAAGAGCTAGAACATTCTGACTTGAGGATTCTGAGCAAACTCCCTACCATCACCCTTACCACCCCATCCCCACCCCAGTGGGATACTGATCCTGGGCTTCAGGGACATGTGACTCTGGGGAGGGGGCTCTATGAGGCACAGGCAGAGGAGAACCATCTGGAGCAGCAGAGACTGCCAAGGAACTGTTGTCCCTAGAGCTGGAGCTGAGGAACATACAGGAGGGGAGTTTGGGTTTGAGCCTGGGCCTCTCACCCTCTTCTGTCTCCTAGCACTAAATGGTGAAGGGGCTTTGCCATCTTCCCAAAGGGCCCAGTGCCAGGGGCTTCCTCAGAGTCTCCCCTGCCTACCTTTCTCCCCTGGTTTTACACAGGCCCCCTCTGGAGCACTGCCTTCACTCTGGAGTTGGTCTGAGCAGAGTGGTCACTCACTGGTAAGGGGAGAGGAGGCTGACCTATAGTTGGCCAACTTCACTGAGGTCCCTGGGTTTCTCTGCCTTCCAAGGTCCCTAGGGCAGGCCTCCCATTCCTCAAAGGGTGGGGCCCCTGACTTCTCACACTGTCACCTCCCAGGTCACTGGGGGCTGTGATGTGTGGGGTTGCCGTGACAATGAAGTGGGGGCAGGGCACCTAGGGCATGGAGCAGGACTATGGAAGCCACCAAGAAGGTGGGGGGCCCTGATCCATCGGGCCCCCAGGGCCACCCCTCAGCCTGCAGCCAGCAGCTGAGGGGTGGCCTCAGAGGGTCCCAGGGACCATGGATAAACTCAGGATCCCTATACTTCAAGCAGGGGTTGTCATTTTCTTCTGAGGCCACCACTGATGCAGCTTGTGGCCCAGCCTCCCAGGCCCACATCCCTGAGCCCATTCATCAGCAACTCCAGGACCCTGCTCAGGTTAGCTCCAGGTGCCGCTATATGCAGAACTCTCAGGATGCTCTGAGACTCTCCTCTACTGGCCCGTTTTCAAGTCCCATTGTAGCAGCCCAACAGCATCTTGTCATGGACGACGGGACCCTGAACCGACCAGCGTGCACACGTGTTAATGGCACCAATGATGTGACCCAGTATGGACCCTGCCGTCCCCGGCTTCAGGTGCAGGTTGGAAGGGAGGGCAAGGCTCCAGCTAAAGTCCTGATAGGCTGGGGCAAAGGTCCCTGCAACACAGACCAGATGGCCCCTTTGGGCACCAGGAAGAGTCGGTGGCTACCTTACTTTGTCTCAGCAAAGGACAGTACAGCTGAAGGCCAAGGTTCTCTTCTGGCTCCAGCACAGGCTCCAGCACAGGCTCCAGCACAGGCTCCAGCCCAAGATCAGGGACAGAGAAATGACCCAGGTTCGGTTCAGGCTCCTGCCCCAGCTAAAACTTCTTCTTTGCTGTCACTGACTCCTTCAACTCCAGCTCAGGCTACAAATCCAGTTCTGGATGCGACCCCAAAGCCTGCAGCAGCTGAACCTTATACCTATACCCTTGATCACTTGACTAACAACATTGCAGTCACCAAAGACTTATCTCAAGACCTCCTCCTCAGGAGGTGTGGCAATCAGTGGTCAATCCTCTTGGAATCTTCTAAAACTGCCCCATCCTGCCAGGACAAAGTCCAACTTAAAGCGGAGCTTCCTACTGCAGCACCTACTTCAGAAGTGTTCCCAGACCATGCCCAGGAGCACAAGATTGCCAGAAGGCAGGTGCCACCTGAGCAACCTGAAAACCCAGTGGAGAAACCCATAGTCTATACCTCCAGGCCAGGCAGCCCAAAACCATGTCCAGAGCCCCCAGCTACCCCCAGTTTCAAGAAGAGAAACCAGGATGTCAGCAGCTCTCAGCCTGACAAGCAGCCCCCGAATGTTTGCAACAACTGCTCCTGTGTGCCACAGTCTGCATACCAAGTAAACTGCCACAAGCAGTCCACACCCCAACTTCCCAGGGAAGCCATGCACATCCCTGCTTCTAGTGTCCCGACCTGCAAGCTCCAGGAAGCTGTGGAAGACCAAGTGCTGGTGTTCGATATGGCCACAGGCAACACCAGGGTAGGGCTACTGTGCCATGATCCTATGGGCTCACGGGCAGTGCTGGTGGGCCTTGTGCCCAGTCATCCATCCCTCTATGTCCCTGAAAATATACTATCCACCCGGTCATTGGTCAGACCCAACCTCTCCCCTACCAGCAATCACTCCAGCTTCTGGTCCACCACACCCATGCTGTCCAGCCCTGTACCCTCCAGCCTCTCATCTGGCAGCTACCGAGAGGTGGCCCTGGTTCCCAAGGAGGCCAGGCTCAATCTGGAGTCACGGGACTCTCCTGGAATTGAGACACCTGTGAGAGTTGGGATATTCACTGGGCCTGTTCCACTGGAGACACCGCTCCAATTTGGTGAGAGGATACGGCCCCATGTTCCTGATCCTGGCTGGTCCAAACCTGATGCTGAAAAAAATGAACCTAGTCATACCATCTGGATGTTAGAGTCCTCCAGGATGCCAGATACCTCCGTGATCCAGACCAAGAAACTGCAGTGGATGAACTCAGAGCCTGCTTCATCTGTCGACATGCAGGTGGTGCCCAAACCTCTACTCCAAGAGGATGTAGGCAGCCATCCAGAGAAAGAAGTCATTACTGCTCATCCTGATAAACCTCAGACCAAAGATGCTGGGCAGGTCCCCCTCACTGGTCAGAGCTTCCTCAATGGGCAGAACCTCCTTGCAAGGCAGCTACCTATAGCTGAGGAGAGTTCTCAACTTGGTCAGCCTCCCTCTTCTAAGCAGCTCTCCATTACTGGTCAGCTTCCTTTCACTGGGCAGAACCCTCTTATCAATCAGTTTTCTCTCACTGGGCAGGTACCTTTCACCAGGAAGCCCCCTACCACCACCAAAGATCCCACCCTCCCAAAAGGACCCCTCACCTCTGGAGAGACTTGCCAGGTCTCTACCCAGGAAAGTGAGCCCTTGGACCTGCCTACCCATGTAGAGGTACTTCGAGTGCCCTTGGTCCCAGAAGAAAACTGTAGCTTTAGGAATAGAGAGATGGTTGGTATTGGTAGTGCTCAAAGCCCCAGTATGCATCAGCTCTCATCGTGGCAACCTGGCAGCTCCCCCAGGGGCCATGAGGAACACCTTTCTCTGATTGCATTTACCACACCTGGCACTGGCTGTAAAGTCTTGCCTGTGGCCATGGTGGACACTGAATCCCAGAGTGGGAACCAGTTCAAGCTGACAGCTGAGGACATTACACACTCATCAGTGGTCACACACCTTGGCCTGCTCCGTGGGGCCTGCTATGAGCTGGTGTCTACCATGGATGCTCTGTCTGGGCGGTCACCAGTTCTCTGCCGCCACTCTTCAAGCCCCTACCAGAACATGGCAGCTGTAGTGATTGATACAGGCACAGGATTCACCAAATGTGGTTTGGCTGGTGAGGACCATGTCCTCAGTGTGGTACCTTCACAAGTCCAGCTGCTGCAGCACCCAGCCCAGGGCCAACCCCGGTATGCAGTGCCCGAAAACCAAGAAGGCTCCTATCCTGTACTGAATAGGGGTGTGGTCTCTGATTGGGATGCACTAGAGGTGCTGTGGCAGCACCTGTTCTATTGCAGGCTAGGGGTACAGCCTGAGGAGTTGGCTGTGCTTGTGGCTGACTCCCCCATCTCACCACGCACTAACCGAGAAAAGGTGGCAGAAATACTCTTTGAACGTTTCCATGTGCCAGCCATGCAGACAGTGCATCAGGCCCTGCTGGCACTCTATGCTTATGGACGTACCACTGGGCTGGTACTGGGGAGTGGCCATGGCACCTCCTATGTGGCACCCATCCTCACTGGGGATCTGGCACCACTCGACACCTACCGGCTGGATGTGGCTGGTGCTGACCTCACTGACTACTTGGCTCAGTTGCTGCTGGCAGGTGGCCGTTCACCACTTAAGGCGGGGTTCGTCAACCAAATTAAAGAAGCTTGCTGCTATGTGGCCATGGACATGGCAACTGAGATGGCCCGCACCCAGACACAAGCCCAGGTGGACTTTGTGCTCCCAGACAAGCAGATTATCACACTGGGTTCTGAGCGCTTCTGTTGCCCCGAGGCTCTCTTCCAGCCTAACCTGCTAGGTGTTAACCAGCCAGGACTTCCACAGCTGGCCCTGCTAAGCATCAGCCGACTAGAGGCCAAGCAGCAGAAGCAACTGCTGGCCAATGTGGTGCTGGATGGAGGCAGCACCCTAGTGAGTGGCTTCCCTGAGCGCTTAAGACAGGAGCTGGGCCCTGGTGCCACTGTGCTCGGCTCTCCGCACCGTGCAGTTGCTGCCTGGCTTGGGGGCTCCATCATGGCATGCCGGGACTCCTTCCAGAGCCTATGGCTCAGCCGCCGTGAGTACGAGGAGGAGGGCCCATGGGCTATCTACAAGTACCAGCTGTGAACATATAAAGTTCTGGTTCTGCTTGCTTTAAGCAATGTTGCATGTTTCAGGCATAGGGTAGGGTGGGGGAAAAGGAATTCTGGCACATGCTCAGGAATGGGGGCCTGCACTCTGGCACTCCATGGGACCTGGCAACCTGCCCTTTCTGGAGAGCCTTGAGGCCCCTTGACTGGCATTGACTGTGATCTGGCTTGACCTTCACTGTACCCCAAAGGCACCACAGAGAGTGGCTGCTGTGGGTTTTGCCCCGTTGCCCTGACGACAAGTGTAATTACCCTTGATTGCCAGCTAGTTGCCATGGCAATTTAAACATAATGTAATAACCCACACAGCCTGGTGTGAGTCATGAGGTGGGGGATGGGGGTCATCCCCCTCCCCTAACTCCAGATGAAAAGACTGCTTGCCTTCCCACATCTTGGACCCTCTTTGGGGGGCAAAAGACAGCAACATGGACAATGGTTGGAAAATTCTAAAGATGACTGAGGATATGGGCGTTGACCCTAAAGGAGGGACCTTGTCACAGTCTGACCTTCTCAGAGGAGCTGGTCTGGTACCACAGGAACCTCTTGAGTTTGAACCTTGGTTGGAGCTTTATGCTGGGTTTGGCCAGTCAGAGAATGAGGGCATGGGAGTACTGGCCTTTCATACACAGGGTAGGAAGTAGAGAGGGCCAATAAGTCCTGGATCCTAGATGGGAGGCACAATTTGAGATGGGGAGAGAGGCACTGACCTGCTCTGTAGGCTCTGTGGATTCTGAGGCTCATGTATTCTCCTGTCCCTCTGATTTGCTAGCTTTGGTGAAAGCCAGAATTTTGGACTCCTTCTTTTCCCTAGCCTCCCACTCCAGGCAACTCCTGCTTACAGGGTGCCCAGAGTACAGTTTTCAAGAGGGTTCTCCCAGAAGTCACTGGGCAATGACCGTACCAACTACCTCTGCTCTTGTTTCAAATTCTGTCCTATGCTGAAAGGCTTCCTACTGTCCCTGTTGTTAGTGGGTAGCTAGAAGACATGTCTGTTGACATTGCTTGGCTCTGAATAGGGAGAATAGGAACAAAGACTGGGGTTGACCCAGTGCATGGTCCAGAGTTGAGTGAATGACAGTGGTTTTAGTATCCCCTGTCCAGAGGCCACTGCAGGTTGAAGCCAAAACATTAAACTTGTTCCTACCTTTCATGGCTAGAGGCTGAGAGACAAGCCATGTCTTCAGGTTGCTTTCTACAAATGACAAAGACTTAACCACCCTCACATATACCTGAAAGTAAGGAGCTTCCCTGGTAGGGAGCTTGGAAGCAATGATCTATGGTTGTCATAGACCGGGCCCACTCCTGGGCATGGTACAACCCCTTCCTCTGTTCTGCTCCCACAGCCTGATTTGGCCTGAGATTTGTATCAGGCAGAAAGAGAACCCACAGCTCTAGGGACTAACTACAGTATTCACATACACGTGCCAGCAAGCACTCCCAAGTGCATACAGAATACAGACACACGTGCCCCTGGACACCACTACACACACTGTGCTGTTGCCATCTCTCTCAGCATAAAAGAACACACAACACATGTGTGCACACATGCATTGCCACGTGCTCTCACTCACATGCACACAATGTGTGCACAGGGCCAAGAAGAGATGGAGTACTGCCAGCATCAGGCAAAGCTCTAGGGAGTCACCCATTCCCCTGCCTATAAATTCCCATTTCAGCTTCTTGTTGGTCCCATGCCTGGAAAGCCATGATTCTTGGGAAAGACAGAAAATGTGTATGACACTTGGGGTCAGCATGTCATGACTTGGCCACCACATACAACTCAGAGTCCCATCGTTTTAAAGATAGTGAGCAGATGGCAGGAAGGACTCAGTGCCAGGCCATTCAGTCATTCATTCTGCAGACATTAGCTGAGCATACTGAGATGATAGTCTCTGTCTTGCTCGTGCCTGGCTTGCCAGGAGATTCCTACCCAGCAGTGTTGTACATGTCGTGACAGCAACCACCCAGAATTTAGGGAGCACAGAGGTGGTGCCACAGTCTGGCCTGCAGGAGGTGAATCAAAGCTAGGGAAAGATGTTAAGGGCCCCTCAATACCCCACCTGGAGGAATATACAGTGTCCTTGGTTGAGGTAGTCATTTTCCAGGCTAGTTTTCCAACTCCAGCTCCAGACCCAATTTCCTTCACTTAGATTCTCCTGTTATCAGTCATGGATAGCCATGCAGAGGAACCTCACTCAACATTCTGCCTCTACCCCTGAGGTCAGGACCAGATGGCTTACTGGAATAGGTGGGGTGTTAGAGCCCAGCTTCAGATACTGAAAGGCTTAAAAGTCTGGCGTACAGATACTGGGATGGTCCTCAGGGCTTGTGAGGGGAATGCAGCATGTAACTGGTTCCATGTACAAAGGATGAAGATGAGGTCAAGGACTTCTTTCAAATCTTCCTAGCAGTTCTGAACTTCCTTCTTCCAAAGTCCAGGCTTCGTGGGATAACTTGGTGCCACAGTTCTCCTGTGACCCCATACCCCAGCTCAGGCCACCTACATGAGGTTGTTCATGAAGGGTTTGGGCGTGATTACACTGGGAAGAAAACAGTCCACACCATGTCATAGGTGACTTTTATAGGTTGGAAAATTCAACACCATACAAGAGGAAGCAGACTGGGCCAGCAACCCTGGCTGTTATTTCTGGGAAAGACGTCTGCCTTGTGGGTGAGGACGGTTGGCACCCTTGTTGCATTACCCTCTGACCACTTGCACATACACACACCCTTGAGTGTTTACTACTCCTAGGTAGGGGGATGCTCTAGCAATTACTCAGCTGGTTCTTCTAAGTGGATCCCGCCCTTTGGATCGGGTTTGGGGAACTGGGCAAAGCCCTGGTCCCGGAGAGACCACTGTCAAGTACTAAAGCTAAGGGACATCAGTGAAGGTCCAGGATTTAGGCTTTCCTCCAATTCCCCACTCCCTACCACCTACATTGGGCCCAGGAAGGCCCCTCCCGCCCCTCCGGCCCCTCCGGCCCCTGTTGCCGGATGGGTCTGAAGTCCAAGATCCTAAGTGAACCGCTGAGAGCCTGGCTGGGGGTCACCAGCTTCGCCCCTCCAACCCGCTAGTGCCCTCCCGCGAGTGGGATTCCAGGGTTGGGGCGGGCCCAGCTAGGAGGCCCCGCCCCCGGCCCGCCCCCGGCCCGGGGTGCGAATCCACTGCCGGCTAGCGGCTGGCGATGCTGGAGGTTCGCAAGCCCAAGCGGCTGCAGCTGGCGCCGCGTCTGCCCCGCGTGCCCCAAGCGGATTCTACCCGCCACACTCTGAGTCCTTGGCGCCCTGCTGAGCCCGCGGTTGCTTCCTCCCCGTGACAACCAGAGCTGCAGGTGCGGGTCAGGGCGGGCTGGGCCCCCGGGTGGGGGGCGTCTCCTGGACGCATGTTGGGGGCCCTGGGGGATTGTTTCCCTGACTAGAGGTTTCCAGCGCAGAGTGCGTGGGGGGCGCCGCGAGGGCTTGGGGTCCCAGCGGGGGCACAGCGCGCGGGCTCTGCAGATCTGGGGGGTGGCGTGCAGGGTCGGGTCGAAGTTCCCTATTACCTCGGACGGCTCCGGGGGTCCCGGGGGAAGCCTTTGCGGTTCCGAATTATGAAAACATTAACCCTCGAAGAATCGTGATGCCCCTTGAAGGTAGGGGCCAGGGGCTGAGCCGTCTTCCTCGCTCCCAGAGACGCTTCCAGCCCCTCCCAACTGCCCCCAGGCCCCCACCCTCGGGCTTAGCAGTCACTAATTTCCATGACAACGGAGATTTCTTTATGGGCGACACCCGAAGGGGGCTGGGCGGGGCTGCTGCGGGGTTGGGGGAGGAGGCTCCAAGCTCCTGGGGACCAGCAGCCCCCCAGCAAAGTTCCAGCTTCCAAGCCTTCGCGAGAGGACCAACCCGGGTGTGGGGGGGTCCAAAGCAAGGACCCACGTGCGCGGTGGGGGTGCCGGGCGCACATGTTCCTGCTGGGAGGTGCGGGGCTTGATGCTCACACGTGTGCCTCCCGCATGTGTGTTGCTGTGCGAGCGGGGGCGAGCTAGCAGCACTGGGGAAGGGGGTCAGGGTGGCACCATGGTGGGGAGCAGGGCCCCTGACTGTGAGTAACGGGGGAGGGGGGTGGGCAGTTTAAGCTGAGCTTCTGCCTTTCCCAACTTGAACTATCTGGCAGAGACCCTGGGCTCTTGAGACTCAACCCCCCCATCCCATCTCCCCACCACACCACCAACTGCTTTTATCTGCACACCCCAGGCAGAGCCTGCACCACCAGGTTCCTTCCTAGTGAACAGGACCCTCTGCCCTTCACCAAAACCTCTGAGTCTGTACTAGTGTAACCTGTTCTGCACCTCCCCTACCCCCTAAACCCAGGCTTTGAGCCCCCCAGAACCTTTAGAGACCTGGTGCTTTACCCTCCTCCCCTTAGTGTTGATTCCTGCCATCTCAAGTGGCTTCTGGGCCTCAATTTTCTCACTGGGAAATTAGTGTCTCCACTCTTTTCAGAGTTGGGCTGGACTCCAAGGTGGGGCGGGGTCTCCCTTTCTTGTAGATCATTTGGTGTGAACCCCCAGGTTCCCTAGGCTGGCTTTACATATCTGCTGCTGGCCCTCATCTCTAGCCCCATGCTCTGGTCTTCACTGTCAGACAGTTGGGCAGTCCTCTGCCTTGGGAGAAGGCCAGAGTCTATGACTCTCTGTTTAGAGAAATTGAGGCATGGGGCACAGAGGTGTTGTGCAATTGTTATCCTGTTTCTGGGTTGCCTACAGTGCTGTTTCTGGTCCTCCTGACTAGATCCACCAGGGGGTTGGTGACAGATGAAGCTGAACTGCAAGAGGGGCCCCGGGGAGAGGCCTGGAGAGGACAGCAAGATGGGGGTTGGGGAGCTGGCTGGGTGTGTCTAGCTCAGAGGAAGAATTGTAAAGGGAAACATCCAGGTCTTCAAGCTTCTTTTCCATTCCCTCAGTCTTGTGTCTTCAACATATTGGACTTCCTTTACCTGAGCAGCCATAAGGACAAGGAGAGTTTGGGGAACTGTCCTGGCTGGGAAACTGCAACAGCTGACCTTTTCCCCACCAGGATGCCCCAAGAATCTGGCCTTTTTGTCTGAGGGATATGGGAAAGTTCAGTCTTGAAGATCCAGATGCCAGGGGTAGCCAGGATCCAGAGGTTCATAGCACATGGCCATGGAGGCCTCAGGGTACTTCTGGGCACCTCAGGTCCTCTCAGAACCTCTTCCCTACCTTCCCTTTCCTCCTCCTGTGTCTATGTCCCTTTTACTCTGTCGCCTTCTTGCTCCTCTTTCATCACAAGTTCTGCTTTTGTCTGTGCCTTTGACCCTTCACCACCTCTTTTCTAGTCTCTCAGTTCCCCCACTTCCCTTTCTTCAATAAGGACCAGGGTTACAGAACCCATGGGGAAGGAGCTAGGTCCAAGTGTCAGGGAATTCTTGAAGAAGGAACTGGCTAACATCTCTCCCTTCCCCCTCTCCTTGTTTAAAAACTTCCATCACCATAGCAACCCTTTACTCTAGTGCCTTCCTCTGCATTTCCCCTCCTCCAACCAAAGGAAAGTAGGGCCTCCAGTGAATTCTCTTTCAGGGGTTCAAAGATTGGAGTCCCGGGTCCTAGGGTGGGGGTGGTAGTGCAGTTGGCTTTTGGTTCTGCCTGCATATTGAGGGCTGAATTTTCTGTAGGTAGCACTGGACTGCATGCCAGGAGTTGGGGAGGACCCCCCTCTTCCATATTCCCTCATTAGATGGGGAGAGTCAGCCCCAGGAACTGTTGACCGTGGCTCAACTGTACCCAGCCAGGGTAGCCCATGCCCAGGTTCCTGAAGCAGTCCTGATACCAGACCCTGTGAGGAGGTCTCTACCTAGTCTTGTGACTGAGCCTAGCTGTGAGTTAGAAAGGGCTTGGGCCTGGGCAAGTTCATTGCAGCAGGAAACCCAGCCCTATTCCCTGAGAGGGGAGGGGAAGGGGTGCCTGCAGGCTGATGTTCACAGCTGCCACTAAATTGGGAGGTGTTGCCTACAGTCTTTGGGAGACAGCTGGAGGCCTCCTGAACCCCTCCTGGCCTTCACATTTACTGCAAGCTCTAGAGCCCCACATGGTAAGGGGCCAGAACAGCAAGCAGGAAACTCCTGGTTATGGCTATGAAAGTTGGGTCCTAAAACCAAGCTGATCCCATGTAGAAGGGAAAGGACCCTGATTATGGGGCCTCTTGGCCTGTTTTTTACTTGGGCATCCAAGTGACTATTTGAGATGCAGTAGAGCCCCTGTGGAACCTATTACTAGGGTACCAAGGGAAAGAGGCTCCCTCAGGGTTCCCTGAAGCTCAATTCCCTGAGTACAATGGTCAGGTCCAGGGGAGCAGGCAGTAACTGGGGAGTACTAGGTCCTCAGACTCCCTGAGAGCCAGCTGGAGGGCAGTGGCAGCACCAGCCTCTGCACTCCCCTCAAGCTCCCTTTGGCAGCCCCAGGTACACACTGTATTTCTCCTGCAGAGAATGGAGGGAGCCAAGTCTCCAAGGAAATGGATGCTGTGGAGCTACTGTGCCTTCCATAGGCTAATGTGGGTCTGAGTTAAGGAAGAACCAGGTCTTGTGTTGTTGGAAGCAGAGCTCTCCATCGATGGGCCTAGGCAATGGTGGTAATAAATGCAAACTCCTTGGTGGCTCCTTTAGCTTTGGGGCCAGGGTCCATCTTTTTGCAAACTGATGCCAGGGGCTTGGTGCACACAACCTGCAGCCTCCCAGGGACTAGCAATGTTACTGGTAGCCTAGCCCAAGGACACTGGCTGGATTTGGGTGTCCACCTATGCAAGAAATAGGCAAAAAATGGAAAAAGGAAATATGAACTTTTTGAACAGTTTGATCAAATCTGGGAGAAGGACCTAGATTGCTTCTCCCCATCCTGCAGAAGTAGTTATAACTTATGGGAACAAAAGCAGGTGATGTACCTATGCATTTGTTAGCCTGTGGTAGGCCTGAGTGGGTAATCTCCAGCTCCTATCTTCTTTGGTACCTATCAATGTGTGTGTGTGTGTGTGTGTGTGTGTGTGTTGGGGAGCAGGGATCACAGCTCTTTATCTTCCATCTTTCAACAGGAGGAAGTTCCTCTTAATTCAGAGGGGGCCCCCAAATTCAGTCTGTTTCAGCAGTGGGTAGCAGATGGCAGAGTGGGTGGAATGGAAGGGATGAAGGTGCTAATTGGAAACATGGCCCCCCTTTCTCCTCTCTTCACCCTGGAGCCTAGTCTAGGAGCACAGTGAGTTCAATTAGATTGGTAAGGATAGTAATAATTGGCTGAGATCAGGGCAGCCATAGTAGGGGAGAGACAGATCTGTTCTTGTCCCAGCATTGAGTCTGTAGGACATGGCTCCAGGCTGATGTTGCTATAAATTTTCCTTGGTGGAGAAAGAGCCCAAGACCAGCCCTCGGTGGGCATGAGTGCATATGCATAACCAAAAGCTGGGACCCGAATCAGGCATACACAAAATCTCCCACCACACCACACTAGCAGAGACGGGAGCTGTTGGAATGGAGCTGGGCGGAGATTGGAGAAGGTACCTCAGAGAAGGGCCATTTTGCATCTGATCGTGGAGCATCAGAATTGTTTTAGACAATCTGTTGCAGAGACAACCTTAATGTTGGAAATCACAATAAGATAATTCAGCTCTGGTCTAGCACCTTGCTCATGTGAAGACTGCTCCACAGGGAAGCCAAAATGGGCAGCACCCTTGCCAATGCCCACTTTCCTACCATTGAGTAGACACAGTAGAGCTGGCAAGTCACCTGTTGTTGGACATTTAGGTAGTTGCTTCTTTTTTTAACATTATAAATAACTCTGCAGTGACAAATAAGATTCTAATGGGAGGCTCTGGGGGAAGGGCATTTTTCTCAGAGCAAACTCTAAGCAAAGCAATGGAGCTGGGATGCAGGTCCCTCACAACCCTCCTGGGAGAACTGCAGGCTGAGCTGCCATCTTTCTGCCTAGTGCAGAGCCCTCAGATTCCAGGCTGGGAGGGCAATTGCTGCCTGTTAGAGTGGATAAGGTCTAATGGAGGTCCCCTCCCCCAGATGTTATAGTGTGGAGATGGATGGCCAGCAGTGGTAGGTGGCTGTGCCTCTCTGCTCCCAGCTGTAAGAATGGGATTCCAGCCAAATGCTCCTCCTCAACAGATGTAGGAGCAGGGCTGTGACCATGGTGGTGGCAAAGACATGTAGTCAGCAATGATCTTCAAAGCCTCTCTTGTTTGCCTCTCTGGTGCTTCACTAGATGGCTTAAACTCTGACTTGAATCATGCTGACAAAATACGTTTGTATTCCCTGAGCCCAAGCAACCCAGATGAATTAGTATTGGAATTTGCTCCCTAATACCGAGGGCACGTTTGAGGGAGGACCTCCAGGGCTCTAGCCCCTAGGAATTGGGGCTGGTTTATGCCTGGGACAAGTGAGTAGCAGTCAGGTCCTGTTTGGGTCCTGGGCTTTCACTCCTGCTGTCAGAATCCTCTTGCTAAGCTGCAGCCCCCTAGAAATGGCTTCCTCCCTTTACCATTATCCTGGGGTTTTGAGTGCTTTCAGGCAGGGAAGCATGTAGGTACCGATGGCCCCAGCCACACCCTGCACACAGCAAGTGCTATTGTGTGGAGGGAGCACATACACACTCAGCAGAAGCAGAGAAGTTCCAGGGCACCCTCAGTAGAACCTGCTGTAGGCCCAGGCTCACACTGACCAGGTATCATGGAGGTTCTGGGGACAGGTCTGTGAAGGTCCTCTACCTCTGAACAAGGACTGAAAGTATCTTTTCCTCTGGGTGCTAGAACCAGCCACCCAGCACAACAGATGAAGACTGAATCACTGGCCGGGCATGGTGGTGCACGCCTATAATCCCAGTGGCTTGGGACGCTGAGACAGGAGGATTGCGAGTTCAAAACCAGCTTCAGCAAAAGTGAGATGCTAAGCAACTCAGTGAGACCCTATCTCTAAATAAAATACAAAATAGGACTGGCTCAGTGGTTGAGTGCCTCTGAGTTCAATCCCTGGTAACAAAACAAAACAAAACAAAAGATTGGGCCATAACTGACAGTTGCAGACCTGAGGGGCACCATACCCCAGGTTCAAGAGCACCTGAAATGTACTAAGCCAGTTATATCTGGTCTGGGGCCTCATTTCTGGACCTGATGCCGGGTCCCTAGAGGCCCAGCAGTGTAGTAAGTGCTAGGCAGCTTTGTCCTGCTTTTGCTCACCATTACCCCTGAATATGTCCTGACCAATCCTTCCCCTCCAAGCCTAGCCAAATTCTGCCTTTCCACCCAGATGGAGCTTCTCCCTCAGAAGAGTAACCAAAGCACTGTGCCTGAATGCAATACTTACTAAAGCAATCAAGGCCATCAGAGTAAAAATTCTAACAGAAAACAATAAAAAGTGTTACTGTTGATTGTCCTACTCCTTCAATATCTAATTCTTGCCTCAAAGAGAACTCTTATTTCCTTTGGTGTCCTTCCAAAGTTCTTTTTTGGTATCCTTCCCAATTTTGAAGAGGTTTGTGAAAGTATACCAGTATGAACTTTAAAATATTTACCTAAATAGCAGCACCCTTTACCCATCATTCTCTCCCTTTTTTACTGGACAACTGTCCTACAGCAGCACACTATTCTTAATAGGTACCAAGTGTTCTTCAGTGTGGATGGCTCCCAGTTTTATTAACACTTTTTTATTGTGAAGTATAATAAAAATCTAGGAATATGCTCCAAGCATGTACATCTTTACAAATTATTATAAAGCACAAACCTGTGTAACTACTACTAAGGTTCAGAAACAAGCCCTCTACCTGGCTGTGGTGGCACATGCTTGTAATCCAAGATACTCAGGAGGCTGAGGCGTGATGATTACAAATTTGAGGACAGCCTGGACAAGACCCTGTCTCAAAAAATGAGGGCTGGGAAAGTAGTTTAGTGATAGTATGCCCTGGGTTCAATCCCCAGCACCACATGCACGAAAGAAGTCTCAACATGTCCTGACTCAGTCACCATCCCTCCTTTCTCTTAGAAGGAACCATTATCTGATTCAAAGGTGCTTATTTTCTAGCTTTTCATTATAGTGCATTTGTATCCCTGAACAGTATGAATTGTTTTTGAGCTCTGTGGCAATAGAATCATACTGTGCATATTCTTTTGTACCCTTTCTCACTCAGCACTATAAGATTTACTGGTTCCAAATAGCTGTAGCTCCTTTATTTTCACTGCAGTATAATGTTCCATTATGTGACTTTACAACAATATATCCTGCTCGTGGTGGATATTTGAGCTGTTTCCAGTTTTTGGCAATTATGAATATGGCTGCTTTGAGCATTCTGTACAAGTGTTCTGCACAAATGTATGTGTTTGTGTAGGGCAGATGTTTATGAGTATTTCAGACATGTTTGTTTGACCAAACTGTTTTTTGAAGGAGAGAGTTGCCCTCTACCAGCAGTGCTCATGTTGTCTACATCTTTGCCAACATTTGCTATCTCTAGATCTTCAGAGATGAATATCTGGTGAATGGGTGGTTATAGTCCCTTCATCAGTAAAATGGCTAAAATTGATTTTTATTTATTATTTTTTGTGGTATGGGGATTAAATCTGGTGGCACCCTACTACTGAGCTACATCCATTGCTCTTTTTTTTATTAATTTTTTTTTCAATACTAGGAATCAAACCCAAGGCCTTGCACATGCCAGGCAAGCACTCTGTCAGTAAGCTAGTTCTTATTTTTTATTTTGAGACAGGATCTAAGTTGCCCAGGCTGGCCTTGAACTTGTAATTCTCCTGTCTCAAACTCCCAAATAGCTAGAATTACAGGTGGGTGCCACCTGCTTACTAAAATAGCTAAAATTTAAAGAAATTGTTTGATAAGTCTTCTCAAGTGTATATTATGTAAAACTATTCCCTGATATATCAGTATAATACATTTATAGTTCTGGCAGTCAAACTGAGTGACTGGATATATGGCCAGAAAACAGGGTATGTCTCAGCCTGCTTACCCTTGAACCCCTTCTGGTGCCCTGGCTTGGTCTGAGCTGGGTTGGGGTCTCTCAAAGGCAGATCCCATGTGGGAGAAGTGGAGAGTGGTATAGCTGAGCTAGATCCCAATCCTGCCCACAGCTTAGAGCCTGGCAATGCCGTTTGGGTGTGTGACTCTGGGCGACAAGAAGAACTATAATCAGCCATCGGAGGTGACTGACAGATATGATTTGGGACAGGTCATCAAGACGTGAGTGCTGGTCCTGATGGGCAAAGATGGGTGGGTGGGCAAACAGAGGGGGAGTGGAGTGTACCCTACACTAAGGCCAGGACTGAGTGGAGGACCTGCCTACTACAGCGAGGAGTTCTGTGAAATCTTTCGGGCCAAGGACAAGAACACAGGCAAGCTGCACACCTGCAAGAAGTTTCAGAAGCGGGATGGCCGCAAGGTGCGGAAGGCAGCCAAGAATGAGATTGGCATCCTTAAGATGTGAGTTGAGGCCTGGGGGTAGGGTGGGATAGGAGATAAGAGGGAAGGGCTTAGAGGGAAGGTAGACTCAGGCAGTACCAGCCTCTGGCCAGTCAGTGCCCTGTGGCTGCTACAGTGACCAGGGCCTCTCCCAAGGTTTCACCCAGTTCTAACTACTGACTTTTCCCTTTCACCAGGGTGAAGCATCCCAACATCCTGCAACTGGTAGATGTATTTGTGACCCGCAAAGAATACTTCATCTTCCTGGAGCTGTGAGTGTGGGTCTGGAGTCCCAGGATTCCCTAATCCCCAGGGCCTTTATTTGTCCTACCCTTAGCAACTAAGGAAAGATCCCTTTCTGAACCCTTGGGGTTCTAAGTCCCTCTGCCTTGCCCAGTCAGCCACTTGGTGAAGGGAGACCTCCCAAACACTCCTGCCCCATCCCTAATCTTGTGCACGCCGGGCTCAGGGGCTGGTGTCCCTCAGGGCCACGGGGAGGGAGGTGTTTGACTGGATCCTGGACCAGGGCTACTACTCGGAACGAGACACGAGCAACGTGGTGCGGCAGGTCCTGGAGGCTGTGGCCTACTTGCACTCACTCAAGATTGTGCACAGGAACCTCAAGGTGAGATAAGGTCCAGAATCACTGGGTCAGTTGGCAGCCAGGCTGGGGCCAGAGTGGAATGGAAAGCATTTGGGGGCATTGGTTCAGACTTTGAAGCCCTCATGGTATCTTCTTCTGCCCACCCATATGACATATGTGGCTGGAGCAGCTGGAGAACCTGGTTTATTACAACCGACTGAAGAACTCAAAGATTGTCATCAGTGACTTCCACCTGGCTAAGCTAGAGAATGGCCTCATCAAGGAGCCCTGTGGGACCCCTGAGTATCTAGGCAAGCAGGGATGGGGCAAGGGCAGGTTCGGGGGCGGGGTCAACCTTTAGGGAATCACTTTGGGTAGGGGGATGTCCGTATTCCAGGTAGTGGTTGTGGATGGTACTGCACTTGGCCAGGCCTGATACTGACTAGCATTTGGATACTGTGTTTGTAGCCCCGGAGGTGGTAGGCCGGCAACGGTATGGACGCCCTGTGGACTGCTGGGCCATTGGTGTCATCATGTATATCCTGTGAGTGGATAGGTAGACAAGCAGGCTTGTAGCTGGGTGGGGTGAAGGCCTTGTCTGGCTATCTTGGGTGACTCTGCTCCCATGCAGGCTTTCAGGTAACCCCCCCTTCTATGAGGAGGTAGAAGAAGACGACTATGAGAACCATGACAAGAATCTGTTCCGAAAGATCCTGGCTGGCGACTATGAGTTTGACTCTCCATACTGGGATGATATTTCTCAGGCAGGTGAGGAGGTGCTCAGTATGTGGGTAGAGTATAGGGCAGTGGGAAGGGAGGCGCTGCTCTCAGCTTCTCTGCTGGATTCTGCTCCTGCCTCCCAGCCCATTTATCACCTCTAGACATGGGTGCCCATGCGTAGCTCCTCCCTGGCTTTGTCCCCAGCCAAAGACCTGGTCACAAGGCTGATGGAGGTGGAGCAAGACCAGCGGATCACTGCAGAAGAGGCTATCTCCCATGAATGGTGAGCAAGGCCCAGGGGAGAACTGCAGGAGGAGAGGCCAGGGTTCTCTTGACCTCTATTCCTCTCACACCTAAATGCCCCCATCCCTGAGGCCTTGGCCAGAGCTCTGGCCAACCCACTGGCTTTGCTTGTTAGTCTTGGATCCTATAGTGGGAGGGCTGGACAGAATCTCCCCAAAGGCCCATATCCCTCAGATCCAGATGTACTCGTACCCTTCCCAGGATTTCTGGCAATGCTGCTTCTGATAAAAATATCAAGGATGGTGTCTGTGCCCAGATTGAAAAGAACTTTGCCAGGGCCAAGTGGAAGGTAAGTTTTGATGATTTTTTTTCTTGGCCCAGTCCTAAGTTCTCCTTCTGATACCAGTTTCTTGCCCACACCATACCTCTGCAACCATACACAAGCTTTCCTAAGGTCGTTATGAATGACTGTCATTACCTTAAGAAGGAGTACTGAGCAGCTGGCCTTAGGTGGTCAGAGGCAGCTGAGGCACCATGGAATGGGCTGGCTTTGGCAATTGCCAAGGAATGGATCCAGCCAGCCTCACCCTGAGCTTCTCTCCACTGTCCTTTCAGAAAGCTGTCCGAGTGACCACCCTCATGAAACGGCTCCGGGCACCAGAGCAGTCTGGCACAGCTGCAGCCCAGTCTGGCTCAGCCACAGACACTGCCACTCCTGGGGCTGCAGGTGGAGCTGCAGCTGCAGTTGCAAGTGGATCTGCCACAGCGGGTGATGCTGCATGTGCTACAAAGAGTGAAAATGTGGCCTCTGCAGACCGTAGTGCCACCCCAGCCACAGATGGCAGCACTACCCCAGCCACTGATGGCAGCGTCACCCCAGCCACTGATGGGAGCATCACCCCAGCCACTGATGGAAGTGTCACCCCAGCCACTGACAGGAGTGCTACTCCAGCCACTGATGGGAGAGCCACACCAGCCACAGAAGAGAGCATGGTGCCCACCACCCAAAGCAGTGCCATACCAGCTGCCAAGGCAGCTGCCACCCCTGAGCCGGCTATGGCCCAGCCGGACAGCACATCCCTAGAGGGTGCCACAGGCCAGGCTCTACCCTCTAGTAAAGAAGGAGCTACTGGCTATGCCCAGGAGTCTCCAAGGGAGGAGACCAGCTGAGTGGGCAGCCTGGTGGGGAATGGGGGGCGGGCAGGAGGGTGGGAGAGTGAATGAGGGGCTTTTCATTGTACATAGAGTCACTGGCATGATGCCCTTGCTCCCCAAGCCCCCCATCCCAGTGGGGCATTCCTGGGGGCCACCGGAGAACAGTCTTATCTCCTGTGTGTATGTGTGAGTGGTGGGCAGGCCAAAGGCAGGGTCAGCCCCAACCCCTGCATGGATTCCTTGTGGCTTTTCTGTCTTTTGCTACCTTCACTAATTTCTGTTCCTTATGGGATGCTGCGCTAGGGATACTCAGGGGGGCCCTGCTCTTTGTCCTTCCCTTCCTGCCTCATCATTCACCCGGGCAGGCCCTGCAGGTCCCATATTTTCCCAGGCCCTAAATTGGGTGGCCTTGCCCTGAGAGCTGGTCCTCCAGCGAGGCCCTGTCAGTGGTGTTAGGCTCCTGCATGTGAAGGTGTGTACCTGTGGTATGTGGGCTGCTTTAGGAGTAGAACTGGCTGGTATACAAAAATCTAGGGCAGTTTGCTTTAAATCAAGACTGGTCATGTGCTGGCTAGGGGCACTGAATGCTAGCTGTGGGGGTCCTTGGAAGTAGGAGAGAATGAATAAGAGGGTAGAAGCTTCCATCTTTGTCCCTGGGAAGGTCCTCCTAAGAGCCTTGTGTTATTTCTTGCCCTTTTGATTCCTGCAGTGGGTTGCCCTGTACCCTGGGCCTCTAAGGGAAAGAAGCAATTAGGATGTGGCAATGAGACCTGGGAGAGCATAGTACAGGACCAACATCCAGTGCCCCAGCCAAGCTGGATCCTTTCCCTGGACCAAACAGGGAGGGCTGATGTCTCTATTCTCTTCCTAGATGTTAACTGCACAGGCTCAGCCCTTAAGTCTTCTCTATCCCAAGGGGGCTGCTGATTGGTGGTACCCCTTAGTCTGATTTGGGGGGGTTGCCTTTCACAGGGGTGGATTTTCTGTTCTCAGTTTAACAACATGGAGAGGATCTTCCTCTGATTCTACTGCTTGCTTCTATCAGAGGCCCAGGGGCCTCTGAGCCATGTCAAGTTGCTTTTGCTGGGATGAGGAAGTATAAGAATCCCTATTTACCTGAGGGAGGTTGCTGACAGGTGCCCTTTGTCAGACCCTACCACAGACTGGACAGGCAACCATACTGGTCCTCGCCCTTGCTTGGCATTTTGTGGTGGTGCTGCCCTTCTCCCTGCATGCCTGTGGGTCTGCTCTGGTACATGAAGGTTGGTGGGCTAACTGTGTGCCTGCTGAACCTGGCAAATAAACATCACCCTGCAAAGCCTCTGACCACCCTCTTGCCTTTGCTTCCTCTGTCCTACCAAGGAAGAGTCCCTGGAAGGCAATGGGGAGGGGAGAGGCTGGGAGAAGGTTCACAGGTAGTAGCTGATGCTCTGGATTGCTTGAGATGAGAGTGAAGATCACTCTCACCAGTGTGATCCTCGAAGGTGGTGGTGGGTGTCCTCTAGAAATCCACGTGGATGTTGCATCCTGTAGGTATTGGCCCAGGAATACGTCTTGGGCTGAGAGCTCAAGTGAGGGCTGCTGTTCTCACTTCTGTTGATTAAAGGAGCCTTTGACTTAACTTGGGTATGGAGCCAGAACCCATCCAGGCCAACCACCACAGCAAGCGACCTTGGTGGGTTTTCCTTTGTTGGGGAGAAGATGTAGGATGAGCATTACACCAAGGTTTGGTGCTGTGCATCGATTCCTACTTCCTGTGAACACCTGTGCTTTCCACATAGGCCCAATGGGATTTTACTCTGTAGTATCTTCAGCTTATAAAATGGGGTTCTGCACAAGGTTTCTTATGGGGAGAGGGAGTAACCCTGTAAAAATGGTGTGAAGATCCCAAAGGAATCTTGCTCCAGCCCAGAAGGGCCTCAGTGAACTCACCAGGGTTGCTGCTTTCTCAGGGAGGATCTCAAAGATAACTTATCTGCTGTGGGAATAATAAAAAGGGTTGTTAGTTCCTGGTTTTCGAAGCATCTGTGCCTCCAAAATTGCAACCCTAATATATTCCCTGGCTTGATGAGTCCTGGGAGCTGAGAGCTAAATTAGGGTATTGGTCCTAGTATCTCCAAACTCAGGGATCATTAGATCTTACTTGGATAAAGCCGAGGTTACTGGGATGTCCTGATGGGTTGGGACATATGTATCCATCTTTCCAAGATCACTCATAACCTTAGGCTGAGTGGGTGGGGCATTCTTTTGGTCTGGGAACTATGAGCTGCAAGCGCACGGTCCAGCACTGCCCAGAGACCCGGGGTCCCATTGGGACCATCGTCCCATCCCCTTCTGGCTGCAGTCTTGACTTTCTCTAAATGCTAAAAGGAGAGAGATGAGAGACCCAGGTCTGGTCATTTCGCGCCAGGTTGGGACCACAATACCCAGCTTTGCTCGGAAGAAGGGTCACCTTGCAGAGTCGCTGATTTCCGCCCCAATCCGAGGCAGTGTACTTGCTGTCGAGGTTTGGAGGAGTTTCCCCAAAATCGCTTGAGAGCCACCGTGCTCTATCCCAGGATTCTCTACGGCCGCTGGGTTGCTAAGCCCCATCAATGCTCCCGCCCCACCGAGGGTTAATCCAATCAGAGCCAAATATTCATGCTTCGTTCCGGGTTCTGTGTCGTTATTTCCGGCTTCCTTCCGGAAGTCGCGCAGTGGAGCCAAATTTGAAGCGAGTGGAGACCCGGGGCGCGGCTACGAAGTTGGACCTATTGCAGTTTCCTTGGCTACCTGGGCCACTTGAGTCCAGCCAGCATGCCTATCCGTGCGCTGTGCACTATCTGCTCGGATTTCTTCGACCATTCCCGCGACGTGGCGGCTATCCACTGTGGACACACCTTCCACCTGCAATGGTGAGTGACGGCGGAGTAGGGGCCCACGCTTGCCCTGGTACTGCTCTGGGGTCCTGGGGTGTCGGACCTCCAGACAACCCATCCTCAAAGCCCAGACGGGCGGTGAGGACCTCAACAGACCGAACTCCGCAGGAGCTTCCCGACCAGAGCTGAAGTGGGTCAGGTAGAGGTGATAACTGAACCAAGCCCAGGGGGACAGAACTCATGTAGTGAAGAGAGTAGGGGCTTCCATGATCGCTTGTGCAAAGAGATGTGATTTCAGAACTATCCTGGGCAGAATTGAGCTTTCACTACATTAACAAGCCCTTTTATTTCTTCAAGATAGAAACTTGACAGGTTTCTGGCCGCCCAAATGGTTTTGTTGTGGTTTGCCTGATGGCTTGATTGATTATATCCAGAATCAGCTCTTTAGCCAGATACCCCACTTTATTCACCTTGCCAGCAAACCCGACAGGCAAGGAGGTGCTTCCCTATCAATAGGTCCTGCTGACTATGTAGGTCCATTTGGTTATGTGTACAGTTGGTGGGGAAAGATTCTGCTAGTAACTGTAGACAGGCTTGTTTGGAGCTTCCAGCAAAAACAGTAAGTCAGTGACCCCTGGGGATGGTAGGTAGTAATAGTCACAGGGGATTTGAGGTGCAAAATGCCTCAGAAAACAGGGTAGCCAGACATCACCCTGATAGCTACTGGGTGCCCCTTACTTGCAAAGCATTGCTCAAAACAAGGTTGCTGATCGCCTGAGCCCCATGCTGAGAGAACCATTGTTGTTTGGTTAGAAACCAAAGTTCACTTATTAAAATATTTTATTTACTGTTTTATTCTCCGTTTTCTAACTTTTCACTTTACTCTTCTGTGTTTTCCAGTTTTACATGTGAAAACAACATTTAGTTGGACCTTTGAAAATCTTATCTGATAATCTTTGTATTTAACTGGGCCATTTAGTCTACTTAAAATGTTGCAATTGGGGTGCAGGGGCAACTAGGGAGACTGACACAGGAGGAGCACAAGTTCAAGGCTAGACAACTTAGTGAGGCCCTGTCTCAGAATTTTAAAAAATAATAAAAAGGGCTGAAGATGTAGCTTGGTGGTAGGAACCCCGCCCCCACCCCCACACCATTGTTTAATCCCCAGAAACAAAAAGCAAAAGACAAAAATAATGATAATTATAATAATGCAATTACTGATGGAAATTATGAAATGGAAATTAAGTCTATCATATTGGTGTTCTCTCTTTTGTCCTGCCTGTTGTTTCCTATTCACTTCTTTGTTGTTTTGATTTGAATTGGTTACATACTTTGTATCACTCCTTTTTTTCCCCTGAATGAGTTTGGAAGATATATACCCCATTTCCATTCTTTTGTGGTTATACTATATATATCCTTACCGAATTTCAAAATTAATCAACTCCTTTTTCATTTTCCCAGGTAACTCCGAGCTTAGAATACTAACACTTTTCTACATTATCGTTATTTGACTATTTTAATTCTATGAATTTTTGATTAAATTTTTCTTCTTAGAGGCACGGTCTTGCTATGTTGACTAAGCTGACCTCAAACTCTTGAGCTCAAGTGATCATTCTGCCTTAGCCTCATAAATAGCTGGGACTACAGGTATGCACCACTGAACCCAACTTCTGTGTATTTTAAAATAAATTTTTTTGTTTTCAATAATTTTTCATTTACAGACAAGTTGTAAAGATGGTTCAGATAGTTTTTATTTATTTATTTTTTTCTGATACCAGAGATTGAACCCAGGGATGCTTAACCACTAAACCACATCTACAGCCCTATTTTGTATTTTATTTAGAGACAGGGTCTCACTGAGTTGCCTAGCACCTCGCTTTTGCTGAGGCTGACTTTGAACTCACAATCCTCCTATCTCAGTCTCCCAAGCCACTGGAATTACAGGCATGCACCACTGTGCCAGCAGTTTGCCAGAATTTTATTGAGAATTTTTGCATCTGTGTTCAAAGATTTTGGTCTGAAGTTTTCTTTTCTTGATGTACCTTTGTCTGGTTTTGGAATCAGGGTGATACTAGCTTCATAGACCCTCTTTTTCTATTTCATGGAATAATTTGAGGAGTATTGGTGTTAATTCTTCTTTGAAGTTCTTCTAGAACTAGGCTGAGAATCTGTCTAGTCCTGGACTTTTCTTAATTGGCAGGCTTTTCCTTTTTCTTTTTTCTTTTTGGTACCAGGTATTGAACTCAGGGACACTCAACCATTGAGCCACATTCCCAGCCCTATTTTATATTTTATTTAGAGACAGGGTCTCAGTGAGTTGCTTTGCGCCTCGCTTTTGCTGAGGCTGACTTTGAACTTCCTTTATTTTATTTTTATGTGGTGTTGAGAATCGAACCCAGTGCCTCACTTGTGCTAGGTAAGCACTCTACCATTGAGCCACAACCCCAGCCCCTGACTTTGCACTTTCAATCCTCCTACCTCAGTCTCCCAAGCCACTGGAATTACAGGCATTTACCACCGAGCCCAGCTTAATTGGTAGTCTTTTGATGGTGTCTTCTATTTCATTGTTTGAATTGATCTGTTTAAATCATATATGTCCTCCTGATTCAGTTTGGGTAGGTCATGTGTCTCTAGGAATTTGTCAATGTCTTCAAGAAGTTCCATTTTATTGGAGTATAAATTTTCAAGATAGTTTCTGATTATCTTATGTATTTCAGTAGTGGCCATCATGGTATTTCCTTTTTCATCATGAATCTTAGTAATTTGAGTTTTCTCTCTTTCTGTTAGCATGGCTAAGGGTTTATCAACTTTATTTATTTTTTCAAAGAACCAACTTTTTGTTTTGTCAATTTTTTGTTTTTTGTAGTTGTAGATGGGCAGAATGCCTTTATTTTTATTTTATTTGTTTATTTTATGTGGTGCTAAGGATTGAACCCAGTGCCTCACACATGCTAGGCAAGTGCTCTGCCACTGAGCTACAGCCCCAGCCCCTGCTTTGTTGATTTTTTTTTTTTAAATATTTTTAGTTGTAGATGGACACAGTACCTTTATTTTATTTATATATTTTTATGTGGTGCTGAGGATTGAACCCACTGTCTCACTCGTGCTAGGCAAGTGCTCTACCATTGAGCCACAACCCCAGCCCCATGTTTTGTCAATTTTTTGAATTATTTTGTTTCAATTTCATTGATTTCAGTTCTGATTTTAATTATTTCCTGTCTTCTGTTGCTTTTGATGTTGATTTGTTCTTCTTTTCCAAGGGCTTTGAGATGCAATGTTAGGTTGTTTATTTGTTGACTTTCTGTTCTTTAAATGAAAGAGCTCAATGCAGTGAACTTTCCTCTTAGCACTGCCTTCACAGCCTCCCACAGATTTTGATGTTGTATTACTATTCTCATTTACCTCTAAGTATTTTTTTTTTATTTCATCCCTAATTTCTTCTGCTATCCATTCGTCATTCAGTAGTGTATTATTTAGTCTCCAGGTGTTAGAGTAGCTTCTATTTTTTATTTTATGGTTGATTCCTAATTTTATTCCACTATGATCTGATAGAATGCAGGGTATTATCTCTATTTTTTTGTATTTGCTAAGAGTTGCTTCGGGGCATAAGATATGATCTGTTTTAGAGAAGGATCGGTGTGCTGCTGAGAAGAAAGTATATTTGCTCATTGATGACCACTATTTTTAAAAAACTTTTCATTTTCCCAAATTGAAATACTATATCCCTTATACAGTAATTCCCAATTGTTCTCCCTTAAACAGTAATTCCCAATTGTTCTCCATCCCAAAGCTGTGATAATCACCTTTCTACTTTATAACTTTGACTTCTCTAGGTACTTCATTTAAGTGGAATCATATTATATTTACCCTTTTGTGACAGGCTTACTTCTTTTAGCATAATGTCTTCACAGTTCATCCATGTTAATTGTAGCATGTGTCAATTTCTTTTTTCTATTTTCTTTTATTTATTTATTTATTTATTTATTTATTTATTTTTTGTGGTGCTGTGGGTTAAACCCAGGGCTTCTCCCATGCTATAACAATTTATCATAAACTTAGTTGCTTAAAACAACACAGATTTATTATATTATAGTTCTTGAGGTCAGAAGTCTTATATTAGGTCTTACTGGGTTAAACTCTAGGCATAAGAAGGAGTGCCTTCCTTGGTTCATGGCCCTTTTTGCCATCTTCAGAAGTTCATAGCATTGCACCATCAAACCTTTCTAAATGACTCTGATACTCCTGCCTTACTCTTGTAAGGGTCCTTGTGATATTTACCCTACCTCAGAGATGGGGGTACAGTTCAGTGATAGAGCACTTACCTATCATGTGTGAGGTCCTGGGTTCAGTCCCCAGCACCACAAAAACAAAACAAAACAAACAAAAACCCTTCCCATCAGGTGATGCAGCCCTATAATCCCAGGAGGCTGAGGCAGGAGGACCGAGAGTTCAAAGCCAGCCTCAGCAACTTAGTGAGGACTGAAGCAACTCGGTGAGACCCTGTCTCTAAATAAAATGGTAAAAAGAGGGCTGGGGAAATGGCTCAGTGGTTAAGCACCCCTGGGTTCAATCCCCGGTTTTAAAAAAAAAACCTTCCCATCCCAAGATCCTTAACTTAATCACATCTTCAAATTTCCTCTTGCTATAGTAAGGTAACATTCACAGGTTTTAGGGGTTGGGATGTGAATTAACATTTTGGTGGTGCTGCTGGTAGTGTTCTTACCATTTTCTTTCTAGAACTTTCATTTACACATTTATTAGAGCTTCTCTGAGTATCTTCTATGTCTCTTATCATCTCTATATTTTCTTATCTTTTTAGTTCTTAAGATTTATTCTGACTTATCTTTCAGTATACTAATTCTTCAGCTTTGTTTAAACTGCTATTAAACCCACTCATTGACTTACAAGTTTTGGCTGGTTTTCAGTTTTAGAATTTCCATTTGGTTCTTTTTGTTCCTTTTTTGTTGTTTTATTATTTGTTCTAATTAGTTATACATGACAGCAGAATGCATTTCGACTCATTGAACACAAATGGAGCACAATTTTTCATATCTCTGCAGAGTCACACCATTCATGCAATCATACATGTACATAGGGTAATAAAGTCTGTCTCATTCCACCATCTTTCCCATCCCCATATCTCCTCCTCTCCCCTCACTCCCCTCTGCCTCATCCAAAGATCCTCCATTCTTCCCTTACCCCACCCCCATTATGGATCAGCATCCACATATTAGAGAAAACATTTGGCCTTTGGTTTTTTAGGATTGGCTTTTTTGCTTAACTTGATATTCTCCAGTTCCATCCATTTACTGGCAAATGCCATAATTTCATTCTTCTTTAAGGCTGAATAATATTCCATTGTGTGTATATACCAGTTTCTTTATCCATTTATCTGTTGGAAGGCATCTGGGTTGGTTCCACAGTTTAGATATTGTGAATTGAACTGCTGTAAACATTGATGTGGCTGTGTCACTGTAGTATACTGTTT
The DNA here is from genome assembly GCF_902686455.1 of Sciurus vulgaris. Lineage (NCBI taxonomy): Eukaryota > Metazoa > Chordata > Mammalia > Rodentia > Sciuridae > Sciurus > Sciurus vulgaris. The sequence goes on along the minus strand of NC_136470.1, from coordinate 115,267,792 downwards.
GTTTTTTTTTTTTAATATGTGATGCTAAGGATGAAATCCAGTGTCGCATACGTGCTAGGCAAGTGCTCTACAACCCCAGCCCTGTGGTATGCTGATTTTAAGTCGTTTGGGTATAGACTGAGGACTAGGATAGTTGGGTCAAATGGTGGTTCCATTTTAGGTTTTCTGAGGAATCTCCATACTGCTTTCCACAGTGGTTGTACCAATTTGCAGCCCCACCAGCAACGTATGAGTGTACCTTTACCCCCAATCCTTGTCAACACTTATTATTGCTTGTGTTCTTGATATTTGCATTCTGACTGGGGTGAGATGAAATCTTAGAGTAGTTGGGGTTTTTTGTTTTGTTTTGTTTTTGTACTGGGGATTAAACTCAGGGGCACTCGACCACTGAGCCACATTACCAGCCCTATTTTGTATTTTATTTAGAGACAGACTCTCACTGAATTGCTTAGCAATTTGCTTTTGCTGAGGCTGGCTTTGAACTTTTGATCCTCTTGCCTCAACCTCCTGAGCTGCTGGGATTATAGGCATGCACCACCGAGCCTGACTCTGAGAGTAGTTTTGATTTGCATTTCTCTAATTGCTGGAGATGTTGAACATTTTTTCATTTATTTGATGATTGATTGTATATCTTCTTCTATGAAGTGTCTGCTCAGTTGTTCTTTTTGTTCTGTTGTTGAAATGGAGTCTTGCTGTGTTTCCCAGGCTGGCCTCAAACTTGTGAGCTCAAGCAATCTTCCTGCCTAAGCATCCAAGTAGCTGGGACTACATGCATGTGCTATCATATCTGGCTTTGTTTGATCCTTTTACAATTTTGCTATGTCAATGGGGAAAAAAAATAAATAAACAATAACAAAATAAAATGTGAAAATTTTTGCCATGTCATCTTTTAGTTTCTTATTCTGTACTGGTGCTTATTTTTTTAAGCATAAAATGTTTGGTCTGTGTCTGTGCCCCGAAGTCTGTGGGCATGTGCTTTTTTCCTACATGCCTATTTACTTTTACAACCTTTTTTATTGAAGTATAATATAGAAAAGTACACATATAATAAGCATATGACCTGCAGTATTTTCACAAACTGAACACATTCACATAGCCAGAATTTGGATCCAGAAACAAGGTTGGGATGAAACTCAGTGGTAGAACATTTGCCTAGTATGTATGTGCTGAATTTGAATTTGATCATCCCTAGCACTGAAAACAAATTAAAAAAAAAAAAATAGAAGAAGAAGAAAGGAAGGAAAGCATAATATTATCAGTGCTAGAAACCTCTTTGTATACTCTTCCAGTTACTCCTACCAACCCAACCCTCCTTACATCTCCCACATAAAGGTAATCACTATCTTGAGAGCATAGATGAATTTTGCCTACATTTTTCCTTTATGTAAATGGAGTTATACAAAATGTACTTTTTTGTGTGTCTGATTTATTTTCCTCTGTTACATTTTTGTGATTTATCCATAATATGAGTTTTAAAATATTTTTTAGTTGTAAATGGACACAATGTCTTTTATTTATTTATTTTTATGTGGTGCTGAGGATCAAACCCAGTACCTCACACATTCTAGGCAAGTGCTCTGCTACTGAGCTACAACCCCAGCCTCATAATACAATTTTTAGTTGGTTGACTTATTCATTCTTCTTGCTGTGTTATATTCCACTGTGCCTGGTTAGCCTAGATTATATGTTGTACTTGGTATTCAAAAGTGGATACCTATGGGCTGGGGTTGTGGCTCAGTGGTAGAGCGCTCACCTAGCATGTGTGAGGCACTGGGTTCGATTCTCAGCACCACAAATAAAATGAATAAAATAAAGGTCTATCAATATCTAAAAAAATATTTTAAAAAAAAGCGGATACCTATGATGATGGTATTATCTTCCAGAGAGGACTTCATAAATTTAAGAATTAAGTTTTTGATAGTCCACACAGACGATACAAAGCTAACCTCTATTTACTTGTACCATCTAAGTGTAGCATTTGGGATCTTAGCTTAAACTAGGGATATTTTCAGAGTCCGTATCTATGAGAGACCCTGGGCTTTGACTGTCACCTCCATCAGTCAAGGCCCAGTAGGTTGGCAGAACAGCTTCAGGCTAATACTACAGGACCAAAAAACAGGACGAGTTGGTCTAAGTACCGTTAGGCCTGTGGGAAATGCTATAAACGCTGACAGTCCTGTCCTCCTATGTGGGCAGGCATTAGGGTAGTTGAGTCAGGTGGCTGCCTGGCCCATATTCCCAGCCATACTGGGGCTCACCAATCTGTCGTTCTGCTTTCATTATTCCAGCTTAATTCAGTGGTTTGAGACAGCACCAAGTCGTACTTGCCCACAGTGCCGAATCCAGGTAAGAGATGGGGATGGGCCCACATCAACTGAACATTGTCTTCTTGCTAGGAAACAGGAATGTAGAAAGATCTCTAAAACTGAGCAGTAACTATGACCCTTTTTGACCTTCCTGGTTTGGGCAAGTTGAGTCTCATGTATGCCCTTGAGTTGCTCTAGAGGTCTATCTTAAACCCACAGGAGCTGACAGATGTACTTGTCATCTGGCCCAATCTTTTTTTTTTTTTTTTTTTTTTTTTTTTTAATTTCCTGAACACAACTTTTTTTTGGATTAGTCTTCACCTGGATATATTTGACTCTTTTCCTGTCTTTAGAAAATGCCCCAGCACCTAGAGTTGAATGTCTTTTGAGCACTCATCGTGTGTGTCTATAGTGACATGACTTCAGTAACAAAACAAGCAGTACCATCCTGGGGTACCTGCAGGAATGAAGGGATCTTCTGATTCCAAAAGGTGTACTTTGAAAAGTTAGGCCCGAGAACAGACCTGGCATGCATGTTAGGCAGGCAGTTGGATTCATATACAACCCTTCCTCCTTGCCTGTGACCCAGCAAGGCAGTCATACTCTATCTTGTTTTCCCATCCAGGTTGGCAAGAGAACCATTATCAATAAACTCTTCTTTGACCTTGCCCAGGAGGAGGAGAGTGTCTTGGACGCAGAATTCTTAAAGGTACCCAGAATGTGTATCATTCCACTGAACTCCGATTTCTGTGGCAGTTCACTTTCTGCTCCCACACAGGGAAGGTGCCTAGAGAATAGAGATAGGGTTATGGAGGAGAACAGAGGGTAAATGATGATGAGACACAATAATCAGAGAAATACATTGTAAAGAGGGAGGTGGCCATTGACTGTAAGACCTCCTCTTGGAATTTCAGTGCTGTTCTAACCAAAGGACAGAGTAATTCTCAAGGACCTCTCACCTTATGAAGGAACTATAGCCTTCCTGCCTTCCACTTTGCTGCTGGATAGTTAGTGACAGGTTAGAAAATTCTTTGACTTCCCAGTCAGGAAAGATATATGGGTCCACTGTTTCCTAACTTGGATGTGCTTCAAAATTACCTAGGGAACTTGGTATAAAGTCAGGTGCCTGGGTCTTCCCAAACCAGTAATAAGAGGGCAAAGCCCCTGGAATCAAGATTTCACACCAAGTGGAAACACACTGCAGGGGAGGCTAAGTAGCTTCCTTCCAGTACTTCTGCTATTTCCCCTCCAAATTTAAAATTTAGCTTTCTTGGGGCATGAGGAGGCTGGTTTGGCAAAAAGCTCCTGAGAAAGTCAGAGTAGAGTTCACAAGTGATTGCCGGACCCTGAAGGCTAATTTGCTGGATATTTTTCAGATCAGAGTTCATTTGACCATGGCCCCAGGGGGTCACGATGTCCTTGTAAACTCACTGTGCTGGGAGTGTGGAGCTTTTATGTTTTGAACCAGCATGTTCAACTGCTCCCAGTTTTAAGTGATGTCCTCTGTGATAAAGGCAACAGAAGCAGCTTCATTTTTTCCAGGTTTCAAAGCCAAATCTGTGAAACAGGGAAGCAACACCTTGAGTAGTTTAGAGCAAGGGGTTGGAAAATACCCTGCTGTGGTGTGGAAGGAGCCAGGAGACTGTGGGTGGTGATGTAGCAGCCTTGGACTGGTTTCCTTTCTCAAGCACACCCTGCATGTCCTTCCCTACCTGCCTGCCCCCATTTCTACTCCCACCTCTTTAGCTTACACTGACCAGCCCATCAGCCAGAAACTTCTGGCCCTGGAGTCCTGGGTAAAGAGTTCATAACAGGGGGTTTATCCACTCACTAATATAGGCCTTTGTATTGGTCACATCTGAAATTTTGAGTCTTATGTTGAACTTAAAAGGGTGATGTAAAGGAAGGTTAGCCTGGGATTCCATCCAACTACTATCATGGACCCTTGGCCAGGCATTTAAGTTCTGCAAAACCAGGATTGCCTATAAGGATGCCGAATTCTCTGGACTTCCAAATAAGAGCTGCATGTACTTCTACCCAGCTCTCTGTACTGCTTCTGTGGCTCGGGAACATATATAAGACGTTGAGGAGTTCACTTGATCCTCTCAATCTAGTGATACAAAGCTGCCCTGCCTTACTGATTTATTTTAGATCCTACAACTGAAATGTTTGTAATATACAAAGTCAGCTTAGAGCTTACAGGGAGGTAGTCTGTGAAGTAGGCAGGACAAAGGGTGGAAAGAACTAGTGGTAGCCCAAGATTCTTGGCCATCCCTGTTCTGTGTCCCTGGTGAGTGCAGCTGATACTCAGAGTGTGAGACTAGTACAGGGTCAGGGAAGTGATGAAAGTCTGTGCTATTGAGACTGATCTGTGGACCTAGCTTCACTTTCCTTGCATCTGTTTTACCTCTTTCCCTATTCTGGGGCCCTGCTTCTGGGATTAGTTTCCTCCATCTTACTTATAGTTTAAAAGGCACACAGAGGTTAAGCAATGTTTATCTCTCTATTGTTAGCTTAGCTTGGGTCTCCATGCTTTCCTGGACCTACAGTCCTCGTTGTCCCATCCTGAGGCTGTCACAGCCATATGGGAGGCCATCTGGAGACCAGCTGAAATATATTCCTGTTGGTTATTGTGGGTATTATTTTTCAGAATGAACTGGACAATATCAGAGCCCAGCTTTCCCAGAAAGGTGAGTTTTCAAGAGACAGAGGCCCTGGAAAGCTCCTGATTTGGATACTAGAGGGAGGACCCTAGGAGGAAGCCCTCAAACCTTCTGGTAGAACCAGAGGCTCTCTGCTTTATATGTGCAAGAGTATTGCCAGCTCTTATGACTGGCAGAAAAGGAGAGGAAAGAAAGGTGAATGAAGCTGTCTGCCTAGACCAGGTGAGCCTCTTCTTTCCATCTGAGAATTCTGGCCCAGGACCCAGGCTGGGGAGTGGGAGACTTACCTGATGGGACAGAGTATCTCTACGGGAAAACTCAGATGCTGCATTTGACAGTGACCTACTTGAATTCTGGAATAATGAATCAGCCAGACCCAAAGAATGGGAAAAGAGAGAAGTTTTCCCAGTAGTTGAAGTAGCAAAAAGAAGGCTTATTTTCTAGGTGAAGGCTATAGTTCAATTTGTCTGATTTGGTGCATGCCAGAGAGAGAAGGAGGACAACCAACTTTCTGATCTAAACCTTGCTCTTACCTAGCTCAGGAATGAGGTGTAGGAGCTTAAGGGCCCTGGTTCTCATTCTGATGAATAGATGGGCATCTCCCTCTACCCTTCACTGCTGTTTCAGAAAGGGAGAAACGGGACAGCCAGGTTATCATCGACACTCTGCGAGACACTCTGGAAGAGCGCAACGCCACTGTGGAATCTCTGCAAAAGGCCTTAGGCAAGGCTGAGATGCTATGCTCTACACTCAAAGTAGGTCCCCAGGATCTGTGGGCAGAGTTGGTGGGGAGGTGCACCTTTAGTCAGGCTTACTGTCCTGGACTTATTTTCTGGTTCTGCCTCAGTCAATGCCTTGGTTTGCACAATGCACAAAATAGAAGCAAATCACTTCTTCCCAGATCCTCCTATACTGTATCCATCCAGTCCATAAGAAAAAAGTCATACTGGTGTGCTTATGTATAACCCTAACCCTAACCTTCCCAACACTTCACAGAAGGGCTGCTCAAATAAGACCTCACTGAGGTAAGGCTGTGTGTCCAAAAGTGGCTCACACTCCATTGGTGAGCCAGCCTGAAGAACCTTCCATTAGCACTCCAATCCTTGAGTAGGCTGCTCTCTGGAGCCAGATCAAATAGCATCCTAGGGAGGAGCAGGGGCCTTTGAAGTCAGCTGTGCTGAGCTGACCAGGCAGATCAAAGCCTATAGAGCAAACAGCCTAGACCCAAATGAATTTTGTATCAGCCTAGGTTGGTGAGCCTCTTGCTCTCCAAGGGGCATGAGGCGATTGATGTGAACCCACAATTGATATTCTGGCCTTGTAGGCAGAAGCAGTCCTTGCTGGATGCCATTTGAAAGGGAAAGGAAGTCATCCTTGTGAACAGACAAGGCCCCAGGATATTCGGTCTCTCTTTTCCTGCTTCAGGGATGACTGGATCACATGGCCTGGCCAATAGGAGGGAACAAACTATCACCTAGCTGCAGAGCTGGAGTCTGTGATAGCATTCCCAGGTCAGAGATGGAATGATCTCATGCTGAGGGTAGTCTGGCCAGCTGCTGCTGGCTCAGCTGTCCTATTCTGTGCCAGTTCATAGTTGCTGCTGAGGCCTGGGTTTATGCTGTGAATTTCTTTAGCTACCTGTACAATATGCTCCATGAGACCTAGACCACAGGATCTTATTGGTCTATATATGCTGACATTGGGTTGTGACTGTAGTAAGATACACCTCAGGAGGAAGCAGGCAGGGAGGTGAGAAAACAGCTGGCCTAGGGCCTCTTAGCAGAAAAAGCACAAAACAGAGTGGGGCCCACTTGCTTTCTGGGATTTGGGGGACATATGGTTATCAGCATTTTCAAAAGATATATATCACATAGTTTTAGAGCATGGTTATCACAGTGACTTTAGCCATGGCTCCCAAGCAACATGTTTGGGTGTGATTGCTCTTCAGAAGCAGATGAAGTTCTTGGAGCAGCAGCAAGATGAGACTAAACAAGCACGGGAGGAGGCCCACCGACTCAGGAGCAAGATGAAAACCATGGAGAAGTGAGTTTAGAGTTGGTGCCTGTAATGCTTCTTTGTACCCAGGGGCTCCAGATGGTATAGCTCTTAGGACGTAGCAGGGAATGGGTTGGGTCACCTCTGAGGCTCAAATCCCCACATGGAGGACTCAGGTCAGTTACATATGAACACAAATCTTTCTTGGCCCCTATGGACTCCTCACATTTCCATGGTGTCCCTTGCCACACTCCTTCCTGCCCTGTGCCTGTGGCCAGATGACCTGGCAGGTCTTTCCCTCTAGGAACCTCTCTATATGAAATCCCTGACCTTGAGGGCTTCTGTCAGCACCTCTTCCTCAGCAGCATCCCTGGAGCTTTGCTCAGCTCTGCTATATAGCCTTTCTTTGGGCACACCCACCTGATAAAGCATCCTAGCAGCCCAGGCTATTGCCATAGCAACAGCAGCAAAGGAAGGCAGACGAAGCATCAGCCTCCAGATTTCAAATGCTGTGGGCTGGGTGTGTTTTTCAGGATTGAGCTCCTACTCCAGAGTCAGCGGCCTGAGGTGGAGGAGATGATTCGAGACATGGGTGTGGGACAATCAGCGGTGGAGCAACTGGCCGTGTATTGTGTGTCTCTCAAGAAGTGCGTACTCTGGCCCCTTTCAGTGATATCAGGAGCTAGGCCATGGGTCCCCAGCCATGCCTCTACTGCTTATCTCTTGTAAAGCAGATGAAGTTAAGTGGCAAGCTCTGGGGCCATGCTGCCTTGGTTTGAACCCTGACTACCTGTTACCAGCTGAGTTGCCTTGAGCCAATTTCTTGGTTTCTTGAGCCCTCATCTTCCTACATGAAAATAGTGATAGGCATGGCTCACAGAATCAATGAGAAGAGTATGAATTTTAAGTGTTTTTTGTTTTGTTTTGTTTTTGGTACCAAGGATTTAACCCAGGGGTGTTTAACCACTGAACCATATCCCCAACCTTTTTTTTTTTTTTTTTTTTTTTAATATATATATTTTTAGTTGTAGGTGGACACAATACCTTTGGGTTTTTGTTTTTTTTTTACGTGGTGCTGAGGATTGAACCCACGGCCTCACAACGTGCCAGGGGGGCGCTCTACCACTGAGCCACAACCCCAGCCCCCCCCCAACCTTTTTTAATATTTTATTTAGAGAGAGGGTCTCACTGAGTTGCTGAGGCTGGCTTTGAACTTGAAATCTTTGCTTTCCAAGCTTACAGAGGTGTGCCACCATGCCTGGCTTAAATGTTGTTTTTAAGGAGTTGATATAGCTCTCAGAGCTATAAGCCTGGAGTCTGTTTCCCAACAGTAATATGACTGACCCTGCCTGCCTTGGATCAGAAATTTAGCCCCTATTCTTCACAATAGTGGTATAAGGTTGGTGGTGGGGAGGCAACTTGGTTGACAGGCGCAAAAACAAAATGCCTTCTATAGGGAATAAGTGGTATAGAGGGCCCCCTAGTGAGGCCAGAACTCCCTGCGTACCCTCTCAAATTACAAATACCTTCAGGCCAGGCAGGGAACCATGTCACCAGGCTCCTTGCATTCAATGCAGTACCCTCCACAGGGCCACCTGGCTCCTGCTGGACTCAGATGTCAAAGAAGAAATGAGAATGAACTGAGCGGTTGGGCAAGGACTTGTGTTAGGTTGGTGCTGTGACTCATTTTAACTGGCAGAGTGTTCTGTTCAGGTATCTCTTTCCACCATCACTTTGCAGAGAGTATGAGAATCTGAAAGACGCACGGAAGGCTTCGGGGGAGTTGGCTGACAAGCTGAGGAAGGATTTGGTCTCCTCCAGAAGCAAGGTAACTGAGCGGAGTGCAGGGAACTCTTTTTGTCATGCTTGCTCAAGACTCCTGAGCCAGGCTATCTGACCTGACAGCACAATTGACTCCATGAAGCTGGTGAATGGTTTCAGGAGACTGGACACTGATTTTCTGTGGCTTCGTGTACAAACCCCAATTGTGACAGCTTCAGAGACTTATTTTTATACCAGACCTAGCGTGGAAGGGCTCCTGGGACAGCTGCTTTCACTTCTGGCATGGTGCATCCACAGGATTCAGTGTGTAGAGAGCAGACTTTGCTCCTGGTTAACCCCACACAGACAGAGTTCTGAGGTCTCCCTTCATATCTCTGGTTTCTTCTGGACCCTAAGCTACCCTGACTAGGTAGTGGCAGGTGGGGACAAGGCATATGGCCTCCACTTGGCTTGTCCTTTACTCCCTATTCTTTCTTGTAGTTGCAGACAGTCTACTCTGAATTGGATAAGGCCAAGTTGGAGCTGAGATCGGCCCAGAAGGACTTAGAGAATGCTGACAAGGAAATCACGGTGGGGCATTCCTGGCCTAATGAGAATGAGGGATGGTTTATGTGTCCTTTAAGAGCAAGACTGGGAGGGGAGTGAAGGGAGGAGAGAGGACATGTAGGTAAAACAATAGTAGAATGAATTGGACATTATTACCTTATGTGCATATATGATTACATGATCCATATGACTATATATCATATACACCCAGAAGAATGAGAAGTTATACTCCATTTTTATGTATGATGTGTCAAAATACATTCTACTGTCATGTGTAACTAATTAGAACAAATTTTTAAAAAAAGAAAGAAAGAAAGAGAAAGACTGGACTGTTTTCTGCCCAAGAACCTGTGCATCAGTCAGTGGTAATGGTTCTGAACTCCCTGCATCTTCCTGGGTCAGGCAGTGGTCAGACTGTGGTCTATACCCTAGGCCTCCTGGGCAGAGGGCAAATAGCCCCATGGATCTTCCCTCATAATCCTACTTCTCTGAGATTCTTAGTCATCAGAAAAGAGGCTTTACTGGAGAGAGGGTGTTTGAGTTTCAGGCCTTGCCCTATTCCCATTGCCCTTCATGCATGCTGCTTATCCTCTGTGTTATCTCTGGACTCGTTGCCTCAGCCTTTCTCTCACATTCTTCTCTTCCTTTTCAAAGAGCTTGAAAAAGAAGCTAATGATGTTGCAGGAAACTTTGAACCTGCCACCAGTGGCCAGTGAGACTGTCAACCGCCTGGTTTTAGAAAGGTTTGTGGACCCCCTGGGGTGGTGCAGGGATCACGAGCTCAGAGAACACCATGAGAAGAGTCTTCACTACTCCTGGCTCTGGTAGGGTGGGTGGTCTGTGTGGATTTGCAGTTTGTGGACTTCCTGCCCTAGGAGCCAGCCAAGATTTGGCAGGAAAGCAGTTTGAGACAAATTTTGGACTCTGACAAGGAGAGACCAGGGAATGCTGGAGAGAAGCTAGGGATAGCCTGAGAATGAACAGGAGCACTGACTGTCTTGGGGCACCCTGTTTATGGACTAGCTCTCTATATATCTGTCTGCCCCAAATTCTGAAGCAAACTTGAAACCACACTGAAATAATCTCCCTCTGGTCCCAGGAATGTGTGCCTTAAAGCTGCCAGCAGAGGGAGCCAAGAGGCAGAGGGATTGGCGTCCCTGCCAGAAGTGGACATTCATTCTTTCCCCTGAGTGTTTCACAGAAATAGAAGCTGAGAGCATTTTCAGGACTATCTCCTGCCTGTAAAAGGACTCTATCCAGGGAGCCAGATAGAAAACTTCTGTCAGTGACCCAATGTTTTATTTGAGCCACTTTTCACTATCCTTTAGCAAATCAAAATGCTCCCTCTGCCAATCAGTTGCTAGTACCTGCCTATCTACTAGCCTGTATGGTGCCTTCTGACTCTTTGCTTTGCATTACCTCTATGTGAGGCTTTTGACCCATTTCTTTTTCTTTTTCTTTCTTTTTCTTTTCTTTTTTTTTTTTTGTAGATGTTGATAGACCTTTATTTTATTCATTTATTTATATATGGTGCTGAGAATTGAACCCAGTGCCTCACACATGCTAGGCAAACACTCTACCACTGAGCCACAACCCCAGCCCCAGTGACCCATCTTTTTGCTCCTCCTGTCTGCTTAGCATGTTGGCACTAAAGAATTTTCCCTGAAATAATCCTGGATATCATCCCCTTTGCTATATGCCCAAACACTGCCAAGATGGGCCTTGGGACATTCTTGGAGCTGGCCTTGTACACTACAGTGAGTCTTTAGACTTTAGCCAAATCACACTGTCAACAATATTAGGACACATCTTCCTTCCTGCCTCTACGCCTTTGCTTTATTCAACTCATCCACACTAATGAGTCAGCTGCCCTGAACAGCCTGCCTTAGTTTCCTTAGCAGGAATAAGCTTACCCTCCTATGCCAGGTAGCACTTCTTCACATGCTGTGCCAGATGCCATGGACCACAGAGATGCTCTAGAATCATACTCAGTGTGTACTACATATCTCTGAATAGACCAAGATCCACTGTTAATCTGTGTTCCTCATCACCAATTTTCTTACATGTACACCCCATCCCATAGTACATAGTCTGCTTCTGCATAGGAGAGTGAATGCACAGGCCAAATTCCTGTGTTCTTCTTGTACTTCAAATCCTAATCTTATTCTCCCTTTCTTACCTCAGTCTGCCTGGAGCCAGAACTGCTTACCTACCTGCCAGCCTCCATTTAGATTGGATTGAGAAAGGGCTGTGGGAGTATGATAGGCATATGAGTTGTCATGAGATCCATCATGGGGTTGGTTTTGACAAACTAGGCTATTTTTGGTCCTTCCTCCCTATCTTACCCTCAGTCATTGAGCATGCCTCCTTAGATGCCCCAGAGAACACAAGGGCCCCATCAGGAGCTTAGTAGGTATAGTATCTACCCTCAATTTATAATCTTAGAGACCATGTGATGTGGATAAATCTTTGGAACCAAAGCCACCTCAAGGCAGTGGGTATAAAACCCTCCCTTAGGATATCACAAACAGCTGCAAATTCCCAATGTGTTCTCTCTGGCTTCCATACTATGGACCTCAGGGTGTTTCCATGCACTTGCCTTCTGTGTTTAGCATTCAAAGCTAGCGAAAAGCAAGCACACAGACTGCCTCTAGATACCTAGGGACTTTGTGTACTTTCTTTTTCATACTTTCTTTACCACCCCAAGCTCCTCTGAGGCCTGGACTCCTGTAATAGGTCCTTATTGAGTGCCTGCTATATGCCAGATCCTCCCTATCCTCTTGGAGCTTGTGGTTCCTATGAGATAGATGAGGTTGGAATTTTGATGGTTAAACCCAGAGGCTGCCAGCTCCACGCTACATAATGGAATCTGATCTGGATCTCCCAGATGGGGATGAACCTCAATTATTCTGAATAAGCTTCATGTCAGGACCTATAGCCCATGTTGGTACAGGGAGGACAGTTCTTGTCTCCCTTGCCTTTCAAACCCACAGGGCATTCCATTTGCCAGGCCTAAATTCTGCATGTAGTATGACTTAACATTCTATTTTCTCCAGTATTTTTCTGGACATAAAAGTTAGGGAAGCAGGTCTGTTGCATTTAGCATTAGCCCTTCTTTTAACTTGGCACAATCTACTCTAAATCCAGGGTCGTAGGGCCTTGAGCTCTCAGAAGTAGTTGTTGACCCCTCAGTAGCAGCTTTGTCCTTTCTTTTTGCTCTAATGTTAAAACTCTCATAACTACAAGTGACCTTAAAGACCCTGCCCCTGCTTGCCCTTCTTGACAGCTGATATGATGCTATAGCTCTGAAAGAAGTCTGAAGTTTAACAATATATATGGCAATGTACAGACACATTCTCATCCAGCCTTTTGATCTGAAAGAAGAGTAGTTCAGGCAGAGAGGATGGCAAGTGTAAAGGCCTGAGGCATGACTGAACTATGCTTGGAGGAGAGGGACTGGTGGCAAGGGGGCCAAATTTCTCTGGAGCTTCGTAAGTCAACTTTATATTACATGTTTGTGGTTTTTTGTTTGTTTTTTGTTTTGGTGGCAGTGGGGATTAAACTCTGCGCTATACCATTGAGCTATACTGTCTAGGCCGTTTTATTTTTTAAGAAGGGTCTTGCTAAGTTACTGGCCTCGAACTTGTGATCCTTCTGTCTTAGTCCCCCAAGTAACTGGGATTACAGGAGTGTACCATCATGTCCAACACTTTACCAATATTTTTATTATAAAATATACACAACTTAAAATTTACCTGTAACCATTTTTAAGTACAATTCTGTGGCATTAAGTACATTCACATTGCTATACAACCATTATTACCATCTATCTCCAGAACTTTTTCATCTTCCAAACTGAAATACTATACCCATTAAACAAATTCCCCATTTCTCTCTCAGCTACTGCAACTACTATTTTACTGTATCAATTTAACCTCACCTAAGTGGAATTATGCAATATCTGTCCTTTTGTGACTAACTAATTTCATTCAGCATGTCTTCAGGGTTCATCCATGTTGTAACATGTATCAGGATTTCTTCCTTTTTTAGACTGAATAGATAATTCTATTTTAAATTTGCAAGCATTCTTTCTTGCTGAGTACATCTTTTATAATATGTGCTATTTTTGTTTTATGATTTCACATTGCTGTTTGTCTCAAGGTCAGTGTTTGTGCATCATGATCTTCCTTTTGGACTTCTCTCCTATGCTCAGTAGTCCTTGGCCCTCTGATTAGTAAGTAATAGAAAGGCTTCCTGGGAGCCCAGCCTGGGTGAGTTTTCGGGGAATGTGCCATGAGCCAGCATCATGGTGAGTCTTAGCTGAATCCAGGATGCAAAAGGCTCTACTGTTAGGTCAGTATTGACTGACCTAGATTACTGTGCATGGATGTTCACGGATATTTGTTTGGTGTCTTTGAGAAAGCATCTTCCATTTCTTGACTCAAGTTAGCTGCCTGACTGCCTAGTGTCCTGCCACTGGGGCCAAGCTTACACCTTCTACCAGTGCCCCAGTGTTTAGGCCTGCTTAATGCTTCATACCCCCTCCTTGTGAATTCTGGCTGCTGTCCCCCTGGCCATGCACTGTCTCCCAGAATTTTATGGAAGGCTCCAGTGCTGGTGATGGTTGTCCATTCCATTTGTCATAGTAGGGCTATCCTTTGCTCCTGTCATTTGAGGGTGTCCTTAAGAGGTAGCGACCTCCTAGCTACAGAGTGGGTGTTAAGAAGACCTCTCATGGGCCCAAAGGGCTCCTGACATCTGGGCAGGAGACAGCTAGGGAGGCTTTCATGTAGTGGAGGACTGTCAGGACTGTCATGAGTTTATGAAGGAGATATTAACTGACCCTGTGCCACACAGGTGGATTTGCCCAGGGCCTTGTCTCTGCTTTGGAAAGGGGGCTTCAAGTATCTTACTCATTTCTTGAGTTCCCTGACATGAAGCCATATAAGTTGGCCATAGGTGAGTGTCCCATTGTGTGATGGTATCTCCTAGGAGGGCCTAAACAGTAAAGGAGGGGCTACTAAGCCCCAGATTTTTCCTCCTTAAGACGGAAGATGGGAAGGAAAGAAAGTAGACCACTGACAGAAGGGGAAACAAACTTCTAACTCATAAAGAGAGAATGATATACTGGGAATAATTTAAAAGAACCAGAACTGTGTCCCTATGAACCAGATATGGAGGTAGAGGAGACGCCAGGAACCTCCCAAGTCTTATGTTTAGTGAATGACAAGCGAGGAAAACTGACTTGGCTTGAGTCCAGACTGAATAATGTGCCTTAAGCATCACTGAGCATGACCTATGGGGATGACAATAAGAGATCTAGGACTGGGGATGTAACTCAGTTGGTAGAGTGCTTGCCTCACAGGCATAAGGCCCTGGGTTCAATCCCCAGCACCACAAAAAAAAAAAAAAAAAAAAAAAAAAAAATAGGTACTGTCTTGATCCTCCTAGAGAGTAAAATGTCTGCACCTCACCAGACTGGGTCTGCCTTTCCTAACCTTTACCGAGTTAGTAAATGGTAGCAGAATAATAGTTACTACATAGTGGACATGAGTAGTCCTGGCTGTTGCTTTCTTTTGTGGTCCTAGAAGGGGAAATAAAGCAACCAGTGTAGAGTTGGTTTCAGGTGGGTTTGTGCCATCTTCATTTCCACTTGCATGCAAACAGGAGAGTAGAGCTTCTAGAGGGCTGGCCAGGGAAAGGAAGTTGTCCAGGCTTTCCAGATTGCCTCTCCATTCAGATCCATGCAGGTAGCTCCCTTTCCTATGATCTGCACAGTGGAACTGGGACTGTGGTGCAGCCCTGAATGGTTCCTGAAAGAAGGAAAGAGCAAGGATATCCTTAGAGTTACCCCTGCCATTCCCCAGGGTTCTCCTCATACCATAGAAACTAGAGAGCCCTGCCAGATCTGAATGGGCTAGAAAAATCCTGTTAGCTATAGTTTTCTAAGGGAAACCCCACCATCACCACACCAATTACAAAAGTAATATCATACAAATCAAAAATTCAGAAAATGTGAAGTTATTACAGGGGGTAGTTACTATTGGCTTTGTGGTACATTTCCTTCCAATCTTTTTCTGCATGAGGTGGTGGTGGGGTGGATGTGTGCCAAATCATGTGATTGCATTGCACTAAACAGAATTTTGTGTTGCTTTTTAATCTTTTTTTTTTTTTTTTGTGCGTTTGTGTGTGTGTGTGATGCTGAGGATTGAACCCAGGGCCTTGTGCATGCAAGGCAAGCACTCTATCAACTGAGCTATATATCCCCAGCCCCTGCTTTTTAAATTTAACATATGAATGTTTTCCCATATATTAAAAGCACTTTCTAGAAATACTACTTTCATGCCATCATATTTAAGGTCTGGAAGTGCCAGCCCCTAGGGTACCATTTTCTGTGATAAGTAGTAACATCATGGGGAGCTAGGGAGCATTGCCCTCTACATCAGTCTGTGATGATGTCTCTGACTGGCTCCTTGCACTGCATTCTGAGAAATGAGGCTGCATAGTGAAAGGGCAGTAGTTTGTTATTTATTCATTTGGGTTTTTCCTGTTTACTTCTGTCTTCCAGACTTTCAGTAGTCCCAAGCCTATGTGAAGGACTGAGCCAAGTTGTTTATTCTGTAGAGTTTAGGGCTTCCTTGGGGGTGATCCTGAGTCAGAAGTGGGTTCCAGGCCTTTGGATTTGAACCGTCTGATGCTTTAAGGGGCTGTGGTTCCAAGTAACTAGACTATTTCTGCTTTCAGCCCAGCTCCTGTGGAGATGCTGAACCTGAAGCTCCGCCAGCCATCCTTCAGTGATGATATTGACCTCGATGCTACCTTCGATGTGGATACCCCTCAATCCCAGCCCTCCGAATCCCAGCATGGCCACTCTAAGAGGCTCTGCCTTGAGAAGACACAGTGAGTGGTAGTTCCCAGCAGTTTACAGGACCTGGAGGGAAACAACTAAGAACTAAGACATCTCTTCAGATCCTGCCCTGATCGCTTTGAGTGGTTGATGAGACTTTGCTGTGACTTTGGTTCCAGCTGCCTCTTCTTTCCTGGCAAAGCCCTTCTTGCTCATCTTGTTAACCCTTATCATCATCCTTCAAGGCAAGGTGTTAGAATGTGAGTTAGAGAGGATGCAGGCATCCCAGAAGGGCAGGTCTGGACTGGTAGTGTTGGGGTGAGTGCTCCCAGTATCTCCCAATGCCTGCCTACCATACTCCTAGGCAAAAGACTCAACTTCCTCTTCCATTGTGTGCATTTGAGACTTGAGATGAGACCATCTCAAACGATGGAACTAGGACCTCACCCCACAGGAGAGTAGTCCACTAGGGCAGACATGAGGACCTGTGTGAAGCCATGCTCTATTCTGCCCCAGACCCTTCCTCTACAGATTCTTTAGGAAATCTATGTTCTGAGAATACTTTGTGTGCTGTCTTACTGAAGATATTACTGAGAGGCTAACTTGTGGAGGGTCTCATGGAAGTAGTGTCCCCATCTCTGGGAAGACAGAACTAGGCCAGAGCTCCTTAGATGCCTTCTACCTCTATCAGGGCATGACTGGACTTCCTACTGTGAGTGGTGAATTGGTTGGGCTTCCCAGACCCATGTAGAACTTGGAACATGATGAGATGCCCAAGGACTTGAGAAGCATTGGAATCAATTCACATTATTGGCATAGGTCCGATCTACCTTGACTCTGCCTCTTGTCTGTCTAGCTGTTCATAGACCTGCACTTGGGGTTGAGACCACTGAGGTACCTTGCCCAGAACACAGCCTTACAGCAGCTGTGCTACATTGTGAATCCTTTTAAGGACATGTACTAAACTTGGTCCTAGTGTTTTGCTAACCTGCCCCTTGCCTTCATGTCCCACTCTTATAGCTCTCCTGTTCAGGACATTCTCAAGAAGATGCCTAGAGGTCCCAAGCAGGTAAGGGCTTCCCAAAAGAACTATGGGATTCACTATGCAGCCCTTTCCAGGACTGGGTAAACAAGCTGGATTTCTGGAAGAACAGTCCCATCAGAGGTTTCTCTCCTGGCCTAGCAATGAGATACCTCAGAGTCAACCTTGGAACCCTACTCATTATCCTCTCTGCCTCCTGATGAGGCATAAGAGGATCTCGACCTTATTCACCACCATTACCCTCCCTCCTTTGCTGCCATCTGGCTCTTTAAATCTAGTACTGGGGTCTCCCCTGCAGAAATCCCAGCTCTCACTGGGTGGCCAGCATTGTGCAAGAGAGCCAGATGAGGACCTGGCTGGTGCCTTCCCTATTTTTATCCGGAATGCTGTTCTGGGACAGAAACAGCCAAAGAGGACCATGGCAGAGTCCTATCGCAGCACAGATGTGGTAAGTTTGGCTTTTCACAAGTGGTAGGTGCCAGTTGTCTTAGTGTTGAAGTGAGGTAGCCCGCCTCTTAACCCATTAGCCTGTCCTACTTACCTCTTCTTTCTGCCCTAGGTAAGAACAGGCTTCGATGGCCTTGGAGGCCGGACAAAATTCATACAACCTGTATCCTTGTTCTGTAGCAGTGGACTATGCTGAGCTATAGAGCTCACACTATGCCTTATCTGTACCCCCAGACCACCAGTGCCTGCAGCCTCAGGTGTATAGAGCTGAACCTTGCTCAGTGTAGCAGAACTGCCTGCCCCCAGATCTGAGACTTTTCTGCCCTACATTCCAGTCCCTTTTCCAGGCCTCTTCCTTGACATCTCCTCCAGACTAACACAGGCTTGATTCGTCCAATGCCTGTTAAGCCCAAGACCAAGGCTAAGCAGAGAGTGAGGGTGAGGACCATACACCCTCCCTCCCAGGCCAAGTTGGACACCTTCCTGTGGCAGTGAGAACAGTGAGTCTGAGCAGTGGCCAGACACATGCCTCCAACTAGAAGACTGGCCAGCAGTGTTTGGAGGGATGGCCCCTCTTCCAGGACCAGCTCTGAGAGCAAGAGCAGAAAAGTAGATGAAGGAGAGAGTTACAGAGACTGTTTACTTCTTTAGCTCACCTTGCCCTATTCCGCCACACAGAGCTGACACTACCAGCTTACCATTTCTGTCAGCAAAGGCCTGTTCTGGTTGCAGCCTCCTGTTCATAGCCATGATCTGATGTGGCCAGGCTCTTTCTGGTCCTGGAGTCCAGGATCACTTGTTAACTATATGCACAAAAGTACTTTAGGTTTCTTAGGGTAGCCTGAGTCTGAGCTTCTGCTTGGCTCCCTTGTTGCAGGGCATGGCTGGGCCAAGCACGGTAGGGAGAAGGAAATGGGGAATGATGGTGTGGGGAGGACAGGGAAATATTTCCATGTAAAATAAAAAAGAATCTTTTTCTGGCTCTGGGAATATAAATTTACACCTGGAAGACTGGCATGATTTTCTAAAGCAGGAACATCTTCTAGACCCAAACCCAGCAGTTTCATCCCTGGGCACATGCCTTCTAAAGGGCACAGAGATTCTAGCAAAATGAGATCACTGCAGCTTTGTCTATGTTCTGTAACCTGGGAAAAGCCCAAAGACCATAAGCAGGAATGGAATGGGTAAATCAAGATCTATTCCTACAGGAAACTTAAAACAAGCACAACAAATAACTGGTGACTAAACTGCTAACCTTTAGGTCTTGACTTCAAAGTCATTTTCTATAGTACTTCCCTTCTTGACCCTAGCCTGGGTGAGGCCTCCTAAACTATCTTCTCCCCCTATTTGACAAGAGTTCACCTACTTCCCTAGGAACCAGCCTGGGCCTAGCAGAGGAAGAGAAGGTGTAGGGAGTGAGTGAGTGCTTTAACTGCTGGCCACCAAATCTGAAGGAGCACATGGCTTTATGGAGGGAAGTGATGCCCTTGATTATGGGTGTTGAGCATGTCTGGGGCTGACATGAGCCAAGGAGTTTTAGTGAGGGGAAGTGCAGCATCTTGTTGAAAAGAGTAGGGGCTGGCTACTCCTTTTTACCTGCTGAGTGTCAGAATTAACTAACCTTCTGTGCTCAGCTTAATCTATAAAGTTGGGACAACAGTGCCAACCGCTGGGGATCTAATGAGTCAGGAAATAGAATAAGTAAGTATGTGTGTATGTATGTATTTATTTTGATACCTGGGATTGAACCCAGAGAGGCTTAACCACTGAGCCGCATTCCCACCCCCACCCTTTTTTTGAGACAGGGTCTTGCTAAATTGCTGAGACTGGCTTTGAACTTGGATCCTCCTGTTTCAGCCTCCCTAGCCACTGGGATTATAAGAGTGCACCCCTGCACCTGTCTAGATTAAGTATTTATGACAACTAAATGAAATAGACAAAAAAGAACAACTACTGTGTGATTCCACTTATATGAAGTATTTGGAATGGGTAAGTTTATAGATACAGAAATAAAGTAGAGGCTGCCAGGAGCTAAAGGGAAGGAAAACTAGGGAGATGCAGTTTAATGATCAGAGTTTGTATTTGGGATGATGAAAAAGTTTTGGAAATAGACAAGAGTGATGGTTACCACCACCCCCCCCCCCCAAAAAAAAAAAAGACTTGTGCCAGACTAAACACATGGAAAGACATCCTGTATTTGTGGGATAGTTAGCAGTATTGCTAAGATGGCATTACTCCCCCAAAGCAATCTACATATTCAATATAATTCTTATCAAAATTTCAATGGGTTTGTTTTACAAAAATGGAAAAGCTGATCTTCAAATCCATACAAATTAGAAGAGGTCCTAAAGAGCCAAAAGGATTTTAAAAAGAAGTGTCTTCCCAAATTAAAAAACTTATTACATCCCCACATGGCAGCTACACGCCTATAATCACTAACTACTTGGGAAGGCTACTTAGGAGGATCACATCTGTGAGGCTAACCTTGACAATTTAGCAAGACCATGTCTCAAAAAATTTTAAGAAGGGCCAGATGTAGCTCGGTGGTAAAATCCCCTTGGGTTCAATCCCCAGTACTGGAAAGGGGAAAAAAAAAAAAAACACTACAGAGCTAGTAATCCAAACATTGTGGAGTGCAGTCATGTATAGCGGTGGAATCAGAAGCTCTAGGGGTCAGTCCCTTGATCAAACAACCATTAAGCTGGAAAAAGCACTAATTGTATCCAACTATCTCAGAACTCTAGACTTTGATCAGACATTTAACAACAGGAGGTACTGGGTGAAGTGACAGAATGTTATTCTTTGTAAGAGTGTGAGTTGAGCAGCTGCCATCTTCATTCCTCAGCTCTACCATGGTTGTGGGATAGCAGTCCCAGTTCTTGAAGCAGCTGGTTGGTGCCAGGCAGGCAGTGGGACCTTACCTTCCAAAAAACTTTTGAATTGTGCACTTTAGTGGGCTTGGTAATACCCTGAGATATTACCTTGCTTCTCCTGTTTACCTTTACGCTCCATATCTCAGAATTTTGCCAGTTTCTTGCTTTCTTTTTTTTTCTTTCTTTTTTTTTTTTTTTTTTTTTTTTTTTTTTTTGCCAGAAATTCTTTGTCACATCACTAGCTGACTGCAGTGATAACATAAACTTTGGTGACCACACACAAGAAGGAGCACAAAAAGAGTAAGAGCTGGAATTGTAGCTCAGTGGTAGAGCGCTTGCCTGGGATGTGTGAGGCACTGAGTTCAGTCCTCACATGTAATTAAATAAAGGTGTATTGACAGCTAAAAATATATAAAATAGTCTGTAAAAGTCGCAGATGGCTCTGCCCCTCAACAGGAAACATTTAGCAATCTGTGAGGAAAGGAAAAATCCAATTTCCAGAGTTAACACAGTATAATACTCAATATCCAGTTCTTAACCAAAAAAAAAAAAAAAGTTATAAAGTATATGATGAAACAAGAATATATGACCCATTCATAGGAAAAAAGAGTTTGACCAAAACTACCCTTGACAAAAGGGTAAAATAAAATATCTGAAGTGAAAAATACACTAGTGACAAAGGTTGATGGCTTTCTTAAAGACCAGCAGCAAACAATAGGAATTTGAAATTAAAAGCAATAACATTTACATTAGCATCAAAAGAAAAAAGAAATAGTTAGCTATACTCTAACAGAATGCCCAAGATCTACTTGAAAAGTAATACAAAACTCTGACAAGAAGTCAAAGAAGAACTAAATATATGGAGAGTTTTTCCATGTACATGGATAAGAAGATAGTATTGTCAAGATGTCAGTTCTTAACAACTTGATCTATAGATTCAATAGAATCCACATAGAAATCACAGAAAGTTTTTACATGTATGGATAAACCGATTCTAAAGTTTAAATGGAAAAACAAAGGTAAAGAATTGCCAAGACAATATTGAAGAACAAAGTCAGAAGACTGACACACCCCAACTAAGACTTATTATAAGGCTAAAATAATTAAAGTAATATGGTATGGGCAATGATAGACAAATAGATCAATGGAGTAGAGTAGAGCCCAGAAATAGATTCATACAAACATAGCCAACTGGTCTCTGACAAAAAAGCAAAAGCAATTCAATGAAGAAAGGATAGTCTTTTCAACAGTGGTTCTAGAACAATTAGGTATCCACATGCAAAAAAAAAAAAAAAAAAAAATCAATCTTAGGCCTTTCACAAAAACTAACTCAAAATGAATCATCAACTTAACTGTAAAACAAAACTACAAAACTCAGAAGATAACATAATTGATGACAATTATCTAGATGATCTTGGACTTTTTAATCTCAACATCAAAATAGTAATGTATGAAAGAAAAATTGATAAATTGGATTTCATTAAAATTAAAAATTTTATTCTAGGTTCAACCCCAGCACCTGCCCTACCTGCAGCTTGCACACACACACAATTTAAAATTGCTCCGTGAAAGGCATTTTTTTGGGGGGCGTGCAGGGGTTCTGGGGATTGAACCTAGGAATGATTTACCACTGAGTTACATCATTAGCCCTTTTATTTTTTATGTTGAGACAGACTCTTGCTGAATTGCTGAGGCTAAACTGGGTGTGGTGTCACCTGTAATCCCAGCAGTTTGGGAGGCTGAGGCAGGAAGATGGCAAATTCAAAGCCAACCTCAACAATTTAGCAAGGCCCTAGACAAATTAACAAGACCCTGTCTCAAAATAAAAAGGGCTGGGTATGTGGCTCAGTGGTTAAGTATCCCCGGGTTCAATTCCTGGCACCAAAAAGCAAGGAAGGAAGAAAGAAAAATGTTATAAAACACTTGACATGGTCAGTAGTCAGTCTCAAAATCATTTTAGAAATGACTAGCAATGGGTTACTGATATAGCTCAGTAGTGGAACACTTGCCTAGCACATGTGGGTAGGGAAACTTTGCATTCACAAAGTTGCCTTCCAAGGACTTTGGGATGAGAGTTAGCAACTCAATAAAATCAGTTCACTGAAATTTACCAACCTCTTCATTAACCTCTCTCCTGGACACAAAAAGTGTTCTACTAGGTACCAGATTTCTTTTTCCACCTGCCTTCCGTCCCCATGCCCCCAGTACCAGGGATTGAACCCAGGGGTGCTTAACCACTGAGCCACATAGCCAGGCCTTTTGATTTTGATTTTGATGTAAGGTCTTACTAAGTTGCTGAGGCTGACTTTGAACTCATGGTCCTCCTGCCTCAGCCTCCTAAGCCACTGGGATTATAGGCATTTGCCACCACTCCTGGTTTAGGTACCAGATTTCTAAAGTAGTTACTTCAGAATGACTGCTCAACTGTTTCAACAGAGGGATGGATTCCTAGAACTTTCTAGGTCTTCATCTTCCGTGGCAAGATTTTCAAACAACAAAACCTTAAATAATCAATGGGTCAAAGAAGAAATTATAGGGGCTGGAGCTGTAACTCAGTGTTACAGCACTTGCCTAGCATGTGTGAGGCACTGGGTTTGATTCCTTAGCACCACATAAAAATAAATAAAGGTATTGTGTCCATATACAACTAAAAATATTTTTAAAAAATAAAATTAAAGGGCTGGGGATATAGCTCAGTTGATAGGATGTTTGCCTTGCAAGTACGAGGCCCTGGGTTCAATCCCCAGCACCGTGAAAAAATAAAATAAAAATTAAAAAATTAAATTAAAAAAGAAATTATACCTTGAGATGAATGAAAATGAACACAATACACCAAAATTTATAGCATACAATAAAAGATGTAGGAGATCCAAGATGGCGGACTAGAGGGAGGCTGCCTTGTCGCTCCGTAACTCCGGTTTCAAGCAGAGGATATGTGTTTCTTGGTAAGGCAGTTTTTGCTGCTTATCGATCCCCTGCTGTTTACCCCATTTGTCTGCTGTGATCACCTGCAGTCTGCCAGCATATCAGTGCATTTTTTGAGTACAGATTGCTCACTGTCAGGCGCCTATCATCCGCCATTTTCCTGCCTCTCACCTGTCCATCACCCAACACACGAGGTTCACCTCCCAATTGTCCAACAACAGTCAGCAAACTGATCGCCAACCGCCAGTGGAGCAGCGGCTGCCTGCTGTTGCCTGGAAGTTCACTGTTACAGTACCTGCAGGTTTGATTACATGTGGCAGCCGCCATTTTGAGACAACAGCCAGGCCCCGTAGGACCCCTGGCCGGACTGACTGAGCCCCATCTCCAGGATCCCTCAGCCCGACCGATCACTCCCTGCCTCTAGGGCCCTCAAATCGACTGACTGCTCCCTGCCGCAGGACTCCCCAGACCAACTGACTGCACCCTATCACCAGGACCCCAGACCGATTGATTGCAACCGGCCTCCAGGATCCCACAACCACACCAAACACACTGCCCTTCAGAACCCCTGCCTGACCAACTGCATCCACCTCCAGGACCTCCTGCTGACCACAGCCACATCCTGAGCTGCAGCTCCCCATTTGCCAACACATTTCGAAGCCAGAGTGGCCATCTTGGATAACCCTGGAAGCCGTAGCTCTGATCTTTAGGTGGGACAAAACCCATCCTGAGACGCCTGCTGGAGGCTTGAAGCTCATTGTCGGGTACCTCTCATGCATCAGGCTACTGAACTCTGGGAGGTTTCATTACGATATGACTGTTACACTGTAGATTTTCTTTTTTCCCCTTATTGAAAAAATTTAAGTTTTTATTTCTTTACTTTTCTTGCTCTCTTTTCCTTTTGTTTACCTATTCCCTCGGAGTCTCTTTCTCCCTTTTTTTCATGCTAACATCCAATTTCTTTTGATTACACTCTCACCCTTTCTATTATCTAGAACTTCTGTATATTCTTTTCTTATCCCATTAACAACCACATTCTACATCCCTCTGCATCCTCTTTGTCCTCCATTTGAAACTGCAGACTTTATTGCAAATCTGTTTGTTTTATTGAAGATAATATTTGAACTCATTCTGTTTATTATGACAATTTTGTTATTGTCCTTATAGGGGCTATTTGGTCTAGGATTGCATAGACCAAATTCAAGTGTCTGAATTGGGCACTGCTAATATTGATCTCCCCTTAAAGAAAGGATTTTGGAAACCTACAGGGTCACTATAAGCCTATAGGGGGAAATCTGTAATACCCCAGATCTGCACTGCTAGAGGGGAAGGTACATGAACAACATGAAAAAACAAGGGAAGAAAATGATCCAAACAAATCTAGATTCTATATTAATAGAATCCAATGACAGTATGGTAGAAGAAATGTCAGAAAAGGACTTCAGATTATACATGACTAAGATGATTCACAAAGCAAAGGATGAGATAAGAGAGCAAATGCAGGCAATGAATGATAATACCAATAAGCTGAAAGAGCATCTGCAGGAAGCAAAAGATCATTTCAACAAAGAGATAGAGATTCTCAAAAAAAAAAAAAAAAAAAAAAAAAAAAAACCAGAAATCCTTGAAATGAGGGAAACAATAAACCAAATAAAAAACTCAATGGAAAGCATCACCAAAAGACTAGACCACTTGGAAGACAGAACCTCAGACAATGAAGACAAAATATTTAATCTTGAAAATAAAATTGCCCAGAGAAGATGGTAAGAAATCATGAACAGAATCTCCAAGAGCTATGGGACATCATGAAAAGACCAAATTTAAGAATTATTGGGATTGAGGAAGGCACAGAGATACAAACCAAAGGAATGAACAACCTATTCAATGAAATAATATCAGAAAATTTCCCAAACCTGAAGAATGAAATGGAAAATCAAATACAAGAGGCTTACAGAACACCAAATGCACAAAATCACAACAGATCCACACCAAGGCACATTATAATGAAAATGCCTAACATTCAAAATAAAGATAGAATTTTGAAGGCTGCGAGAGAAAAGCACCAGATTACATATAGGGGGAGACCAATACAGATAGCAGCCGACTTCTCAACCCAGACTCTTAAAGCTAGAAGGGCCTGAAACAACATATTTCAAGCTCTGAAAGAACATGGTTGCCAACCAAGAATCCTATACCCAGCAAAACTAACCTTCAGATTTGAAGGTGAAATAAAATCCTTCCATGATAAACAAAAGTTAGAAGAATTTACAAATAGAAAGCCTGCACTGCAGTATGTTCTCAACAAAATATTCCATGAGGAGGAAATGAAAAAAACAATGTACGTCAGCAAAGGAAGGAACTACCTTAGAGGAAAACCACTCAAAGGAAAAACCAAGCCAACTTAAAAACCAAAAATAAGCCAAATGACTGGGAATACAAATCATATCTCAATAATAACCCTGAATGTTAATGGCCTAAACTCATCAATCAAAACACATAGACTGGCAGAATGAATTAAAAAGAAAGCCCCAACAATATGCTGCCTGCAAGAGACTCATCTCATAGAAAAAGACATCCACAGACTAAAGGTGAAAGGATGGGAAAAAAACCTACCACGCACATGGACTCAGTAAAAAAGCGGGGGTTTCCATCCTTTTATCAGATAAAGTAGACTTCAAGCAAAAGTTAGTCAGAAGGGATAAAGAAGGACATTTCATACTGCTTAAGGGAACCATAAATCAGGAAGACATAATGATAGTAAATATTTATGCCCCAAACAATGGTGCATCCCTGTACATCAAACAAATCCTTCTCAATTTCAGAAATCATATAGACCACAACACAATAATTCTGGGTGACTTTAACGCACCACTGTCACCACTAGATAGATCTTCCAAACAAAATCCAACCAAAGAAACCATAGAACTCAATAACACAATCAATAACCTAGACTTAATAGACATATATAGAATATTCCATCCATCAACGAGCAGATTCACTTTCTTAGCAGCACATGGAAGCTTCTCGAAAATAGACCAAATGTTATGCCACAAAGCAGCCCTTAGGAAGTGCAAAAAAATAGAGATACTGCCTTGTGTTCTATCAGATCATAATGGACTGAGAGTAGAAATCAATGACAAAATAAAAAACAGAAATTACTTCAACACCTGGAGACTAAATAATATGCTATTGAATGAAACATGGATAACAGAAAACATAAGGGAGAAGATAAAAAAAATGCTTAGAGGTCAATGAGAACGACGATACAACATATCAAAATCTCTGGGACACTATGAAAGCGGTACTAAGAGGAAAATTCATCGCATGGAGTGCATTCCAGAAAAGAATGAAAAGTCAACAACTAAATGACCTAACATTACAGCTCAAAGCCCTAGAAAAAGAAGAACAGAATAACAGCAAAAGTAGTAGAAGACAGGAAATAATTAAAATCAGAGCTGAAATCAATGAAATTGAATCAAAAGAAACAATTCAAAAAATTGACAAAACAAAAAGTTGGTTCTTTGAGAAAGTAAACAAAATAGACAAACCCTTAGCCACACTAACAAAGAGAAGGAGAGAGAAGACTCAAATTACTAAAATTTGTGATGAAAAAGGAAATATCATGGCAGACACCACTGAGATACAGAACATAATGAGAAGCTACTTTGAAAATCTGTATTCCAACAAAATAGAAAGTACCAAAGACATTGACAAATTTCTAGAGACATATGCTCCTCCCAAACTGAACCAGGAGGACATACACAATTTAAACAGATCAATAACAAGCAATGAAATAGAAGAAGCCATTAAAAATCTACCATCCAAGAAAAGCCCAGGACCAGACAGATTCTCAGCCGAGTTCTACAAAACCTTCAAAGAAGAGCTCATTCCAATACTTCTCAAAGTATTCCAGGAAATAGAAAAGGAGGGTACCCTACTCATTCTATGAAGCTAATATCACCCTCATACCCAAACCAGGCAAAGACACATCAAGGAAAGAAAATTTTAGACCAATATCCTTGATGAATATAGATGCAAAGATCCTTAACAAAATATTGGCAAACCGTATCTAAAAACATTAAGAAAATTGTGCACCACGATCAAGTGGGGTTCATCCCTGGAATGCAAGGATGGTTTAACATGTGTAAATCAATAAATGTAATCCATCATGTCAGTAGACTTAAGGATAAGAATCATATGGTTATTTCAATTGACAGAAAAAGCGTTCGACAAAATACAACACCCCTTCATGCTCAAAACAGTAGAAAAAATAGGGATAGTGGGAACATACCTGAACATTGTAAAGACTGTTTATGCTAAGCCCATGGCCAACATCATTCTTAATGGAGAAAAACTGAAACCATTGCCTTTAAAAATGGGAACAAGACAGGGATGTCCTCTTTCACCACTTCTATTCAACATTGTCCTAGAAACTCTAGTCAGAGCAATTAGGCAGACCAAAGAAATTAAAGGGGTATGAATAGAAAAAGAGGAACTTAAGCTGTCACTATTTGCTGATGACATGATTCTCTATTTAGAGGATCCAAAAACCTCCTCCAGAAAACTTCAAGACCTCATCAATGAATTCAGCAAAATAGGCTATAAAATCAACATGCATAAATCTAAAGCATTTTTATACACAAGCGATGAAACAGCTGAAAGGGAAATGAGGAAAACAACTCCATTTGCAATAGCCTCAAAAAAAAAAAAAAAAAAAAAAAAAAAAAAAAAAAAACTTGGGAATCAATCTAACCAAAGAGGTAAAAGATCTCTACAATGAGAACTACAAAACATTGAAGAAAGAAATTGAGAAAGACCTTATAAGATGGAAAGATCTCCCATGTTCTTGGATAGGCAGAATTAATATTATCAAAATGGCCATACTATCAGAAGTGCTATACAGATTCAATGCAATTCCCATTAAAATCCCAATGATGTACTTCACAGAAATAGAGCAAGCGATTGTGAAATTCATCTGGAAGAATAAGAAACCCAGAATAGCTAAAGCAATCCTTAGCAGGAAGTATGAAGCAGGGGGTATAGCAATACCAGAACTTTGACTATACTACAAAGCAGTAGTAACAAAAACGGCATGGTATTGGTACCAAAACAGACAGGTAGATCAAAGGTACAGAATAGAGGACACGGACACAAACCCAAATAAATACAATTTTCTAATACTAGACAAAGGTGCCAAAAATATGCAATGGAGAAAAGACAGCCTCTTCAACAAATGGTGCTGGGAAAACTGGAAATCCATATGCAACAGAATGAAACTAAACCCCTATCTCTCACCCTGCACAAAAATCAACTCAAAATGGATCAAGGACCTTGAAATCAGACCAGAGACCCTGCATCTTATAGAAGAAAAAGTAGGTCCAAATCTTCAACTTGTTGGCTTAGGATCAGACTTCCTTAGCAGGACTCCCATAGCACAAGAAATAAAAGCAATAATCAACAACTGGGATAGATTTAAACTAAAAAGCTTTCTCTCAGCAAAGGAAACTATCAGTAATGTGAAGAGAGAGCCTACAGAGTGGGAGAATATCTTTGCCACTCATACTTCAGACAGAGCGCTAATTTCCAGAATCTATAAAGAACTCAAAAAACTCTACACCAAGAATACAAATAATCCAATCAACAAATGGGCTAAGGAAATGAACAGACACTTCACAGAAGATGTATAAGCAATCAACAGATATATGAAAAAATGTTCAACATCTCTAGTAATAAGAGAAATGCAAATCAAAACTACCCTAAGATTCCATCTCACCCCAATTAGAATGGCGATTATCAAGAACACAAGCAACAATAGGTATTGGCCAGGATGTGGGGAAAAAGGTACACTCATACATTGCTGGTGGGGTTGCAAATTAGTGCAGTCACTCTGGAAAGCAGTATGGAGATTCCTCAGAAAGCTTGGAATGGAACCTCCATTTGACCCAGCTATCCCACTCCTTGGTCTATACCCAAAGGACTTAAAATCAGCATACTACAGAGATACAGCCACATCAATGTTCATAGCTGCTCAATTCACAATAGCCAGACTGTGGAACCAACCTAGATGCCCTTCAGTTGATGAATGGATAAAGAAACTGTGGCAGATATATACAATGGAATATTACTCTGCCATGAAGAATGACAAAATTATGGCATTTGCAGGCAAATGGATGAAATTGGAGAATATCATGCTAAGTGAGATAAGCCAATCTCAAAAAACTAAAGGACGAATGATCTCGCTGATAAGCGGATGAGGACATATAATGGGAGGTAGGAGGGGTTAGCATTAGGGTTAGGGTTATGTTTAGGGTTAGGGATAAGGAGGGTGGTAATATGGAGGAAGGAAGGACTGTATAGAGGGAAAAGAGAGGTGGGAGGGGTGGGGGGAAGGGAAAAAAATAACAATGAATCAAACAACATTGCCCTATGTAAATTTATGATTTTTAATTTAAATAAATAAATAAATAAAATTAAAAAAAAAAACTCTACAAGAAGAATACAAATAACCCAATCAACAAATGGGCTAAGAATATGAACAGACACTTCACAGAAGAAGATCTACAAGCAATCAACAAACATGAAAAAATATTCACCATCTTTATTCTTTTTTTTTTTTTTTTTTTTTGCACGGTGCTGGGGATTGAACCCAGGGCTTTGTGCTTGGAGGGCAAGCACTCTACCAACTGAGCTATATCTCCAGCCCTCACTATCTTTAGCAATAAGAGAAATGCAAATCAAAACTACACTAAGATTCCATCTCACCCCAATTAGAATGGTGATTATCAAGAACACAAGCAACAATAGGTATTGGCCAGGATGTGGGGAAAAAGGTACACTCATACATTCTGGTGGGCCAGCAAATTAGTGCAGCCACTCTGGAAAGCAGTGTGGAGATTCCTTAGAAAACTTGGAATGGACCCATCATTTGACCCAGCTATCCCACTCCTCGGCCTATACCTAAAGGACTTAAAATCAGCATACTACAGAGATACAGCCACATCAATGTTCATAGCTGCTCAATTCACAATAGCCAGACTGTGGAACCATCCTAGATGTCCTTCAATTGATGAATGGATAAAGAAACTGTGGTATATATATACAATGGAATATTATTCAGTCATAAAGAATAATAAAATTATGGCATTTGCAGGCAAATGGATGAAATTGGAGAATATCATGCTAAGTGAGATAAGCCAATCTCAAAAATCCAAAAGACGAATGATCTCACTGATAAGCGGATGATGATACATAATGGGGGGTGGGAGGGGGGCAAGAATGGAGGAAGGAGGGACTGTATAGAGGGAAAAGAGGGGTGGGAGGGGTGAGGGGGAAGGAAAAAATAACAGAATGAGTCAAACATCATTACCCTATGTAAATTACACAAATGGTATGCTGTTACTCCATATACAAACAGAAACAACATGTATCCCATTTGTTTACAATACAAATAATTTTTTTAAAAAAAGTGACAGTTAAAGAGGTAATTGAGAAAAAAATAATAAAAGATGTAAAAGAAAGATCTTCAGGGCATGATAGCATGTACCTGTAAACGCAGCAAGTTGGGTGACTTGAGATAGGAGGACCCCAAGTTCAAGGCCAGCCTCAGAAATTTGGTGAGACCCTGTCTCAAAATTAAAAAAAAAATAAAAAGGACTGGGGATGTAGCTCAGTAGTAAAGTGCCCCTACGTTTAGTCCCCAGTACCATAAATAAATAAATCAGCCCCTTATTAAAGGACATCTTGGATGTCCTATGTTTTTTGTCATTGTTGTTTTGTTTGTTTGTTTTTGGTACTAAGGATTGAACCCAGGGGCTCTTAACCACTGAGCCACATCCCCAGCCCTTGTTTATATTTTATTAGAGACAGGGTCTCACTGATTTGCTTAGGGCCTCTCTGAGTTGCTGAGGCTGGCTTTGAACTTGCAATCCTCTTACCTCGGCCTCTGAGCCACTAGGATTACAGGTGTGCGCTACCTTGCCAGACTGCTGGCATGTTTTCACAGTTATGAATAAAGTCACTGTAAATATTCATGTACAGAATTTTTTGTTGACATAAGTTTTTTTAACTCGTTTGGGTAAATAGCACGATTGTCAAATTATGGTAAGACTATATCTAGCATTCTAAGAAACTGCCAACATATCTAAGATAATTGTAGCATTTTGCATTCCCCCCAGCAATGAATGAGTTCTGTGTCAGCATTTGGTATTGTCAGTGTTGTGAATTTAAACAATTGTAATAGGTTTATTATAAATAAATCTGAATAGATGTTTAACTAGTAAGTGTATCCAATCAGTAATCAAAAGTCTCCCAAAAAAAAGAAAGTCCAGGACTACATGATTCTATCAAACATTTAAAAAAAAGTACCATTCTTTTCAAACTCTTCCAAAAAATTCAAGAGAATGCTTCCAAACTCATTTTATGAAGCCAGCATTACCCCAACAGCAAAACCAAAGAATTACAAAAGAAAACTATAAGCCAATATCCCTTAGAAATATGGATGCAAAAATCCTCAACAAAATATTATCAACTGAATCCAGTAGCACATGAAGAAGATTTTACACCAAGACCAAGAGAATTCTATCATAGAATTCCAAAGTTGGTTCAACAGAAGGAAAACAATCAATGTCATTAGTAAAATGAAGGAAAACCCCCACACAATCACCTCAATTGATACAGAAATGACAAATTCAACACAATCTCATGATAAAAATACTGAATAAAGGTAGGAATTGGGAAAACTTTCTGAACATGGAAAACTCATATCGGGGAAACCCACAACAACATCATATGTGATGGTAAAAGACTAAAATCTTTCCCCTAAAATCAAGAATAAGGAACCAGGTGTGGTGGCGCATGACTGTAATCCCACAACTTAGGAAACTGGCAGGAAGACTGAAAATTCAAAGCCAGTCTCAGCAACTTAGCAAAGCCGTACATCAAAATCAAAATAAAAAGGGCTTGGGATGTAGCCCAGTAGTAAAGGGCTCCTGGGTTCAATCCCCAGTACAAAAACAAAAACAAAAACAAAAAAATGCAAAACAAAAAACTCCAACCTAGTTGAATTGGAAAAACAGTAGTAATATTATCTATTTGCATAGGACATGATCTTAAATATAGAAAACCCTAAAGAATTTACCAAAAAAGCTAAGAGTTAATGAATTCAGCAAAGTTGCAGGATGCAAAATTAACACACAATATTCAGTTGCAGTTTTACAGACTATAATGAAAGATCTGAAAAGAAATTCAGAAAACTGTTTACATTAGCATCAAAAAAAAGAATGAAAAAAAAGAATGAAATACTTTGTCATGAATTTAACCAGAAAAGTGACTTTTATACAGTATACAAAGACATGTACACTAAAAACTGTAAAACACAACTGAAAAATGTTAGAGAAAAAAAATTGGAAAGACATCACATGTGCATGAATCGGAAGACTTAATATTTAGATGATAATATGACACAAATTGATCTATAGACTCAATGCAATCACTATGAAAACCAATGTTGTTTTAAATTTTTTTTCATTTTATTTATTTGTTTTGCAGTGCTGGGGATTGAACCCAGAGCCTCATGAATGCTAAGCAAGTGCTCCACCATGGAGATGCATTCCCAGCTCTTTTTTTTTTTTCAAGATACCAGGTTTACCAGGGCTTGGGGACACACACCAAGTGGATAAGGCAGAGAGAGATACCTGATAGACTGGGAGACAAAGGGACACAAGTAGGCAGGAAAAAGAGTTGCCACAAGTGGACAGGGGTGCAAGGGATAGCAGGTGGATGAGGTATGTGCAGGACTCTGTTCACATGGCTCACAGAATCCTTGTCTATCCTCATCCTGCCTGTGATACAAGATTCCAGAGTGTGACTGCTCTAGAACATAGGATATAAGAGGGACAAAAGGAGACAGGAGAGTCAGGGACAGAATCGGGAGAGCAAGCTGAAAGGAAGCCCAAGAGGGTGGCCAGCAGAGCCTGTCTGTCTCTCTGCCCAGCTCTTTTTAATTAAATTATTTTTTGGTACAAGGGATTGAACCCAGAGGTACTTTACCACTAGCTACATCCCTATCCCTAACCTTTGTTATTTTTTTCTTGTTTTTATTTTGAAACAGGGTCTCACTAAGTTACTGAGGCTAGCCTCAAGCTTACAATCCTCGTACCTCAATCTCCCAAACCACTAGGATTACAGGTGTGTGCTACCAATGCCTGACTGCTCTTTTTATTTTTTATTTTGAGATAGGGTCTTACCAAGTTACCCAGGCCGACCTTGAACTTGTAGTTCCCTCTGCCTCAGGCTCTGGAGTCACTAGGATTATAGGTGTGTGCCACCATGCCTAGTTTTTTGTTGTTTTTCTTGTTTGTTTTTGTTTTGTTTTGTTTTGTTTTTCTTTAGAAATAGTAAAGCCCATACTAAAATTCTTATGGAATATCAAAGATTCTGAATGGCCAAAACAACCTAGAAAAATAAAAACGAATAGGATTCAGGAAGCTAAATTCATGGTAGAATACTTGCCTCATACTTACAAGTCCCTAGTTTTAATCCCCAGCACCAAAACACAAAACAAAATGTAAGTTCAAAATCCACTCCAAATAAAACAGTGTAGTACTGGCATAGGTGTACTTATACAGAACAGTGGAATACAACAGAGAGCCCAGAAATAAACCTCACATGTATGGTCCATGGATTTTCAACAAGAATGCCAAGAACATTCAATGTGAGAAAGGACAGTCTTCAACAAGTGATGCTGGGAAAACTAGAGTCACATGCAAAAGATGAAGTTGAAGCCTGGATGGTAGTGCACACCTGTGATCCCAGTGACTCTGGAGGCTGAGGCAGGAGGATCACAAGTTCAAAGTCAACCTCAGCAATGGTGAGGTGCTAAGCAACTCAGTGAGACCCTGTCTCTAAGTAAAATACAAAATAGGGCTGGGGATGTGGCTCAGTGGTTAAGCACCCCTGAGTTCAATCCCCGGTACCCCTCCCAAAATATTATCCAATGCTGGGCATGATGATTCACACCTGTAATCCCAGCAATTTGGGAGACTGAGGAAGGAGAATCACATGTTTGAGGCCAGCCTGGGCTACTTAGCAAGACCCTGTTTCAAAATTTTAAAAAATGAAAAGGGTTGGGGATATAGCTCAGTAGTAGAGTGCTTATCTAGCATGTGTGAGGATTTGAGTTGGATCCCTAGCACAACAAAACAAAAAACTAAACAGAATTGCCATATGATCCTGCAGTTCTATTTCTAGGTATATACTTAAAAGAATTGAAGGCAAGAATTTCAACAGGTATTTGTACACCAATGTTCATATGAACATTTTTTACAATAGCCCAAATGTAGAAGGAACCCAGGAATCCAGAATTGATAAACAAAAGGTGACACAGACATAAAATGAAATACTTTTTAGCTATGAAAAGGAATGAAATTCTGATACAAGGTAAACCAAAAAACACATATTATGTAAAATAAGTCAGACACAAAAGAACAAATACTGTAGGTTTAACTTATATGAGCCACCTGGAGTAGTCAAGTCACAGATATGGAAAGTACAAAGGTGGTTGCCAGGGGTAGGTGTTGCAGTTTGAATGTGATTTGTCCCCCCAAAGATTCATGGTCCCCAGTGTGTTGTTGTTAAGAGGTGATGGAACTTTTGAGAGGTAGGGACTAGTAGAAGGTGCTATAGTTTGGATCTAAAATATCCCCCCAAAGCCCATATGTTATAGGCTTGGTCCCCAGACATGGTGCTATTAGGAGATGGTGGAGCTTTTAAGAGGTGGGGCCTAGTGGAAAAAAGTTATATCAGTTGGAGGCATACCCTTGAAGGAGTTATCAGGACCCTAACTTTTCTTCTCTCCTTACCACCTTGTACTGGGAATCAATCCCAGGGCAAGAAACCAACCACAAAGCTAAATCCCCAGCCCTTTTTATATTTTTTTTATTTTGAGACAGGGTCTCATGTATTACCCAGGCTTGTCTCATATAAGATCTTCCTGGAGCTGAAGAAATAGCTCCTTTTGGAGAGCGTTCGCCTAGCATGCCAAAGGACCTCGGTTCGAGTCTGCAACCGCTCAAAGAGAAGAAAAAAAAAAAAGATCTTCCTGCCTCATCTTCCAAGTTCTCTCTCTTTGCTTTCTGGCTGCAATGAGGTGAGCAGGCCTTTTTCACCACGAGCTCCTGCTTCTCACTATAGGCCCAAAACAA
The DNA here is from genome assembly GCF_902686455.1 of Sciurus vulgaris. Lineage (NCBI taxonomy): Eukaryota > Metazoa > Chordata > Mammalia > Rodentia > Sciuridae > Sciurus > Sciurus vulgaris. The sequence continues at coordinate 115,232,166 of NC_136470.1, read as the reverse complement.
CAGGGCCAAGCAACTATGAACTGAAATCTCTGAAACCATGAGCCAAAATACAACTTTCTTCCTTATAAGTTGTCTCACAAATTTTGCCACAGTGACAGAAAGCTGACTAGAATAAAAGGTGGTTAGGGAGATCCAAGATGGTGGACTAGAGGGAGGCTGCATTCCTTGTCGCTCCATAACTCAGGTTTTAAGCAGAGGATATCTGTTTCTTGGTGAGACAGTTTTTGCTGCTTATCGGTCCCCTGGCTGTTTACCCCATTTGTCTACTGCAGTCACCTGCAGTCTGCCAGCATATCGACTACTTTTTGAGTGCAGATTGCTCACTGTCTGGCACCTACCATCCGCCATTTGCCTGCCTCTTGCCTGTCTGTCGCCTGCCTTTCACCTACCCATCACCCACCACCCGAGGTTCACCTGCCGAAGTCTGAGAGCAGCCAGCAGACTGACCACAGTCAGTGGAGCGCCAGCTGCCTGCTGTTGCCTGGAAGTTCACTGTTACAGTACCTGCAGGTTTTGTTAGATGTGGCTGTTATCATTTTGAGACAACAACCAGGATCTGTAGGATCCCTGGCCAGACTGACTGAGCCCTGTCCCCAGGACCCCTCAGCCTGACTAACAACTCCCTGCCTCCGGGGGCCCTCAGACCCATTGACTGCACCCTACCTCCAGGACCTCCAGCCAACCACACCCACACCCTGTGCTGCAGCTCCCCATTTGCCAACACATTTGGAAGCCACAGCAGCCATCTTGGATAATCCTGGAAGCCATATCTCCCATCTTTAGGTGGGGTAAATCTCATCCTGAGACACCTTCTAGAGACTAGAATCATTGTCAGGTACGTCTCATACATCAGGCTACTGAAGACTGGGAGGTTTGAATACTATATGACTGTTAGAGTGTAGATTTTTTTTTTCATCCTTATTGAAAAAATTTGTTTTTATTTCTTTACTTTTCTTGCTCTTTTCCTTTTGTTTACCTGTTCCCTCAGAGTCTTTCTCCCTTTTAACATGCTAACAACCAACTTCTTTTGATTACATTCTCACTCTTTCTGTGATCTAGAACTTCTATATATTCTTTTCTTATCCCATTAACAGTGACATCCTACACCCCTCCCCATCCTCATTGTCCTCCATTAGAAATTACAGACCTTATTGCAAATCTATTTGTTATACTGACAATTGAACTCATTCTGTTTATTATGACAATAAAAGGTGGTTTAGGTCATTGGGGTTGTTGCCTTCCAAAGGGATTAATGTAGTTTTCTTGGGACCCCAGTTAGTTCCATAGAAAATTAGTTGTAATAAAAAGAGCAAGACTAACTGGGAAGTAACTCAATGGTAGAGCACTTGCCTAGCATGTGTGAGGCCCTGGGTTCAATCCCCAGCACCACCACCAAAAAAAAAAAAAAAAAAAAAGGCAAGGACTGATCCCTGAATCTCCCAACATCCATACCATGTGATGTGATGTCTTCTGCACAACATCTCACCAAGGTGATGTCATCCCCCATGAAGGCCTCGCTGGAGCTATACAGAAACTGGCACCACACTCTTAGACCTGCAGAACTGTGAGCTAAACAAACTTCTTTATAAGTACCTAACTTCAGGTATTTTGTTATTGCAACAGAAAAGGGATTAATATAATGGAGGAAGGAGGGGAATAGGTTATCAGGGACTTCTTGTTTAATGGATACAGAGTTTCAGTTTGGCAAGATGAAAAAATTACGAAGATGATGGTGAGCAGTGTACCAAAATGTGAATATGCTTAATTTAAATGAATTATACATTTAAAATAGTAAATTCCATCTCATGTATATTTTACCACAATTTTTGGAAATTCACCTATTCCACCAGGGACAGTGGCACATGTCTGTAATCCCAGTGACTCGGCAAGCTGAGACAAGAGGATCTCATGTTCAAAGTCAGCCTCAGCAGTTTAGCGAGGTCTAAGCAATTTGGTGAGACCCTGTGTCAAAACAAACATAAAAAGGGCTGGGGATGTAGCTCGGGGTTAAGTACCCTGGGTTCAATCCCCAGTACCAAAAAATAAATAAATAAAGAGAGAGAGAGAGTTGCGAAAGCTGGCCTCAAACTTGCAATCCTCCTGCTTCAGCTTCCAGAAATGCTGAAGTTATAGGCCTGTGCCACTGCCAGGCCTATTTTAATCAGTTTTAAAATTTAAGAATGAATGGGCTGGGTCTGTAACTCAGGGGTAGAGCACCTGCCTAGCATGTGCAAGGCACTGATTTCGATCATTAGCACCACATAAAAATAAACAAAATAAAGGCACTTTGTTTACAACCACAAAATTACAAAAAAAAAAAAAAAATAAGAATGGTTGTTAAAGACAGAATTTTATTTCAGAATTTGGTCCTGGTTTCATCCAATAAATGTCTGTTGAAGGAAAGCAAAAAGACCGCAATGGGGTTTGGGGTTGTGGCTCAGTGGCAGAGCACTTGTCTGGCACGAGTGAGGCACTAGGTTCAATCCTCAGCACCACATAAAAAATAATAAATAAAGGTATTGTGTCTATCTACAACTAAAAAAAAAATTTAAAAAGACCACAATGATCTATCTACCTGTTCATACTCACTGATATGGTTATATTTTTTTAAAAAGGAAAGAAAAATAGCTAGTGTTGGCAATGATAGAGAGAAATAGGAATTTGTGTACATTAGAGGGAATGTAAAATAGTATAGCTGCTGTAGAAAACAGTTTGGTGGTCCCTCAAAAAGTTGAACATAGGGTCTGGGGATATAGCTCAGTTGGTAGAGTGCTTGCCACACAAGCATAAAGCTGGGTTCAATCCCTAGCATGGGGAGGGGGGAGTTAAACATAGAATCATCCCAAGACCTAACAATGCTGTTCCTAGAGTACATCAAAAATAATTGAAAAAAAAAAATACTCAAACAAGTACTTGTTCAAAAACTATCACACTGGGGCTGGGGAGATAGCTCAGTTGGCAGAGTGCTTGCCTTGCAAGTACAAGGCCATGGGTTCAATCCCCAGCACTGCAAAAAAAAAAAAAATTATCACACTGAAACTTGAACCCCACTGGATATTTGGTGATACTAAGAAGTTGATTTGGAGAGGTGAGGGATCATGGTATTGTGTTTATATTTAAAAGGGAGGCATTCGTCTTTTAGAAACAAATGCTGAAATACAGATGTAACAAAAAAAAAAAAAAAAAAAAAAAAGTGATCACAGCAGCATTCTTCACAGAGGCCAAGAAGTGGACACAGATGAGTTGACAAACACACTGTGATATACATGTGCAATGGAATAACATCCAGCCATGAAAATAAATGAAATACTGATAGAGGGTACAACTTGGATGAACCTCAAAAACATGCTAAATGAAGGGAAGCAGACACAAAAAGTCATATTTTGGGAGGAGAGTACTGGACGATTTAACCTAGAACAATTTAACTTAGGTACATCCCTAGCCCTTTTTATTTTTTTAATATTTTTTGTTGTAGATGGACACAATACATACATACATTTATTTGTTTGTTTATTTATTATGTGGTGCTGAGGATCAAACCCAGGGTCTCATACATGCTAGGCAAGCGCTCTACCACTGAGCCACAACCCCAGCCCTCTAGTTATTTTTAATTTTAATTTTATTTATTTATTTATTTTGGTACCATGGACTAAACTCAGAGAGGTGCTTAACCACTGAGTCACATCCTCAGCACTTTTTATTTTGTTATTTTTGAGTCAGGGTCTCACTAAGTTGCTTAGGGTCTTGCTAAATTGCCTTGAACTTCAGATTCTCCTATTTCAACCTCCCAAATCACTGGATTACAGACATGCCTCACTGTGCTCGGCAAGGTCACATTTTTTATGATTCCTTTTAAATGAAATATCCCAAATAGGCAGATCTCTAGAAACAGAGAGCATAGTAGTGTTTGCTAGAGGATCACAGTGGGAGTAGAGGGAATGAGTGGTAATTACTTAATGGTTTGGGGTGTTCTTTTGGGTTGATGAAAAACCTTGAAACTAGAGAAAGGTAGTGGTTGCATGATATTGTGGGTATACTCAATATCACCTAATTATATGCTTTGAAATAGTTGATTAATTTATTTTTATTTTTGGCAGTCTTGGGGATTGAACCCAGGGAACTTATACATGCTAGGCACTGAGCTGTAGACCCAGGCCCTAAAATAATTAATCTTGTTTTACAAATTTCACTTCAATTTTCTGTTTGTTTTTGTTTTTGTACTGGGGATTGAACCCAGGGGCAGTCTACCACTGAGCTAAATCCCGGTCCTTTTTATTTTTTTATTTTGAAACAGGTAAGGGTCTTGCTAAGTTGCTGAGGCTGGCCTTGAATTTTCAATCCTTCTGCCTCAACTCTGAAGTCACTGGAATTACAGGCATGTATTCTGGAGTCTGTCTGAATTTCATCTCAATTAAAACAAAAACAAAGGGCTGGGTTGTGGTCCAGTGGTAGCGCACATGCCTAGCACACGTGGCCTTGGGTTTGGTCCTCAGCACCACATAAAAATAAAATAAAGGTTTTATGTCTACCTACAACTGAAAAAATATATATATATATTTAAAAAAGAATTTAGAAAAAAGCAAAACCAAAAACTTATGACAGCCCTTGGTTTAGCTGTTGTGAAGTTTTATGGGGAGTTGACTTTTCTCTAAACAACTGCCCCCAAATTCCTAAGACAAAAAAGACAAATCTACAAAGGGTACATAGGAACTCTTTTTAAAAATTTTTTAGTTTCTATGTACCTTTATTTTATTAATTTACTTATATGTGATGCTGAGAATCGAACCCAGTGCCTCACACTTGCTAGGCAAGCTCTCTACCACTGAGACACAACCCCAGCCCAGGAACTCTTTTTTTTTTTTTTTTTTGGGGGGGGGGCGGTGCTGGGGATCAAACCCAGGGCCTTGTGCTTACAAGGCAAGCACTCTATCGACTGAGCTATCTCCCCAGCCCCAGGAACTCTTTATACTATTTTTGCAACTTCTTCTTGTCAGTCTACAATTATTTCAAAACAGAAGTGTAAAAGAAAAATGGCATGTGATTATGGCTGCTCTGTGGCTCCCACCTTTAGGTCTGAGAGACTGCCTATCCTCTTATAATCCTGGGACTCATCCCAGGCAATAGACCTGGCAATTAGCTCACTTAGCTTGGGCATCTGTCCTAGTCTGGAGGCAGGACAAGGAGTCTACTCAGAGTATATTCTCACTTTCACTTTTGCTTTCCCTGAAATGACAGAGGAACCAGGAAGAAGGCTGTAACCAGCAGCTTTCTTTAGTCCCTTGGCTTTGCTGCCTGTTTGCAATAGTTACAACCCCTGCTGGTGCCACTTCCCACACAGAGACTGTAGCTGTGAGTGCCAGGCTTGAAGATGGATATCCTGGAGCCTTCCATGTTGCTGGATGAGGAGCTATACTCCAGACAGCTGTGAGCCTTGAAGTGGAATAGGGAATGGGATGGTGGCCTTCAGACCTCTCTGATCTCTAGATGCCTGCCCTCCTACTTCTCATCCACAGGTATGTGCTGGGCCCACTTGCCATGCAGAGGATTCAGACAGCCAAAGTCCTGCTGTCTGGCCTACAAGGCCTGGGAGCTGAGATAGCTAAGAACCTGGTCCTGATGGGGGTTGGCAGCCTCACTCTGCATGATCCCCATCCCACCTGCTGGTCTGACCTGGCTGCTCAGGTAAGGGTCCTGAGGGGCTCTGGGATGTCAGACCAGGATGGGGACAGAACCCAAGTGGAATCTCTTGGCTCAATCTGCACTGGATGTCTCCCTAGTTTTTCCTCTCAGAGAAAGACTTGGAAAAGAACAGGGCTGATGCCTCTCAAAAATGCTTGGCTCAACTCAATGAAGCTGTCCAGGTCTTTGTCTACACAGGTGACATCACAGAGGACCTACTGCTGAACTTCCAGGTAACTTCTCTAGCCCTAGTTTCCAGGCCAGTCAGTTCCCATCTCTACTCTCAATAGAAGGGAAGTCTGGGCAGGTGTTCTGGCCCTACTGATCAAGGTGTTCACCCAGGTGGTAGTGCTAACTGCCTCAAACCTGGAGGAGCAGCTGAAGGTGGGCACTTTGTGCCACAAGCATGGAGTCTGCTTTCTAGTGGCTGATACCCGGGGCCTTGTGGGGTGAGTGAGACTCCCTTCCCAGCCTACCACATCACAGCCAATAATTGCTCTCAGTGCTGTCCCCAGCTCTAAGCCTGCTCCAGTGCCCCTCTGCCCAATCTCAGGCCTTTCCAAGAATTGCCTCCAATTTTGGTCTCCAGTCCCACTCATCTGGTTCCTCCAATCCAGTCTTCAGACCCTTGCCTTAGTAGCCTTTTCTCTACCACCACCACCCAAAAAAAAAAAAAAAAAAAAAAAAAATCTCTAGTTTCCAAACCTCTCCCACCTTTTCTTTCCTAGTTCAGATCCTCTAGGCCTATCCTAGTGCCCCCTTTCCTTAACCACAACCTGTGAGCCACCTCAGTAATCCCTGCCATCCATACTAGGCAGTTATTCTGTGACTTTGGTGAGAATTTCACTGTGCAGGACCCTACAGAGGCAGAACCTCTGACAGCTGCCATCCAGGACATCTCCCAGGTGGGTGTTGAGGTATCGGCATTTACCTGCTGACTAGGGAAGTATTGGTTGCCAAAGCCTGTGGAAAGCAGGTACAAGCACACTTGAGACAGCCACCTTCCACCCAGGGCTCCCCTGGCATTCTCACTCTGAGAAGAGAGGACAATAGACACTCTTTCTGTGATGGGGACTTGGTGACTTTCTCAGGCATTGAGGGCATGGTTGAGCTCAATGGCTGTTCTCCTCGGCCCATCCATGTACAGGGTAAGTCAACCCCATCCAACCCTGGGCTCAATGCCCAAGACACCACTGAGGGGAACATAGTCCTGGGGGATGGGTTTTCCTTTTGCCTTTCCCAGGGTGCAGCATGAGTCAGGATGGGATATGGGAACTACCCAGCTTCAGGGATCATAACTCACTAGGCTAGATCTCTTCCAGAGGATGGGTCCTTGGACATTGGGGACACAACAACTTTCTCCCGTTACTTGCATGGTGGGGTTATAACTGAAGTCAAAAGATCCAAGACTGTGACGCATGTAAGTGCAAGTGCATCTGAAATGGGAGCATTTGGGCACCTTCTTGAAGGGGCCCACAGTGTTCCAGACCTGACCCTAAACCAAGTACCCCTTGCAGAAGCCCCTGGACATAGCCCTGCTCCAGCCCCAGGTGGTGGCTCAGAATCACCAGCAAGCCCGTCGTGCCCACCTCCTACATCAGGTCTTCCGTGCATTGCACAAATTCCAGAACCTCCATGGCCGGCTGCCCCGACCCTGGGATCCTGTAAGTGGTCCCACTGCATCACCCTAGCCTTATTAGAGTTTGAACCCCAGAAGCAATATCCCCACTTAAAAAGAAAGAGGAAGCTGGATACAATGACAGACACCTGTAACCCCAGCTACCTGGGAGGCTGAGGCAGGAGGATTGCAAATTCAAGGTCGGGCTCCCCTGACATTCTCACTCTGAGAAGAGAGGACAATAAACATTCCTTCTGTGATGGGGACTTGGTGATTTGATAACTTAGGGAGACCTTGTCTTAAAATAAAAGATAAGAAGGACTGGGGATGTAACTCAGTGGAGAGCATCCTGCATCCCTGAGTTCAATCCTCAGTATGAAAAAAAAAAAAAAAAAAAAAAAAACCACCATCTTTAGAGGCTGGGTCCACAGAAGTATCAGGCACACAGCCTGGGGATCCCTGCTATGTCCTAAGCCATCAGAGTAAAGTTGGAAGTTGCACCCAAATTGGTAAAGCCTTAGGCTTCTGTCTAGTGCTGGGCTGTCTGGTTATGCTGCCCAGGCTAGCAGTAGGGTTAGACCTTTCCAGTTAGGCTTCTGCTTCCTCTTCTGTAGAACAGGGTGATAGCTGCCTGAAGCCTTTAAGTGTGTGTGCATCAGGGGGGGTCCAACTCAGGCTGGACTGAAATACCCATAAATTTCTACCCAATAGGTTGATGCAAAGATTGTGGTAGGTTTGGCACAGGCCCTGGAACCACTGAAGGGCCGAGAAGAAGAGCCACTGGATGAGGCCCTGCTGTGGACAATTGCCTTGAGTAGTGCTGGTGGCTTGAGTCCCATGGCAGCCATTCTGGGAGCCATGGCTGCCCAGGAAGTCCTGAAGGTGGGCATAATCACAGGCAGGGAGTGGGAAGGAGATGGGGAGGTATGTGGGTCAGTGAAGCACCCAATACCAGGCCATGGCCCTGGAGGCTTCACTAATGTAGGCACAGCCTAAGCTGGAATCTAAGGGGGTTAGAAGTTGGCAGAAGCCCTCAATCTGAAGTGCCATCCCCTAGGCAATCTCCAGGAAGTTCATGCCCGTGGACCAGTGGCTATACTTTGATGCCCTCGATTGCCTTCCAGAAGATTGTCTTCCCAATCCTGAGGACTGTGCCCCGGTGAGATCTGAGAAAAGGGTGTGTGTGCAAACCTCATTCAAAATCAGGGCTAGGGAAGAAACATGAAGAATGGTCCTAAGGTCTTGATTCAGACAACTCAGCGAAAGGAGATGCAGCATAGGCCAGCAGCCATCACTGACTCTATTCTGTGTCCTCCAGAGAGGCTGCCGTTATGATGGGCAAATCGCAGTGTTTGGGGCTGGTTTTCAGGAGAAACTGAGCCTCCAGCACTACTTCTTGGTGAGCTGTGGGAGTGAGGATGGGGAGTGTCTTTGGGAGGGCTAAGTCAAGCCCTCAGGCTAAAGTTGCTCCTACCAGCAGGTGGGCACTGGTGCCATTGGCTGTGAGCTGCTCAAAGATTTTGCCCTAATGGGCCTAGGAGCAGGGGGCTGTGGTGGTGTAACTGTTGCTGACATGGACCACATAGAGCGCTCTAATCTCAGCCGTCAGTTCCTGTTCAGGACTCAGGACATTGGTGTGAGTGCCAGCCCCTCCCACACCTGTGTCCCAGACTGCCCTCCTATAAGGTCCCATACTCAATATTGTCCTCCTTTCTTCATAGAGGCCCAAGGCAGAGGTGGCTGCTGCAGCTGCCCAGAAACTGAACCCAGACTTACGGGTGACTTCACTCACTCAGCCACTGGATCCCACCACTGAGCACATCTATGGGGAAAACTTCTTCTCTCATGTAGATGGTGTGGTTGCTGCCCTGGACAGTTTCTCAGCTCGTGAGTACCTGACTTGGAGCTCAGCCCCTTGCCCAAGGCAGTGTCAGACCCACTACTGACCCTCTGCTCCCTTGTCAGGGCACTATGTGGCTACTCGCTGCACCCAATATCTGAAGCCGCTGTTGGAGGCAGGCACACAGGGTACCAGGGGCAGTGCTTCAGTGTTCATACCACATGTGACTGAGGTCTACAGTGGCCCTGCCTCAGCTGCAGCTTCTGAGGATGCCCCACACCCTGTCTGTACTGGGTGGCACTTCCCAAGCACAGCTGAGCACACCCTGCAGGTGAGCACACCTCACCCCACCAATCTCAGCCCTCAGCTGCATATCTGTTCCTCATATGACACTTTATTGTCCCTCCCTTCCCCCACAGTGGGCTCGGAATGAATTCGAGGAACTCTTCCGACTATCTGCAGAGACCATCAACTGCTACCAACAGTAAGGCCACACAGAGAGGTGGAAGAAAGTCTAGGGCTCCATGCACAGGGCTCGGCTTCAAACTTTCTCCTCTTTCCATAGGGCACCTACTTCCCTGGCAGACATGGATAGGCCACAGACACTGACCTTACTACGGCTGGTTCTGGGTGTTCTAAGAGTGCACCCACAGACCTGGCAAGACTGCGTGGTGTGGGCCCTTGGCCAATGGCAACTCTGTTTCCATTATGGCATAATACAGCTACTGAGGCACTTCCCACCTGATAAAGTGAGTGGCAAGGGGTTGGGGGGGCTGAGGGTTCAGGGCACCAGACTGAGCCCAACAGCCTGTCTTTCTCTAGATGCTTGAGGATGGAACTCCATTCTGGTCAGGTTCAAAACACTGTCCCCAGCCCCTGGAATTTGACACCAACCAGGTGAGTGGGAATCCTTGGGAAGCCCTGAGATAGAGACATGGCTCTCAGAGCAGAGGAAGTCACCTCTGTATTCTGTAGAAATGCAGATGCTGACTGCCTTGTTTGTGTATATGGGTATTCATATGTGTGGCAGGTAGGTGCTCAAACAGATTCACGTGAACCACCTGTATTTATCCAGACATGCTCACTCACAGCCATGCATCTGCCCCTACTCTTGGTCTTGCTGCAGGATATGGACCTCCTCTATGTGCTGGCAGCTGCCAACCTGTATGCTCAAATGCATGGGATTCCTGGCTCACCCGATCAAACTGCACTCAGGGAGCTGCTGAAATTACTGCCACAGCCTGACCCCCAGCACCTGGCCTCCACCTTCGCTAGTAACCTAGAGCTGACTTGGGCTTCTACTGAGTTTGGTGAGACTCTTGACTCCCATACTGCCATTCAAAGGCCTGACCCTGACTTCAACCTGTCCTGAAGCAAGGTAGGGCTTGAAAGCCCTTCAGTCAACTTAGTATATTTCAGGTTCTCTTACCATGCTTTCCTCTAGGTTTAGCCCCATCCTCTGGCCTCTCAATAGATCCTTTCCTTGCTGCCTACTCTGTATCCCAGTTCTCTTGGGAGAGTCTCAGGGAGCTATGGGGAATACCTTGCAATGGCCCCCAGGTGAGGACAGAGTCACATAGGAGCACACGTGTGCTCACAGTAAAGGTGGGGCTGCTAAGGAAGAGGTTGCAGCATCAATCAAGGGGATTCCTTGATTTTATCAAAAGTATAGTAAAAACTGAATGTGGTGGCACATGTCTACAATCCCAAAAGCTCAGAAGGCTGAGGCAGGAGGATTTTAAGTTCAAAGCCAGCCTGAGCAACTTATTAAGTCATTTGTAACTTAGTGAGACCCTGCCTCAAAATTAAAAATAAAAGGGCTGGGAGGTGGCTCAGTGGTTAAGTGACCCTAGTTCAATCACTGGTACCTCCCCCCTGCCAAAAAAAAAAAAAAAGTGTAGTAAGTGACAGCCTTGGCAGAAACTAAGAATAGGCTCTAGACTCCAGGAAGAGTGCAGGAGACAGGGGCTAAGGACTACCCCAACATCCCTTCCCCTGACAGGGCCTGAGCTGTTGAAGGAGCTGCAGGAAGCTCTGGAAGTCTGGGGCAAGGGTCCTCCCCTGAAGCCTCTGATGTTTCAGAAGGTGGGATCTTAAGTTGGGGTAAGGTGTTGGGTTGGGGTAAGTTGTAGAGGAGGTGAGGAGCAAAGAGGGTAGCTTGAGAGTCCCTGAATTCTCCTTCAGTAGGAAGGGTTGCTGAAAGCAGCAACCCTTCCTTGAACCTCAGCCTCATTATGTGATAAAGGGGAGATAGTGAGCTCCTATCCACAGAACTGTGCAAAGACCTGCTGGGCCTCATTGTGCATGCCTGTAATCCCAGCAACTCAAGAGGTTGAGTCAAGGGAATCATAAGTTTGAGGCCAGCCTGGGCAACTTAGAGAAACCCTGTCTCAATATAAAAAGTAAAAAGGGCTGGGAATATAGCTCAGTGGTAAAGCACTCCTGGGTGCAATCCACAGTACTGCAAAAAAGTAAAACTGTGCAAACACTTGCACAGTAGCACACAGTTGGCCATGGTGATGGGCACTGCTGTAGTATTAATGCTACTGTGATTTGGGCCTCACAGGATGACAGCAACTTTCACATGGACTTTGTGACAGCAGCAGCTAGCCTTCGATGTCAAAACTATAGGATCCCACCAGTCGACTGTTCTCAGGTAACCCTACCCCTTAGGACTCAGGCCTGGAAGTGGGGGTCAAACCCTAGCTCTACAGCTTAGTTCCAAACCAAATCTCTTGTCCTTGGCAGAGCAAACGAATTGTGGACCAGATTATACCAGCCATTGCCACCACTACAGCAGCTGTGGCAGGCCTGTTAGGCTTGGAACTGTATAAGGTGGTGTATGGGTCACGGCCCCTTGGTGCCTTTCGTCATAGTTACCTGCACCTGGCTGAAAACAATCTCATGCGCTGGGTGCCTTCTCCTCCAACCACCCAGACGGTGAGCCCTTGACACTCTACCCTTACCCTTGCTAGTTTTTTGTTTTTTCCTTCATCTTCCCAAAGAGGCCCCACTCTAGCTGTGGCCTCACTCCAGAACCAGACTGTGAAGGAGTTCTCAAGACTCCCTCCAGCCCCCTTTTTGCTATGAAGCCAGGCTGAAACCTGTCAGACACAGGAAGTAGCCATCAGCCCTTCCTCCCACCCCACTCCAATCCAGGGTCTGGGGGAGCTGCAGCTTTAACTCATTAGTGGAGCCAGACATCCCCACAACCTCCTCCTTCCCAGAAATTACCCTGAGGAGGTAGATAGTGGGGAGGAGGAAATCGTAGGTAGGGGGGACCAGGGCCCCATCCTCAGAAAGAGTCTAGCTTCCTCCTGTAGGGCCCCAGGCTACCCCTCCAAGCTGAATTAAGGGGCACTAGACTTACTGCCAGGAATGTGGGACAGCAGCCCTATAGGAGTGTATGTGATTGGCACAGATCTGGGCATCCCTGGTGTGTGGGTATGAAGGGAGAAAGCTTGCACATCTGTGAGCCAGATGGGAATGCAGGCCTTTCCTCAATATGGACATGCATGGATGTGTACATGGCTACACATGTGGGTGTTCCTGGGCTTGTGTGCATGTGTTCCTGTGACTATAGGGCTGGGAATGTCTCCAAATTATGTGCCTAGACTTTGTAGTAGTGGCATTTCCTTGGGGCACAAGAAAGAGGATAAAGGGGATGTTCTCACCAGGGGAGAAGGCAAAAGTCACTGGCTAGTACTGGCCTTTGCCAAGCAGCCCTAGGGTCCCTCTGAACACAACACATAGAACCCGTTTGTGAGACACTCCACCTCTAATCAACACACAGGCTGCCTTTGTCTGTGGAGTGGAGGAAGTGGGGAGGAGACCTCATCTTCCTCTAACCTAGTCTCAGCTTGACCCCAGTGTGTTTTCTGAGGGGCTGGCAAGGTCCCCCATTCTCATCTCTGGCTATCCACCACCCTTCTGTCCTCAACTCTAGGCGTCAGAAACTCAAGACTCTTGATACAGGAAAGGAAACTGGACAGAAAGAGGAGGCCTCTATGGACTGTGTCCCTGCTGGGATCTCTGGGCCAGTAGGGTCCCAGTAGTCACTATGCTATTCACTCCTGTGTGCCCCAAAGTAGTCAAAGGCTCTGGAAGTAAGGATGAGGGAGTAGGATGCATCCCCCAGCTTCTAGCCTTGCATTTGAGGAAGAAGCAGCTTTATCGGAGACTCCAGTAGCCTAGCTCTGGCTTCCTCAGGAAGCACCACCCCCTTAGTTCCCTTCCAACAACTGGCCTGTGTGATGGATCAGTCTGTTTCCCTGTGTGGGCCCCATAGCCCCATTTCCTGTGCTGGCCTCAGCCTGGGCAGGAGGGGGCTGAGACTCTAGGCCCAGGTTCCACCCTCTAAACACCCCCCACCCCCGCCCCACTTCCTGCCTCTAACACAGCTCCTCCCCTAGAAAAGGCTGCTAGTAACTGGGACAGTGGTTATCGGTTGTGTGAAAACTCATTCATCCCTACCTCTATCCCCAGTTCAATTGCCTGAAGTGGACCTCTTGGGACCGCCTGAAGGTGCCTGCTGGGCAGCCTGAGAGGACGCTGGAGTCACTGCTGGCCCATCTCCAGGTGTGCCCTGATCCCACTCTGCCCCTAAGCCAAATCCAGCCTGGCCCAGTGGGTATCTGACCTGTATTTGTCTAGGAACAATATGGACTAAGGGTAAGGATGCTGCTGTATGGCCCAGCCCTGCTCTATTCAGCACGATGGTCATCTCAAAAGCAGGCCCAGCACTTGTCCCTCAGGTGAGCCCACAGCCAGCTCTGGATAACTAGGTTCTGCCTGCCTCTGAATGTTGAGGATGTGGTACACATAGCCTTTCTTCTTCCCAGCCCTATTCTAGGCCCCTCATACTTTCTGAAACATTCTTTCACCAAATGGGGCAAGCAAATGGACTGGGGGTGGGGTGAGTGTAAGAGCCTAAGGAGGGGCCTTTGGGAGCTCTCTACTTAGCCAGCCCCACTAGCCCTGCAACCCTCCCTGCTCAGCTGCCCTTTCATAGCCCACTCCCAGGGGACCCACAGCTTCCTGCCTCCTGCCCACCCCACCAGCTGCTCCTAAAATAGTTTCAGATGTTTCCTGTCTTAAGCTGCTCCTGCTTCTGGTCTGGGCTCCTGAGGGCTCTGAAGCACCCTCTAGTCCATGCCAGGTTACCTTCTGTCTACCTAAGCTCACATGCCCAATCTCCCCTAACCTGCTCCGCCCCCCCGCCCCCCATACCAGGGTGACAGAACTGGTTCAGCGGGTGACCGGCCAGGTGCCTGAGCCCGGGCTGCAGGTACTAGTACTGGAGCTGAGCTGTGAGGGTGAGGAGGACAAAACTGCCTTCCCACCTCTGCACTATGAATTGTGTGACAAGCCAGCCACTGCCCCACCACTTGGCTCTATGGAGATCTGCCTAAAAACCCTGCATCTTGAGCGCACAGCAGACACTCAATAAATGCTTGTTGAAGGAAGGCATAGTAGAAAACATGGATGACAGGACACAGGGCAGTAAAGCACATGGGCAAGTGACATGGGCAAGACAAGACCCTGAAAGGGAAAGAAAAGACTTCAGATTTGCCTCCTGAACTGTGTCTCACAAGGCTGGGGCCGCCTCCTGGAGCCTCAGGGGTATGGAACCAATCGTCTAGAAAAAGGCCTTTATTGTCCCAGGCTGGAAGGCAGGGTCAAAGATAACTGACATCATTGTAGATGATGGGCTGGCGACTTCGGCAGCTCATGAGGGCTGCAAAGCGAGATAGGTCTGCAGGCAGTTCAGGTTCTGGGCGAGGTGGGCATGACAACCGCTTTCCCACCATAGCTGCCCGCCGAGCCCTCGCCAGCCTGCGCCGCAGCTGCTCAGAGAGACCAAGCAAAAACTGGGGGGGGCGAGCCCGGGCACGGGGCATGCCTCCATCACCCATCTCACTTGCTGCCTCAGGCAGCTCCATCCAGTTGTGAACTAAGTCAGCAAAACAGTTGTCCCCCAATACCAGGGGCTGGCGACTACGTCCCCTGTTCAGTAGAGCAGCTGTCCAGTCCTCTGCTTCCAATCCCTGCCAGTGCTCCAGGTAGGCATCTGGAGTAGACTTGGGCCGTGGACGGTGGATAGGTGGTATGCTGGCTGCAGGTGCCCTGTTAAGCAGGGGGAGTCCACTGACTGAGAGGCGCTGGGTTTGAGGGGGTCGTGCTGGTACTGCTGGGCGCCGGAGTACAGACAGCTCTTCCTCCTGCCATGTGCTGCCTGATACTTCTGAGAAGCCAGAGTCCCAGTCTAGGGTGTGCTCCCTGGGGCCCCTCAAGGCTGCACCCCTATCTTCTGCCACCAAGACTTCTTCCTCCTTTTCCTCTTCCACACAGCAGACAGAGTCCTCTTCCAAGGCATCTGAGGCCCTAAGTTGGTGGCCAGGCTGCACACCAGGGTCAGTTTTAGTTGGTGGCTGCAAGGGGCCAGGCATAGGGGATGAGCCTGTGTCCCGACCACACAACTAAAAGGGAAGAAAAGGGCACAAGTCATAGGGACATCACTTGTCACCCCTGCATGCCCTGCCAGGCCTGCCATGAGAACAGAGGATCCAAGAGGGCTTGATAGGTGTGCTAGCCTGGGTAGCAAGGCAGAAAGTGAGCACAGGACTGGCATAGGGGCACAGAACATGAAGCTCGTGTGGCTTCCATTGCAGACCTGGTGGCAGTCTGGCAGGCTGCAGCACGCATGGCTGGGCAAGTCGGCACCCGCCACTGGGGCGGGCCGGCAGGGTTGCGGGCCTGCATCGGGAAGTAAGTCCTGCCCAGGGTTTGGAGGGGGGCATCCTGTGCCTCTTGGATGATGCAGATCCCCAAAACCCAAAGCGTCTTTCAGAAAAAGACATAGTACTTGCTCAGTAAGGGATAGAGGAAGAAGGTACAGGACAGCCAGAGGTAGGGGGTGTCTACAGCAATGCCAGCACCTCTTTAGATCCTTGGCGCCTCTGTCCCACCTTCAAAAGAAGTTCTCCCCACTATCCTCCTCCCCCATCGCCCAGTCCAGATGGGCGACTGTTACTTGATGCCCAGAACGGCTCTCAACCCTCTGAAACCCAAGGCGGGTCATCTGGGCCAGCTGCACCGCCCCGCCCTGCCCCGCCCCCATTCCGCCTCGAATGGGCACGCGGGCGACCCTGCACCCGTTTGTTTTTCTGGCGGGGCGGCAGCCAGGCACCCCACTCACGTCCTCACAACCACACCCACACCCAAGCCTCACCAATTCCCAGCGGAGCTGGCTCAAGAAGCTGTCAAGTCGAGTGCTGTGCATGTTGAAGCTGGAGCTCCCGCCAGCCCTGCCAATTTCTCCTCGACTCCCAGCAGCAGCCGCGCAGAGAGGACCGGGTGGCCAGACAGCGGCGTCCTCGCCCTGCGCCTTGCTGAGAGAATTCTCGCTCTGCTTAACTCCCGCCGTCGCCGCCGCCCCAACATCTGGCAGCCGCGCCCCGCCCCCGGCGCCGCAGTCGATGGGGGCGGGGCGAAGTTGAAAAGGCCCGGCTCTTGGAGCCTGGCAGGATGAGTGACTTGAGCGTCCAGTCTTCGCACTAGCTCTTCGGGGTGGGGCGGGGCTGTAACTGGAAGCTGGACAGGGACCATCCCGGACCCCTGATGCCTTGGGAGGTTTAGCTAACCCTGCCTTCATTGCGTGACGCGGTACAGGTCCTTCCCCCGCGGCGGTCTCAGCTTCCCTATTTTTCCGTTGGTGAAATAGCGGTCCCTCCCACCAGGACCTCGTGGTGCTTCCACATGTGGGGACAGCGCCAGATCCTTATACCCGGCAATTTTGTGACCCATTTGGGGTATGACCCATTCCTGAGGCTGACCTCGACAATCCCTGGAAATGATAGGAGCGGGGTTCGGCCCCTCTGAGTACTCAGCAATTGCAGGACTTCACGGCAGCGTAGGAACGGCTACGGAAATCCCAGCCCCAAAGCCGTCCCGCTCTGTTCTAAGCTAGGCTTGACCGCCCTCTAGTGGAGAGCGCGCGTCTAGCTTCAAGTCCGGAGGAGACTTGGAACCATTCACTGGCCCTCTCTCTGTCTGGCACCACGTGAAGACTGAGGGTCGGTGCGCAGGTTGGAGAGCGCGATGTTCTTTAGAGAGAATGATCAGAACCTGTCCGCAGAGGTCACTCCATGATCAGAGGCTAGGTTAGGGTATAGTCTAACAGGAAATAGACTGTACCTGTCAGCAAACAGGAAAATATGGGGCAATGAGGGCAATGGGCTAGCGTGAAAGAGAGGTCTCTCAGAGCAGGCGACATCAGGGTGCAATCTGAGTCATTGTGAGGAGGTCCAGAAGAGGGGCATTCTATCCGGTAGGGGTGGCGTTCGCCTCCAGTCCTGGCTACTTGGGAGGCTGAGGCAAGAGGATGGTAAGTTGGAGGCCTGCCTGGGCAACTTAGTGAGGTCCTATCTCAAATTAAGATTAAAAAAAAAAAAAAAGCAGAGGATATAGCTCAGTGGTAGAGCACTTACCTAGTATGCATAATGCCCTGGGGTCAATCCCCAGTAACACACACACACACACACACACACACACACACACACACCAGGATGTGCTGCATTCTAAGGGTCAGTCAGTATAAAGATCCTGAGGGACAAAAACTGGACAAGCCTAAACATAAAGTAGGTCCAGGTGAGTGTGATTAGTGGTGTTGGAGACAGTAAAGAGGTATGCAAAACCAGGCTCCCAACAGCCTTAGAGGGGAATATGGGTTTCATTTTTGGTGGGATAAAGAGAACCAGTTCTTTTGTAGCAAATGACCTGGACTGGTACCTGTTAGATAATCTCAGCTGCTTTGGGAGAACAACTCTGTAATAAGAGTGGATGCTCCTGCCTTCATCCAGGCAAAGGAGGTGAAGTTTTGAGCTTTGGCACAGCAGGTAGACAGAAGAGAACCACTTTAGGGTATGGTTTGAAGCTAAAATCAAGTCTTGTTGATGCATAGATGTGGGTAGGGAAAGGGGGGCACCACACATGACTTCTACATTTCTGACCTGAGCAGATAGTTGGGTGGAATTGCCATAAATTGATCTGGGAAATATTGGAGAAGAGTGGAGTTCGGGAGGGGAAAAAAATGATCATTTGTAGACAGATGACCCTTGAGGAGATGCAGGGTCAGTCACTATATGTATGACTCTGGAGCCCAGAGAGAGATCAGCACTGGGGACTTGAACTGGGAGACAAAGTCAGCTGATATTCATTCTTTCTTTCCTTCCCTTTTCTCCTCCTCCTCTTCTCCTTATCCTCCTCCTCCTTCTCCTTCATTCTGGGGATTGAACCCAGGGCATTTTACCATTAAATTATTACATCTACAGTCCTTTTCATTTTTCACTTTGAGGCAGGGTCTTGTTAAATTCAAGCTGACCTGGAGCTTGCAATCCTCCTGCCTCCTGCCTCAACCTACCACATAGTGGGAATTTCAGGTGTTTGCCACTGTGCCCAGTCTCCAGTAGTCTGGAGAGGTGCACCTGGGTCTGGATGAGACTGGGGACATGAGTGTAGACAGAGATGGTAAGCAGTGAAGACTACCCTGGAACATCTCACTGGATAGAGGTAGAAGAGATGAAACAACCAGCAAAGGAGCTGAGCAAGAATAGTTGGGAAGTGGGAGAAACCTGAGAGAATATGGATATTTAGGATCCAAAGGGAGCAAACATCAAATTCTGTGGAGAATGTGAGGATGGAGAACAAACTGCTGGCTACAGAACTCAGTACAGTGGCATGTGCCTATAGTCCCAGTTATTCAAGAAGCTGAGGCAGGAGGAACACTTAAGCCTGAGCAACATAGCAAGACTCTGTCTCAAAACAAAATTCCTGACTTCAACGGTGTATAAATCATTGAGGTCCCTGACAAAGGGAATTTTGTGCAGAGAGAAGAAAGTGAGAGGTACAGAACTGAAGATAGCAAGTGAAGAAAACTTTAAAAAAATTGACATAAAGGACAGGGCTCATAGCTCAGTGGAGAGCACTTGCCTAGCACATGTGAGGCACTGGATTTGATTCTCAGCACTGCATATAACTAAATAAAATAAAGGTCCATTGACAACTAATTTTTTTTTTAAATTGACATAGAGGGGCTGGGGAGATAGCTCAGTCAGTAGAGTGCTTGCCTTGTAAGCACAAGACCCTGGGTTCGATCCCCAGCACCCCCCCCCAAAAAAAATGATATAGAATATAAATATAGTGAATGGACAAATTTCAAAGAGTTCAGGGGCTGGAACTGTGGTTTAATGGTAGAGTGCTTTCCTGGCATGTGTGAGGCCCTGGGTTCAATACTCAGCACCACATATAAATAAATAAAAGATCCATTGACAGCCAAAATAATTTTTCAAAAAAAAAGAGTTCAATAAATGTTAAAATCTGTAGACACTCGTGCAACTGATACCAAGATCAAGATATAGGATACCCTGGCCAGACACAGTGGTGCATGCCTGTAATCCCAGCAACTCGGGAGGCTGAGGAAGGAGGGTTGCAAGTTTGAGGCCAGTCTCAGCAATTTAGTAAGGCCCTAAGCAACTTAGCAAAACTCTGTCTCAAAATAAAAATTTTAAAGGGCTAGGAATATAGCTCAGTGGTAAAGTGCCCCAGGTTCAATGCCTAGTACCAAAATTAATTAAAATACAGCACATCCTTAGCCAATCCAATCCAGGAAACTACCTTGTGTCCCCTCCAGTTGATATTCCCATAGGTAAATACTACTTTTCTATCTACCACCAAGATTCATTTTGCTGTTGAATGCAGACAAATTTTGAGAGATTTTCTGGATCTCTGGACAGAGATTTTGTAGACAGACATTCTAATGGTGTGTGGGGGAGTGAGTGGGGTAGCTAGATTTGGGTTCAATTTTCCTGGATGCTGTGCTCACTCTGTCTCCGAGAACAGTGTGGTCACCATCTGTATCACATCCCCTTAGGGTTGTAATAATGAATGGGGGAATTCACTGGGAAGCAGTGGAAAATGGGAATTTTCCAGAGCTCTAGAAGCCTGCCAGGGATGTACAGCTCAGTCACCAGGGATGGGTGGGGCTGGAGTCTGGAAGGCCCGCCTGCCCAACTATGTTTGAGCAACTGACCTGGCAACGGGGTGGAGCTGACAAACAGCCTCCTTTACTGTCTCTTCAGGCCACCATGGTGCTGCTCAGGTTCCTGATGCTTCTTTTTGCTCTGATTGTCTCTGGTGAGAAGATGGTGTATGGGGGTACACCCGTTTTCCTTTGGAGTTCTGACCCTTAGATAAGCTACCCTGCAGGGTGGGGGTTGGGGGAAAATTCAGAAAGGGTAAGGGTTTGAACTCCCGATCAGCTTTTCTTACCTTTTTTTCCTCAACCAGTTCTCTCTCCCCATCTGTGAAATATCAGATGTGGGAACAAGGACAGAACTTGAATGTTTGATCTCAAGGTGTTGTCAGGCCCTGCAGCAAAAGGGTGGGTCTGTGTTTGCAAGTGTGGTTTCTTGAGCATGGTTGG
The DNA here is from genome assembly GCF_902686455.1 of Sciurus vulgaris. Lineage (NCBI taxonomy): Eukaryota > Metazoa > Chordata > Mammalia > Rodentia > Sciuridae > Sciurus > Sciurus vulgaris. Next base: position 115,211,547 of record NC_136470.1, on the reverse strand, counting down.
CCTCCAGTCTGAATTATCTGCTCCCCATAGACCTCCACAGTCTACCCTGGTTCATAAATGTCTCCGAACACGAGGGCCCTGGCACCATCCTTCAGTCTTTCTTGTTCAACTGCTCCTCCCACATGCCCACCCTGGAATTGGTCAATGTGCAACCACCTACCACCTTCTTCAACCCACCCAGCCTGACTAGGTGGCAGGGGATCTATGTGGGAAAGGTAGGGTCATGGGTACAACTGGAAACTGGGGACACAAGGCGGACTTGAAATTCCCCAAGCCAGAGGTGGTATAGAAAGACAGAGAGACTAGGCCCCACATATTACTGCCTATCCACCACAGGTGACCTTGAGCAGCTCAGCTCGGCTGGATGCCCTGGCAGTAAACCACTATGAGCTGCAGCTGCGGTACACATGTGGCAACCTTGTGATGGAGGGACCACTCTTTGTGGATGTGCAGCGGGCCTCTGGTCATGTCCAGTGTGTTGGTCAATTTGTTAGCCCAGGTGAGACCAAGGGCAGCAGGCAGGGGTGGGCAGGCATGACCTGAAGAAAACCTCCCTGATCTTCCCTCTGTTCAGGTGGGGAAACTATCCAGGTGCCAGAGACAGTCAAACCCGGGGCCCAGTTATACACGCTGCTGCTCCCAGGCCTAGAAGTCCAGGGAACTCAGGTAAGCCCAGTACACAGGACAGTGGATGACATCTGTGTGTGTGGTGGGGGATAGGGAATAGAAGTTCACCCCTGCCTGGCCAGCAACAGCCTGCAGAGGGACCCTGCAGTCCACAGCTGAGCCTGTGCATGATGCCTGTTCTTGAAGAGAGCCACCAAGGGTTACCCTTTCCCCAGTGACCATGGTTGTTCCTACAGGGACATCTCAGGGACTGAGCTCTTCTTTCAAGTTCTCCTATGTGTACTGAGTTCCCCATTACAATTTTATAACTTTTTTTTTTTTTTTTTTTTTTGTACTGGGGATCAAACTCAGGGCCTTGTGCTTGTGAGGCAAGCACCCTACCAGCTGAGCTATCTCCCCAGCCCAATTTTATAACTTTTTGTAACCCCCACAAAGAAACATAGTTTTAAAACAAAATAATCAGTTTTAAAGCAGAAAGGATTGAGGATCAGGATCAGAATTCACAGTAGAGGGCAGAGAGCCTAGACAGAGCATGGAGACCAGATGTGGACATGTGCCTCCTGGGTTGTTGAAGTATATTGAAAGCAGTGTTTGGGGCACTAGAGACTGGATGGGGCTGCTAGCCTCTCTGTTCTCTCAGATGAACATTATCAGTGACCAGGATCCTCCATACTTCCCTGGACCTTTCTCCATCAGTGAGCAGGGTTGTCTGCAGGCACCATCTCAGGGTCTCAAAGGCCAGGCTCAGAAGGTAAGCATGACTTGGGACTTGGGGATATATATAGATTGGTCATCACCTTCTGAAAATTTGTTGCCTCTCCCTCTCAAACCTGTATCTGCTGCCCCTTGTAAACTACCCTCTCACTTTGGCTGGCTTCTGGAGTTTCATAAAGAGAAAGAGTACCTCTAACAGAAAAGAGTATTTAGGGCAATCACACTTAAAGAGAAAGTTCTGGGTTAAGTGGCCAATAAGGATGTTAGAGAAGTTCCTTCTTTAAAACTTCCACCTCTTAATAATTGACTCTTAACAACTCTAATCCAATAATTCACATTGTAAATGACTCAGATATCACTTTCTTGAGTTGTTTGCAATCTAACAGAAGAATTTATGTCCCAAAGGTATAGGCCTCAAAGGAATACTTATTAGCAGAGTGACTGATTATAAGGAAGAATAGATGTTGGCGTTCCTTATGGAGGTCTTGAGGGGAGGCCTGAGCAAAGACATAGAGGTGTACATACACTGAGGTTCCCTTCCTATCCTGTATGTTCTGTAGATCTTTCGGCTGCAGATCTCAGTGTCTTTTGGACAAGGCCAAAGCTGCCAAGGGATGCTGATGGTGAAGGTTTTGCCTGTTCCCTCCAGCCAGGTCTCTTTCCTGTAAGGCTCTCCTAAACCAGGGGAATAATGGGGGAAGCTGATCTAGCACCAGGGAATCAGGAGTCCTGGTAGGGTGCAGGGTTGCTGGAACATTGTAGTTCTGTTAGGAGGGAAACTCCAGGGGAGGAGGACACCACCCTCCTAGCACCATGTGAGAAGGAGCAGGCAGAAGACAGTGCTTCGCTTTTGGTCCAGACAGAAGACCCAGAGTATCACCATTCCTGAGGACAAAGTTCCTGGGAGCAAGGTGGTTCAAGTCCAGGCTAGGGGCTTCGACTTACGCTATGAAATCTTCTCTCCAATGCCCAGCCCACTCTACTCCATTGGAAGCGGTGAGGGGCGAGATGGGGGGGGGGGTGTACATGAATGCCTCTGTAGCTGATTCAAAGGTGAGCTCCTATGTGACCTTATCCACCTGAGAAAAGAGTAAGAGCCAGGGCTGTGAGCGGGGCAAGGTCGGGTTGGGGACTTAACCCTGGAGAAGGAGGCAGGAGGAGTACCAGCCGCTTCCAAGGGTGAGGCTGTTGAGGGGTAGGGGGCGAGCTCTGTTTTTCTGCTCTCCCACTGCACCCAGTGGATGGGGTGGTCCGAACCACCGTGTCCCTAGAATTGGCTCACGCCCGAGGTGCAGCAGTCACAAGGCTGCAAGTGAAGGCCTTCGAGAGGCTTCAGCCGTGGGCCAGTGCGGAGCTGGATCTCACTGTGAACGTGCTCTCTGTCAACCGATGGCCCCCACACTGCATTCCAGCTCTTCTGGTGTGAGTACACAGGAGCCTTGCCTGACTGCAGGGTTAAGACTGAGATTCGTGGCTCATAACTGAACCAGACTCCTGCCTTTCTGTGGTCCTCCACTCCCAGGACTCAAATCCCAGAGACCTCACCTGTGGGCACCGTGCTGAACACACTCACTTGCACTGACCCAGACTCTACTGGTGCCACCCTGGACTACCAGCTGCGGTTCCACAGCCCTCCTGACCTTGCCAGTCTCTGCCTTCGTGACAGGGTCCTTGAGGTGCCGGGCTCCCACTCCCAGGACCACTTGTAGGATGCTTGGGGCAGGAAGGGGTGGGTGGGCCAAGGCACTGAGACCATGAGGATGGGATTCCATGGTTATTGAGCCAAACTGCTTTTCATTCTGCAAAACAGTGGACCAGGGTGGATGGCCTAACCTGAGGTAGCCCAGTGTAGCTCATGGTTCTCCCAGGCCTTACTCTCTGACCCCTCTGATCAGGTGAATGCTACGTTGGACTGTGATACTCCTGGGGCCTGCTTCCAGCATGCAGCCTCCATCCTGGTGCTTGATCACGGTCAACCCCAGATGACCAGTGAGTGGCCATACTTAGGCCTGGACTTTCAGGACAGGGTTATTCTGTCTACCATTCCACTCCCAATTCACAGCCATCTTTCCTCCCTCAGAATCCAGCAGGGCAGGGTTGTTTCCATTTTAGACTCCTAGGGCATCTCTCTTACACCTCCAGCAGGGAAGGGCTATTGCCACCTTCTCTCCAACTTTCTTCCTCCTTAGAGCCCCAGAGCAGGGCCATGTCTCCTTCCTCAGACCCCTAAGGCAGGGCTGGGGTACCCAGGCCAGCCCCTTGACTGCCAAATGGTCCCCAGCTGAGGTGCCAGTACTGGTGATGGTGACACCTGTCAATGAGTTCACTCCAGCCTGTGCCCCGCACACATTCTGGGTTCGGGAAGATGCAGGGCCTCACACTCTGCTGGGCACTGTGTTGGGCACGGATATGGATTACCCACGCAACAGCATTGAGTACTACACAACTGGTGGACCTTCTATCTTTGCTGTGGACCATCTCAGTGGTATTTACACTCAAGGGGTAGGATGGAGAGGTGGGGCCAGAGTTGACTTTGTAGGCTGAAGCTGTTACCACACCCTCTAGGAGAGATTCACCTCCTGGGGACTTTGGATTATGAGCAGCAGAGGTTGTACAGTCTCATTGTCCTGCTGATTGACCATGGCCAAGACTGGGACCCCACCTACCACCGCTCAGGTTCCTGTACCATTACCATTGAGGTTGAGGTAATTGAACCCCAAGATCTTGGAAAGACTTGGGGAGGCAAGAGTTGCTCTCTGGTCTTTTGTTTTTCCCCACTGTGTCTTAGTTTCTGCCATTGGTTGGTTGGAGCTGATAGATCCTCACTGTGGAAAGCATTAGAACCTACTATCTAGGTTCTGACCATAGTAGGACAAAGCTGAGGTGCTGGTCCCGGGGGGTTTGGGAAATGTTTCAAGCTCACTCCTATAACGTGGTATCCTTTCTGCAGGATGTGAATGACCATCCCCCTGAGTGTGAGCCCCCATTTCAGGAACTTACCATCTATACTACTCTGGGCCATAGTGTGGAGGTGACCAAAGTGTCATGCTGGATCCCCCAGGAGCCACAGCGCCTGACCTTCTCCTACAGCATCATGGGAGGTATGGGTTGGAGGGGCCACTAAGCTGTGGGTGAAGGGTAGGCCACAGTCAGCAATGGTCTTCTTCTCCTGCTATTCTGATTTCAGAAAATAGCAAGAACCAGTTCAGAATGCAAGAGGCCATCCTGGTGCACAATTACTCTTTGTTGGAGCCTCCTTGGCCAGAACAGTCTTGTACCTATGAGCTACTGATCCATGTGGCTGATGCAGGTCCCTCCATCCCCCACCTCAGCACCACAGCCACCATCATTGTGCATCTAGTTCCCTGGAGGAACAGCACGGTGGCCACCGGCACCCAAAGAACCACTGTGAGGGGGTTCCTTAGGCTCTTGGGGATGAGGGGGGAGGAATTTGAAGGGTGAGGAGGCCCAGTTTTTCAGGTGAAATGATGGGGAAAGGCATTCTGAAGGAAACTGCTAGTGCAAAGAGCCTGGCAAAATAGAAAAGCAAATCTGGGGTGTGGAGAGGTTTGAAAATTAGATGGTCAAAATTTTTTATAGTCTTGTTTTTTGGGGGGTCAAAGCATTTTGGCAGGACAGTAATAAGGCTGTGGCTCTCATTTCAGGTGCCCTCAGTGATGACATCCCTGCTTGTAACAAACACAGAGACTTTCTGGCACCCGGAACCCTGGTTTGTGGTGGTGTTGACAGCAACTGGTGCCCTTCTGCTCTTGGCTCTGGGATGGCTAGTTAGCAAGCTCCTTCAGAGGTAGGGTTCCTATCCCCATGCTCCCTTCCTCCTCCAGCTCACCTATGAACCCTGGCTGTGGTTCCACCTAAGACTTGAAAAATAATGCAAAAATTGATGGGTATAGAACTGACATTGAGGAGGGCTGATGCTGACCCTCCACAGGTCTTCAGATAGAGTCAGAGAGACACTGGGAGAAAGTGTTCTTTAGGCAGAGCCTCGTCTTAGGATGGGTATGGATGGCTCAGGGCTTGAGGCTCCGAGTCTGTCATGAATGGGGCATTTCCCCCTATTCCTGACCCCTGTTCTCCACTTGACATCTGCTCTGCTCCTATAGACTGAATTGCTTGTGGGCATAGAACTGAACCCAGAGGAAGTAGGGATAATAATGAGGGCCTCTAATACAGACAATGATCAAATACCAATAGATGAATGGTACTAATTCCTGGTGCCAACAGGCCTGTGCCGTTACTGCTTGGTTTTTCTTCCTGGCATTTTAGGTTCACCCAGGTACTTAAGGCTCCAAGCAAACCAGCCCAGGCTCTGATGCTAAACAGGTCAGTCCCCTTTCCAGACCTCTGTGCTGGGAGTCCACCTCTTAAACTCAGGTTGGGGCTCAAGACCTTATCCTATACTTCTGCTCCTTTACTTTGCCCCAGCATCCAGGGGAATGAAGGATCCATTGAGGGATTCATGGATGCACAAAGGATGGAGATGTCCCAGGCACCCAGCAGTGTCATGAATCTGGTATGTCAACTGACTATCCTGAGTAGTGGGCACTGAGGATGTTCTGGGGTATGCCCTGTCCCTGCCAAGCCCAACTCCTTACCCGTGAATGGCTACCCCTGTGGAAGTGTCCACATCAGCATCATCAGGATGGAGGAAGCAGGAGGGGCTCCTGGTCCCTCCATCTGCTCCCTGTGGGCAGGGTTCAACTCAGTGCATCTTCTCATTCTTCTCCTCAGTAGCATTTTTTATGATTGAGCACAGGATGCCTCTGGTCCCCCCTTTTTCCAAACCATTCTCTGCCTGGGCCCTTACCCTATGCCAGAATTCCTTTCTTTTCTCACTCTAGCTCAGTATTTTTTCCTACCACCAAGTATTCTCCATCTACTTTTTTGCTGAATGGGATCTTCTCTCACCTACACTCACTCTTCAGCCAATCTTTGTCAAAAACTGGTGGGGCCAGGAGATGACTCAGATCTAGTTAAGTTCCTGCCCAAGGGGGAAGGGGAATGGTGAGGGGAGAGGTTCTAAGATACTCCAGTGTCACAAGTGAATTATGGTAGAATAATCTGGCACTGGCCATAGTGAAATGGTGTCCTGTTTTGGAGACTCAAGGTTGCTGCTTATGCATTTGAGTCAGACCTTAGGAAATTTACTGAGAAGGGAGGGAAAGGATAGGTTGGATTCTAGTTAGAAGTGGGGGGTTAAAATTAGGGTCACACTGTAGGTCCTGGAATCTATTCCCTTATAATAAGAGGGGGAAGGAAGTTCTGCTGAGACTAGCAGTGCTCCTTCTATCTCCTGATTATCTGAGCTCAGGTATAGGCTGAGATTACGTGTTCAACGTGAGTTCAAGAGCCCAGCGCTGGCTCTGAGGTCAAGCATCTACTTCACTGTGTGGAATTTCTTCGTCATATGATCATGTTCTGTGATTTCAAGTTGATTCAAAAATAAACAAAATTACAAACAGAATAGTCCCAGACTTGTAATCTATATGTGGGAGAAACTCAGATCTGTGCTTCCTTGTTCTTACTTGGAGAAAGTGCTACATTATGGGCATACCCTAGGGAATGGTAATAGGGAATGGTAAAGTTATTTTTCTTTCTTTTCTTTTCTTTTCTTTTCTTTTTTTTTTTTTTTTTTTTGTTGTTGTTGTTACTGGGGATTGAACCCAGAGGCTCTTTACAACTGAGCCTCATCCCCAGCCCTTTTTTAATTTCTTTATTTTGAAACAGGGGCTCCTGGTCCCTCCACCTGCTCACTAAATTGATTAGGCTGGCCTTGAATTTACAATTCTCTTGTCTCAGTGTCCTAAGTTTTTGGAATTACAGGTATGTGCCATCATACCCAACAGGTTATTTTTCTTTGAAGAAACATAATCGTGACTGACACTCTATAGTTAGATTCTGTTATTTTTGTCAGTGACTGAGGGAGCCTCCAGTTGTCTTGTCCTCTCAGAAACTACTTCCTTTTCCTACCAAGAGGAGGACACTGCTGCTTTTTGAGGGTCTCACCAAATTTCAGGGCAGTTTGCCAATAGTGTGTAGCGGTTTTATTGGGAAGGATCTGGAGCTTTCTCTTGTCTCAGTGTCCTAAGTTTTTGGAATTACAGGTATGTGCCATCATACCCAACAGGTTATTTTTCTTTGAAGAAACATAATCGTGACTGACACTCTATAGTTAGATTCTGTTATTTTTGTCAGTGACTGAGGGAGCCTCCAGTTGTCTTGTCCCCTCAGAAACTACTTCCTTTTCCTACCAAGAGGAGGACACTGCTGCTTTTTGAGGGTCTCACCAAATTTCAGGGCAGTTTGCCAATAGTGTGTAGCGGTTTTATTGGGAAGGATCTGGAGCTTTTGCACTGGGTTGAGGAGTGGTGCAGACTTCAGAAAACTGTGCATGGCTAGTCCTGATAAGACTGATCGAAGCCCTCTTCTGAGGGTGTTCCCATTTCTTTCTGATTAATGCACCCTCAATGTTTATTCTGATTCCTCTATTCTCAGCTTTCCCTGAGCTCAGCTGAGCTGCTGTACACAGCCAGGTGACCGATAGCAACTTGTAAAAGAGCAGGCCTTGCTGAATGTAATGTTGATCCTTTCTCCACACCCAGCCTGCATCAGATGTCTGACTGCCAGCCCTCCAAGAAGACTTACTGTGTAGGTGGAGGCTACCCCTAATTCGTATACCCCTAATTTGTATCAATCTTCCCCTCCCCTCAGTCTGTGGGCCTGAATCCTCTCTGCACTGAACAACCTCCCTTTCTGAGTCAGTATGGTATCCCAAGCCCAGGAAGAAGCAGAGTGCTTTCTGTGGGAAAAGTACTCTTAATGGGGCTTCCACCAAAATAAGTTTTAAGAGCAGGCCTCAGGACCAGCAACCCGAAAGTGGCTATCAGTGGATTTTACTTAAGACAGCTCTAAGGGATCATTAAATTTTCATTTCTGAGAACCTCGATTTTATCCTCATTTTACAGATAGGGCAACCAAGGCACAGAGAGGTTAAGGCTCAAAAGTCAAACTTAGCTAGTTCAGATATTTGGGTGTGCAACCGGATCATGGAACTGCATTTAGTGTCCTGACTCTGAAGCCAAACCCAGAGTTCGTTGATCTACATGGAGAAAAAGGAATGATCATTTTTATGGGATTTATAGACTGCCTTGGAGGCATGTCATGATAGTCTAGGGCAAAAATGCTGTCATAGGAACTTAAGATGTTCCAGGGCACAGAAGATATGCTGTGTGCCAGGGCTTGTGGGATTTAACATCAGCAGACCAAGTATGGGAAACGGGCCAGGGGCTGTTTAGGCAGCACAAGACTGCATGCACCTCAGGATCAGCGAGGAACAAACGGGGAAGCCGCTGAGGCTGTTTATATTCTGGAGACAGTAGGAAAAGGTGCTAGACCCAACGTGTGCCTCCACTTCCAGAGGTGGCGTGACCTTGTCCCTGCTTCCCTTCTGCGCCTCAGTTTCCTCACCAGAGAACCTGTGTCAACGCACCCCCCCACACTTCAAGGTGGGTGACAAATAAAGCAAGTAGCACACCGCTGACATTTCCTAAGTGTGCGCGCGAGTGTGAGAAAATATGGTCGGCTGGGCATGAGGGGGCTACGACGCAGAGAAGCCAAGGGCGCTCTGGCCCCAGAGTCGCCAGCAAATGCTCAGCCGACAGCAGCTCTGAGAACTGCGCGCATGCGCCTCCCCGTGCCGTCATAGTCACGTGCCTCAGGCGTTCTGCACCGGGCGTGCGAGACAGGGCTCTGACTGACTGGCCAGCCGACCCGTCAGCGGGAAGTACTCCTCCGGGTGTAGGGCGAAGAGGCTGTTGATTGGGGATAGCCTCAGTTGAGGGCGGGTTCTTCGCTGTCTTGGTTACTATGACGCCCGGTCCCCGCCCCCTCGGCTGGCCGCCATCTTGTTGTTGATCCGTACCCAGTGGGCTGCGCCGGGAGGTGGACAGAGCGGCCGCTGCGGGGCCGCTGCTGCGGGGCTCAGCCGCCTGTGCTGCCTGCCAGGGGCGGGCCGAAACCTGGAGGCCCGGGGGGCCCAGCTCCCGTGGGGAGCCTTGGGCGCCCGCTGTCCGGGCCGGGCCGGTAAGTGACAGGAGCCGGGCCAAAAGACCCGCCTGGTGCCCACGGGTAGGGTGGCGGTGGGCTCGGGATTGAAGTGGGTGCCGTGGGGTCCGGACTTAGGCCAAGCATCGCTGCAACATATTTCCAGTGCCCTTACTGGCAGCCTGTCGAGCCTTGCAGATGCTGGTGCTGAGGCTAGGACGACTGCCGGGATGGTGGTCCAAGAGCCCGGTGCCCTAGGGCGGGCGGGTCGGCTGGCTGGCAGGGTATTTGAGAAACAAGCTTTTCTGACCCAAGCGTAGACTTCACAGACCCAGAGCTCTGAAACGTATCCAATGCTAATCTGATGCTTTCCGGGGCGTTGTGTTGCTCCCGAGTGGGCGATACACGTACTTCTCTCCTAGGTATCACTTTTGCAAGTGATTTTCAGGCCTTTTGAGACTAAGACTAGACGAAACAAGCCAAAGCCCCCGCGAGCATGGCAGCCCAGTGTCACGGCCCTGTGAGTCTGTCAGGGCGAAGACCCTCTGCCTGGCTTCTTTTCCTTACTCTTTCAGAACCTCACGTGTTTTTTGGTGCTCACTGCTTCCTCTTGAAGGGTCTGGTTAAATGTCCATCATTTTATTTGAGACATAATTTCCTTGCAGCTTAAGCACCACTTTTTGGAGTGTGTGTTTTAGGAGAAAGATTATTATGGTGATGACTTAATCTTTTCTAAAGAGAGATTCCATTAGTTTGATTTGGAGACAAAGGAAATTTGAGAGTGTGTTAGAATTGGAAAAAGGAATGAAACTTGTTTTTGTTGTTGTGGATGGTCTTGATCTGCCAAATTAGCTTTTATCAGTACTACCTCTATTCACTTGATGAAAACAGACTGTCAGATTTTTTTCCTGGGAGGGAGAGAATGTTGGAAATTCTGGGCACAGTATGCAGGTCTAGAAAGAGTTCTATGGACCCTTGGCTTCCTTACACAGTTACCGTGTGTAGTCATACAAAGCCTGCATCAGATGACTGAGAAGTCAAGTAACAATACTTTGTGCACTCCTCTTAGTATAGTGTCACTTCAGAATATTTAATTTTGAGAGAAACCAGCTCCTTGGTCAAGAGATCCTTTTGGAAAGTAGATACTGAAACCAAAGGAGGCAGGCAACTTGTTGCTGTTCTGATACTACAGTTGTGAGGAGACCGAGAAATTGATAGTCTTTATGTATTTTAATGTCCTCCCTTAGGGCAGTTTTTTTAATCTTTAATGAGATTTTAATGAGTTTTGACCTTAGTAAGATCAGTTCCTTGGGCAGTTCTTGGAAAGAAAGGAAGGATATAATAACTTTATTTTTATGTGGTACTGAGGATCGAATCTAGGGCCTTACGCATGCTAGACAAGCCCTCTACCACTGAACCACAACCCCAGCCCAGGAAGGATATAATAAAACATTGGAAGTGGCTCAGAACTGACCCAAGCTAAGCCTCCTTCCCCATCCTACTCCCATTAATGTTCTTTTAGAAAGTTAAGGCAGTCACAGGGTTAAATTCCTGCAGTTTATGTTAAAATAACAGTAACTCTAAATGAGGATTCCTATCCTGTTTTGGATATTTGACCTCTTTGAGATATGAAAAGAAACTCTATCCTTAGTCAATTTCTTAGCACTGACTTTTACATACAATTTTAGGGCAACCAAGGGCCATTAAAGTACATCCTTGTTGTTTAACCCTATGTTAGAATAGCTGTCCCAAGGAAATCAGAATATCCAAGAACTTATTTATTTATTTATTTATTTTTGCGGTGCTGGCGATTGAATCCAGGGCCTTGTGCTTGCAAGGCAAGCATTCTACCAACTGAGCTATATCCTCAGCCCAGAACTTTGTTTTTGTTTAATGCTTTTACTACTTCATGAATATGAGTAGTGTATGATACTTGATTGAACATGGTTACCCAGAAGTAGCAAATGGCAGTACTTCTGTGCTGGGCATATTTCAAATGGTGAGACAGTTGTTATAATAGCAGGCCCTTAATTTCTTTGTCTGTGCATAATTTACCAATAAGCTTCAGCACTTTAAACTAAAAAGGATAACAGATACAATTCAGACTGTGGAGATCCTACACTGAAGTTAGGAACTTTGGCAGACTGCAGGAATGAGATCTGATGTCCTAATGTGGCATTCAACAAGGCACTGCTACCCAGCTAGCCCCAACCCATCATCCATACTTTATCCTAATTCCCACTAACCAAATAATGTGCTTAATAATCCATACATATTATTGATCTAGGTTATTCCTCTTTCCAGCTGAATGCATGACTTTTGCCCCTGTTTGGGACGCCCTGTTTCTTCACCTTAGTCTTATCTCTAGAATCCAGTTCAGGTCTTACCTATCTTCTTTGCAAAACACCCATAAAACATTTCAACCTGTGGAGATGCTGCATTCCCTCTGAACTGTAGTGGCATTATAGTCCTTAAATAACAAAACAGTACTTGTTCTTCTAAGAAATTTTTGTTTGGCTAGCTGGGTGTGGTGGTGCATGCCTGTAATCCCAGAGAAACATGTGGCCCAAGCAGGAGGATCACAAGTTTGAACCCAGCCTCTGCAACTTAGACCCTGTCTTAAAAATAAAAAAATAAAAAGAACTGGGAATGAGACTCAGTGGTAAAACACTCCTGGGTTCAATCCCCAGTACAAAAAAAAAAAAAAAAAAAAGAATTTTTTGGCTGGGGTGGTATACACCTATAATTCCAGCTACTTGGGAGGCCAGGGCAGGAGGATCACAAATTCAAGGCTACCCTTGGCAATTTAGCGAGATCTTCTTTCTAAATAAAAAATGAAAAGAGCTGAGAATGTAGCTCATTGATAGAGTGCTTCCTGGGTTCAATGTCTAGTACAGCAAAAAAAAAAAAAAAAAAAAGTTTCTTCTGGTAGAATCTAACTCCTTTCTGGTAGGGATTATATTTTATACGTTTTTATGTCTTTTTTTTTTTTTTTCTTTTGCACCTGCCTGTAGTACATGAGAACTAAATGTTTATAAAGATGTACTAAATTTTTCTGAGTTGGAAACACCCTCTGTAATTAAACAAGGAAATGGATGGGAGTGGAAAAGTAGAGATTGGGATTGGTGATCAGGGGTTCTGGTCTCCTACATTTCCTGAGATGCTTGCATATGTTGACTCTAGTGCCTTATAAGGGCAGGCCCATTCTCAGTGCTGCAGAACAGAGGCAGACCTTATTAAAAGGGCAGAAATAAGACCTGAAAACTGAAAATCCAAATCTCAAAAGGGGCTCTGTAGTCTGCCTCTTTTCCTGGTTAAACTGCTGGTTTTAACTCTTGGAAAACATTAGGTGAGTGTGACACCTGTTGCTTATATTTTTAGATCTTCTTTTTGGTTGGGTCTTGGGCTACTGTAAATGGAATTATTTGTTCCCCTAACACCATAAAGAGCTATGATGTACAGAGAAGGGAAAAGTTTGCACTATGCAGTCTACCTCTGGCTTGGGGCACTGAATCTGTGATTTTGCACTGATTTCTTCCCCCTACTACTTGGGATTGAGCCCAGGGCCTCACACATACTGGACAAGTGCTCTACCACTGAGCTACATCTCCAGCTCTTCTTAAACTTTATTTTGAAAGAGGGTCTTACTAAATTACTGGCCTGGAATTTGATTTTATCTCAGTTTCTTGAGAGACTGGGATTGCAGATATGTGCCATTGTGTCCGGCTTACACTGATTTTAAGTACAGATTTTCATTTCTCTTCTGTAGTAGGATTTTGCACAGTGGGTTCTGGGTGTGAAAAATCTAAGACTTCTTGATTGTTTTATGAAAGATGATAGATGAAAATTCTCGAGTTTGTTATATGTTTGAAGTTGTATTTATGTTATGTAGGAGGCATTATAAATAAATTTTTAGTGTAAAAGAATAGAATTTATTTGGGAAGAAAAGAGACTGGACTCCCACAATGCGAGAGGATAACCCATAAATGAGTTTTGATGGTGGCACATATTCACTTCAGTGCTGGATCTCCATTAGTGAGTGTATTTTGTTAAGTGTTTAAAAAAATCTGGGGGCTGGGGAGATAGCTCAGTCGGTAGAGTGCTTGCCTTGTAAGCATAAGGTCCTGGATTCGATCCCCAGTACCCAAAAAAAAAAAAAAAAAAATCTGCTTCTGATCTCTTCTGTAAAAGCTTTATTTGTGGATTTAGCTCATTTATTCCTATCCCTGGGGTGGGCTAGGGGAATAGGTCTAGGACTAGACTCTTTTCAAGTGTAAAATTTGATGTTAGAGCACCTTTTAATCTGTAAAAATCTGGGTGTATTATGATTGAACAGTAATTAAACAACTTACTCTGTAATAAAAGAAGCTGGATAATGACAATTGTCAATGGGAATGTGGAGAAATTGGAGCCCTCATACACTGCTAGTGAGAATGAAAAACAGTGCAGCTACTTTGGAAAACAGTTTGGCAGTTCTTTAAAGGGTTAAACATAGAGTTACCATTTGACCTGTCAATCCTTCTAGGTTTCTTCCCAAGAAAAATTAAAACCTGTGCATACGAAACCTTGTACATGAATGTTTATAGCAACATTATTCATAATAGCAAAAAAGAGGAAAGTACCCAAAAATGTCCATCAATGGATGAAGAGATAAGTAAAATGTGATATATATATATATATGCAATGAAATGTTTTTCTGCAATAAAAAGGAATAAAGTATTGAAATAATGATACAATTTGGATAAACCTCATAAACATGCTAAGAAGCCAGACAAAAATGTTTATATTTATATAATTCTAATTATATGAAATCTCTGGAATAGGTAATTCTGTAAGGATAGAAAGTAGATTGAATAGTGGTTGCTTATTAGGATTTGGAGGTGATTGGGGGTTTAGGGAAGTGATAACTAAAGGGCATGGGATTTCTTTTGGAGATCATGAAAATGTTCTAAAATTGTGATTTTTGCATACATCTGTAAATATACTAAAAGCCATTGAATTGTACACTTTAATGGGTAAATTGATGTGTGAGTTTTAATAAAACTGAATATATGTATTCACTAGTAAAACAAGAATGAGTAAGTGAGAAGTAAAATGAAGGATTATCTGTAATTTCAGTGTTGGTGTTTTTGTTTGTAACCAAATTTCTTTTCATGTCATAACATTTTTTTTAAAAATCTTTTTTATAACTTTGTTTCATTTGTTTGTTATCGTATTTTTCCTGTGGTGCTGATGATAGAACCTAGTGCCTCACATGCTCTGGGCAAGCTCTCTACCACTGAACTACAACCCCAGCCCCATATGTCATAACTTTTTAAAAAATTTTTTATATATTCTAATTTGCACCCCCCCCCCCCCCCGGGCCGGGGATTGAACCCAGGGGTTTGTGTGTGCTGGGCAAGTGCTCTACTACTAAAGTACATATATAGCACTTACCTTATTTAGAGACAGGGTCTTGCTAAATTACCCAGGCTGCCATAGCCCCCCAACTAGCTGGGATTATAGGTGTATGCCACTGCGCCTGGCTCGGATTTGTACCTTTTTTGCAGTCAGAAATATATTGTAAACAGCTGTGTTGGTAAAAGATAGCATTTGCCTCAGAGTTATATTCCCCAGCTCGCTCGCGCGCGATCCAGAGGCACAACCTCAGCCCTTTTTGTATTTTATTTAGAGATAGGATCTCTCTGAGTTGCTTAGGGCCTTGATAAGTTGATGTGACTGACTTTTAACTTGTGATCTTCCTGCCTCATCCTCCTGAGCCGCTGAGATTACAGGCATGTGCCACCATGCCCAACTATCCCCAGCTTTTTTTTTTTTTTTTTTTAATTTTGGTACAGGGTCTTACTAAGTTGCAGAGGCTGATCCTCTGCTTTAGTCTCTCAGGTCGCTGGGATTATAGGTTTGTGCCACTGTGCCAGCTACTATCATTATTTAAAATAAAATTTTCAACATTATGGAGGCATAATTTCTAGTGTGTTTTCTAGTGTTCATTTCTAGTGTTCTTAGACTTCAGTGAGTTTTGACAAATGCGTTTATGTCTGGTTTCCTTGCTCCCCTGTCCAGTCCATTTCTGAGCAGACAGCCACTGATCTTTCTGCCCTTGTAGATTAAATTTACCTTTTTTAGAGCTTCATATAAATGCAGTCATAATGTATAGTCAATCTTCATTTTTCAAGGAGTCTGTAATTTTGAGTTGCCTACATGCTAGAATTGTAACCTTAAAAATCAATACTTTGAGTACTTTCTCCATCATTCATAGATAGGCAGAGTGGTGAAAATTTGGTGTTGCCTGTTCCCAGCTGAGCTCAAACAAGGTGAAACTCCTTGTTTTAGCTCTCATTCTGTAAATAAGTGACCTTCTTTTGGTCTGGTCTTGCATCTTGGGGCTTTTTATTGGTGATTTTGTTGCTTAAAATGGCTATTTGATGTTCTTTAGCACAAGAGAGTTGTGCTATGTCTTATATTTGTGGTAGGTGAGTTTTATTCCAGCATGAGTTGTAGTACTAATGAATTCAGTAACACCTATTAAATAAGCTGTCCTTATTTATTTATTTTTTTGGATACCAAGGATTGAACTCAGGGGCACTTAACTACTAAGCCACATTCCCAGGCCTTTTTTATATTTTATTTTGAGACAGGGTCTTGCTAAGTTGCTTAGGGCCTTGCTGAGTTGCTGAAACTGACTTTGAATTTGGAATCCTCCTGCCTCAGCCTCCCCAGCCTGTGAGATCATAGGTGTGCTCCGCTGCACCTGGCAAATAAGCAGTCTTTAAATGGAAACATGCATAAAAAGTTATACATTGTTGGTTGATGAAAATGTTGTGACTAGGAACCAGGCCTGATTGGCACATGCCTATATTCCCAGGCTGAGGTAGAAGGATTGCAAATTTAAGGCCAGCCTGGGCAACTTTGGGAGACCCTGTCTCAAAACAAAAGGTAAAAAGGACTGGGAATATAGGGCCTCTGGATTCAGTCCTCCATACTGTGGGGTGAGGGTGTGGTGTGATCAGTGACTTGCAGGAACTTGACCATTTATTTCTTTTTTGTGCAGTAGCTCAGTATTGGATAACTCAGTGTACTTAGTGCTTTATAGGACATAATTACCATCAATAAGGAGAATTGACTGTGAATAGTCTTTTGTGTCAAAGAACCCTTAGTAAGTGTTATGGATTTTAATTTCTGGGAGGTGCAGGTAATGCTTTTCTTGATGGCTAGTCCTTTTAAATGCCCAGTTTTATTAAAGGTCATTTCCACATGTTGTCTATTATGGATAGCCTGGAAGATTTCATTCTATTTCACCATTGACTTCTTGGACCAGTATTCAGTGACTAGTTTCTTTATATAGTTAAGAACTTGGTTATCAGAATCCTCTCTTAAAGCTTCCCACATCTCTTAAGGAATTAGGAATTAAATAGATTCTTTTTTTTTTTTTTTTTTTTTTTGGTCCTGAGACTTGAACTTGGGTGCACTTTACCACTGAACTAGCTACATCCCCAGCCCTTTTTAATTTTTATTTTGAGACAGGGTCTAGCTAAGTTGCTGAGGCTGGCCTTGATCTTGTGATCTCCTGTCTCAGCCTCCTGAGGTGTGTGCCACCTTGTCTGGTTAAAAATAATTCTTACGCAGCTGATGAGATGAAATTTTTTGGAGACGGTGGGATGGGGATTTAAGAGGAATGAAACTTTCACATAGGAGTTGGTTGAAGTAAGAACTTTATTCTTTTAATACTATTTCTCTGGAGGATGTTTTATTAAAGATTTTAAATGTCTATATTTTACTTCTAGTTCACTTTTTTAAAAAATATTTTTTTGGAAAAAAACTGGCATGTAATATTCCTTTCTTTTGATGGGATCTTTTTTTCCTGGTCTGCATGTTTTTTCTTTTGAATAATTAAGTCAGAAGGAATTTCCAAAAAAAAAAAAAAAAAAGAAGGAATTTCCATTCTAACAACTCTATAAGACAAGTACATAAAAGGTTATATATTGTGTGTATGTGGGACACTGATTTTACATTTAAAGGGTTGGGGATGTGGCTCAATGGTAGAGCTCTTGCCTGGCATTTTACATTTGAGGAACCAGATTGAGATATTCAGGTCACACAGTCAGGGCATATCAGTGCTCAGCACCTATGCTTTGTCATGATAGAGTTCTGTCTTACAGTATTAGTTTAAGCACTGGTTTTTTTTTCTTCCATCAAATGATTAGTTTGTCCTGTCAAGTTTTTGTTTTCTTTTAAAATAACTTGTTGAAATACAAAAGTACAAAGCACCCTACATTTGGTGATTTATTTTTAACACATGTATATACTTATATAATGACCACCCAGATAGAAAGAAGAGTTAAAGAATTTTTTAAACAGATTTTATTTTTTAGAGCAGTTTTAGGCTCATAGCAAATTTTAATGGAAAATTCAGAGTTCCCATGTGCTTTCTTGTCCCCACACAAGATGTACTAGATTTGTTACTATCGTGAATCTACATTGTCAGGTTATTATCACCCAAAGTCAATAGTTTGTTAGGACTCACTTTTACTGTACATTCTGTGACTTTTGACTAGTGTTCAAAGACATGTTATCCATCTTTATAGTATCATAGAGAATATTTTCATTACCCTAAAAATCCTCTGTCTTCCACCTGTGCATTGGTCTCTCCTCCTAACCCCTGGCAACCACTGTTTTTTTGCTTTTTCTTTCCTTTTTTCTCTTTTAAACTGAGGAGATAGTTTTGTCTTTTCCAGAATGTCATGTAGTTGAAATTATACAGTATGTTGCCTTTTTAGAATTGACTCCTTTACTTAGTAATATGCATTTAAGGTTATTCCATGTCTTTTTGTGACTTAATAGCTCATTTCTTTTTTAGCACTGAGTAGTATTCCATTGTCTGTGTGCCACAGTTTATCCATTTATCAATTGAAAGATATCTTGGTTGATTCCAACTTTTGGCACTTGAGAATAAAGTTGTTATAAACATCCATGAAATTAATTTTTTATACAAAATAGATCTTCATGTTTGTGTTTTCCTTAAAGTGAAAAGGTCTTTATTATTTTTGTATTAAAGGAAAGCTCTTCCCTTTTCTCATTCATTCATTTTTGTGGTACAGGGGATTTAATCCAGGGGTGCTCTACCACTGAACAAAACCCTTTTTAATTTTTATTTTGACTTAGGGTCTCATTAAGGTGCCAAGACTGGCCTTGAACTTGCAGTCCTCCTGCCTCAGCCTCAGAATTGTTGGGATTACAGGTGTGTGCTTGAGACCAGCCTGTGTAATTTAGCAAGACCCTGTCCAAAGAACAAATTCTTTTTAACTTTGTACTTGTCTTGAATTTAGATGGATGTTTAGATTCAGAACCTATTATAAGGTGGGCCCGTATATCTGCCTCCTTTCTCTGCTTTAGCCTTCATCTGCTTATCTTCTGTGTGCTTAGTTTTTTTTTTTTTTTTTTTTTTTTTTCTTTTTTGTGGTGGTTGGACCTCAAGCATGCTAAACAAGTTCTTTAATACAGATATACTACCAGCCCATTTTTTCATCTATTAAATGTAGGCAACTTTTTCTTTTAAACAACTTTGTGCCCTAGGTGATACCTGGGAAATTGGGCTATGGATAGGTAAAATGGATAGGTAATGGTTTTTCCTGGGAAAATGTAATCTATGCTGTTGAGCAAACTTTATTACTGTCTTGTGGCCCTTATGGAAAATACTGGCCAGGGCTAGGGATACAGCTGAGTTGCTGGAGAGCTTACCTCACAAAAAAGAAATACTGGCCCATGTCAACTGTTGAGGAGCTTACGTTTTGGAGCTGTTGATAAACTTTTTGTGTGTGTGTGTGGTGCTGAGGATGGAACCCTGGGGCCTCATGCATGCTAGGCAAGCACTCTGCCACTGAGCTATACCCACATCCCTAAAACTTCTTGATGTTAAAAACCCTAAGAATCTGAGGGTTAATATGAACATACCAGTAAAGTATCATAAATTCCTTTTAGGAAAAGCACTGAGAGGTGATAAAAATAAATCAAAACCATCTCTTCTTTAGGAGTTTTATTTGTTCAAGTATTAGAATGCAGGGTACAGTATTATACCTGTAATTCCTGCTACTTAGGAGGCTGAGGCAGGAGGATCACAAGTTCCAGGCCAGCCTGGGCAATGTAGCAAGACCCTGTCTCAAAATAAAAAATAAAAAGAACTGAAAATTTATCTCAGTGGTAGAGTATCCCTGGGTTCAATCCCCACTACCGGGAAAAAAAAAAAAGGAGGGGGGTCATAACCTTTAAACAGAACAGGTAAGTCTTTTAGTTGTTGTTCAACCCAAAATTAAGATAAAATCCTTCATTACAAACAGGTTTGGCTAATTGGTTCTGCAACTATTGATTTGACTAATAAATCATGAAAATCAGCCAGGGGGTTTGGGGAGATAGCTCAGTTGGTAGGGTGTTTGCCTTGCAAGCACAAGGCCCTATGTTCAATTCCCCAGCACGCCCCCCCCCCCGCCCAAAAAAAAAAAAAAAAAAAAAAAAAGAAAATCAGCCAGAGGACTTTGCTTCTCCTCTCTGCTAATTTAGAGCCCTTTGGTAGTGGCCTTTGGTGTACCCTTTTGTCCTTGTAGCCAATCTGATTGCTTTGTCCATTGAAGATTGTGTGAGTGACCCTGGTACACCGCAGTCTTACTTTGCTGTACTTTTTCCCCATGTCAATAATTTGTTTTATTTATCATTACTTCAGCTTTTCCTTTTAAAAAACTGAATTTCTGTCTTAAATGTGACCCAGTTTTGGGGAAGGGGATAAACCCTCTCTTTTGTGTTGATTTATAAGTTAGTTTTATAATGTAAATAACTATTGCTGGATGTAGATATTGTGGTTTTTCCTTCATTGCCTAAGGAAACCAGTCTCTCTCTCCTCTCTTTTTCTTGGAATGGAAATTGAACCTAGGGGCATTCTACACTAATCTACATTCCTACCCCTCTTTTCTTTTTTCTTTTTTTTTAATTTTTAAATTTTAATTTATATTTTTTTAGTTGTTGATGGACCTTTATTTTATTCACTTATTTATACGTGGTGCTGAGAGTTAAACCTAGTGCCTTATGCATGTGAGGCAAGTGCTCTACTTCAGCTCCCCCCACTCCTCTTTCCTTCCTCCCCTCCCCTCCCCTCTCCTCTCCTCCTTCCTTTCCTTCCTTCTTTTTTGGGACAGGGTCTAGCTAAGTTGCTGAGTTTGGCCTTGAATTTGAGATCCTCCTGCCTCAGCCTCCCAAGTTGCCAGGATTGCAGCATGCTCCACCATACGCAGCTCACATTCAGTTTTTAGATAATGATTAAAGCTGCATAGAGTGACCTTTTTTTTTTTTGTACCAGGGTTTGGACTCAGTGGTACTTAGCCAGTGAACCACATCCCCAGCCCTTTTTTATATTTTATTTAGAGACAGGGTCTCACTGAGTTGCTTTAGGACCTTGCTAAATTGCTGAGGCTGGCTTGAACTTTCAATCCTCCTGCCTTAGCCTCCCAAACCTCTGGGATTACAAACGTGCGGCACTGTGCCTGGCATGAATTCTTTTTTTTTTCAGTCTTTTTTTGGTGAATTTTAATATGATACCTGAATAATTTGATGACTCTATAGTTGCTATTTGGACAAAAATTTGGTCTGGTTGTATATTCGGAAACCTGTTTATAAAGACTCATACTCAATTGGAGGATGTTAAGTGGGTTAGGGCCAAGCAGCACACTAGATATTTCACGTAAGCACAGGATATACATAGGCCATTTTGGTTCAGCTTTTTTTTCCCCCCCGTGAATAAAGACAGTGCAGCAAAAATTGAAGTGAGTTCATTAGCATAGAAAATATAATGAATGTGCTGGGCATGGTGATGTGTACCTGTAATCCTAGTGATTTGGGAAACTGAGGCAGGAGGATTGCAAGTTTGAGTCCTGCCTGGGCAACTTAGCAAGACCTTGTCTCAAGATAAAAATTTTAAAAAGACTGGGGCTGTAGCTTAGTGGTAGAGTGCCCCTTGGTTAAATCTCCCATACCATACATACAAAATAAATAAAAATGAAATTGAATTTAAACAAATAAAATTAAATAAAATAAGAAGTGAGGGTGTGGCTTGTTAGTAGAGGGTCTCTAGGCTCAATCCCTTGTACCTACCCCCCAATATATATAATGAATGCTAAGGAGTTTCGTTGACCTGATGTGGTGGCACATGCCTGTGGGAGGCAGCTTGGGAGGCTGAGGCAGGAGGATCGTGAGTTCAAAGCCAGTCTCAGACACTTAGTGAGGCCCTAAGCAACTCGGTGAGTCCAGTAAGTACCTCTGAAGTCAATCCTCAGTACCCCCCCAAAAAAAAAAAATTTGGGAAGATAAATATAAATACATGATTGTGTTAGATATTTTGTGAGTGCCTTCAAAGAAAGTGCCAACCTTATCTTCAGGAAGTAAATACTATTTTTTTTTTTTTTTTGTCGTTATTGTCATTTGTTGTTTTTTGTTTTCCCTCAGTGGGGTTGGATCTGGGATTGAACCCAGCGTGCTCTACCTCTGAGCTACATTCCCCAGTCCTGTATTTTTTTTGGCAAAATTATGTGTGTGTGTGTGTGTGTGTGTGTGTGTGTGTGTGTGTGTGTGTGTATGTGTATGTATACATACTCTAACACGAGATCAGAAGAATGAAGGAATGGTCAGAAGTAGAACTCTGAAAAATTTAGGAAGATATATAAAGGAGGGACCAGGGGGTCCTTAGGCCTGATACAGAATGCTCAAGGAAGACCCCTCCTCTCCCAGATCTATACCTTGTTCTGGGAGGGCACAGCTTTGTTTAACAAAATGACAGAGAAAGTCATTGTGGTGTCCAGTAGGAAGAATTTGCTGGAAGTTAACCGTTCTAGAAATGCCTGGAAATCTACTCTCTCTAGAATGTTGGAGAAAGCCATTTGCAATACTTATGACTGAAAGTCCTTTGCCTTAAAACTGCTTGAGTGAGGTGTCAGAGAAAACTGTTAGCCTCTGCATTATGGAAGTCAGACACTGTGCAGTGGTTGCCTACCAGGAGAGTTTACTGAGTGATAGGGGCCTGGTGACAGGAGCATGATGAAACAAGGAAGAGAAGCTTCGTTTGCATTGGCATCTCTCATGTCCTTTGCTGACAAGACTTAATGTAAGCTGGCAAGGGAAAAATATTTGATGATTTCATTCCCATTTTTTTTTTTTGTCCAGGGCAGTGATGGATTGAGTTTGGAGCTAAGAGGTAATATAGTGGTAACTGATAAATTCTTAGTAGAGTTAAATGGACAACTTAATAATAAAGTAATAAGCATTTTTTTCTGATCAGGCTTCTCTTGGTTACTACCACCTTGTTTTAAATTTGTTTTCTTTAACATAGGGATTGGTTTAAACTGCCATTCTATTCTAGCCAGGGATAACCTATTCTGTTTTTTCCTCATCAGCGTTTAGTTTGACCTGTTCTGAAACTTCATATAAGTGAAATCATATTATATGTATTCTTGTGTAAGGCTTCTTTCATACAGTATTCTGCTTTAATTTATCCATGCTATTGTATCAGTTTAATTCTTTTTATTGCTGAATAGCATTTAATTGCATAAACACTCAGTTTGTTTATGTTCTTGTTTATGGAATCTGGGCTGTTTCCAGTGTTTGACATATAAGTTAAACTGTGAACTTTTTTCTACAAGTTTTTGTTTTTTGGGGGGGGACCATATATGGTCATTTTCTTGGGAGTAAAATTGCAGGGCCATAGTGTAGACATATGTCTACTTCTGTAAGAAACTTTTAACACCTTTTTCAAAATATTTTATACTCCCACCTAATAACATGAAAGTTGTACCTGTTTCTCATATTCAGCAACATTTAGTATGTGTCAGTGTTTTTAATTTTAACCAATTTGGTAAAAGCATAGTAGTATGTAATACTACTGGTTTTAACTGAATGCTAATGATAATAAGCACGTTTTCCTGTGGCCCCCCCCCCCTTTTTTTTTTTAACCACTGCTCACCATCCCCCAGCTTTATTTTTTTTTGAACCTAGGGGTACTTTACCACTGCGCACCATCCCCACCTCTAATTTTTTTTTTGAGACAGAGTCTTGCTACCTTGCTGAGACTGGCTTTGAACTATCCTCCTGCCTTAGCTTCCTGAGTTGGTAGGATTACAAGTGTGCACCACCATGCCCAGCCTCCCCAATCTTTTTAAATTTTTTGAGAAGACCAAGTCTAGTTAAATTGCCTAGCCTGGCCTTGAATTTGTGATCCTACTGCCTCAGGCTCCTGAGTTGCTAGGCATACGGCTGCCTTGCCCAACCCCTGAATTTATTGGTCATTTGTATTATTTTCCTTTTTGATGTATTTATTCAAATCTTTTGCCTATTTAAAAAGATTTTTTTTTTTTAATTACTGTTTTAGAAGATCTTTATATGTTCTGGCTACTATTCAGGTGTGTTTTGTAACTATTTTATCTCAGTTCATGGTGGTTTATCTTTTTGTTACATTTTAAAGATCAGATGTTTTCAATTTTGATGAAGTTCGATTTATTAATTTTTTAATGGTTATTGATTTCTGTGTCCTTTCTGAAGACTCCTTGCCTATCTTTAGATCTTGAAGATTTCTAGTAAGTCTTTAAGTCAGATAATACAAATCATCTGTTTTTACCTAGAAGTTTTATAATTTTAGCTTTTACATTTAGGTGTCTGATCTACCTTGAATTAGTTTTTGTGGGTTGCATGAGATTGGGGTTGCATCCCCCTGCATATCTAATTGTTCAAGTACCAGCAACATTTGTTGAAAAGACTTGTATATTTGTTATCTGTTGCTGTGTAAACATTTCTCCCAAACTTAGCAGTTTAAAACAAGAAACATTTATTACTTTTGTTTCTGAGAGGAATTCAGGACAGCTTAGTTGAGTAGTTCTGGCTCACAGTCTTGTGAAGTTGCAGTTAAAATGTCTTCTGGGGGGCTGGGGATATAGCTCAGTTAAGAGTGTTTGCCTTGCAAGCACAAGGCCCTGGGTTCAATCCCCAGCACTGCAAAAAAAAAAAAAAAAAAGATGTCTTCTGGGGCTGCAGTCATCTGAAGGCTTACTGGGTCTAGAGAATCTGTTTCCAGGATGACTTACTCACATAACTGTTGGCTGGAGGTCTCAGTTCCACACAAGGCTCTTTGGGTATCCTTATGTTATGCAATTTGGTCATACAGTTTAACTTCTGCCATATTCTTTTTCTTTTCTTTTCTTTCCCTTTCTCTCCCTCTTCTTCCTTTTCCCCTTCCCCATTTCTCCCCTCCCCTCCCCTCCCTTTCCCTTCCCTTCCCCTCCCCTTCCCTTCCCTTCCCCTCCCCTCTTGTCCCCTCCCCTCCCCTCCCCTTCCTTCCTCCCTCCCTCCCTCCCTCCCTTATAGCATCTTTCTGTGTTGTCCACGTTGTCACTGAACACCCTGGGCTTGAGTGATTCTCCTGCTTCTGCGTCCCAAGTATCCAGGAGCAACTGAGATTATAGGCATGTTCTACCATGTCCTGCTGCTGTATTCTTTTTTTTTTTTTTTTAGTTGTAGATGGACACAGTACCTCTGTTTTTTTATTTTTACATGATGCTGAGGGTTGAACCCAGTGTCTCACAAGTGCTAGGCAAATGTTCTGCCACTGAGCCACAACCCCTGCCCTGCCCTGCCGTATTTTCATTTGAATTGAGTTACTAAGTCTAAGCTATGCTCAAGGAAAAAAAGAGGGGTCCACCTTTTGGAGGAAAGAATGTTTTAAAAAAAAATTGATGTAGTTTAAAATCGCCAAAATTTTCTTTTCCTATTGGTTTGCTTTGATATTTTTTCAAAAAACAATTGACTGTAGGGCTGGGGATGTGCCTCTGGTAGAGCACTTGCCTAGTATGTTTGAGATCCTGGGTTCAATCCCTAGTACCACAAAACAAAAATTGCACACCTGTAATGCCAGCAACCCCGGAGTCTGAGGCAAGAATATCTGAAGTTCAAGGCTAGCCTCAGTAATTTGGCAAGACCTTCAGTAACTTAGTAAGGCTGTCTCAAATAAAAAATAAAAAGGAGTGGGGATATAGCTCAGTGGTAAAGTCCCCCTGGGTTCAGTCTTAAGGACCAAAAACTAATATACACCCAAAACCAAGAACAATTGACTATGTATATGTGGGCCTAATTCTGAAATCTGTTTTCTTCCATTGATCTATTTACCTGGGTGCCAGTTTCCGCTACTACAGTTTTATAGCAAGTCTGAGTCAGATTGTATAAATCAGTCATTTTGGGGGAACTGTCTTCTCATTCATATACGTGGCATATCTTTCTATTTAGGTCTGTTTTTACTACAATAGTGCATTGTTTATTTTCAGCGAGAGATCTTTCACATATTTTGTTAGATTATTCCAAGATACTAGATATTTATTGATGCTATTATAAATGAATATCTTTTTTTTTTTTTGACAATTCACTGTACACATTTTATTTACAGTTTTGTACACTGTCTTAATATGAATGGGACCGCTTTTCTACTTGAGCCATTTTTAACCAAAGCAAAATAACCTAAGTAATACAAAGTGTTAAAATACAGCATAAAGATACAAAAACAGACATACTAATTCTAGTTAGGAATGTAATTATGATGTTACTTTTTTTATAATCCACAATCATGTTTAGGAAATCACACAAACATAAATCACTGATTTGAATGAAATGCATAAATTTGTAGCAAAGTTTTGTAGTTACAAAAAACAAAAAAATTACCAAAGAATGCACAAAATTAATGTTTATTCCACCTTTGTATCATATTCCTGGATCCTTCACCAATGTTACATGAGGAAAAAACAAAAGCAAAACAAATGGAAAACTGAAATCAGAATCACTAATGTTATCAAGTAGGGAAACAAATAAATTAAAATCTAGCAGCCATCAGCAAGAGTACAGCAAAGATAATGCTGTCAAAAGAAACAAAATTGCTAGAAAACTGTATGCATCATACTCTTTCAAACCAGCAAAATATGCCCCTGCATACAATGGAACATAAACTCAATTTTTTTCCTATTAAGGTATAGAAATGCAAGTTCTTTTGAATATTGTGGATGGGTAAAACGTGTTTGTAATGGTAATTCTACTAAGCTAATACAGAGTGGGCCAGGAACACATTTATGGATTCTGGGGATGATGTGGACTGTAATTCTTTGATTGGGATAGTGGACACTATAATAAAAATTAAAAAACAAAAAAAAAACAAAAAAAAACAAACAGAAGTACAAGACAAAGGCGAATGAGACTTCTCTTATATCTGAGTAACATTTAGATGGAATCAAATTTAAATGCAGTCCACTCTGCTTTTGAAGAGGCTTTGGTTCAGCTCCCAAATCTCGATTGCTTGACGCAGTCTCCTATGAGAATACTCAGAAGGTGTCTTCTTAAACAACAAACCTATTTTTAGTGGTGGAGCCGCTCTTAGTAGCTGTGTCTGCATGGGACTGATAACCAATCACTATCTTTGGAGGAAGTCCTAACCTTTCCTTGTATACTCTCCCTATATGTGTAACAGCCTCTCTGTTTTCACATTCAGTAGTCCATATTGCTATCTTATCACCTTTAGCTCTAACATTAACAACAGCTCCACATACATCATCACTGTAGTCATCAAAAGATTCTCCGATAAGGCACAGCAGTGTCTCTAGCCAAAAGCGATCGAGGTCACTTCGTCTCTGCTGTTTGTTCAATGTAATGAGCCATCTTCCACCCCGTTTGTTTTTCTCATCTTCCCACATAGGCTCAATACCATCCTTAAAAAGTGAGTAGTCACAGCCAGGCATTAAATTACTAGACAACTGGATATGGTTGTATAGAGCCCAAAAGTCTTCAACAGTATCAAACTTAGAGATCAGTCGAAGGTTTGCTTGCCAAGTTTTACTTTTATCATTTTTAAAAAACCAGAGTGCCCATCTATTCTGTAGAGGATGTTTCATATAGTGTTCTGGGTTAGCAACCTCCTGATTAGATTCTGTTTTCTCCTCTTCTGTAGGCGGGGGATTAGGAGTAGGGGTGGTTTCCGGTTCCACAGTCACCATCTTAGATAAATGAATATCTTATTGTGGTAAATATACATTAAAAAATTGAGATTTTTTTTTGTGTGCGTGTGTGGGCTGCCAGGGATTGAACTCAGAGGCACCCAACTACTGAGCCACATCCCCAGCCCTAATTTGTATTTTATTTAAAGATAGGGTCTCACTGAGTTGCTTAGTGCCTCACTTTTGCTGAGGCTGGCTTTGAATCCTCCTGTATTCAGCTTCCTGAGCCGCTGGGATTACAGGCACGCACCACTGCGCCCAGCACAAAATTGAGCTTTTTAACCACTTTCCATTGTACAATACATGGGCATTAAGTACACTCATAATAATGTTTTGTAACCATTATGGCTGTTTTGAGAACATTTTTTAAAATCTAAAATAGACACCTTGTATCCATTACAGAAATGCCCAATTTTCCCTTCCTGTACCCTCTGTAACCAGTAATCTACTTTGTATGAATTTGCCTGTTCTGTATCTTCCTTTATCCCTCCCTCCCTTCCTTCCTTCCTTCCTTCCTTCCTTCCTTCCTTCCTTCCTTCCTTCCTTCCTTCCCTCCCTCTTTTCTCTCTTTCTTTGTCTTTCCTTCCCTTCCTTCCTTCCTTCTTTCTTTCCTTTTCTTTTTTTTCTTTTCCTTTCTTTTCTTTTTTCCTCTTCTCTTTTCTTCTCTCTTCTCTTCTCTTCTCGGTACTGGGGGTCTAACCCAGGAACACTTTGCCCCTGAGCTACATCCCCAGACCTTTTTATATTTTATTTTGAGATAGGGTCTCACTAAATTATGAAGGCTGGCCTTGAACTTGAGATCCTCTTGTCAGCCTCCCCAGTTGCTAGGATTACAGGTATGCTCCACCACATCTGTCTTGTCCTATCTATTTCATGGAAGTGGAATCATACAATATTTATTCCCTTGTGCCTGGCTTATTTTATGTAGGAAGATGTTTTCCAAATTCATCTATGTAATATACAAACCAGAATTTCACTACCCTCTATCTCAGGTACTAGGACCTGGTACATGTTAGGCAAATGCTCTGCTATTGAGCTACATTCCAGTCCCATTTCTTCTGGGCATAGACCTAAAAATGGAATTGTTGAATCATACAATAAGTTTATTTAGCTTTTTTATGTGTGTAATGCTGGAATTGAACCTAGGTCCTCATGTATGTTAAGCATGCGCTCTATTATTGAGCTATATCCCTAGCTTGTATGTTTAAGCTTTTTGAGTTTTCCATAGTCATATGCTTTTTTTTTCATTCCCACCAGCATTGCACAAGTGTTAATATTTCTCCACATTCTTGCTAACACTTATTTCTGATTTTTATTTTGTTTTACATAACATGAATGTGAAGAGGTTTCTTGTGGCTTTGATTTGCATTTCCCTAATAACTAATTTTGCTGAGCATCTTTTATGTTTTGTTGCCATTCGTGAATCCTCTTTGGAAAAATATCTGTTCAAGCCTTTGTCCGATTTTGAATTGGGTTGGTGTTTGTTGTAGAAGTAATTTATACATTATGAATATTGGTCCCTTATGAAATGTATGGTTGTATTTTCTCTGGTCTAAGGATGTGTAAAGCCCTGTGTTCAGTTCCTAACACTGGGAAAAAAAATAAAGTTATGTGCTTTGCAAATATTTTCTTCACTTCTGTTGATTATTTTTTCATTCTTTTGATTGTCTCATTGATGTAGAAAGCATTTTATTAAAATTTTTTGTGTTGCTGGGAATCAAACCCAGCACATGGTAGGCAAGTGCTCTACCTCTGAACCACACCCCAAGTTCCAAAAGTGTTTAATTTTGATGAAGTTCAGTCTATCTGTGTTTTGTTTTCTGTGCTTTTGGTGTTATATCTAGGAAGTCATTGCCTAATCCAATATTGTGAAGCTTTTCCTCAGTGTTTTCTTTTTAAAGTTTTATATTTTTAGTTCACTTTTTGCTCTTAGGTTTATGTTCCTTGAGTTAATTTTTGTATATGATATAAGGTAACGGTCCAACTTCATTCTTTTGCATGTGAGTATCCAGTTTACCCAGGACCATTTATTGAAGATTGTCTTTTCCCCATTGAATGTGTTTGGTATCCTTTTCTAAAATCAAATGGTCATATATGTCAGAGTTTATTTCTGTGCTCTCTGTTGTATTCCATTGGTCTTTATGTATTTCTTTATGCTGGCACCATACTGTTTTGATTACTATAGTTTTGTAGTGAGGTTTTGTTTTTGTTTTTAATTTTTTTTATTTAATAAAATTTTATTTTTCCAAATGTACAGTTGATTGAACCTGTTCATGCATCTTCACCAGCAGCTGGTATTTCCACCCTTGGTATTTCTGGTGTAAGTTACTTGAGCTCTGTGCTTTGAAACCAGTTTGATAAGTCCTTTACTGAGGAGCTCCTGAAGGGTTGCCCTGGCCAGGGAACCTCGGGTCTGGGGTTATAAGCCTATAGTTGGGAACTTCCTTACAGAGTTTGTCATAAGTAGCTTTGTCAAACAAGACTAGATTGTTGAGCTTGTCCCGAACTTTTCCTTTGGACCACTTCTTCTTTTTGGCTTTGCCCCCAGATTTGTTCACTGGGTCCTTGTCTTTCTTGGCTGACTTTCTGGCATCTTTCTTCTTCTTGTCATCCTTGAGTTGCATCGCGAAGACTGGAGAGCAGCAGCAGCTACTGCAACCTCGTCAAGATTTCGGACAAAAGGCGGGTTTTTTTTTTTTTTTTTTTTTTAACTCTGGACTTTGCACATGCATGTGCTCTACCCCTATTCCTGTAATGAGTTTTGCAATTACAAAATGTGATTTCTCTAGCTTTCTTCATTTTCAAGAGTGTGTGGCTATTTGGAGATTCCATATGAATATCTGGATGGAATTTTTTATTTTTTTATTTTATGTTTTTATTTTAAATGTGAAACAAAGTTTTTTTTTTTTTTTTTTTTTGTGGTGCTGGGGATTTGAACCCAGGGCATTGTGCTTGTGAGGCAAGCACTCTACCAACTGAGCTATATCCCCAACCCCAGATTTTTCTATTTCTGTTAAGGAAAAAAAAATAGTTAGAATTTTGATAGAGATTGTATTTGATCTGTAAATCTCTTTGGGTATTGTTATCATTTTAACAATTAGAAAATTTCCAATTCACCAACAAGGGATGTCTTTCCAATTATTTAGATCTTCAGCGTTTTTTGCAGTGTTTTGTAGTTGTTGGAATACAAGTCTGTCACCTTGGTTAAATTCATTCCTAAGTATTTTATTCTTTTCTTTCTTTTTTTTAACTATTGTAAATGGAATGATTTTCTTTGTTTTTTAAAATTTGTCATTGCTTTTATTTTATAGGTAGAAAAACTAAGATTTCATGAAAAATGAAATCCATTGTATAATGCATAATATAGTTGTAAGCGCAAAAGGATGGAAGGCAGAACTTGACAGATTCAGGAGAGGCCTTCATTCCTTCGAGGACTCGGTCACCATTTGGGTCCCCTTTCCAGATGGGAAAATGGCCATCAGTTACAGAGGGGATTGTGGTTTTATAGGGTACAGTGAGATGATACAATCATTGGAAATCGTGTATGTGCAGTTTTGACTATCAGGGGCTAGTTGTATAGTTTAAAACCAGACCCTGAGGGATGAGTATTCAAAACTTGCTCATTGTCATTCAGGACTGTTGACATGGGGAAGGCCAAGGTTTAGGGCCTGGCATTCCATATCCGTCCCTTTCCTTTAAGGTCCATTGTTATCAGGAATGCACTGGGAGAGATTTAATGTTTGGCCAATTTCCCCTCCCATTTCCCCAGCCACACCATCCTTCCATTTTCTTGGGGAGCTGTCTTATAGGAATATTATTTTCCAAAAACCTTCAGTAGTCACAGATCTTGAAGTGTACTCGATGTCTTAACTAGGATTTCCCACTTTATTTATTTATTGCTTACTAGAGATTGAATCCAGAAGTGCTCTATCATTGAGCTACATATCTAGCACTTTTTATTTTTAATTTAAAAATATGGGATCTTGCTAAGTTTCCAAGGCTGGCCTCCAGCTTGTGAGCCTTCTGCTTCAGCCTCCCAAGTAGCTGGGATTATAGGCATGTGCCACTACTTTTAGCTCATTTTCCACCTTTATCAAAAAAACTATTCCTCTTCAAAGGAGGTGAAAAAAATTGCCCATATTAAACTGAAAATAAATCTCATTAATTAAACACTTCATCTCTCTAATCTGTGCATTTAACTAATACTTTGGAGTAAAAATAATGACTTTTGTATAGTTTTATATATCTTTAAAATATTTACTATTATTTTCAGTTTTTAAAACATAGTTAACTAATGCCAAAAAAAAAAAAAAAAACATAGTTAACTAATGCCATTTGGTTTAAAACGGAATTTTAATCATCAAGATAAAAAGAAGAAGAAAATAATGACATTATTACTTGAAGGTTATCTTAGTCTACTGTTACTTACCTAATCAGAAACCTTTAATGAATTCCAGCAGAAAGTCTAAGAAACCTCCTAAGCACATCAGGGAAGGTGCTAATACACTGAGCAGCTAGAGTAATGGTTGTAGAACATCTTATTTAAACTTTAGCGATAATAAAATAACACAGGAAAGTAGGAACTCTTTTCACATATTTGCTAACAAGATCATTAACAGGTTATAAACTTTATACTTGGGGCATACAAGAGAGCTTCATAATGTGAAACTCTGCATTGTAATGTTAACAGAGCACAAAGTTCCTTAAGTTTTAGGTTTTTTTGTTGTTGTTGTTTTTTGGTACTGGGGATTAAACCCAGGGGAGCTTTACCTCAAGCTATATCCCCAGTCCTCTTTTATTTTTTATGTTGAGATAGCGTCTCACTATATTGCTGAGGCTGGCCTTGAACTTGCAGTCCTCCTGCTTCAGCCTCCCAAGTTTGTGGGATTATAGGTGTGTATACTACTGTATCCAGCTTTAGGCATGGTTTTAGTTAACTTTCATTTTTCATTAGCTGGGCTAATGAAAAAGTGGGCTGGCTTACAAACAACATCCTACAAATGGCTTTTATGTACTACATAGTTTTTAGGATAAATGTATTTATGCTTTGAGTAGTCATGTCACATTCATGTCAGTATTATACAGATGGTGATCTTGTATCACTGTTGGTAAAATTTCTTGATGTCA
This sequence comes from Sciurus vulgaris, assembly GCF_902686455.1. NCBI lineage: Eukaryota > Metazoa > Chordata > Mammalia > Rodentia > Sciuridae > Sciurus > Sciurus vulgaris. The sequence continues at coordinate 115,178,962 of NC_136470.1, read as the reverse complement.
TGTCATGGTTTCTTCAGTCTTTTTTTTTTTTTTTTTTTAAATTAGGCAAATTATTTTCTAAAAAGTCCGAATCTTAATACAACTCATCTGGTAAAATCCGGAGCATCCCATCAGCAATTGATAGTGACCAGCAGCCATCTTTCAGCCATTTCTAATGCACTATCCAAACAAAATTTGTGCAAGTTGGATAGGAAGACAAAGTTTTCTTTTTCTTCCACACCCAGCTTTCCCTTTAACATAGAGGAGGTCTGTCTATGGGTTATGAACTCCCTTAGTTTTTTTATTTTTTGTTTTAATTTCTCTTCTATTCTTAAAGGCAACAGAATTCTTGGTTGATGATTTTTTTTTTTTTACTTTTTAGGACTTTAAATATGTTATTCCACTGCTTTCTGGAGATTTTTGAGGAGAAAGCAGTTGCTAATTTTATTGAGGATCTTGTACATAAGGAATCTCTTCTGTCTTTCTACGTAGGTACATTCTGTGAGTCGAGGATGTAGCTCAATAGTAGAATGCTTACCTACCATGTGTGAGGCCCTTGGTTCCATCCCTGGTACCACAAAAACACTGGGCTTTCAACAGTTTTATACTTTTTTAAAAATTTATTTTGTGGTGCTAGGAATTGAACCCTGAGCCTCATGTATGCTGGGTAAACACTATAACCTCTGAGCTATATTCACAGCCTATAATTTTATTTATTTATTTATTTATTTATTTTATTTATTTTCTGTGAGTGTCTCTGAGTTTATCCTGTTTTGGGTTCATTGGGATTCTTAGATGCATATTTCGTATCCTTCCTCAGATTTGGAAAGTTCTTGAATATTTTTTCAGATTTTTTTTTTACTCCTTTCCCTCTTTCTCCTCCTCCTGAAATTCATATAATGTGTACATTGGCATGTTAAATAGTGCCTATTTTAGTTAGCTTTGTGTCCCTGTGACCAGAATACCTGTCTAGAACAACTTAGAGCAGGAAAAGTTTGTTTTGGCTTACAGTATCAGGTATCTCAGTCCATAGATGGCCAACTCCATTGCTCTGGGCCCAAGATGAGGGAGAACATCATGGGGAAAAGGCAGAGTGGATAGAAGCTGTTCCCCTCATGGCAGAAAATAGAGATTGAGGGGGAAGGGGGAACAGGCCACAAGGAAGATGCATACTTCCAGGCCGTACCCCCTAGTAACCCACCTGCAGCAGCCATGCTCAACTTGCCTATAGTTACCACACAGTCTCTTCACACTGGGATGGACTACTTAGGTAACAGCTCTCACAATTCAGTCATTTCATCTCCGAACATTCCTGTATCAGCACAGGAGATTTGGGGGGACACCTCATATTCAAGCCATAACAGTGCCCACAGGTCCTTCAGATTCTTTTCATTTGCCTCTCAGGAAGCAAGTGATATTTTATTTATATTATATATAGGTTTGATGATGTTTTCCTTTGCCTGTTTACATCTAATGTTGAATCCCTTTAGTGAGTTTCTCATTTCAGTTATTTTACTTTTCTGCTCCAGAACTTATTTGGTTCTTCTTTTGTAATTTTTATGTCTTTATTAGTATTCTTATTTTGTTCACACACCCTTTTCTCATTTCTTTTTTCATGACTTTCTTTAACTCATTGATGTATTTAAGGCAGTTGATTTAACATCTTTGGCTAATAATTCCAATGTCTGTACTTCCTCAATGATTCATTCATTCTTTTTTCTTTCTCCTCCTCCTGGCTAAATATTGTTCTCTATGCATGATGGCATACAACTGTAATCCCAGTGATTCAGGAGGCTGATGCAGGAGGATCGCAAATTTGAGGTCAGTCTGGGCAATTTGACCCTGTCTCAAAATAAAAAATGGAAGGACACTCTGGTTCAATCCCCAGTACAAGGAAAAAAAATGTTTTGTGGTGAAGGAAAAGTCTCCAGTAGGGAGGTCTGTGCAATCTGTCCCCTATTCCTTTTAGAGTTTGTTTACCTTGGTCCTGTCAGTTTTCTCTCACTGGGCTCAGCTTTTCTTTTAGTTGAGCTACTGTAGAAAAAAGTGAAGAAAAGGAATCAGTATTTATAGTCAAGTAGGTCGTTTGTGGTGTCTTTTTCAGTTGTGCTTTTCTCTTTAGCTCTGGTCTTCAGCAGGCTTAATGCAGGAAATGAGTTCAGGAAGTACCCAATTCTATATGGTAGAGGTTTAGATAGTTTTAAGTATTCTTTGATTTTTGTGTTTGTTTTGGAACCATTTATCTCATCCTTCTACATGTGTGCTTTCTAGATTTGACCATACTTGGGTTTAGGACTTGGCTGATTCAGATATGGCTCACCTTTACTGACTAGTTACATCACAGGTTTTCCTGTAGCTGCTTGTTAAAGCATACTTGTAAGCAGAGAATGTTTCAGGTGAGAAGGATGGGCGCCTTTGTTTCTCCTTTCTTTTGCTTCTTTTATTTTGATTTTCCCTGTATCACTTTTTACCTCTCCCTTCTTTTTGAGACAGGACCTCACTAAGTTGCCCAGGCTGGTCTTTTATTCTTGGGCTTAAGTCATTCTCTTGCCTCAGTCTCCTGAGAAGCTGGAACTACAGGTGCATACCACTGCACCCATTTTCTTTTCTTAAAATTCTGTCCTTGAATACCCCCTCCTGGACTTTGAAGCACAGTCGAGACAGCCATTTTCAAAAGGACCTTTACTAAAAAATTTATCTCAGGAAACACAAGTTTCTAATCTTTAAGAAATTCAATAAAATAAAAATAGGAACAAGGCTCACTGAACTGTAGCTTCTCTGCTTGTCCTAAATTAATTCTATTCTGGCTGTTCCTTAATGGGCTGGCATATCTCAGATCTCCTGCAAAGTTTCCTTTCCCCCTTGCTCCCTGTTCATCCAGGTGGCCTCATGATGTTGTTCCTTAGTTCCTGGCATAGGACCTGGGAATCTTAAACAATCCTTCTAATCCCAGTGATTTGGGAGGCTGAGGTAGGAGGATTGTGAGTTCAAAACCAGCCTCAGCAACTTAGCAAGGCCCTGTCTCAAAATAAAACAAAAAGGACTAGGAATATGGCTCAGTGATTAAGTGCCCCTGGGTTCAATCCCTGGTACCAAAAACAAAATAAAAACAAAAAAACAAATTCTCATCTCTTACCTGGGAACAAATGATAAAGTAGAATCCATTAAACCTTTTCTCTTTTTTGTGTCAAATCTCCCAGATTGTGCCAGGCCTCTATACAGTCTTCTGGCATCTTGGTAAGGGAAATGCCAGTCCTTGGGAGATTGGGAGGGCAGACTCAGATTGGCAGCCATAGATCAGGGATAGTCCCTACATTTTCCTCCTCCTCAAAGGAAAGGTTTGTCATATCCATTTTTTTTTTTTTTTTTTTTTTTTTTGCGGTGCTGGGGATCGAACCCAGGGCCTTGTGCTTGCAAGGCAAGCATTCTACCGACTGAGCTATCTCCCCAGCCCTGTCATATCCATTTGACACAGTCCATGAGGGTGGGGAAAGGCAGATTGCTCTCTCACCCTCATAACTTTTTTTTTTTTTTTTTAATGGTACTGGGAATTTAATCCAGGGGCACTTTACCACTGAGCCACATCCCCAACCCTTATTGTTTTTCATTTTGAAACAAGGTCTCACTAAATTGCTGAGGCTGGCCTTGGACTTGGAATCCCTCAGCCTCCTAAATCTCTGGGATTACAGGCCTGCACCACCGTGCCTGGCAAGACTAACTATTATATCAGTGTCTGCAGTCTCATACGCAAAAGGCAAGAATGGACTTTGTTTTAAGAAAGCATTAGATTAGGTTCCCTTGGTTACTTGCTTTTGAGAGCATACATACTTTCATGTTTGTTTTTGTCTGTAAATTCTCTGTATCTCTTCCTGTCCATATCAATGATTATTTATTTCTGAAATTAATTAGAATTAGTCTTCATAAAATCAAGAGCTGTACAACTGAAACTGTGTATGTGTGTTTCTGTAGGTGACTTAATGGTTCAACGTGGGGTGTTTTTTTTTGTTTTGTTTTGTTTTTTTGTTACCAGGCATTGAACCCAGAGGTGCTTAACCACTGAACCACATCCCCAGCCCTTTTTTATGTTTTATTTAGAGACAAGTCTTGCTTTAGTCAGTGCCTTGCTATGTTGCTGAGGCTGGTTTTGAAATTGTGAGCCTCCTGAGCCACTGGGATTACAAACTTGCTCCACGGTGCCCAGCTCATCGTGCTCTTTGAATCAGAGTAATTTTGCTGTTTTCCCTTGGATTGTATCAAATAGTAAAAAGCAAACCAGACACATTCACCAAAACCCAAAATACTATTGCCATAATTTTACTTAGCATGAAGTGCTGTAATTCCAGTATTGGGAGGCTGAAGCAGGCTGAAGCAGGAGGATTGCCAGTTCCAGACCAGCCTGGGCAACTCAATCTCAAAACAAGCAAACAACAAAACCCAGGTGCAGTGATGTGCACTTATTGTCCCAGTTACTTGGGAGGTTGAAACAGGAGGATCACTTGAACCCAAAAGTTTGAGACCAGCTGGGCAGTGTAGTGAGACCCCCATCTCAAAAAGCAAATAAATTTCATTATTTTTTAAAGAACACGATGTTTTGTCATGATAATTTTAATGCTTAAGTGGATGTATTTAGTTTAATTAGTTTTTTTGTTGGCAGTCCTAGGGATCAAATCCAGGGCTTTGTGCATGCTCAAGCATTCTACCACTGAAATATACCCCCAGCATTGATATATTTAGAAAAAGTAATAGAAATACTGGATTTATAGACAAATTTTTAATGAGATTTTGAGGAAATTTGCAAATATACCTTTGAAATGTGAAGATACTAAGAAAGCTTCACTTGCTAAAATGATTGCTTATCAAACCCATGTGGTTAACCTGAGACCATCAAAATATGTTGGCCACAGAATTTAGAATTTTAATCAAGCTTCTTAGAGTGCTTGCCTTTTGAGTGTGTGACTGAAGAATGTGGTGACCAGATATTGTCTTAGAATTGCTTATGGGGGGACAGTGCCTTCCTACTTTAATAGTCTTGACTTGTTCACTATCATATCTGATAGTTCCTTTTTCTTTGCCAAGACTTTTTATTCATTGCCTCTTTCTAGTCTTGCTGTATTGTTGAAAACAGACAAACCAAAAAATCACTTACATAGTATCTGCTAAATTGCGTTCAACATATTCTTTGATCTGGTTCATTGTTTGTAGTTGAGATTATTTGTGTCTCCCTGATTTCTCCCAGCTTTGTTTCTCTTTTGTATCATTGAAATAAAGAACTTTTCTTCATGGTTCCTTTATTTGTTTATGTATGTATGTATGTATGTATGTATGTATGTATTGTTACTGGGAATTGAACTCGGGGGCCCTCAACCACTGAGCCACATCTCCAGCCCTATTTTGTAATTTATTTAGAGATAGGGTCTCCCTGAGTTGCTTAGCACCTCACTGTTGCTGAGGCTGACTTTGAACTCACAATCCTTAAATCCATTAAAAATTGGTCTATAAATCCAGTATTTCTATTACCTTTTCTAAATATATCAAGGCTGGGAGTATATTTCAGTGGCTTTGAACTTGCAATCCTCTTGTCTCAGCCTTTCGAACCCTTGGGATTACTGGTGTGTGTCACTGCACCCAACCATGGTTTCTTTTTTCTTCCAAATTTTGTTTTTGTTGTTGTTGCTCTTCGTCACATGGCCAACACCCTTTGTTCTTTGTAAAGCCACATTACCTCTTTGTTCTAGTTTTGGTAGGCCTAGATTAGAAGTTTATATATCTTTTTGGTTTACAACCTTAAGAATTTTTAAAAAAAGACCAGTTCCTTTATGAACAGTTTTCCTGTTACATGTCTGTCCTATTCTTTCTGTGTATGTTTTATACTTCATAAATATACATATACTTACTTATTTAGCTATATTTATTGTGTGCCTGTCCTGTGCCAGGCACTGTTCTGGTCACTTAGAATAATGTATAGTGAACAAAACAAAGAACTTTACCTTCATGGAGCTGACATCATTATAATAAACAGTGGACATCACCAATAACTAATGTATATCATGTCCAAAGTATATTGAGGAAAATAAGAGAGTGATGCTTGAGGTCAAGTGAAGAGTTAAAACAATTTCTTTCCACCTCCCAGGGAACTGTGATGATATTCATAGCCCACTTTGGAAGCTTTCTAGTAGTGTTCTTTCCCTGTTGTTTGATGTTTGTTGACATCACACTTTTAGCACTGTAGAGGTTTTGTTTTGATTAAATGTAAATTCAGAGAATAATATCAACACACTTGACCCAGCTTTTAAGTGTGTATATTTTGTCATATTTCAAACTTTTTTCCCTCCTAGGAATTGAATCTAGGTGTACTTTACCTCTGAGCTACAGCCCCAGTCCTTTTTATTTTTTGAAACAGTAGGGTCTAACTAAATTGCTGAGACTGGCCTTAAACTTGTGATCCTCTTGCCTCAGCCTTCCAAGCTGCCGTAAGCAAGTGCCACCATGCTAGGCTTGTTTCAAATTTTTTAAAAAATAAAAAATTATTATATAGCTAATATTTTCATTTTTTCCTGGATACCAGTTCCTTCCTTTCCTCCTCTAAAGGTGGTGCATATCTCTCCATTCCATATCATTGTTAATCAATATATAGGTATGTGTTCAAAAATTCATGTATATTATTTTTATATATTAAAAATTATAATGACATCATACTAGAAATGATTTTTTTTTTTTAAGGTACTAGGGATTGAACCTAGTGCCTTCTACATGCTAGACAAATGCCCTACCACTGAGCTACATCCTCAGTCCTTTTTATTTTGAGATTAGTCTTATTAAGTTGCCAAGGCTGGCCTTGAACTTGCAGTACTCCTGCCTCAGCCTCCCATGTAGCTGAGAGTACAGGCATGTGCCACCACGCTCTGCACAAATGCCATTTTTTAGCTTGTATCTTCCAGTTTGGTTTCAAAATTTATTTATGTTGACTTACATGGATCAATGATTCAATACTGTGAAGTTTTATGATTATACCCATTTATCCATTTCCCCTTTGATGTACATCTTAGGTGGTTTCCCATTTTTCTTTTATGACAGTGGTGCAGTAAATATACTTGAATTTGTTATCTTAGGTATGTGCTGGGTTGTGGAGTTGTGTCTTTAGTTTTGGGTTGCTGAAAATAATAGGAGAGGATATATTTCTCCTTGGCTGGCCAGTGCTTATTATGTTTAAATGTTTTTTTCTTTGCCAGTCTTATGGGAGTTAAAACAGTTTCTCATTTTAATTTGTGTTTTCCTGATTACTTGTAAAGGGGTTCATATTTATTGACCAGCTCCTCTTTTATGAATTGCCTTTTTCCATTATCTTCACTTGTAATTCTCTCATACAAAAAATAATTTTAATGTGGCTAGAGGTGGGAATGTGGATTGTAAGTGGGGTGATAGATATGTTTTTAAAATTGGATTGTGGTGATGATTGTACAACTTTGTAAATTTATTAAAAGTCATTTCACTGTACACTCAAAGTGAGTGAATTTTGCAGTATATAAATTTATCTCAATAAAAGATGCTAACACTTAAATAATTTTAATACAACCTATTTTGCCAGAGCTTTCCATTTTGGTTTGTGTCTTGTATGTCCTGTTTATGGAATTTTCTGTACTCTGTTGTCAAAAGGCATTACATTTTTTTCCTAATTACCTTAAAGTTTTATGTACATTACATTCCTTCATATGTTGGGAAATTATTAGAGTATTGTTGGAGGTAGTAATAGTAATTTTATCCATTCAGATCCAGTTTTTTAGCTCCATTTATGACATAAAGTGTCTTTTTCCAGTTGATAGGAATGGGGTTTTAAATACCACCTCAGTTTACACACCCCACTCCCAATGTTTGTTGAGTCTGTCTGTCTTTCTTCCAAAATATCAGACTGTTTTTGTTTTTGTTTTTTGAGGTGCTGGGGATTAAAACCTGGTAAGGATTCCACTACTGAGCTACACCTCTGTCCCTCATTCTTTGTTTTTAAGTCATGAGGCCTTGGATTCAGTCTCTAGCACTGCAGATGAAAGGAAAATTCTCTTGGATTTTAATTGAAATCACATTGTATTTCAATATTAAGTGCTTTCTCACACACATATCTTCTTTTAGATCTTTCAGGAACTTTTTTTTTATTGGTTTAGCATAATATTTTAAAAATTAAAGATAGCCAGGTGTGGTGATGCACGCCTATAATCCAGTGGCTTGGGAGACTGAGGCAGAAGGATCTCAAGTTCAAAGCGAGCCTCGGCAACTTAGACTTTAAAGCAACTTAATGAAACCTTGTCTCTAAATAAAAAAAATTAAAAAGTGCCAGGGATATGGCTCAGTGATAAGTGCCCCTGGATTCAATCCCTAGTAGCAAAACAAGAAAAAAAAAAAAAAAAAAAAATACAGATATTGTATAGTCTTGGTTGCTGTTGTGAATGGGATATATTTAAACAGCTTTCATTTCCTAATTTTTTTTGGCTGATATATAGAGAGGGATGCTATTAACTTATAGTGACATTTCACAATTAGCTTGCACAGCTCAGTGAGTATTTATAGTAATTACCCATGTCTCATGTGTGCCTCCTGTCAATCAGTATTTTACTAGAGTACCACTGTTGTGTTCTTTGTTATTTTGAATTTTGTATAAATAGAACTATACTACATGAACTGTGATGTCTAGAATATTTTCTTGCTACATCATGCCATGCTTGAAGTTTTATTTTCTACATTTAGTTCCTTAATATGCTGGGAAATTAGTAGAGTATTGTTGAAGGTAGTAATTAATTTTATACATTAAAGATTCAGTTGTCTAGCTTAATTTACAGTAACATTTCAAAGATTCATCTGTATTGAGTGTGGTAGTAGTTTTCATTTTTGTATATTCCATTTTTTATACATATATACCTATATACATATGCCTATATTTATACATATACATCACATTTTATTTTAATTTGTTTTACAGAATTAAATATTCCATTTATTAGTTTGCAAACCATAAACTGTAAAGCCTAAAAGTCATTTCATCTCACCAGCAGTTCTTGCTTTGAAAAAGGAAAATAGCTAGGCATGGTGGCTCATGTCTTTAATCCCAGCAACTTGGGAGGCTGAGGCAGGAGGCATGCAATTTAGGAAGGCCTGAGCAACTTAGCGAGGCTCAAAATAAAAAATCAAAAGGGCTGGGGACATATCTCAATGGTTAAGTGTCCCTAGTTGGATCCCTAATACCAAAAAGAAAGAAAGAAAAAAGAAAACAAATTAATATACAAATTTCAGCAACATTAGAAACTTCATTTTGCTTGAGTAGAGATAATTCATTTGGAGTTCAGTTGTGTATTCAAGGAGTTGGTTGCAGTAATTAGAAGGTCAACCAAACTGTTGTAACTAACATTTTTGTAGTGCAAATTTATTTCCATTTGTTGCAGTTTAACAGTAAGAAAAGCCCAATTTGCAAATCTCAGCAAGTTCTTTTCATAGGTTAGTCTCCTTCTTATTGTATGCAATAATTATGTTAAAATGTGGAACCAAAATGTTTTAAAACACACAGAAGAAACAGATTGTACTGTAGCTCAGGGAGCATAAACTTATAGGCACCATGGTAGAAAGCTGTGAACTCCAGAGGAATTCTGATAACTGATAAGCTGACAAGATTTTAACCATTTTAATGTAACCTTCCAGTAGTCAAAATAACTAATTGAAGCATTTTTCCTTTCTGAATGGGGGAATATCAATCATCAGTATTACTGTCACCTGAGCCTTTCTTACTCTTGCATCCACATTTCTGAAAAGCACCTGCCCTCCAAAAAAACCCCCAATAACCCAATTAATAAATGGGTAAAACAGGTATTTCTCAAAAGAAGAAATGCAGGGCTGGGGTTGTGTCTCAGTGATAGAGTGCTCACCTAGCATGAGTGAGGCACTGGGTTTGATCCTCAGCACTACATAAAAATAAATAAATAAAAGAAAAGAAAAAAAAAATAAAGGTATTGTATTCATCTATGACTAAAAAAATTTAAAAAAATAAATACAAATGGGCAACAAGTATATGGAAAAATGTTCCATGTCTTTAGCAGTCAGGGAAATGCATATCAGAGCTATACTGAGATTTCATCTCCGTATAGAATGGCATTCATCTACAAATATTTAGTATTTACAAATAATAGTAAATACAGACAAGGATGTGGGGGAAAAGGAATACATATACACCATTGGTATTGTAAATTAGTTAAACTCATTATGCCAAGCGAGAGCTCTACCACTGAGCCACAACTCCAGCCCTAAACTCATTATGGAAATCAGTGAGGTGGTTCCTCAAACTGGAAAGAGCACCACCATATGACCCAGCTATACTACTCTTTGATATTTATCCTAAAGAATTTAAGTCAGCATATTATGTTATGCTTTGGATATGAGGTGTCCTCCAATAAACTCATGTGATGGACGATGCAGGAATGTTCAGAAGTGAAATGATTAGATTTTGAGAGCTGTGACCTAATCTGTGAACTGATCCATGTGATGGGTTAATAATTTGAATTGATTACTGGGTGGTAACTGTAGGCAGGTGGGGTGTGGCTGGAGAAAGCAGGTCATTGGGGTTGTGTCCTTTGGGATTATATATTTCGTTCTTGACTCCTCTCTCTGCTTCTTGGCTGCCATGAACTAAGCAGCTTTCTTCCACCATGCCCTTCTGCCAGAGTAATGAAGCTGGCCAATCTCAGGCTCAAGAGTAATGGAGCCAGCAGACCATTAACTGAGCTTTTGAAACGGTGAGCCCAAATTAAACTTTTCTTTCTCTAAGTTGTTCTTCTCAGGTATTTTGGTGGCAGCAGAGACAAGCTGGTTAACACAGGATACATGCAATCCCATGATTTTCACACAGCCAAATTACGGAATCAATTTTATGGACAAAGAAAATGTGGTATATATACACAATGAAAGTTTTATTCAGCCATGAAGAAGAATGAAATTATGTCATTTGCTGGAAAATGGATGGAAATTGAGAGCATTTTGTTAGCAAAATAAGCCAGACTTCAGAAAGTCAAGAGTTGTATGTTTTCTCTTATATGTGGAAGCTAGAGAGAAAGGGGAAAAAAGAAAGTAGGGGTGATCTCATGAAATTAGAAAAGAGGGGTCTGGGATTGTGGCTCAGTGGTAGAGCGCTTGACTAGCATGTGTGAGGCACTGGGTTCCATTCTCTCACCTCATATAAATAAATGAGTAAAATAAAGGTCTATCAAAAAAAGAAAAGGAATTAGAAGAGAGATCAGTAGAGTAGAGGAAGGGGGATGGGGAAGGGAGGAGGGAGATAGTGGGGAGTGAAATTGACCAAATTATGTGCATGTATGAGTAGATCATAGTGAATCCCACTATTTTGTATAATTATACTAATAAAAATTAATTTAAAAAATCTGCCACTCTTGGGCTTGGGTTGTAGTTCAGTGGTGGAGCACTGGATTCGCATGTGTGAGGCACTAGGTTTGGTCCTCAGCACCACATAAATAAATAAAATAGAGGTATTGTGTCCATTTACACCTAAAAAATTTAAAAAACTTGCCACTCTGCCAGGTGTGGTGGCACAGGCCTGTGATCTCAGTGGCTCAGTTTCAGCAAAAGTGAGGCACTAAGCAACTCAGTGAGAACCCTGTCTCTAAATAAAATACAGAATTGGATTGGGGATGTGGCTTAGTGGTTAAGTGCCCCTGAGTTCAATCCCTGGTACCAAAAAAAGTGCCTCTCCCTCTCCTCAGATGTCATACCTATTCATGAGGCCATTGAAAGTGTTGACAAAAAGGAAGCTATCCCTGAAAACCCCACAAGCCAAGCCCATTGGTCCTTTTGTGATAAGACAGAAAGGATTGAAACCACAGACAGGATGTAGAGACAGGATGTTGCTACATTGCTGAGGCTGGCTTTGAACTCATGATTCTCCTGCCTCAGTCTCCAAGCCTCTGGGATTACAGGCATGCACCACTGTGCCTGGCCTACTTCTTTTAATACTCTTTTTTTTTTTTTTTCCTTTTAGTACTCTTAAGTGCCCCAGTAAAGACAGGAGAATTTATTTATTTATTGTATTTATTGTGTAAGATTTATCTATTTATTTACTGTATTGTGTAGGATTTATCTACTGGGTTATATTACTTTAATTGCAGTATGATTTTGCGGAAGCACAATTATCTATTTTGGCAAACCAAAGCCTAGGTGATATGCTTTTCCTGCCTCCCCTAGGACCTGATTCAGACCCTAATGTGAATAATCCAATAAAAACAGACATGCTAATCAAAACACAGTAGTCTAATGAATACATATTTAATAATATTCTTGATTCATTCATTTCCATTTTTAAGATTATGTCCATTAGACAGGAGTTTTAATACTATATATGGACATGTGTTAAATTTTACTAGTAGAAACTTTATTTTTTTGGACAGGGGCTTAAACCCAGGGATGTTTTACCACTGAGCTACATCTTCAGCTCTATGTTTTAAATTTTGAGACAGGGTTTCAAAACTTTAGGTTTCTTAGGGCTTTGTTAAGTTGCTGAGGCTGGCCTTAAACTTGCAATCCTCCTGCTTCAGTCTCCTGAGCCATTGGGATTACAGGTGTTTACCACCATGCCTGGCAGAACTTTATTTTTAAATGTTTAAAAGTAAATTAATTTTCAATTCAGTATACACATCCTACACACTATTCCATAGAAAAGCAAGAACAAGATTTTTTTTTACCAAATACTCTACCGAATCATCACAGAAATGGTAAAGAGAGAACAAGTAATCTGAAAGCAGAGTTTGAGACATTGAGCATGATTTCCTATGGATGCTGCTCCTATAGGTTTTTTATTTGTTTTGGAAGTATAGGGATTGAACTCACAGGCACTTAACCACTGAGCACATCTCCTTTTTATATTTTATTTAGAGACAGGATGTTGCTACATTGCTGAGGCTGGCTTTGAACTCATGATTCTCTTGCCTCAGTCCCCAAGCCTCTGGGATTATAGGCATGCACCACTGTGCCTGGCCTACTTCTTTTAATACTCTTTTTTTTTTTTTTTTTTTTTTTCCTTTTAATACTCTTAAGTGCCCCAGTGAAGACAGGAGACAATGGAAGAAAGGGGCATTGAGAAGAGAGATTACAAATTTCCCTTCAGCTCTGACGTCTGCTGCTTCAAACTTGTATGTCAAGGAAATTGGGCTGTAGAAATCAGTTGTAGTTGCTTTTCATTTTTCATATGCTTTTCATTTGTCATAACACATGACCACTAGTCTTAGAAACTGGATGAAATCTCAAAAATGTTCCTAGCCACATCTGAACTGTGAAATTAAAGTGGCTACTTTGTAATTTTTTTTTTCTTTTTTTTTTGGGGGGGGGGGGGCAGTGCTGGGGATTGAACCCAGAGCCTTGTACTTGCAAGGCAAGCACTCTACCAACTGAGCTATATCCCCAGCCCACTACTTTGTAATGTTTAAGCACCATCCTCCTTGACTCTCAAGAAATCACCCTGGCCTCTCAGGAGAAAATCTTAGTATTATTTGGAAAGCAGAGTAAGATAGGTAGCATGGGTATATATTACTTGGGACTAATTATACACAGGAGGGTAGAATTTGGCCATGTTTTCTGTAGTGACACAATTCTCAGATGATGGACTCCAGGAAGAAACACATTAAACCCAAAGCTCCATTTAGATTCCTCTCTACCCAGAGCTTTTAGCCCTCCTCACTAGAGGCATGTCCTCCTGTTCTTACAGTTAGGATTCCCTGCGTGAGGAAGTACTTAGGAGGCCTGGAAACTCAGAGAGACACTTGGTTATTATACACCTTCCCCTCATCTGAATTTAATTATTTATCAATATTTTCCAGTACTGGTGGGGGATAGGTGGAGGACAAAACTGTTTCTCCCATCCTTTATGCTTTGTGCACCATAATGGTTTACACTGCAGGTTTGAGTAACTCTGTTGGACACCCTAAAAGGAATCTGCTAAGTGTTGTCTAGCCAAATTGATGTTTGTATGCTGAGATTTCTCCAGTGATTTTTTATAACATGTCTTATTACTCAAGTCTTTAGTCATGACAAGGAGAAAGTACTTCTTGCTGTATTTGGCTATTTGGTCATATTGTGCAGGAAAATGCCCAGAATGGCTGTTGTCATGCCAGGATATTACTGCTGGTGGCCATGTTGCACAACATGATCAGGAAAACTGTGGTGACCATGATCTTTGTGGTGGCATGGGACCCAAAAAGCTCAGAGAGCTGATGAGGTTGAAGATGTTGAAGGCAGTGGCTTTGTGTGGAAAGTTCTAGAGCCACTGACAGTGACAAGAGTAGGAGCATTCAGGGTCACTGGGAAATATATCAAGTTGTGGCCTATAGAAGGATCACAGTTGTAAAAGGATCTTCTAGAGTCTTCCTAATTAGTAGTTAGTTCTAGAGTAGAGTAGAGGATAAACCTGGCCATCTCTTTTTCTTCCAGTGCTTCTATGGGAGAGACACTTTGTCGTTTGAATGGAGCTGCAGGTACTTAAAGTTCAGCAGGGGCTATTGGTGATTGGAGTGCTAAGCCATTTTAAACATGGGCTCATTTGGGACATCGATTTTTTTTTTTTTTTTTTTTTAAACCCATGACCTCATGCATGCTAGCCATGTGTTCTACCACTGAGCTGTACCCCCCAGTCTGGAGCACAGATTCTTGAGAAAGGATTTGAAACTATTGCTTATGTAAAGTACTTCTCTCACAGAAACTTAGGGAAACTTAAACAATTCAGTTTTTGATTTGCCTTTTGCTGTTTATTCCTCCTTGTCCAGCTTAGCAGTAACTTCAAGAAGTGGCACCAGCAGGTGCAAAAGCACATACCTGTAAGCTCAGTAACACAGGAGGCTGAGGCAGGAGGATCACAAGTTCAAGGACAGCCTGGACAACTTAGCCAGACCCTATCTCAAATAATAAAAAGGGCTGGAGATGTAGCTCAGTGTAGAGTGCCCATGGGTTCAATCTCTAGTACCTGGGTAGGGGTGAGGAGATGGGGTAGGATTTAGTCTTTACCTTTATTCCCTCCTAGTCTCTTGACATGGTGTTAAGCTACTAAATTCCTTTCTGTTCCTGTTGTTGTACTATTTACATGCCTTAGAAATTACAGAGGAAGGGAAGATTCTGTCTGCTCCTGTGGCTCAGGTTTGAAACAGATGTCATTCACTGCATGAGTCCCTGCTGCCTGGTGAGAGGAGTAGGTGACGGGTTTAATTGAAGAAATAGCAAAATGAGGAACTGCAGTTGCACTGAAGGAAAAAAGAACATTTTGGGGAATAAGGGAGAATTTCTTTTTCTTTTTCTGAGCTGTGTTAATTACAAAGCAAAGTGATTTACACAAGAAAAAAGGTCACAAATCCTAATATATTTAAATGAATGGTAGTTTTGTGAAATATTTACCATGTGTAGATTGTTTTATCATACTTGTTTTTCCTCCTAAATAAGCTCCTGTAATATTTGCAGGGGGCATTGCCTAATTGTTCCTACTTTTTAAAATGGAAGTGTTTTTTTAAATTGATATTAATATAACAACCAACTGTTATTATTGTGGGTTTTTTTTTTTTTTTTTTTTTTTTTTTTTTTTTTGCGGTGCTGGGGATTGAATCCAGGGGTCTTGTGCTTGTAAGGCAAGCACTCTACCAACTGAGCTATGTCCCCAGCCCCTGTTACTATTGTTATAACCAAAGATTTTGTGGTATGTTATTTGAACAATATGAATTTCAGATAGCAGAAACACCACTGTATTATAAACCAAATAGTTAATCTTCATTTATGCCATATAGGAAATAGACTCCTATATGTAGTTTTCCCAGAGAAATTTGTGACTAGTCTTTGGAGTCATTTACAAACCCCAGAAACCTCCCCAAACATATACTTTTCTCTTTTGTTAAGCTTAAACCCTGGCAAAACAAAACCAAACAAATCAGAGACTCTCATGATTTCAGTTATCTGACATTATTTTTTTTGAATACTTTCTAGCTTTTAAAGAATTCTGAAGTTTTTCTTTATGCTGTGCTTTAATTTGTTTTTAAGTGTAGAAAAGATTGGAAAGATGGGCACGGTGGCACACCCCTGTAATCCCAGTGGCTCAGGAGGCTGAGGCAGGAGGATCCCAAATTCAAAACCAGGCTCAACTATTTAGGAAGGCCCTGCCTAAAAATAAAAAATAAAAAGGGCCTGGGGATGTGGCTCAGTGGTAAAGCACCCCTGGGTTCAGTACCCTGGTACCAAGAAAAAAAAAAAAAAGTGAGAGAGAGAAATCCTTAAGTCCACTAGTATTCTTCCTGAGCCTTTGGCGCTTAGCTGTAATTTTCTCCCTTTCCAATTGTTGACGATTTTTGATACCTTTTAATTTGGGTATAATAGTTTATTGGCTGAAAGTTAAAAACAAGTGGGATGGGGTAGATAAAGGGAAGTTGGATTTGATTGGTACATGCTGTATGCCTGTGTGGAAGTACCACACTGAACCTCTTTGTGTGTATAATTAATACATGTTAAACAAATAATAATAGTAATAATAATAATAAAGATTATAAAGCTACATTTTTCATCTTGGGAATGAGGAGGATAAGCTTTTTGTTGCCAGTGATGGGTTTGTTCTTTAGTTGTTGGAAGTTTCAAAGTTGCCTTGTCATCAGAAAACTTATTCACCTCTTTTTTTTTTTTTTGGGGGGGGGGGGACTGGAGATTGAACCCAGGGGCACTTAACCACTGAGCCACATCCCCTGTCCTTTTTTCAGGGTCAGGGTCTTTCTGAGACCAACTTTGAATTCATGATCTTCCTGCCTCAGCCTGCTGAGTCACTGGGATTACAGGTGTGTGCCACCGTGTCCCACACATTTTTTTTTTTTTTATTTTGATATAGGGTCTGGTCTCAAATTTGTCATTATCTTGACACAGTTGTCTGAGTCACAGTGTGTGCCACTGTGCACAGTGGGAAATTTATTCAGTTACATAACCAGACTTCAGGTGCTTCAGTGATACCAGAGGGGGCCCCCACTTTTCTGTCTTTCTGTTCTGCATATTAGCCTTGTCTTGAGGGTAGTATCTTTTAGGGTGACAAGGTATCTGCAGCAGTCTCAAATATCACACCCAAACAGAGCAATAGCCAAAGGAAGAAGAGGGACAACTCTATGATGATGCTGTAGGAGCAAGATAATTTTCCCAGAGAACCCATGACAAGTTTCCCCTCATATTCATTGAACATGAGATGCCACATGCCCTTTCCTAAATCAGCCTCTCTTAAGAATGGTGTTACTGTTCAAGATTCTCTCTGAGTCTGAATGTAGTTTCCTATTTCCTGGAGGTTAGGCTATACCTGATCATGATTGGGACTCTTATTAGTGAGAAAGTGGCAGAGAGGGACTTATTTAGGTAGCCAATACATCAGCATCTGCAGCCCTCTCAGTGGTTTCCACAGTTGCCTCTGTGGATACCAGACTTTAAGTGCAACCTCTGATCGGATGAGTCAGAGCTCTGTTTCTGGTATGTCAAAGATTATGCACTAGGAAAATCAAGACCCAGCTCCCTCTGCAGATCCCATAGGTTTAGCGGAGGTCATGTCTTTTATATAGGTGAGGAAACTTGGAAAAGTTCACTGACTTACAAGGCTATACACTTCGTAAGCAGGGCTTCACAAAGAGTGAGAGGGTTCTGGGCACCCCTTTTTTTGGCTAGGTTTATTTAAAAAGTAATTCCAAAGCAAAGTTATAAAAAAGTGATAAATTTTATGTGTTTACTTTTAGGAAAACATTTCAGATACACAAGTGCTACCCATGGCTTTATGTGGACATCATATGGAAACAAAGTATCAAAAGTATAGATCTGATTGGAAATTGGACTTCTGCCTCTCAGTTCTGTGGAAAGCAGTGGAAGTTGCCTTGCATTTCTGAGTCCAGGGAATAACTCTTTCCTTGACCCTCCTCCTGCTCAGTTCTTCTGGACTATCTGGCACTATTGACCCTCTTTTTTCCAGCCACCAGTGACCCACGCTAGGGAAGTTTAGCACTCTCCTGGTAACCCTAGATCCCAGGGAGAAGCTCAGCCAGAGAGATCTCTTTTAACCTGACCAGGGCCAGGGCAAGAGCCAATGAATGGACTGTACTGACTAGAGTCCACTGTCATAATTGGTGCCTCCAGAGACCCTGACCAGACCGTCTTTGGGGAACAGGACCTCTACAATTGTTTCCCCACTTTCTGCCATGTTGGCTCTTACAATTTGTTATTTTTATGTTGTACTTTACTCACTGTCGTGCCTGGAATGATTTAATTTCATTCTGACAGATCTTTGTTTTAGCATTTAACTGTGCTAGGAATTGCCTTCGACTCTGGATGGAATTAAGAAAGAATGGTTTGGTGGTGATGATAGATGAATAATTGACAGTACAGTGGTGTATTGCTGCAGTAGAGTTAGCATAGTGCACCATGGGAACTCTGGAAGTGTGGATCAGACTTGGGTTTAGAGAGAATGAAAACTAGGAGAGCTTCCTGCAGCAGGGAGATGCTTTGTTCTGAAAGAGGACTAGAGAGTAGATAACTGGGCTAAAAAACATGGGAATATAGGTGTGTACCACCACATCTGACTTAGGCAGGCAGCTTTGAGTTAAGATTTTGTAGTTTTATAGTGATGTTCCTATATAGCCCATTTGTCTGTAATTATGAGGTCTAGAAAACAATGCTTTATATCTTACAGTAAGACCATATTCCTACTCTACCAGTGCTTTATTTTTCTCTTTTGGTCTTAATCTTTTAGATGTAGTCTTGCCTAGTACATTCCTAATTTGAAAATACATTCAGAATTAAGAAGCTGGCAACAGTTTTAATTTTCTTGAGAGAAAATTGACATTTTTGTTTGGGTACAAATTTTTTCCCCTGCTCCATTGGTTGTTATAAGTGAGACAGAAAGGAAGCTGTGTGGTGTTAGACATCATTATAAGTTGATAGCCATAGATTTAAGGTAGAAGAAATCTGAAATCTGAATTCCTCTGTGAAAAGCAACTCACTAGGAATGACTTTTCCTATATGATTCTTGGCACCTTTAGCAGAGAAATTGGAATGCTAATGTGACCTGATTTGTAAGGCAAAAACCCTTCTCTTGAGTTAGGAAGAGCTCCTGAACAGAATAAATTTCTATTTGTTTTTTTTCTAATCCCTTATCTTTCAATGAGAAGTAAACTGAGGTAGTTGCCTTTCCTGGTGGCTGTAACATTCTGTAGCTTAAAATCAAATCCTTTGAGAACCTAGAAGGGATCTAAGGAAAGAAGAGAAGGTGGGCCTCTGTGCACAGAAAGATAGATGGAGGAGACCAAAGTTGCATTATTCAACAAAAATTTGCAACTGCTCTCATGTGCTAGACATGTTGTATATGCTGGAGATACATACAGTAGGAAACAAAATAGGCTGTGCTCTCAGGTCGCTCTAAGGAAACTGAGATTTGCCATTTATCTATCTATCTATCTATCTATCTATTTATTTATTTTGGTTGTGGCTTTGGTGGTGCTGGGAATCAAACCCAAGGCCTCACATGTGCTAGGTAAGTGCTCTGCCACTGAGCTATATCCCCAGCCTTTGCCAGATATTTTGATTCTCCTTTCCTGTCTTCTTTTCTGTAGGACAGAACAATAAGCTGAGTGGACTGTAACCATTGGCCTTCAACTTGCCAGAGCCTTCTACCTAGCTCTCCTTTTGTGGCCCATGTGCTGCATCCTCTGCCCTCAGTGTGCAACTGGGCCCCAACGCAATGTGTGTTTGTCAAACCATGGAAGTGGGGCAGTATGGCAAGAACGCAAGTCGGGCTGGAGACCGGGGAGTTCTCCTGGAGCCCTTCATCCACCAGGTGGGTGGACACAGCAGCATGATGCGCTACGACGACCACACTGTGTGCAAGCCCCTCATCTCCCGGGAACAGCGCTTCTACGAGTCCCTCCCTCCTGAAATGAAGGAGTTCACCCCTGAATACAAAGGTTAGTTATTGGCTATTTTTGTGAGCATATAGCATCTGTGGCCTTATAAACTCAGTTGTACTTGTTTTGTTTACCATGTGATGCGATTATCTTCTCTCTGGTGTCAAAGCAGCTAAGTCACTTAAACAAGGCAAAATTAGAAGCTGAAAGTGTTGTAAAGGTCTTTAGACCTTGAAAATTGAACTTACTAATTTGTAAAGCTGAGAAAAAGTCAGCTTGGAGACCCACTGCTGTCTTCAAGATTTCCTGTTTGGAGGTAAGCATGGTGGTGCATGCCTGTAATCCCAGTGACTCTGGAGGCTGAAGCAGGAGGATCGCAGATATGAGTCTATCCTGTGCAATTTAGTGAGACCCTGTCTCAAAATAAGAAATAAAAAGGGCTGGGCATATGGCTTAATGTTAAAGTGCCTCTGAGTTCAACTGCCACTACCAGAAGGGGAAAAAAAATTTTCTCAGATAAGCAGAGAAGCAGGAAAAGAAAAAAGTTTCTGGCCCCAGAGAAGGACGAATTGATGCTTTCCAGGTTAAGGCAGTTGAACAACTGGCAGAAGGGCTCTGTGGCTCCTTTGTGTGTGCTGGGGGAATGAATTTATGGAAGTTTCTAGGGCTTGGAAGTCCTTTAACATTTTGATGGAAAAATAATTTGTTTTAAAAAGTAACTTAAGAGGCTGGAGTTGTAGCTCAGTGGTAGAGTGCTTGCCTAGCACGGGTTAGGCACTGAGTTTGATCCTCAGCACCACATAAAAATAAATAAAATAGTAGAGGTATTGTGTCATCTATAACTAAAAATTTTTTAAAATGAGTTAATTTTGTAGAAAGAACCCTGTGAATATTATCCTGGAGCGAGTCATTTTATTTTAACATCTGATCCTTATCATTGTGTTTGTACATTTTTATGATTGCCCATGGTAAGTTAAGTCTTTTTTTTAGATTCTGCTTTTTAAAAAATATTTTTTTCACTGGTGTTGGGAATTGAATCGAAGGCCTCATGTCTGCTAGGCAAGTGTTCTGCTGCTGAGTGACACACCTAGTCCTGTAATTTACCTTTTTGAGGAATTGCTAAACTCTTTTCCACCGTGGTCATACATTTTTACATTCTCAGTAGTAGTGTATGAGGCTTCCTATTTCTCTCTCCTTTTTTTTTTTTTTTTTTTTTTTTTTTTTTTGTAGAAGAAAAGTTTATTTGGGAACTCACAGTTTCAGGGGTCTCAGTCCATATACAACTAGCCCCATTCCTTGGGGCTCAAGGTGAGACAGAACTTTATGGTGGAAGAGTGTGGTGGAGGGAAGCAGCTCACATGATGATTAGGAAGCAGAGAGTGCTGTTCTTTTCTTCTTTTCTCTTTTCTTAGCCATACTAGTAGGTATGAGTGAACTCTGATTGTGCCT
Organism: Sciurus vulgaris; assembly: GCF_902686455.1. Taxonomy (NCBI): domain Eukaryota; kingdom Metazoa; phylum Chordata; class Mammalia; order Rodentia; family Sciuridae; genus Sciurus; species Sciurus vulgaris. The sequence continues at coordinate 115,157,612 of NC_136470.1, read as the reverse complement.
GTGATTTTCATTTCCCCAGTGGTTGCTGTTAATAAGCATGTTTTCATGTGTCTGTTGACTATTTGTATAATAGATCTTCTTAGAGAAATGTTTACTCAAGTCATTTGATCATTTTTTTTTTTTATTTTGGATTTTTTTTAGTTGTGGATGGACAAAATACCATTATTTTATTTATTTATTTTTATGTGGTACTGAGGATTGAACCCAGAGTCTCACACATGATAGGCAAGCACTCTACCACTGAGCCCAACCCCGTTTGATCATTTTTGAATTTGGTCGTTTCTTAAATTTTTTTGATGGGGGGGGATGTTACTGGGGATTGAATCCAGGGTCATTCTACCACTGAAGTATATTTCTATTCCTTTTTATTTGTTTTTTGGGACAGGATCTTGCTTAATTGTTGGGGCTGGTATTGAACTTGCTATCCTCTTATCTCAGTCTCTGGAGTAGCTGGGTTTGCAGTCTTGGCTACCTTGCCTTGTGTTTCTTTAACTCTTTGTTTCTTTAACTCTTAATTGGCCAAAAGAGGTGAAACAGTTTTTAGAATATACCAGGCCTTTTTTTTTTTTTAAATTTAAATCTTAGGGTCTTTACTTTGCTTGGGATGTTCTTTCCAATGCCTTTTGTCCACAACTGCTGCTTATCATTTAGTCCTATATCTCCCCAGATACTCCTTTCCTGATCATCCCATATAAGTGTTCTGCTCTGGAAATATTTCCAATTACCATACCTCACTTAATTTATTTTTTTCTTTATTTTTGGTACTGGGGATTGAACCCAAGGGTGCTTAACCACTGAGACACATCCAAGCCCTTTTTTTTTTTTTTTTTTCATCCAAGCCCTTTTTATCTTTTATTTTGAGACAGGGTCTTACTAGGTTGCTTACAGCCTTGCTAAGTTGCTCAGGCTGGCTTCGAACCTGTGATCCTCCTATCTTAGCCTTCTGAGCTGCTGGGATTATAAGTGTGTGTCACATTGCCTTGGTCATTATTGGTACTTTTCCTTAGCTTGGTTGAGTTTTTGAAACATCTATATGTATGGCAATAAATAGATGGGCTAGTATTCTTACATTTATTTCCTAGCTCTGTCTGCTAAAAGGGCTTAAAAGCAATGAAACTTCTGTAGCAATCAGTATATCTGACTCTACCATCTTAATTTTTCTAATTACCATTTCCATAATTAAAAGAAGCAGAGTTCTTTGGTAAAATGATTGGCTTCTGAGTAGGGACAGGAAAAGTAAATCCTGTGATAGATAGTAAAGAAATAGTCAAAAATAATGGGAGTACATGTCAAAAGTACTTGAAGAACCAACTTTAAAGGAGTCCCAGTGGCCAAGTCTAGAAGAATTTAAGCAAAATAATCATAAATTCATCCTAGATTGATAGAAGGGTATGAAGGGACTGTTCTTCCTTATGGAACTCTAATTCCTTTTAATTAATAAATATAGGAGGAATGATGGAAACAATATGTCTAGTAGGCACACAACACAGTAATAATAATTAGTAGTAATAATTGTTGCAAGCAAGAACCATCATGGATCCTAAAATTAGGGGGGTAAGTACGGTAAGAAGCAGGATCATTTAGAGAGTCTCAAAGCACCTACACGTAAAATGCTCATAAATTAGAAGAGGAAAAAAGAGTTTTACATTGGAAAAGCCTGACATATACCACCCTAACCAAGTGGTCAAAGTTAAATTACTAGTAACAAGACATAGGGCTGGGGTTGTAGCTCAGTGGTAGAGCTCTTGCCTAGCATGTTTGAAACACTGGGTTTGAGTCTCAGCACCACATATAAGTAAACAAAATCAAAGGTTCATTGACAACTAAAACAAACAAGACATATACCCCGTGATATGATGAACTGAGGAGAACTGAGGTTGCTGCCCAGAATAAATGGCCTCCGTCTAATCATGAGGAAACACAAGATACCCAAATTCAGAAATATCCTAGAAAATAACCACTAGTACTCTTCAAAAGTGTTGCGGTCATTAAAGAATGAGAAATTGTCACAGATAGGAGGAGACTAAGAAAAATTAATGTGCAATCCCTGAACAGAAGCGGAGTTAATGTGAAAATGCCAAAATTTGAATAAGATATATAGATTAGTTAATATCATTATGCTCATGTTAATTTACTGTTTTTGATATTATAAATTGTGCTGTGGAGCCAATTGGCAATTGGCATTGTACTATATGCACATTGGCATATGCCTGTTATCCCAGCAACTCTGGGAATGCAAAAACCTATTAAACAGATAGAAATTGGAGCTTAAAACATTCCCATAAAGAAAACTCCAGGCCCAGATGCCTTCACTGCTAAATTATGCTAAATATTAAAATCAAATATTAAATAGGAAATACTATCAGTTCTACACAAGCTCTTCTGAAATTTTGAAGACAGACTACTTCCAAACTCATTCTAAAAGCCCATTATGAGAAAATAAAATACTTTTCATGAACCTATATATATGAACAAAATTTTAACAAATCAAATCCAACAATATATTAAAATGATAATACCTCATGACCAAGTGGGATTTATCTGAGTTAAAAGGTTTGATTTAGCATACTAAAGCCAATCATTGCTGGGTCTGGTGGCTCACACCTGTAATCCCAGTGATTTAGGAAGTTGAGCTGGGAGGATTACAAATTCAAGGTCAGTCTCAGCAATATAGTGAGTCCCTAAGCAACTTAACAAGCCCTATCTCAAAATTATAAAATAAAATGGGCTGGGATTTTGACTGAGTGGGTTCAATCCCTAGTACAAAAAAAAAAAAAAAATACAAAGCCCAATCATTGTAACTTACTATGTTATTAAACTTTTTTTTTAAAAAAGCACCTTGTGATCAATATATGCAGAAAAAATTAGACAATATTTATTGTTCATTTTGGTCAAATAAGAATATCAAAAAAACTGAGCTAAGTAGGAATAGAAGGAAACTTTCTCTTCCTTATAGAGGGTATATATGAAGAATCTTCAACTAGCATCAACATAACGATGAAATGATGACTTTTCCTATAAGATCTAAGGTCTGAGATCAGGTTGCTTTTGCTTTCCATTTCTAGTCAATATTTTACTGGAAGTTTTGGCCAGTGCAGGAAAAAATAAAAGTGTATTTTCAAATAACATAGAACTCTTAGGTTTAGTCAAACTTTCCCTTACGCAGAGGACACAGAAAATTGATCTCCTAACTGGGCATGGTGGTAGACACCTATAATCCCAGTAATTCAGAAAGCTGAGTCAGATGGGTCACAAGTTTGAGACCATTCTGGACAATCTAGGGAAACCCTGTCTCAAAATAAAAATCAAAACAAAACAAAAAAGTGAGGGGGAGTTGAAGATGTAGCTCAGTGGTAGAACACCCCTGGGTTTAATCCCCAGTACCCCCGAAAAAGGAAGTTACTTGAAGATATATTCCAACCACATAAGGAGTAAATTAAGAGGGAAAAAGTAGAAGCTCACAGAAGAGAACATCAGTACAGTCTTTCCTGTACCTGAAAGGCACTCAGACTTGAACATAAATGAAGCTTTGATAAACCTGCAACCAGAGGCAGCCATCTCTGTAAGAAAACCAGGATACATGTGAAATTCTCCAAAGTGAAATATGATTTTAAGCAACATGTGGAATGTAAGAAGGAGGAAAAAAATTCATTTTATCTTGATGGTGGAAGAATTTTTCTTCTAAAAGGGCCCAGGGATTGGGGCATTGCCTACCTGGAGAAGGAAATGGAACAAAGAGAAGAATATTCTTGGCTTGTCATCTTGGCATATTCATTAATGCATCTTACTCATTTTCACATTATAGTTGTATCCATCAAGAGGGTAAAAGTAGAAATGAGTTGATATATAATGTGGAAAACAGAAGTTAGACAAAGGGTAGCTTTAGTTTTTACTCCCCCTCCCGAAGTTCCATTTCTGTTTTAATTTCTTTGGTAATGATCTAGAAGATTGTCTTTAATCTGCTTGACAAAAATGAGCACAACAAACTGTTTTCCATGGATGTAGGGAAAGCAGGAGGGTCTTTCACCTTAGAGGCACCAGGGTGGAAATTTTGTGTGAAGAAGCTACAAGAACTCAATGTTGACTATAGGCAGAATACATTTTGGAACTGTCTTGAAGAAAGAAGAGTTGATGTCTCTTTAGGTGACACTAACAGGCAGAAGGAATTCAGACTTAAGAGAACACAGACAGGAAATAGCAGCATTGTAAAGCAGTTAAATAAGCGGAGGGTTAAATTATGTGAGATATGTATATATCTCACATAACAGAGCCCCCCACACCTGCTTTGTGGGTACTGAATCCAGATGTCCACCAAGCTACACCTCCACCCTTTTTTATTTTGAGATAGTGTCTTGCTGTGTTGCCCCAGATTGGCCTCAAATTTGTAAACCTGTTCAGTTTCTTGAGTCACTGGGATTGTAAGCATGTGCCACCATACCTGACTCACAGTTCTTTTTGACTGGTATAGAAATCAATAGCTGAACCAGATATGGTGGCACATGCCTATAATCCTAGAGGCTTGGGGGGCCGAAGCAGGAGGATTGAAAGTTTGAAGCCAACCTCAGCAATTTAGCAAGGCCCTAAGCAACTTAGCAAGACCCTGTCTCAAAATAAAAAGAGCTGGAGAAGTGGCATTAAGCACCCCTGGATTCAATCCCTGGTGCCAAAAAAAAAAAAAAAAAGGAAAAAAAAAGAAACCAATAGCTGAAAGTGAAAGGGCTAGATAGAGTGAGAAAAAAAATGTAGATTTATCCAAATTCAAAGGTAAACAACAGATTCAGGGTAGAGGTGGTGGTATATTTCTTTTGAGAAGATGATTTCTGCTGGCTGCTGTTCCTCCATCAGTCTATATTTGGTTCAGGGGAAGTGAAGCCTGTGTGCTGTAGGAATGCATGTGCTAATCATATGTGCTGCATGAATCCAACCATATGACATTTGTTGACTGGCTGCCTTTGTTTTTCAACAGGTGTGGTATCTGTCTGTTTTGAGGGGGACAGTGATGGTTACATCAACTTGGTGGCCTACCCTTATGTGGAAAGTGAGACCATGGAGCAGGATGACACATCAGAACGGGAGCAACCTCGGCGCAAACACTCCCGCCGGAGCTTGCACCGGTCAGGCAGTGGAAGTGACCATAAGGAGGAGAAAGCTATTCTCTCCCTTGAGACCTCTGAGAGGTAAGAGGATGGCAAGTAAAGCTGCAGTAACAGTCTCTTCCTGCTGGCATAAGCACTCAGGACATCTGTAGAGAACTAACACACCATGGAGAAGCATTTTCTAAAGTTCAGGAGGATGACTGGTGTTCTTAGGCCACCCTTGCAGGTGTGGCCTCCCCTATGTGTCATAAACCCAGTGATGTATCTTTCTTGGTATGAGAAAGCCAGACTCTCCCTTGAGAGAAAGACTGAAACTCTCTCAACCCTTTGGAAGCCCTGTGCTGGTGACAATAGGTTCTCAGGGTTTTCCGTTATATCTCGTACACAAGAGAGAAGGTTGAAAAGTATTGGTCCACAGCAAGATTGGAAATGCTTTCTGACTTACAGGATGCCCAAGCCTGAGACCTAATGGTTTTATGTCCAGCCTCTAAGAATCTGCTATCAGTAATCCTATCCCTGCACCTAAAATTTATTGCATTGGGATTTGATTTTTCTTATAGATTTGGAAATCATCTTTACAAAGTATTATATTTCTTGCAAAAATTATGTGAGCCCCCACTAGGATGGATATAATCAGAAGGATGGACAATGAAAGTAATGACAGAGGTATAGAGAAATTAGATTCCACCTCCATTGCTGGTGGGGATGTAAAGTGGTGCAGCTGCTTTGGAAACAATTTGGCAAGACTTCAAAAAGTTAAATCCAAGCTGTGCATAGTGATCCCTGCCTGTAATCCCAGTGACTCAGGAGATTGAGTGAGACAGGAGGATCTCAAGTTCTATGCCAACCTGGGCAACTTAGTGAGACTGTCTCAAAATAAAAAGGGGATTGGGGATATAACTCAGCAGTAGAGCATCCCTGGGCTTAATCCCAAGTACCCAGGGTCCAGTAGGGAATATAGTTAGTCATTTAATTCCTAGGTATTTACCCAAGAGAATTGAATACAAAACTTGGACACAGATTTTCTTAGTGTTATTCCTAATTGCCAGACCATGGGAATAATCCATGTCCATCAGTGGGTGAATGGATGAGCAAAGCATGATGTGTCTACACTCTGAAATTTTATTCAGCTCTTAAAAAGGAATAGAGTACTGATATACCATGCTACAATACAGATGACTCTTGAAGACATTAAGTGAAAGAAATCAGACACAAAAGACCACATACTATATGATTCTGTTTATATAAAGTAGTTAGAACAGGCAGGGTCATCGAAAGAGCAGGTTAGTACTTGCTTTCTGTTAGTGGTTAAAGACTTAGTGGTAGTGGCAGAGAGTGATATTAGTGGTGAGACACTTTGTTTTTGGGGTGAAGAAAATATTTTGAAAATTAGGTAGTGGTGATACTCTCAACCTTGTGTCTATACTAAAAACTACTGAATAGTAAAATTAATAACATTGTGGACTGAAAATAAAGTGAACTTCCTAAAGCAGTGAAATAAAAATTATACAATTAAATTACTTCATATTTAATTTCATTCAAAAGTAAGTTTCAGTGAATAAGGTGCTCTGTGACTTGATTCGGAAGTTGAAAATGGGGACTGGAACTGTTGCTCAGCAGTAGAGCACTTTCCTTACCCTTGATTCAGTCCTTAGCACCATACACACAAAAAACGTTGGGAATTGACTTCGATATGGCAGTTAATCCCTGACATCAGATCAGTTCCCCAGCACTTGCTGTCTGTACTAGCTCCTAGCACTTTGTTCAGGACCTACAACATTCTAGCCCTCCTCATTCACTCTGTGAAGAGGTCCCATTTGTGTCAGAAAGCACAGAAACCAATTGGACTGTGGCTGGATTTGTGATGAATCATTCCCTGTGCCCTCAGTCAGTGGTCCTCTCTGGGCAGGTCAGCAACTGTGGTGTGAGGAGAGTGCTATATATCCACTTCTTGGTAAGCATTGTCTCCGGATGTTGAATGTTCTGTGGACAAATTAACTCCATCCTGTGGAAGCACTTCTACTATGTCCCTTTCATTTCCTAAGGACTTCATCTTAACTGGATGGTTGGGACCTATTTGGTCAAATGACAAGAAATGTTCCCCAAGTCTGTAGCTGGCAATGGGTGATTCTTTTCCCAGTGACCAACCCTGTTTTTAAGTTTTTATTTTAAGACAGGGTCTAACTAAGTTGCCCAGGATGCGCTCAAATTTGAGATATAGGGAGAAAGGTACACTCATACATTGCTGGTGGGGCTGCAAATTAGTGCAGCCACTCTGGAAAGCAGTGTGGAGATTCCTTAGAAAACTTGGAATGGAACCACCATTTGACCCAGCTATCCCACTCCTTGGCCTATACCCAAAGGACTTAAAATTAGCATAGTACAGAGATACAGCCACATCAATGTTCATAGCTGCTGAATTCACAATAGCCAGATTGTGGAACCAACCTAGATGCCCTTCAATTGATGAATGGATAAAGAAACTGTGATATATATATATATATATATATATACACAATGGAATATTACTCAGCCATAAAGAATGATAAAATTATGGCATTTGCAGCAAATGGATGAAATTGGAGAATATCATGCTAAGTGAGATAAGCCAATCTCAAAAAAACCAAAGGTCGAATGATATTGCTAATAAGTGGATGAGGACACATAATGGGGGGAGGGAGGGGTTAGTGTTAGGGTTAGAGTTAGGGTTAGGGAGGGGGGCAAGAATGGAGGAAGGAAGGACTGTATAGAGGGAAAAGAGGGGTGGGAGGGGTGGGGGGGAAGGGAAAAAAATAACAGAATGAATCAAACAACATTACCCTATGTAAATTTATGATTACACAAATGGTATGCCTTTACGCCATGTACAAACAGAGAAACAACATGTATCCCATTTGTTTACAATAAAAAAAAAATAAATAAATAAATAAATTAAAAAATACAAAAAAAATTTGAGATATATGTATACATATATATATATATATGTAGTTGTCAATGGACCTTTATTTTGTTTATTTATTTATATGTGCTGCTGAAAATAGAACCTAGTGCCTCACATATCCTAGGCAAGGGTTCTACCACTAAGCTATGACCCCAACCCAGAATGGGCTTTCTTTTGTCCTCCTAGAGTTGAGTTTGCTTCATGAGTTATCTGGTAAAAATCTAGTGAATACAGACTTACATCAAGGTTTACTCATGTTCAGGAACAAGGCCCTACTCTGGAAGTGACAGCTCTACCTGTAGTCACCATACTTTTATCTGGTCTATTAGTGGACACTCAGTCACTTCAGTGGTGGAATTTGTTTCTTCACCAGAGCTAGGGCTGCATCTCTAAGGGTGATGCCAAGTGCCACAGAGACCCCATTCAGACGCAGAATTTGATTGGACTTACTTGGCAAATAAGTCACCCTAAAGGGAACCCCCCCCCCCAAAAAAAAAAAAAAAAAAAAATCTGTGAGTGGCCTCAACAGTGCCCTCTATAGAAGAAAATGAGGGTTTTGTCAGATCTAGATGGGCTCCTCTAGGAATTAGGATCTCTTAGCCAATGTTGCAGAACTTTCCCAAATGCTTGACCCTGGGAAAAAGATCAGCATTTCCAGCATACACTAATTCTTTTGGTCAGCTTAAGTCTGTGTGACTCCTTGCCCAGTGAGAGGAAAGACCAGCAGTTCTGGAGAGGAGACTTCCATTTGAAATTGCTGCAGTGCTCTGCCTCTGCTATGAGGTACAGAGACTTGCTTTCCAATTTCCAGGCCACATTGCTTTACCCCAGTGGTTTGCTTTTCTGGGCTTGTCAGTGTGAAAAACAGTACTGCCAGTTACTTTAAGCAAAGAACATAATGAAATTGTGGCATAATTTCAATATTTTCAATTGGTATCACCTTCTTGCTAAAACCCTTTTGTGGCTTGATTTACTTTAGAAATAAAATTCTCTTACTCTGTAGGCTTCATGCTTTCCACAGATACAAACCTGACCCAGAGAAACACAGGTACCTTTGGTACCTGCTGACCTGTTCCGGGTAGAGTATATATATTTTGCCCCCCTCCCCTTTTTTTTCCCCTATCATCATGTTTTCCTCCTCCTCTTTTTTTTTTTTTTCTTTTCTTTTTGGTGGTACTAGGGATTGAACCTAGGCTTTATGCTTGCTAGACAAGCATTTTGCTACTGAGCTACAACCCAACCCTGTTTTAAGTTTTTATTTTAGGACAGGGTCTAACTGAGTTGCCCAGGACAAGCTCAAATTTGTGATTCTCTTGCCTCAGTTCCTCCAGTGACTGGAATTAAAGGCATGTACCACTGTGCTACCAGGCCTCATGCAACGATAGACAAGCATTCATAAGCACAATGCGCTTTTTAAAATCTCATTAAAAGCTTTTCTAGATGTTCTGGACCAAGGTAGAATAGTTATTTGTGTCCTTGAAAGTGGCATCCTATGGTCCACCCTGTTTGTTTAGTGTGAAACTGCACCTTCATCACATATTTTTTCTTTTCTTCTCTCGCTCCTTCTCTCTCTTTTTTTTTTTTGGTGTGTGTTGTGTACTGGGGATTGAAGTCATAGCCTTATGCATAGTGGGTAAGTGTTCTACTGCTGAGCTGGAACCACATCCCTTTTATTTTATTTTTTGAGATGGAGTCTTCCTGTTTCCCAGGCTGTCCTTAAACTTGCAATTTCCTGCCTCAGCCTCCTAAATAGCTGGGATTATAGGCATTCACCACCACGCCTGACTTTTGTTAATTTTTTATTGTCATAAAATGACTATTTTAACCTTTTTAAGTACAGAGTTTAGTAGCATTAATTACATTTTCAGTGTTTTGCAAATAACTTCTCATTCCTCTTTCCTAACCCTTAGAAACCATTATTCTACTTTGTTTTTATGAATTTGCAATTACCTTGTATAAGTGGGTTCAAATGATGCTTGTCCTTTTGTGTCTGGCTTATTTCAGTTAGCAAAATTTCAAGTTTATCCATGATCTAGCATGTATCACAATTTCATTCCTTTTTGTAGCTGAATAATATTCCATTGTATGTATATGCATTTTGTTTAGCTGTTAATCTGTTGATGGACATTTGTGAATTATTTCTGAGTTCTTTTTTTTTTTTAAACTCAAGTTTTAAGCAACTTTTATTACAGTATATATATTTTTTATTTTAATTTATTTTTATTGTAAACAAATGGATACATGTTTCTGTTTGTACATGGAGTAATAGCATACCATTTGTGTAATCATACATTTACATAGGGTAATGATGTTTGATTCATTCTGTTATTTTTTTCCTTCCCCCCACCCCTCCCACCCCTCTTTTCCCTCTATACAGTCCCTCCTTCCTCCATTCTTGCCCCCCTTCCACCCCCCATTATGTGTCATCATCTGCTTATCAGCGAGATCATTCATCCTTTGGTTTTTTGAGATTGGCTTATCTCACTTAGCATGATATTCTCCAATTTCATCCATTTGCCTGCAAATGCCATAATTTTATTATTCTTTATAGCTGAGTAATATTCCATTGTATATATATATGCCACAGTTTCTTTAAGCATTCATCAATTGAAGGACATCTAGCTTGGTTCCACAGTCTGGCTATTGTGAATTGAGCAGCTATGAACATTGATGTGGCTGTATCTCTGTAGTGTGCTGATTTTAAGTCCTTTGGGTATAGGCCAAGGAGTGGGATAGCTGGGTCAAATGGTGGTTCCATTCCAAGTTTTCTAAGGAATCTCCACACTGCTTTCCAGAGTGGCTGCACTAATTTGCCGGCCCAGCAATATATGAGTGTACCTTTTTCCCCACATCCTCTCCAACACCTATTGTTGCTTGTATTCTTGATAATCGCCGTTCTAATTGGGGTGAGATGGAATCTTAGTGTAGTTTTGAGTTGCATTTCTCTTATTGCTAAAGCTGGTGAACATTTTTTCATATGTTTGTTGATTGCTTGTAGATCTTCTATGAGTTATTTCTACCTTTTATTTATTTATTTTTGATAAATACGTCTATGGACATTGGTATAAAGAATATGTTGAATCCTCATTTTTCAGTTCTTTTGGCTATATATCTAGGCATGAAATTGGGTATATATCTAGTCATGTAATCCTATGTTCAATTTTTGGGGTTTTTTGTTGTTGTTGTTGTTGTTGTTGTTTTTTTAAGATGGGGTTTGCTGTGATGCCCAGGCTGGTCTCAAACTCCTGAACTCAAGTGATCCTCCTACCTCAGCCTCCTGAGTAACTGGGACTATTGGCATGTGCCACTCTCTCTGGCTTATGTTTAACCTTTTGAGGAACCACCACTGTTTTTCATATTGGCTGCATGTACCATTTTACACTTGTACCAGCAATCTATAGGGTTTCAGTTTCATCACATTCTAATTAGTACTTGTTCAAGTTTTTTCTTCTGATTATAGCTATCCTATACTAGTGGATGTGAAGTGATATCTTCATGACATAATTTGACATAAATAATTATTTTTCAGAGACAGAAGGAAGAGCAGTACTCATCATTTACTCAACTTTTATTGCTGCACATATCTGAGACCCCCCATGCCATCTGTCAGCAGGGTCTGTGGATGGCAGGTTAGGCCTGGTGCAATTCTTCTGTACCCTGTGACCCCAAGGATAACTTGCCTGAGTCCCATAGTGATGTGTATGTGTTTTGTTGTTGTTGTTGTTTTGGTTTTTGGTTTTTGTTTTTTAGCTCCCAGGAGGCAAAGAGTCTGAAGGTAGAACTACACAGCCACTCAGAAGTCCCTTTCCAAATGCTTGATGGCAATAGTGGTCTGAGTTCTGAGAAGATCAGCCACAACCCCTGGAGCCTGCGTTGTCACAAGCAGCAACTGAGTCGCATGCGCTCTGAATCCAAGGACCGAAAGCTCTACAGTATCCTTGACACACCCTCCTTCGCCAGTGTCTTCTGGGACTGTTGGGCCTATGTCAGGGCCCCTCCAGACCGTTGCTGAGGTCCTCTCACCAGGGGCTCCTCTTTGTTCTCATCTTTGTTTTTCAGACTCTTCTTCCTCTCCCTTTTACATTCGTTAACGTGTTGTGTTTTCTGCCTTTTGGACATGGTAAAACTGAAACTTAAAACTTGGCAGTGTAGAAAATTTTGTGGAATATGTTTTAAATCTTCATTGGTTTGAAATTTGGTGAGAAAATGACAAGGTAGATTTTTTTTTTCTTTTTCTTTGGTGCTAGGAATTGAACTGAGGACTTTGCACATGGTAGGTAAGCACTCTACCATGGAGCTACATCTCCAGCCCTAAGATAGAAAAAATTATTCAGCATTATCTAAGAATTCCAATTGGTAATGTTAGAATCTTAGCTCCTCATTTTTTATAGTAATGTTCCAAAAGCATCTTCCTTATTTCTTAGGCCTGGCTGAGGTGCTGTCCAGAGTAGGTCTTGGTTTATTGATGGTATCAGGAATGTCTCCAGATCTGCCAAATCTTTAGTTTATTGCTTGTAAGGTATATCTAAAGAATTTTTAAAAATATAAAATAAAACCATCAATGGGTATGGCATATACCTATAATGGAAAATTGTGTAACCCTAAAAAGTGATGAAATTCTAATACTTGCTGTGAATGGTTGAACCTTGAAAACATTTTCTCAGTGAAATAATCTAGGCACAAAAGGATAGGTACTATAAGATTCCACTAATATGAGACATCTGAAATTAACAAATTCCTAGATACAGAGGTAGAATAGAAGTTTCCCAGGAGTTAGGGGAAGAGAGAATAGGGAGTTAGCATTTAATGGGAACAGAATTTCACTTTGAAAAGATGAAGCAATTTCTGGAAGTAGATAGTGGCGATGGTTGCATAACAATGTAAATGTACTTAATGCCACTGAAATGATACACTTAAAGTGGTTATAAATAGTAAATTTTATATAATACATCTTATTATTGTTATTATTTTTTGTTAAGAAATAAGCTGGGCACAGTGGCACACACTTATAATCCCAAGTATTTGGGAAGCAGAGGTAGGAAGATCATAAGGTCACAAGTTCAAGGTTAGCTACAGCAAGTTAGACCCTTGTCTCAAAAAAAAAAAAAAAAAAAAAGAAGGTTATAGCTCAGTAGAAGTAGTAGAACACCCCTGAATTCATTTCCCAAGACTGAAAAATATTTATAAGCTAGAGGTGTAAAATTCACATTCGAGAGTTCATGAGGGAAACACATTTTGCATTAGACCAGAATGCTCCTTTTCATAGAAAACATTTCTTGTGGTATCCTGGATGGGCCAGATGGTGAGTGTGGTTGTCATTCTTGACCCTGACCCAGAATTTCTCCTGCTTGAGAACGTGGTACACCACTTCAAGTACCCCTGTGTGCTAGACTTGAAGATGGGCACCCGGCAGCATGGGGACGACGCATCAGCTGAGAAGGCAGCCCGACAGATGAGGAAGTGTGAGCAGAGCACATCTGCTACACTGGGAGTCAGAGTCTGTGGCATGCAGGTGAGTCACCACTAGTGAGAGCCTCAGTACTTGCATGTTTTATGTTGTGCCCAGACCTGCCTGCTACCCATGCCAGATGTCCTCCTGGTGCACACTGTTCTGAAATCTCCCCTGAGAAGGTGAGTCCCCCACAGGGTGCTCAGTATACCATTGCAAGTGTGTTCCCTGAGCCCTCCTGTCCCTAACTTTTGACCTTGATCTGGGTTTGAGGTACGGAGCTGTTGTGAGAGTTTGCTGTCTCCACAATGGAGCAAGTAAGACCCTTGTCTAACAGCAGTATGTTCCTAATTAGAGTCTAGCTGGGGCTCCAGAGCAGTTTGGAGGAGGGCTCTAAAGGTGATGGCTATAGGCCCAGTGTTGGCTTTCGCAGCTCTTAGGATGGCAAAACCCAGAATCAATAATGGCCTGCCCCCTGGAGGAGCAGTAAAGGGCAGGTTGGTTAGAGTGCCTTCCAGATGGTGCTTGCCCAGGGCATCACAAGGTCATCAGACTTCCCTGGTGCTCACCCTGTCTGTCTCCTGGGGTTTCAGGTGTACCAGCTGGACACAGGGCATTACCTCTGCAGGAACAAGTACTATGGCCGTGGGCTCTCCATTGAAGGCTTCCGCAATGCCCTCTATCAGTACCTGCACAATGGCCTGGACCTGCGACGTGACCTCTTTGAGCCTATTCTGAGCAAACTTCGGGGCCTCAAAGCTGTGCTGGAGCGGCAGGCCTCCTACCGCTTCTACTCCAGTTCTTTGCTTGTCATCTATGATGGCAAGGAGTGCCGATCTGAGCTGCGTCTCAAGCACCTGGACACGGGGCTCCCTGAAGTGGCGCCACCCTGTGGCCCCAGTACCAGCCCCAGCAGCCTCAACACCGAGGCAGGCCCCTCCACTCCACCCAAGGTGGATGTCCGCATGATTGACTTTGCACATAGCACATTCAAGGGCTTCCGAGATGACCCCACTGTGCATGACGGTCCGGACAGAGGCTATGTGTTTGGCTTGGAGAATCTTATCAGCATCATGGAACAGATGCGGGACGAGAACCAGTAGGCCCAGTTCTGGGCCCCCCAGGACCCCTTCCTCTCCACCCGCAGGCAGGGACCATTGCTCTGAACTTGATGTGAGGACACACAGACTTGCTTTTAAAGGGTTATATTTCTCTTTGGTGTAAACTAAAAGAAATGTTTTTAGCTGTAGCCTGGAATCCATATATATAAAGTGAAGGAGGGCAGAACATGTGTCCTCTTGGCCAGGCTCCTTAGCTCTGTGGCTGTGACTGCTGTGTCCAAGTTGACTTAGGAAGGAAGAGGTGCCCCTGGTGGGCTTGGCAGCAGAGACAAGAAGCCCTTGGACTTTGGTTTCTCTTGCCTAGGTCTTTAGGGTCTGTGGCTATACAGCCCTGCTGATTGTGGGGTGAAGCCCTGGGCTGGTGCAGGGCTCCTCCATGCCCACTCATCTTTTGTTCCCCGCAAATAAGAAGGGTTTGGGTACCCATCTCTTGGGAGCTTTTCAATTTTGTGCTGTGGGTGTCAGCCAGCTCTTGAACAGGTGCCCTTGTTATCAGAAAGCTGACTGCACACAGCTGGACCCATGTTTCTTGGGTCTGATTTTGGCATGGGGCAAGATTCATGAAGCTGAGCTTAAAGCCAGTTTATGGCAGAGGGCAGGCCTGGTTTCTCCATGGACCTGGCACATGAACCTGCTTCTCTGCTGAAAACCCCAGCCAACCTCTCTCAAAAAGATCCTCTTGCCTGAGGAGGCCAACCCCTTCTGTTCCACTGAAGAGCACAGCTCTGTTTGCTGAGGAGAGTGTGTTCTGGTAGGCCTTGGGGCCTGTAGGGGCCCTGGCCCATACAGTATTTGCAGTTCTTGTGCTGTGAGTGGGAGTTTTCCTCTTCTAGTTTGGGCAGCTGTGCTGCCTCTGGGTGGGCTGCTCCTCCCAGAACTCAAGGGCTGTGGTCTGCTCAGGGTCTCTCACTTCCCCAGGCCAAGCTTCAAGGCAGCAGCCCATTGTGAGGCACTTCAGACCCTGGGCCTGGAGAGAGAATTTTATGCTTGTCTGCTCTTAGGGACATTGGGCCCTGGGTGCAGGTGCCCAGATTCTGCTATTGAAAGCTTTGTCTGAATAATCCTGGGGTCCGTCCATTTGTCCATTTGTTCACCTGACAGCCCCTGTGTTGTGGGGAGCCTTCCCCTGGGGTGTTGCCTTGTTTGTTAGTATACATTGATTTCCTTCATATTTTTCCTCAGCAAAATAGTCTCTTTTTCATTTCTGAAGTGAGCTTTTGCCCCTTTGCCCTTCCTCAGCAGGTGCTGCCTTTTTTAAGACCTGGTAGCAGAATGAATTTTGGGGTTGTTTCCCTGCTGGCCTAGTACCCTTCCTATGGGCCTGGAGTGTAGCTTTCAACACTGACAAGGGGGCTCAAGAGGTAACCCTTTCCCATAGTTTTAATCATTCCTGCTACCACCCCTTAACGGCATGTAGTCTTGCTGCCTCTAACACAAGGTGGCCAGAAGGTGACACCACACTCAGCCATTGCCAGGGTTAGCACTCCCCTTTCCTATAAGCTTAGGACCACTGTCATTATCTCTTTTCACATGTCCCTGTTTGGGCATTAAAGGTAAGCCTGCCAGCCTGTGTCTTTGAGAAGCCTTGGTGACTGATGACCTGATTCCTGGTCCTTAGAGATGTAGCCTCTGAAACAGGGTCCTTGATGGATCCCACCTCTTTAAGCCCTCCATACCTGGTGCCAGTGGTGGGCAGGTTCCCATTCCTTGGGGCTGGGAGGCACAGCTTTGCCTGTTTCTGGTAACAACCACCTTCTCTCCTGTACCATTCTGTGGTTTTTAGTCATAGGGACCGGTTATTGTTAGTGTAGCTGATCTTCCCTGGCAGTGAGAAGAATGAGGAAGGGTTTGGATCCACTGGAGACTGCCTGGGGATGTGCTGTGCCTCCCCAGTTTCAAGATGCGGGGAGCAGATGCTGCCCTGTTTTGCTACTACTCACAGCAAGGGAGGCTGTACTCATTTAATCTGTTTTTCTGGCACTAGAAAGAGTGGAAGGGCTGGGATTTGCTGCTTCTCCCCCAGGGCAGGGCCCTTCTTATCAGCACTTTTGGTACCTGGAAATCCAACCATTATTTGATGGGTGGTGGCAAGTGTGTGCACGCACATTTTCTGCCACTGCTTTCTCCCTGGCCCAGGCTAGAGAGTCCTATTCCTGCTAGGTCCTACCTTCCCACCCCAAATCAGGACCAAAGTGCAACTGGGGATCATGGGTTGGGGTGTTCTGCTCACCCCTCTCTATAGTATTTACCTGGGCTGGGCCAACACCAGACCCCGCCTCCAGGGTTGGGGTGGGATGGGACTGGCGGTGCTTAAAAAGGAAGGGGACCAGTGTAGCAACTTGCCAGGAACCCACCCCCTTTTCTGGGCCTGTGCAATGGGTGTGGGGATTCCCACAAAGGGCCAGAGGCCTGGGCTAGTTTAGTAGCTGCTCCTCACGCGCTCACCTGGTCATGTGCACATTCCCTAGATGCAGATTGCTTTTAACTTTGCAGCTGTACAATATGGTTATGTTTGTGCGGATTTAAATATTTTAAGAGGAAGAAAATGGAGATCCCTGGGAAGGACCTGGTTCCTTTCCTCCTCGGGGAACATGTAAGACCTCGCATTCTGGGAATCGCTCTCCGCTCCTCTTTTTCCTGGAAGCTAAGCCTGTCCACACCACCTGAGGCCTGAGCCCGGATACTCCACGTGGCTCTGGCCCAGACTCGCACAGTTGCATTTCCTGGGACCTTGCGTGTAAGTGAGGGGTGTCTGGGCCAAGCCCGCCCCTTTCTCTACACCCAGTGTTGCCCACCCCGCTTGTGTCTAAGGTCGTGTATGTCAAAATAAAGCCGCTAAAAACTGTAACTTGTCCGAATCTTTGTGAAAACTTCGCAGTTCTCGGGTGGACCGGCCCAGCCCAGCACCACCTGTGACCTCCGACGGCTAGATCCGATCCTTCCGCCCTCTTTCCCTGGGTTGGGGCGGAGGGGCGGGGCCCCGAATGTGAAGCGTGGACGGAAGCGTCTGCCCCGCAGCCAACCAAGTTTGGGTAGGGAGTGAGGCCTCGCCCTTGGCGCCAGTTCCGCCATAGGTACCGCCAATAGACAGGTGACTCGCGAGTCTCGTCCGAGTCCCCATGGCAGCCTGGCGCCCTCAGGCCCTCATTGGCTGTGTCTGTCGTAATACCGCGCCCAGCGCTCCGACGCTGACGGCCGTGCCACGTAGGCAACAGCTGATTGGCCCGCCGGGGTCACGTCACTGCCGGCGCCTGGTCCGGTCCGAGTTCCGGGCCAGCCACTCTCCAGCCCGCATAGTGACTTGGGTTCTGGCGTCCTGGTTTCGGCGTCGGTTTAGACCAGGCGAGCAAACTAACACCAGAGTTGGTCAGTCTGAAGGGCAGGGGCCAGGACACAGAGGCTGTAGTTCGTGGCCGGTGTTGGCCAGGCGGGCTGCAGGTCCCTTGGAGCCTAGGATTGACTCCCATCGCCCACAGGCGAGATGAAGGCACTGATCTTGGTGGGCGGCTATGGAACGCGGCTGAGACCGCTAACGCTGAGTACCCCGAAGCCGCTGGTAGACTTCTGCAATAAGCCAATATTGCTGCACCAAGTGGAAGCCCTTGCCGCGGTAAGACCCGGGGTCTGTCCTGGGCGGACGAGGGACGTCTAGCGACTGAAGGTCAGGGGTACAGGTATCTACCATCTGAGCCCGCCTGTCCGCTCGCTTTATCCTGTCCGACAGGCAGGCGTGGATCACGTGATCCTGGCCGTGAGCTACATGTCGCAGGTGCTGGAGAAAGAAATGAAGACTCAGGAGCAGAGGGTGAGGCACGGGACTTTTAGCCGGTTCCCTTGGTCCATTCTCTACTTCCTGTTCTGGAGGGAGAACCTGACGGGGTGACTTCTCCTTTCCAGCTGGGAATCCGAATCTCCATGTCTCATGAAGAGGAACCTTTGGGGACAGGTCAGTGGAAACAAGGTTTCTTGGGAGAATTTGTGGCGAAGAGTGTAAAACCCAGCCTGGGTGGTACCTGCTGAACCTGAATTCAGGGACTCAGATCCCCAGCAAGGAGGTGATCTGCTCCCTTCCCCCAGCTGGGCCCCTGGCACTGGCCCGTGACCTGCTCTCTGAGACTGCAGACCCTTTCTTCGTCCTCAACAGCGACGTGATCTGTGATTTCCCCTTCCAAGCCATGGTGCAGTTCCATCGGCACCACGGTCAGGAGGGCTCCATCCTGGTAAGAGACCAGGTCTTCCTTTTCCTTTGACATTCCCCCTGCAACATCCCAGCCCAGCTTCCCCTGCCCCCTACCCTTGATCTCTCCTTTTGAGTGCATAGCTGAATAGTATCTTTTAAGTGTTTGGGGGCAGACCCCCTGAGATTTGGGACAGCATATGTGTCAAGACTTAGGAACACTGGACTAGGCTTAAGTCTCCCTGTATTCAGGTGACCAAGGTGGAGGAGCCTTCTAAGTATGGTGTGGTGGTATGTGAGGCTGACACGGGCCGAATTCACCGGTTTGTGGAGAAGCCACAGGTATTTGTGTCCAATAAGATTAACGCAGGCATGTACATCCTGAGCCCTGCAGTGCTGCAACGCATCCAGGTGTGTAGAAGACAACTGCTGGGTGGGCTAGGGTGGAGCAGCCTGTCGCTGCCATGACCCTGCTCACAAGCTGCCCACTCCCACAGCTGCAGCCTACGTCCATTGAGAAGGAGGTCTTCCCTATTATGGCCAAGGAGGGGCAGCTATATGCCATGGAGCTGCAGGGTGAGGCAGAAAGGTCACAGGGCAGGGGTGGGGGGGCTAAGTCTGTGGCTGGGCTGAGCCCCTGATGCATCCCTCCCTACAGGATTCTGGATGGACATCGGACAGCCCAAAGATTTCCTCACTGGCATGTGTCTCTTCCTTCAGTCACTGAGGCAGAAGCAGCCTGAGCGATTATGCTCAGGCCCTGGCATTGTGGGCAACGTTCTTGTGGTAAGGCCTTTGTCCAGCCCATCATTAATCCCTTTAGTCCTAGGAGACAAATGGTCCAACTGTATTTTCCCCATTGCTCTTAGGACCCAAGTGCCCGTATTGGCCAGAACTGCAGCATTGGTCCTAATGTGAGCCTGGGTGCTGGTGTGGTGGTGGAGGATGGTGTGTGCATCCGGCGGTGCACAGTGCTGCGGGATGCCCACATACACTCCCACTCCTGGCTTGAGTCGTGCATTGTGGGCTGGCGCTGCCGTGTGGGCCAGTGGGTAAGCCTATGGGCTGGGCCGGGTGGGGAGAGGGGCAGAGAATGCGTCTACCTCACTGACAGGGTCTACCTCTCCCTGCCCCCCAGGTGCGTATGGAGAATGTAACAGTGCTGGGCGAGGATGTTATAGTTAACGACGAGCTCTACCTCAATGGAGCCAGCGTGCTGCCCCACAAGTCTATTGGTGAATCAGTTCCAGAGCCTCGTATCATCATGTGAGGGGAAGCCTGGGGTTGGTTGAGCCCCCATTTCCCCATCAGCAGGGGAGCACTGGCTTGACACATCAGAAGGCCCTGGACTTGGTGCCATTTGTCTGGGGAGGACTGGATGAGGATGAAGCTGGTGGACACCTGCCTTCTCACTTGGACATAAACTAGCAGAATCTTTGCTGGGCCACACCCCACAAACCCCACTCCCTTAAGAAGGGCCAGGGCCAGGGCTGTATGGAATAATAATTTAATGTTTACTGTGGCCCTGACTGAAAGTCAAGCTCAGGCATAATTAGGGCCATAGCTAGGCTCCCACCAATGGGGCTACACACAAGCAAGAAGGTTGGATGTGTTGGGGGTGACGGGGAACGGGGTATGGGAGCTCATAAATAGGTCTTTGCCTGGGTCTGGGTTTGCAGGTGGAGGCTTGGCGGACCTAGGCAGCTGAGGAGGTGGTGCTTGTATTAGCTGCCTTGTCCCAGTCCTCTACAGATACGATGGTGGCTTTGCAGAAGAAGCAATCCTTGTTGTTCATCAGGTGCTGGTTGATGCAGGCTCTACAACAGGGGAGGGAATGAAGACTCCTGGATGTTCCTACTGCCCCTTCCCAAAGCCCATGGGCCCCACTTACTTGCATGACTTGTGTCCACAGGGCTGGAACACAGCAGAGATGGGGTGGGCATAACAGATTGGGCAGAGGTCCTCCTCACTGGTAGGCTGCAGGGAGGGGAGTGAGGGTGTTGGAGTTGGATATGCTCTGCCTATATTGGTGTGTACACGTGTATTCAAGTAGTGTGGGCTGTGCTGTGGCTTCACTCACCAGGGATGCAGCTGCTGCCTGGGCAGATGCAAAGGTCAGATGTGTCAGCATCTGTTCCACCTGTGCCAGCTCCTCAGCACTGATATAATCTGTATCTGGATTAGTGGTAGGTGGTGTAAGGCCAGATGTAGCCCTAGAATCTGTTGCCTTTTCAATATTCCCAGCTTGGGGATTTGCTGTTCTTGAAGGTCCTGATTTCAGCCAGTCCCAGAGCTTTTCCCTTACCCATCCCTGGCCGACTTACAGCTCTGCAGGGAGAAGCGCTTCCGGTCTGGGGCAGGCAGGACAGTGCCAGGTGCTGGGGGCTCTGGCTGCCCCAGGAGATAGCATATGGAGCGGAGCTGGAAACAGGGGTCAGCTAGGAGCACTGATGTGGCTCTCTCTGTCCTAGGTAGGGAGGGTGTATAGGTAATCATAAGACTTGGGGACTGTCTGTAAGGGATAGTGTGACAGTCCAAACCTTGCATTAATGCCCTTTTATTCTTTCCACCTCCCTGCTGCTTTCCAGCCATCCTATAAGTCCTGGATCTGAGTGAAGCCACACATAGATAGCCCAGGTACCAGTTTAAGGAGTTTTGTGAGCTACCATAAATAGCTGAAGTCCACCGACCCCATCATACACTAATCCTAAAACTATCACTTCAAATAAAGAACACTAGGAGCAGCTTAACATTCTTCCCAGGCTGCCCCTTTTACTTTTCTGGTCTATGGGCCAAGGGCAGGCTGGGTACTGGGAGTGAACTCGTACTCCCTCTGGTGGCCATAAGGGGCCCTTAAGCGGCAGGGGATACAATCTCCCCGCCCCTTGCAGCGCGAGCCAATAAAAGCCCGATGTCCGCCCCCCGCCCTCCCCCCGCGACCGTCTTCTTTTCCGCGAGTATTTAGAAGTCGACTAGGAAAGCACTAGGAGAAAGCAAAGGGGAGACGGAGAGAGCTGACTGCGGTGCAGCCCCACCGTACAAACGGGACTGGTGAGCAGGAGCGTCCAGTCGAGCCGGGCAAAGACTGCACTGTGCCTCCCTGGCCGTGGACCATCCAGTACCACGTTCGCTGAGCCAGAGCAAGAGTGGGTAAGTCCTGGAGCTGCGACCCGCACAGGCTGCCCTTATTCTTGGTGGTCGCCGCCATGGCCTGGCTGGTGCTGCAGGGCGCCCTGCTGTGCATGCTGCGTGTCGCGTTAGGCACCCCCGACTCCGAGGACTTTATGCCCGCTGTGCCCCACAACTGCCCCCGCAAATGCGTCTGTGCTGCTGACCTTCTGAGCTGTGCAGGCCTGGGGTTGCAGAATGTGCCGGCCGAATTACCTGCCGCTGCTGCTGAACTCGACCTGAGTCACAACGCACTCCAGCGCCTGCGCCCCAGCTGGCTGGCGCCCCTCTCCCGACTGCGTGCCCTGCGCTTAGGCCACAATGAGTTGGACGCGCTGGGTCACGGAGTCTTCACCAATGCCAGTGGCCTGAAACTGCTTGATCTATCATCTAACGCATTGCGGACCCTTGGCCGCCACGACCTTGATGGGCTTGAGGCACTGGAGATGCTGCTTCTGTTCAATAACCACCTGGCACACTTGGATGAGCACACCTTCCAAGGTCTGAGTGCACTCAGCCACCTCTATCTGGGCTGCAACGAACTCATGACCTTCTCTTTTGACCACCTGCATGGTCTGGGTGCAACCCACTTGCGCATCCTGGACCTCTCCTCTAACCAGCTGGGACACATCTCTGTCCCTGAGCTGGCCGTTCTGCCGGTCTTTCTCAAGAATGGCCTCTACTTGCACAATAACCCGTTGCCCTGCAACTGCCGCCTCTACCACCTGCTGCAGCGCTGGCACCAGCGGGGCCTAAGTGCTGTTCGGGACTTTGCACATGAGTACACATGCCTGGTCTTTAAGGTACCTACATCCCGTGTGCGCTTCTTTGAGCACAGCCGAGTCTTTGAGAACTGTTCAGCTGCCCCAGCTACTGGCCTAGAGCGGCCTGAAGAGCAGCTGCATGCACAGGTGGGTCGGTCCCTGAGGCTCTACTGCAATACCAGTGCCCCAGCTGTGCACATTGCCTGGGTTTCACCTAAGCACGAGCTGCTTGTGGCACCAGGGTCCCGAGATGGCAGCATTGCAGTGCTGGCGGATGGCAGCTTAGCCATAGGCAAAGTGCAGGAGCAGCATGCAGGGGTCTTTGTGTGCCTGGCCACTGGGCCCAGCCTGCACCACAACCAGACACTTGAGTACAATGTGAGCGTGCACTTCCCACACCCGGAGCCCGAGACTTTCAACACAGGCTTCACCACACTGCTGGGCTGTGCTGTGGGCCTGGTGCTGGTGCTGCTGTACTTGTTTGCACCACCCTGCCGTGGTTGCTGCCGCTGCTGTCACCAAGCCTGTCGAAGTCGCCGCTGGTCCCGGGCACCCAGCTCGCTCCAGGAGCTAAGTGCACAGTCCTCGGTGCTCAGTGCCACGCCACCAGATGCACCTAGCGGCAAGGCCAGTGTCCACAAGCACGTGGTCTTCCTGGAGCCGGGCAGGAGAGGCCTCAACGGGCGTGTGCAGCTGGCAGTAGCTGAGGACTTCGATCTGAGCAATACTGTGGGCCTGCGGTTCACAGCTGGCTCTGAATCTGCTAGCTCTACAGGCTCGGAGGGTCTCATGATGACCTAGGCTGCCCAGTGCCCCCACTCACGCCATGACCCTCCTGCTGCTTGCCCTGCTACCATCCAGAGAACTGCCAGGTATTAGTGGGAAGAACTGTACCTGGTCCCCCAGCTTCCTTTGTGGGCCTTGACCTGAACCACAATGTCCCTATTCACAGGTAGAAGAGTTGGGGTCTCATTTGCTTCCTGCTTTGCCTAGCAAAGGACCCCCAAGGCCCCAGATCCTAGCAGAACCTGCTAGTGCCTGCTTTCCCTAAGACCACCTAATGCTCTAATGTCCCCTAAAGATGGAAAACGAAGGCCATCTGGAAAAGCTCTTACATTAGAGCCCTAGAACCACCTTCAGTGGCTGAGGCAGATATGAAGGAGTGGTATAGAATAGTCAAAGCTTACCACCTTCCCCTTTCCATGCCTGGGGCAGGGGTCCCACAGGGGAAATGGTGGAGAGCTCAGCTCCAGTCCACACTCCAGGAGGGAAGGAGGAAACATCCTCCCTTTGATGGCACAGCTCTCCCCGCATCTACCAGCTTTGCAACTACATTTGCACAGTCTGGTGGGCAGGCATTAAGAAGACCCCTGAGGGCCTGTCCTGAGCCACAGTGGCCCTGCTCTCTCCAGTCAGGGACATCCAGCAGTCATTCTGAAGGCAAAGTCCATTCCATGGGCTCACAGCACAGCACTAAAAAGCCTGGCAAGCAAGGCCAAGCTGAGAGCCCAAATGGAACTCGATGTCCCTCAAGGACAGGAACCTCTTAAAGGTTGGCACTGTTCTCAGCCTAATGGCTTGAGGCAGTGCCCTGGCTGCATATGCATCTCACCACTCCCACTAAAAAGAGGCAGGGAAGGGGTTCTGGGAGCCCCTCAGGTGTGGGGGCTGAGTTGGGGGTCCCCATGGCTGTCCTGGACCCTGCTGTTATGAAATTTTGTAATAAAGGCAGTCCATGCTCACAGACAAACAGGCCTTCACAAACAAATAGCATTGTAATGTGCTTGGCTCTTGATCTAGCACTGTTGCCCTGGTCATCACAGGATGGTCTGCCCTATACCCCCAGTGCTACCTGAGGAATGGCCACAAGCCACTTTGTCCTGCTTGGGCCCTCAATTCTTCTATCCAGAGAAGCTGCCACTATCACCTACTTAAGCAGTTCACACCTCACCACCTTCTCTCTGCCTCAAAACCTGATGGTGAGGCACATTTTTAAGATAAGGAAACTGGAGTACAGGGAGGTCCTGCCCAGCTCCTATGGGGGCCCACAGTCTCCAACACTTACTCTGAGGCTTGACCATGCACCAGGAGCCGCACCAGGATGCCTGTCACTGCCACCAGGATAGGGTAGTGGTCCACACTCTCCAGGCCTAAGGGGAGAGAAGGAAGAAAAAGAACCTCCCACATGCTCCTACAGAAGAGGCTCCAGGCCTGACATGCCAACAACCCTTCCCTCTGTCCACTCTACAGAACAAGCTGGGCTAGGGGTGCCAAGCCTGGCTGTCATGGGGCAGAATGGAGAATCAGGCATTATGATCCTGGAAGAGGACTCAAGGCCTATTGTGTAGGGATGCAGGGTTATCTAGATCCTTACCAGGTAGCCGTAGGGTGACCACACGGTCAAACAAATTCCTCTCAGCTGTCACTCGGTTCAGCACCTGATTCAGGAGCTGTGGGGGCACGAACCTATTGGTGGATGGGCAAGCTCACCAGTGGGGTAACCCCAAGGTCCTACCCTCCTTGCCTAGATGGACACACCTGTGCAAGACGCCGCAGCAGCATCTCAGAGGTAGGCTGGGTCCAGTCAAGGAATATCTCGGGCACCAGTGTGATGGTCATTTCCAAGACACGCAGCAGGCTGACCGAGAGGTCAAAGCAGGTGGCACATACCTTGAGCTGTCTGCTATCCACAAAGTTTCGTTCCAGGCGTTCAGCAGCCTGCTGAATCTGAGCAGCCAACAAGCAGGCAGGCAGCAGTCAGAAGCCTGGCTACGACATCATGGTCCCTGTATCACCCTGGCCCACAGGGCCCTACCACGGCCCACCTCCTGGATCATGCCGATGAACTCAGAGAAGGCCCAGTTGAGTTGGTTGAGGACGCTGTTGAGGAAGCTGGGTGCCACATCAGGACCCTGCCGCAGCAGGTCTGCCATGTGCTGCTGTAGCAGGGTGGAAGGGCAGGGTTCTGTAGAGGGATGGGAAGGCAGCATTATGAAGGACTCCAGAGCAGTAGCCCTGCCTGCTTGCCTTTGTCCTCACCCACTGATATTAAGAACAGAAAAATGGTTCCTGGGAAACATGCAGGTAATGAAGGCAGAGGGAGAGGGTATAGAACTACCTGAGGGATAGAACTCAATCTGTCCCCTCCCTCTCTTGGGCAAACCAAAAGCTACAGGTGGGTCAGCCCCCATACTACACCACTTGCTCTAGGCCTAGGGTAGCCATATAGCTGCAGCCTGATTCCAGCAAGTTCTGAGTCACATGCCTTAGACATTTCCCCACTGGCATTGAGGCCAGTTTCTCCAAGAACCTACTCTGGGCCCCTCTGTCCTCTACTTTCCTCTGCTGTCCTTGGCCTCGCCTTGGCATATGGCCCAGGTGATGGGTGCCAAGTCTGGGCTGGCAGGCATTGGTAACTAGAGCTCTCAGCTGCAGCTGTCCCAGCATATCTCCCCACTCCTCTAGATGCAAATCAATAGTTCCTGTAGCCACAGGACGGATCTGGCCCCATTGCCATTCTCCACTTGCAGCTCAGTTCCACCCTAGAGACAGGTCTGAGACATTTGGCAAGGACTTGCTGTGTGACTTTGCATAAGGCATTCAGCCTCTCAGGGGTCATCTCTCAGACCAAAACACTGGCTGCAAAGGGAGATACATTACACGGATATGGTAAAAACAGTGTGTGTAGGCTGGATAGTTCAAGGCCTTGGGCCTGGTTTAGGTGAAGGTCCTCTAGTTCAAGAGACTCCAGGGCACAGCAGAGACCACACATAGCTTCTGCTCCCAGTCAAATGCCTCTTAGTAGAGGAAGCCCCATGATCATCCCATAGGGCCCTGGAAAATCTCCAGCCTGTGCCCATCTTGCTTCAAGGGTTCAAGACATAAGCCAGGCCTTTGTCTGGCCACCAGCAGATACCAAAGGAGCAGAAGCACACAGTCCTGCAACAAACCTGGAGGTCAGGGAGCTGGCATAGAGAGCAAGGAAGAGAGTGTCTATCCCACATGAGTTGCCAGCAGCCTGGGTAAATGTGGCATCTTTTCATTGTGACCCTTGCAAAGCAACAGGCCCAAAGGGTACAAATGGAACTATGGAGTGAGGGAGTAGTCCCAGAGCATCCTTGCACTGGGAATCAGCAGGAAAAATGCAAACCCCAAGGGACACACAGAGTTTGGAGCCAACACAAGTCCAGAAGAGGGGCTGGTAGGAGCAGAAGAGTCTGAAAGGACCTAAGGGCAGTGGGCAAGGGCCATCAATTTTCCTGCCCAGGCTGCTGCCAGGTAGAAGCTTCCCAACCTGGATACTTACTCTGGAGGCTGGGCAAATTGGCGTCCTCTGGCTTGGTTTTCAGCAGGTGTGGCAGCCGTGTATAGCGGTACCCGAACCCACAGCCCTGGGGGTGGGGCCAGTTGAGGTCAGGGGGACGGAGCTACCTTCTCCCCAAGGCAGCCTCAGCAGTCCCCCTCAGGTCAGGCTTACCCTCCAGAGCCGCACCAGGATCCAGTTGGTCTGGGCCCAGGGCCGTTGCTCATAGGGTGCGAGGAGATTCCTCACCATGGCAATACGCCTGTGAGGGTGAGGGGTGGCAGGCACATGGTGAGGCTCGGCACAGTGCTGTGCAGGGCAGGGTGTGTAATTCCCCAACCCCTTACTCACTGATCCTCAGGGATTCTTTCCACAGCCCTCAGAGAGTGTGGGTAGCACACGTAGCTGGCCAGGGCCTGCATCAGTGAGTCTCGAATGTCTGCCACAACAGGTCATGCCTTAGCAGGTGCCTGGCATAAGCCCTGGCCCCATGCCACAATATACACAGAAAACAGCCCACTAGATGTGCCATCCCAATCCCACCTCCCTGGGCCCTCTGTAGGGCACCTCACCAGTGCCCACGATGCGTGTATCAGCAAAGTGTTTGGCAAGGATGGCAGCCAGGCGGGTCAGGGTCTCTTCATAGCCTGCAAGGATGGGCAGAGAGAACTGCTGGCTGGGAGCAGGGGCTCTAGGGACAGATATGTCCGTTGGCAGGGTGGGTGGGCTTGAGTGGTATGCTCCAGAGCTGGCTCCAAGGGCCAATCTGGACCTGGGTTGACATCTGGGGATATTGTGTAAAGCACTCAAACTAGCAGTTGGTTAAGGGCGAAGGCATAGACTCACTATGGGGAGAGGGAAGGTCCTGGAAAGAGCCCTAATGTGGACTCAAACTCATCTTAGCACACACATTTGTTGACTCACAGTCAGTCACTGCGCACCCATAATTCTGTCTTTGAAGACAAAGCTTGCATCAAGGCCTGGACAGGGCAGGGCAGGGCAGGAGCCTGGCAACTCACACAGCCTGATCCAGGTATCAAATGCCAGGCCCAGCCTAGAATCAGTGGTCTTGGAGAAGTACAGGCTCCTCTGTAGCTCTAGCAGGGCCCTGCTTTCTTCTACAATTTATAAAGACAAACACTCTGCCCCTGACCCACTGCCACATTCTGTGACCAGTGCCAGGGTGCCTGGGTGAGGGGCCACATGGCTGCTCAATAACACCAGGAAGTAAGTAAAACCAGGGGTCCCACTCTGCCCTCTATTTTCACTACAGCAACAGGGAGGAGATGCAGGTTCCATGGCAAAGTGCAAATGTGAACATGATGCAGAGAGGACCATGGGATAGGGCCAACTTTCCCTCCTTCCCATGTGGATGTATGCTGCGAGGCTATAGACGGCTCAGATCAGGGCTCCTGAGTCACACTAAAGGCCCATTTCTATCCCCTCCCAGCCTGAATGGTCCCATCACCTGGGAGCTCCTCCATGCTGTGCACAGGACCAAAATAATTCTTGAGAGCACTGTAGCTGTTGATGGCCACACTCAGATAGAACTCGGGCATGAAGGCAAAGAGAGAACCTGTGCGATCACCATGCTCAATGGTTCGTAGGCAGACACGCAGTAGCCAGTAGATGTCTAGCATTTTCTCCTGCAGGAGGCACACAGGGTGTTGGGCTTTTCACATGATCTGGTCTGGAAATTGGTAATGCTGCCCCAAGATAATCACATCAGAAATGAGAGCTGGATTGCAGAAGTGTGAGCAGCGGCTCAAGCAGGGGTGATCAAGTCCTCACTAGGCAAGAGAAGAGCATCCACCCTGGGGAGGGCAGCACTATGACCCAGAGAGGAACTCTGGTTTGCAAGAGGATGATATGAGCAAAAGTCTGTGTTGAAGCACTGCCAGTGCAGAATGGGCTATAGACACAAGTGAAGATAGCTCAATGAGGATACCACAGTCTTGCCCAGGTCCAAAATAGAAGAGGAAATGACTGGATGGCAAGGACAGGGGAATGCACTAATGGACTGTGGTAGCAAGGGACATAGCACACCAAAAATGGGGCCCACATTTCTGGTGGTAGTAGAGCCTCATGGAGGTCAAAAGTACTAAGAAGCAGGTCTGGTGCAGAGCACAGGGGAGTGTGGCTTAAGACAAATGGAGCATGAATTCCAAAAGAAATTATGTGGAGGAAGCAAGTAAATTTTGGTTTGGAGGTCAAAGGGGAAAAAGCAGGGAGCAATGTAACTGCTGGTAGGGTGGAAGAGTAATCACAGAAAAGAGATGAAACCTGCTGAGGGTACTCTTTCCCACAATGTGGCTCCCAGGGAGTCTACGTTAGTATCATAGGAAGGGGCAAAGGCCAAATGAGGCCCCAAGCCCCAGCTCAGACCACAGCACACATACCTCTTGGAGTGGAACTAAAGCATCTGCCCTTGGTACCAGCAGGTACCAAGCAGGTACCAGCAGGTACTAAAGCATCTGTACCTTGGTACCAAGGTGCCCTTGGTACCTTACCCAATGACCCAGGAAGGTAAAATCAAGGGGTCTGAAGGGTGTGTGCCTGGGCCCATACATGGGTAGTAGTAGGCATCCTACTGCCACAGATGGCCAAGGAAGATGGAATCTGAAGTGGGGGTGACACTGGCACTAATGTAGCCAAGAGGCCAATCAATGGAGAGAGAAATGTGCCAGCAAGGTTGGAGGCAGAGGGATAACAGAGACTGGCAAGACTATCAGAGAAGTGAAACAGCCTGTGTGCTAGGCCGAGAGGTGGGAGAAGATGAGGTGAATAAGACTAAGGAAGAACAGAGGGAACTGAAGGTAGGTGCAGAGCCAAGGAAAGACTTCACATTCTTTCCTTTAATAATGGAAGGAACTTCTCAAAGTTAACAGATGAGTGAGTCTAAAGATGTAAAGAAAAAGAAAGCAGCTCAATATAAGAAAGGCTGTGTATGAAAAGCCTGCATCTGCCAGCACACTCAGTAGTGAGCCCAGCATCAATCCTTCTCTAAGACCAAGAAAAGGACAGGGTTGCCACTTTTGCCACTTCTATTCAACAAAGTACTAGAATCTTAATCCAGAACAAATTAGGCAAGAAAAAGAAATAAAAGGCATACAAATTGGAAAGAAAGTGGTAAAATGATTCTATATGTATAAAACCCTGAAGATTTTATACACACACCTACACACACACATTACCTGGTAGAATTAATAAACAAATTCTGAAAAGTTGTAGGATGTAAAATGAACACACAGAAATCAATTGTTTCTCTACATTAACAATGAACAAAGAAAACCATTCCATTTACAAAAACATCAAAAAGAAAAAACTACTTAGGAATAAACTTAACTTGAAGAAGGCAAAAGAATTCAAGTTCTATTAAAACTATAAAATGTTGCTGCTGAAAGAAATTAAAGATCCTGCCAGGAGTGGTGGCACACACCTGTAATCCCAGCAACCAGGCTGAGGCAGGAAGATCACAAGGTCAAGGCCAGCCTGGGCAACTTAGTGAGATCCTCTTTCAAGACAAAAGAAAAGAAAGTAGGACTGGGGATGCAGCTCAGTGGTAGAGTGCTTACCTTGCATGCATGAGTTCTGGGTTTAGTTTCCAGCACAGCAAAAGTAAAGAAAAGTAAAAAACAAAAAGTAAAGAAAGATCCAAATAACTGGCTAGGTGCAACAGCAAACACCTGTAAGCCCAGTGGCTCGGGAGGCTTAAGCAGGAGGCTTGTGAGTTCAAAGCCAGTCTCAGGCAACTTAGTGAGGCCCTAAGCAACTCAGCGAGATCCTGTCTCTAAATGAAATACAAAAAAGGGCTGGGGATGTGGCTCAGTGGTTAAGCACCCCTGGGTTCAATCCCCAATATTCCTCCCCTCCCCGCAAAAATTCTGAATAAGTGGAAAGGTCCTACGTTCATGGACCGTTAGTCCAATATGGCCAAGATGTCAATTGCTCAAAGGAATCTACCAATTCAATGTGATCCCTATTGAAATCCCTGCTATTATTTTTTGCAAAAATAGTAAAACCTATCCAGAAATTCATATACAATTTCAAGGACCTTGAGTAGACAAAATACTCTAGAAAAAGAACAAAGTTGTGTAGGTCTCATACTTGGTTTCAAAATGTATGGCAAGGCTACAGTAATCAAAACAGTGTAGTACTGGTGTAGACCAATAGAATGGAACAGGGACTCCACAAACAGGGAGTCCTCAACTGATTTTCAGCAAGACCATTTGATGGAAAAGGGCCAGTCTTTTCAACCAATGGCAACAGGAATACTGGATATTCACATGCAAAAGAATAAAACTGGAACACTTACTTTATGCCATAAAAGTTAGCCCAAATGGATAAAAATGTAAACATAAGATTCAAAACCACAAAACTCTTGAAACAAAACACAGATAAAAAGCTTCATGGCACTGGATTTGGCAAATATTTCTTGTATATGATGCCAAAGGCACAAGCAACAATAAAAGAAAAAATAAACTGGATTATATCAAACTTAACATCTTTGTATCAAAAGATACAATCAATAGAGTGAAAAGGCACAGAATGGTAAGAAATACTTGTGAACCATATATCTGATAAGGGGTCAATGCAAGCACAAGGCCCTGAGTTCGATACCCAGTACCGCCAAAAAAAAAAAAAAAAAAAAAAAAAAAAGGAATTTCATGGCTGATAAGGGGTCAATAACAAGAATATACAGAGCCAGGCATGGTGGAGCATGCCTGTGACTTGGAGGCTGGGGCAGGAGGATCACAGGTTCAAGACCAACCTCAGCAACTTAGTAAGGCCCTAAGCACTTATCAAGACTTTGTCTCAAAGTAAAACATTAAAAAAAAAAGGGGCTGAGGATGTGACTTAGAAATTAAACAACCCTGGGTTTAATCTCCAATACAAAAACAAAACAAAACAAGAAAAGATAAAAGAATATATAGGAAGTCCTACAACTCAGCAACAACAAAAATTCAAAAATGGTCAAAGGACAGGAACACATAAATCTCCTTAGAAGATGATGCAGATGTTCAATATATACACGAAAAAGTAGTCATCATCATCAGTCATTAGAGAGCAAATCCAAACTAGAATGAGTTACTACCTCACACTCATTAGGAGAGCTTCTATGAAAAAAAAAAAAGTGTGGGTAGGGAAGTGGTAAAATTGGAACCCTTGTGTACTGTCAGTGGGGATATAAAATGGTGCAGCTTCTATGGAAAACAGTATGGTAGTTCCTCACAAAAATAAAAATAGACTTACCATATGATCCAACAATTCTACTTCTGGGTATACACCTAAGACAAGTGGAAGCAGGTTTTTGAAGGGGTATTTGTACACCATTTTGCATAGCAGCATTATTCACAATAGCTAAACTGTGGAAGCAATCTAAGCATTTATAGGCATATCAACAGATAAACCAAATGTGATACATACATATAATCCAGTCTTAAAAAAGGAAGGAAATTCTAACACCAGCTACAAAGATGAACCTTAAGGACATGAGGCTAAGATAAAATAGGCCAGTCACAAAAAGACAAATACTGTATGATTCCACTCCTATGTGGTATTTAAAGTAATCAAATTCAGATACAAAAAGTAAAATGGTGGTTGCCGAGGGCTGAGAAGAAGGAGGTATGGGGAGTTATTTAATGGGTGTGTAAGTTTTTCAAGATGAAAAAAGTTCTGGAGATTGGTACAACAATGTGAGTATACTTTCTTTTAAAATATTTTTTAGTTGTAGATGGACACAATATCTTCATTGTATTTATTTATTTTTATGTGGTGCTGAGGATCGGACCCAGTGCCTCACATGTGCCAGGCAAGCGCTCTACCACTAAGCCACAATCCAAGCCCCAATGTGTGTATACTTAACAATTTAAAATAACAAGATGTGGGCTGAGGTATGGCTCAGTAGTAAAGTGCTTGCCCAACATTAGCAAGGTCCCAAGTTCCAACCCCAGCACTGAAAAGAAAAAAAAATTATAATTTAAAAAAATTTTTTTCAGGTGGGGTCTATTACTCAGGCTGTTCTCCAACTTGTTGACTCAAGCAATCCTCCCACCTAACCTTCTGGATAGGTGGGACTATGGGAATGTACACTGTGCCCAACTAAATATAAGTTTTATGTCATGTATATTTTACTACAATTAAAAAAAAAGAGTTATGGGCTGGGGTTGTAGCTCAGTGGGAAAGGGCTTATCTAGAATGTATGAGGCACTGGGTTCAATCCTCAGCACCACAGAAAAATACATAAATAAAATAAAGATATTGTGTCCATCTTCAACTTAAAAAAAAAAAAAAAAGTTGGTAGAGAGGGAAGAAAGAAATTGTCCTGAAAAGAAGGTGTGGGAGGGGATGGCCATATTGCCTAAGGAAGTAGGCAGGTATGAAATCCTAATAGTGTGGAAAAAAGAAAGTTTCCCTGAGTTGATCGCCTTCATGGAACTGGAGGCAAGTTATCTGTGGCAACAAGAGGAAGGAATAAGAGGTGGAAGTGGTTTAGATTTGGGGAAGAAACCACCAGGAGAAATACCAAAACAAAGATGGGACCATGGAGAGGGGAACACCAGAAGACTTGACTGCCTACTTCTTGGGGAGGGTCATGCCCTAGGGGACAGCCTGGCATGTGAATTCATGTGCACACACATATCCTACTGATGGGAGGGAAAGAACAGATATGAGAAGAAACTAATGGGATTGGGGTTGGAGTCAAATACTCAGTCCCAGTAGGAGTACAGAGTCCCTTTAAGTAACCCACTAGGTCCAGTATATGGAAGGGCAGAGACTCATTTTTCTGACTCCCTGCTGTGTGTCTTCAATGTCCAAGATGGCATCTGGCATACCCTAACATTTGGGTTTATGTTATTAAATGAATGAGCAAGTAAAGGAAAGTGAGCAGATCAGCAGCTTTGAGGGTGACAGGTGAGTCAGCTGGAAGCAGCCACAGAGGATGTGGATCAGGGAGGGCCATAGAGCCCTGATGTGCTAGGAGAGAAGGAGGTGTCCAGGACTGAGAGGAGATACAAGGAGGAATGAAAGGCATGTGGAGACCTTGTTCTCCAAAAGGATTCATGAGCATATTGGGGGTCTAGAAATGGTTCTTACTCAAATCTTCGGGGCATGAGAGGCACAGGGGAAAGTGGCATGGGGTGGGAGAAGGGAATCTAAAGAGACCCAGGGCCCAAAAATGCAGAGAGCATGAAGGGTCTGGCATAACCATGCCAACCCATGGCCAGATAGTGAGGTTGGGAAGGAGACAGTTGCTGGCTGGCTAAGGCCATGCCTACTCACCTGGGAATAGACGGTGGCATGGACCCAGGCAAGACGGCGGCTCAGGTGGTCTAGCTTTTCTGAGAAAACTTTCTGGCTCTTGGTCAACTCTGCAAGGATATCCTTCCTCTGCCATCCAGTGAAAAAGGAGGACCATCAGGACATGGCCTCCTAGTGCCAGGAGTAGGTAAGGGGTTGGATTTCACTTTCAAAACTCTCCTCTGCCACTGACTGGCTGGTAAACTTAAGCAAGTCCAGAACAGGGCCACAGTTGTCCCCTCAGGATATGGACGTGAGGCCCACCCAGCTGGCCCTGGTTAGAATACCCCAGGGACCCAATGCCCAAATGGCAGCCTAAGTAGCTGGTCAGGCCCAGGGTTCTGGTAATGTGGTGGTAGGGAGGTCTGCCAGGGAAGCCCAACCCAGGACAGGCAAGTAGAGGGGATCTGGGGATGGGGGAAGCCAGGCCTGCTTCCTGCTGACTCTGCAAGTGGCCAAGGAAGCACTCAGGGTAGATCCATAATTGATGAGGAGCATGGTGTGTGTCAGCACTTAGTGGACAGTGTGGTGAGCGGGAAGCAGGGGCACCTTGGCACCAGGCTGCAGCTGGTTGATAGGGGTTGGGCTGTGGCCAGCCCTACTGCCAGCCTCTCTCACTACCCTGGTATTGTCAGGGCAGGGGTGGGCACAAGAACTGAAGGGGCAGTCCCAGAACCAAATTTTCTTTCTGGGTGCCTTTGGAACCCAAGTAAGCAAGCTGCACATGTGCAATACCCTGCCATCCCACAACCTGCTTGCCTGCCCAGGTCTTACCCGCTTGGGGCACCGGCGAAGCTTGTCCTCTGTGTCCCTCAGAGCCATCGCATATTCATTGACATCATCAGATACACCAACCATCTAGAGCATTGGACATGTCCAGGGTGACTCTTGGGTACCTCAGTCAGGCTTATTCAGACTCAGCTTAGACCCCATGCTACCAAGTTCCCAACCTTAGGCCTGAGTCAGTCTCCTCCCACAAACCAGGTCAGGCTTAAGCAGTAGAAGCAAGGCAGAAATCAATATTGCTGTGCCATGTGCTCACATGTACAGTGTTGCAAACAGGCACCTCTGCCAGCATGTGCACACATGTGCACATACATCTGACCATGCAGAACACCCCATACCCAATGAGCATGGACCAACAGTGCAAGACCTTGCCCAGCTGCTGGTGGACGCTGAGATTATACATCATGATGGCACCATCTAGGACTTCCAGCAGTGAGTTCTCGGTGAGGGGCTGCTCAGGTTCTTCAGGGGGCCGTCCCAGCAGCAGGCCCTCATTCCAATGGCTGCCCTCAACTGAAGAGTTGTGGGAGGGCAGAGTCAGGACTGGGCCATCCTGGTTTTCTCCTAAGCCTGTGCAGCCTGGATGGGCCTCACAGCAGGAAAGAGGTTCCTCTCTCCCTTTTCCTTGCTCAAGGAGGAACCCACAGAGGTAACAATATAAAAGGGGGATGATGTGCAGGGCGAGGTCCCACAGTGCCAGGACCTATTTCTGTAGCATTGATTTCTTGCCTTTAAACTGCTCTTCCTGTGCCCTTAGGATGCTGCCAGGTCACAGGGAGAGTAGGGGGTGGGGATATATTTGACTTTGCCCAACTTGGGGGATTATACATAGTAGAAAGGTCCTTCAATGGCCCCACCCGGCACCTACTGTCCTCACGGGTCCTCTGCTCCACACTCAGTGTGCGGACCTTCACTTTCTCCGAGGTGCTCAGAGGCCGCCGTGGGGTCATGAGGCTCACGGCTGCTGTGCTGAGGAAGCGGTTGGCTCGGCCCAGGGTTGGAGAACTGAGCCAGCCAGGCCGGGGCAGGGGCAGTGCCCCCTCCATGGCCAGGGACTGCATGGGGCGCTGCGATAGAGAGAGGAGGCCAGAGGCTACTCAGCCCTGCTGAATCAGGGCCCACATACAGCTCCCCTGATTCTTGGGGGTAGGGAATAGAAATGGAAGGTTCATGCCTCCACCCACAGCAAGGGAACCTGCTTGGTGAGAAGACCCTTTCCTACAAGGCAGGGTCTGGTGTGACATCCCTACACACATGATAAAGCAAAAGCCCCCTTCTGCCACACCTGGGTTGCAGCTTGGGTTGGCTCATCATCCTCATCCAGGTCATCCATGGTGGCTGCCTGGAGTTCCAGTGGGTCAATCACAATGTTGGCTTTGGAAGCAAGATCATCTGCAAGAAATTGTCAGGACAGGAGGGTTCTCAGGTCAGGGGTGAGGTAATGGGTCACAGGCAGAACAGTCCAGGACAGTGAAAACACTGGCAAGCTGGCAGAAGGCCTTACAGGGTCCTATTTCCCACTGTGCCTGCCCTTTGCCCCTCTACTTACTCTAGCCCAGGTTTCTCTCTCCATTCCAAGGGCCCCTCATTTCACAGCAATCAATGGCAGGAGGCACTCCCCACCACACCCTCCTTGTTGGTCTCCATCTGTTTACTGTGGCACCATGTTCTCCAGGGCCTCTCCTACACTGATTGTTCCACAAACAAAAGTAATCTCAGCGGCTCGGAAGGCTGAAGCAGGAGGATCATGAGTTCAGAGCCAGCCTCAGCATCTTAGTGAGGCCCTAAGCCTGTCTCTAAATAAAATATAAAATATAAGAAGGGCTGGGAATGTGCCTCAGTGGTGAAACACCCTGGGTTCAATACCCAGTACCAAAAAAAAAAAAAAAAAGGTCCAGGCTGCTTATGCCTCTGCCCTACTTTGCACACTCCCCAGGGTGCCAAGCCTCACTCCAGGTTCCTCCTCACCTTTATGCCAACAACTAACAGAACCAACACATGCCTTGCTCCTTGGGCACCTCAGATACTCTAACTAAATCTAACACTAAACTTGTCATCTCAACCTCTTCCTGCATTCCTTTTCCATGATGGTGCCCTAGTGACCTAAGCTCTGACAGGACTGGGGTCACATTTAACTCCTCCCTTTCACTCATGCCTTCCTCCCCCTCCTCCACTGCCTGGACAGTTGACCTTCCTGTCCCCTTTCTCACCTCCTGCACTCTGTCCTCCAGACCACGGCAGGCAGAGGGATATTCCTACAACACAGTCCCCAATCTTACTCCCTGCCTTGTCCAGGCCTTCCAAAGCTGCCCCTAGAATGGGTCTATACCTGCTTTTGTGGCCTGGCAGGCCCTCAAATTTGTCTCATTTCCCACCATCTCATACTTCACACTTTAATACCCAGAACACCAGCTGCTTTTGTTTCCTGGTCACACTGAGCTATTTCTAACTTCTTTGCCCTGGTACCCTATGCCTCAGCCCTCAGCACTGGAGCTATCTGTGCCCATTCCTGAAGGCAGCTCAGGTAGCACTTGAACAGCCTCCTGCCTTGCCAAAAATCCCATGATCCCATCAGTACACCTGTCCCCTGCTTCATTAGTGCACTGCCAACCTTTCTGTGGGGTGGGTACTAGACCCAAGATCAGGGCAGCAATGACAGATCAGCAGCTCCCTGAGTGAGGGGACTCAGGCGCCCTCTGGTGGGCATAGGATAGGTCAGCACCCACAGCAGAGCCCTATCAGACTGGGTGGGACTGCTCACTGCCCAAGAAACTGTACACACCTTTGAGGGTCTTTCGAAGGTGTGACAGGAGGCCACCAAGACGCTGCAGGTCGAAGTAGTCCACCTTGCCATTATAGAAGATCTGGGGCGGGATGTAAGCCTCTGCAAGGAGTTGGGAAGGCCAGGCTAGCAATTAGGGCTCAGTAGCACGACACTCCCCTCTACTCTGGTCTAGCACAGTCAGGGACTTCTGGCCTTGCCCATTCATCAGACAGCAGGACCAGAGCCAAAGCTTCCCCTATCTCTCCCACCCCTTTGCCTTTTCAGTTAGTGCCAACAATTGCACAACTTGGGATGAAGGGGACATTCTTGGCAGCTAGTCACTCAGGGAAACAGAGAGGATACCACCAAACCTTAATGAGATATCCCCAACTCAGGGTGGGTAAGACTCCCACTTACCCCTGGAGAAATTACAACCCAAACACAGGGCCCCGCTGAACCCACCCAAGGTATCCCTACAAAGGACTGCAGGGAGCTGGATAGCTGGAACTGAGGAAAATAGCCCATAATGGGCAGGAGCCTATAGAGATAGTAAGAAAAACATGGACTCAGTGGTCCTGGAGCGCAGAACCCTTGCTGTCCCAAGTGGAGAAGCCACTTTAGGCAGGGAAGAACTCAACTGGGCAGGAAGCTGGGGCAACTCCCTCTAGCCTCCCATATCTAGTTCAGCATTTCACATCAACACAAGAGTTAACTCTGTTCAGTCTTTCTGACCCAGGACCAGGTTCCACTTACCCTCACTGAAGGAAGCATGGGGGTTGGAGGCCTTGTATTCATCCCAATAGTAGCGGAGGGCAGAGATGAGCCGGTGCAAGAAGCAGACCATGTATTCAGGGGGGCAGAGCATAGGCATGTTCTGTTGGCATAGGACACAAAACATATTAGTGCTAGCCCAGAGCCCAGCCCATTCCTTATCGAAGGACCTGCCCCAGGATCCAGGGAGGGAAAGGTAGCAGAGAACAGAGCAGGGCAAGGCACAGATATGGCATGCTGAGGGGTGCCAGAAGTATAGGGTGCAGCCCCAACAACACAATCAGCCAGCAGTTCACTGTGGGTTGCCCTGGAGGACACTTACCCCACGGCCACTGGCATTCTCCTGCAGAAACTTTCGGAACTTAGTCAGAAAGATATACCTAGAAGCTTCACCCTTTAAGGGAGGGGAAAAGAGGCTACAATGAGCTGAGAATGCTGGCCCAGACCGCATGAGCTCAATGCTGTAACTTACCCTGAGCCAGCCCATGTTGTTTGGGTCTTGTGTCCCAATAAAATACCCCTCCCCACCAGGGACTCACACAGGAGTCCTGGAGTCACTCACCCCATTGTCATCTTTATTGTCCAATAGCAGCTTCAGGATCTGGACCTGTAGTTCTTCTACCACTGGGAATGGAGGGGGAACACAGTTTTCAGACTCCCAGGGATGGGAGAAGGAGATGTTTGGGTCAGCTCCACCACCACCAGGGTTCTCCCAGTCCAACCTAGGCATGGGGTCACTACCAAGTGCCCCCAAAGGAAATACACACAAATTCCCCACCCCCTACCCAGTGGCTGAAGCAGGGTGCAGACCTTCAATGCGTTTCTTCAGCCTTTGGCAGCCCCGCTCATAGGCTCGCCGCCGTAGCCGCTCCTCAGCGGTCTCCTCCTTCACCTCCTTACTCTCTCTGCCCTAGGCAGGGGCAGAGGATGGAGGACACAGGGTTTACTGGGATCTTATCCACACTTACTTCAGACAAAAGAGCCCAACCCTTACTCCCAAGGGCTCTAGGGACCAGGGCTGAGCAAAGGCATTATGTGCTAACTGCCAGATGGCTCAGGTGACCTGGGCCAGCCCTCATCATGACCACTGCCCACCATACTTGGGGTCTGCCCACCTCCCTGCTGGAACGGTGGGGCCACCAGGTGGTGGGAATGAGCTCCTGTAAGCCAGCCTCCTCTACACGCAGGGGACTCTTGATGTAAAAGAAGACAACAGACCGGAGTACATCAAAGCTGGTGGTGGTCAAGGAAGGGCTCAGCTCAAAGGACACCCTGCATACCCTCATGAGTCACCTCTAGGAAGCCCACCCTGATGTGTCCACCACCAAACGTGCCATTGTGGCTATGTGCTTATCTCCCCAGACCATATACTTTGAGAAACACCTATGGCTGTCAAGCCTGCCTGATATCCAGCAGATGTATAGGAATAGACAACTGTGGATGGCTTGTCACAGGAATAGACAACTGTGGGATGGACTAGAGAGAGCCTTGGGGGCCTCTTTGCAGACTCCAACTCCAGACCCTGTGTTTCCCAGCTTCATTTCACCCTTCTGGAGATTGGAAGACCCCAAACCAAGATGGCCAGAAGCTCAGGCTTCCAGGTCAGGGGCCCAGAGCTAGGTTTTCCTTCTTACTTAGGCAGCTTTTAACACTGCAGAAGCAGGAAGATCTGCCTCCTTAGAGCAAAGGAACATGGACACAAAATGCAGGGCTATGGCTAAAGAGGACAGGCCCTGGGGCTTCTCTCATACCTCCACATAGCTACAGAGTCTATGATAATCTGGAAATCCCTGCTCAGGTCAATCAGGCCACAGCCGTCCTCCACTCTACCTTCCCTACTCTGCATAGAAGATGCTTGAGGGCTGGGCCCAGGGCCAAGGACTCAGTGCTAGTCCTGAGCCTCTCTGGGGATCCCTGGATATATGCCATTGACCTTTCTGGCCTCTAGTGATCTCAGAGTATTCTCAGAGTATGGATGGCCTGCTTGGTAGCAAGAAGAGGATACAGAACGTTGCTAAGCAGAAACTTGCGGGACTTTTCATGCCTCAGGATGGAGATAGTGAGCCGCAGGTAGTGGATCTGTGGAGAGGGGATTCTCAGAAAAGGCAAGTAAGGCACTAGGGCTCAGGATAGGGACAGGCACTCCCACCTGCAGGCCCAAATCTGGAACGATGGGTGAGAACCGGTATAACCGCAGCAAAGACATCATCAACTGCTTGAGGCAATCCTGTACCTCATAGTCCTGGGGAGAAAGGCTAGGGCAGCCATTTGGGAGTCTTTTCCAAGGCCCTTCCCATACCTCCCACCCCAGTGGAGCCCAATAGCCTGGCCTGAACCTGAGGTCAGGAATCTCACCTCCATGAAGAGCCACAAGAGGTCTAGAACCTGGTGCACCATGGACTGTGTCTGTGCAGGTGTGCCCTTCTCCACGATGCCCAACAGGAAACTCATGAGCACAGCCTCTACCAGGTACACCTTGCACTGCATGAAGGGCAGGCATTGGTGAGGTGGCAGTCCTCAGCTCAGCTCAGGTACCCCTGCCTAGCACACAGCCAAGGCTATGCTGAAGGGTCAGGCCTAAAGCAGTCTTGGGTCCCTCAAGCAACCCCAAGACAGTGCCTTTCTGTTGTCTGAATGAGAGACAAGAAGGACCACATCCCCACAACCCCTCTATGGCTCTGCACATGCAGTTTGCTTAGCCTGTGACATCATTACCCTTTAATCTTCCTCTCACAACATCCCCTAATGCACTCAGCTGGAAGTGTCCCCTCTTCCCCAGGTGGTATCCTTGAGGTCTGAAGGCTCTGGTTATGTGGGGTGATGCTATTGGACCTTGTACACCTGAGCACTCTAGCACCTGGCACAAGCGTATCTACCATGGGCACAACTAGCATGGCTTGCCTCTTCTCCTCCCTGTTGTTCTCTTACCAGGAGTGGTGCAAAATGATGAAAGATGTGGGCCAGTGTGAGGAGGATGGTGGGCTGGCCTTGCAACTGCCACTCAGAGCTTTCCTTCTCCACCAGTCGCCCTTCCTGTGGTGGGGAAAGGCAAATCAGGACATAAGGGGACAAGGACTTGGAAAGAACCCCAGCTAGCCCGCCCAGACCCTGGCTCACCATAGGGTCCAGCTCCACACTAAGTACTGCCCGGAAACAGCCCAGCAACCTCTGTGCCCGCACCAGGTCAACACACGGTGGGTCCTGCAGGGGCCGGAAGCCCGTGACTGGGTAGGTGCCATAGAGTTAAGCCAGAAATGCCTGACCTGAGGCTCAAATGTACCCTGCCTTCCCATTGAGAGCCCGAGGAGGGGCCTGGGCTTTAGGGCAGAGCTATGATGCTTGGTTTACATCACAAATCCATGGGGCAAAATTCTTGCCACTTCAATTCTTCATCTGCTCAATGAGGACAATGATAGTACCTAACGAGGTTGCTGCAAGGACTTGGACCCACCTACCTAAGCTGCAACCTGTTCATATTTACTTCTTGTAGTAGCCAGCTCCTGCCACAAGCCCGCAGTGCTCTTGGGGCAAGGAGTCCCTTATCACAGACTTCCCACAATGCTCTTGGGGTAGGGAGCTCCTCATCCTAGATTCCAAGCCACCCACAGTCATCTTCCCAAAATGATATCGTAGAGGACGACTGCCAAAGTTGAAGGCCACAGACTCCTTGAAAGACAAGCTGATGGCTGGGAAGTAGGCCATGCCCTGGCCCCTGGACAGGTTCTCAAAGGCAGTGCCCAGTGACACGCCATTCCTGGAGGAGAAGGGTACGTCTGTGAGTCAGTGCCAGGAAGGATGTGACTTCCCCCCTTCAGGCCACCAAACTTAGCCTGGCCCCCTGGGGACAGTCTGGGGAAGCCCTAGAGGCCAGACCTATGGATAGACATGGGAGACTCACAGGCAGAAAGACAGAGTACCATCATCCAGGTCAATCAGGCAGCTCACAATGTCCCCCGCTGCCCATGCCTGCCATGAGAGGAGGGCTTACATATGCACGAAAGCACAGTAGCCTGTTTACTCTGCACCCCCAGCTGTCTTTCGAGGCCCACTCAGGGAAGACTGGCTTCAAGCAGGGAAGTCCTGAGTCTCTGTCCCTTCCCTGGTGCCTTTAGTCCTTCGAAGCTGCCCAGTGGTTCCAGATAAGTTGTGGGGATGGTCTTGAGATTGTGATTCACAGAGGGCTTGGCCCTTACCTTGCCATAATTTGTTGTAGTCACATTCCACTTGCGCACCCGGTTCCCATCATAGGCATAGGAGTTGTGTGTATCTCCAACCCCCTCCTAGGAAGGAACTACCTGTGAGATCTAAGGGAAGGCAGGTAGGGGCAGTCCAGAACCTACAAGTCACCAACCTTGGACCTAGAGAAGGGGACTGATGCTCGTAAGGGAGTCCACACTGAGGTGGCCTGAAGTAGGGTGGGACACATTCCTTCTTCAGAGGGAAGTCCAGGTTAGGGTCCTGAGCAGATCTGGGGGTTGCCAGAACCCTGATGAGGACCGTGATAGGAGATGGTCTCCCCAGGAGGGGCCTCTGTATATACCTCCTGATTGAAGCGGCAGTTGATGGTGCACCAACCAATCTGCATGAGCCCCTGGGAGGAGATGAGCACCTCGTAGACCCACTTCCCTGGAATGAGCAGAGTTAGATCCAGCAGGTAGACAAAGACTTTTTCTTGCCTCAGACTGGGGCCCTCAAACTTCCTCCGAACTCTCTAGGCCTCAGTGAAGTGTGGACTCACCCTTGTACACACATGTGGTAGAACGGATAGTGCCAAAATTACTGTGTCCAATCACCTGGGTGAAAAAAGAAAGAAAAGGAGGGGTGATGAGCTTCTTCTGAGGCACACAGACCCCATCTCCAGCTCAGCAAGCCCTGGTGGTATTGCTATGTACCACTGAACAGGGTGGGAGGGGCTATGCCTGTGTGGGAGGTTCTGGACCAGCAGTACAATGTGAGAGGCTCAGAGATTTATTGGAAAAGGTTTGGGGCTGAGGCTACATCAAGGTTTCAGGGCCATGTCAGGAGGGTTTAGGAGTTGAGGATACAATGGTCTGGGCCATAGCCCAATCAAGATGAGCAGAGAAGAGGCCACATCAGGATGAATTTGGTGCTATGTAAGAGGGGCTGGATCAGGGGCCCCATACCTCACCCTCACTCACCCCCAGGAGGTCATCATCAACTAGGAGAAGCCCCTCAAATCCTCCTGTGTGGTCTAGGACTACAGTGGATGGACCAAGCCGCCCTTCAACCTGTCCTGAAGAGGAAAGGTATAGGGTCAGACAGGACAAACGGTATGAGAGATATACAGGGTTCACTAAGCTCACCAGAGAAGCCTCTAGGGCCCAGCTCTGTACCCCCAACCCCATTCCAGAGGATGCCACATACCCTGGCTTTCCTCATCCTCATTGTCCACCTGTAGCAGCTGGTCCAGATGCTCTGGCAGGTTCTGGAAGTTCAGGGATTTCCTGGGGAAAGTGAGAGGCTGCCAGGGGCCCACAAGTCCTTGAAATCATCCAAAGGACACTAAACCCCTCTCTCACCCTTTTCCTGAGCTTCAGAGGGTGGCTGTCTAGACTTCTGAAAAAGAACTCTGCCTTATCCTAGATTCTGGCATGCTTCTGACTCAGTCAGAAGGCTGGATTAGCCACCAAACTAAAAACTATGACCAGTCCCACAATTGGTACAGGCACCTCAGGACTGTTATAAAACATTATCCCTTTCTAAATCTTAATTCCTTCACCTACAAAAAGGGAACAGCTGTATGTCAGAGATGCTATGATAAGTCCAATGAATAATGCATGCTTCCTGCATATTCCATAACCTACCCACTCTTGAAGGTGGCTGTGTTGATTATGGCTGGGAAAAGAAGTCTGGGAGAAAAGGAAGTCCCCAAGGTGTCCAGTACCAAGGCCACCTAATCCAGCTATTGCTTCTAGGCCTGCAGTTCCTTTTGTGACAGATTTCCAGTCTTCCTACCACATAGTTAGAGGAGACTTTGTTGAATTTAGTCTGGCAGAATGAAGGGCTCAGCTCTCTGAAGTGCTGGTTGGCACCATCCTATACCTACCTGTCCACAGATGGCCAGCAGAGCA
Organism: Sciurus vulgaris; assembly: GCF_902686455.1. Lineage (NCBI taxonomy): Eukaryota > Metazoa > Chordata > Mammalia > Rodentia > Sciuridae > Sciurus > Sciurus vulgaris. The sequence continues at coordinate 115,112,878 of NC_136470.1, read as the reverse complement.
CATAGTCCACCTGCCTGCCACCTACCATAGCTAAAGGGGCTGGGAAAATATGAGTGGTCATCTCATCTTAGCACACATGCCCAGAGTAGAAAGGACACTGTCTAATACTGACCAGCTCTGTCCTGAGTTCAACTGCTAAGAACAGCAAGCAGTGGAGTGGTAGTAACCAGCAGGACTTGGCAGAACATAGCCCGATACTCATCTAAATCTAGCTGACAGAATGCCTGTACAGGCTCTTCCACTTTTAATCCCAGCACCTATTATCCTACTTACCTACCTAAACAGTAGGATCTGGAAAGGGACATAGATGGGTCAAAGCACCAATTCCCACAAGATAACTATTACCCAGGCTCAGGGACTACATATCCCCTTGCTATAAGCCACTACTGACCCTGAGTGGCAGCGGGTAGAGATGCACAAAGGTGCCACCCCTGCTGAGTCCCAGGTCAAGGCCAGAAGCAGCTACACAATGGACTGCCCAGCCAGTGGCATGGAGGGTTGTCTAAATACTCCAGCGGGTTGTCTAAATACCCCAATAGGCCCAAGGGTAATGGAGGCTTCCTAAAAAGCAGTTCTTTTTTTTTTTTTTTTTTTTTAAGTTTTTAAAAGCACTGCTTATAAAAGCAAAAGTCCCTCCAAATGAGGGCAGTAATATGGGCCATGGCAAAACTTGGGAGGGCTGCACTTGTGCCTACCCTCAAGAGCAGACCACACACAGCTATGGGCAGCCAGCCTCTGAAAGCCTCCACTGAGTGTCTGCAGCACTGACATTTAGCCAACACCAGCACTCTTAGGCACTTTCTGAACTTCCTATGTCCCAGCCCAGGGCCCCACATCTCCATTACTACTGACTGATGGCCCTACCACCTGCCTTCTTTCCTGGCAACTACAGCAGCAAGATCATCTCTGGTATCACATGAGGTAGTATCAGATGGCCCTGAGAATAGGCCAGGATTGGGGTTGGGGTAAGGGTGGACAGAATTCCTCCACAAGTAGGAACCTTTTGACCACAATAGTCACTTAAACAGACCAGGCAATGGTGCTGCCTTTTGGGCCTCGCCAAAGAGCAGAGATTATGAAGGATAGAAGAGTCCAGTCTGGCGAGGGGACACAGAGGCAGGGACACCCATGACTTTACTGAAGGGAGGAAGAATCTACATGATCCTGTAAAGAATTTGCCAACAGCCAGGTGCAATGGTACATGCCTGTAATCCCAGCGGCAGGAGGATCTAGAGTTCAAAGCCAGCCTCAGCAAAAGGGAGGCATTAAGCAACTCAGTAGGACCCTGTCTCTAAATAAAATACAAAATAAGGTTGGGGATATGACTCAGTGGTCGAGCGCCTGTGAGTTCAATCCTCAGTACCCAAAAACATAAAATAAAAAAAGAATTTGTCAATAGTGTGTTAAATGTAACTGCAGTTCAAATATGTTAGCCCACAATCCTGGATATACTCAGAGCACTGCTTATAAAAGCAAAAGTCCCTGCAAATGAGGGCAGTAATATGGGCCATGGCAAAACTTTGACCCTAAAAGATGGCCACCAAGATCTATATGTAATGTGGAAAAACATTCATGGGATAATGTTTGATGATGAAAATAGGATTCAAACTTATATAAACTTTTGGAAGTGAGGGACATGTTCGTTACCTTGAGGGTAGATATGGTTTCACAGGTTATATGTATGTTAAAACTTAACAAGTTGTACACTTTAAATATAGGCAATTTATTCTTTGCCAATTAAAGTTCAAAAATGTTTAAGAGGGGCATGGAAAGAGAAAACATTTTTTTTAAGTTTTCTATACAGCATGATCTGAATTATATACATTGTGAGACAAAGTAAACAGAAAGGAATCACATCCAAATTGTCACATTGGAATAAAAAAGTGACAGATGCTTTTGCTTCTCTCTTTTGAAGTTTCTGCTAAAGCATATTTTTAACTTTTACATGAACTAAACTTAAATTGTATTAAATTTGCAAATAAAAGGGTCCAGTTGGGTTTGTACTTTACAAACTTAGGCAGAGGCTACAAGACGCCAGGATGGGGCAGAGGTGCAGGCAGATACACATGGGGCCAGATGCTGAGCATGGAAGAGGATCAGGTGCTATGTTAGCACTGCACATACACCCCTCCCTGACCTCCACAACATCCTCAGAAGTTAGGAACTAGCACCACCTGGAAAGAGGAACAAGTGGAGTTCAGAAGGTAGACTCTCTGGCCACAGGTCTCTGAGCCAAGAGCTGAGTGAGAACAGAATCCAAGCCACACTGCCCAGACGCCAGGATGCCTTTCTGCACAACTCCAGCCTCCAGCCTCAGGTTTGGCCCATCAGAGTGAGGAGGGGCTACCCACCCAGCCATACCTGCTAGTGGCTGCAGGGGACACATGGTCAGGAGAGGAAAAGATGCGGTGCAGGTAGTCATTCAGCAGTTTTTCGTGCACAATGCCTGAGTCACAGGTCAGAAGGGAGAAAAAGGGCATGTGGTCAGCATAGCTCCTGGCCCCTGCTGACCCCAGAGACTGCTGGTCATTGTCCAGCCAAAGGGGTCAGAAGAGCAGCCATGTTGGGCACACTGTCCTTCAATTGCTGATGGAGAAGAGCTGGCTCATAGGACAAGAGATGTTGAAAGGTCTGAGGCTCATTGGAACCTGGACTTTGTTGCATTTGTCCCTATCTTCTCTTCCCCCAAAGCAAGAAGCATCCTCCCTGCCCTGCCAGCCCTTACCTGTGACCCTGCTTTTCTCAGCATCTGAGGTCAGCCTATAGCTCTTGCGGGAGAAAGACATGCCAGCCCCCTTGGACGCCATCCTTCATCTCTCATGGGTAGCTAGTGGTCCTGGAGGGCTGAGCCGATGCAAAGCCTGTCTACTCAAGGCCAGCCAAGGGTCTTCACATCTGACCTCGGTCCTGCAATGGTAGGAAGGCTGGAGCAGGTGAGACCAGAAGCACACACACTCACACACATACCGACCTAGGGCAGAGGAAAGCAAGGGCTCCCAGCTTCCTATGCAGGGAAAGCAGGTAGGGTCTGGCCCAATGTTCCACACTGTGTCCCAGTGCTTAGCATAGGGCCTAGAAGAGATCAGGTGTCAGATATATGTTTGCTGAAACATAACTACATGACTTAGCTCTGGGAAATCAGACCAGAATGTCCAAAGTGAGGTGACCCAGAGTCAAAGCTCCTGTATTCACCTCAGTTATGATCTACAGGGTCTAGCTCATATCCAGAAGAGGTGTAAAGCACCTTCCCCCAAGTGCAGACTACTACTAGTCTGGCCATCTTCAGTCACAAATCCCTCTTATTCTTCGAAGGACAAGGTTTCTCTCCTCAGCTCCAGGTTCCTCCCTTCCCTTGTCCACAATCCTGCTAGGCTTCTTATTTCCACTCACACATGTGGCCTCCCATATCATACAAGCACCACACTTCTCCAGCCCTCATCTTAGACTCCACTGGTCTTCCTACTGCTGTCCCCTAGAGAGCACATTGTTGCGGCAGCTGCTGGAGAAGCTGCACTAAGTCCCTAGTGCTGTCCAACACAGAAGCCAGCACCATATTGTTATTTAAATTCGAATTAAAGTTTGAGATTTTTAAATTCAATTTCTTAGTAACATTAGCCACATTTCAAGAGTTCAATGACCCTATGTGGCTGTACTATACTGGACAGCACGGAAGTAGTATATCTCCAATATCATTGTTCTACTAGTGTCTTTCTAGAGCTTGGCCCTTCAGTACTGCCTTAGTCAGCACTCCCTTCCCTGTAGCCCACTCTTATCTCTCCCCAAACAGCCCTGTGCTCCCGCCACTAACTCCTGCCATCTGCTCTACGTCTGCCTAGATCCCTGCCACCCACCGCGGGATCTCAGTAGGAGTCCATGTCCAGTGCCCCTTCACATCTAAGCTGCTCTAATACTGATTAGATGCGGTCATTCAAACCTTCTGGAAGGTAACCTTCCAGAAGACCACTCCGGGTGTCAGGTGTTGAAGTTTCAGATGAGAGGCGGGCCCTGACCCTTCTCGGGGTCCCCTGACACTGAGATCCTGCCCAGTCCTGTCCAGGGATCCAGACTCGGAACCGAACCGACTTGGTTTCGGAGTACAAGGACGCCAAGGGCAACGCTTCGCTCCCCCAAGTCGCCCCCATCTGGCCTCAAGCTCCAAAGGACCTGTCAGGCCAGCTCCCACCCAGACTTCCACAGCACAGGTCGCAAGCCTTCCCCACTGAGGCCGGCGCTCTCGCACTGCACTGGCCGGGGCCTCGAGGAGAGCGATTGGGACCCGTTCCGCTCAAAGCCCGGTGGCCCCTCACTCACCCAGAGCCTCGGCGGCCGCGACCGGCTCACAACATCCGCCCAGCCTCTCGGCTACGGTGCCCGTCCAGGGCCAAATCCCGCTCCCTCTCACGCGCCGCGCCTTTTACCGTGCATGCGCACGGTGCGTCCGCGCTAGACCACTGTCGGGGAAGTCCCTCTGACGCCACCCGCCCAGCAGTTCTCAACCTCTCTACTTCATCCCTGCCTGCGTTGGGGGCGCTACTAGCCCAGCCGTGATCTAAGGTCATGTCCTACCGGGATCCCAAGGCCAGCTGTGCTTCTGCCCTACTTGGAGGCTTGGTCCATATATGTCTTCTAGTGTATCTGAAAGACCACCCCTGCCATGGTCCCTGCCACCTGTCATCTCCACCCTTATTTAGGTCCAAAGGGGGATCTTGCTCACCTTCCTTGGGATGATACTTCTGTCAGGCAGTGAGCCTTCCTGACTCTGCTACCAGGGGTGTGGGCTGACTTGCCTAAAGCTGGGGCACTACTGATAAGGCAGGAAAAGGGGGAAGTTGCACGGGGGCAGGGCAGATAAAATTCCCCACTTTACAGGGGGAAACTGAGGCTCAGAAGTCTAATGTCACCACCCAGGGGGTAGAACCCAGGCCTCTGACAGCACCCATGTCCACAATGCCCTTGAACAGAAGAGGCAGAAGGGAGGCTTCACTCCCATCCCTGGGTACCTCGAGTCTCTCCTGTTAATCTTACTAGCCCACTTCCTAGGACCCTCAGGAGACAATCTGTGCCAGGGTGAAGGCCCTCACTTGACCTACAAGCCTGAGGGCTGGTCCCATCTGGTTCCTGCCACAGGGTCTCAGGTCACGCCCTAACAGCCCTGTAGTGGGGGTGTGTAGCCAAAGCCACCCAATCCTGTAGCACCAAGTTTCACAACTTCCCGTATGAGGCTGTGGTGGGTCACAGTGCAGCCTTCAGCCAGGAGGATGGGGTGGCTCCCAATCTTGCTGCTTCTGACCCAGTGCTTAGTGGCCCCAGGTGAGTTCCCCCACCTCTGATCCTCATCTGGCTTTAGGAGGGGGGTGGGCCCTAAGCCCATGCTACTCTTTTTGCCAGGAGCTCACTTTCCTACTGGACAAGAAGAAGTGACCTTGGCCTGTTGAACAAAGCTGGGAAGCCTTGGAATACATAAACACACTGCCCACTCAGGCCTACATTAACATGTCTGCTGTAGCATTAAGGCAGTTTTGGGACCACACAGCTTAACATACACAGCAGGAAGTGACTCCTTCTGAGCCTGATCTATACTCCTAACCTAGCTTATGCCTTTATGCTGGTGAGAACCCAGATCTGGAGTCAGAATGCCAGGCTGAGTCCCTCCCTGAGTAAAGTAATGGCTCTGAGCCTAAGCATTCTCATTTAAAAGATGAGCTGGGGCAAGCTTCACAGGGCAAGCACCATCACCCCAGTGTTAGACCTGAGCTGTACCTGGCCTACTAAATAGAGGTACTAGTGATAATTGCTATGTTTGGGCCTGCTTCCCACACCCTATGCGTTAGGGGGCGGGGGGCAGGCTGGACTGGTGCTTGAAAGTGCAAACAGGACTTATCCCAGAGGCCTTGTATCTGGATCCTCTGAATGGACAAAATATGGGAAATGCCACTGACATGTATGCCAACTTGTCCTGTGCCCACCCCACACACAGGGCAGCGCTCTCCACTGAATGATTTCCAGGTGTTCCGTGGTACAGAACTGCAGCACCTGCTACATGCAGTGGTACCCCAGCCTTGGCAGGAGGATGTGGCAGATGCTGAAGAGTGTGCTAGGCACTGTGGGTCCCTCATGGACTGCCGGTGAGTGCCCATGTGGCCTAGATTTGGTTGGAGGAATGGGAACCTGGGCCTCTGAATAACCCTGTGCCTTCTCCTCCCTAGTGCCTTCCACTATAACATGAGCAGCCATGGTTGCCAACTCCTACCATGGACCCAGCACTCACCCCACATGCAGCTACAACGTTCTGGGTGCTGTGATCTCTTCCAGAAGAAAGGCAAGTGTGTACAGGGAAGAGCAGGGGAAATACGGGGCCTGGGGCCTCAGACCCTCTTAACCTTTCATCTCTTGCTTCCAGACTATGTGCGGACCTGCCTTATGGACAATGGGGTTGGGTACCGGGGCACCGTGGCTACAACAGCAGGTGGCCTGCCTTGCCAAATTTGGAGACACAGGTTCCCCAATGACCACAAGTGAGACACTTTCCCTTCATCACTGCTTGAAGACTTTTTGCAGCACACACTGCAGCAACGACTCTCTGCCTATAGGTATACTCCTACACTTGCGAATGGTCTAGAAGAGAACTTCTGCCGCAATCCTGACGGGGACCCCCGAGGTCCCTGGTGCTACACGACAAACCCTGCTGTGCGCTTCCAAAGCTGCGGCATCAAGTCCTGCCAGGAAGGTAAGCAGTGCTCAGTCAAGCCTGGTGAGGGAGGAGCATGCTCACTCCTGTCCAGAAACTCATTGGCCCTGTCTCCAGCTGCTTGCATTTGGTGCAACGGTGAAGATTACCGAGGCGCCGTGGACCGCACTGAGTCCGGACGTGAATGTCAGCGCTGGGATCTGCAGCACCCACATTCCCACCCCTTCGAGCCTGGCAAGTACGTGTGGGTGTGCAGAGTCCACACTCTAGGGTAGGGCTAAGCGAAGGTCCAGACTATCGGGGTTGAGCTCTACATAAAGAAATTGGGCGGGGGAAGAGTCCCAGGGTCTTCTTCACGCTCAGCTACCACCCCCAGGTTTCCAGACCAAGGTTTGGATGACAATTATTGCCGAAATCCTGATGGATCTGAGCGGCCATGGTGCTACACTACAGACCCACAGCTCGAGCGAGAATTCTGTGACCTCCCCCGTTGTAGTAGGCCACCCGGACAGAGCTTGGGAGGGCATTGGGGAAAAGTTGAGGGAGGGATGTGGATTGGCTGGGGTGGAACAACCTAGCAGGGAGTTAAGAGCAAATCCTGCTGAGTACTAAAGATCCATAAGAAGGCAAGTCCAGCCCAAGCCCGGATTCCAGCTTCCGGTCAGGGGCTGATCTGCCTTGGTCTATCTGAGGATCCAAGGCCCAACTGAGCCACGAGGCCATAACATTCAACTGTTTCCGCGGGAAGGGTGAGGGCTATCGGGGCACAGCCAATACTACCACTACGGGTGTGCCCTGTCAGCGCTGGGATGCTCAGAGCCCGCATCAGCACCGGTTTACACCGGAGAAATATGCTTGCAAGTGAGTGACCTGCAGGTGGGGGCGGAGGAGGGTGGTCCCAGGGCAGGGCTTGAATGAGTGCCCAGGGTGGGCCTGGAGGCCAGGCCCCACCGCTGAGGGTGGTGTCTGCCCAGGGACCTTCGGGAGAATTTCTGTAGGAACCCAGACGGCTCCGAGGCGCCCTGGTGCTTCACATCCCGGCCTGGTATGCGCGTGGCCTTCTGCTACCAGATCCAGCGCTGCAATGAAGACCTGCGGCCAGAGGGTAAGGCCTGAACAGAGGGGACAGAACCAGGGCTAGAAGCCCTGAGGGCCAAGGAGAGTACTGGAGCTGACAGCTGCTCTTGCCCTCCCACGGCAGATTGTTACCACGGCTCAGGCGAGCAGTACCGAGGTTCAGTCAGCAAGACACGCAAGGGTGTCCAGTGCCAGCACTGGTCTGCTGAGACACCACACAAGCCACAGTAAGTCCCTAGGTGTGCAGAACCCAGACTGGGCCTTAAGGCTTGGGCAATATACCTTGGCTTCTCAGACCTGAGTCTGGAGAAGGTTTGAGACAACCCTGCCATGATTTTGTTCCGGCTCCCACCTAGGTTCACGCCCTCTTCAGCCCCACAAGCGCAACTGAAGGAAAATTTCTGCCGGAACCCAGATGGGGACAGTCATGGGCCGTGGTGCTACACCACTGACCCAGGGACTCCGTTCGACTACTGTGCCCTGAGACGCTGCAGTAAGTGTTGGGGACACTTCCTCATATCCTCCCTCAGCCCTCACCCTCAAAGACTGGTTCTCCCATAACCTGGATAAACTTGGTCTTTCAGATGATGACCAGCCGCTGTCCATCCTAGATCCCCCAGGTGAGGACATGGGTGAATAGTGGGTGGAGCCTTTTTGTACTTCCATCTCAATCCACGGGAGTTTCATCAGACCCACCCCATCCCCAGACCAGGTACAGTTTGAGAAGTGTGGCAAGAGGGTGAACAGGCTGAATCAGCAGCGCTCCAAGCTCCGTGTGGTGGGGGGTCATCCTGGGAACTCACCCTGGACAGTCAGCTTACGCAATCGGTGAGACACAAGTGTCTGTCCTCCCAGAAGAGCTGAGGCTGTGTTCTCTGTGTTTATACTAGTGGGGGATGGGAACCTGTTGCTTGTCTCATAAATCCTAGCCAGAAAATGACAGGTCCAGTATGTGTCCCAGGACTCAGTGAGTGTTCATTCTCCTAACCCCAACTCTTCCAGGCAAGGCCGGCATTTCTGTGGAGGGTCCTTAGTAAAGGAACAGTGGGTGTTGTCTGCTCGGCAATGTTTCTCGTCCTGGTGAGCCTCTCTCGGGTTTGGGGGATCCAACCCCACCCCTTACCTTTGTCCTCCCTCTAGCCACTTTCCCCAGGCAAGCCTAACACGTGAGCCAGGGGGTGGCACACTGGCAATCAGGAATGATCTAGGGCTGGAGTTGTGGCTCAGTGGTACAGTGCTTTCCTGGCATTGATAGGCACTGGGTTCCATTCTCAGCACCACATATAAATAAACAAAATAAAGATCTCCTGACATCAACCAATTAAAAATTCATATATATTTTTAAATAAATTAAAAAGAAAAAGAATGATCCAGCAGAACTTCTGTCCTAGCCATGAACCTCTCACGGGATATGAGGTGTGGTTGGGCACCTTGTTTCAGAACCCACAGTCTGGGGAGCCAGGCTTGCAGCGGGTCCCAGTGGCCAAGATGGTGTGTGGGCCCTCAGACTCCCAACTTGTCCTGCTCAAGCTGGAGAGGTATGTGGACAAGTTCAGAGGGTGTGAGGTATAAGATGGGGCTTGGCCTTGTGGCCTCAGGTACTGAATGCCCTCATTTTTGCTAAAGATCTGTAATCCTGAACCAGCGTGTGGCCCTGATCTGCCTACCCCCAGAGCGGTATGTGGTGCCTCCAGGGACCAAGTGTGAGATTGCAGGCTGGGGTGAAACCAAAGGTAAGAGCACAGTGCATAAGCATGGACTGCTCCAGGCCAGAAGGTCTAGCCCTGGGTCCTGCCCAAGGGCCTCTCCTTCTCCCCATTCTCCTTACTATAGGTACAAGTAATGACACAGTGCTAAATGTGGCCTCACTGAAAGTCATCTCCAACCAGGAGTGTAACATCAAGCATCGAGGACGTGTCCGAGAGAGGGAGATGTGCACTGAGGGATTATTGGTCCCTGTGGGGGCCTGTGAGGTCAGTGGCTAGGCTCCTGGGCCAGCCCAGGGAGGCTGTGAGGGATCAGAAATGTATGATTTCAACCCCAAGGGGGATAATCACTGACATGGTCAAAAGCCCTCATCAGTTCCCCCCACCTGCCAGGGTGACTACGGGGGCCCACTTGCCTGCTTTACGCATGACTGCTGGGTCCTGGAGGGAATTATAATTCCTAACCGAGTGTGTGCACGGCCCCGCTGGCCAGCCATCTTCATGCGCGTCTCTGTGTTTGTGGACTGGATTTGCAAGGTCATACAGCTGGGTTAGGCCCGGCCTTGACCCCTTGCCTTGGGGAAGACAAAACTTCCTGTCAGACATAAAGCCACCTTTTCTCTTCACATGTGTGCAGAGTGCTTATTAGCCTCTGCTTCTAAGGAATGAGTTCATGACTCCTTGTTGTTAGCTGGAGCTCAGCACACAGTTGGCTAGGTGGTCTGACCCTGGAACTACTTTTGCCTGTGAGTTCTGTGGAAATGCAGGGCCTCATGCATCCTCTAGAAGTATTGGGAATAGAGGGTGGTGCAGAGCAGTTTCTAACTGAAAAGGCAATAGCAGAAGGAGCTAGTCTGATGCAGAGTCCCATTTGGCCAGAACTGACAGGCAGAGTCTCTCACTTCCCCCTGCTTCTGACACTGAAGGCACATGAAGCCCTGTGGCTACCACATGCAGGGCCTTGGGACTCAACCCCAGGGTTAGGGAGGGGGTTGGGAATGGCTTGGTACAAAGTACCAGCATTGAACCAGGATCTGTGTCCTCATTTATTATAACTACATAGCCCATCTTCCTCCTCCCACTCATTCATAGAGTCCAGAACCCAGGAGGCCTCTTGCTGCTCTGTTAGATCTTGGAGCTCCCCAAGAACAAAGTATGACATTCCAGCTCACGCAGAATGGCAGGGCTTCAGCTACCCAAGTGTGTGTGCAACCAGAGCACAGCATTCATGAAGCTGTCTGATTCCACCTCCACCTCTGATAGAGCATGGGTGCTTTTGGGATAGAGCAGGAGCCTGTAGGGGTTGGGCAGCAACAGTTGAGGTTAGAGGATCCTCCCCTGCTCACCTGCCCATCAGCTGCCAAGGCCAGCCTCAGACACTCACCGAACAGGCACATTCCGGGCCTTGAGGGCGCGGTAATACTCCATGCCCTGCTTGAAGGGTACACGCCGGTCCTCCTGTCCCAGCATTAGTAACAGCGGGGTCTTTACCTGGGTGTATGGGGAGCCAGGTAGTGAACTGGCCCCTGGGTTCTGAATGGATAGATGGCACACAGGGCAAGAAGGAATATTGGGTACCTGAGGGATGTATTTGATGGGTGACTTGTCCAGCATCTCTGCCCACACACTGAGGTCTGGCAGGCAGTCACTGCTATAAGGGAAGCCAGCCTCCACCACACACCTGTAAGAAACCAAGCTGATTCAACCCCAGGAATTCTGAATCCTACAGAGGCTCCACTGGAATGAAATACAGGGTGGAAGGGAGGAAGACAGGAACCTGTGTTGCATACTCACCAGTCAGGGATGTCAGTGGAGCCCATCATGGAGGCTATATTGATCACAGGGTTCCGGGTCACACAGGCACCATAGGTCTCAGGGTATTGACCAATCAAGTGGCATGACAGGAACCCACCATGGGAACCACCCATAAGGGCCACACGGCCTGCGTCAAAGTGCTCCTCCTGGAGCACTTGCTCCACTGCAAACTACAAGGTGAGGCAGAGCACACTGCAGCTAGCTGCCTGCCCAGCTGAATAGAGCCACACCCCTGACAGCCCACCCTCCAGCCTGTCCAGAAGCCCCAGCCCTCTGCTACCTGGACATCCTTCACATCCTGGTGGCCCACATTGCCTGGGAGGGAAAGAATACTGTCCTGGCCAAAGCCCGTGGAGCCACGATAGTTCACTAAAGGCAAGGGAGGGAGCAGATAGGGTAGTCAAGAAACATTCTCAGTCCCCTGGACACCATTTCACACATTTGTGATGTAAGCCCTGGGACCAGCTGTACCACAGACTGTCAAGGGGAAGGGGCCAAGAGACCTGAGGCTGATATCCAGTGACTACAGCCTTCTTTCCATGCAAGTCCCAAGTTAATCCACTTCATCACCACACATGGGGTCAGAGCAGTTCCTGGTAATAGTTACTAAAGAAAGTAACCAGGCTACAGAAAAGCCAGAGACTGGGGTGGCATCTGAGGCTTATACAAACCAGCCTCACTCCATTACTCCACTAAACCCTTAATAGAGCCATAGGTCCCCCCTTGCTTACCTAACAGCACTGCAAATCCCATCTTGCAAAGCACGGCTGGGAACAGCATCCATGCAGTGACAAAGGATGAATGGGGTCCTCCTGCAGACAGGGAGCAGAGGATGAAAGGGCCAGCTAGGAGGGATGGTGGGAGGGCAAGGGCTCTCAGGTCAGATACCTACCGTGGGGCATGACCACCATGGGCACCTGGGTCTTATCTGGAGGGTTGCTGGGCTGCAGAAGGATTGCTTCAAAGTCAAGGCCAGCTGCAGAGAAAAGGTAGTAGTCAGCAAGTCCAGCACACTTCCCAAGGCCTTCCCTATCTAAGCCATCTAAAACTATAAGTCTGGGGCTGACCTGTGGCCAAGGTGGACTACACCATGGCATACGGACCTTTGAAGGCTTATGCTCCTTCTACCCTAATCAGGGACCCCCCACTCTGAGGAGACAGCAGGAGGGATGGTCACACAGGCCTGTTCTTTTTGGACCTTGGTTTTCCCACGACAGGTAATTTGGCCTGGTGGTACCTAGTTCTGATATCCAGGCACTTCCCATGAATACAAGAAACACAGTAAACCTCTTAGAGGAAATCCCAGGAAACTGTGTAATATAAGCCAGGACGCAGGAAGTGACACAGAAGATGCTGTGTGCTGGTAAGCCTAAAGAAGGTGTCCCTCTACCCCTGACCAGCTCACCATACTGCACATTCTCTTGTTCTGGGGGTGGATGTAGCACCCGGATGCCCCAGTGGATGTCAGGAATGGGCTCAGCTTCCTCCAGGGATACCCACAGCACTGACTGCTCCTTCCCCGCAGGAGGCAGGAACCCAACTTTCTGCCAAGGGGAAGGAAAGTGTCACAGGTGATCTGGCTGTCTCCCTGCCCTTCTGCTTCTACACAGAGTGGGAGGTGGGAAAATCTTAACAAACTGGGCCTCATATATACCTCCAAAGGATACCATATGGATTCTTAAGAGCTGGTGTATACCAAAGTACTCCTACTCACATGAACTCCCCCACTCTTCTTGGCTTCTAGGCTTTGCTGTCTGTCTCCCTATGTTCTATAAAACCAGAGGGCTGGGTACTTCCCCAGACACCTTGTTGAGGACAGAGCAGGCCCCAGCCTATATTTCCTCCTTGGGAATGCCAAACCTTTGTGAACCATGCAGGATTAGGTCTATGCTTCAGCCACTCTGCATGCTGATCAGCCATGGTCAGACTCTGGACCAGTTTTCTGGCCTGGGGAGCTCTGCCTACCTGGGTCCCTGCCTGCCAGTCGGGGACCCACCAACACTCACCAGGCTTGGAGGCAGGCTGGGTGTGGAGAATTGTGCCACCATAAGGTCCCTGTCAATTGTAAGTAGCTTCCAGCTTCCACCTGACCCCCCTGGAGAAAAAAGATGTCACTAAGTGCCTGGCAGGGACCACCTTTCCCACTTGCTCTCTGTAGAGTCTCTCTGGAGGTTCTATGGAAAAGTGTCCCTTCCATCCTGAGAGGTACCTTTCACAAACACCCGACTGCATATGGCACTGGGTGAGTCCCCTCCTCAGTCCCTTATTCATCTGGATACTGGCTGTGCCTAAGAACTGCCAGACCTGGGGACAAACAAGACCACCAAGGCCTCCATGACTGCAATATGAAGGGGTGGGCAGCTGGCTCAGGGAGTTGGGTGGGGGGCTGGGCTGTGGGGTTCAAGCAAATGCTTAAGCAGGAATTGTGTCATGAGATGTAGGTTTAGAATAACACTTTAGTAGTTTTATGGAGGAACAGGTAGAGTCAGGGTAGGTGTCTCAAAAGACATTTCAGGGACTAACACCAGGCCTGATTGTAGGGAAGATCAGAGAGCTAATACTAGGGTTTTCCTGGGCCTTAAGGTGGCAGAGCTGCCTCTGCCTAGGACAGGGCACCCAAAAACTGGGGAAGTAGAGGATAATTCTGGCAGATCTTAGCTAGAGAAAGTTCTGTGGGCTTTAGGAGCAGGGTAGGGGGCCATGTTGAGGCTAGGCCAGGACAGAGTTGAATACTGAAAGTAAGTGAAGCAGGGAAGGGTCTTGCATGGACAGAATCCTCAGAGGACTGCTGGAAACATCTGTGGAACAATCAGTGGCTGAGAGTGCTTCTATTGCTGCCCAACATGTAGCTCCAGCTCTACCCCCAACCTGGTTGGCTCACTCACCAGCCCTGCTCTCACTCCTACTCCAGAAGCCCTGCTCACCAGCTGTTAAGGAGGTCACACTGCCCATCTGGGTGTCCACAGCAAATAGGTCCTGAAGCAGAGGGAACACCACATGTGACACCACATCCAAGAGCCCTATGGGTGTTGCCCCTACCTCCTCTGTACCCTCTTGGAAACTCTTGGGCCAAGCTAGGACTGTAAGCAGTTCTGGTAATGGCTCAGCATAGTAAGGAGTAGCCTGAAGGCCCAGGTTCAGATCTCATCCCCAATCACAACTTACTGGGTATCCCTGGGTGGCAAGGTAAGGGATATCTCCAATCACAACTTACTGGGTATCCCTGGGTGGCAAGGTAAGGGATATCAACTGGGTCCTTTTTTTTTTTTTTGGTACCAGGGATTGAACCCAGGGGCATTTAACCACTGAGCCACATCCCCAGCCCTTTTTTATTTTTATTTAGAGACAGATTCTTACTGAGTTGCTTAGGACCTTGCTAAGTTGCTGAGACTGGCTTAAACTCGTGATCCTCCTGCCTCAGCCTTCTAAGCTGCTGGGATTACAGGCATGTGCCACAGCACCTGGTCACTGGGTCCTTTTGACCCAGCATGAGACCAAATGATATCACACCCAAAAGGAGACTGGCATACTACAGGCACCTTCATCCCATCCCTAGGGGAAGGGTTTGGTCCTTATCTCCATCAGGTGCCTTTACTAAAGCATCCTAGGATCCACCCAGTGACAGTACCTTTCTCCCCCAGCTAGGAAAGGATGCTCAGGCAAAAAGGTCAAGGGCTCTGCTGTGGGGCACCAGGGTAGTTAACCCCCTCAAGGAGAAGCAAGGCCAGGACAAGATAGGCAGGAATTTTTCAAAGGGCAGGTGAGACACAGGGACTAGGCATTCCCCTAGAGACATGTACATGCTATGCTTCAGGGTTCAGGCTCCCGGCAGTTGATCATAGTTTCTCTTACCTGTCGGCTGCGTTGAGCTGAGTCGAAGATTACTCTCTGGCTGTCAGCTGACCAGCATCCTAGAGGCAGAAGGCTGCAGTAGATTCCTGAGAAGCTGTCTGAAAAGATGGGAAGGCTGGGGCTGGGTCCAGGAGCAGAAGTTATGGGGATCAAGACCATGAGGTAGGCTGGGCTGTTAGGGAATCCACCCGGGGCCCCTGCAACTTATGACAAAATGGCAGTCTCGGGCTGGGGATATAGCTCAGTTGGCAGAGTGCTTGCCTCGCAAGCATAAGGCCCTGGGTTCAATCCCCAGCACCGCAAAAAAAAAAAAAAAAAAAAAAAAAAAAGGCAGTCTCACAATGGTGATGAGGAGCTGCATAAGGGGAGGAGGAGCAGAAAACTGAAAACTCTTAAGAAGAAGTTTGAGAAATACTGAGAAACCAAGTGTTCTCAAAAGAAAAGCACTTGCTCTCTTGAGTTGCTCTGGGCCCCTGGTGCATTTAAGCAAGACAGCACCTGTTTGTCCACTGTAGCACTGAGCAGTGTATGCACAGCGGACTCAAAAGTCTTACCCTTTAATATCATCACTCATTTAACCCTCACTATAATACTACAAGGAAGATAGGGAAAACCACTCTCTCTACAAATGAAGCTCAGTGTGGCTGGGTCACTGACCAAGGACACACAGCTAATCTGGGGCAGAGTTGGGATTTAGATTAGGACCCCATCACTACATCTCTGCAACCACAGAGAAAACAAAGAGGTCATCTGTCTTTTTTTTTTTTTTTTCCTGGTACTGGGGATCCAACTCATGGCCTCAAGCATGCTACTACTAAGGTACAGCCCCAGCTATAAGAGATAATCTCTTGTCCACTGACTCTTGGAATTTCCTGCATGGCTTCAAAAGAAACAAGAGACTTTTACTCCTCATGTCATTGGGATGACTCAGGATCTCCAAGCAGAACTGAGCTTTCCAGCCAAAAACCACCCTCCCAGGAGATCACCTGACTTGATCGGGACAAAGGTTGCTGGGGTTTAGTGAAGAGTAGGGTAATATAGCACCCTTGGGGCCAGAGTCTTTCAAATATGATATTCCAACCTACTCTTTCTGAGACCTACTCAAAGGTTTAGATAGCTATTGGAAAAACAATTATCTATGAAATTCAATGCAGACATCCAGCCAGCTCAGGCCACTGTGATCTCAGCTTTGATCCAGCCATCTCCTTTCCATCAGAACTGTTCCCTATGGTAATGACCCCACTCCCTATGGAACCTGGGCACAGGGGGAAGCCCAAGAGGGAGAGAGGGTCCTTCAGAGGAAGGAAGAGCTGAGAATGGATAGAATAGATAGCAGGAACTCACAGAACTATAGGCCCCACTGTATCCCCCCAGACAGCACCCCTCACCTCCCAGCTGCCGAGGCACAACATCCACCACCACTGAGGTGACTTTGGTATACCAGTCATACTGCAAGAGAATTTAACAGTCAGGCCTGCCCTGGGATAGGCAAAACCCTCAGGGCACAGAGTTCTGCATTTATTCCTTTCAGTGACAGCTTTGGATAGTCTCAGGGGAAAGAAGGGGAAACCTCAGATGAGCCTGATACATCTCCTTTCTGGTGACCTGGACCAGGTGCCCACAGAGGCCTTAGGCATATCCCTCTGACTTTCACGGAGGCCCACATCTCTACCAGGGTAGGGTCTGGGACTACGTAACTCCCCGCTCTATCCCAGCCCCTTGCAAAGCCTGAGCTACATGCAGGTGAGAAGCAAGGAGAAGAACATTCTTATAGATGGAGGATGCTGTCAAGGTGATAACCCCTGACAGTGTGCAAAGCCCTCCCTTCCTTGAGAGAACAGGTGAAACACCACTGTTGCACCCAGGACAAAAGAACTACTAAGGGGTTAATGGGGCAGATGGTGTTGGCCTTTCAGCTCTCACCCAGTCCTCTTACTGCTAACCACCCAACCACCTCCAAACCTTCAGCTCACCAGGCACAGTTGGCTACACTGATGATGAGGGACCAGAGATGGGTACTGCAAATAGACAATGCGACACTGGTCTGGGCTCAGCCGGGGAGAAGAGATAGCCAGGGAGTCATCCGAGAGGAGCTCTGGGCCACATGGAAATATGAACATCACACAGACAGACTGGCAGGGTCAATGTGTGTCAGAAAAGCACAAGTGGGAGCTAGCCACTTACCACATTTGCCCCCAATGAGGTCCACATAATATAGAGCTGACCTGGAATGGTCAGAGAGACACTAAGTTTCAAGGCCAGCTAGCTGCAGGGCACTTGCCCTATCCTATTTCCTTACCTGCGATTGGTACAGAAACGGATGCCGAGCCGGAAGGGCTCATGCCACCAACCTACAAACACCACTCCTGTGTCTCCGGGGGCCCAAAAAGCCTGTAAACAATACCATAGGACAGATGTAAGTAGGGGCAATTGCTCAAGCAGGGCCCCCAGACTCCAGGAGGGAGGACACACACTGAGTGGCTACTGACCTGTCCAGGGGATACATTCTCAGGGACCCCCTCAAGCACAGAGATGTTACCACTCTCGACATCCAGCACACAAAGCACAGGGATGCTTTTAGAAACCATGGTCTCACCCCAGTCTTCATAAAACACAAACTGGTCCCCCTGAGAACACAGGATATTCAATGTCCAGTTTGTCTACAAATCCCTGCCCTGCCTCCTAGAAGCCAGTGCCTCCCGAGTTCTGACAGGTACAGTTTGAGAAGGGAGCACACTGAGTCCCAGGGCTGCCCTTCAGGGTCTTTGTGGACTGGCCATGCTACAAGCACCTTAATGGCCTGGTCTGGCTTCTTTGGCGTAGACATCTCGTCCTCTCCAGCATTCATGTCCAAGGCTTTGGTCTGAAAGAAGGATTCAGCCTTGGGGCGCTTCTTCTCTGCCACATACAACAAGTGTGTCTCCGAGTGTGACCAGGACAGGCAGCCAAAGCAGTCTAGGTGCATACAGGGTCAATCAGGGGGAGTCCAGGGCTATGGATTCCCTTCCTGTCCACCCTGCCTGCTCACCAACCAGATGCCTCACCGTCCTCATAAACAGATCCATGTTTCTCCAGTGCTGACAGGTTGAAGCTCTTGAGCTTCCGGTTCTTCTGCCAGACCTGAGGACACTTGGACATTAGATTGCCTGCCCCTTATCTGTAGGGCTGAGCTCTCTTGTCACCTACTCTGGTCCCATGCAAACTCACCTCTAGGAACTGCTTCTCCTCCCCAGGACCCATGCCTCCAGTCTTACGGAGCACAGCTTTCATGGTGCCTGAAGGAGACTCTCTGCTCAGTAGCCTAAGGACATGGGGTAGCAGGTTAGGATTATGTCTAACCCCCAAATAGCCCAGATTCTTGAGGTTCTGGTCACATACCAGCCCTTGCAGCATCTCTAATAACACAGTGGCAGCTGGCCTCACCTCTCTTCCCTAAGGCAGGAACTCAGTGATACTATAGACTTGAAGCTGAGCCCAAGTATGAAGCAAGCCTCCTGTGCTTATCAGGTCATGTCACTAGAGACCAAATGAGCTCCCAAGGGGCAGGAACCTAATTCCTGGCTTCCCTCCAGGCCCTGTTCACATCTAGGCACATGATGGGCATTAATAAAAGGCTAGTACGGCAGATGGTGGTGGCCTTGTCCATGAGCTTCCTCCCTCAAACTTACTCCCCCCGGGTCTCCACACTGTTGCCTGCAGGCCCTGCAAACACCACTGAGTTCCCATCATGGAACACCAGGTACTGGCGGCAGAATCGGATGTTCTCCATGCGTTCCAGATCCCTCTGGGTCCACTCTGCAAGGGGAGGCATGAGGCTGTTCAACCTGCATTGGCCAGTCTGGGAACTGCCCCTCACCCAGGAAGGCCCAGACCCACCTTCCCCAATCATATGCAGACACCTTGGGTTGAAGCCTGGGCGACACTTACCACAAACCACGCCCAGGACTCCAGAGCCTGAGCTGACTACTGTTTGGAGAAAACTTACTGTCCCTGGCCCACTCCCAGGTACCCTAGAATATTGAGGGCAGCAGCCTGGCATGCATATGGGATGGCGTGGTACGAATCTGCCTTACAAGGCCCACACCTTGCACCCAGATCTGTGTTCTACTCCAAACCCTTCAACCAATGCACTATGGGACACTAATGCCTGCATAGCCTCCCTGCATACACCTGTGAGCAGAAAATTGAACAGGATACCCTTTCAGTCCTGAGTACCTCTCACACTCCTGTGTACTGTTAAGGACCCTCAACTTTTCCCTCCTCTCCACTCTCCGCCACCCAATTCCCCTGCGTCCACACACCAGTGTGCACTGTCCGGTAGCGGCCCCCATACTGTGTGGTGACCTCCGGGCCCAGGCAGGCGGCGCTCAGCGTGGGTTGCCGGCTAAGGCCCCGGTACAGCGCCGCCGCCTCCTCGGGCTCGCTCAGCAGCACCTGCGCAGGGGACACACCAGGGTCAGGCCCGGCCCGGGCTGCATGGACCACGGGGTTCGCGGGCCGAGCCCTCACCTGACGCTCCATAACCTCCTCTCTGCAGCCGCGGAAAGGCGGGGTGTCCTAGAGCCCGGAAGTGAGACTTTGAGGGGCGGAGCCTGAGGCAACACCGCCTGTTTCCGCTACAGTCCGACGGCCATTGGGAAGGGCGGGGCTCTCGATGAAAGGGCGAGGACCGTTGACAGATGGCTGGGCCTCGATGGCAAGAAGGCGGGACCTATGAGGGAGGAGTCCTGGAGGGCTTAGGACAGAAACCTCGCGGAAAGGACCCGGCCCTTTAGGGTCGGGGGTTTGCGGGAAGCGAGTAGGAGGCGAGGTCTGTGGGCCAAATCCCGAGCCTCTTATGAGAGGGGAGGCCTTGGGCTCTGAGGAGACACGGTGGCGGGTGGAAGCGGAATGCAGGAGCGATGTTCAGTGAGGACGAAGTTTCTGAGGAGTGAAGCGTCTAAGTGAGAAAGGGGTGGAGTCTGAATCAGGATGAGGTTGCAAAGCAAAAACCAGTGACTCTGGACAGGAGTGGGCCCAGGACATTGGAAGGGTGAGGTCTAACAGGAATGCAGACCAATGAATCCTGAAGATCAGAGACGGGGAAGGATGGAAGTTGAGCCTGTAGGGCATGTGGATCCATGGAAATCATGAGGACCTGCCCAAGAGCCTGATGGTCCACATGGGTCTCCTCTGGGACTGACTGCGGAGTTCCTTCTCATCTACTATGAGGCAAACATTCACTCAGTGGTGCCAGGCCCTACCCTGGAAGGACTCAGGTCCAGGTGGAACGCGGATCAGAGCCCTGGGATGCGGGGCAGAGGGTCAGGTGCTGAATCAGGGTGTTAATCAGTCACCAGACATGCCCCAAGAGCTATCTGTCCCTACAGCCTTCCCCCCGCCCTTCTCAGCAGCGCTTTGCTGGAGATCATAATGGAACTGGGCCTCTGCCTTCCTTCCCACGCCTCACCTCAAGCCCGTAGGTGCAGAGGGCCTGGTGAGGTCAGGTTCCCCCCAGGACCAGAAAGCTTCCTGTGAAAAGAACAACCTAGGCAGCAGGCTCCTTCTGCACGTGGCCCACATCTGGGTTAACTAAGGTGGCAGCGGAGGGCAAGAAGGCACCAGAGCAGAGATGTCCCCTGCTCCATATACTCAGAGACTGGCTGGTCTTTCACACCTCAGGGCCCTGGCTCCAAGAACCTCACCTTGCCTTTGAGATACCAGTTGAGGCGATGCTAATATTCTTTTTGTTTATCTGTGTTTTCAAAATTTCTAGTGATTCTGGCTTACTCCTGACTACTTGGGGAAATACTAAGATCTGGTAGCCATCAAGAATTCTGGGGTTGCTGGGCAAATGCCTGTAATCCCAGAGGCTCCGGAGGTTAAGGCAGGAGGATCACGAGTTCAAAGCCAGCCTCAGCAACTTAGTGAGGCCCTGTCTCTAAATAAAATACAAAAAAGGGCTGAAGATGTGGCTCAGTGGTTGAGTGCCCCTGAGTTCAATTCTCAGTATCAAAAGAAAAATTGGCAGAGCAAGGCAGGTGGTGTAAAGCTTGTTTGCAGCACAAGGGGGCAGCACCTGCTCACCTGCCTCCACGGAGCCAGGCCCCAGGAAGCTGTGTGCTCATCCTGGAAACCACTGACCTCAACAGACAATGCAGTGAATTGCTGACTTGACACAAGCTAAGAACCTATCCCTGAGTGTTTTTGTGGAGGGCCCATTGTCTTGGAATGGCTTAGTGTGGACTCAGTCTGGGTTATACCATAGCTTTCTTCCCCCGCTCCCCCGCCCCAGTGCTGGGGATGGAACCCAGGGCCTCAGGAAAGCTAGGCAATCGCCACTACCACTGAGCCATACCCTGCCCCATGCCAGCACTTCTGAAACTTTGCCCTTTTTTTCTTTTAACAGTGGTTAGGAATATCACAAATTTTGGGATTTACCCCTTTACCTAAGCCTTCTGACTATAGAAACCATCCCAGAGACAGTCTGCAGGTTGTTTATATCAAGTCCTTTTATTCTGATATCACAGAATTACCTTGTCACAATACAGGGGGAGGGACACTGAAGTACCACGAGTTCTCACAGAGCACAGGAGGACGGCACACAATTCACAAGGTCATGTGGAGGACTCAGGTCATTGCACTTACAACTGTAAACTTGATTGTTTGACTTTGTACAGCACCCTTCCCCCCTCAAATAAAGGGGAAAAGGAAAAAGGGAAAGAAAGGGAGAGAGGGAGGGGGGAAGGAAAAGCAAAAACAAGACATGGAAGCTAGAGGAAAAGGTGTTGAGTGACCACCACTCTCCAGGGTACTGCATGTGGAGAGGAGTTGATTTAACCCCAGAGGCTGAAGGAGGCTGACACACACATACACACATTCACATGCACACACACATCTCACGACTTCCATGGTTCTCCAGTGCCACTCAGTGCATATGGCAGCAGGGAGCTGGCACCCAGGGAAACAGAGATGGCATCTCCTAGGAGTTTCAGTTGACTAGGCCTGTTCCTATGGCCCTGTTGGAGTCCATGATAACAAATATTTACAGCATGGGTTGGGTAAGGTAGTAGGGGTAGAGGCCAATAGAGCAGGACTACCTGGTTATGGCAAAAGACCTGTCTGGGAAATTCCCTACAGGCTCCAGAGGACAGGCCAGAGTTGCTGCCACTACTATTCTTTCATTGTGGGCCTTAAGATCACATGTTGTGCCCAAGGACTAAGAGGATGGTGGTATGAAGTGAGTGCATTAGACCCTCAAGTAGGCAGAGGAGAAAGTGCCCTTGCTCATGACACTGGGGAGTGGGAAATGGAGATGGTTTGGACTGCATCCCAGTCACCCCTCCCCCATTTGGAGATGTACCTATTGCTCTCCACTTCCAAGTCACCAAATGCTGGTTCCTCAGCCACTGGCTATATTGCCTCTAGAGTCACAGCTGATCCCACAAAGGGTCAGGACACCATTGACCCAGAGGCCTGCCATTGCCATCTTCACAGAGGAGCAATGATATGTCCTATGGCTTCTTTACAAGATAGGGAGTGGCAGAAGTCAAATTTCAAACTTGGAGGATTTAGTCAGAAAAGCCAACACTTTAGAGCCTAAGATTAGGCCTGATGGAGGTTGACCTGCTGACATCTCCCTGCCTACACTCTAGTCCCATTAGTGGAAAGAGTTATTGCCTTGGTATCCAGCCATGAGGCACATCCCATACAGACCTGTCCTGGGTGGCAAGAGGACCTAGATGATGGCCTAGGCCTGATCTCTGGGATGAGGTAGCTAACCCATGGCATGGGAGAGGTCAAATCCCAGGAGGCCAGGGTCTTAGATCCAACATGGAGATTGGGAGCTTCCTATCCCAGAGGTGGGCCAGTATCCCTCTCTGAAGGGCTGTGTAGGTCTTATAGATGAGCATGAGAAATGTAGACCCCTGAGAAAGGCATGGTGCAAAACAGAGTACTCTGGAGGAAGGTCAGACCCCAAGGGGTCAGGTAGCAACTACCTGTCCAACTCCTGGCTCAGCAGTGGAGAAGCTGATGACAGTGGGATACTTGGGCTTTGGTGAAGAGGAAAGAGGCAGGAAAAGGGACAGATGCAGAGAGGGCCACATAAGACTTTCCATAAGTTTTACTATTAAGAAGTTTTTCAAGAAGCTCATCTTGACGCCACTGTTGATGTGAAAAGTTCATCTGCGTGGATGACATTGCCAGCCAAAGGCCATGAGTACCAAAACACCCAGCTCTTCCTGAGCACTCTTTAATCCCCTGACTCTAGCCCTAATCTCCTAGCTCACAGCCCTTTGAAATTCCCAGCCACAAAGGAGAGGTATGAAGCAAGTTCCATCAGAATCTGGGGTCCCAGCATTTGCCCTTGGCCTCTACTTCTCTGGTCATGGATGCAGTCCACCTCTGACCTTAAGAAATGCCCTGCTAGGAAAGTGCACCCAGATGCCTCTGGTTCAGGGCTGGGATAGGAGAAGAAAATGGCATACAGACAGAAATCCTACATAAAACCTTCAGAACTTTCATACGCATGCATGCTGTGCAGGTTTCTACTCCAGGGTTTCCTTTTTACCTAACTTGGACAGAGAAAACTGAAGATTGTGTGGGGCCTTGTACTGTCTGCCCTCCAACCTGGCATGCTCAGGCAGCAAATCTGGCAGGTCTTCACTAGCTTGTGCAGAAGTCAGCTGGAAGTGTTCCTGAAGGAGAGGTTCGGAAGCAAAAGGAACTCCAAGCAAGAGGGTTGAGCATTTAAAATGGATGAAATCGTGCAAAGAGGCTTCAAGCTGTGCATGCTCCATTGCAGGACAGGCTGTGACTCACCTGGCAGCAGTGAGTCCTGCCACAGGTCAAACATGCCACAGACTGAGAATTTCTCTCTCTCTCTCTCTCTCTCTCTCTCTCTCTCTCTCTCACACACACACACACACACACACACACACACACACACACACACACAGTGGGAGTGGGGGTTCGGTGGGGTGATGATATGAACATTATCTATCTGGTTTCTCAATTGCATGTTTGCAATTAACTCCTTATACATAACATGGAATTTATTAAATATTAACAGTTGTCTTTGAGGGTTTATATTTCATTGCATAGAACGTTAGAGATGAGATTTGTGGCTGTGCCCAGGATGAAGGGAGGCCTCCAAGGGAAGGGCTTTGGGGAAGGATGCCGCCCAATCCACCAGGTGGACAGGCGGTGCCACACTCCCCTGCACATAGCTCTGGGCCTTTCCCTCAGCTGGCAGAAGCTCTGGCACCTCTGCTCTGAGCACACCCACTGGTGATGGCTTAAGAAGGACTGGAATTGCACAGTAAACAGGCGGGCTGAGGGGCCTCCCTAGACCTCGCCCTGGGGTTGTGCTCTTAGTGGCCTGCTGCCCCCTATTGCTTCTAAGTCAGCATTCTGCCTGTGCTGAGCAGGGGCAGAGAGGAAACGAAACCATCAGTCACAAGGAGGTGGTGGGAGAGGCAGGGACTGAGCAAAGGAAAAAGAAAGGGAAGGAGAGAAAAATAAATGTTTATGAGGTATACATGTAAATCAAATTGGAATGATTAAGGCTGTTCTTGAAATCAAAAGAAATCCCCAGGTGTACTGATGAGGAGCCGGCTGGTTGAAACAATGGCGGTGCCGCTGGGATGCTCATGATGTCTGGGGGTGGGGATGGCTTTAAGATGATGGCAGGTGTGCTAGCACACTGCCACCCATGGGCTGGGAGAAGTCTCAGCCGGCGCCCACACTGCTTTTCGGTCTATGGCCTCTTATTTCAGCGATGAGACAGTGTTAGGTCCTAATGTTGTAAAGTTCTCCCAACCCCATGCTGGCCACATTGAGGTCCTGCTTTGACGTCACCCAGAGGTCAGGGTGAAGGGGGAGGCCCGGTGACCTCAGAGGGATCTGGGCCAGCTGGAATGTGAAGGAAATGGAGCCCAGGGCCCCCAGCCCTCAGTCAAAGCCCCTCTCGAAGGCTGTGGAAAAACTTCTGGCATCTCGGAGGGAGGACAGTATGCTCCCAAACTCTGTGTATAACGCATTGGAAGCCTGGCAGGTCGGGTCTCAGAGAAGCAGCTGTGGGAAGAACGGCAGACAGCTGTTGTGGCAGGGTTCTAGAGAGGGCTCTTCCCTCCCAACGACGGCTGGGCCTGAGGAAGGCAAGGTCTCTGGAAAGACAATCAAAGGTTCCAGGGGCCAGTGGTCCCACTTGTCCAGCAGATCCTTCACCCAGGTGAAGAAACATCCCGTCCTCAACTGAGGCCTGCCTGCCATGGCCCACCTGGTATCAGTCTTTGGGCCAAGGATTTGCCAGATGTTGGTGCTTGGAAAAGAAAAGGAAGGAAGCAGGAAGGGAAGGAAAAAAAAAAAGAAAGGATTTTTGTCAAGAACCATGAGTGGCTGCTTCCCACAGTCATGTGATTCTCAGATATGCCAACAACCTGTCTCCTTCTCACCCACAGGATCCCACACTTTCGTGGGAGGTGGGTGCTTAGGTAGGTTATAGGTCACAGAGAGAAAAACAGGAAAAAAGAAGAATCAGGTCTGCCAAGTAGGGACATATCCTTTCCTTTTTCTTTTTTCCTCTTTGGGATGGGAGGTCTCAATATGGTACCCAGGCTGTCTCCAAACTCCTGAACTCAAGTCTCAGCTTCCTGAGTGGCTGAGACTACAGGTGTGTGCCATTGCACATGGTTTGACATCTCTTTCAGTGTCATAAAAGTTATTTTTAATTTTGCTTAAGAGTGAAGGAGATGGGATTTTTTTTCAAATGACAAGCCTCTCCTAGCTCATCTCTGAAACTGCCTGGAGCCAGGCATAGTGGTACATGCCTATAATCCCAGCTACTCAGGAATCTAAGGCAGAAGGATTGCAAGTTTGAGGCCTGCCTTGGCAAGTTAATGAGACCTTGTCTCAAAATAAAAAATAAAAAAAGGCTGGGGTAAAGCTATTTCCACTCAGTGGTAAAGTACTACTGGTTTCAGTCCCCAGTACTGCCAAAAATAAAATAAAATAAAACAAACATCAGGAGATGTACACATAGCAGCTTCTTGATCACATGGCCCAATCATTAGCTGAATGCTGGAACTTAAGAAAGATTCTTTTAACTACAAGTCAGTGGTCTCAGTGACCCACTCACACTGTGTGGCAGGATACAGAACAAAGCTTCATCTGTGCTGCCTTTCCCCTCAAATATAATAGTGCCCTGGCCCCAACTTGAGGTGAGTAAATTCATGAACCATGGGCTTGCTCCTTCTTCCCCTCCCCACAGCACCACTTCTGATCTTATCTCTGCTCCATAGCAACTCCAAGAAACATCAAGCTGAGTGTGGGGGAGGGGAACAGCAGGGAGCCCACTGTCTCAGGGTAAAATCAGGAAGGACTCTGGGGCTGCACTGTGGCTACTGTAATTAGAATAAATTCCAGGCACTTTACTTTGACTTTAAAAGCCCACCCCAACTAGCGCCCATCCCCTTAGAATTTGCCCCTGACCACCTCTCTCTAAGCACAACTGGTCTTTTGACTGTTCCTGAACCCTGTCAGTGAACCAGAATCTCTGTTGGCACTGTTCCCTCACCTGGGCACATCACACAGTGGCTTTTTCAGTCCCAAGTCTTACCTCATATACTTTCAGCTCTGATTACTTTCTCTAGAGTAGACCCCACTGGTCCATTGACTTCATAACATCCATCTTCAGAAATCACCTTTTAAATTTAAATTTTAGTTTTAAATTTATTTATTCTGTCTTCCTTAATAGATTTGGCAGCAGCCAGGTATGGTGGTGCACATGTGTAATCCCAGCAACTTGGGAGGCTGAGGCAAGAAGCATCACAAGTTCCAGCTAGCCTCAGCAATTTAGCAAGACCCTAAGCAACTTAGGAAGACCTGTCTCAAAATAAAAAATAAAAAGGTCTGGACTGGGGATATGGCTCAGTGGTAAAGAGCCCCTAGGTTCAGTAGCAAAAGAAAAAAAAAAAGGTTGTCAGCTTCAGAAGGTAGGGACTTGGTTTTGTTTCCTCCTACATCCCCAGTGCCTGAAACAGGGCCTGGCACATTCTTGGGACTTGACAAATATCTGTTGAATAAATAGATGGAAGATTGGGCCTATTTAGTGCTCCTCCAGGGACAGGTAGCCTTTGGGCACTACACCCAACTCTTTTCCTCCTGCAAGCAGGCCTGGACTCGGCAAGGGCACTTGGTGGCCCCAGGGCTTCAAGTAACCTGCTTGCCAACTGCCAGTTCCTGCTATGCACATATGCCTCTATATTCTTAACCCTGGAGTAGCAAAGGAAGAGTGAAGGGCCTCAGGATTAAGAGATGGGGGGAGGTGGTACCTGGCTATGCACAGAGCTGCACCAACAGCCAGGCTACTTTCCCCTCATCCTGGATGATGCATGTCCTCCTCCCTCTGTTGAGGTAGGGATGAGGCCAGTGCCAGGGCAGGCTGCAGAAGGTACATCAGGAGGGCAGAATGGCCTGCCTTGGCCACTGCAGCCCAGACAAAGCCAGGGATTCCATCCTGATGCCCTCTACTCTCTCCCTGAGCTAACCTAGTCTGGAGCTAAGACTGTCTGCCTATACCCACCACCCTTTTCCTCTATGTCCCTTTCCTCTCTACTCATTCTACTCTTTCAATTTATGGACCACAGGCTAAGCCTATGAAGCCAACATTGTCCTGACTTCATCCCCAGAGCTGCTAAGCTCTACAGGGTTTGGGAACTCCAGCTTCTCATAACTGGAGAAGTTACCAGCTTCTCCAGTTATGTAGGGGAAGAGATGTGTCCCCTACAGGAGCCACACTGCCCTGTCCTCCAGAATGATTTTGGATTCAGTGCCCAGCATACTCTGTTGTAAGGTCCCCCCTCCCCACCCAGTTTTACCTGACTAATCTGCCACCATCTCAGCCAGCATTCTGGCTTCTGTCTCCCTTGATGAAAGCCCTTCATTCCTTCCTCTGGTCATCCCACCCTGGTCCTGACACTCACTGTTATACACAGAGTTTAGAGCTGCGTCCAGGCCTTTGACTCCAGAGATTTTTCCACAGCAATGTTATCATCTTGCTTCATATCTTCAAGAGCCTGTAGAGCATTTACAGAGGAGGGTTGGGAAGAGCTCTTCAGTGGGCCCTACCAGCAACCAATGCCAGCTCATAGCCGAGAGAGCACTGTGGGCAGGTAGGGGATGGCAAGAAAGACAAGGGGATGTTAGCCCTAGCTTTCCTTTGTTGAGAACTCTACTGAGTTGGCCTTATATTGGGGGCTTTATAAATAGTATCCCCCCTCTTTCTCCTTCTCTCACACTCCCACAAAAGCACATTGTATCTCTGGGTACACCACCCACTGAACACTAGATTCTTGGGACACCATGGAACTTAGATCCCCTCCTCCCTTTCCCAGGAGAGGCCAGGCATAGTCTGTTCATACTCACCCTTATGGGCATGGTCACCAGAATGAAGAAAATTTTTTGCCAAAAGCAGAGACGGCTGAAGACATGGAAAGGAGAGAAAATCAGGAATTGGGCCAGAACCCTCCTAGTCAGGGTTGTTTGGTACAATGAAGCCAAGCTCAGTCTGGGGTGGGGGTGGGGCAGGGTTGGCCCAGAAAACCACTAGGCAGCAGTAGGTGGACTCTGTGCTTAGATGACTGAACTTGGAACCACCTCACAGACCTAGACTCCACTAGAGCAAGGCTCTGGAGTGGCTACCCACCAAGCACCTGGCCACAGGCAGGTGCTTCTGTCAGGCATACCTTCTGTCAGCTTGCCTGCTTGCTCTGCTGCTCCACCAGGAAGGATCTTGGAGAGCACACTCTCTCCATCTGTACCTGGCTGACCAGCAGAAGTCCCTGGTGTTCCTCCAGGCCTGGTCCCAGTCTTCATGCCTATATGGAAAGAACCCTCCATCAGAAGTCATGCCTTGGCCTGGCTGTTCAGGGTTTGAGGGGAAGAGTATCCATAAGGAAACCTGAACACAGGTGCCCTGTGATGTAGAAGTGTGGGAGGGCTAAAGCAATAAATAAGATAAGAACTGGGAGAGAAAGGGTGGGAGAAATCAGAAAAGAAGAAATTGAGGAAGGTAATGAAGCGGGAAGGGAGGAAAAGCAGAGGAGGATGAGAAGGCAGAGGAGAGGAGGGAAGGGAAAGGAGAGAGTAAGAAGCCATGGTCTGGTCCTGTGTTCACCAATGCCTTTCAGGTTCTTGCCCAGGGCTGCATGGGTCTTAAGGCCCCAGCGTGGATGACCTCATTGGCTCATTCTAACTCCAGATTCATTTTCTGCTGGGAGGTCTGAGGCCCACTGGGTAACTTCTTGTGGATTAGTGAGGGCATGCAGTGAGGGAAGCTCAGGGTACAGGTGGGTACAGGGAGAAAACAGTGCTTGGCATAGCCTCACCTGTAGGTCCAGGTCCTGGTGTTGGCTGGGCCTGAGGAGCCCTCCCTGGTTGGGGTGCTTTGGCTGTCACCTTAGAGCCATTTGTCTGTTCTGCCCGTGGCTGCAACACAGAACTTATTATAGCTGAGATCTTGCCCATTGACACTGCCCACGCCCAGTCTGGAAACAAGGGGATGTTAAAGCTTCAGCTGTTGTATCTGCTGTGGGTGGGACCCGTGCACAGGACCCTACTTACCAGTCCTGCTGGCTGGGGACCTGGGGCTGTTATGGAGCTTGATTGAGGTTTCCCTGCTGCCTGGCTGGCAGCAGAGGCTTGGCCCCGGGTGGTTGGCTGGCTCTGCTGCTGCAGCCGAGTCTGTAATGGGGCCTGCTGGGGAGGCTGCTGCCCAAGACATTGCTGCTGCTGTGTCTGTGGCTGGCGTGATGCTGCCCCAGAGGGTGTCTGCCTGGATGGTGGTGGCTGTGACTGCTGTGGCCCTGGAGCTGCTTGCCGACCTTGCTGTGGCTGTGCCTGGGATTCTGGCTTTGGCTGCTGTGCAGCAGGCCCAGAGTGGGCCTGCCGGGAGCCCTTCTTGCTGTCAGAGGCATGATGGTAGGCTGATGGAGCACGGGATGGCTGTGAGTATTCAGCAGAGCTGGGGTATCCAGGCTGACCCTTCTTCGGCATGGCTGGGGTAGGGCTGGGCTGAGGGTGGGGTCGGGCCTCATGACGACCCATGTCCCGAACATGTGGTTTGGCAGGACGCCGTCCCTGTTCCTCACCAGCATGACGGCCTGAATGCCTTCCATGCTCACTGTGGTGCCGGTGTTCCTTGGCTGAGACGTGGCGACCTGGGCCACCCTCATCATGAGGCCACAGGCCCTCCTCAGGGGGTTCATCGTAGTCGTGGTAGCTGTGCCTGGCAGAGCCTCGCTTTTGGGAGGAGGAGGAGACTGCATGGCCCCCATGGTGCCTGAACCGGTCGGAGCGGGCATCCCGGGGCTTATCAAACCAGTCCGTCTCCTCCTGGCCCAGGTGATACGCTTCAGAGACCAAAAACAGAACACCATCAACCCCCAAGCTGGCTGCAGGGGGAGGCCTAGCCGAAGCCATGCAAGGATACCAGAGTGGGCACCACAGCCACAAGCGATCACTAGGTCTCCAGCCCACCCTCCCACAACCAGGAAACAAGGTGCAGGTGGAACAGGCAAGGTCAGCCTGCAGCAGGGCCCACTGGATAATATGCCAGACCAGACCCTGCTGGGACATCTTGGGTCCCAGGGCCTCACAGGCAGGCAGGACCCCCAGGTGCTGAGCACCTGCTGAAATCACCCCAAGCTGCCTTTACCTTCACTGTCAGAAACCACGCAGTGGGAATCATCCAGGATGTAGCCCTCCTCACGCTTATATGCATGGGCTCGTGGTCCATCCTTGACATGCTCCTGGACATCAGGCATGGAGTGGCTGGAGCAGAACTGTGGGCAGGTATCCCCAGGAGGGAGGGTGCCCCCAGCAGGGCGGGGCCGCCCCAAGGGACTGATGGGACTCTCCTCTTCAGAGGCCTGGCTCCTCATGGGGGGCCGTGCCCGGCTGTGGGCCATGCTCAGGGAGGAAGGTTTAGGGCCCACTTTTTGAAGTCGCTCCACAGCCTCCCGTTCCCGTTCATACCCCTTGCCTCGGCCACTGAAATCATGGCTGGAAAGCTTCTCCCCACTGTATGCAGATGCCACCCTGGACCGGCTGCTCCCACCATACATGCGGTCATCCTCCTCTGCTGTATCCCGACTGGACACCCCATAGTACCTCTGCTGCTCATACACATTCTTCTTTAGCCCATAGGTGATTTCATCCTGGAACTTCCTGCCCCGAGAGGCCAGGCTGCTGCTAACAGCAGATGGTGGATAGGAGGCCAGGTCAGACTCCACATCCTTGGCCTCTTCAATAGGTGAGAACTTGGAGATCTTTTGCTCCATACCCTGCTTCCGGTGTTTGCTGCGCTTTGAGGGGATCGCAGCTGGGGCCAGGCTCTTGGAGGGATGCTTGGGCCCCATAGGTCCTGGACCATATTTCTCTGCTCTAGCCCCATGTCTATAGTCGCTGTCACTGTAGTAGTGGGTACTGGCTGGTCGTCCATTGTTCTCCATGCTCCGGTGATGGCCAACTTTCCCATGGGGGTCATATGAGTCCTCCTCAGATTCCTCCTCCCCTCTGGCATAGCAGCAGGGCAGTGTAGGCCCCTCAAGGACACCTGGTTCTCCAGGCTCCTTCCCAGGTCGCCCACTGCTGCCTGGCCCCAAGGGCTCCAGTCGCTGGCTATCAGGGACAGTGGGGGTACTGTCCTTGGTCAGCTCACTGATATCATCGATCATCACATAGTTTCGAGGAACATTCTGCTCCAGACTGGTGTAGTGTGAGTCAGGGGGGTAAGTGGGGGCTGGGCTCTGGCTCACACTGCTACGGTCACTGGTCCGTGGCAGCTCAGTGACCTTGCCTTGCTCATAGCTGCTGCTCACTGCTAGGCCACTGTAGCTGGTTTCAGTGGGGGCTGAAGACACGGTCACAACAGGGCTGGCAATCACCTCATAGTTGGTGGGTACCTTCTGCTCCAAGTCAGCTAGTGATGTCTGGCGTGGCTTCTGGAGGGGGGCCCGACTATCAGCAGGGATTGAAAAAAGGGTGCTCTGTGTGGTTGGCATAGGTGTTTGGGCTGCATAGTGGCTTGTGGGGCGGAAAGCCTGCTGGTTTGGGAGGCCAGGCTCAGCTGGGTAACTAGTGCTAGTAGGAAAGGCAGGTGCTGGGTATGTGTTAGGGACAGGGTAGATGGGTGCCTGGTGGGCTGGGAATCCATTCTGAGTTTGCCCACTACTGCCTGCAGTATATTGAGGGGCCGGAGGTGGGAACCGGGGCTGCTGGAAGGCAGTGGGGCCAGAGGGGGTGGCTGGCACAGCAGCAGTGGCAGGGAAGTCCACATACTGGCCAGCAGGAGTGGTGCAGCCCTGGAGCCGTAACTGGTTGAGCTCACTGTCCGAAAGGTAGTCACGATGCTCACCAAGGCCACGTAAGGGTGGGTAGTCACGGCCACTCCGGTCTTTGGCCAATGACTCTTTGCGCTGTGTGATACCCAGCTCTAGGTACTTGAGCTTGGCATCAATCTCCTTCTCCTCCTCATCCAGCTCTGCCTGCTTCTTTCGCAGCTTGGTGGACTCATGTTCCACCAGCCGCAGGTCCCGGTCCAGTTCCCGGAGCAGGCTGGCCTTGGTAGCAGGGACGGTGGTGGGCCCCGTCAGTCCTCGCTGCAGCAGGTTGGCTGCATACAGCTGTTGGGGGGCCTGACCAGCCAGGGGAAGGTGAGCCTCCTCTGGAGGGGGGCTGGGCAGTGTCCGCTTCACCTTGCGGACCAGGCCGTTGGGTGGTAGCGCCGACACCTGAGACAGAGGGAAGGGTGGGCAGTACTGAGACCCAAGGTGTAGGTGACTTGGTGGGGCATGGGGTGGAAGAACTTTGGCTTGGGCTGGGGCAAGAGCTGGGTCCACACTGTTGATGCCTTGAGGCCTACCCTGCCCACCCCACTGATCTTGGTTTCTTTGCCATGAAGGGAAAGCCTGTGATCATTTTATAGTCCTTCTTCCTAGAGCTCTGGGCAGCAAGTGGGTAGGGAGAGGAAGATTGCCTTCTATGCTGGCTTCCACACGCAGCGTCTTTCAGAGTCCCTGAACATCTCCGGTGGATTTGCCCTCCACTGAGGTGGATCTGGGTTTGGGATCTAGCAAGTGGCAGGGGCTGAGGGCAGTGGAGGACATAGACAGGAGGAGTGCAGCAGAGTGAATCCTAGGCATTTGGGGAAGGGACATATGTTGACTGAATTTAAGGTGCTGCAGGCTCTGTCTTTTGCTGCTTCCTGCCTCACTCTTCTCTAAAGTGGCATGCTACTCAGAGGCCTGCTCATCCTCCTCCTCTAGTTGTTCTATACTACCTACCGCCAAATCTTCTGGGTGTGCTCTTGGCTCTCCATATTCCCCTGTCAGCCTGCTGTTCTCTGGGGCCACCAGTGGACTTCTGGGTTCTCTCTAGCACTCTAACAGAATGGTTTTCTGCTCAAGGTCCCCTGGCAGCGCCCTCCATGGTGCCCTCCTCACCTGCTCCAGATTCTCTGCACTGCCTGAAGACCCTTTACCTCCAGCTCTTGCCTTCCCAGAATGCCCCATACTTTTGAGGTTCATGAACCACCCAAATTCTCAAAGTATACTAGGGACTGTACCAGGAGTCTTACTTTTTTCTTTTGGAGGTACAGGGAATGCACCAGGGCCTGGTGCATCCTAAGCAGGTGTTTTACTACTGAGTTACATCTCCAGCCCAGGATTCTGACTTTCTACCTTGCCAAGTAACTACATAAAAACCTCCCACCTGCTTTTACCATATGTCATAAAGAAAAAGATAGTGTGCCCCAAATCTCAGAATAAAGATGGGCCTTCAGTGGAATAAATTTAGCTCTTTGAAATTCTCACTCTGTTGTCTGTCTTTTGTTATTTTGGCCACACACCATGAATGCCCATCAAAGCCTAGCCCCACATGACCAGTGTGTGGGACCTGTGTTTCTGGAGTCAGATCTGCCCTACCTCTCTGACCTGCCCTCCTTGGTAGCACAGACTCCTGATCCTATTCCCTCCCCTGCTTGCATACATCAGGACCCATATACACCAGGGTCTATACAAAACAGGGTCCACACAAACCAGTGTCCCCATACACCAGGGCTCTTTTCTACCTACCCCCACAACCATCACCTCCACACTCCATCCCAAGGCTCCTCTTTTATCCTCTATGCAACACAACCAGAAAATGGGCAAATATATTCTATAATGCCTCTGACTATTACCTTGTCTCCCTGTGGTCTCTTTCGTCAGTCTGTAAGCTCACATTGCCTCCCAGAAACTCTAACATACCCATCTTGTAATATTTCACCTGTCTAAAACTTCAAGAGGCTTCCAGGGCCTTTAGGAAAAGCCCACTCTCTTCAGCCTAGTACTCAAAGTCCCTGGCAATAGGTCTTCATAAACCCCATCCTCCCCACCACTGCAGCCCATGGCCAGGTCACTTCTCAGTCCCAGTATATCACTGGAAACTTAAACCACAGACAAGGAGTCTCTGTCTAGAGCAAATACATGTGTAAGCAGAGTTACTGAGGGACAGGTGGGGCAGAAGACATGATGAGTCAGAGAGCACACTGTAGTCCTCTGGATGGCTTTGGGTGTTAGAATGTGGGGCTTGGCTTGCCTTGGGGCAATGGAAGCCTGGCCAGGGCTGGGAAGTGGGGAGCAGTCCAGTCAGAGCTGTTACTGATTTCTCAGGAAACAGCCATAAATGAAGTTTGGAGGGAAAGGTGCCCAAACTAGAGATGAGAGCTGAAGAGGCCTGAAGGGAGAGGTGACAGGGATGAACTAGGGACAGGGTTGTGGAGAGGCTGAGATTTCTAATGGGGTGTCTTGATGAATTGCTGTGGGCCCAAGAATGTCTAATTTTCCTGGGTTGCCCTTGCTGGACTATGGACTCTATCAATGCACATCAAGGAGTCTATTCTTCATCTCCTTCTCCTGGGCCTCTGGAGCCAGAGGTGACTCCAATCCCACCCCAGAAGTACCCCTCCCTTTGGGGGGCCCCTCAGGCTAGGCAGAAACCCCTGTCCCACCCTGGACCAGCCCCTGTGCCCATACCTGGCTACCCAGTCCCCCCTGGTGCTGGTAGAGGGAGAATCTCTCTTTGGAAGACTCCTCGGCGGTAGGGCTGAGGGGCTTAGGGTCAGACAAGGACCGCTGCAGGGTCTTCATGGGGCGAGGCAGCGTCTGCTGGCGGAGAGTGCTGTCAGCTGTGAAGTGCTTCTGAGGACTCACGTGAGCCTTGTTCAGCCTCTCACTGGAAACAAAGGAGGTGTCCAGGAGCCGATGTGGGGACAGGGGTGAGACTGGTGAATAGAGGACCTGGGGAGACTTAGGAGGCTGGCGGCTCACAAGCTGTGAGAGGGACTCTGGGGGCAGGTGGGCCTGGTACCCAATCTCTAGAGGATCCGGCTTCTTTTTTTCAAATCTGCCCAGGGACCCTGGGGTGACGATCTGGATGCCAGGCAGGTAGGGGCTGATGGCAGTTGGCCCTACAAGCTGTGGCCCAGGCACACTCTGGGCCTGCCCATCTGGTTCTGTCTGGCAGGCCAGGCTCTCTCCACGCCCAGTCTTCTCTGGCGCTGATATGTACCTGATGATCTCCACCTTGGGGTCAGTGGCAGCTGTGATGTGGATGGCTGGAGAGACCCTGGGCAGCTGGTCAGGCTCAGTCTGCACAGAGCAGTCACTGATGGTCTGGATGCCCACACTGCTCATGGCCCTTGCAGTGGTGGCAGCAGTGGATGACGAGGCAGTGGCATCATGCTTGCTGTCAGAACCTGAGTCAGAATGACGGGAAAGACGGGACTTACGGCGGCGTACTGGCTGCTCCCACTCAGTATTGTCCTCATCGTCCGTCTGCACACTGCAGTCAGCACTCCGCCGTGTTCGGCGCCGACGATTCAGAAGGTAGCGGCTCTCCCCATCCTCATCATCTGTCTGCACACTGCTGTCTGCAATCCTTCTGACCACACAGGGCTCAGGTCCTGACTCCGGCTCGCAGATATCCCTCAAGCGTGGCATGGAATGCCGTTTCTTGATGCCACTGCGGCCTGCCTCCCACTGCTCTTCAGTCTGCAGTGACATGTCTGAGGCAGAGCTGGGGAGACCGCGGTGCAGCACAGGTTCACGAGGCTGCCCAGGCCCCTCTGGCCCTGCTACAGCAATGAAGGCTGTGTGGGTCAGGGGTGGCCAGTACTGGCCATTCTGGGCCAGTTCGGTGGCACCAGCTGGAGGCCCTCGGGTGGGTGCCTCACAGGTTGCAGGGAAGGGGGTCTTCTGCCTCTGTTTCTGTTCCTCTAACTGCTGCTGGAGCTGCTGTTGGAGCTGCTGTATCTGTTCTAGCTGCAGACGCTGCTGAGCCAGCTGCTCCCGCTGCAGTGCAAACTGAGCTTGGCGTTCCTCTTGCTGCTGCTGCAGTACATGGTGCTTGATGGTCTGCAGCTCCTGCAACTCTCGCTGCACCAGCAGCTGCTCTTCCTCACGATGCCTCTGCAGCTCCACTCTCTCCCGCTCTAGCTCTTCTTGCAGCCGCAGTTGTCGCAGCTTCTCCAACTCTACCCGCTCCCGCTCCAGCTGCAGCAGCTGTTCCTGTTGCTTCCGTTGCCGCTCCTCCTGAGATGCTTCCTCCTTCTCAAGCCCAGTTCTGCTGAGGACCCCACTGCTGCCCCCAGCAGCAGTATCTCCTGGTGGCTTCTGGCCAGGTGGTGGGGCAGTGGCTGGAGCTACTGCAGACTCCTTGACAGCAGTAGGTGCAGCTGTGGAAAG
This sequence comes from Sciurus vulgaris, assembly GCF_902686455.1. Classification (NCBI taxonomy): domain Eukaryota; kingdom Metazoa; phylum Chordata; class Mammalia; order Rodentia; family Sciuridae; genus Sciurus; species Sciurus vulgaris. The sequence continues at coordinate 115,075,973 of NC_136470.1, read as the reverse complement.
AGGTTCTTCCCGTGCAGCCCCTGCTGGCAATTCTGGCCTTGGTGGGCCACCTACCCCTGGAGCCTTGGTAGCAGGTTTCCCCAGGTAGACAGGCCCCTCAGCAGGTGGGACACTAGAAGCAATGGGGAATCTACTTGGTGCAGGATATCGATACAGCCCTGTAGGTCCAAGAGGTACCCGTGGAGCAATCATGGGCACACGTGTCAGGCTGGTAAGTGGCACGGCTGTGACTCCACCAGATGCATAAGGCCTATACATGCCACCACGCACCATGGGTCGCAGTACGGAGGCAGGCTGGGTGGTGATAGGCAGAGTTGCAGCAATTGGAGTATTGATAGTTGAGTAGATCATGCCATCAGCTGCACGCACTGTGGCTGTGGATGGCATCAGCTGTCTGACTGCTGTTCCCTGACCTGCTGTAGGCCCATACTGGGCCAGATTCCCAGGGCTTAAATGGCCCTCTGGGAAGGTAGGGTTGCCAAGAAGGCCAGGTCTGAGGGGAGCCAGACCCTGCGGAGCACTGAGTCCAGGCCCATGCTGGGGCTGGTATTGCACAAGGTCAGGGCCACTGCCACCACTGCCATGCCGCCCACCATATTGGTCCATAGAGTTGAGAGCAGCACACATGCGGCTGATCTCGCGGGCTGTGGTTGCACTATACTGGGCCAGACTGGCTTCCTGAAAGCCAACTGTGTCTCCCCGTGGGCCATACCTGTGATCTGAGTAAATGTTCGATACCGAGCTATAGCGCCGCATGGGAAGTGGGTGAGTCAAAAGGTCTGTGGGATGGCGCAGGTCTGTGAAAGAGCCATACTGCAAGCCCTGTCCTATGTAGCGTCCATCTGCAAAGCCCAGGCTGTAGGAGTGTTTCAGGGAGCTGAGGTCCATGGCTGAGTCTCGTCCAGGGCCCTGCAAGAGCTGCCCCAACCTGTGAGCATGGTAGTTGAGGCCAGCCTCAGCCAAATTGGTGTCAGACATGGAGGAATACAGCCTGCCAGGGAGGCTCTGTGGGTAGGGCTTCTGTTCTTCATGGGGCCCAGGCCCCACTACTCCCTGTATTCGGTAGGTGGGGGGCTCAGGGGCCTCAGGGTCCCGGGGACTATAGAAAGGGCTGCTTCTTTGCCCAGGAGGGGCAGCATCTGCCACACTCTTCTCAGGTGCACTGGGGGCAGAGTGGAAGGTGCCAGTGCAGCTACTGCCAAAGGGGAACTTGTAGACCATGTCACAGCATGCTAGTTGGCTCTCAGGCCTCATTCCAGTAAGGTCCAGGGCACCTGCAGAGTCCTCTGGGAGTAGTGTGGTCACAGTACCTGCTGTGCCCTCTCCCATCTGCACCACCACTGTATGTGGCTTCCTGGCACCTGGCAGAGCATGTGATCGAAGCTCTGCAGGAGTTGCCCGATGGGATTCGGCACCAGGCTCTGTCATTGGACCTGGCTTGAGGCTTACACTCTGGGCAGCGCCCATCTGAGTGATCAAAATGTCCCTTCTGGCCAGAGGTGCTACCTGATTGGGCAGATTATATCTGGCAAACTTGGCCTCTCTAGGTCTTCCTCGGGACCCACCTCTGTATGGTGCTGTCTGGACAGCCTGCTCTACTTGTTTGACCTGGGCTAGGCACACAGGGCTACCTGAACCCTGACCAAAGTCCAGCCGGCTCTGGAAGGGGTCTCCATACACTACAGGCTGCTTTTGCTGAGCCATGAGCACAGATGAGGCCATGGTGATGCTCACAGTAGTGGCAGTACCAAGGAAGGCATGGGTCTGCTCCTGGGCATTAAGGTTGATAACCAAAGGCTGCACAGTGGTTGACTGCCGTCCTGAGATTGGATCCAGAGCAAGGCCATACTTCCTTGCTTCCACAGCGAGAGAGGTCAGATCCATGCCTTGGTCAGTGAGGATGATAGGTGTGGGCTTGACAGCTGTGCGGAGGTCTACTACTGCACTGCCAGGGGGCCTGGGGCCTGGTTCAACTCTAGATGTTCCAGGGACAGAGGAGATCCGGCACAGGGAGATGTTTTCGGCAGGAAGGGCACTCCAGCCATATAGTGCCAGGGGCCCATCTGCACCAGCACTGGGTGCTCTTGGAAAGCCAGGTGGCTCTGGGGGCAGCTGAGACACACTCGGCGGTGTTGTCTGGCTGTAGCTGTGGGCGGTGGGCTGGGTGTCAGTAGGTGAGCATAGTGGGGAGGTGGAGGCACTGGCATGTACCATCCTGGTCTGACTGGAAGCATCTGATGCCAGTGTGATGACCATAAAGGGAGCCTCCTGAGAAGTCTGCTGCCACACCATGCGAGGTGTGCTGGGCTGGTGTGGTGTTTGTGTGCCCTGGGCTACCATAGGGGTGGGAGTGGGAGCACCAGGGCTCCGTGGCATGTCTGGAGCAGGGGTTGGGCTTGGCGTCTGTGTAGAGAACTCTGCTGTAGCCCTTGAACCCAGCTTGCCTGGAAAGAATGTGGGGCTCTCTGAGGGGGAAGACGGGGAGAGAGGTGGGCTAGAGCCTGCAAAATAGGAATACATCCGGGAAGGTTGAGGAGTACTAGCCTCAATGTCATTCCCACTCAGGGGCTTCTCTCTGGCAGTCCATCCACCAGCAGCAGGGCCACTGGGGGCCTGGGGTAGCTCCTCAGTTTGGGACCCATAGTTTGCAGTGGTTGGACTTTGTCCATAGCTGTGGACTGTGGAAGATGGTGAAGGACTGCGCTCGGAGCTGGCTGGGGAGGTTGGAGTCATGTACACTCTTGGCAGGCTGGCTGGACAAGGAGCCATGGCTGTGGTGGCTGGGGTACCATGGCCCTGGGAGAAGGACATGCCTACCTCAGAGGCCGAGCTGGGGGAGGCAGCAGAGCTGTGCATCTTGAGGAGTTCCTGAGGCTCTTTTGCAAAGTGTTGTGTGACACGGACATCAGGAATAACTCGGCCCCCACTGCTGTCTGAGGAGGTAGAGGTAGAGAAGGACACAGGGGCAGCAAGCTGGGTGGGACTGGTACCAGGGGTAAGTGGGCCTCCATTTTGCTTCATTGGGTCCATATATGCACTCTCAGCATTCAGAAATTGTTTCTCCTTCTTCTTGTCCTCAGTAAAGGCTAGGTCCCGAGAGGAAGCCTGCCGCATGCAGACTATGCTCTGTGATGTCTGAAGGATCTCCTCGTATACAGCTGCTCCCAGGCTGGTTGTCATGCCCTCTGTAGCAGGTTGAGTAGCCCTGCCATAGTCATGGTCTGGGGTGTCTTGATATTCCAAAGAACCCTGGTCCACAGGGCCTGTGGGCTGAGAGGGTCCCCCATGGGGGCCACGGGCCCCTGCCACCTGGCCCTGTTGACGCTGGAGAAGTTCTGCTTTTCTCATCATCTCCTCATAGGCCTCCTCAGCACTCTTTAGGGGCCGCCCAGAACTGGGAGTGGTGGAGCTGCCTGAGGGCGTCTCAGTTGGTGAGTAAAGGGACATGAAGGTAGGCAGGTTGTATTCACTACCTGACTTGTAGAGCCGGGTGGGGCCACCATCCAGGGCCTCAGCCTCTGAGTCCAGGGAGGGTGAGGGTGAGTACTCAGAGCAGGAGGAGCGGTGTAGCTCTTCCATCTCAGCAGCCTGCCTCAGCTCCTCTGTGGGGGATGCATCCTCAATAGGTGACAGGTTACTGGGTGGTGTCTTGGAGCGCTCACGCCGCCGCTGGGCCCGTAGCTCTTCCTTGTCACGCCGTGTCTTGCGAGCTGTGCTGCGTATGCGCTGCTGTTCCACCTCACGCATCTTCTCCTGCTCACGCAGCAGCTCCTCTTCTTCCCGCAGCTCCTCCTCCTCCGAGGAGTCCTCAATGGTGGGCAGCAGGGGTCCATGGGATCGATGCCGGGCCTTGCGCTGCTGCTTAGCTTCTTCTAGCCGTTGCCGGCGGCTGGGGCTGCTGTCACTGTCCTCTTCTAATGAGGACAGGGAGGTGGGAGAGGTGCCTGATGTATAGCTGGGTGTGGAGGCAGGCAGTGTAGAGGAGTGTTCCCCACGGGATCGGTCCTCAGGCGAGCCTGTCAGGCTCTCCATCTCCAGCTCAGGCTCCCGGTCCAGGCTGGAGTCAGGACCTTGGCCCAGGTCTAGTTCATGGCTGTAGCTGCCTGTGCTATTGAGCTCAATTGTCTTGAAGCGGCGGAGCCCACCCTGCAGGGCTCCACTGCCATCAGTGGCCTCTGCTGGGCCTCCCTCAGGGAGCAGCTCCTCATAGCCTGTGGTGGCATTGTGGGGCAAGCGCCTTTTAGGCAGTGCTACTGGTTCTTGGCTAGGCTCAGGCCTGGGCCTGGTACCAACCTTCTGGGTGCCATGTTTGGCCAGGCCATGCCCCGAGATGGTAGTGTCATCCTCTTCCAGGTTGTCTTCCTCAGCACTCATCTCCAGGATCTGCCGTCGCATGAATTCCTCATCAGTCAGTTCTGCTGCTCGGGTTGGGGGCTGGGGTGGAAGAGGGGACAGGCCACTCTCACTGCTGTCTTCCACGTAGTCATGTCTCAGCTGGCTGCCAAAGTCATCTGAGGACTCAGCTGCATCCTGCTGCTCCCTCTGGTGCCACTCCAGAGAGTCTTCCTCTTCCTCCAGGATATCCTCTAGCTCTTCATCGGAGTCAAAGGCCTCAGGCATGATGGACAAAGAGTGGGGCCGCCGCTTCTGCTCCTCAGCAGTGCTGCTGCAGGGTGGCTTGCTCTGTTCACCACTGGGGGTCACAGCCTGGGCCTCCAACAAAAGTCGCACGCTACTCCCCACCTTTTGGAGCTCTGAGGGGCTGGGTGGGCGTGGCCCGGTCACCCCTGCACTGTCCAGCTGCTCCACTTCTTGCTGCACAACGCCTGTGATTTCACTCTGGGAGCTAGAGATGCCATCAGAGGAATAGCCTGTGTCACTGAGGCTCTGTGGGCTCCGAGACAGGTCCTGAGAGTAAGGCTTGCCCACTGGTTCCTGCAATAGGGTGAGAAGCAGGCACTGACTCCCAGCCCTCCCTATCAATCCCCGGGCCCTGGGGAAAGGTCACTACCTCTCAAGAGTTTAGAGCCCACCAGCTACCCCATCCCTCAGTCTTTGAAAAGTTTCCATGGCAAGCTCAAGCAGCCTAGATCTTCAAAGAGAAACTTTACTAAATCAAAGGGTGTCAAAATCCAGCAAAATATCCAACAGGGTGCCATTCACAGGACCAGTCTCAATCTTGGAGTCTCTAGGCCTGCTGAAACCTCACCTAGGCTTTCCTTCTCCTGGGGCATTCCTACTCTCCTCTGTGCCCCTAGGGACCTATCCCAGGCCTATATTCTTAACTCCCCAGGAAAGCAAGTCCTTCCCCAGACTGTCTCATCTGAAGACTAGGGACCCTGGGAAATAAACAGGACTAACCTCTGCCTCCCCACCCTTGGGAGCTTCTGGAACAGCCTTGATGACAGGAGTGGCAGGTTCAGTCCTCTTCACTCCACTCTTTAGTTTAGGAGTCCCAGTGGTTTGAGTAGTCTCTGGAGGTGGCTTCAGCACGGGCTCAGTTTTAGCAGGGACTCCTGTCTTCTTTTCCTGGGCACTGCTTGGGGGCTTGCTGGGTTCAGAAGCCTTGAGGGGCTTGGCCTGGGGACTGACCTTGGTGGGCAGGGGGCTGACCTTGGTGGGCAGAGGGCTGGCCTTGGTGGGTGTGGGACTGGCCTTGGCAGGTAGGGGGCCTGATGGCTGGCCCAGTCCCTGTGGCCCTTTCTGCTTCAGAGGGACTGCTACAGCTACACGGTGAGGGGCTCCTGCAGGGGGCTGCTGTGAGGTGTGAAGCGGCAGGGGGGTCTGCTCTCCCAGGCTGCCCTCCATTAGCCGCTTAGTTTGGCAGTTCAGACAGAGCCACTCGGTTTTCTGCAAAGAAATAGGAGGGAGGTTGGTGAAAATCACATACATTAAAGTTCTCTAAGAGTATTTCCATTACTATTTCTGTAAACTTAGGGAAGAAAAAGTCTTTTAAAGCATGACACCAAAGGTAAAAGGAGGAAAAGACTGATAGATTTAGTGCCCCAAATGATAGACATCCCCATCCTTAAGATGAACATATAAAGTCAAATTGGAAATGTCCAACCAAACAGAAGAGTCCCTTTCTTAACCCATAGAGAACATGGGGACAGAAAAAGAGAACCAAGGAGCAAGGAAGGCCAAAAGCAGTATAAGGATCTGGTTCCAAGTACAACTGGGGTTCCAACCTAGGGAGCAAACTGCCCCTTGGGGGCTGGTTTGGAGTCCAATAGTCAGGAGTTCATGCAGAACAAGAATGGTATCTAGATATGGAGAGCATCCTGGAGATAATGCCTTTCTCCGGCCTCCTAAGTCTCAGGTCTGACACCATTCCCCTAACACTTCCTCAAGTATGGACTGTACTAGGCAGCAGCAGGCTCCAGGGGACAGATTTCCTGGGATAAGCCTTGATTTTGTTATTATTTTGTTAGTACTGGAGAATTGAACCCAGGGGTGCTCTACCACTGAGCTATGTCCTCAGCCCTTCTTATTTCTTATTTTGAGACAGGTTCTTACTGAGTTGCCCAGGATGCCCTTGAATTTGTGATTCTCCTGCCTTGCTCTCCCTACTAGCAAGGATTGAAGGACTATACTGCTGTGCCCAGTGAGGAGGCCCATTTGGGGCAGGGCTGAGCAGTCCTTCCTTTTCACACTCCCAGTCCAAGTCGCCCTAAGATGGATAAAGAACTTCAGGCTTCCCCCTGCCTTCAGTTCACTGGATTGTTCCTCTGATGAAGACGAGTATGGTAGCCCTTGATTTAAGAGCCCTATGCCTTTCTGAGCTGGGTTGGGATAAATTCTTGACCATCAGTCACAACTATCAGGGTCATCTACTGTTTTAGGCCCAGAACTGAGGGTCAAATACATAGTCATGACTAAGTCAGAAACACAGACAAGGACCGACATGCATCCTTCCTGGATACCACAGCTTCCCAACAGGTCTTTATAAGTATAACATGGATATCAATGGTAAAATCCTTAGAACACCATAAACCAAGTCTAAGTCTTCCAGCCTCAGCTGGTTATACAGGGGGAGGGCTTGGGAATTCCTGGATCCTAAGTGGATGACTCCTGTAGAAGATCTCAGGCTGACAGGAACATGTCTCCCAGGATCCTCCTCCAAGATCAGTATTTGAGTCCTTGCCCTGGCTCATGTGTGGTAGTAGAGAATGAGGGTTACAGCATAGCCCAGAGCAGGGCCCTGCTGATATCTGCGTCTTTTCTTTCTCTTTGAGTGTAGAAGCTTGGCACTCCTTCCTTTTTGCTGCTGTTCATCCTGGGCACCTAGACACTCAGGCTCCATCAGCAGCTCTGCCACTAGGATGGGCCATTATGAGAACCACAGGGTCACAGAGCCAAGGTACAGATAAAGGAGGTAGCCCTTGGCCTTTGCTGCCCTAGGTAGGCCAAGAGCCTCAGTATGCTCACCTCTCACACTGTCTCTGGGCCCTAGCCCATGTGGCAGGATCCCATGTCAATGATTCTGCCCTGGTTTCATGCCCACAGAGTTATATTCCACATCCTTTCCCTAAGCCCCAGCAGAAGCCAGGCTGGTCAGCAGGCTAGGCTTTGGTGTTTGTTGAGAAATAAAGCTGCTCCACAGGATAATTATTCTGGGTGGAGGCTACTTCCCTGAGGCTGAAATTCCTGCTCCTTGCTGATATCTAACCCTTGCACAGTCTTTGGCAGAAGAGCAGGGCAGTATAGGGGGATACTTCAGAAAGCCTACATGTATGTACTTACCCTGCTCCCTACAGGGACCAGCCTAGAACCACTCCAACTCCCTTAGACCTTATCTGATGCTCTAAGTGTCCCTCACACAAACCCCTGCAAGTTAATATAAGCTGACCTTTGGCTGGGTCTTAGGCTCACTAGGCCTGGCAGGTCCATTTCAGTCAGGTGTTTGAGGTGCCTGAAGACAGTACTGGACAAGGGACCCATCCCTGTGATGAACATGGCATGGGAGAGCACAGAACCTGATTTAAAAATCCCAGCCCACGTGCCCCATCATTCACCTAGTAATATAATGGAAATATCCTATGTCAGAGAGGACTTTGAGAGGCCAAAAGGACCCTGGGAAGATGAGAGAGAGTTCTGGAAATGAGAAAATAGCCCCTTCTCCAGTCCCTGGATAAGCATGATGGGGTTAGGATCTGGGCCCAGATAGGGGGCTGGCCCAAGGCAATGCTGCCCTGACTATACCTTAGTTCTCTGCACACATCCATCTAGGTTAGGCCTATCACAGTTAAATCATCTGCCCCAGTTCATCTTGGTGGCTTAGAACCCCCCAGACTCCACCTCTGGCCTACAGACTCTACCCCAAAAGAAACAATCTAAATGAAGTAAGGGTACCTTGGAAGGGTGGTCTGGATGGAGGAGGCAATTCCAATGCCAAATGCTCAGGGGCAGCCCCTTCAGAGGTCTGCTTACCTGAGCTCATGTGCACTAACCTCAGAAGAGCCTGTCACCCATGGTCACATGCTCTCTGGGGCTTTGTTCCTTCACAGGTTTATTTCTGGTGACAGCCAGGTTGCAGAAAGCTGCCTGGTCGGCTCTTTGCTCTTGGCTCTGCTATAGCAAGCAGTGAGAAAGGAAGGGCTAGCAGGAGGAGATGTGTGAAGTAAGAACTAAAAATAAACACTTGACCTGGCTGCTAGAGGCCCTTCCCCAGCCCTCTGGGAATGGGAGAAGTGTACAATGCATTGGGGCTGGTAGGGGTAGAGCCAGGAGAGACCTGGCACAGGCCCAAGTCTTTTGTGGACTGGGGATCGGTGGAAGCAGGTCATGTCAAATCTCTGTGCCTGGGGGGATGAACACAGTTGCTGAGGTCCCAATTCCCTTATTCACTCTACTATCATCTCCTTTCACCCCAATGAGTCCCACCTCTACACCTGATTATTCATTCCCTTGTTCTTCCACTCAGTTATTCACTTAATAATTCCCTCACTTCAGTGTTTATTTCCTCATTTGTTCTTTCATTCACTTGCACATTCTTATATTCTTCATGGAGCTCTATCCAGTCCCAGCCCTGGGGCATCTGCTGCTTTCTTGCCTTTGTTTAACCCCTTTGGCAAGTGGACAGAGGATGGACAATGGAAGTTCCGATGACAACTTCTGCCTTACCTCTCTCTCTCCAATCCTTTCTGGGTATAGGAAGGTCTAAACCCCACAAGGACAATCACAACCTCAAGGTGTGAGATGTAGGTGTGCATGTACCAAATGTAGCTTGGTGGTTCAGAGTATCACTGTTCAGGGTAAGGAAGGAGAAGTGAGTTGACAGAGAGAGTTGATAGGGCATCCTACATGTATGTGAGACCTTCTGGAACCACTAGCTAGTGTGGCCTTGTGGGCTAGGGGAGATGAGGGGAGCTGCCCTGTCTGCATTCAGCCAAATGAGCCCATAGTCCATACATTCTCCTCATTTGTGGATCTGGCCTGTATGCTAGTTGGGTTATGGTGACACCATAACTCTTACCAAGTTGCCTGCACATCCTCAATCCCATTGCCAAACCAGAGGGCAGTGAATGAGAATCCCAGAGAAAAGAATGCTCAGAGGTAAAGACCCTGACCCTAGGTCACAGACATGGCCATCACCAGTATTGCTGTTCCTCTCCTGACTCTGTGGTATGAACATGTGTCCATGTCTCTCTCCCTTATCCTGGACATGCATAAGACTCCTCCTTTCTCATCCTCTGTTCCCATAAGAAGAATCCTCCCTGGCATTCCCAGTATGCGCCCTTGTGGCTAGGCTGGGCTTCCTTCATGCCCTAATACTAAATGTGTTCATTCCTGTGTGGTGTCGCTCATGAGACCAAGAGCTTGCCTTGGCCACAGTATCCATTCCCACACAGATAGTGAGAGGTTTGTGGGGACATTTCCTCCCCCTTATGGAGACAGAACACTTTGGTTCTAATCTCTTGGCTCAAGGACCGACCACATCAGGCCTTGGGTGAGCACTGGAGGTACAGCATCTTAGAAACCTAAGAAGAGCATTACAGCCCCCATTCCACATGGAGGAGACAAGGCCCCCTAAGGTCACCAATCCAGAGGCTCCCTGAGGAGGACCAAGAGCAGGGGGAGATGCTGGGCTCATGCCTGATGTCCCTGTTGTAGCCTCAGCTCATAAGTCTAGCCCAGCCTCAGATTGGACACATATCAGGCCCTTTGCTCATAGAAGCCCGGCTTCTCAAGGATGCAACAGAAATTTCAACAATAATTATAAGATAAAAAACTAGAAGTGTTACTGTAACAATTCCAATTCCACTAATTTCTTTACATAACTATTTTGAACTGAAAGTCAATTAAAAATTAAGCCAGAGGATACTGTTATCCTTCAAAAACATAAATAGGTTTTAAAAAGTTGGAATCAACAACTCTTAATTATGAAATGAGTCACTAAATATCACTATGATATTTTTCAAAGGAAATTTCAAAGGGAAAAGGGGTCCACTTTTACTGCCTCTACTATTAATGCTCTGGACTTCTTATCTAGAAAGAAGAAAAAAGATTTTTATAGCTCAGAGCTGTTGAGGAAAATTCCCAACCTATTGGTGCACAGTGTTGACTCTGACCTCAGGTGGACTCTCAGCAGATCTAAAGGTATGTTGCGAGCTATGAATAGGGCTCTCCTGGTCTGTCCCTCCCTCAAGCCCCTGGCCTTTGTGCAGAGCTACTTGTCTCTCTGCCTCACACTGTGCACAGAGACAAAGAACAGTCACTGAACCTGGTAGGCTGGCCTGGGCCAAGCAAGGTGTCGGGAGAGACAGCCACAGCACAACCCATAGGAACTAGAGAAGGACCTACTGGCCTTTTCACATCACTCCCAAGGCAAGACATTGGGAACAACAGGCAGGGAAACAGAGGACTTGACTTGGGGAGGAGTAAGGATAAGGACACCCATCAGTTTTGCTTTCAGGTCCATGAACACACCAGACCCTGTGGAGGAAAGGGCAATCCTGGTCAAGGAGGTAGCAGTGGGGCAGAACATGGAAAAACTGGGACCTGGAAGGGGGTTGGGGGCAGTGCTGGTTAATGAAAAGAGAAACACTGGGAGCCAAGAAGGCCAGTAGCAAGCAGCTAATGAGAAACCTAGATCAGAATCCAGAATCATCATCTAGAGTCAGCATGTGACTAAAACACTTTTGTTTGGGCTGATTCAGCACTGCCAGTGGCTTGTCCCAAGGGCTGCCAAAAGGAGCTGTCAGGAACATTTACGCTACTAGACAGGAGCAGTTTCATCTTCCCTTAGTGCACATCCTGTTTAATGGGAAAACAGGGGCTGACAGGTCTCTTGGGGACAAGGATCTTCCAGGTCAGGCCCTTAGTGACCATCAAGGTTCATGGTCCCTTAGAGTCAGAGTACCTTACCAGCAATGAGCTCATGGCTGGAGTTATCTGGGCAAAACAGTCAGCTGGGATTTCCTTGGCCCTGTGGTAACCCCTTAGTGAACCTATCCTGCTCTACCAGTTAGGCAAGCTGTCTTCCAGTGAGCCATTGGGCCTAGAATTCAGGGAGGTAGCAGTATGGGGCCTGGAGGTCCAAGTACGCATCACATGAGGAGGTCAATTATCTTTCTCATGCTTGGCCATTCCTGCATGTTAGAAAATAAGGCCTGTGGAGGCCAAAGTATTCTTCCTAGTCATATTAGATAGCTCCTATGGGCCCCATGGAGGCCTGGCCCAAGGGAAATCAGAATAAGTTAGTAGAGAGATGATGGCAACACCATGCTCTTTTCTCTTGTCCCATCCTAGGTCAGTAATTGTTTGCACTCCTCCCTACTACTCCTACCCATCAGCCATGCCTGCTTAGTCCAAGAGCCCAAAGGTCTTAGATGGCTGTCTACATGCAAGATTCATGAGCCTTGGCTCAATATTTGCCTCACAAGACACACATCACCTGCCAAGATGAGTCAGTCATAAACCTTGAGAGGACATACCCAGCTATGCCAAAGGCAGACATCATGAGGTTCACATGGGTCGCCTGGGCAAAAAAGAGTGGGTAATGGAGTTAGGGGAGAAACAGAAGCAGCCTCCAGGCCTAGGATGGTCCATCTGTGCACAGGTACCCCAACCTTCTAGACATTCCAGGCTGAATTCCAAACTTCCAAACAACACTGAGCCTAACACTGGGCCTCCTGCTCCCCTTCACTTAGTCTGCACAATGCCAAGTACCCTTCCTTGGAGCAGACACTGCAGAGAGACTGGCCCCAATGCCAGCTCTTGTTTAAACTTTCCTGTGGTAAGAATTGTTTTTCTAACTATCCTCATAAGCATCCTCTCTTGACCAAAGAGAGCCCAGGCCCAGCCAAGGGAAAATACGTGAACCAAAGTATGACTTTGACAAGTATACATTCACATCCATGACCCTCAGAAGAGAGGATCTAGTGTGGATACCAGCTGAGGGGAGCCTGGGCAGTGGGACATGGTCCACTTTGCTATGAAAAAGTCTCTAGTCCCATCCTGGACATGGAGTATAACCCTCTATCCCATGGCTCTTCAATCCCCTATTCTTGTGAGGGTCACAGATGAAGGGCAGGAGGGAAGATTCCCCTGAGCAGGAGAGATGGGTATCTTTCATCAGGGAAATGCTCATGGTAGCTGGAAATAGGAAGGTCAGCCAGTCAGAGGGAGTAGGCACCATTATCCTCACCTCACCTTCCCAGTGAGGCCCTCCTGTGTCACAGAGTGGAAGGATTGAGGCCTGAGGCAGGGGCAAGAAAGGGAGTGTAGCCCCGCTGTAGCATTAGCTATTATAGCCAGTCTCACAATAGCTGCAAACCCAGCTCTCCACACTCCTTCTGGTTCCCATGCTCCCCCTTGCCCCAGGACCTTGTCCTCACCAAAGCTCAAGGGAGCATGCTTGGCCCAGATCGCTTACCTCCACAAGGTGAGGCGTTGGGTTGAAGCCACACAGGTTACAAACCTGGAGCTTGCAGGTGGTACAGGTGTTATAGTTGGCTGGGCCCTTGCTACCCACATTGAGCTCAGCTTGGCACAGTGGGCAGGTGGCCTTTTCTTTCGGCATGGTCTTTGGCTTGGCAGCAGCTTTGGGTGCTGCCTGATGTTCTGCTCTGCCATGCTTTGGACTGGTTGTTCCCCCAGTTTTCGCTAGGGCTCCAGGCCCAGATCCAGGACCTGTTCTAGCCCCAGGCTCAGTTTTGGCTCCAGGTGTTGGCCCAGGCCCAGGCCCTGAGCCTGGGGGTCTTGGGCCAGCCTCCTTGCTGGCATCACTGAAGACAATCTTGGGCGGTCCCTTGCTGGGTGAAGGCTGGCTCTGGGGATCAGCCTCAGGCTGCACAGACATGAGGGTGCTCGCTTGGGTCAGCAGTGATGCACCAAGGCCAAAAAGCTTCCCGGTGAGGCCCTCCTGGGTCTGCTCGCCAGCACCAAGCCCAGAGGGCACCGTGGTGGCACTTTTGGCCGAAGCCTCTCCTGCAGATGGCCTGGGCTCAGCTGTAGAAGGCTTGGTGGGGAGAGGGGGCTGAGGAGATACCCTCCCCACCTCTGAAGGGGAAGCTGCTTGGGCAAGCCCCGGCACTGAGGTGGCCCTGGCTGTCTCAACCTGGCGAGGGCCAGGTTGTGGGCCCCCTGGGACCCAAGATTTCTCTTGTTCTGGCTTCCCCAGTGGCTGTTTGGCTGGGGAATGGGCAGGAGATAGGGATGGAGAGTGTAGCTGCTGCTGGCTCTTGGAGCGAGGTGCAGTGGTCATGTCCATTCCCAGAGCCCTCTGCATCTGACAGTTCAGACAGAGCCACTCCTTCACCTGAGGAGAGAAGCAGTACAGTCAGCATTGTGACCAATACCAGCAGTGTTCATGGCCCAGGTCAGTGCAGGTCTCATTGGCTTGGTTCTTAGCACTCAGGTGTGTCTGGGCTGCCAGGGGGCAGGGCTAAGGCAGATGACACTTCTCTGCCCTCTAGTTGCTGCCAGGCACATGTGGCAGAGCAGAGGCAGTCTAATCCTCCCCCTCCCACCCCCAACCAACAACTCTCCACCTGCCAGACCCTTCTGATCCAGAATCCTCCCTGCTGTTCAGCAGTTGTGCCTCTGATTGGTGTGTACAGCAATCCATCTTCAAGTCCCACCTCACCAATCCATGCTACCACTATCCTCTTTGGAGGATAGCCTTGAACTGATCACTCTCCTTCCCCTGCTGCCACCTTCTGGCCAATTCTATTACAGCAGTCAGAGTGACTTTAAAATGTAAACCAGGAGGGAAAGCATGGTCTAGGGCAATAGGTATTCCATAAAAGTTTGCAGAATGAGTAACTAAAGAATGATAGGTGAGAGAGGGAGGCACAGGGGATTAGAAAGAAACCACGGTTCCCATCCTGGAGAAGACAGATAAATAATGAAAAATCTGGAGAGCAGAATAAGTGAGGAATAGTAATGTGATATAAATGACTAAGTAGAAATGAAATAAGACATTTTTCTTAAGGAAGATGAATTTGTGTGTGTGGTGATGGGGATTGAACTCAGGTTCTAGGTAAGCGCTCTACAACTAAGCTATACTCCCAGTCCCAAAAAGACAAATTTTTAAAGAAAACGAGAGGATTTCTGCCTCTAAGACAATGACACATGTTGCTAAACATGTAGTTTCTCTTTGCCATGAGCCAGTACAAGGAAGGACATGTGACTTGCCACCAAGACCAATCAGAGCCCTCCATATCACCTGTGTGGTAAATAAACAATAGGAGAGAGGAGCTTTTTTCTTTTTGTATTACTAGTTAGAAGGATGTAGACTTGAAATGGTCAGCAGTGTTCTCTCCCAAAGTAGAGATATCAAGAATTAAATCAATAGGCAGTGGGTGGAGCCAAGAAAAGGAGAAAGGAGCAGATCTGATGGCTTCATTTACTTCCCTTAAGTCTACCCTTGGACTTAACAGTTACATGAGCTAGTATTATTTTTTTACTAGTCCAATAAACCCACTTATAAATCAGCGCATATCACAGATTCAAACCACTCTAAACAGTTTCTCATCATATTGCAGGATCTCTTTACCATGGCCCCATTTGCCATCCTTCCTTCTCTCTGGCCTCTTTTCTCTCCATTTCCACTTGGAGACCCACTGGGCCCACTGCTTTGCCAAATGGTCCTTGAAGCTGCTCATTTCTGAACCTGAGTTTTTGGCTCAGCTCACTTCATAGGTCTCAGATCAAGCATTACTTCCTCATCATTTCCTCCCCTGGTCACACAATCTAGAATACACCCCAGGCACTCTCCATCATGTCACCTGACTTATTTCTTCACAGTGCTTATTTTTTTTCCCCCAAATCATCTACTAATTTGTTTCCTGGGTATCTCCTGTCCTCCTAACCAGTCCTTGAGCTTGAGTGTACAGGTGTTCTCAGGCCTGCACAGGTCCCACAAGGCTGAAGTCACAAGATTTGGTGTCTTGCTGAGCAGAGACTGGAAGCCAAGGATGTTTTCATGTCTGTAGTTCAAGCCAAAGGTTCTGAATGTACCCTGGTAGCAGACATCACACACACACACACACACACACAAATCTAGTCCTGGGACAGAAAGCCCCTTCTGTTTACCCTCAGGTGTGCTCCAGCCCTGCTCTCTGCCACAAGGTCCCAGGTCTGCTACACTGCTTCTGCTGCTGGTGCAGGTTGACTTGCCAGATGGGAAGCATGGGCTCAGGCATTCTGCCCAACAGTCCAAAAGCAGCACCTAAAAGCTGCATTTTGGTGAACATCCTCTAGTGCCAAGCAACACAGACAACATGTTCACAGGCATTCTCTCATTTTGTCCTCATAGTAGAGAAAACTAAGGGCTGAGACGATTTAGCAACATGTTCTTGTGGTCACCCTGTTAGCAAGTGTTTCTGCTGACTAGACTGACCCTGACAGCCCTCGCCAGCTCTTGATCCCCAGACTGGTTGGCCTGGAGCCCAGTGAATTCTGCAGTTCCACCTCTTCTAAAGGCCACTTGGCTTCAAGTAGGCCTAGTCAGAGGCCTAGAAGTTGTACCTGAAAGCACTGGCAGAGTCTCCCAAGGCCAAGCTTGGTTCTAGAAACTCTAAGAACAGTGGGGTGGAAAGTCAACTCCCAGCTGGGAACTGTTAACTCATGTGTATTTTAAGACTCAAGACTGTTTTGTCTATGTTGGGGCAAAGAAAGCCACAGATAAAACATTTCAATCCCCAGGAGCCAGTCTAAAGACCCCTCAAGAAAGTTCATCATGCACGAGGAGAGGATCATTCCCATCAAAGTGTGAAGCACAGTGATGTATGCCTGTAATCCCAGCTACTTGGAAGGCTGAGGCAGGAGGATTGCAAGTTTGAAGACAGCTTTGGCAACTTTTAGCAAGACTTTGAGTCAAAATATAAAATTAAAAGGGCTAGGGGGTGTAGTTCAGAGGTAAAGTATCCTTGGGTTCAATCCCCACTACTGTAAAAAAATAAGATAAAATAAAAGGAAATTTTCAAGTGCAGTTAGTTGATTCTGCTTCCCTCTCTCTCTCTCTCTCTCTCTCTGTGCGTACGTGTGTGTGTGTGTGTGTGTGTGTGTGTGTGTGTGTGTGTTTGGATGAGTGCATCCATGTGCACATGCATGCTGGGGATGGAAGTCACAGACTTGTGTATGATAAGTACACATTCTGCCACTGAGCTACATCTCCAGTCCCTCTGCTCATCTTGAGAGGAACTCTGGGAGGGTCTTTTCCTTTAGACTCTGGTCCAGGGTGGCAGCCACAAACTCAGTTCCTGCAGTGGGTGCTCAGCCACAACCAAGGTCCCTTTTCTGTCATGAACCTGTGGGCTGCAGACTGACATAAGGTGAGATGTTCTAAGGAAGGGGTACCTGGGAGGTAAGTTTCCTTGTCCTGGGACTTTGGGGTGACTCTCCCTTGGGTCCTGGACAGGGCTGAACAAAGGCATGTGCTAAAACTCTTATCACTTATCACTAGAAACTTTCTCTCCCCAGCAATCCCCCACCCCCAACCCCCATCACCTAGGCTGTGTCACAGGCATCTCACTTAAAATAGAAGTTCTTCAAGAAACGGCTGCAACGCCCCTCAGTGACTCATCTCCCAGATGGGCACAGCTATTTCTATCCAGCCTCTTCCAGACAGCAAGGAGCTTTGACCATGTCCTCCCCCATCCCCTCTCAGGCTCAAACCCAGGCAGACAGGCCCAGCACATAAATCCTCCTGAGGAAGACACTGGCTGAGGGAGCTCTCTGAACTGGCATGACCTCCCTTTCTTTGTTTCCCCCATGGGTCCCCAGAAATTTACAGGTAGGGGCCCATCATCAGTCTCTTTCTCCCTATTCCAAGGTCCCTACCCCCATGCTAGGGAGATAGAGAGAGATGATATACAGGATGGATATATAAATGGAGAGTCCTGTGGCAGATTTCCCTGGCCTTGGGGACCAGTAGCAGTTAGAGCCTTCCTTAGCTATATACAGTGAGGCCTCCTGTGGCTCCTAGGCAATATCCAAGCTGGCTGTCCCTCCAATCAAAGGGACTAACCAGTATGACAGAAAATCTCTTAGGGTCTTACTGGCCTGAGATGGCACTTGGCCAGAAGCTTTGCGGGCCTTATGCCTAATTCCCCAGGACCCAGAAGTAGAGCTGGGGGGTAATTTCCTGAGCTATCCTGAGGGATGGATGGCTCTGACAGAAAGTAGCTGTTATCAAATTAACTCTTCATGCCAACAGGATTGCAAGTTTGAAGTTAGCCTTGGTAACTTTTAGCAAGCCCTGTCTCAAAATATAAAATAAAAAGGGCTGAGTGGGCTGGGCTGTGGCTCAGTGGTAGAGCACTTGTCTCACATGTGCAAGGCACTGGGTTCGAGCCCCAGCACCACATAAATAAATATTGTGTCCACCTACAATTTAAAAAAAAAAAAATATATATGTGTATATATATATATATATATATACATACATATATATGTGTGTATATATATATATATATATATATATATTATCCCCTCTCAGGCTCAAACCCAGGAAGACAGGCCCAGCACACAAATTCTCCTGAGGAAGACATTGGCTGAGGGAGTGTCTATATATATTTTTTTCATATATAAATATATAAATATTATATATAAATTTATATTTATATATAAATATAAAAAATATTTATATTTATATATAAATATAAAAAATATTTATATATATATTAAAAATATATATATATATTTTAAAGGACTGAGGGGACTGGGGGGTGTGGCTCAGTAGTAGAGTGCTTGCCTAGCATGCATGAGGTGCTAGGTTCAATACTCAACACAACATATAAAAATAAATAAAATAAACTTGTATCCTTGATTTAACTCCAGTATCACTGAAAAGAAGAAAAAAGTGGGACTTCCTAAGGACAGTTCATTCTGCTTATCTGTGTGTGCTCAAGCACACACACAGAGACACACACATAGATTAGCAGAATGATGGGCCCTTGGGAAATCAGAGTCTTATTCCCATCCTACCACCTCAGAGGGCTGGCAGGGACCTTCATGGAGGCCCATGCACTCTAGTCTAGTGCCTGGCAGTAAGGATGGGAAAGCTCAGTGTGATATGTAGGGTCAAGAGGTGGCCTGGGAGGTAGGAGACGCAGAAGCCATAAGAATATGACTTATGTGGCCCTACTTCTGTAGTGTCCCTGCCCACTCTGCCAGGAGCCTGCTGGGGTCTGGAAAGCTGGGTCCAGTGGACTCCGGAGAGAACTTTCTCCTGGAGAAGGCTTTCCCATTCCCAGTTGCTCCTTCAGTCAAACTTTTCAATATGCAGAAGGTCAGCTAAGGAGTTCACCAAGGATCCAGAGGCTTAGGGACCAGACCAGAGCCTCTGTAAACCCTGAGTGAATAAGCATCCATGAGTGATGTCTGCAGTGGCCACTCCCTTCTGTTCCTTCCATCAGTCTCTGAGGCAGGGAGGAAAGTAGGCACAGTTCTGGGAAGGGTTCTACATCTTCCTTCCCAGCAGGGACACTGGCAGCTCCAGACAGTGGTTTCAGCCTCACTTGCCATATCTGGACAGGATGCTCCCAGGGTAGAGTCCTTCTCACTGTCAAAAGGCTACCAGAGAACTGAGAACCCCAGCAGTAACAGGTTATTTTCCCACTTCCCTCCTCCTGCCGCTACCAGCAAGGAAGGAGTATCGCTGATGTACGTCACTCAGCCTTCCTTCCTGTGAAGAACAGCAACTTGCCTCTGAGCCCCAGCCCTCCCTGGGAGAGCAGGCATTGAGTGTGTCAGATCACTCAGCACTGACATCATGCCTGTACCACATTCATGCTTTCCATTTTGGTACAAGTTGAAACATCACAGAAACAGCTCATAAAGGAAACTTCCCTGCTGGTGCCAAATCCAGAGGTTCCTGCCTGGCCTTGCTGGCCAGTATGATTCCATGCCCTTCTGGACTATGAGTCATTGGCCAGGTCTCAACAGAACACACAACCCCCCAGTCCCTGTGGTCCCTGAACAACTAGGGCAGGGCAGCAGGAATGCCTGTACCCTCACACTCCCAAAGTACTGGACATATCATCCACCTCATCCTGTACCTGTTATGCTACCTCACCAACAGTTTGCTTTACCTATCAGCTGCCTGACCTCAGACTTACATAGTAAGTACCACAAGTAACCTTCTCAAAGGGTAGGGACATATTCAACCAGAGTTGTACTAGCTAGGCATGGCCAGGGCCCTGAAGGAGGCATGGGAAACCTGCCCCTCCTCTGTGGCCAGGATTTGTGGAGTTGGGGTGGAACCTAATTGCTCCATGAGGCTGCAAGGCCTCACTGACCTGGAACTCCACAAAGAGGAAACTCTCCATTCACTCACTGATCCCTAGTCATATCTGCCTCTCCACCTCCCCATATTCCTCAACTCCTACACTGCTCTGAATGGCCTCCCTTCTCACCCACCAGTCAGCTTCCCCACATCCTCCCCACACATGCTGCTCTTGGTACCCAGTCCCACTCTCCAGAGACTACACTGCTTGAACTTACCTCAGCCTCTCTTTAAAATTCTGGGAACCCTTAGCTTTGCTATCCTACCTAGCTGCCCTTCTCCCCTTTCAGATCCTGTTTCCCTCCAGGCCCCTTCATTCTGGCCTCTCCTTCTAGAAAGTCCTTGGCCTTTGTCTCCTAGGCTTCCACTGAACCTACCCACACTGTTACTGCAGATGACCCACAACCCCCATGGGGCTGACCCACCGGATGCCTTCTCAAAACTCACTGAATGGTATATTTAAGGTCTGTACATTTCATTAAAGATTTATCTAAAAAATAATCTTAAATAAATACTGAACTCTAGTTAATGATATACTAGTTGAAGTAGTTATTGGGAAGTATGCTGATATCTGAAAAATACTTCAAAATTCAACAAAAAGACAAGATGAGTGGAAATATGAACAGAGAAAAGGATGGGTACGTGGTAAAGCCAGGAAAATAATGAGTTAACTATAAATGTAAGTGGTGGATTTATGGGTATTCCTTGTATAATTCTTTCAACTTCTCTATAGGTTTACAATTTTTTTTTGTAATTTGATGTTGAGAGAAGAAAAAAATGTCCACCTGATTATCCTGCGTTGCTTCATCAGCAAGGCATTGAGAGGTCTTCTGATGAGCTCCCGGTGTCTTTGTTATTGAGTTGTAGGACTTCTCTGTATATTCTGGATATCAATCTTTTATTAGATATATTATTTACAAACATTTTCTCCCATTCTGTGGGTTTCCTGTCTACTTCATAACCCAGGGGGGCACTTAACCACTGAGCCACATCCCCATTCCTTTTTTTGTATTTTATTTAGAGATAAGGTCTCATTGGGCTGGGGAGATAGCTCAGTTGGTAGAATGCTCTCCTCAGAAGCACAAGGCCCTGGGTTCAATCCCCAGCACCGCAAAAAAAAAAAAAAAAAAAAAAAAAAAAAGGTCTCACTGAGTTACTGAAGATGGCTTTGAACTCACAATCCTCCTGCTTCCCACTCCCGAGCTGCTGGGATCACAGTTGTGATGCCACCATGAGCGGCCTCTTTTCTATTTCTGATATACAATGACATACAAACATTTTAAATTTTCACAAAATTCTTTTTGTCTGTTTTTCTTCTGTTGCCTGTGCCTTTGATGCCATATCCAAGAAATCACTGCCAAATCCAATATCATAAAGGTTTTGCCCTATGTTTTCTTCTAAGAACTTTAAGTTCAGTTCTTATGTTTATATTTTTGGTTCATTTGGGGTTTTTATATATAGTTGGTATAAAGCAAGGGCTCAATTTTATTCTTTTGCATGTGGATATCCAGCTTTTCTAGAGCCTTTTGTGTTTTTCCTGTTGAAAGGTCTTGGTACTCTTGTCAAAATTAATTGGACCATATATGTGAGGTTTATTTCTATGTTCTCTATCCTATTCTATTGGTCTGTATGTCTGTTTTATGTCAGTACCACACTCTTGATTACTACAGCTTTGTAGTAAGTTTTGAAATCAGGATGTATGGGTCCTTCAACTTTGTTACCTTTTAAGATTGTTTTGGCTATTTGAGGGTCCCATCAGAGGGGTGGTTTTAAATGCACATCTGACCTTTTTACTGCCACTTTTCAAAACCCTTGAGATGGCATCTGGAGACATCAGCAGATCCAGAAGAATCTTCATATCTTATGGTCCTGGTTTATGGCATCCCAGCTTTCCTAGACCTGGCTCTATAGTCTAATGGCCCCTCCTTGTAGAAACTCCCAAGAGTCTCCTCACAGTATTGCACCAACTCACCCCTACTTCTTCCTGGTCCTCTCCAGGTGTGTCTGTGTTCACTTATGTGGTTACTGGTGGAAGGGCTGCCTCCTGCACTGGCCTGAAGTTTCCACAGGGCTGAGCAGCATGTCTGCTTCACTTCTGTTTATTTCTGTTGTGTCAAGAACATTTCCTGGCTTATCACAAGGACTCAAAAGGCATTTGTTGAGGGAGGGAAAGATGAGAAGGGAGAGGGTGACAAGCAAGCCAAAGGTTGTACAGAAGAAATAGTAGATATAGCAAAACCAAGAGGTTACCAGCCTGTCAATCCTCAGCACCACATAAAAATAAATAAATAAAATAAAATAAAAGCATCGTGTCCATCTATTAAAAAAAAAAAAAAAAAAAGAGTTTACCAGAACAAAACTGATTGCCTTACTAAGATTTCTTGTTCTATGCTTCTTTCTGCCTCTGGATTTTTCTCTCTCACCTTCCTTTACTACCTTATCCCTCTTGTACCTTCTTCCCTTTCTTCCCACTCCTACTTTATTTACTTATTTCTCTACTATCTTCATTCCCTTTTCATTGTGTTTCCCTTGCTCTCACATGTAAAAACAAGAGTTTTGGGAATAAAATATCACATTTTTTTGTTCTGAATTAATTCCACATTCATTCTCATTTGAACATATAGCCCTCTTTTACAGCTACAAAGCAGAGTTCTATGCCTGATGGTTCTAATCACCAAACAGTTCCTACTCCAGCACAGTTATCTCTTTCACATGTCCCCAGTGGCTCTGGCCTCAACCTATAGTGGTCCAAGAAAATAGCTAAGTCCTATCTCTTGGGCACATATGAGGATGTGTACTAGCACCAAGGATGACTGTCTCAGGGCTAGCTGAGGTTTGGAGCACATTTCCCTATTGACTGAAAATTTGTTTGGGTCCAAGTCACTACTCTAAGGAAAACTGCCTGAATATTAGACATAAAGTAGGTGAAAAGGTCTCCTGAAGGGCCTGCCACCTGAAGGTTCACTTCAATTTTATTTGGCGTCAGGGAAGAGAAGGTTGGGTACAAGTACAGATAATTCCTCCTGGGCAGAGTAAGGAAAAGGACACCTTTGTCTCTCCTCAGCACACTGCAGGTCCCACATCCTTTAACACCTGCTCCTCAATCTTCACTGGCCCAAGTGGTGGTGTGGTCAGGAGCGGGCAGAGGAAAGGGGGCAAGGCTGCTGGCTATAGCAGAGGAATCTGTGATGAACTCCTAGCATCACCCCTAGGCCATCTGGTGTCCTGGCCCTTGCTGGAAAGGAGTAGGATAGAGTCAGGAGAGAGAGGCACATAGTCATGTGCTGGCCCTCTTCTTTCTCCACACCACTCAGCCTGGATAATTGCCTCTGCTGGAGGCTTACCATCAGGGTAGGGGTAGGAGGCATGGTGGGTTAAACATCCCTGGTGTGGTCTCAGTATAAGACCAAACCTTGGAGGTCTAAGGAAGACTAGAAGTTTTCTTAGAGGGGCTTATAAGTCTTACTAGAAGGGGCTTGAGAACAGATGGACTGCTGGACTGGCAGGTTGGGGATGGGGTGGAAGCTCTGTTGCCTGCCATTGGAGAAAAGCATGATACTCCCAGACACAGGCTGTAGTCCCCCTTCAGATAGTGCTCTGGGAAGATTCAGCCTACGTGTACAAGCAGGCATAACTTTGCACTGTACTCACTCCTGGGCTACTGCTCTGAGGGCAAGAACAGACTGATCTAAAGGAGTCCCACACTGGAATGTGCTATGGGGGTGGCTCTGAGGCCAACAGAAGTGGGCTGTGCTACCCCAGGTCTCTGCTCACATTCTCCTGCAGCTCACTCCCAGCCCACTACCCACTCCACCTTGCCTGCTATCCTCTGCCCAGCTGGCATTTGCCTACGCCTTATCTCCTACTCCCAGCTACCAGAATAGAGCCCTGACAACAGCCACAAGAGCCTACATCCTGGGGCAGAAAAGAGTGGCTGGCCCAAATGTAATTCTCTGAAGACTGGAGAAGTGGACTAACAGGACTATACTGGTAAAGGGCATCAACAAAGCTCCTGAGGCCAGTCCTTGGACTTCTGAGAATTCTGATATTCAGGAATTCAGTACTTGTCCAAATCCCACATAAGGAAGAGAACAGGAAAACTTTTCTTTCTTCTTCCTTATCACTGGGCACTGAATACTAACACCTCTGGCCTCCTGATGTCAGTGCATTGTCAGAGGGAGGGTCTCTTGTGAGTGAGGAAGGATGTGCAGATTCCAAAAGGAAAACTCCCTAGTCTTTTGCTATGGTTTCAAACAGATGAAATTATTTACCTGCCTGAGCTATCAGAACTGGAGAAATCCAGAAAGACACAGTTTCCACCAAAAAAAGTGTCTGGTCCAGCTCCATTAGCTCCAGACCAGCCTCAGCCCAAGTGACAGTGGGCCATGGATGGGAGAAAATTGGATACTGAGCCATTGATTCTGGGTTGCCAGTTCTTTTGCCAGAATGATCCAGAATAAGCCAAGACTTCCTAGGACTCAAGTCCCTTGGTCTGTAAATAGGGAGCATGCTCTGAGTTCCTCCCCCATTTCCATGCAGTCTTTGTGTATGTGTTTTTGGGGGGTACTAGGGATTGAACCCAGGGACACTCTACCACTGAGATACATTCCCAGCCCTTTTTATTTTTTATTTTGAGATAAGGTCTCACTAAGTTGCCAAGGTTGGCCTGGAACTCAGGATTCTCCTGCCTCAGGCTTCCCAGTTCTTGGATTATAGGTATGCATCACCACACCAGGCTACCATGCAGTCTTAATGTACTTCATGCTCTTAGAAACCCATCAAAGTACATGGCAGATCTCCTCCTCTCTGCAGAGGCCCAAGAGCCTGCCAGTCTTGGCATGGGCACAATGGTGAGCATCATGTCTGTAAGAGTGTAGTAGCCAGTCAACAGCCTTGGAGCTGACAGAAGAAGCTTGGACCTACAGGCCAGGAAAATCGTGATTCCAGATTGTCAACACCGCTTTTGGCCAGATGGGGCTGGCTGTTTACCTATAGGTAGTTCTCATCTCCACATTTGGTCTGGTATTTCTGTAGCACCTACTAAAGTAATAAGCTGTCACCTACTTTAGCACCCACTAAAGTAATAAAGTAATGTAGCTTAGTAGGTGCTACAGAAATACCAGACCAAGTAATAACCTGACAGCTGCCATGAGATATAAGAACACTGAGTCATAGTGACCGTTTGCCTGATAGTGCCAAGTTCTTGCCTTGCATTCTACTGACTGGTCCCCATACAGCCATTTACACAATAGTTCTTTAATTTATGTACTTACTTTTTTTCCCCAGTACTGGTGATAGAACCCAGCTCTTGGAAGGCAAGTGCTCTACCACTGAGCTACATTCCCAGGTCTCACATAACAGTTCTATCCCACTCCTGATCTATGCAGCAATTTGAGTCACACACTAGTCAGTGAGTCTCTGCTTGTAAAACATATAAGAAACACTCCATTTTCCATGGTCACATATTCAAAGACCCAAAAGGAGCTTAATTAGTGGTCTCAGAGAAGTTGTAAAACCTTCTATGTCACTTGTGTGGCCCTCATTCTTCTCTGAAACTGCTAGATCCATCCCTCTATACAGTGGGAAGCAATTTATCCTGCTGACATGCCCTGGACAAAGGACCCAAGCTGCTAGGCCTTCTCGACTAGGGCTCAGCAATTCCATGCTAGCAGTTCTAGGTATACTACCCACACCAGATAGGGACCCCATGATGCTCTCCTATGGCTAGTGTCTGCGGTGCATGTGTATTGGAGCTGGCAGTTCCCCTATCTTTTCTACTCCAGTTGGGCCCTCCTGGAAAGTAACTAAAAAAAGGAAGTGGATGATATAGTTGAGTTTCCTGGAAAAGGCTGTTCACTCTGACCCCCTGTCATCCAGTCGCACATGACTTCAGAACCAGTCCCTTACACATGCACAGAACCTCAGGTCAGATGGGAGCTCAGTCCAGAGACACCAGGGCAATCCTAGAAAAGTCTTCTTGGCTGACATAACATCAAGTTAGAGGTGTCCAGAATAGATATAGTCTCCTAAGACATATCTAACAGCAGGTATGTGAGCAAAACCTGCAAACTTGTTTTCTCATCACATGAAAACATGACAGGGGAGCTGAGTCTGCTCTTAGCAGATAAAGGGCAACTTCACTGGCTTAAAAATTATACTTTGCCACTCCTAAGGAAAATGTATCAGCATAGTTTTCCTTGACAGGAACACCACTGAAAGCCAACTCTGGAAATATGAAGTTTCTGCCTGGAGACCATAACAGAATAGGATATCTACCAGATGTGAACCTGAAGAATGAAGTAAGTCAGTATTTTCTAAACTAGGTGCCATGGAACAGCATCCCCTAACATGCTTTATGAAAATGTCTGGGAAAGGTTGCCAACTTCAGCTCTATCATGGAGCTCCTAAAAATTCTCTGAGGATGCTAAAGCCCTAAGAAATCTCATAGCAAAGAACAATTTAATTTGTCCAGTCCAGCATTTGTTTGAAGTACTTGGCTGAGAACTGTGAATCTGCAGTAAGTTTGAACCCCCTTTTTTTCCTGGCCCTGAGCCTTGGCTTCCTCCCAGTGCAACAAGGCAGATGGACTCAGTGTCTCCAAGGTCCTCCTACTCAGTTGTTTGTCCAGGCACAGTCAAAGGTTGGCTACCTTCCCACCTCACTGAAGGTGCTGGGTTGGGGGAGCCTGGAGGCAGAGGCCATAACATAGTGAGGACTGGGATGCCCACCAGGAAATTTGAGCCACCCTATATGACTCGCTCTTGAACTCCATCAACCCACCAGGGGCTGTGGTATAAGTGAGCATCTCAGGATGTCTGTAACACAGAGGGGTAAGACCAGCACAAGGAGGGGTTCCCCACAAGGGCATGGGCCACCTGCCAAGCCTCCCTGTTTCTGTGGGACCATGTGCTTCTGGTTTCTCATTGGTAGGAACACAGAGGTGAGCTTCCTTAGCTTTAATCACACTGTTCTCAATACTGAACAGCACTTACCTAACTGATCAGCACAGGGATGGGTCTGTTTCTAATCACAGATGCAATAATCACGAGCATGCACACCTCCTCAGGAAGCCTCCACACTCCAGGAGCAACTCCAAATGTACTGAATCATCTCCCCACACTATAGCTCCTTCCTTGGAATCTCACACTTATCTCTTGCAAACCACACATCCCACACCCACAGCACCTCATGGCATATATAGACCCTGACCTGTGAACAATTATTCTCACTCAGTCCCCCTCCCACATGGTCCAAATGGTTCCAGTTGCTGATAATCCCAGAGGCGCTCATGCCCATGCCTGCAGTTAGACACTCTCTATCCTGTTCAAGTGCAGAAATTTGCAGGGAAAACTACAGACTTCTATGGGTTACCCCAGAGAAGTAGGAGGAAGTCAGCAAACCTACTCAGTTCAATTCAAAGGGATGGCCCCAGCTCAGTTGATATAATGGAGCACCAAGCCTCCAGATCATGAAAGAGAGCTTCCAAGGACTTTGCAAGACATCCCATAGCAATGCAGAGTCCTGAACAAAGCAAGGATAAGGCTGTGGACCTACAATCCTCCAGGGCAAAAAAAAAAAAAAAAAAAAAAAAGTCAAACTCTCAGAAAAGGGTCCTATAGTAAGTAGCCTCTTGGTGAGAGGTACGATGACACCCTTTGTGAATGCTTATAGTCCTCGGGTCTTCATTTCCATTATGGGAATGGGTATTTTGCTCTCCTATCTCAGGCCCCCTGCTAGTTGGAACTGAAGTCCAGAGGAGGAGCTTCCCAGAGCCCAGCTGGAAGGCAGTTTCCTGACTCCCTTAAAATCTGGCTCCCCATGCCAGCATCCACCTCCAGGCCTGCTGTCAAGGAGAAAAACAGGCCCAGGGCCAGGGCTATCGCCTCCCTTTGGGTTCTCCAGCTGCTCATGGCCTTTTCCAAATGAGCAACCATTGGGGAAAGTTGCCCATAAGATTATCTTTGGCCCTTTCCAAGGGCATTTTTGCAGACTGAACTTGAACCAGGTAAAAAAGCATCTTTTACTCTAGGACTGTGCTCACACTTTCAGGGTATAGGGATCCCTCATGAGATACAGGACCAGGTTTTGTTCTCTACTGCTAAATCTTAGAGCCAGGACCATTCCTCGGCAATCAGGACACATATGCTGATGCCGAAGGAAATAACCAGGAAAGAGAGTGTCAGTGAAAGAGGGGATGGAAACCAGGAAAGGCATCATAATGAGGTGGTGGGTAGGTGGAGAGCCGGCGCAGAGGGTGGTTACCTGGGTGAGATGAGGGTTAGGATTGAACCCACACTGGTTGCAGACCTTGCTGTGACACTGGGTGCAGGTGTTGAAGTTTGGCTGACTGGGGGTCGATGTGAGGTCCGAAGTCTTGCATATGGGGCACAAGGTGCTGCTGGGAAGGGGGGCGATCTGGGGAACGGAGTAGGGTGATGTGGGGGTGCTGCCTCTGTCCGGTGACACCGAGGGGGACCGCCCTGATCTCTGCGTCCTGCTGTCTACCTGCAGCGTCCTGCGGGGACCATCAGCCTCCTGTGCCTTTGTCTCCTGGAGGCTCTCATGCCCAGGAGTAGTAGCAGAAGCTTGCTTTGGGGTTGGGGAAGCTGCTCTCTGGCTACCCAGGGGCTCCTTGGGGTCCAGTCTCCGGGAAACACTGAAATGACATTGAAAATGACTGTTAGAGACAAACATTAGAGAAGCAACCTGCAGAGGCATCTACCAAGTTAGACCTATCACCACCCTCTTTCTGCCCAGTGGTATAGTCATAGCCACCATTTGCTGTACCCTGTACTGAGACTTAACAAGCATCTCTCATTTGAACCCTCACACCAGGCCACATGGCAGAATCATGAGTATCCCATTTTACCTCCTGATAAAAAGCAGATTCTGATTCAGTAAGTCTAGGGTAGGATCTGCATCTTTAAGATGTCCCAAGGTGATGCCAATACCTTGGTCTGTCTGTTCTCAAAGGATTTTTGCTTCTGATAGACCTCCAATAAGCCTGATGCCAGACAAAGTCTATCAAAATAGGATGAAGTATTTTTTCACTGGTGCAAGGCTGAGAGGGGTTTGAGGTTCTTAAGAAACCACTGAAGAAGGCTCAATAACCATGTCTATTTCCTTTTGTGTGTGTGTGTGTGTGTGTGTGTGTGTGTGTGGTGGGTGCTGGGGATTAGAACCCAGGGCCTTGTGCAAGCGAGGCAAGCACTTTACCAACTGAGCTACATCCCCAGCCCAAATATGTCTCTTTCAACCTAGCTTAGCTGCAGAGAAGGAAGCATAGTTGGGTAGTTTCATGAGGAACTCCTATATTCCTTCTGCTTTGACCCAACTTAAGTTCATTTCTGTCAATTTTTCTCTTTTCCAATTTGAAAGAGACTGAACACAAAAAGTCAAAGGCAATACTTTCTGTTGTTTCCCAGAACTTCCATATCACATTTTTCTGTATTCACTTGGGCAGCTGCTGGCAGCCAGGAGCCAGGGCAGGCTTTCTTAGAGCTACTAAAGAGTGTGCCTACGGAGGAGCTTGCCCCTTTTGCCCCAGTGGCCCCAAATCCTGAGGAGTCTGGCAGAGGAGATTCAGAAAGCAAAGGTCATCTGCTTGCCAAAAAGATTCAGAAACTAAGTAGGACATCCTATGTCAAGCCATTTCAAAGGGGAAATGAGAATCCCACATGGGGAGGCCCACCCCAAGATGCTCTGAAGTCCTTCTTCCCTTTTGAGAAACAAGGACTGGAGAAATATATCCTCAGTCTGATACAGACTCTTTTGGAAAAAAGAAACACTATTAAGTATCCATTGAAAATTCCTTTCATCAACCACCAAGAGCATTCTTGATAAAATATTCAGAGTTTGAGCCTAATCCCTCTGGGCCATCTTTGCCACCAGCTAGGAAACCTGGAATAGTGGTGACCATAGCATCTCTGGCCCATACTCAGAACCTGGGATCCTCTGGGGCCTTTCAGTAGACTAATTTCTAGGTATTCAAAAGAAATGTCTCCCTCCCTCCCTCCCTCCCTCCCTCCCTCCCTCCCTCCCTCCCTCCCTCCCTCCCTCCCTCCCTCCCTCCCTCCCTCCCTTCCTTCCTTCCTTCCTTCCTTCCTTCCTTCCTTCTTTCCTTCCTTCCTTTCTTTCATTTGTTTTTGTTTTTGTACTGGGAATTGAACCCGGGGCACTTACCACTGAGTCATACCCCAACCCCTTTAAAAAATTTTTTTGTTTTAGTTGTGGGTGGATACAATATCTTTATTTTTATATGGTGCTGAGGATCAAATCCAGGGCCTCAAGCATGCTAGGCAAGCACTCTACCACTGAGCCACAATCCCAGCCTACTCCCAGCCCTTTTTATTTTGAAACAGGTCTCACTAAATTGCTTAGGGCCTTGCTAAATTGCTGAGGCTGGCTTTGAACTTGTGATCCTTCTGTCTAAGCCTCTTGAGTTGCTGGGATTACAAGTGTGTGCCATTGTGCCCTGCCACAGTTTCATTTTTTTTTACTTAAATTGTTTGTGGCTGGAATTTAAAAGCAGTCTTTGAAGGCTAAGCAGAAGCTACTAACAGCCCTTTATAACATGTTATAGGGCTGTGGCCCTCCCTCCAGACTATTCAAGGCTTTCTGAAAAATTTAGCAATTGCTACTGTATTTGTGTTGCTTGATAAGTGACAGGCAATCTTCTGTGTACATGGTGACTTTTTAATTCAATGCTATATCACAATATGTCTTCCTGGAGATGTTTTATCCAGATTCAGTTCTTGGCATAAACTGGATGCTCAATTTGTATATTCTGAATGGATGGACTATAGATACATCATGGCTCAGAACAATAATACATGACCCAAAATGCTCTGGAGCTGAGGAAACATGGCAAGTTCCTGGCATGGCACTCATCACCTCTCTGGAACTGACATCATGTGGGAGAGAACTGTAGGAACAATAGTAGGATCCTCCTAAGCTGCTGGCTACAAGCATGTCCTACCACAGAAAATTCTTTGCTTACAATAACGGTGGTGATGCTGAGACCTCACTGTTGGCACTAGCCACTCTTCACATACTAATGCCTTTAAGTCTCAGAGCAAATTCATGGTGTGGAATCCATTTTACCCTTTTTACAGAAAAGGAAATTGCTACACATATAAGTTATGTAACCTGCAAATCAATGATAACTCACAAGTATCAGGGCTGGCAATCCAATATTTAAGTCTTCAGTTCATGTCCTTAACCACTGTCCCACATTACCTCTAGGGAAGCACAGTATAGCTTTAGAGGGGTGAGAAGCCCTGTAACTTGGTATTTAATTTTTTTTTTTTCAGTACTGGGGATTTGAACCTAGGGCTTTGTGCTTGCAAGGCAAGCACTCAACCAACTGAGCTATATCCCCAGCCCTGGATTCTTTTTTCTTTTCTTAAAGAGCTATTTAAATAGAAGCTCCCAAGGAAGAGATCTCTGACATACCAAGGAACCAGCACTGTGCTTGCACTGAGGATACTCAATGAACATATCAAAATGAACAAAAAGATGTGTGAACAGTATAGTGAGCTCATGAAGTGGGACTGAGATAGGGCAGTGATATCATTCAGTTATGACCATTTCATCTGAAACTTGCTCAGCAACTGAGACTTGCAGAAAAAATGACTCCAGTAACAAGTATTAATAAATTAATTCATTCAGACCTTCAATCATTCACAAACATTTACTGATACGTGGTTTAGTTCCAGGTATTGATGTTATAAAGGTTTCATATCTCTTACAATAGGAGTGGATCCCCAGGTGTTCATCATTATTGTTATTCTTTAAGCTGTATACATATTTTACAAATGTTCTTATATTCTTGGTAAACACCAATTCCATATCTAATTAAAATAAAAATTTAGAACAGATAGAGATCAAATCCTCTGGGAGCCTCCAGTCTAGATTAAAAGCACATGTGCAAACAAATCACTGCAAAACACATTGCTGCATGTTCTGGGGGAAGGCAGAAGCTTCAGACAGCTTCTAGGATGAGGAGACATCTAAACTAGGTCTCAAATGGTGGGCTGTTCTTCCTGAGGTGAAAGGGTAAGTTAGGTAGAGGGAAAAGTCCCAGAGTCATGTTAGAGCATGCTTAGTCTGGATGGCTGTGCATGGCAGTTGTGGCAGATATAAATCACTGCTAGAACAGTTCCCAACAATAATGTGTGTTGAACTACCTGAATGAACTGAGAAGCTCAAAGCTAAAATGGAAAGGGCCAAGACAGCTGGGTCTCTAAGTCTGCCAAACAGGGGAGTGTTTGGGCTCTATGCCAAGGAGAAGATGATGGAGGAGGGAGGGAATCGTGAGAGAAATAAGGCAAAATAGTTCAGAAGACAGTCCACAAGATGAGAGGAAGGGAGGGTACAGCAAGGGTGTTCTGGCTTGAGCTCCAGGGAGGAGTGTTTCTTTTCATTGAATGGGGAACCCAGGGAGAGAAGGCAATTGGTGAATGCGGGGTATAATAGCAAAATCATGAGTTTGGGTTTGGTAGTGTTGAAATGGAGATGGCAGCAAGAGAAATAGGAAGGGGTCACGGCGTGGGTTCAATTCAAACCAGTCTGAATTGAATTTGTATGTGAGAGAATTAAGGGTCCAGATCACAGGTAATTTCAGGAATACAGATCACCCACAGAGCAGTAGCCCAGGAAAACCTGTTGGGAGCACCAACATTTATGGGAATAGAGGAGACACCAGGAACAGTGCAGTCAGGGAAAGGAGGTCAAAAGAAAATGACCCTGAGGGGGAGCATCCAATGATGCCAAGAGTCTGTACACTTATGAGGGTCACGACATCATAAATGCCTAAGCTCTGTCCTAATCCAGTACATCTGGGGAGGAGATTCCTCTCTTGTTGTACAAAGGGTCCACCATGGTGGCTCTTGGGGGGTCATGACTGGGCACAAACCCCAAGTGAGCCAGGGTGGTAGGAATAGCATGAAGAGGGAAGAGGTAAGCCCAATAGGAATCCCTCCTTAAGGGGCACACACAAAAGTCTCCACCATAATATGGCTGCTGAGCAGGAGAAAGGAAGGAGCAAGGAAAAGGAGAGGGAGGTATCCATAGGCAGAACCCAGACTCATCCTAGTCTGGTGGTCATGGATTTAGCAGTGAGGCCCCTTTAGGCCAATGTTCCTTCTAGGAGCTTCAGGGAATCCTGTTACTTGGGGAGGGCTGAGATAAAGATGGTATACAAAGATGTGGAGAGGGACACTGGCACAAAGCAAAAAGGATACCGGGAGAAGAAGCTTAGGGAAGAAGGAGGAAGAGGGAAGATATTAAGGAGTGGCTGGAAGTCAAATGGGAAACTGAAAATATTTTTCAAGAGATAAACTTTTTTAAAAAAGATGGCCAAGAAAGGTAGAGGACATAGAAATTCCCTGATTTTGGGTGGGGCTCAGTTATAGAATGCTTTTTGAAGCCCTGGGTTCATTCTCCAACACTGAAAAGGAAAGAAAAAGGGAAATAAAAGAAATTCCATGATTTCTACCAGCTTTTCTTCCTTTAAAACAATTAGGGCTATTAATGGCTTAGAGACAATCTTAACATGGTTCCTCAAGATAGGAAGGGGCACCCTGGCCACAGGAAGCCTGCTGGAAAAGGAGGACAGCAAATTCAGTCAGCTTCTCTCACCTCAGTATCTCTGTGGTCCCCTGTTCCATACCCATGATAAGTACTGGGAGAAACAACCTAGGACTACAATAGTCATAAACCCCCAGGAAAAGACATGAGGTCCATAAGCTCTAGTGACTAAAAGATGTTCTAGACACCAATTAAGGGCAGGGATGTGGCTACTTGGTTCACTGAGGGAAGCAGCTTGAATCTGCTATGGCAGCTGTCCTCAGGGCCTGTTAGGGCTGAAGCAGACTAGAAGGAAAAGCAGGGAAGTGTGGAGCTGGGGGTGGGGAAGGGGGTGGCGGGGGATGGTCCAGGAGGAAACCATACTGAGCTCCTCATGGCAACATTCTAGAGGACAGTGGCCCCTACCATTCCAGCTGAACATTTAAAAGATAAATGATTCACATTAATGAGCTTTCTTTGTTTACCAGGAGAAGGATAATGAACTGTTTCTCTAAGTCTGAGCAGCTGGAAGAACCCTACAGCTTCAAACAAGGTTTTGATAAATTCATGGCTGACCTTTATGTAATGGGCAATTATGACTGGGCAGATGCTGTGGGAGGACCCTCTCCTTTGGGGTTATCCCCTATGGTCCCTACACATTCAGGAAGAGAAACAGAAGTTGTGGAAAAGTGGGTACCAGAGCCCAGCTCCTGTATTCTGAAGTTCCTCTCTTGGGAATGGATGTGAGAATTCAGAAAGTTTGGCTTTCATGCTAAAAAATTTCTTTACCCAACCTTCAGGCCAGAGGCCTCTTGCCTCTTTGATGGTGTGCCCCTGTTAATAAAACATGTTTGTGTATCCCCAATATATGAATATTTATCTACCAATTACATGCATTTCGATTATTGATAAAACACCTCCCCAAATAGAAAAAGTTTTAAAGGATGAGCTAGAAAATAAACATAAAAATGAGTTTTCACTTTCTCTACCTTGTTCCCTCTCCCCCCACCCTCTGCCACACATGTCCTAGTTTGGAGGCCACCACTGAGGAACTTCTTAAATTCCCAATCCCTGATCTTTTAAAGTCTTTAAAGTTTTTGTTGGTTGCCCAGATCAGATTCTCTCCTGTCCCCAGCCCTCTCCATGGACAGTATAATTAGGTCAGTGACAGGGAGGCCCCAGACCATTAAGGGTTGGCTTCACTATGTTTCCTGACTGCCTGGGGACAAAATGAATCTGCTCCATTAAAGCAGCACAATGTCTCCACAATGCTCAGGATCAGGAAGCTGTGATTGGACATGAAGCTGGCAGCATGGGCTCAGTGCCTGTGACATAATATCTTGAAGTAGGGGATGATCTGCAGGCTGGGGAGGGAAGACAACACACCTAGGATTCCTGGGCAGGGTAGGGGGGTCATGTTACAAGAGGAGATCCCTAACAAGCTAACAAGCTTTCTTTCCTAACTTCCAAGTTCCTTGAATCTGCAGCCCTACTCTGAGGGTAAGTTTCTGAGACCCAAAAGATCCCAGAGAAACCCAGAGAGCTAGCTCCTTCTTAGTACAGGTGAGGATAAAGCACAATGCTGGTCTGGTGACAGCTCCCTCAGCAGGTGTATACGGATGTATTTGGGCATATAAGCACTCACACTCCTGGACTGACAAACCCACATGAAAAAACATTAGTGTTATACAGGTACCTGCTATTTTCACTCATCCTTTCCACTCTGAAGCATCTGGCAGAACCCCTCTGTTGCCAAACAAGCCTCAACGGGTTGCAGGCCAGTATATTTGGGCCAGTGAGAATATAGTTAAGGCACAGTGATCTCTGGCTGCTATGCTACTGCTGAGGGAGAGTTCAAAATAGGACTGCAGTTGGGTCAGCAAGGAACAATGTGGCAGGGGGCTCAATAGGAACAAGAGTTGTTGCCACCAAATAGAGGCCAGAGGAAGCTTCCAGCTATAACTGGAACAAGGGCAAGCCTTGGGAACCTCATTCCATAGCCTTGAGACCTGAGTGGTTCTGTTAGGTTGAGAATATCACTCAGGATAATCTGGTTTGCCTTTGGTTTCCTTCAGGACCAGCCAGTCTCCAAAATCCAGAGCAAGGATGGGAAACTTGCCACTAACTCCAATTAATTGGTAGTAACACCCTGAAGGACTGGGTTTGGGAAGGATCAGTGGGAAAGATAATTGCCTTCAATTAAGCCCAAAGACCATGTACTTGTCATTGTGATGTAGAACAAAACCAAAGCTTTAGGTCTACCTCAAGTGATATCCAGCTTATTGGAATATCTCACTCAGAATTGAGCCAGGCTCATCCCCCACTAGAGACCCAGACTATACAGTGGTGGTTTCATGTAGTGTTTACCTTTGCCCTTTCCTCAATCCTCAATTTTCACCTACATCCTGTGGCTTTCCTAGAGTCATAAAAGCTGGATATGGACATAAGAAAGCTGAAGCATCAGCTTCAGGAGCTCAGTATAACTTTAAAGATTGAACTTGTTCCACAATGCCTGTGACAGGCATTGTATAAAAGATGGCTTACCTAGAGGTGAATGAGTGTGTATACAATCCTCTTAGCCTAAGGACTTTGTTGTGGGGTTACCATTTATGTCTTATGGAGATTATATCTAGAAGTCTTTTTTATTCATTCATTCATTTAGAAAGAACTCATAGGAACCATACGATTTGAGTACTTGAATGTCTGAACATTTCTTTGTGAGACCTTTAAACGGTTTGAATATAAAATTATGAGTCCATACTCTTTCCCTGAGAACTCTGCAAATATAACCACTCTTTTTTTTTTTTTTTTTTTTTCCTATCACTGGTTATTCTAGTGGAGAGCAGCCAGCCTGATTTTTCTCCCTTTATAGATATATTAACTTTTCCCCTCTGGATACAGTAGAACTCTTACTTTTTGAAGTTTGGTAATTTCCAAACTTATGTAGATTTTCTTATGTTTTGGTTTACATAACTGGGAATTAAAGGCAGGTAGATTCACAGCCCCCACCACCTTTTTGAGATAGGATCTTGCCAAATTGCCCAGACAGAATTGAATTTGTGATTCCCCTGCCTCAGTCTCCCAAGTAGCTGAGATTACATGCATGTACCATCATGCCTGGCACACCAATATATGTTTTTGCATTGAGTATTCTATTTTTCCTGAAATTCACTATGTCCTTTCAAACTAGACTTAGGTGTTCTTTTATTTCAGTAGGGCAGTAGGGGCACTTCTATTATATCTTTGAATCTTTCTGTGTTCTACTTGTTTTATTCTCTTCTCCAGGGATACCAATTATATGTATTTGAATTTCCTTTGTCTTTCCATTGTCCTGACTGCAGGCAACCCATGATTTCCCTCCACCGCCAATCTGCCAAACTCTGCTCAGTTCTTTAGGCAACTCCACATCCCCAGTTACTCTTTGGCATCACAGAGTTCAGAGATGCTAAGATTCACCAGGTATGTTTGCTTTGCTAACTAGTCCAAGAAGGGGTTATTATTTTGGCCTCTGAACCTGAGCTCTTTGCCATGGTTCCATAGAGTCAAGTTACCCTGCCTAGGAACCTCCTTCATCTCACACTGATTTTCCTGTACTTGGAAACCATTCTTTGTTTATTGTATTTCAGTTTAAGGGTGTGTTAGTTTTGTTGAAGGTAGAGTTCTTTTTTCTGTTTCTTGTTCTTCTTGTAGTTTTTGGTTAGTTCAGTAAAGAGACTTGACAAAGAGATGCTTTTATTTAATCATATTTAACCAGAAGACATTTAATGACCCAAAACAAATAATTTTTTTTTGCTTCCATCTGTGCAAGTTCTGAATTGTCTAAAGCATGGGCCAATTTACAAGATCTTAACATTAGGGGGAAAACATACACATTCACAAACATTTTTTTTTTTTCAGGCGGTACCCAAACCTCTTGAAGTTCATGGTGGCCGAGCACCTTTAATGGCTAATGTGGCCCTCAATCAATTGGCTCCTACCTATCACACCTGCCTTGTCTCTCTTTTTCTTAGTTGTAGATGGACACAACGGCTTGATTTTATTTGTTTATGTGGTGCTGAGGATCGAACCCAGTGCCTCAGGCATGTAAGGCAAGCCCTCTACCACTGAGCTACAACCCTACTCCCCTGCCTTGTCTCTTGATTTTCACCCCACATACCCTCTGTATGCAAGTCCTGCCTGAGACTTGAGAGCTCACGGACAAGCCAGGTGCTTTCCTGCATCCATGCCCATAGGTTCTCCAAAGGGCTAGCTGAATGCCTTCACAGAGCCTTATGAACATGATCTCTGAGGTGGAGCCTCCCTATGTTCTCCTTCTCTATGCATTGGGGCCAATGCTGCCTTCTCCCACCATTGAGAACCCTATGGGGGTCAGGTTTCCTAGAACTAAATGTGATTGCAGTCCCCATTTGCTAATTGAAAGCAGAAGTTTGACAGCCTGTATTAATTAACTGATGAAAAATAATTTGTAGTTAGGCAAGATTTGTAGGAAATGACCCTTCTAAAGCTTCTTTTAGGTGAGTTAGTCATAGTTATACCATTCATTATTTACAAGGGTCTGGTTCAACCAATTATTTACAAATTCCCAAGGGAAATGAGACAAAAATTGAGTTTTACTACAATGCATAAAAGAGCTGATTTCTTTAGCTAGACCTCAGTAGAAGGTGCTATAGCTTTGCAATCAGTGCTCTAATACCTTTTCCCTCACTTATTCATCAGACTTGAGTAACAGCTCATTAGCAGGAGATTCTTGGGGGAGCCAGGATAGGTCGAGACTCATGCTTGGGGCCAAAAGGGCAAGAGAGAAGAGAAGATAGGTAGGTATCCAGGCCAAAAAGTCACCATCCAGAGCCCAGACCCAGATCAGCAATTCCTTGAAGGGTTCATGCCATCACTTCCTAGGTTTTCCAGATGATTTTGACCTGGGACACCAGAAGAAATGAGGACTCCAACCTTAGAGACCATTTATTTTTAGGCATCATTAAGACTGAACCCAGGATACTGACATTTGGGCAAATTATAGTGCATCCCTGCACCAAGATCTGTAGAATGCACAGTATTTGAGTCTTGAGGAACTTCCTGGCCTGTCAAATTTGGAGTGACTGGGACACACTTCAAGGGTGCCTCCAGGTCAACCAGATATTTCTACAGACTCTCCTAATAGGCTCAGCTTTCTAAAAGGACACCTGGGTTATTCTTGGCCACTTTTTCACAGCCTTCTTAGGAGCCTTAGTCCTCTGCTTTCATTTCCTGGTCCTGTCTTCTGGGAGTGTCATGGTTCCCAAATGTGGCCACTCCCTACATGTGGCGTTCTAATCCGACCCAAACCACTGGGTCTCTACTCTTCTCCCAGTTCCAAGCTTGAGGACATCTGTATCGGGAGCTCACAAGGTCACAACTTTAAGTGTCCCAGTTTCCTGACCCAGGGGTGGGTGTGTGTGTGTGTGTGTGTGTGTGTGTGTGTGTGTGTGTGTGTAAGCTCCTAAAACTAGAGAGCTCTAACCAGGAGTCAGAAGTAAGTGCATAAAGCTGAGCCAGCTTTCCCTAGATTCTAACTACTACAAATTCTACTACTACAGCCCTTTATCAGGGGGACAGTGCTGTGTGTGTCAGCTCTCTTCCAAATTCTGCTGTAAAAATGAAGTCAAGATAAGTCAGGAGAAAACCTTGTGACTATAGATATAACAGGTGCCAATCCCCCAACCCCTGCCTCCATGAGGACAGAAGCCAGGATTCTGGCCCAGAAACCTCACAAGTTTCTGTCCAGTCTTCAGACCCAGTGTTGAGGAGACACTCAGCACTCTGCCTGCCTGTGAGGATGTCCAGAACACATTCTCAGCCACCATAGATGGTTAAGAGCCCACTTTATACCCAGCCACACTCTAGTTATAAGAAGGGAGACAGGCTAATAGTACAGTTAGCAAGATAACCTAGTTATCTATATCACTAAACATGAATGGGCTGAATACCTACTGTGCTCTGGATACTGGGCTAGACCTAGAAATACCCCAGTGTATGAGGCATCCCAGAACCTGCTGTTTGAGACTTCCAGAAAAATCCTACCTGTCCTGATTCCTCTTCCCATTACCATAGGGAATAAATAGAAACCAAAAACCATGTCTATCAAAAAAAAATTTTTTTTAATTCAGCCAGGCATGCTTGTAATCCCTGCTACTTCAGAGACTGAGCAGGAGGATCACAATCTTGAGACCAGCCTGAGTAACTTAGTAGAACCCTGTCTTAAAAAATAAAGGGCTGGGGAAGTAGCTCAATGGTAGAGTGCCCCTGGGTTCAATCCTCAGTGCCACAAAAACAAACAAACAAACTAATTAAAACTCTTTATCCAAAAATCAAGGCTGCTTCTTTTAAAATTTTTTCTCATTTTTTGTACTTGGGACTGAATACAGGAGCACTTTACCACTGAGTCATATCCCGAGTCCTTTTTAAATATTTTATTTAGAGACAGGGTCTCACTTGAGTTGCTTAGTGGCTCTCTAAGTTGCTGAGGCTGGCTTTGAACTCATGATCCTCCTGCCTCAGCCTCCTCAGCTGCTGTTTTAAAAATTTAAACTAGAGAAACAAATAAAAACTTACCTGTGACTCAAAAATGGTAAAATAAAATTGTGATTGGGGATCATCTCTGGTCCTTAGTTTTAACTCTGAATAAAATAGAAAGAGTCAGAACTTACCACCACTCATCCCTGAACTCACCCTGTGGGCACCTAGCTCTGGGCACTGTACTAGCTCTTGGACAGGGATGTTCCAATGGCTGAAGAACCCCATGCTGGACAAAGGACCTGTAGAACTGATCTAGAGTCCAGCAGTGCTAGGCACAACAAATGACAGCAGAACAAAACCTTTAGAACACTACCTTCATCTTATATTTGCAAATCTATTGGAATCTAAAGGATTCAAACAAGTGATCTCATATACGAAACTCCATCTATCACACACAAAATATTGGGAATCTGAATGTGCACATGGATGTGTGTGTGGTAGAGGGAGAGATAGTGATCCTCCCAGGAGAGATGAATGCAGGCTAGCA
Source organism: Sciurus vulgaris (assembly GCF_902686455.1). Lineage (NCBI taxonomy): Eukaryota > Metazoa > Chordata > Mammalia > Rodentia > Sciuridae > Sciurus > Sciurus vulgaris. The sequence goes on along the minus strand of NC_136470.1, from coordinate 115,035,627 downwards.
AGGCCAGAGCAAAGCTTGGTAGAAAACAAGGGAAGAGGAACCATTTCAAAGAATAATGAACTGTCTGGCTTTGCTCCACAGTCATCACTGAGTCCTCAGAATCTGGCACAGGGCCCATCCAGAGCAGAGCTAAGTAAAAATTTGTGAACCAACTGACTGAGGTTGTCAGGGAATCAGGTTCTCTGTCATAGTAGTGGCCAACACACTGGGCATAGGAGAGAGGACCCACTGCAATAATCCTGTGGCCTGCCAGACATTGTGGGTCACTGACAGACAAGTTTCAGGGAGATGAACTCTGAAATGTGGGTTCAGGGAAGACCCTGCTCAGAAATCTTACTCAGAAAGCATGCTTTAAAAAGGCCTGGCTTTCCTGTGGCAGCAGCCACAACCCCAGTCACACATGGCGAAGATTTTTCAGGCCACGCTGTGCTAGGTGCTCACTCTTCCCACCCAAGGAGATGCAAGGCTGATGTTCTTCCACAGCACTTCTAGGGTTGTCACCCCACCCTGGTGTGCTTACCTGCACCTTTCAAAGCTCCTCTTGTCTAGGCAGTTTTCACTTCCTGAACTGCCTGCAGACAGGAATTCCTGAGGTTCTCACCTGGCTCCACATCTACCAGCTCCTGCTCTATCTTCTGTTTGCAAGATCCTTTTCTTAAAACCCTGTTTAACACTCAAACCCTGGCTCAAGCATCTCACCCTCTATGAGCCTTTGCCATGTTCCCCATTGCCCAGACATCTGCTGTACTTTCTTGCAGACTCCTCATGGCCTCATGCAGGGAGGGCCCCTCCTGTATTGGAGGGCCCTTCTCTGGCCTTACTCTCTCCTATCACTTGCACATAGTGATGCCAAAGACCCAGACAGACCCAAATATCCTTTATCTTAAATAATACCCCCTACCAACATCAAAGGACATTTAAAAAGTAAAGCCAACCACCACGTTTCTAGACTGCAGCATTACTGTGTTGGTTGTTCCACATGCCTGTCAGCTTAATTGCAGAGCAATGTACATGAATGGTGGCTCATTTTCCTTTTTTGTCAACTATGCAGTCTTTCCTCTGTGGTCTTCTTACTTTTCATTTCTGAGGGATCCAACTCAGATGGAGAAATCTAATATCTCTCTGTGGTACTTGGGCTGCAGTTCTTCCTTCTCCCTCAGACCAAGAGAGCCAAGAAGGTGTTGGGTTTCATTTCTAGATCCCTCTTGTGGACAGTTCCCTATTGGCTCCTCAGAGATTGCCCAATGAGAGGCTTGCTGTAGAAGATGTTCCCCATCTCTCCCTACCCAATCTTCCTACTCCGCTCCTGCCTAAGAGGTGGAATCTCATCCCTTCACCACATACACTAATGCCCAGCCTGATATGCAGTAACTAAGGCCCCCTAGGCCTGGCCTAAGGTCAAAACCTCACATCCAGGGCTGGGGTTATGGCTCCATGGTAGCATGCTTGCCTGGCACTCTAGAAGCCCTGGGTTCGATCCTCAGCACCACGTAAAAAAAATAAAATAAAATAAAGGTATTGTGTCTGCCTATAACTAAAAAGTATATTTTAAAAAATAAAACTCACATCCAAGGATCCATCAATCCTCTTCCAGAGGCTGGACCCACCCCTGACCAGGAGAGATCCTCCCCTTCACTAACCCCCAGGAGTTCTCTCTTCTATTCTCCTCTTTCAGGGCTCAATGTCTGGGTTTCCGAGTTTCAAGGACACTCATGTCTCTACCTGACACATTTGCACATTTTGAGAGAATCAAACTCTGCTACCTAGCCTTAAATTCTATCAAGACACATATTCTCATAAGGAAGATGTTCTCTGCCTATGACTCTGGGAGTGGTGATTAAGATCTGACAAAAAAGCATGTTGAGAGACTGCATGCATGTATGTGTGTGCTTGAGTATGCACATGTATTGTATGCATGTATGAGCATGTGAGTTCCTGTGTGATCATACTTTCCATGACACTAGCCACTGAGCAATGAATAAGAGACTGACTGACAAGGAGGCTTGCTCCCAAAAGAAAGGGGAAAGACCCTAAGGGAATAACCAGGCCAGAATCATCACACCTAGAGTGCCAGGGCCAGACTGGGCCAACAGTGCCACCTCAGCATGAGGAAGAGTGGTGCCAGGAACACAGTAGGCACTGAGGAAAACATTAGCTCTTGCCTTCCTCCCTTCCTTCCCTGGCTTGACAATACGTGGAATGGCAGGAAGCCTGGGATTCTGATGCCAAAGTCTCAGGGAAGTGGGAAGTAATGAAAAGTCCAGCCAGCAATGCTAAAGGAGAGAAAGTAGTAGAAGTGAAGTATATGTCCTATGTCTGACAAGAGAGGAGAGACCAAGGTTTGAGAACCAGTTTCATGAAACAGACCCAAGAAGCCACCTGGCTCTGAGAAATAGGCTAGTGGTAGTACTGGTAGGGTAGCCAGGCCTGTTGAAGAAGGGGTGAGGGGAATATTACCTACTCCAGCATGACCAGGTGGAAAGAACATCTGAGGAAGGTGCTGGGGACCCAGAGTAGCTTTTCCAGGGAACAGAATGGTGTGCCTGGAATAGAGGATACAGTGAATGCAAATCCAAATACAAGAGATAGAAAGGGAAGTAGTTAGGGCTCTAATGGTGGCCAGAGCAGCATCAGTGTGAGGCTTCACTGTACCCTGGGAAGGGTAGAAAAATAGAAGACAGAGCTCCTGGTGGTCAGGGGAGGGCCACTCCTGGTCATGGGTGGGTTCAGCCCCTGGAAGAGGATTGATGGATCCTTGGACGGGAGGTTTTGATCTTAGGCCAGGCTTATAGAGCCTTAGTTACCATATATCAGATTGAGCATGTAGAAGCAGAGGATGAGAACTCACTTCTGAGTAGGAAGGTAAGGTGGGAGGGATGAAGAGCATCTTATGCAGGAAGTCTCTCAATGGGCTATCTCTGAGGAATCAATAGGGAACTGTCCACAGCGGAGATTTAGCTTGTCCTCAGGTTATCATCAAGAGCTGTGGGGTGCCTGGCCCTGTGCTTCACTTCAGACATTGGCAACCTAGCAGTGAGCAAGACAAAGTTCATCTCACTGAACTCATCTTATGGTCAGAATACAGGCAAAACCCAAGAAGACAAATTGGTGAGTCTGATTCAATCAGAGTATGATATGATCCTTCATATTAGAAGAAAAACATGAAGGATCCAGGCACAGTCTCACATGTCTATAATTCAGTGATTTGTGGGGGATGAAACAGGAGAATCGCAAGTTTGAGGCTGGCCTCAGGAACTTAGCAAGACCCTGTCTCGAAATAAAATTTAAAAAAGGTCTAAGGATGTAGTTCAATGGTATAATATCCCTGTTTCAATCCCAAGTACTAAAAAAAGAAAAATGTGGAGGATGCATCTAATGAGCTGCAGATGTCCTACTCTACTCCTGGGGCAGGCTTCCCCTAAACCATCAACAAACGTGTTCATTCTCTTCCTGCCCAAAGAGGGTCCACTCAGCACTCCTCACACGTGGGACCCTTTTATACCATGTTCTAGTCATGTACTGATTCAGTAATCCTGATACAATCCAGCAGGCCAGTATTGTCTTAGGATAGCAACCCGGGTAGGTGACTCTTGTACATCCTGAATATTTGGGAAACTCAGCAAAGCTGATGGCATCTGCTCACAGGGGCACACAGCCACACACTGGCCAGGAAGCACACTACCAGCAGGCAGAGATGAGTGAATCACAGGGGAAAGGCACTTCCTGTGACAGCTCAGAGACTAGTGTCTCCAGGACTTGTGCAGAACAGGAGAGTAGCAGAGTAGGACCTGTGACCCTTAAGTATCTCAGGCTGGTTGTTCTGTAGGAGCCAGCATGGAGGGGCCCAGCCCTGCCCACGGGTGCAGAAAGCCAGGCCCCTGCTGCCCAGTGAAAGGCAGTATGGCCAAGTGGGTCAGGCCAATCTGCTGATTGAGCACAAAGCTCCAGGGGCAGCTCTGTGGGGAATTGGGTGGGATGTCAGCATTTTCCGCACTGTGTCACTGACTCATAATGCATCTTCTTTCACTCCTCACAGCAGAACAATCTGTCACTGATGAAAGGGCAAAGTGTGTGGAAGAGTAGACCAGACAGTGGGGCAGGGTAAGGAAAGTGGTCATTTATTAGCACAGGGCAGACCCTTTATATCCATCATTGCAATTAATCCTCATAATAGATTTGCAGTGGAGATCCAGATGAGGAATTCAAGATTTAAAGAGGAAGTGGTATGCATAAAGGCAAAGTTAAGATCAGTACCTAGGACTTTCCTCCCACAAACCTGAACCCTAACCCTAACCCTATGTTCTCATGACCTTCCCTGTCCTGGGGCATTGCTACCTGCTCTCAGGGAGCCAGTTCAGTCAGACTGACTTACTTGTTCCCCTAATAAAATGAGAGCATATCAGACCAAGAGGACCTAAGAAGACCAACCCTACAGTGGATGTTCCTTTTTATATCACACAAAGGGTAAACTCAAGGGTACACTAAGGAAATAGCTGGCAGAACTAAATGGACAAGGAGCCCTTCGCTCCTGCCTCTCCCCCTTGCCCTCTTCCCCCATTCTCCCAAACACTGAGCTAACTGCAGGGACCTCAAACCCTCAGGAAACAGGACTCCCTTCCCCATATCTTTACTCAGGCAAGGCTTGTGCCCAACAGGCAGGACCAGTCATGGTGAGCTCAGAGAACATCAAGTTCTCCTGCTTCCCTTATAGCTCAGTCACAGAGAACAGAACTGGGGACCACGCAAAGGCACCAGATGGAGTCCTCTCTATTTTAGCCAAATACTATGACTCATTTAAACAAATCCTACAGTTTTCAGAAATCTAATAATTACCTCCTATTGAAAAATAAAAGTATAAATTCTTCAGAAGTAAATCATACTTGTGATACGATACATACAAAAAGCTGGAGAACTGTTCTGGTGTCATTCTGAGACTGAATGTAAACCAGGCAACTCAGAACAGGCTTTCACTCGAAAGACACATCTTGGAACAACTTCAGTGATAAAAATGCCTGGAGGGAAAACTGTCTCTTATATTATCACCACAGCCTGGGGCTCTATTTGCTGAACTTGATTTTACCCTCAACCTTTTTGACAAGATACAGAGCCACCAGGTGAAGGAGGTAGTATGCTCAAAAAATAAACCCCAAAAAAGTCAGGCTCTTAGTAAGATCTCTCTAGGCCTTCAATCACTTACACATCTAATTAATCATTGGATTCAAGATCATGGGACACCTTCATGGCCAGGAGTCTAAGAACCTTCTTACCTCCTATAAACCCTGGGGAAGAAGGTCTCTTGTGTGATCTTCAGATAACCCTAATGATTGCACTGCATTTCCTCTGTCCCTCAAGTTTTCCTGGCCATACTTCCTGACTTTCTTTCTCTGAAACCTGGGGCCTTCCCTACATGCCTGCTTGAAGAATGAGTTCTCCTGTCTGCCCCCCTACAGAGGCTACCTGCCACTAGTCACTGACTTTTCCACAGTTAGATAAGGAAAAATAACTGGGGTTTCTTACCTTCATTTCACCAGGTCTTGAATGTGGCACCTTATCTACTACTTCCTCATTCCTATGAGCCATTATTATCTTAGACCATATCTGTCAATGGCTATAAGAAGGGACTCTGAGCTATGACTATAGCCTCCTCTCATTCCTAGAACTTCAGGCTCCCCTCATCCATACATGTCACACACAGTAGCCAGAAGAATTTCCTTAACTTATCAATCTTCAATAGCTCCTCTATGACCTTTGGTCTCTCCACTTCACTCAACCTCATGCCCAGCTCCCTTACAGTTAGGCTGACCTCCTCACAGTCCCTCCATCCTCCACAATCTTGCTTTCACTGCCTTCCTTACCTGCAGCCTCATTCTCTATAAACACATTCTCCTGCCAACTTCTCAATCCCAGCCCAGGCTCATTCCCTGATTCTCAAGGTCTGAGCTTAGGCCACCAATTCTGAGTTCCTTTCTTTTCCTCCTGAACTGACTCAACTATTGTTGTGGGAATCAGCTATCCATCATTCCAGTCCCAACTTATACATTATACCCTACCTATACACAGAGAAGACCTCCTTCACCACTTATATGGGGAAGCAAATTCAAGGTACTTTGCTTCTTTATATTCAATTGGGAAAATTCTTAACAAGAGAGTCAATATTACCCAAGAAATTTCTTAGGACTATTCATAGAGTAAATATGAATTGATGAGGAAGAACAACATCTGAGAAGTTATATTTATTTATGTATGTACATATGCACATATTTAAATATTTTTTTAAAGATGAAGTCTCTTTATGATGATGCCTAGGCAGGCCCCAAACACCTGGGCACAAGCAATTTGACTCAGTCTTTCAAGAACCTGAAACTACAGGTGTGTGACATCATACCAAGCTTATACTATATTTAAAAACAACCTGGGGAAGAATTTCTAGAATGGTGAATTGAGGAGATTTGTGAACCCTCCCCAACAAAATAATATACCTTAATGAAGAAATTATATAGAATAATCAATCCAGGGATTAGGAAGGCTAGGAACACGTACAGGTTGCACTCAATCAGGAGGAAACAGGGCAGGATGTGAGGTAGACCACGTGGTCCATCAAGCCACACGTGGTTCATCAATCAAAAGGAAGGCCTCACTGGCACAAGGGATGTCAGCATAACTTCTGATCAAACGATGGCTGAGCAATGAGCTATTTGAATCTAGGGGCAACCAGGTATGAAAGTAAAATCACACACAGCAGTCTGGAAGACTATGTACATAGCATAGCCAAAACTTCAAACCATACATGTATCCAACACTAAAGGGCAAATATCTGACTGGTCAGGAGGTATAATCACAACTTTTGACCAGTAAGTGGCTTGTGCTGACCCAAGGGTGGTCCCTATGATAAAAAGTTAAAACGAGGAAAAAATCTGAGTAGGGACATCAGAAGTTGTATACTTCAGGAGAATCAGACTTCATAGAGTTACTTTAGCTAAGTCACTAAATAAATGACCAAGCAAACAACAGTATTAATCACTGAAAGAGGGCAGAATCAATAATAAATTATATGTCTAAAAAGTTTCCAGTTTTCAACAAAAATTAATAGGCAAGGAAACAGAAAATTGTGACTTACACAGAAAACAAACTAAATAACAGAAACTGTTTTTGAGTCTAGATGTTGGACTTAGCAAAGACTTCAAAGCAGCAATTTAAGTATGTTCAAAGAACTAAAGGAAATCAAGTCTTGCTGGGTACGGTGGTTCACGCCTGTAATCCCAGTGGCTTGGGAAGCTGAGGCAGGAGAATGGTGAATTCAAAGCCAACTTCAGCAACTTAGCAAGGCCCTAAGCAACTCAGCAACATCTTGTCTCTAAATAAAATACAAAAAAGGACTGGGGATTTGGCTCAGTGGTTAAGTGCCCCTGGGTTCAATCTCTGGTACAAAAAAAAAAAAAAAAAAAAAAAAAAAAAAAAAAAGAAAGAAAGAAAGAAAAAAAGAAAGGAAAAGAAAAGCATGACTTAAACAAATCAAAGCTATAATTACAACATCTCATCAAAGAGAATATGAATGAGAAATTATGAAAACAAATGAAAAATTCTAGAGTTGAAAAGTATGATGAAAATGAAAAAATCACTAGAAGGACTAGCTGGCAGGAGAAAGAAACAGTAAACTTAAAATATTTATCAGTAAGACTGAGTAATCTGAAACAGAGAGGAAAAAATAATAAGAAATAATGAACAGAACCTCAAGGCTGTGTGGGGCACCATTAACTTAAGCCACATATGAGTAATGGAAGTATCAGAAGAAGGGAGAAAGGGAGATAAAAATATTCACAGAAATAATAGCTGAAAAGTTACCAAATTTGATGAGCATTTATCTAAACAGGTAAGAATCTCAACTGTCATCCAAGAAACTTAATCCAGCAAAAACTGTCTTTCAAAAATGAAAGCAAGCCAGACATGGTGGCACATGCCTGTAATCCCAGCAACTAGTGAGTTTAGTCAGTCTTAGCAACTTAATGAAGGTTTAAGCAGCTTAGTGAGACCCTGTCTCAAAATAAAATAAGTAAATAAAAATAAATAAATAAATAAAAAAGGCTAAGAATGTGCCTCAGTGGTTAAGTGCCCCTGGGTTCAATCTCTGGTACAAGAAAAAAAAGTAAGCCAGGTGTGATAGTGCATGGTCTGTAATCCTAGTGCCCTAGTGACTCCAGAGACCTCACAGGAGAATCACAAGTTCAAGACCAGTCTCAGCAACTTAGTGAGATACTGTCTCAAAATTAATTAAATAAATAAATAAGAATTAAAAATCTCAGTGGTAGAATGTCCCTAGGTTCAATCCCCAGTACCCCACACATACACACACCCAAAAGAAAAAGTAAATTATTCAAAACTTGAAAATCAATGTAAACACCTACATCAACAAGATAAAGATGAAAAGTCATGTGATGTGATCCACTGACACAGAAAAAGCATTTGACAAAAGCCAACAATCATTTATAATAAAAAGTCTCAACAAGTAAGAATAAAAGGATATTATCTCAATATCATAAAGAAGACATACCAAAACAAACAAACCTCTGTCTCCCATCATACTTTTATTTTACTTGTTTATTTTTTATGTGGTACTGAGGGTCAAACCCAGTGCCCCACACATGCTAGGCAAGTGATCTATCACTGAGCCACAACCCCAAACTTCCCATCATACTTAGTGGTGAAAGACTGAATATTTTCTTATAAAATCAGATACAAAACAAAGATGTATTCTCACCACCCTTATTCAACATAGTACTGGATATTCTAGCTATGGTAATACAGTAAATAAAAGAAAAAAGATATACAGATTAAAAGGAAAAAGTAAAACTATATATTTGCAGATGACATTATTGTTCTATAAAGAAAATTTCAAAGAATCTCCAAAAAAGTAGAACTATTGAGTTAAATAAGATTATAGTAAATAAACACACAAAAATCTATTATGCTTTTAAATACTAACAATGAACAATGAATTTTATATACTAACAATGAACATGAAGAACTTAATAACATAAAACTTAGTCATGCCAAAGAAAATGAAATACTTTGGTATACTTTGGTGTTCATGAACTAAACACTCAACATAAAAGAGATATTAATTTTCCCCAAATTGATCTATAGGTTTAATTCAATTCCTATCAAAATCCCAGCAAGATTTTCTTTTTTAAAAATATTTTTAGTTATAGATGGACATAATACCTTTATTTTATTTATTTATGTGGTGCTGAGGATTGAACCCAGTGTCTCACACATGCTAGCCAAGCACTTTACCACTGAGCCATAACCCCAATCCCCTAGCAGGTTTTCTACAGACATAGACACATTTATTCTAAAATTTATATGTAAAGACATGGGCCCTAGAATACTAAAATAATCTTATTAAAGAAGAATAAAGTCAGAGGACTTCTACTCAATTTAAGGCTTACTATACAGCTATACTAAGCAAGACAGTGCAGTACTGATAAAAGGACAGACATTTAAAACAATAGAAGATTCAGAAATAGATCCACCCAACTGATTTTCACAAAGGTTCAAAACCAAATCGGTGGGGGAAGGATATAGTTTTTTCAACAAATGATGCTGAAGTAACTGAATGACCCTGTGTGTATTATTTATTTATTTGCAGCACTGGGGAGTAAAATCAGGGCCTTGCATATGCTAGGCAAGCAATCTACTACTGACCTAAATTCCCAGCCCTGGTGACTATATTGGAAAAAAAACAAAAAACAAAAACAACTTTGGCCTAAGCCTCATACTTTACATGAAAACTAATATACAATGGATAACCGACTTAAATGTAAAGAAATATTTAGGCTCTTGGACTAGGCAAGGATTTTTTAGACTTGATACTAAAAGCATGATCCATTACAGGAAAAACTAATAGGCAATAGTATCTCATAAAAGTTTTGCCTAGTTGGGCATGGTGGCACATGTTAGCTACTAAGTTGACTGAGACAGGAAGATCATTTAAGCCCAAAGAGTTCAAGACCAGCCCGGATATCATAGCAAGACCTTTAAAAAAGACAGAAGGCTGGGTGTGATGGTACACAGCGAGGCTGAGGCAGGAGAATCACAAATTCAAAGCCAGTCTAGCAATTTAGCAAGACTCTAAGCAACTTAGCAAGACCCTGTCTCAAAATAAAATATAAAAAATGCTGGGGATGTGGCTCAGTGGTTATGCACTACTGGGTTCAATCCCCAGTACTTAAAAAAAAAAAAAGAAAAGAAAGAAAATTTTGTTCTGTTAAAGTTCATCTGAAGAAAAATTAAAAAAAAAAAAAAACTATAGACTAGGAAAAACTATTTAAAACCACATATCCAACAAAGGACTTGTACTTAGAATACCTAAAGAACCCTCAAAACTCAATAGAAGAAATTTTTCATTAGAAAATTGATAAAAGACATGAAAATACTGAAGAGGATTAACACGTAGCAAATAAGCAAATGAAAAGATGTTCAACATCATTAACCATTAGAAGAAATACAAATTTAGAGCTGGGGATGTAGTTCAGGTGTTAGAGTGCTTGCCTAGCATGCTCCAGGCAAAAAACAACAAACAAAACCCCATGAGATTCACTATAAACCTATAATAATAACTAAGACAAAAAAATAAGGATAACACCAAATGCTGACAAGAATACAGAAACATTGGATTATTCATGCATTCCTGACAGAAGTACAAGTGGCATAGCCACAGTTTGGCAGTTTCTTTAAAAACACAGCAGGCAACTGCCAGATGACTAAGTAATTGTACTCCTGGGCATTTAACCCAGAGAAATTAAAAATTATATTTGTACAAATGTGCATAAAAGGTTTATTTGCAATAGACCACAATTGGAGTCAGCCCAGGTAACCTTTGATAGGAAACATGGGAATAGAGAAAATAATTTGTATGAACCTCTAGAAAATTATGCTGAGTGAAAAAAGTCAACCTTAAAAGGTGACATACTATGGCTCTGTAGTATAGTTTAAGGTCTGGTATTGGAATACCTCCTGCTTCACTTTTCTTGCTAAGGATTGCTTTAGCTATTCTGGGTCTCTTATTAATGCCACTGATTTAGCAGGAATGTCTCCATTTTGTTCAATACACATTTGTTTTTTGCATTCATTCCACTAGGAATTTTGTCTCTGGCTTTGGTGTTATAATTTTCTGTTTTCTTCTGTTATCAATTTGACACTGAACTTTCACAAAAAAAAAGTTTAAAACTTAGGAATATCTTTCTTTTCTGCTGTCTTAATTGGGACTATCGTTTGTCAATTAATAGGAAGAGTAATTATATTGGGAGAATGGGTGGACATTTTAATTGGTTAAATGCAATTGTTGAAAGAAAATAAGATTTTACATAAATGAGAATAATCTGAAATAAAGATGCTATATTGTATGTTTGCACTTACATAACATTTTTGAAATAAAACAATTTAAAACTGGAGAACAAATTTGTGGTTGCCAGGGAACAGGGATGGAGTGGGAGGAAGGGAAAGAGATAGATGGGTATAGTTGTAAAAGAACAACATCCTTGTTGTTGGAACTGTTCAGTACCATGTTTGTGGTAGTTGGTACACAAATCTTCACAAATGGTATAATATAATAACTTAATAAGCATACATACAAATGAGTACAATGTTGGCTGGGAATATAGCTCAGTAGTAGAGCACTTGCCTAGCAAGCCTCAGGCCCCAGGTTTAATCCCCAGCAAACCCACTACCCCAACACACACGAAGGAAAAAAAAGAAAAGAAAAGAAAAAAAACTAACAAATGAGAACAAGTAAAACTAGGGAAATATGAATTAAATTGTTGAATTATATGAATGTCAATGTCTGAGTTGTAATATTATACTATAGTTTTGCAAAATGTTACCACAGAGAGGAAACTGGACAAAATATACAAGGAATCATTCTATTACGCCTTTTAAATTCATATATATATATGAATTTTTATTTTTATATGGTGCTGAGGATCCAACCCAGGGCCTCATGTGTTCTAGGCAAGCACACTATCACTGAGCCACAATCCCAGCCCAGCCCACATCTCACAACTTCTTGTACTTCAACAATAATTTCAACTGGAAAAAAAAAAAAAAAAAAAAAAAAAAGATATGGAGGGCGTGGTGTCACACACCTGCAATTCCAGTGACTCAGGAGGCTGAGGCAGGAGGATGGCAAGTTTACAGTCAGCCTCAGCAACTGAGTGAGACCTTGTCTCAAAATAGGATGTAGCTCACTGGTAAAACATCCCTGGGTCAATTCCCAGGACCAGGACCAAAACCAAAACCAAAACCAAAACAAATACACAAAAAACAGATAAATCTTGGGGCTGAGGATTTAGCTCAGTTGCTGGAGTGTGCCTAGCATACATGGAGCTATAGGTTCAGTTCCCAGCACCACAAACACACGCATACACACACGAAAAAATACATCTCAAATTATCCTATTCCATTGGCTTACCATTTTAAAAAATTGTGAATAAGACTTATGTTGACATGTCATTATTTCATAATATTAATCTGCCTTTGGTTCTCAACTTTATTAGAGACAATAATCTTCTAAATAACAAATATGAAGTTAGCTTAATATCTCTGGGAAAAATAGGTACTTATTTAATGAAGTCAAAATAAAGGCATTACCAGAAAAAAAAAAAAAAAAAAAAGCAGCAAAAACCAAAACCAAAAACAAACCTGTTGATAGATTTCTTTTTGGTACCAGGAATTAAACTCAGAATGCTTAACCACTGATCTACATCCCAGTCCTTTTTTAAATTTGAGACAGGTTCTTGCTAAGTTGCTTAGGGCCTCACTAAATTGCTGATGTTGGCTACCTCAGCCTCCCGAGTAGCTGGAATTACAGGCCTGCACCACTGTGCCTGACTCAGATTATTTTACAAGGAATAATAAAAGAAGTTCTTCAGGTAGAAAGCAAGTGACATCACATGTAATTCAAATCCACACACACAAAAACAGTGCCATTAAAGGTAATAATAGAGACAAGTACAAAAGAAAGGATAATTTCATATTTCTTATCTTTTTCTCTTAATTGATTTAAAAAGCAATTGCATAAAACATTGTACGTTATATCTGTATTGTTAAGCTTATAACATAGAAATGGAATATGTTTGACAAAAAGAGCACTAAGGAGGTAGGTAGTAACACAAGTGCATTTAAATGAGAAAATGACATTAGATGGTAACTCAAACTCACAGGGAAAAATGAGAATTAGAAAAGGTAACTAAAGCCTAATATAAAACTCTACAAACATAGGCTTACTCTCCTTTTTTTCTCCTCTCAGCTTTTTAAAATGATCATATAAGGTTACATATAACATTATATAATATTATATAAAGTCATTATAACTACATAGTAATTAAAGTTATGCAATAATTACAAAGTATTGTTGGGTTTATAAAATATATAGACATGCATAACAATAACAGCACAAAATGGGGGTGGTAATGTAGCTATATAATCACATAGGAGTAAAGTTTCTATACCTCACTACCTCACTAGAATTAAGTTAGCAAAAATCTGAAATAGATTCTGATAAAGCAAGCTGAATATTGTAAAACCTAAAGCAACCAATAGGCAAATAATTTTAAAATATGTTAAAATGTTAATATGTTAAAATATTAAGGAATTAAAATGTTACACTAGGAAGTATCCACTTAATACAGAAGAAGGCAGTAAAAGTTGAAAAGAGAAATTAAAAAGCAGGTGAGGGCAGGGATTGTGGCTCAGTGGTAAAGCGCTTGCCTTGCATGCGTGGGGCACTGAGTTTGATCCTCAGCACCACATAAATAAATAATTTTTAAAAAAAGGTATTATGTCCATCTACAACTAAATTTTTTTAAAATAAGTTTTGTTTGTTTGTTTAAAAAAGCAGCCGACAGGGGCTAGAGATGTAGCTCAGTGGTAGAGTGCTTGCCTAGCTAGCCCAGGCTCTGAGTTAGATTCACAGCACCGCTGAAATAAAGGAAAGAAGGAAGAAAGGGCAAAAGAAAAGAAGCATGAGGTATAAAAAACATAAAGAAAAATAGCAAATGTATGTCTAGCCATATCAGTAATGTTAATGAAATGAAAATAAATTAAACAATCTAATCTAAAAAAGATTATCAGATTAAATTGAAACAAAGAGATTCACCCATTTGTTATCTACAGGAGACATCAAAGACTCAGAAACAAATAGGTTGAATTTTTTTTTCCAGTACTGGGTAATTGATTGAACTCAGCGTACTCAACTACGGAGCTATATTCTCAGCCCTTTTTGAAAACTTTTTTGAGAAACAGGCTCTCATCTAGTTGGCCAGACTGGCCTCGAACTTGTGATCCTCCTGCCTTAGCTTCTCAGGTCACTGGAGAATTTTTTTTATTTATTTATTTTTTTTTATTATTACAGTATTAGATTTCATTTTTATTTTTTTTATTTTATTTTTTTTATTGTAAACAAATGGGATACATGTTGTTTCTCTGTTTGTACATGGCGTAAAGGCATACCATTTGTGTAATCATAAATTTACATAGAGTAATGTTGTTTGATTCATTCTGTTATTTTTTCCCTTCCCCCCACCCCTCCCACCCCTCTTTACCCTCTATACAGTACTTCCTTCCTCCATACTTGCCCCCCTCCCTAACCCTAACTCTAACCCTAACACTAACCCTTCCCTCCCCCCCTTTTTTTTTTAAATAGGAAAAGATCACCATGAAAACAGCAACCACAAGAAAACTGAAGTGGCTATGCTGATACCAGATGAAATAGACTTTAAGAAAAAAAAAAGTTACTGAAGATTGACAAAAGTATTCAAACCATTACAAAGATAAAACACTTATAAATATATATACCTAAAAACAGATGCCCAAAATACAGAAAGCAAAACTGACAGAATTGAAGGGAGAATAGACAATTCAACAATAATACTTAGGGACTTTAATACCTTCTAACAATGGATAGAAAAACAAGGTAGAAGATTGATAATAGAAAACTTGGAACAACAGTATAAACCAAGTAGAACCAACAGACATCTATTAAATGCTCCATCCCACAACAGCAGAAGGCAGAATAATGTGCATTCTTCTAAAGTGCACTTGGAACTTCTCTAGGTTAGAGCATAAATTAGGCCATAAAACAAATCTCAGTAAATTTAAAAGGATTGAAGTCTTACAAAGGATATTCTATAAATATAATTAAATTAGTAATCAGTAACATAAAGAAATTTATAGAATTCACAAATAAGCATAAATTGAACCACACTCCTAAATAACCAATGGGTCTTTGGGAATGGTGGCACATGCCTATAATTCCAGTTACTTGGGAGGCTGAGGCAAGAGGATTGTGAGTTTGAGGCTACTTTCAGCAACTTACTGAGACCCTATCTCCAAATAAAAAAAAAAAAAAAAAAAAAGGACTGGAGGTATGGTTCAGTGGTAGAGCATCCTTGGGTTTAATCCCTAGTACCACCTCCCCCAAACACAAATCAAAAAGATGGGTCTGAGAAGAAATCTCCAGGGAAATTTTAGAATACTTTGAGGTGAATGAAAATGAAAATACTGTACACCAAAAGATATAGGATACAGTAAAATCAGTACTCAGAGAGACATTTCTAGATGTAAATATCTGTATTCAAAAAAAGAAAACCCAGGGGCTAGAGGTGTAGCTCAGTAGTACAGCATTTGCCCAGCATACACAGGCCCTGGGTTCAATCCCCAATGCTGTAAAGAAAACCCAAAAACACACACATGTACATATATAAATAAACTCAATTATGCAGCATGTTAGAAGGATTAAACATCACAACTAAGTGGGATTCATTTGTGAGATGCAAAGAAGCTGGCTATCCAAAAATAAATGTAATATACTATATTAATAAAATGAAGGGGAAAAAAACCACATGCTCATCTCAACTGATGCTGAAAAAACATTTGACAAAACTCAATACCCTTCATGACCAACAAAATACTTTTTCCAATAAACTAGGAATAGAAGGGAACTTCCTCAACATAAAGGGAATTTATAAATAACACATAGTTAACACCATACTCAAAAATGAAAGACTGGGGATGGGGTTGTAGCTCAGTGGTAGAGCACTAGCCTAGCACAAGGGAGGCACTGGGTTCGATCCTCAGCTCCACACAAAAATAACAAATAAATTAAATAAGGGTATTGTGTCCATCTACAACTTAAAAAAAAAAGTCTTTTAAAGTGAAAGATTGAAAGCTTTCCCTGTAAGGTCAGAAACAAGACAAGGATGCCCAAGGATGTTTTACTACTTCTATTTAACATAGTACTAGAAGTCCCAGCCAGAGCAATTAGGCAAGAAAAATAAATAGAAGACATACAAATTGGAAAAGAAAAAGAAAAATGATCTTTGTGGGAACATGATCTTACATGTAGAAACCCTAAAGAGCCAGGCATGGTGGTGCACTCCTATAATCCCAGCAACTTGGACATTGAGGCAGAAGAATCACAAGTTCGAAGCAGCCTTAGCAGTTTAGCAAGGCCATAAACAACTTAGCAAGACCCTGTCTCTAAATTAAAAATAAAAAGGGCTGGGAATGTGATTCAGTGGTTAAGCACCCCTGGGTTCAATTCCCAGTACTCAAAAAAAAAAGAAAAGAAAAGAAAGAAAGAAAGAAATGAAGTACTAATACATGCCCTATAATGGATGAACCTTGGAAAACTTGTTAAAGTGAAAGAAGGCAGAGCCAAAAAAGATTCCATTTATGTGAAAGATTTATGTAAAAGGTCTGGAACAGGCAAATCTATACAAATAGACAGTAGAATCATAGTATGTGAATTAGTTCTCAAAAAGATGCCAAAAAGAACATCTGAATCTGCAACTCCCAATATTCAATGCAATATTCATTTCTAAATTGTGAGCATGTACTACTGTTCTAATGTATATATTAAGCATTCACAAAATTATAAAATGAAAAGTGACATTTAAAATGAAAATAAAGCCAGTGTGGTGTCACACACTTATAATCTCAGCAACCCAGGAGGCTGAGACAGAGGATTACAAGTCCAAGGTCAGACTCAGGAACTTAGTGAGACCTTGTCTCAAAATAAAAAATGAAAAAGGCTGGGGATATAGCTCAGTGGTTACGTGCCCCTGGGTTAAATCCACAGCACCAAAATAGAAGAGAAAACCCTTACTATAAAACAGATGATGATATCAACAATGCCTTTCATTGCTGGGAGTCAGATCAGTGACACAACTCATCCCTATCCTGCAACTACTATGTTAGCTCAGTCTGTATGCCAAGTTCTCCCTTTACCTAATTGACTGTCTAGCAATCATGCACATGAGTATTTTCATCATTATCATTTTTTTCCAATGATAATACTGAAGATTAAAGAAAGCAAGTTGGCATGGTGAACCAAAGTCCCAGTTACTCAGGAGGTTGAGGGAGGAGGATTGTTTAACCCCCGCCTTGGAAGGAAAAAAAAAAAAAGAAGAAAAGGAAAGGAGAAAAGCTTAAGGTAACCAGAAAAGTTGGTGGTAAGGCTGGGACTTAGCCTGGGAGCTTATGGCCTCCAAGTCCTAGTCTCACACTCTCAAAACTCCAAAACAAAGTGCTTCTTTGGAAACACACCCAAGAAGGCCAGTTCCTAGGAAATATGTCTCCTGGTTGTTTGCCATTTCATAGAAGATAAAATGTTCCTAGTAGAGTAGAATTTGAGTTAAAACCCAGGGACAAACTCAACCATTTTGATTGGAAATTCAAACTCACTAGTTCCTGGGGCAAATTTAGAGGCACAAGCCTCTCACAGGCAGTGAGGAAAACTACAAGACAGAGAACAAATTCAGGAACAGGACATGATCAGTAACCAACATTAGGACTATATAGAACAGTGTTTGGCATGTAGTAGGGGCTCAATAAAGATTTGTTGAATGAATGTCTCCTACCCAAGCATTATCTTGTCTTGGGAAAGCAGAGCTGGGCTGTACTAGAAAAAAATAGTCAAACTTCAAACACAAAGCTGTTAATAGGAAGAGTCCCTAGAAGATGGGGACCAACCCCCTCAGGTTTAGGGTTTAGCCTCTGAAGGGATATAGGCAACATATACTAATGTAGTATACCATATGACACCAAGAAGGCAGGCAGGATGCTGACTGCAAGTGACTAATCATGTTGCAAGTGGTTCCACTCCTGGTATACCTTTGCAAGCAGTCTTCTGCTCAGATGATCATAAATCTGAAGAAGGTAACCTATGGAAAGTATGAATAAGGAAAAGAGAGCCAGGTGCAGTGGTGCACAACTATAATCTCAACTATTTGGGAGGCTGAGGTAGAAGGACAGCAAGTTTGAAGCCAGCCTGGGCAATTTAGCAAGATCCTGTCTCAAAAAGCAAAAAGGGGGCTGGAGTTATAGCTCAGTTGGTGGAGTGCTTGCCTTCCAAGCACAAGGCCCTGGGTTCAATCCCCAGTACCACACACATACAAAAAAAAAAAGCAAAAAAGGGTTGGGGATACAGGTCAGTAGTACAGCACTTGCCTAGCATATGTGAGACCCTGGGTTCAATCTCTAGTTCTGCAAAAAGAGGAAGGGAGAGGAAGGGGCAAAAGGGAAAGAGAAGAAAAAAGAAAAGAAAGGAAAAGAAAAGGGAATTCACACCCACCTGCCAGGGAAGAAAAAAGAAATTTCCAAAGGACTCTTTCATCCAAGACATGGCCCTGGCCAGAAAAGTAGATAAGAGCATGAAAGCTCTCTGGAGTCCAGAGGCTGAAACTGATTTCAAGGTTACTGATTTCTCCCGGCAGGGTGGTGTTGTAGTTCATGGTACTATCAAAAGTTCAGTGGGTGTCCAGCTAGGACAGAAGGTGGAATGGTTTGCTTGGAGACAAACCTGGGACACAGAAATGATCAAGAAGCATCAAGGATTGCTCCAGTTCTGGAAGGGGCAATGAGATGAAGTTATCTGAGACAAGAACTTCTTATGGGAAGTGAGAATTGGTAAGTGAAAAAAGCAAGTTGCAAAATAATGTATTCAATATGATCTCATTTCTTCAAAAACTGTGTGTGTATGAGCTGGGTGGTGGCTCACACCTATAATCCCAGCAGCTCAGGAGGCTAAGACAGGAGGATTGCAAATTCGAGGTCAGCCTCAGTAATTTAGCAAGGTCCTATGCAACTTTGAGAGAACTCGTCTCAAAATAAAAAATAAAAAGGACTGGAAATGTGGCTCAATGGTAAGGTTCCCCCAGGTTCAATTCCCAGTACCCACACGCAAAAATGTGTGTACGTATACAACATATTCATCAATACAAATGTATGGAGAAAGATCTTTAAAATATGCACAAAAAAATAATAATGTGAAAAAGGAAGGGAGAAGTTTTACTCCATATGTGACTGGATTGTTTGAGCATTACATGAAGAATGTATTTGTGTCTTACTTGTATAACTTTTTTAAATTTATAAGACAAAAAAAAATTATTCAAGAAGAGTCTCATCAACTAGTTAAAACTCAATAGTGGCTGTAATCCCAGTGGCTCATAAGGCTGAAACAGGAGAATCATGAGTTCAAAGCTAGCCTCAGCAATGGTGAGGCACTAAGCAACTCACGGAGACCCTGTCTCTAAATAAAATACAAAATAGGGCTGGGGATGTGGCTCATTGGTCAAGTACCCCTGAGTTCAATCCTCAGTACCCCCACCAAAAAAAAAAAAAAAAACACCTCAATAGTACCTGGACATGTTAGAACTCAGGAAAGCAATATAAAAAAGGGACACCAAGAAAAGAGCATGGGTACAAAGACAAAGAAAAGCCACACTGGCAACAAGAATCGTGCTCAGACAAGATGGATGAAAAGTAATGCACTTTGTGATTGTATTCCTCACTGCTGGGAACTCGGTATCCCAGGGACCCCATGACTTGGTATGGGATAAGAATATAGTAAACTTGCTCCCCATGCCCAGTCATGCTAAGCAACCACACAGTTAGTACTGTGGTCAGTAGTGTTATGGTCACTTGAGGGAAACTACCATGTGCAGGCTTTTCTGCTCCCATGCCACCGATATACCTCTAATTTCTCCCCTCCATGTCTCTCCTTTAGGAACTCAGCCAGACCAATGGGGTCAGTCCTGGGGGTCCCCTGTCTTTCAGTGGAAGCTCCAGATAGAGTGAAGCAAAATAAGCTATTCCCATTGTGCCCTACCTGAATCCCTGAACTACAGAATCTGTGATCAAAATAATGGTTGCTTTCCACCATCAAGTTTTAGGGTAATTTGTTACACAGCCCTGTTAATAAATATTTAAATATACAGATGTACATGCATATATTTTATTCTATACCTATA
Organism: Sciurus vulgaris; assembly: GCF_902686455.1. NCBI lineage: Eukaryota > Metazoa > Chordata > Mammalia > Rodentia > Sciuridae > Sciurus > Sciurus vulgaris. The sequence goes on along the minus strand of NC_136470.1, from coordinate 115,015,321 downwards.
TTCAATATATGTATTAGAATAGAGTCAATAGGTAATAATGCCAGTATCTTAAGACCTTTAAAAACTGAAGTTTTTTTTTTTTTTTTTTTTTTTTTTTTTTAAGTTTAAGAGACAGGATGGAGAAATTATATCAAAGAATTTAAAAACACCCCCACCTTGACTTTGGGCTTAAACATGAGTTGCTCCAACTAAAGGAAAGTTAACAAATCTTTCAGAATGTCAGAGGCTTGAAATGTGCTCATGTGATTATACATACCCTCTATGTGTCTGTTATCATTATGGTGAGAATATGCCCCACCCAGCTAGCTTGCTGTCCAGGGAAGATGAGAGGCACACGGAGCAGAACCAGATCCAAATGCAGCCTGAAGCCCATCTTGAATTAATGAATTCTTATCAGCATGCAGATGCATAAGTGAAAATAAAAAATTGTTTTATGAAGTCACTGAGTTTGGGCTGTGCAGTAACTGTACAAAAACCAATCCTTACAAATTAAACACAAACTGGGGGAAAAAAAGGCCTTCATTTTATATCCTATTAATGGCATAAACACATAGGGAAGAATCATTTCAAATAACTTCTAAAACACAGAACTATCCATCCCTGGAAAGATATAACCTATGGACCAAAGAAACCATAAGGAAATCTTAAACTATAATTACTAATATTATTACTAATAAAATATCTATATTATTATTTTGAAATAAATACATGTGTATTTAAATATACAGACATACATGCACATATATATTTTATCTATATTCACCCATATGTATTAGAATAAAGTTAATAGGTAATAATGCCAGTGTTTTAAGACCTTCAAGAACTGAGTTTTGCTGGGTGCAGTAGTACATGCCTGTAATCCCAGCAACTCAAGGCAGAAGTTTGAGACTAGCCTCAGCAATTTAGTGAGGCTCTCAGCACCTACATGACACCTTGTCTCAAAATAAAAAATAAGAAGGTCTGGTATGTAGTTCAATAGTAAAGTGCCCCTGGATTCAATGCCCAGTACCAAAAAAAAAAAAAAAAAGAAAGAACAGAACTGAGTTTTGTTGTTGTTGTTGGGGTTTTGTTTGTTTTTTAATTTAAGAGAAGGAATGGAAAAATTAAATCAAAGAACTTAAGTAAAAAACAAGTCTGCCTGGTGTGGTGGTGCACAGCTGTAATCCCAGTGGCTCAGGAGGCTGAAGGGGGGGATGGAGAGTTCAAAGTCAGCCTTAACAACAGTAAGGTGCTAAGTAACTTCAGTGAGACCCTGTCTCTAAATGAAATACAAAATAGGGCTGGGGATGTGGCTCGGTGGTTGAGTGCCCCTGAATCCAATCCCTGATACACCCCCGCCCAAAAAAAAACCCTAGTCTACGGGATAATTCCTTATAAATCTACTTAGAAATATCAGTATAAACTCTGAGACAGATAGGAAGATTCGTAGATACCCACCCCACATCTATAAAACAAACGTTATATAGAAGCAACGTTATAGAAGAAACGTTATAGAAGCAACGTTATCCCAATAGCAGTGAGCATTCCTCATGCTCTGACTGGGGTCTCCAAATACCATTTCCCATTAAAAGGAAACAGAGTTTCTTGGGCAAGTGGTCAATTTCTGATCTGGGATAGGAAATATACAAGATAATGCTGAGCTATCCATTGTATCAAAAAGCAAAAAAAGGTTATCTAAGAACTACAGCAGCAGAATCATGTCAAAACAATGCATGAACCAACCTGAAGGCCAAAGATAGGACAATTTGAGTGTCAAAAATGCAATTACTGAGGCGGCTGCTCAGAGGAGAAGGTGAGTGGTGAGTTGTTTGGACTGAAAGTGACAGCACCTGAACACAGGGGGGCTGCCTGGAGGAGAAGCGTGGTGGGTCACTTGGTCTTGAGTGGCCACACCAGAGCTCCGGGTGGTTGCCCAGAGGACCCGTGCTGCAGGTCATGTGGATTCAGAGCCACTCAGAGCGACCGCTCCTGAACACTCGGGGGGTTATCTGGAGAAGGAGGAAGAACGGGGAGGGTCACTTCGACTCGGAGTGATTGATTGCCCAGGGCTACGAGTGGTTGGTGGGAGGTGGAGGCACGCAGTGAGTTTCTTGGACTCCTAGTGACCGCACCGGAATACTGGGTGGCTGTCTGGAGGAAGAGGCGTGTGGCGGGTCTCTGGGTCTCAGAGCGATTGTACGGGGCCCCAGGTGGCTGCTCAGAGGAGGGGCCGCATAGCCAGGCGATTAAGTGCAGAGCAGGGTCCCAGGATCTAGGAGGCTTTTGGGTGGAAGAGCCGCACAGAGACAGGCTTAGGGTGGAGCGAAGGTTCCAGGCCTGTGGGCAGATTCTCTGAGGAGGGGCAGCCTAAGGAGATTCATCTGCGAAGGGTGAGGCTCCCAGGCCCAGGAGGTAGGGCCGGGCCCCTGGGAACTTTGCAGAGGAAGGCAGCCCAGCCCAGGCGGTAGCTGTAAATTGAGGGGAACCTCTAGGAGGGTACTGACCAGCGAGACCTCCCCACCGGGTGAGTCTTCCCTGCCGGGTGAGGTTTCCCCACAAGGACAGTAAAACTAGAGACTCAGGTCCAAACAGGCCTTGCCTCAGCCCGCAGCCTAGGTCCCCTTTGGATGAACATTGGTCAACAAGTGGAGGCACCTCTGCCCACTAGCAGGGATTATACCCCACCTGAAGGCCACCACTCCTAGAGAGGCAGCTTCCTTGTGGAGCACCGCATTATCAACTTCCTCCAAGACTTCAGGCTACTGAAGGCTAAGGGGGGATATATATAGAAATCTTCAGGGACATTGTAAGTCAATAGAGGAAATCTGCAATATCTCAGCGGTCCCCTGATACCTGAACAATATGAGAAAACAAGGAAAGAAAATGCTGCAAACAAATCTAGATGTTACATCAATAAAACCCAATGACAGCATGGCAGAAGAAATGACAGAAAAGGAGTTCAGAATGTACATAATTAAAATGATCAGAGAAGCAAACGATGAGATGAAAGAGCAAATGCATGCACTGAATGATGAGATGAAAGAGCAAATGCAAGCATTGAATGATCGCACCAATCGACAGTTAAAAGAGCAAATACAGGAAGCAAAAGATCATTTCAATAAAGAGTTAGAGATATTGAAAAAAAACCAAACAGAAATCCTTGACATGAAGGAAACAATAAACCAAATTAAGAACTCCATAGAAAGCATATCCAATAGGATAGAACACCTGGAAGACAGAACCTCAGACATTGAAGACAAAATATTTAACCTTGAAAACAAAGTTGAACAGAGAAGATGGTAAGAAATCATGAACAGAATCTACAAGAACTATGGGATATCATGAAAAGGCCAAATTTAAGAATTATTGGGATTGAGGAAGGCCTAGAGAAACAAGCCAAAGGAATGAACAATTTATTCAATGAAATAATATCAGAAAATTTCCCAAATCTGAAGAATGAAATGGAAAATCAAGTTCAAGACTCCAAATACACAAAATTACAACAGACCCACACCAAGGCACATTATAATGAAAATACCTAACATACAAAATAAAGACAGAATTTTAAGGGCTGTGAGAGAAAAGAACCAAATTACATTCAGGGGGAAACCAATATGGATATCAGCAGACTTTTCAATCCAGACCCTAAAAGCTAGAAGGGCCTGGAACAACATTTTTCAAGCCCTGAAAGAAAATGGATGCCAACCAAGAATCTTATACCCAGCAAAACTTACCTTCAAATTTGACGATGAAATAAAATCCTTCCATGACAAACAAAAGCTAAAAGAATTTACAAAAAGAAAGCCAGCATTACAGAACATTCTCAGCAAAATATTCCATGAGGAAGAGATGAAAAACAAAGAAGCAAATCAGCAAAGGGAGGAATTATCCTAAAGGAATTGTCAAATAAAGGAGGAAACAAGTTGTGTCAAACAAATAAATAAATAAAATTTAAAAAATGAACCAAATGACCGGGAAACCAAATCATATCTCTATAATAACCCTGAATGTTAATGGCCTGAATTCATCAATCAAAAGACATAGACTGGCAGATTGGATTAAAAAGAAAGATCCAACAATATGTTGCCTGCAAGAGACTCACCTCATAGAAAAAGATACCCATAGACTAAAGGTGAAAGGATGGGAAAAAAACATACGATGCGCATGGACTCAGCAAAAAAGCTGGAGTATCCATCCTCATTTCCGATAATGTGGACTTCAAGCCAAAGTTAGTCAGAAGGGATAAAGAAGGTCATTTCATACTGCTTAAGGGAAGCATAAATCAGCAAGATATAACAATCATAAACATCTATGCCCCAAACAGTGGCTCATCCATGTATGTCAAACAAATCCTTCTCAATTTCAGAAACCAAATAGACCATAACACAATAATACTAGGTGATTTTAACACGCCTCTCTCACCACTGGACAGATCTTCCAGACAAAAATTGAACAAAGAAACCATAGATCTCAATAACACAATCAATAATTTAGACTTAACGGACATTTATAGAATATACCATCCAACCAAGAGCGAATACACTTTCTTCTCAGCAGCACATGGATCCTTCTCTAAAATAGACCATATATTATGCCACAAAGCTAATGTTAGCAAATACAAGAAGATAGAGACACTACCATGTATTCTATCAGATCATAATGGATTGAAGTTAGAAATAAATGAAAGAGTAAAACACAGAAACTATTCCAACATCTGGAGATTAAACAATATGCTATTATATGATGAATGGATAACAGAAGATATTAGGAAGGAAATTAAAAAATTCTTAGAGGTAAATGAGAACAAAGAAACATCATATCAAAATCTCTGGGACACTATGAAAGCAGTACTTAGAGGGAAATTTATTTCATGGAGCGCATTTAATAAAAGAAGTAAAACTCAACAAATAAACGACCTAACACTACAGCTCAAAGCCCTAGAAAAAGAAGAACAGAACAGCACCAAAAGTAGTAGAAGACAGGAAATAGTTAAACTCAGAGCTGAAATCAATGAAATTGAAACAAAAGAAACAATACAAAAAATTGACAAAACAAATAGTTGGTTCTTCGAAAAAATAAACAAAATTGATAAACCTTTAGCCACACTAACAAAGAGAAGACGAGAGAAAACCCAAATCACTAAAATTCGGATTGAACAAGGAAATATCACAACAGACAGGATTGAAATACAAAACATAATTAGAAGCTATTTTTGAAAATCTATACTCCAACAAAATAGAAAATTTCGAAGACATTAACAGGTTTCTAGAGACATATGAATTGCCTAAACTGAACGAGGAGGACATAAACAATTTAAATAGACCAATTTCAAGTACTGAAATAGAAGAAGTCATCAAAAGCCTACCAACAAAGAAAAGTCCGGGACCAGATGGGTTCTCAGCCGAGTTCTACAAAACCTTTAAAGAAGAGCTCATTCCAATACTTCTCAAAGTATTCCATAAAATAGAAGAGGAGGGAACCCTCCCAAACTCATTCTATGAAGCCAATATCACACTGATACCTAAACCAGACAGAGACTCATCAAGGAAAGAAAATTTCAGACCAATATCCTTAATGAACATCGACGCAAAAATTCTCAACAAAATTTTAGCAAATCGCATACAAAAACATATTAAAAAGATAGTGCATCATGATCAAGTGGGTTTCATCCCAGGGATGCAAGGCTGGTTCAACATCAGGAAATCAATAAACGTAATTCACCATATTAATAGACTTAAAGTCAAGAATCACATGATTATTTCAATCGATGCAGAAAAAGCATTTGATAAAATGCAGCACCCCTTCATGCTCAAAACACTAGAAAAAATAGGGATAGTGGGAACATTCCTTAACATTGTAAAGGCCATTTATGCTAAGCCCATGGCTAATATCATTCTAAATGGTGAAAAACTGAAAGCATTCCCCCTAAAAACTGGAACAAGGCAGGGATGCCCTCTTTCACCACTTCTATTCAACATCGTTCTTGAGACTCTGGCCAGAGCAATTAGACAAACCAAAGAAATTAAAGGGATACAAATTGGAAAAGAAGAACTCAAACTATCCCTGTTCGCTGATGACATGATTATATATTTAGAGGAACCTGGAAATTCCACCAGAAAACTCTTAGAACTCATAAGTGAATTCAGTAAAGTAGCAGGTTACAAGATCAATGCCCATAAATCCAATGCATTTTTATACATAAGTGATGAATCTTCAGAAAGAGAAATTAGGAAAACTACCCCATTCACAATAGCCTCGAAAAAAATAAAATATTTGGGAATCAATCTCACAAAAGAGGTGAAAGACCTCTACAATGAGAACTATACAACACTAAAGAAAGAAATTAAAGAACACCTTAGAAGATGGAAAGATCTTCCATGTTCTTGGATAGGAAGAATTAATATTGTCAAAATGGCCATACTACCTAAAGTGCTATACAAATTCAATGCAATTCCAATTAAAATCCCAATGACGTACCTTACAGAAATAGAGCAAGAATTAAAATCCCAATGACGTAACTTACAGAAATAGAGCAAGCAATTATGAAATTCATCTGGAAGAATAAGAAACCCAGAATAACTAAAGCAATCCTTAGCAGGAAGAGTGAAACAGGGGGTATTGCAATACCAGATCTTCAACTCTATTACAAAGCAATAGTAACAAAAACGGCATGGTATTGGTACCAAAATAGAAAGGTAGATCAATGGTACAGAATAGAGGACACGGACACAAACCCAAATAAATATAATTTTCTCATACTAGACAAAGGTGCCAAAAATATGCAATGGAGAAAAGATAGCCTCTTCAACAAATGGTGCTGGGAGAATTGGAAATCCATGTGCAACAGAATGAAACTAAACCCATATCTCTCACCATGCACGAAACTAAACTCAAAATGGATTAAGGACCTCGGAATCAGACCAGAGACCCTGCAGATTATAGAAGAAAAAGTAGGTCCAAATCTTCACCTTGTTGGTCTAGGATCAGACTTCCTTAACAGGACTCCCATAGCACAAGAAATAAAAGCTAGAATCAACCACTGGGATAGATTCAAACTAAAAAGCTTTCTCTCAGCAAAGGAAACTATCAGCAATGCGAAGAAAGAGCCTACGGAGTGGGAGAATATCTTTGCCAATCATACTTCAGACAGAGCACTAATCTCCAGGATTTATAAAGAACTCAAAAAACTCTACTCCAAGAATTCAAATAATCCAGTGGACAAATGGGCTAAGGAAATGAATAGACACTTCACAGAAGAAGATCTACAAGCAATCAACAAACATATGGAAAAATGTTCAACATCTCTAGTAATAAGAGAAATGCAAATCAAAACCACCCTAAGATTCCATCTCACCCCAATTAGAATGGCGATTATCAAGAATATGAGCAACAACAGGTGTTGGCGAGGATGTGGGGAGAAAGGTACACTCATACATTGCTGGTGGGGCTGCAGATTAGTGCAGCCACTCTGGAAAGCAGTGTGGAGATTCCTTAGAAAACTCGGAATGGACCCTCCATTTGACCCAGCTATCCCACTCCTTGGCCTATACCCAAAGGACTTAAAATCAGCATACTACAAAGATACAGCCACATCAATGTTCATAGCTGCTCAATTCACAATAGCCAGGTTGTGGAACCAACCTAGATGCCCTTCAATTGATGAGTGGATAAAGAAACTGTGGTATATATATACAATGGAATATTACTCAGCCATAAAGAATGATAAAATTATGGCATTTGCAGGCAAATGGATGAAATTGGAGAATATCATGCTAAGTGAGATAAGCCAATCTCAAAAAGCCAAAGGACGAATGATATCGCTAATAAGTGGAGGATGACACATAATGGGGGGGAGGGAAGGGTTAGTGTTAAGGTTAGAGTTAGGGTTAGGGAGGGGGGCAAGTATGGAGGAAGGAAGTACTGTATAGAGGGTAAAGAGGGGTGGGAGGGGTGGGGGGAAGGGAAAAAATAACAGAATGAATCAAACAACATTACTCTATGTAAATTTATGATTACACAAATGGTATGCCTTTACGCCATTTACAAACAGAGAAACAACATGTATCCCATTTGTTTACAATAAAAAAAAGAAACAAAACAAAACAAAACAAAACAAAAAATGCAATTACTTCAGAAGACTATTATATGCCAAATATGTTAAATCCATGTGTTTATAATAACAAAGCTGCTCATTATTCTAAAGTGGAAGCATTTATCCTGTTTTTTTTAATGAACTGAATTTCAGAGTAATCAAATGGTTGACAATACAAAATATTCTTTATAGAAAATCAGCTCATTGTGCAACCCCTGATTAAATAATGGGTCTAGCTAAAGACCATCAGTGAATGCTAAAATCACCAGGCAAAAGTTGATAGGAACTTTATAATGGATAAGATCACTAATAACAACTGATTGATCTTTTCGTCACTGAAACAGAAGAAGTAGACATTCCTGGGATGCAATAAAAAGCACATGATACTGCCAATAAAATATTCTTGCCAGAAAAGATTGAACCAGAATCTATTCTGACTGAGATTTCATTACTACTTTATAGGAAATATGGGGAGACTAGAAACAAAACAAAATCAGAAGGAAGTGCTCAGCCAAAACCCAAATGGAAGACAGTTTTAGGACAAATGTCCTTATTTCTTTACCAAATAAATGACATTTTTTAAAAAGTAGCAAGGAAGGGGACTGTTAAGAGTAAGAGAATTAGAGACACATCAACCAAATGCAATGTGTGAACCTTGTTTGGATCCTGATTTGAACAACTTGTTCTAAAAAATCCTTTTTGAGACAAAAGGGAAATTGAACATGGACCAGGTATTGGGTTATATTAAGAAATTACAGGGCTGGGATTGTGGCTCAGTGGTAGAGTGCTTGCCTAGCATGTGTGAGGCACTGGGTTCAATTCTCAGCACCACATATAAGTAAGTAAATAAAAAATAAAGGTCCATCAACAACTAACAAAAATATTTAAAAAAAAAGATCTAAAAAAAGAAATTACAGTAAACTCTGTTGGTTATGATAATATCACTGAATGAAACTGAAAACATCTTTTAACTATTAGAGGTACATCCTAAAGTATTTATGAATGAAACAATATATTTAGAGTTTGAATGAAAATATTCCAGCCAAAGAAAGGTTGATGGAATATAGATGAAACAAGTTTGCAAAACACTGATCATTGTTGAGGTTTGGTGATGGGTTCACAGAAGGGAGTTCATCATAACATCCTTTCTCCTTCTATTTGTGTTTGAAATTTTTGATTGAAGAGCACCTTCTGCTCCTGGGAACAACTAGTCCTTGGAGTCATAAGGTTTGTGTGCCCTAAAGAGAGACCATCATGACATGGTCCATCAGGAAACGACAGACCTGCACAGGGGTTTCCTCTGCCATGCACAGGGGGCATCAAGGTAAGGGTACAAGGGGTTGTTGTCTCTCCAATCCAGCCTTGGCTCCTTAGCCGATATAACTCCAAACCTGAGTTGATAAGACCCTGGCCTTAAGACTCCAATACTGACCACTCAAGTTCAAATGCAGGGGTTCAGAAAGTGGACTCATAGGGCCTAGGAAGGGAAGAAGGTCTTACAGTATGATTCCTAAAACAAGCATACTGCCTTAGTTTTTATCCCCAGTTTATGGAACATAGGCTCCAAATAATCTCACTAGGTTACAAAGGATATCCAAGTACAACCACAGAAGATATAGTAAGACCCATGCAGGCCCCCACAGATTTACACTTGGGCTGCAAATGTCCAGGATGCAAGGCATTCAGCATTCATGTAGAAGTGCTTACGTGGAAGAAGCTGCCATAGATCTCTCAGAGAAGCATACAAAGATCTTCTCATGCTGTGTAAGTAAATGCCCCTCATGCTTTACACTAGGTCATTCATAGCCCATGTGAAATGCTGAGCTTGGGACCCTGTTCTCTAAGACTCCCTGTTCTCAAGGTAATATCAGCCTTGGGCAGGGCATGCAATGTGGACAAGGGTCCCAGAGTCCCATCCCATCATAGCCACAGGAATTGGAGATGTCAATCCAGAGAAGACTGGGTTTGAGGAAGTAATTGCATAAAAGCCCTCAGCCTTGGCACACAGTAGGCATGATAAGCACCTGCAAAACCTGTAAGCAGACAAGTTAGTGGTGACAAAGGACAGGACCAGGATCAGCAGATAGGAGACATAAGGAAACACAGTTTAGATAATCAGTAAATAAGAACTTCCCAACAGTGGAATCATTCCTTTGGGCAGAACCAAATGTTGCTGACTACTGGATGTGCACACCAAGGCAGAACTCCAGCATGGGGAAAGTATAAGAACAGATAGTGTGGCATCCTTTAAGGGTTGGATTGGATGCACAAAATAAAAGAAGAATAAAGCAAACTCATCACTTGCTAAAGCCAAATCATGCTCCTGAAGGAAGTACACACACACACTGAACCTTGACTTTGTAGGAGACAGGGGCCTGAGCCCACAGAATCCACAGAGTGGCAGAAACCACACAGTACTATCTCTTCCCTCTATCAGTGAAAAAGTGCCAACTGCCCAACTGAAAAGGGCAGAATTAAAAAGTCTCTTTCAGGCTAACCCTTTCCATGCTGTACCCTCCCCCACCACAAAACTAGCAAACTTCAGGACCCCTGGAAATCATGGGCTCACTGCTTGCTGCTGCAGCATCTGCAGGATCTGGGTGGAACAACACTCAGAAGATAAGCAGCAGAGCACCACCAGAAACAGGAAGACTGCAGCAGGTCTGAAGTCCTGGTTTGGAGCCTTGTTGGATGTCCAACCAAACCTGCACAAGGAGGTCAACAGTTTTTTAAGAGTCCTTGCCTATCAGAATGAACCCAGAGGCAGGGTGTTGCCAGCCCTGCTCCTTTCTCCAGGCTTGATTTTGAGGTCATCTTATCCATTCTAAGAAATCTCTGGTCACAATGGATAAGAAGTATTCTTCATTTACAGCTGCTTCAGACTTACCCAAAGGGTACATGTTGTAATTTTGACTTGTGAGGTTGACCTTGTTTTCTATATTCCAAGAGGCTAAAAAACAGTAGAAAACATAGTCTTTCTTTTTTGCTGTCATAGAAATTAGACACCAAAGGTGAAAGGGACTTTGGAGATTAAATTTCTCATTTTAGAAATAGAAAAAAAAAAAAAAAAAAAACCTGAAGACTTAGGGGCTAGGGACCTGGTTTAGTGGCAAAGTTCTTGCCTAGCATGTGCAATGCCCTGAGCTCAATCCCCAGTACCCCACCACACACACACACACACACACACACACACACACACACACCCCAAACTGAAGACCTACCCAACAGCAGTTTGATTAAAACCTGAATTTCTGACCACTGTTCTACAGTTCCTATTCCAACCTTTGTCCAAATGTCCTACTTCCTGATCCTTTTCCCATCCTCACATCCCTACTCAACCTCTTGCTAAATTTTCCATCTTCTCAGAGCAGGAGGTGGGAAGTGACAACAGTTCTCCAGCTATGCTCAATGCATGGCATTTTGGTTTGCTAAAGTCTGCTAGTTGGCTGTTCTTCTAAATCTCTCATCTTAGGCCTTTGGAGTTCCCAACAGAATAAGTTAATGTTGTGAATGTGTTTCGCAAGCTGTAAAGCACTACACAAATATATGTTCTACTATTTTAGGATTTGAAATAATACAAAGTCTTTAAATCATGCTCCCATACATCATACCTCTGTGATACAAAGAGAAGACAGGAACAAATCCTAACTGAAGGAAAAGGAAGTTGACTGTAAAGATCTGGACAAGTGCTTCTTTCTTTCCCCCAGACCATGAGACCCACGGGGGCAGAGCCCATTTTGTGCTCCTTCCTTTGTTTCTCATTTTACACAGGGACAGCTCAGCAAAGAGCTGAATACATGGATACATGTTTCCTGAATACATGGATAAATTTCCACTTAAAAATCCTACTTCTAAATAGAATATAAGTAGAAATCTGCACAACCTCTCTCATACAAAAAGTACAGGAGAGGAAGGTGCAAAGATGTGGTCAAAGGATTCAGTAAGATGATAGGAATAAATTTAAGAGATATACTGTACAATATGTTGACTACATTTAATAACAATGTACTATTTTCTTAAAAATCACTGAGTGTAGATTTCAACTACACTTTTGTTGTTTTCACCACAAAAAGATAACTATGTAAAGTAATGAATATGTTAGTTAGCTTGATTTTGCAATTCCAAAATTATACATATACTTTAAATATCATGGTATATGCAATAAACATATACAATTTTAAAAAATATTTTTTAGTTGTAGATGGACACAATACTTTTATTTTATTTATTTATTTTTATGTGGTGCTGAGGATTGAAACCAGTGCCTCACACATGCTAAGCAAGTGCTCTACCACTGAGCTACAATGCCAGCTCCAATATATACAATTTTTTATTTGTCAAATTTATTTATTTATTTGTTTGTTTTGTGGTACCAAGAATGGAACCCAGGAGGGATCCAAGATGGCGGACCAGAGGGAGGCTGCGTTCCTTGTCGCTCCGTAACTCCGGTTTCAAGCAGAGGATATCTGTTTCTTGGTGAGGCAGTTTTTGCTGCTTATTGATTCCCTGGTGTTTACCCCATTTGTTGCTGTGATGACCTGCAATCTGCCAGCATATCAATGCTTTTTTTGAGTGCACATTGCTCACTATCAGGCACCTATCATCCGCCATTTGCCTGCCTCTGGCCGGTCCATCACCTGCCTTTTATCTATCCATCACCCAATGCACAAGGTTCACCTCCCGATCGTCCAACAACAGTCAGCAAACTGATCGCCAACCGCCAGTGGAGCACCAGCTGCCTGCTGTTGTCTGGAAGTTCTCTGTCACCGTACCTGCAGGTTTGATTACACGTGGCTGCCGCCATTTTGAGACAACAGCCAGGCCCTGTAGGACCCCTGGCCAGGCTGACTGAGCCCCGTCTCCAGGATCCCTCAGCCCGACCGATCACCCTGCCCCTGGGGCCCTCACATTGACTGACTACTCCCTGCCACCAGGACCTCCAGACCAACTGACTGCTCCCTGTCTCCGGGACCCCAGACCGACTGATTGCACCCGGCCTCCAGGATCCCACAACCACACAAAACACACCTCTAGGACCTCCAGGACCCCTGCCTGACCAACTGCATCCTGCCCCCAGGACCTCCAGCTGATCACGTCCACACCCTGAGCTGCAGCTCCCCATTTGCCAACACATTTCAAAGCCAGAACGGCCATCTTGGATAATCCTGGAAGCCGTAGCTCCAATCTTTAGGTGGGGCAAATCCCATCCTGAGACGCTTGCTGGAGACTTGAAGCTCATTGTCAGGATCCAAAAAACTCCTCCAGAAAACTTCTAGACCTCATCAATGAATTCAGCAAAATAGCAGGCTATAAAATCAACATGCATAAATCTAAAGCATTTTTATATGCAAGCGACAAAACAGCTAAAAGGGAAATGAAGAAAACAACTCCATTTGCAATAGCCTCAAAAAAAATAAAATACTTGGGCATCAATCTAACCAAAGAGGTAAAAGATCTCTACAATGAAAACTACAAAACAGTAAAGAAAGAAATTGAGGAAGACCTTAGAAGATGGAAAGATCTCCCATGTTCTTGGATAGGCAGAATTAATATTGTCAAAATGGCCATACTACCAAAAGTGCTATACAGATTCAATGCAATTCCAATTAAAATCCCAATGATGTATCTTACAGAAATAGAGCAAGCAATAATGAAACTCATCTGGAAGAATAAGAAACCCAGAATAGCTAAAACAATACTTAGCAGGATGAATGAAGCAGGGGGTATCACAATACCAGAACTTCAACTATACTACAAAGCAATAGTAACAAAAACAGCATGGTATTGGCACCAAAATAGACAGGTAGATCAATGGTACAGAATAGAGGACACAGACACAAACCCAAATAAATACAATTTTCTAATACTAGACAAAGGTGCCAAAAATATGCAATGGATAAAAGACAGCCTCTTCAACAAATGGTGCTGGGAAACTGGAAATCCATGTGCAACAGAATGAAACTAAACCCCTATCTCTCACCCTGCACAAAACTCAACTCACAATGGATCAAGGACCTTGAAATCAGACCAGAGACCTTGCATCTTATAGAAGAAAAAGTAGGTCCAAATCTTCACCTTGTTGGCTTAGGATCAGACTTCCTTAACAGGACTCCCATAGCACAAGAAATAAAAGCAAGAATCAACAACTGGGATAGATTTAAACTAAATAGCTTTCTCTCAGCAAAGGAAACTATCAGCAATGCGAAGAGAGAGCCTACAGAGTGGGAGAATATCTTTGCCACTCATACTTCAGATAGAGCACTAATTTCCAGAATATATAAAGAACTCAAAAAACTCTACATGAAGAATACAAATAACCCAATCAACAAATGGGCTAAGGATATGAACAGACGCTTCACAGAAGAAGATCTACAAGCAATTAACAAACATGAAAAAATGTTCACCATCTTTAGTAATAAGAGAAATGCAAATCAAAACTACACTAAGATTCCATCTCATCACAATTAGAATGGTGATTATCAAGAATACAAGCAACAATAGGTATTGGAGAGGATGTGGGGGAAGAGATACACTCATACATTGCTGGTGGGGCTGCAAATTAGTGCAGCCACTCTGGAAAGCAGTGTGGAGATTCCTTAGAAAACTTGGAATGGAAACACCATTTGACCCAGCTATCCCACTCCTCGGCCTATACCCAAAGGACTTAAAATCAGCATACTACAGAGATACAGCCACATCAATGTTCATAGCTGCTCAATTCACAATAGCCAGATAGTGGAACCAACCTAGGTGTCCTTCAATTGATGAATGGATAAAGAAACTGTGGAATATTACTCAGCTATAAAGAATAATAAAATTATGGCATTTGCAGGCAAATGGATGAAATTGGAGAATATCATGCTAAGTAAGATAAGCCAATCTCAAAAATCCAAAAGACGAATGATCTCACTGATAAGAGGATGATGACACGTAATAGGGGGTGGGAGGGGGCAAGAATGGAGGAAGGAGCGACTGTATAGAGGGAAAAGAGGGGTGGAGGGGAAGGAAAAAATAACAGAATGAATTAAACATCATTACCCTATGTAAATGTACAACTATGCAAATGGTATGCTGTTACTCCATGTACAAACAGAAACAACATGTATCCCATTTGTTTACAATAAAAATAAATTAAAATTAAAAAAAAATAAATATTATATAATGTTAAAAAAAAAAAAAAAAGAATGGAACCCAGGGGTACTCTACCATAGAGCTATATCCCTGCCTTTTTTATTTTTTATTTTGAGACAGGGTCTTGCTAAGTTGCTGAGGCTGACCTCAAACCTACAATTCTCCTTACCTCAGTCTCCCAAGTTGCTGGGATTATAAGTGTGCACCACCACACTTAGCTTTGTCAATTTTAAAAATTAATTTATTAAACAAAATTTTAGGTCAGTCACAGTAACACAGACAAGTAATCCCAGCAGCTCAGGAGGCTGAAGCAGGAGGATCCCAAGTTCAAAGCCAGCCTCAGCAACTTAGCAAGGCCCTAAGCAACTTAGTGAGACCCTGTCTCAAAATAACAGGACTGGGGATGTGGCTCAGTGGTTCAATTCCTGGTATAAAAAAAAAAAAAAATTTAAGTGCAGGTAATAAGAGTAATAGGAATGTAATGGTATGACTTTTGGGAAATTTCCTTACCTTCCCTTTCTTAAAAAGCACCTAAATCACCCCAACACCATAATTGTTCTTCCAGCATCCTTGAATAGTTCAGCTCTCCCCCTGAGCCAGAGCTATGGCTCCTCTGAAGACAGGAGGCAGTCTCAGGAGGACCAGGTGAGGTGATCCCTGCATGAGCTTCTGGTCAATGTGGTAGGGCTCTTTGATCTCCTCAACCCTTTGGAACCAAGTCATAGAAGCCAACTTGTCTACTTACCCTCAGGGAAAATCTCTTCTTCACCTTTGGGCCTGAAACAGCCCTGCCTACTTTAGAAGCAGCAAGGCTGCTTCAGGCGGTTCTGGATTTAAACTCAGGAGACCTATAGGTTTCCAATGTGCCTCTATGTGACCTTATTAGAAAGAAATGGTGGTATCAAATAAGAGGGTCTGTACTAAAGGAGAGCTCTCTTCAGAATCTTAGGTGCCCATAGAGCAAAAAATTGGAAACAGAGATCAGAGCAGCCCTTCAAACAGCCTGGGGCCCAGGGCACAGCACAGATGAATCAGGGAACATGCTCACCAGCCCTACCCCACAGGCTCAGTTGACCAGAACCTAAGTATAAGGCAAATGGGCAAAGAGATTGCCAGGGGCCAACAGACACCCCACCCACCAGAAGTCCAATCTGAACGGCACAAAACATAGAAGGTAGGACACCAGAATTTCATTTCTGCTACCACAGGGAGGGGTCCATAGACCAGGGTCCCAAATCATTCTTCAAATATGGCCAACATCCATCACTATATTGGTTGACATAGATGGCAAAGGGCCTTGCAGGAAAGGAGCTTGGGTGAATCCTATTAAATTAACAGTATTACCAGCATGACATGCCCCCGCACCAAGTGAAGCAGGAGCAGGGCAGGAATCCACTGCTATGTTGCCTACCACGTGGTAGTTTACCAGGAAGGTCTTACATCCTAAAATGACACTTAGCCCTTGCTGCAGGGATGCAGGTCTCAGTCACCATTTTACCATTTAAAGAGTTAGTTATCAGGAAAGAAGAACAAGTAAGGCCAGGACAGATGGGGCTTGCAGGAACTACAAAGCCTGGCAAGTAGAGTGAGAAATAAAACATCCACCTGAATGTCTATGATGAAACAGTAGTTAATGGCAGTTTTACCCGTCTACCTCCACAGTTAGCCCCAACTTAACAGCACACAGCCCATAGTATCCAAGAACAGATTCCCCTCAAGTAGCCCACATACACCAGAGTCTGGCCCTTCTCAACCCTCACTTACAAGAGGAAAGGGTCCCATTCAGAAATACAAGACAGATGAGAAGGGGAAGAAAAGTACCCCAATATGATCGCCTAACAGATTCCTATGTACATATACAGGGAGGGATGACATGTCCCAGGAACTCCTAAAATCTTTGCCTTAGAACTGGCTGGGCATGGTGGCACACACCTGTAATCCCAGCTGCTCAGGAGGCTGAGGCAGGAGGATCACAAGTTCAAACTAGCCTCAGAGACCCTGAGCAACTTAGTGAGACACTGTCTTAAAATAAAAATAAAAAGGTCTGGGGAGATGACTCAATGGTTAAATGTCCTGGGTTCAATCCCTAGTATTAACAACAACAACAAAACTCAAACTAATTTTGCAGGAAGCCACCCATGACTTGTATGAGAACCAATAGCTGGGCCATTAACCAGGAAAATCTGGTCTTAGGAACTCTCAATTATTAATAACTGATCAAGACTGCCTGAATCAAGTGGTTATCCTGCATTAGTTCACCTCTGAAGTTCAAATACAAGCATGGATGTGGGAGTGACCCACTAGAGCCAAATGGCTTGCTTACCTTCACCCTCCATCCTGTTTTTCCTGGAAGAAGCTCCTACCCATCCCTTTTGATCTGTACCAATATAAATAAGCAAGCACGGGCTCCTTCCTTTGTTAGAGCCAGACCCTTCTAGATGGCTCAATCAGTCATGCCCCTGCTCTTAAGATAATTCTATTTTCTGTCATTATTTCTGATAAATAAATTTCATAGCTTTTATTTTGCAGCCAGCCCGTCCCTCTTACAGGAATCCTTTCCCTTGCCCATGCAGGACGTGTGGTAAGAAACTCAGAGGAAGAATTTTAGGGAAAAAAAACAGAAACATTATCCACTGCTTTGTTCTTTGGCTCACAAATTAGTTCAAAGCCTGACTCTACTTTTAATAATCACCTAGTTTCTCCATGTCTAAAGTCCCCAACAAACACTTAAAACACTTCCTTTAAAAACTAGAATTTCTTGACTAAAAGAATAAAATATGGGGGCTGGGGATATAGCTCAGTTGGTAGAGTGCTTGCCTCAAAAGCACAAGGCCCTGGGTTCAATCCCCAGCACCACCAAAAAAAAAAAGAAAAAAAAGAGTAAAATTTGGGCTCAGATGGTATAGCTCAGTGGTGGAACATTTGCCTAGCATGTGTGAGACCCTGTACCCAATCCTGGGCACCACAAAAATGATAATAATAACAATAATAATGATGATGTGACTCTAATAGCTTCTAATTCCTAGTTTTCAGAAAAAAATATGGACAGAGGAATGTCCTAAATGACATCACAGGGATGCAATCAGCATAGTCCAGATTAAGAGAAACTACAGGACAAATAGTTGTCCTGTAGGGTTTTTTTTTACTTTCTCTCTCTCTCTCTCTTTTTTTTTTTTTTTTTTTTAACTAAGAATTGAACCCAAGGGTGCTTTATCACTGAGTTACATCCCCAGCCCTTTTTAATTTTTTTCTTAAATTATGAGACAGGGTTTCACTAAGTTGTTCAATCTGCAATCTCCTGTCTCAGTCTCCTGAGTTTCTGGTATTACAGACATGCATCACCATACCCAGCTTGACATAGTTCTCTAAGACATAAATTTCAAGAGGAAAAAAAGGAGAGGGAGTCTATAGGTTTAAATAAACTGGAGAGATGTATCAGACAAATGTATTATGATTCAAACAAACTCACTGTAAAAATAAATTCAGAAGACACAGAAAAATAGAACAATGACTCAATATTTGCTGAGAGTAAGAAGGGATTATTGGCCTGGGATGTAGCTCAGAGGCACAGCACTTGCCTAGCATGTATGAGGCCCTATGTTCCATTCCAAGCACCATGAAAAAAGAAGAAATTCATAACTATTTAAATGTAATTATGATATTGTGGTTATCTGATATTGTGTCCTTATTTCTTGGAAATACTGATGGTGAAATGTTGGGATATCTGGAATTTGCTTCTGTGGGAAGTAGGGGGTAAGGGAGATAGATAAAACTTGATTGGCCTTGAGTTGATGATAGCTGTGGCTAAGCAATGGAAACACAGGAGTTTATTAGACTATTCTTAAAATTTTCTATAGTAAATATATAGAGATATAGATATATATACATATGGATATGTATACATACACATATACATATACACACATATATGTATCTCCTCTTCCCTCCTAATCTCTCCATTATAAATTCTTTTTAATCAACAGCATCTATCAGTCCTACTAATGCTGAGACCACTATATTACCAAAGGTATCTCTTCTACCCTGGCAAGAAATGCAAAAGTGGCTGGGTAAGCTAGAACATGCCTATAATCCCAGCTACTCAGGAGGTTGAGGCAAGACAATCACAAGTTTGAGACCAGCTTGGGTAACTTAGTGAGACCTGGTCTCAAAATAAAATTTTAAATAGAGCTGGGGATGTATCTCAATGGTGGCGTGCCTGTTTTGCATGCATAAGGCCCTGGGTTCAATCCCTACTACTGAGAAGTGTAGAGGAGGGAAGAGGGAGAAAAAAAATGCAAAAGTGGCTGGCCCCTTGGGCTAAAACTTTAACATCATGACCACGCAGATGTGAAATCACTTTAGTGTACATTTCATGACATGCCCTCCCTGAAAACGCAGCCACTGTGGTCAAACAAGGTCACTAAATGATAAAGAATTATTATTTACAAACCCTGAAATAATGTCCTTTCATTTTATCTTTACAAATTTATCCCAGATTTTTCTACAGCCTGATAGTTAGCTGATATAGCAAGTACCAGACCAAAGATACTATGTCTGATAAATCCATTTTGAGCAAGGAAATTTTGGTGTGGATCTCAGATCAGCCTTGCCCACCTTCCAGATTCTCTGTGCCCAGCTGACTTTAGCTCAAGATGTCTCCGTGGCATATGGTCTAGAACTGAGTTGATCACGAATTTTGATGGCAATGAGGGAAAGATAGCTCCACCTGGCTTTGCCCCAACTCTTTCCCAGCCTCCTGCACTAAGTCTTGTGTTATATTCATTATTCTTGCCAGTGTAGATCACACTTCTCATTTAATTCCTCTCCATTTCTACCTCTGCTAACCCCATCATTTTTCCAGGAAGCCTTGGGTCTCCCCCTCTCCTGAAGCCTAGCTCTGCCTCTCCACTTTTCTCACTTGACAATCCTTCTGTAAGAACTGTGAATTTGACCTTTCTCAGACACTAAGGTGCCCCATCTCTCTTAAAGTTCTTCTATGATTCGGTTCTTCAAGGGCTATGTGACCAATAGACTCTGAGTGCTAGAGGATAGAGAAGTATCATATACCCTTCCATAACCTCTATGAAGTTAAGCCTAATGTTGGACCTTGATATCTGGTAAACATTCCTTACCTGATTGACTGAAATGTCAGAACATATTTGACAGACTACCACTGGTCTATATGGCTCTTCTGTGCAATTTTTAAAAAGACACTTTCTTGGGTACAGACAAGGTTCTATCCTGATCTGATTGCGTGTCATGGTTGTATGTATAGGTAAAATATAATCAACCCCACCATACATTAGGCCCATTTCCATAAAAAATGAAGAAATGAATGAATGAATGAATGAATGAATGAATGAATGAAAGAAAGATGCCACTTCCTCTAACAGGATGTAGCCCATACCAAGGCACACAGCTTGGAGCATGAAACCTGGGACAGAGTTCAGCCTTCTCCTAATCTGGCATTCCTTGAGAAAGGCAGTTGATATAACTGTATGTATTGACCCTGAGACCAGAAACAAAAAGTTCTTCCTTCAGACACCCAGTGGCCAAAGTTCCCTTCATCCAAATGGGCTAAGAGGCAATACTATGGTTGTGGTGGCATCGCTACTCATGGGATTCAAGTTAAGCTCTTCGGTGGCAAATGCTGGGGCCGCCCCCTCACACAGTCAAGTCATCTCAGTATGAGGATGAAAAGACTAATTCAGCCTGGGATGACAAGATGTAATATGGCAGTAAGAAAGAACCAGGATTCAGGTCCCTCAGAACCTCAGTTTTGTTCCCTTCTGGGGTTAGAAAAATGATTACTCCTTTACCTGACCCCCTACCTACCTCCTTAAGCTTTCTGCCTGCTCCAAAATCTACAGTGTTGCTAGAAACAAATATGTTTTTGCTCAAATATGCCAATGCTCTTTCCTGAACGTCCAGAGGCACATGCCACAGGGCTTTTCCCTCCATCAATGTTCAGCAGCATCTCAGAAAAGAATATGCTAAATTTGGTATCAGGTACCTGAGATGCTCTGATGAGAGGAAGTAGAAGCCATTCCAATACTGAGAGAAAGACCATGCAGCTGTCTGCTCAGCTGAGGTGCTGGGATGAGCCAAATATCAACTGGAAAAGTAAATTCCACCTCCTAAGGGCCCCCGGTCCAGTTTTGATGACAAAGAGCTAGTTTACCTCCTAAGTCTGATAGTCATGGGACAGTCCCACGTGTGAGCCTTGCCCACAGTTAGGTGAGAAATTGTGTGACTGCTAAATCTAGCAGGATTCCATAGTTTCCGCAGCAATTTATGATTTGCCCTGAAGCAGGATGCATAGATGGAGTAGAAACAAAACACTGAAAAGAAATATGAGCAGTATACATCAGGCTCCTTCTTCTCCCTTTAAGCTTGCCCAAATCTTTCCAAAATTTCATGTTTGGCTCTGAAACATCTGATAAATTACAAGCAGAGTATCCTGTTTGGTTTCCAAAAGAGAAATGGGAAATTCCCCACACAGAGAGCTCCCAGTAACAAAGTGTTTTTCCATTCAGCTGTAGAAGCTTTTCCTTGGAGGGAGAGCACTAAAGCTTGGGCGAGTTTCCCTCAAGCTAAAACCCAAACAGTAACTCAACGCGCAGCAAGATGACAGTGTTTGCAGTGCTAAGAGCCATATGCTACCCAGCTGCATTACTCTAATAGCTAATGTAAAATGGACAAATTTTACCTCTAAAAAGAATGCTCACAGGCTGGCTTGATTTGCGACAGGTTTTAGGCTACTAAAACCTTCAATCACTGTTAGTTATCTAAGAACATAAAACATAAGGAAATAAACACATAAGTGACACAGTTGGGCAGCTGAAGAGCAAAAATTATGCTCCCTCAGAATTTATGTGCTTCCATACAGAAAAGACAAAAAAGCAATATTTATCGACAGCCACATATGGACTGAAAACCACCACCCAAGGGGGGACTGCTACTCTCCAGAACTATTTAGTATAAAATAATGCTTTCCATTTTATCCTGCATAGATCTTGGGTAGTTTTCCAGAGTTTTCAGTCTACTGACTTACATATTGATATTCCATTCCACTGCATTCACTGCAACTTGATTGTTTTGCAGATCCTGGGTTGGCAAACATTTAAAGCAAGCGGTATCACAGTATTTGATCAGATATGTTCTGTTTAAAACATTCTATGTGGGTTTCAGCTCTTCTATTGGTTTGAGGTGGTAATCTAAATCATTAGGCAGTGAAAGCATATCTGTTGCTAGAAAATTCAACAGCATTTGTTTCACCTGAAAATAATTCACTAAGCCTTGGTGAAAGCACATGACCCTGTTGGTATTGCTGGGCCTACTGGTGTCCAGTGGGCAATTTTCCTTTCCCCAAAAATGTTTACAGCCACTAAATGCCTAAGGAAAGCATAAGACCAAGTCATGGTTCAACTATTTCCATTTCTTTCTGTTCTTCGCAGTGACACTTATCTTTCCTGACAGCCACTCCCATTGTGCTCTTTCTTTGGCCCAACACAATGGACACATATGCAGACACTGGCAGACGGGGAGGACGTTTTCCATCTCACTGCTCCCTTGCTCAGAGAGACCAGGCTAAGGTTACATAAGCCCCTCATGAGCGGTTGGG
Organism: Sciurus vulgaris; assembly: GCF_902686455.1. Lineage (NCBI taxonomy): Eukaryota > Metazoa > Chordata > Mammalia > Rodentia > Sciuridae > Sciurus > Sciurus vulgaris. Next base: position 114,992,495 of record NC_136470.1, on the reverse strand, counting down.
CGCCAGCGTCAGGGGGGAAAGAATTTGGGGTTCGTGACGGAGTATCGGTCTGCAGGCCCCGACTGACCCTGGACTTGCCATCTTGCCTTGCCAAGGCGGAGTGACTGGAAATGAAGGGCCGCTTCCTGCGATCACCCAGCTCACGCCAATCTGGCAGGGCTCAATGTGGCTGGTCGTCAAACCTCGCTGTCCACTAGATCGTAGGATCCCAGGCCCCAGTCCCAGCCTCAGGCTGCAGCTCCCCGCCCCCCAGGGCGCCAAGAGGCGCACTCACTTGCCGGGACCCGGGCGGGGGCCCGGGCCTAAAACCGGTGGTCCTGCGGTAGCCCGCGCAGTGCCAGACGTGGGGAGCTGTCCGCCGCCGGCTGGTGCTGAAGGCGTCTTCCCTTCACCGGGGCCCGGGCCGGGGCCAGGGCCTCCAGGCGGCAGTGGACCGTCGCCAGCGCCACCCTCCAAGCTGGCCTCGTTACCCATGGTGGGCAGGCGGGCGTGCAGGGTCGGGGTCACACTACGCCCGGGCCGGCGGCTCCCGGGCGGTGCTCACACTCTAGGCGCCGCCGCCGCCGCCATCTCCCAGATCGGCTCACGCCGCCGCCTGTCTCTGCGCATGCGCGTGCCGCACAACACCCTCGCTGCACACCCCCGCCCCCATCAAATACACGCGCGCTCCCGCTAGCCCGCGAAGACTCATGTCCACGCGTCAGCCTCGGGGTCGCCGGGAAAACGCCGCCGGCGCCCGCGCATGCGCCCTCCGGGTCAGACGCAACGGGCGCGTGCTGGATCTGGGAGGGGGTCTGGCAGCAACATTACTTGAGACCGGTATGAAGGGTCACGGACCATTGGAAGCGCCGAGGGGGCGTAACGCTGTGCCTTTCTGCAGACAGTGACACTTTCTGTCCACTGAAGTTTGGAGTGGGGACTCGCCTTTAGGTGGCGTGGAGCGAGCATCGTGAGGACAGGCCTCAGAGAGAGGGGCCACCCGAGTGTGGTCTCAAAGGGTACATACGAGTTGAAAAGGCAAATGAACAAGTATGTCTGAGGCACAAGATCGTTGAAGGAAGTCGGGAGAGGGTGCTGGATTATGAGGTTCTCAAAGGCAGGGGGCAGGAAGAGGGCAAAGACCATCTAGATGTCAATGTAGGAACCATCTGAGATTTTCACTGAGGCCCCATCCCACAGAACTGGAGTGTTAGGAAGTGCCCTTGAGAAAGATGGAAGGTGTGTCAGGGCTGGCCTAAAACAAGCTGGAAGACCACCTCATCAGGCTCTGGGACAGTGACCTTGGGGATGGATGGAAGAGGAGCTGATGTTTCTCAGAAACTGAGTTGTGGCCCCTAGGGATCGTCTAAATAAGGAACTGCAGTTTTCCTCTGCATTATTCTGAGACCTCACCAATAATTTTCCACTCCTCCTTTCCCCCTTACCAGTGTTAAGGCTTCTCACACAAGCCTCAGGTATTTTCCTGAGGGAAAACATTTCCTAGAAGATCCAGACTATATTCCAAACCATTTCTGGCTTGAGTAATTTGGTCCCATTTACAAACCCATTTAATTCTCCATCCCATTTAATCACATGGGATGGCAGCAGTTCTGATCTGACCTGGAATAATCAGAGATCCAAGTGAGTACCGATGGTCAGGGACAAGAAGTACGCTGTCAGTTATGGAAGGGAGGCCCAGGGCCTTCTCCTAAGCATTCTGAGCTGCTCTTCCCAAACTCTGGAATGCAGCAGGTAAGATAAATAAGAAATTCAGAGCCCCTACTTAATGGTGTTTTCTCCTGATCTTAATATCTGCTGCCTTTCAGGCATGCTGCCTAGACTTGCTGGGACTACTGGGATAAGGAGAGCTTCTCTACCTGTTATGATAGTCCTTGCTTTGTATTTCCTCCTGTGCTAAAGGGTATTTGATTCAGCTTTATGAATGTCTGATGACTGCATATGCACATTTAGGCTCCACTGGTCCACATGCCAGCCCTTCCCCTGTGTAGATGGGGACTTTGGGTTCACTGAGCCTCCATTTCCTGGTGCAAACATTAGAATATTAGCATCCCCTCTGGTAAGGGTGGAGTGACTGATGTAGATCAAATACAAGGACAAATGCCTGGCACGCACATAACAGTTATATTATTGTCTGTCCTGTGGTGGTCTGGGATTTGGGGGTTTGGTGCCATATCTTTCACATACAAGCACTATGAACAGGTCAGCAGCCTGACCTTGTCCCAACCCAGCCTATTCTGGTTTCACTACCACCAGTCAGTATGTGTTGAGCTACTTGAAAGGGGGAAAGGATTTTTTTTTCCTTGTGGTAATGGCGATTGAACCCAGATGCACTTCACTACTGAGCCATATCTGGCCCTTTTTATTTTTTGAGACAGGGTTTCACTAAGCTGTCCAGGCTGGTCTCATACTTGCGATTCTCCTGCCTCACATCTTCTAGAGTTGCTGGGATTATAAGCATGTGCCACCATGTCCAGTTAAGATGTTATTTTTTGTTTTTGTAGAAAACACAGGAGATGTGCTTTTCCATAGATTCAAATCAACATACCCTGGTTCCTGTGGGAGTAATTAGCCCTACCCAGCCAGCAGGTCTGGGGAGTTGCCTTCCTAAGAGTGGATTTCTGACTATCAACAGACCTCCAGGGTCTTTGTTGCTTTGGTGAGAACAAAGCACAGTGAATCCAGGAGGACATGGAAGTGAGTTAGTGATGATCTTCCTCTCTCAATTCCATTTCCTCTAAGGAGCATCCCCAGGAACACACCTGCCTTATCTACTTCCACCCCTGACATTCAGTCCAGGGATTTCTACTGACCATGGGAAGGTGCTGGCCTCTGATTGTCTAGAGCTCTGATTCAGTCATTTTTATTCTCTTCCTAAAGGGCATTTCCTTCCTCTTGATCTATATTGGGCTTCTCTTCTCAACAGATCTTTGTCTGACTTTTCCTATCATCTGGGCTGGCCTTCAGCAGGACTTCAGGGACTGATAGTTGGGTTTGGTTCTCCATGTTGCTCTGAGCATTTCCCTCACCTGCACTTCTTAGGGAATCCAGCAACCACCAGGCTTAAAGTTACCCCAGAAAGAACTTTCGTTATAGCTCCTGCATCAGCATGTTTAGGCTACTGATATAATAAGTAGCAGGGAGAATGGTGAGGATGCATTCACTTTTTCCTTATGGAGGGGTTATTCATGAGCTGTCCTCATTCATTTAGAGGATTCACTAACTTCAGCAGTCTTCATAGCAGTTAAAAAACAAATCTCTCAGTTTGTGCAAACCAACTGTGGCATATCTGGGTACCATTCCTTCCTAGGTCCAGCTGCTGCCCCAGGATGGTCTTGGACAGGATGGACTTGGAGACCCTGTGAGAGTTTAGCAGGGTCTATCCGAAGATATCTTCTTTCCACTAGGAATGACATGTGACGGCAGTAATTTTGGAAAGGCCAGATAGGAGGAGACCCAATCTACACTAAGAGGGAACTTATGGTTGGCCTTGTATTACTAGCTTCTCCAGCTTGTGCTCTCAGACACTTGGAAAAGACCAGAGGGGAAATGGGATAATTAAAAATTCACCCAGGTAGGAAAAGGCCTGGTTATTTTAGTCACTAGAAGGCAAATCTTGGGGGAATAAGGAGATAGCAGGACCACAGGAGCCTTCTGGACCAAGGACAAACAAGGTGAAATGTAGAGGAAGGGGAGTAAGGAGTGAGCTCACACTCAGTCTTTCCTGTTTCTCCCACAATCCAGTTCACCCTGGGCTGATGCTTTCAGCATGGCCGCTGGTACAGGGAGATTCAGGATCCAAATATGAAGATTCCTATGGGAGTGAAAAAGAATGACAAACTTTGTGAGCAAAAATAGGAGACCAAAGATGGTTGAGAATGAGGAAGGATGGACAGTTCCAGATAACATTGTCCAAGCTTTGGACCATTCCAGAGAGGCTGGGAAAGTTGGTTCCTATCTACAGAGCTGTCTGAACTCTTTTTGCTATCATGATGCCTCAGCCTGTCATATGAGAAGCCATATGAGAAGCAACTCAGGAAATTGGCTCTCTGCCTCCACCCCTCTTTTGGGAGGGAGAAACAAAACTGAAGAGGAAGGAAGGAAGCCCAAAGAAGCAGAGAACTTTCCCTCCAGGCTGAAGTTTATTGGCACCACCCACTAACATGGGGAATCAGACAGTTCCCTAAGCAAGCCTAAGGCTGGCATGAGGCCATGAACAAGACATCTGATCTTTGCCCTTCTCAGGAGCCCACCTGGACTGGCCTGAACAACCTCACTTTGTATACTATAGTCTTAAACTGGCCATGGTTCTTGGTAGAGCAGGAAAAAGGAATAAGGCTAGAAACTATAGAATTTGCTTATTGCCTTGCCAGCATAATTCCTTTCCTGTTTCAATGTGAAAACCTTTACTCATGATAAAAATAGCGAGAAAACATCATCAGAAATGTTTATCTCCAGCCTAACCCCACCACCCATGCATTGCTCTCAATAAGGCTTAATTAGCCCATTGCTATTAGAGTTACACACGTCTGAAGGCTTGTTATGACAAGATAATGAAACTATGGTTTCTCCAAGTTGTAAGCATACAAGTCAAAACATGCTGTTTTTCTTGCCCCTCTGTACTCCCCCAGACAGGCCTTTGGGATGACTGCTGATCTCACTCATGCCAGCACACATTCAGCCTTCTTAAGCCAATGCATACCCACCTCCTACTCAGTGCCAGTCCCAGAGAAGACTGTGGAACCTGCCCTTGAGGACCTCTGTTTGCAGGAAAAGAGGCAGGCATTCGAATAATTTCTAACTATAGAAAATTCCACCTGAATCTCTATTGTGACTCCCCTCCACCCTGCACTAGGATCCCAATTCCCATGGAGTTCCCTCTGTTCCATGGATGGGAACAGGCCCAGGTGGAAATCATCCTATGTCCTCTCCTGACCAGCCATGTGTCTTACCCCAGGCAACAGAGGATAAGATTTGACAGTTCAGGGGGAGGAGCTTAGTGGCCCCTTCATCAGACTCACTTCATATATCTTTCTTTAGGAACATATTTAAAGTTTCCCTTCTTCCTGTCCCCTCTGTGGATCTCCTACTACAAATGCAAGGGCATTACTGAAAATTACCTTTACCACCAGAGATCTCAGCCCATTTGGACATAGCCCTTCTCTCCACTGAGTTCCATCTATGTCCTGATCAGAATGGATTGTAGTAGGACTTGTTTGCTCTGTCATCTTTACTGAGTGCCCAGGCAGCTCCCAGGAAATTCCATAACTCCTGCCTTCCAAGACAGTAGGACAGAATGGGGCAGGGGTTAAGACTATGATAGTGAAGCCAAACCCTGTGGCAAGTAGAAAGGTCTGCCAGGAAAATTTCAATTTAGTTAAATTTGACTGACACTTTTTGAGCCCTAGGATGAGGACAGTTCTGTGGTAGACCCCAAAGATAGAATAAGAATCAAGATAGTTGAACCTACTCATCTTCACTAAACCTATGATCTCCAAGTCTGGTCTTTGTCTACTGCTCAAACCAGACCTGAACCCACTCCCTGCAGTGGTGGTTGTGGCCACAGCATCACTAGGTCAGGCTATGCAAACTAAAGTTGCACTCTCAGCATCAGGGTTATCTGAGGAGAAGCCTCCCTGGCTCCTCCAGGTTCTGGGCTAGGTGGGAGCAGGTATCAGGTGGGTAGCAACAGCTGGGTTACCACTGCTATTTATATATTAATAACCTCTCCATCTGGGAAGTGTGGTGTGGGCATCAGCTTTCCGAAGGCAGTCTTGCTGCAAAAAGTCAACAGTGTAGACAGAATTCCTAGTAAGGCTGGGCAAAGGACATAACACATCTGCTACCAAAAGAGCAGAAAGGGACTAGGGTTGTAGCTCAGTGGTAGAGTGCTTGCCTAGCATGTGTTAAGGCACTGGGTTCAATCACCACCACCACATAAAAATAAAGTTTAGTTGTCCATCCACAACTAAAAATATTTTTAATTAAAAAAAAGAAAAAGGGGCAAGTGTTCAACTGAGCTGGCCTCTCCCTAACACCACCATCTTTGATAATGCTAATTATCTCACCCCTACTTCCCAGCTCTGCTCTGGGATCTTCTTGAGGCTCACAGAATGGGTTATGTCCCTCTTCTAGCCCTGCTTGATCCTGAGCCTCTGAGAAGGCTAGAGTTCCAAGAATGAGCTAATGTGCTGCCTGGGACCCAATACAGGGCTTAAGGGGCACAATGGTTGCTGAGTTAGAGTCCCCGGCAATGCTTCCTTAGGCTCTCATTTGTACTCTAATCACTACACTGCATTGAGTGTAGAGGAAAGCAGCGCTCCCTGCCATCACCACACCATCTGATCCTCAAACACAAAACTACATTCCTTCAGCATTCTCCATGCCCAATTCCTTACTTAGCCCAACCAGGATGGTGTTCCTCTGAAGGTGAGTTCAAATAGGCCAAGGTGGTCCTCTCCTCTAGGCATGCCCAGAGATAAGCTGTTGTCAGCCTCAAAGTCCCCCTCCCCCTTTTCTGCTGTCCTGTCCTGAGCAGGAGCCAGTCCCTTTCTACATTTTTGTCACACAGGTACTAAGTAGGGAGTGGTCTTGTATCACTATCACTGGGTCCTGTATCACTTTTTATCACCTAAAAAGGGAGTTGACCTGGTCTGAGCTCCTGACCATTTTGGCAGACTCCAAACTTGGGCTTTGTCCTCTATATCCTGATACTCTACTATCCTAATTCTATTAAGAAAGAAAAAAACAGCCCTCATCCCTGGCCTTAGAAGTCCTGGCCAGCTGCCAACTGGATGTTTCCTCCTGTTTCAGTGTGTGTCTGGAGCTGTGGAGAAAAGTTTTGTTAAACGTATTCCTGGGGCTTCAAGGTGCCCCCGATTCGAGGATGGATCCAAGGAAAGAGTCAGTCACCAGCTAGCTGCCCCATCCCCATTTGCTTATAGTGCCATGTTCTCCCCCAGGGGCACAGTATGGGAAACCCAACCGCACAGCTGGATGCACCTAGCCACCATGGAGGACTCTCCAGATCTCATAGTACCCTATTAAATTAACCCCGCCTTTAACCTTAGAAGTTTTCAGGTTAGAAGAATTAAACAAGCAGAATTCTCATGCTGGGTACCCAAAGGCATGAAGCCAGAAGGTAGGCCAAAGGTAAGGTGAGGAACTGCGAGGTAAAGGACGAATTCTCCTCAGTCCCCACCACCCACCACGGGCCCACCCGTCTCCGCCCCCGTCCCTACTTTGGTACTGGAGATGGAACCCAGGGTAGCTTTACCTCTGAGATACATCCCTAGTCCCCCCCTCCCTTCCTCCCCTCATTCCTTCTTTCCTTCTCTCTCTTTCTTTCTTTCTTATTTACTTATTTATTTATTTATGGAGACTGGGTCTTGCTAATTTGCTGATGCTGGCCTCGAACTTTCAATCCCGAGTCGCCGGGATTACAGTGGTGCGTCACTGCGCCCAGCCAAGGTCAGATTCTCATTGGTTCCCAAATACATATATCTGAAATTTCAAGGTTTGCTGTTTGGGGCCCCAGGAGATGAAGCCATCCGAAAACCAAGCCGTCTTTTCCCTGCTGGCTTCCCTTTCAGGAGAACCGCCACTGTGAGTGACACGTTCTGAACCCCAGCTACATTTGCCTTGACCGTGTGGCGGAAGTGGAGAGAAAGCGGGCCTAGGGTCAGGCTCGGCTGGGCCACAGTCCCACGAAGCCCCGCCCTTCTCAGGCTTTTACCGGGTCTCCTGCAGTCTCAACTTTTCTCGCCACGGGTTCCACCTAGCCCTCCGCAGGCTTTAGCTCCGCCCACAGGTTGGCCTCTCTCAGCTCATTTTTCGTTTTGCGGGAAGCGATGTTAACCCCACCCTCGGCTCGCCTCTCCAGTCCGCCCACCGCTAGCTGCTTAGTCCTTTAGCGCCACCTCCTGAGAACCGGCGGACACTGTACCCCCGGCTCTGGCCCAGAGCGGCTGACAGACCACTCTGCTTGGGGGAGAGCTAGTACCAAGGTTGAGAGCTGATCTATTCTGCCTCACGACCTGGTCCTGGTCACACGGAGCCCTCCACAGGGACATGGACAGACCAACTTTGCCCATCTCAGCCGAGATTTCATCAAAGTTGGGGACGATGGGGCTAATGGTGAGTGCCCCAGCGGGAAAGTCTGTGTTGTGTGCCCAGGTCTCTGGGTTTTCTTACCCCAGGCTGTCCTCTGGTGGGCCCCTCCTGCCAGGAACACCCCAAGATGGGCAGCCCGACTTTGAACTTCTTGTCTCTACATTTTCTTAGATCCCCATAGGGAACTGATACCCAGAATCCCTCAGTAGGTGTTTCAGGCAATTGTTGCTCTCCAGTATTTAAAAAAAAAAAAAAAAAAAAAAAAAAAAAAAAAAAAACCTAAAGCGTATAACAGACTTGAACCTGCCTCACACGAGCCAGAAGACTTGGGAAAGTCTACATTCTGGGCGCCTGTCACCTTGTCTCAAGACGGTGGTTGAGAGGATGAGCAAAACAGGGAAAAATTGTCACCAACTGATTTGGATTTTTAAGATACAGTAATACAAGCCGTAAGAATGAAGCTTACCACTGAAAGGTTGATACTTTAGTTGCCTTACCTGGCTTAGAGAAGCTGGGGAAGTGTGTCCAGGCTGCTGGGAATATGGGGAAGCAGGATAGAGACTGCAGTGGGTCAAGTAGTATGGAACGTCTGGAGGACCAGAGTGGTCAAGAGCTCCTAAACACAAGTTTCTCTGGGTAATAGCCTAGGCCCAGAACTGGCCCAAGGCTCTTGGCCCAAGGTGGGTAGTGCCTTTATACTAGAAGAGAATGCATTTTGTTTTACCTTTCTTGGGTCCTTTAACCCTTTTGCAGGCAGACTCAAGTGTGAGCTATTATCTCAACTCCATCCCCAAGGTCAAAGGGTATCGTAGAACCCACTGGAGACCAGCATCTCATAGATGGGTAAGCCAGGCCAGAGGGATCCCAGAAACTTGCCCTGGGCCAAAGACAAGCAGGAAGGCAGGCAGATTCCTTCCTGTCTTCTACCCGCTATCTCAAAACTACTGAGCAAACAGCCCCACCTCCACCAAGGAAAGGTTACAGGGATCTGCCAGGAGTGCTGGGGAGCAAGGGTCTGCCAGGTCAAACAGCAGATGTTCCCTATTCACCAAAGAAGGTAGGGCAGTGTAGAGTCTTTGTGGTTTTTTTTCCTGCTCTGCAGGTCTTCCTTTTCTCTGAGACCAGGTATTCCCTTACTCAATGCTAAGCAGAACTTCCTAAGATCAAGAGAGGAAGAGTCAGGTCATTTCTTGAACCCTTGCTGCTAGGCCTAGGGATTAAGGCATGTGTCCCTGGAAAACATGCTGGGGATGGTCTTCCCTGGCACTTTCAGTATATTGTACACTCAGGTCCTAGCTCCAAGTAGTTGTTTAACCTTTAACAACTCCCCACTCTAAGACAGTTCTGTCTCTAATATGGTGGGTCTTGAAGGTTGTGAACACAGAAGTCTGGGAGATTCCAGGGGGAGATGAGGAGGAGCTGATGGAGGTGAGCCAGAAGAGGCACCAGTTTTCCTGTGACCAATAGCCCTTTGGAGACAAAGCTGTTGCACCTCTGCCTCCCAAGTGCTTAGCAGCATCCCAGAACAACCTATCAGCCCCTTCCTGGGAACTGAGGCCAGATTCTTAAGAGCTGGCCACCAGAATCTACTGGCCCACAGGCAGAGTAGCCCGGTTAGAAACTATTCTCCCCTATCCACCTCAAAGCCAACACTAAACTTAGCATCAGGCAGACTGGATAGTCCCAAGCCCACAGGCAGTCGGGGTAGGGCTAGGGTGAAACTACTGCCAGAAACATCCCTCCATTCCCATCTTCATAGGGTCCCAGCCTGAAGGACTCTTGTCCTACCCATTCTCACTGGGTTCTCTGCCACCCCCCACCCCTTACAAATGAGGAAACCTAGGATCAAGGAGATTTGTCTTAGTTGGCTCAAAGGCAAAAGGGGTGCTAAGGGTAAGTTTACATATTGACAAACCTTCTAGAACACACTCAGCCCTCCCAGACACATTGAAACAGGTTAAGGCTCCATGAAAGCCACTAGGCTCCTTCTGAATGGGCCTGGCCAAGTCTCCTCTTCCCTGCCACATGATTCTTCTACTACTCACGTCCAAAAACCTGAACAGGCCAGGGAAATAGGTGTTCAGAGGCAGTGGCATTGTAATAAAGACACTGATTTTATTTAGTTTGATATGTTTCTATACACAATGCAGAAAACACATCTTAAAATCATATAGAAGGAAATAAAAACACATCAGTGGTTGGTGAACATTTGAATGCGAGATTGGCTCTCCATCTGAGTCCAATGGCCATCACCAGCCCAGTGCTCAGGGAGGAGGCTGCCTGCAAAGGCATTGTTGCTGTTATTATTCTGTTCACTGCCCCATTGCCTCCAGCTGCTATGGCAACAGGCCATTCTGGGCCAGCCACTGCAGGGCAATGCTCAATGGTGGGGTTGCTAAGGGCAACAGAGCCATTTGGAAGGCTTTTCAAAGCCCTCACCTGAAACATTACAAATTGTTTATTTTTTGACGAGGTCATCAGAAATAAATCTCACCAGGTCAAATTCTACTTGTGCTCCTGACTCTAGGGCATCAGAGAAACTCTGACTTGACCAGGGCTTACAAGCTTGAGGCCGGGTCACCAGCCACCCACTGAGCCCTCATCTACAAACTCCTCCCACAAGGGTGCTGCTCACCCCAGAGTAAACCTACTGGGGGCTAGGGAAGGGGAGAGGATTGGGCCCTGTGGAAGAAGGAAATGCCCTCTGGAAAAGAGCAGAGTGAAGACCTCCTCCCTCCTGCCTATCTTCCCCTACTGAGGCAGCACACAGGAAAAACTGAAAAACAGTCAAATCCTCTGCAACAGTTGAATCCTTTGCAAAACAGTCGATATGGCTTAGAAGTAGCTGCTCCGTGTGCAAAGGGAGCCTGGGTTCACACACCCATCCTCAATCACGGAAGGGATACATTATTGCAAAAGGCATTCCTCCCTAAAAGGTAGCTGAAATAACTCAGACAATCAAGAAAAGTCATGCTCAAAACGATTTCTTCCAAAGGAGGAAAACTGAAGCAGAGTAGATGCCCCTGAGTCATGGGACAGAGATGCAGATGGACGGACTGATGTTTTGCTAAAAAAGGCAAAAGAAGCCCTAGTTTAATTCCAGAATTTAAACTGTTAGGAAAAGAAGGGGGGAGGGGATCAAAATGAGCAAAGCCGTCAGTTCCATGGAATCAACACTAAGAGCTTATACAAACTGCTGTAAGCATCACCATTTTAAATCTTTTTTTTTTTTTTTAATAAAACAATTTGAGGCTGTATAAAAACTTTAGTAAAAAATTAGCTTTGAGAGCCCACAGAGTTTTTACTGTGAACTATTGCTGGCACTCCTCCCCAGTCACCAAACATTTTCCAGTCATTCAGGCCTAAGGCCTGGGACTGGAGCGCCAGAGAAAAGGAATGGGGTGGGTTGGGGTGGGACTGTGGACTGTTGGGAAAAAGCGGCCAAGGTCAAGTGAGGAAAGAGCATCACATGACATAAAAATATTGCATCTTCACCAAAATGTCCCCCACTGAGTGTTTCAAAAAACATGATATTCCTTTTGGGGAGAGAGGGGACATACCAGAAGGAGGAGAAAACAAAACAGGTTGATGTGGTTGAGACCCTCAACCTCCCAGGTGCCCCCATGAGCAGATGGCCCACCTTGGAGCACCTAGGTTGTGGGCCATGGCCACCACTGCCTCTTGGAGTCCCTTTTCCATGGAAATGAAGACCCCTTGGTAGTGGGCCACTAGCGTGCATGGGGTGGAGGTGGGGATGTCCACGGCCCAGGAGGCCCCTCCAGCTTCCAGCCTCTGGCAACAGCAGGAGAGCAAACCCAGCACCAAGGCCCTGGCCCCCAAGCCAGGGTCAGGAGGCCCCAGTCAGGCTCTGGGGTATCAGAGCAACCAAGTTGACGTAGTGTGAAAAAATAGGATTCCTTTGATAAAAAATACTGTCCCTTGGTCTTCTCTAAGTTTGAAACACCCTGGGAGCTTATTTTTAGCAAAGCAATTCCCCATACCCACCCCAAAATTATACATACAAGTTTAGGTAAACAGCAGATTAAATGTAAAAACTTAACCTTAACTTCTGAAAGTCCTTTGAATTTAATCTTTAGCTACTGTTTTCCATGTTACATCCTGCAGCTAGACACACGTGAATAGAAAAAACAGTACAGTTAGTGTTAAAGGCAAAATGCAGAGAGCTGGGGGCCACCCAGCACTGCCTGCAAGTTCATTCACGGTTCCTCGCTCCCTCCATCTAAACTCTACTCAAACAATGTTTTCAGAGCCAGCCATCAAAAAACTCAGCGAAGAATTTTCTATGAACAAACAAAAAGCTGTTAGGCAAAAAATAAAAAAGTCCCCCAAAGTCTCTCCAGCTGCTTTGGGGGTTTGGGAGGACCAGAGAGGGTGGGCTCGTCTAGGCCCCGTGTGTCAGTGTGTGCTAGGTCGGGTGTCAGCTACCGGTGGGTGATGGTCTGCAGGTCACCGGTCTCCACAGACAACACCAAGTTGTCTCCAGGCCCCTGCCCTAACCCTGCCTCCACCCAGGCGCTTGTGGGTTAAGGGGGGACATAGGGAGGGGGTGACCGGTATGGGGTCATGTTCTTGGGACGGGAGCCCTTGCCCTCCATGGGGGCTGTGAAGGGTGGCGGGGGTTGATAAGGAGGTGCATTGGGATCCTCATCCCTCAGGGGTGTATACTCTCCCACTGTGTCCTGGTTCAGAGGAGTAGTCTCGGGCACACTCTGGTTGGGGTACTCGGGAGGTGGGAGGGGGGCCTTCTCCTCCTGCAGGATGAGTGGCATGCTGGAGGAGGGTGGGGGCTTGGAGTCATCCAGCTCATCTGCAAAGATGATAGGCACCCCTTTCTTGATAAAGGTGGCCTGGTCCTCAAGGGTAAGCTTGCCCTTCCGCTTCTTGCGATAACAAATCATTGCAATGATGCCAGCAATGAGCAGAATGGCTGCAACTACCACGGCTGGAATGACCGTGTGCAGATAAACATCATCCTCACTGCTCTTCTCAGGGTCCCTATCTGGCACCTCCGTGGTTGGTGCTGGGGAGGACCCCATCTTGGATGGCAGCACAGGGATAAACTGTAGGTGTCGACAACTGCCAGAGCCTGTCACAGCAATGCTCATGGCCTTAAAGTCAGGTTCCAGGGCATTGGAGAAGGCAGACCGAGGTTTCCCATTATCCTCAGCAATCCTCCGGCTCAACCCAATAATCTGCTCCTTGGGGCAAGGCTCCAATGGCAGTGTGTTGTTGGTCCATTCCACCTCAATTGAGCCCCGGGTGATATTCTGCAGGGTAACAGTGCTGCAGTTTCGATCCCCAAAGGCAAAGGCCAACTTCTTCACCAAGGCAATCTTCTTGTGGATATCATTTGCCACTGATGCCGGGTCACCCACAAACTTGGCCTTGAACCTTGCAGGAGCCCTGTCTCCTTGAGGGCGCTTGTGGACATGGATCTCAAAAGCATCTACAGCTGAAAGGCCCCCCTTGTCTGTGGCATGCATGAAATACTCATGTTTGCCCACATGGCTGCTGTCAGGTAGGCCATACATGAGCTGGCTATTGCTGTTGAACTGCACCCAGGATTTCTCACCCACTAGCTGCTGCTCCCGTAGCTTCAAGGTCAGCTTTAGTTTGTCAGTAGTGGTATCCTCATTGTCATAGAAGGTGTCTGATGGGATCTTCACCTCAAAGTAGGTACCCACCCAGGCATCCACTCTGTCAATGTGGTTCTTGAGCTCCGGACGCTGGTTGGGTTCTCCCCCACGGGGCACTCCACTGGTGGTGGTGCGGATACGAGTGGGTGGAGAGGCCATCTCCAGTCTGGTGATGGGTGCTTTGGTGGTGCCTCGGGGCACTGGTCGAGGAGTCCGTGGTTTCTTGGTGGGCCTGCGGGTCGTTGTGGTTGAGGAATCAGTTGAAGGCGTTGCTGGTTTTGGTGTGGATACTCGTGGTTTCTTGGTGGTAGTTGTGGGAGGAGTAGCAACTGCCGTGGGCTCCACGTACCCGGGAATGGTCACTGTTGGGCGAATCTGGCCAGGAACTGTGGTGCCAGCTTCTGACACCCGAGTAGGCTGAATAGGGCCTAGAGTGGGGGTCTGAATAATGGCACCTCGAGTCCGAATGGTGACTGTGGGCTTTCCAGGAACAGGATCCCTGACAGGAGGAGCCATGGTCTCCGTTGGAGGAGCAATGGCTGGAGATGTGGGGGTAGGCACTATCCTGGATGGTGGCTCCTGGATGGCCGTGGTTGGGGGTCCAATGGCAGTGACAGGTGTTGGTGTGGCATAAATTTGCCTCCGGATTCTTTTTGGAAGTGGGGGCTTCTTATTAGCAATGTGCCAACCCACCACGGGGTAGCCAAGCTGCGCAGACATAGCACCCTCCCTGGCAGGGGTCTCCACACCATGAATGTCAGGCACACTATTCTGGTTCAGGGAGCAGCCCAGTTTCCAGGACAGCAGAGCTCCATTCTCCACAACCTTTTTTGCATTTCCTGGGCCAGCCATGAAGGCTGACATGTCAAAGAGTCTATTATTCACCACTGGCACCAACTTCATGTTGTGAAGTTCCACTTCTGAGAAGCTCTGCATCCTGTGCAGGAGGTCAATCCTTTGCTTTGGGGTCATTTTGGTGAGATCAGCATCCAGAATCACTGTCAGGACAGTCACTGGCTCATCAGCAGCACAGGCAGATAACACTACCTCCCCAGGATCTGGTGAGGCTGCTCGCATGGACTGAGGCTCACTGTGTTCTTCAGGGTAGACCTCGATAGAGAAAACACTGGAGGTTTGGGGGACATGGCTCCCATTGGCCCCCAGGCGTGTAGCACTCACTGAGATATAATGCACACCCTTATCAGTGTCAAGGGGGAGGCCCTCCAGGGTGTGGCTCTGTGGGTCCCAGTGCAGCCAAGATGGCAAAGCTTCTTTCCCTGCTGCCGATACCTAGAAGAGACATGAGCATGAGTTACAAGTGGATCACCTAAAAATGATCACAGTTTTAACCACTGTACTAGCCTAAGTTGTCTGACAGATTTGTTGACTAATTCAGCTTTCCTGTTGGGGAAGCCAGAGAGGTGTAACTATCCTCACTTACCTGGCATAAAAGTCTAGGGCTGCCTGATAGACTAGTTCAGAAGGTAGATAATTCACCCAAGGCCACAGACTGGGGGAACAGCAATGCTGGCACTCAAAACACATGTCTCATGCCAGAGAAGCAATGCTATGGAGATCAATGTCTTGGACTTTTATGCCAGTGACACACCCTGCCACCTGCTTGCCTGCTATATCTGAAGAATCGAGTCAAAATGTCATCTCCCACCCCTCAGCTGTCCTCAGTCTCTCCCCAGATTCTGCCCCTGCCCTCATCAGACACCTCTGCTCAGGTCATGCACCTAGTCCAGTATACCTTTTCTGTGTACAAGTGGAAATGTACACACATCTGGGTACAAGAGAACACTCTGCCTAGAATGATTCACCTCACAATCATCAGGTGACACTCAAGGGTAGTGGTGTCATAATTAGCTGATTCTTTTCCTTTTTAATTGGTTCATTTTAGTTATACATGACAGTAGACTCCACTGTGATATAATTATTCAAGCATGGAATATAACTTATTCTAATTAGGACTCCATTCTTGTGGATGTACATGATGGTGAGATTCACTGTGGCATATTCATATATGTACATAAGAAAATTATCAGATTCATTTCACTGTCCTTCCTATCCCCTCCCTTCACTTCCCTTCATTCCCCTTTATCTAATCTACTGAACTTGTATTCTTCCTCCACCCCCTTATTATGGGTAAACTTTAACCTATCCAAGAAAACACTTGACCTTTAGTTTTTTGGGACTGATTTATTTCACTTTAGCATGATGTTCTCCAAATCCATCCACTTACTGACAAATGTCATAAAATCATTATTCTTAATGACTGAGTTATTTCCATTGTATATATGTACCACATTTTCTTGATCCATTCTTCTGTTGAAGAGCACCTAGGTTGGCTCCATAGCCTATCTACTGTGAATTGTGCTGCTATAAACACTGATGTGGCTGCATCACTGTAGTATGCTGATTTTAAATCCTTTGAATATATACCAAGGAGTGGGGCAGCTAGGTTAAATAATGGTTCCATTCGTAGTTTTCCAGAGTGACTGCACCAATTTGCAGTATCACTAACAGTGTATGAGTGTACCCTTTTCCCCACATCCTTCCCATATAGTTCACTAATTCTCTTGTCTAAATTAACCTGCTTTTCAAATCTCAAGAAAAACTAGTGCCCAGGGTAGGAGACTAGAATCAACTCTTCCAGGACAATGTTAAAAGAAATCTCAAAGAAATCTGATATCTAAAAGAGAGGTTATATAGTCAACCAAGTATGGGAAATGAAAGCACAGGGTCCACTTCTGTTCTTGGCAGAGAAGAGACTCATCCCCTTATTCTAACCAACAAAATCTCCCCAACTTCTTTCAGTGTGGAAGTCCTCTTCCAAGTGACATAAATGGTAGTACTCAGAACACCCCTGGGAATGCCCCATAGAAACTTTCATTATCAGCTGACAAATGGGAAATTAAGTCTTGCCTCTTGCCCAGGCCCCACCTGGGCTCTTCTCACCTTTGTAAAATACCCACTCCTGCCCCCAGTGCAAGAAAGGTGGCACCCATTCTCTGCTATGACTAAAGGTGCTCTCTGCAACACTGTCCTATCCCAAGTCCAAAGACACAAGGACCAACAAAGAGCACATCTTCACTGTCAGCCTCAGGCATTGCTCTTCATGGGCACTGCTTATCAATAGAAGGACCCTAAAATGCTTCCCTTCCTGTGGCAAAGCTAAGGCTATACCTACTGGGCTCCCCAACAGTAGCTGTCGTTTCCTCTGCCAAAAGACAGGAACTTGTGTGGAATACTGTAAAACCCTAGATTAAAATCTGATATTCCCAGCTAGGACTCCAATGTCCAGGCAGCAATCTTAAAAACTTTTCACCCTCTTTAAACTGTTCAAACAGGTTTCCTAATCCCCGTGAAAACCTACTAATAAGCCAAATGACATTAAGAGTTATTATTATTGGGATTACCGTTTCTGATTGCTCTCTGATCCAGAGAGGGTCTATAAATAGCATTTCTTCTTCTTTTTTTTTTTATGAATGGCATTTCTTTTGTGACATCACATTTCATCAACTTCATGGTTGATCAGCTAATTAATGCACCAAACACAAAAATTCATGGTTGATCAGCTAATTAATGCGCCAAACACAAAAATTCTCTCACCCTGTCATTCATCATCAAACCCAGAAAATGTTAAAATATCTATAAACGTAAGTGTCAAGCTGGGTGTGGTGGTACACTCCTTTAATTCCAGCAACTTGGGAGGTTAAGGCAGGAGGATTACAAGTTTGAGGCCAGCCTCAGCAACTTAGCAAGGCTCTAAGCAACATGAGACCCTGTCTCAACATAAAATATAAAAAGGCCTGGGGATGTGGCTTAGTGGTTAAACACCCTGGGTTCAATCTGTGGTACCAAAAAAACAAAACCAAAAAGTAAAAAGCAAACACAAGTGTCTTTCAATATTTCCTTTAAATATTTCCTTTAAAATATCTTTTACCTAAAAATAGTAATACTTTTTTCAAATATTTTGGCTAAGAAACATGCTTTAAATTTTTTTCAGTTCATTTATGTTAAATATAAAACTGCCATGTCCACAGGTAAACACATAAAGCTAAGTTTGAATGTTCTTATTTTTGGGGGAAAAAAAAAAAAAAGTGAAGCAAAAAATGGGAAGGCCTGCATGGAATGTTTACAGAACCATGAGCTGTTTTGCAAGGGTGAAGTCCGAGTAGAGGATCCTAAAAGGTGGAGAGTAAGTAAGTTAGGACATGGATCCAGGTCTCCAGGCAACTGAGGGTCTTTCCTAAGCCCATTCCCTCCCAAAGGCCACTACTGGGATGGGAGAGCATATGAAGAGGGAGGGCAGAGGGAGGTGACAGGGAAGGCCTAGAATGGAGCTCTAGATAAAGCAAGCAAAGAGAAGCCACCTGTAGAAGAGACTGAACAAGACTGGGAAAGACCAGGAGAAGCTCTAGAGGTGGGAGTTCACTTGCTGGCAAGAGCCAAGGGACATTTCTGAGTAGTCACACAACTGTACCCAGCTTTCAATGTTTCATCAGCATGTATGAACAAGCAGCCTGGTGCTTCTCTAGTCTGTCTCCACCTACATAAGGGCACTTTCTAACACAGAAAACAGAGAAAGGCCCTGCCTCAGAGCTTCCCAGTCTTCCTATTCTATTGACCCAAATAGTCCAAGTCCTGCTGTTAGACATTTCGTATGGAATCAACTCAGGCCATGCCATGGTCAAGGCGCCCATACAGCAAGTCTTGGACACCATATACTTTATTGTAATTATGCCAAATAACATTATAATTTGTTGATGTCATGTAACATACATAACAAACATGAAAGAAAACACCAGGTTTCACCAAATCAAGTTATAAAGTTCAATTTCAACCAGGAGATAAGAAAATTAGTGGGCTTTAAAATGGGTATGATGGTATGTGCCTGTATCCCAAGCAGGAGGATTGCTTCAGTTTGGGAGTTTGGAGCCTAGAGACCATAGTAAGACCCTATCTTGGAGGGGAGGGTGGATTAGCAGTTTTATTTTGATTGAGAACAAATCATCTACTCAAAGTTTTACAGACTTTTTGAGCAAGCCAAGGCAGAAAAACAGGGCCAAGCCTCTCCAACCTATCCAATCTCTCTGTAGATTCTGTTTCCCCAGAGCACTAGAATCCAGGATGAGTGCTGGTTGCAGGACAGGTGTGAAATCTGGACCTATAGCCTGGAAGCAGGCAGCCTCCCTAAATCATGAATAATCTGAAGATAGAAAGTAAAGGTACTATGGCTTTTACTAGGTGTGGTGGCACACATCCCAACAACTTGGGAGGCCAAGGAAGAAGAATTTCAATCAAGGATAGCCTCAGCAACTTAGCAAGACCCTGTCTCAACATAAAAATGGAATGGACTGGAGGTGTAGCTCAGTGGTAAAGTGCTCCTGGGTTCAATTCCTAGTCAGGGGCAAGGGGGAGATAAAAGAAGATTGAATCCCAGATCTAGGTAGCTGAGGCTTGACACAACTTCAGTCCAAGTGTACTCATCTGTAAAACGTGGAAAGTGAGCTTATCCTCAGACTATTATAGGGCCAGGCATGCTGGACTTTGGCAGGGCTGATTCCCACCCACTCCAGTGTACTGTGAGAAGACCCAGTAAACAACATTAAGAATGCTGCACGATGGTTGTTGCTGTAATAGTATATTGCCTGTATTTCTACCTCTAGTAATGGGCTTTATGTGCTAGATTTTAATATCCTTGAGCCTGGGCAAGTGCACAAGTCTTTTTAAAAGAAACATGGTTTACTTGCACAAAACTGATCAGTTTTGAGAGATCGTTAATGCCCTTGAAGTGGTTTTTGTGGGTGTGAAACAAATGGTGAGAATTTGAATTGGTCCCTCTTATTATAGTATTGAAATTAAGTCTACTTAATTTATCAAGTCATGTTCATGCCCTGATTTTATATACTTGTATCTATCAATAAACATTGTGATACTTGATGTAAAAAAAAAAAAAAAAAAAAAGAATGCTGCACGAATAGGCTCCACTCCCCAGTCCTCCTTCCCAATTGGCTTGGATCAGCCCAATGTACAGGGGGAGCTTGTCTCCGTGTTCATACTCCAAAGCATCTAAGCGAAATGGAAAGGCTGTGGGCAAAAGAAGCCAAGATTTTAAGGGGAACCAAATGAGAGTCCCTAATGTCAGGGTTTGCCCAGCATAAAAATTTCTTCCCTAGGGCTAAAGATATAGCACCATGAGAGAGCACATGTGCTCCATGAAACAGAAGCAATCTCTCATCCCAAACCAGTACTCTTCAGTAACTGAAGAGGAAAAGGGCTGGGGCTGTAGCTCAGAGGTTGAGCGCTTGCCTCACACATGTGAGACACTGGGTTCCATCCTCAGCACCACATTAAAAAAAAAAAAAAAAAAAAGATATTGTGTCCAGCTGGGCACAGTGGCACATGCCTATAATCCCAGCAGCTCAGAAGGCTGAGGCAAAGGATCATGAGTTCAAAGCCAGCCTCAGCAAAAGTGAGACACTAAATAAAAATACAAAATAGGGCTGGGGATGTGGCTCAGTGGTTTGAGTGCTCATGAGTTCAATCCCTGGAACCCTTAAAAAAACAAATAAAAAATAAAAAGATATTGTCCATCTATAATTTTAAAAAAGAAAAAAAAAGAAAACAGGAACAGGAACTTCTATTTACTTATTCCTCATCAAAAGGCAGGTTTCCACCTACAGTGTGAGCCAGTCAAACAGTTGAAGGACAAAACTGAAGAATCAGGTTCTCATTAGAACTGATTTCTTTTCTTTTTCTTTCTTGCCTTTTTTGGGGGGGCAGTAGTAGGTGCTGGTTGCGCAGGGCCTCACTATGTTGGTGAAACTGGCCTCATGATCCCCTATTTCAGCCTTCCGAATTGCTGGGATTATAGCCTGCACCACCATGCCCAGTCAGATTTAGCAATTTAGCAAGCCCCTAAGCAACTTAGTGAGAACTGTCTCGAAATAAACAAAAAAGGATGGGATATACCTCAATGGTAAAACATCCCTGATTTCAATCCCCAGTACCAAAAAAACAAAAACAACAACAACAAAAAAACTTGCCAAGCATGGTAGTGCTCCCAGCACTCTAGGAGGCCTGAGGCAAAATTCCAAGTTCAAGACCAGACTCAGCAAGAAACTTAGTGAGATCATATCTCAAAACAAATAAATACATACATAAATTTAAAAAAGGGGCTGGGAGCCAGGCGTGATGCTGAGTGCCTGTAATCAGGCTCGGGAGGCTGAGGCTGGAGGATCACAAGTTCAAAGCCAGCCTCAGTGACTTAGCAAAGCGCTAACTTAGTAAAACCTTGTCTCTAAATTAAATATAAAAAGGGCTAGGATGTGGCTCTATTCAATCTCTAGTACCAAAAGAAGGGCTGGAGATGTGGCTCAGTGGTAAAGTGCTCCTAGGTCCAATTCCCCGTACCAATAATAATCACCATCATCGTTTAAAAAAAAAAGTCGGGCACATTGGCCCAGGTCTGTAATCCCAAGCGGCTTGGGAGACTAAAGCAGGAGGACTGCAAGTTCAAAACCAGCCTCAGCAACTTAGTGAGACCCTACACAACTCAACAGGACCATGTCTCCAATAAATAGGGCTGGGGATATAGTTCAGTGGTTAAGTGCCCTTGGGTTCAATTCCTGGTACCAATAAATAAATACATCTAAGAATCAGTCCTTCCATCCCAAGCCCTGATACTTTTTTCAGTTCTTGTTAGTAATTTTTTTCTAAAAAACAGAGGCTTATATTTTCAATAGTATTTGAGTTGATGAGTCTGAGCAAATGCCATTCAGACAGCCCACCCACAAGCATGCCTTCCTTCACAAACCCACATTTCCCGGTGTGCAGTGTTCACAAAGGGTTCATTCAAACCGGATAACACCCACTTGAGGCAGGAAGAAACTGCAGTTCATCTCACGCAGGCAGCATTGCCACAAAGGTCTCAAGCATCCAAAGAAATGCTCCTTTCATAAACTCCTCTTCCTGGCCAAAAAGAGTACCCATTGTTCTCAGTAGAACAACTGGAGGGCCCACGCCAGCAGCTGAGAGCACAGTCCAAGGAAGCACTGCTCCCAGCTTGCTGACATCTTGGGTGGAGGGAAAGTCCACATTGTCTGCAGGCAAGGAGGCTGATAGGGTGAAAAGTCACCCTCTCAAGGCTTGACCAAAATGAGAAATATGAGGAGGCTATGGAGGGGTAGCCCAGTCATTTCATGCTGTACAAAGACACCTCTCCCTGACCATCCTAAAGAGGAAATGCCAAGCCCGAGTTTCCACTGGTTCATGCAGGACTAAACACACAGTATTGAGAGGCTAAGCAGCCAAGAACACCTCTGTGATGGGTGCCAGCTACAGTGTAGTCCATGGTGGTCTGGGCATAGCACTCATGTCACCTCTAATGTGTAGTCATTATTCATCTGCTACACACAAGGCAGTCGTAGAGCTCTCAGCAAAAGACGTGAAGCCTCAGTCTGAAATGAGGTTGTTTTGAAGTCATGATTTCTAACTAGAAAGTATGGGCTAGTCTCATTCTGAAACCACTTTGCTGATGGCATGTTTAGCATCTTGGGTCCCTAAGTTGAATATAATGGAAATATTTAGGAACCTTGAAAACTGTGTTGATTTTGTGTATATAATGACAAACTAAATGAATCAATTTAATGCAAGTATATAAAAGAATAGACATAGTAATTTTGTGCTTCTAAAGCTGGCATGCATGTTTCAAATTATCAGCTGTTAGTATTAGTGTCATACTCTGGACAAAGTTATCTTTAGAAGGCTTTAGTATTCTTTGGCACCTCATTTTTCTGAGACAGTTTATGTAATTCTCCCCATGCTTATTTGGTCAGCTTCTTTTCTATCTGCCTTGCAAAATAGCTTATTCAGATTAGAAGTAATTACTGATCAGGAAGAGAAAAAAAATCATCAAATGACAATTCATTATAAATTTCCATGAGCGGGGGGTAGAGAGAACATGGATGGTCTCAAAAAACTGACAGGGGCATAGTGCATCACAAGAACACAGAAATCAATATGAAGGGGTTGCCAATGGTCAAATCTGAGATCATTTGAATATAATTATAAAGACAGCAATAAATTTTATAAGCCACTGAATATTCAAAAACAGCATATCTATACTAATACTGGATTAATAAACACACGGCTGCTGGGCATGCCTGTGATTCCAGCGACTCACAAGGTTGAGATAGGAGGATCTCAAGTTCAAAGCTAGCCTCAGCAACTTAGTGTGACCCTGTCTCAAAATAAGAAATTTTAAAAAGGGTATGGATGAGGTCAGGGTTTACCCCTGGGTAAAATTTCTGGTAACAAAAAAATAAATAAAATAAAATAAACCATGGCTGAGTCACAGGAACAGGTCAGAACCATTTCCCAATGTAAAATACAAGTTTAAAAATGTGTTTGTGACAGGATCCAGAGTCAAAAAATACGAAGTCCAGAAGATACTGAGAGGCAGCAGGTGAGCTTAGTCTATTGCTGCCCTTGCCACAGGTTGGCATTTCTCCTGTGTACAGCCAGACAGGCTCTGACAATCCAAAGCAGGTGTAAGTGCTAAGAGCTTTCATTCCCTTTGCCCACAAACATTTGAAGGTCTAGGAGATCATAAAAGACAAACATGCAGGTACTAATATATAAAAATAAATCCTACTATTATGCATAACTATAGTGTACGAACAAAAAACAATAAAGCCAAACATGTAGACTAATAAAAAATAAGAATTTTAAGGACAAAAATTTATAAAAAATAAGGTAAGAATAAATTCTACTATATTACATACAACTATAGTGCACTAAATAAAAAATAACAACAAAGCCAAACATGCAAACTAAAAAAAAAAAATAAGAATTTCAAGGACAGAAATTTGTGAATAAGGTAACATAGGTTGCCTTTACTGGGACAGAAGGGAAAGGTCTCTAAAATACTCGCAGGGGATATCAAGTTGAACCTGAAACAGGTGGTTGTCCTCACTCCAAAAGAGCAAAAGGCCTTGGGTAGATACTAAGCGAGGCGTGTTTACAGTGTACAAAGGGGCTAATGTGGACAGGACAAGTATACAGGGGGAAGGGGAGGGACAGAAGGTCAGAGGCCACATCATATGGGGCTTGATCCTGAGTATAGTTTATAAGGGAAATTTTGAGCAGATTTAAGCTTTAGATAAAGATCTTTAGATAAAAGATGTCTCTGGTCTCAGTGTGGAGAACAAACTGGTCAGAGACAAGGAGCCCTTGGGAAGAGATGAACAAACAGTAGCTTGGATGAAGGACAGTGATGATGGGACACAGATAAGATTCTGAGGTCACCCCAACAATTCATACACATAAGAATATCAGCCAACTATTAAAAGTTACATTCCCCAAATCAATTAATAACCATAAGGGAAAAAGTCAAGCTACAGTGAATGAAATAAGGTCAAAAAAATGTCCAATACAATCCTGGTCTAAGACGTCTGTATGTGGTATGAAGACCTCCTGATGAACACGAAGAACACCTCTTGATGAGACTTTTTTCCTTTCTCCTTTTACAATGTCCACAATAAAATACCTTGTTATAAGAAAATTAACTCCTTTAATATGAAGACTTTTTCAAACTTGTTTTACTAATGGGAAACCAAAATTCCAAGAATGAGGTCTAGCTTTCTGACTCCCTGATTCTCCAACCTATATCTGATGCTTAAGACTAAATGGGCTGGGGATATGGCTCAGTTGGTAGAGTGCTTGCCTCATACGCACAAGGCCCTGGGTTCAAATCCCCAGCACCGAAGGAAAAAAAAAAAAAGACTGTTTAAGATAGTCACCTTTCGTGTGTGTGGAAGGAGCGGGGGATCAGTGCTGAGAAACCGAACCAACGGCCTCATGCATGCTAGGCAAGTAGTTTACCACAACTACATCCCCAGCCCTTCATCGCTTTTCTACAGGATCATTAGCTACTAAATATCCTGCTTTCCACAGATAAATATACGAGATAAAATCCTGTTTCCCTAGTAATATCTCTTTATTTTCCCAGTGAATAAGCCTGTAATAAGTCTCTCTGCCAGATACTGAAAATATCCAGCTCACTGTATCTGTCCAAAGCACTTCTAGTCAAAATTAATTCATGTAAAACATTCCCATGGCCATCAGAACAAAGGCAATTGATGCAGGGTTTTGGATATTCAGGAGATCAAGTCAGAAACTGGGCAAGAAATGTATTCTCCAGAATAGCCACTCTTCATCTAATATATTAGCATCTGGCTTGATGGGGTATTAAGTAGATTACATGGAAACCTATGCAAACACTTTGGAAATTAGAAGGAGCTCTGTGGAATCGGGCTGCAACATGAGACAGGATCATTTTAAGTATAAAAAGGGGGAAGGGGAAGAAGAGGAAGGAGAAGATAGAAGAGGAGGAGGAGGGGCAGGGCAGGAGAGAAGAGGTGAGGAATAGTAGGAGAGGGAGTGGGGAAGAGGGAGAAAGAATGAACACCCCTGAAATCACAAAGAAACCCTAAGAACAGGTCATGAATGACCTAAAGAAAAGGGAACCAAGAAGTTGCATGTAAAGATAAGTCTATCTAGATTTAAGAGAAAGGGGTATAGGACTTACTCTCCACTAGAAAAATGGCATGGAATTTGTGAAGCCTGGGTTGGAAAAGGACAAGCTGATAAGGACCCATAAGAACCTGCATATGGGGTGCACGCCTGTAATCCCAGTGGCTCAGGAGGCAGGAGGATCACAAGTTCAAAACCAGTCTTAGCAACTTATGGAGGCCCTAAGCAACTCAGTAATACCCTGCTTCTAATAAAACACAAAAAGGGGCTAGGGATGTGGCTCAGGGGTTAAGTGTGCCTGAGTTCAATTCCCAGTACAAAAAAAAAAAAAAAAAACAACTGCATAAGTTTCAACTAATGAGCACAATGGAAGTGTTGTGTGGGTTTGCAAGCCTAGGCCTTAAGAGACTGGCTGATTCTACTTCCTGGAATACCCAAATTTGAAATCCAGCTGTCATGCTGTGAGGAAACCCAAATAGCCCAGGGAGAAGTCTACATGAAGAAGAACCAAGAACACTGATCAAGAGTACCAGTTAAGCTCTTGTCAACAGGAGCACAAACTTACAAACCATGAATGAGACACCTTGGACAAGGAACCTCCAGCCTCAGATAAGCCACTTTAGCTAGTGCCATAGAAGTAGAAATGAGGTTCTCAAATGAACACAAATGCCTGAATTCCTGGTCACAAATTTCTGAAAACAGCTCACTAGGTTTTTTTGTTCATTCTGTCTTTTGTGATGCTGGGGATAGAATTCAGGGCCTTATATATGGGGGTGGTCAGTGTTCTGCCACTGAACTACATTCACAGTCCCAGCTCACTATCTTAAAGCACTGTTTGGTGGTTTAAACACATCAATAAGTAGCAAACACTGTGTGTAAGCAGAAGTCTAAATGAAGAGCCGATATAAAAACTATCATTACAAAGTACAGATCTTCAAATATTTTTAGTTCATTTCTAAGTCATACCTCTTTTTGTAGGTGGGGGGTGGGGGGGCAAGGGGACCGGGAATTTAACGTAGGGGTGCTTCACCACTGAGTTACATTCCCAGCCCTTTTTTTTTTTAATTTTTGAGACATGGTCTCACTGAATTGCTTAAGGCATGGAGGTGTAGTGTACCCCAATGATAAAGCAAATTTCCTAGCATATGTAAGGTCCTGTATTCAATCCTTAGCACCACAGCAAAAAATAAATTGCTTAGGGCTTCACTAAATTGCTGTGGCTTGCCTTGAACCTGCTATCCTCCTGTCTTAGCACCCTACTCTACCTCTGAAGTCCCTGGGATTACAGACACGGCCAGCACAACCAGCTCAGCTTCACCCCTAGAATACTGTAAGGCAGAAGTCAGCAAACTAGGCCTGGGCCAAACATGGCCTGCCACCTGTTTTTATATGGCCCAGTCTTTGTACTTTCAAATGACTGGGGAAAAAAAATAAAAGAATATTTTTTTAAAAAATATTTTTAGTTGTAGATGGACACAAAATCTTTATCTTATTTACTTATTATGTGGTGCTGAGAATTGAATCCAGTGCCTCACACATGCTAGGAAAGTGTACTACCACTGAGCTACAACCCCAGCCTAAAACTATTTCTTGACATATGAAAATTATATAGAATTCAGTTTTAGTTAAGTCAAGTTTTATCAAAACACGACCGGGCCCATTCATTTACTTATTATCTATGCCTACTTTCACACTGTGCTGAAAAGTTAAGAGTTTCAACAGAAACTATATGAACCTGCAAAACTAACCTCTGCTGTAAGAGATATTCATAACTTTAAGGATACATCCCACCTACCTACCCACCATACAAACTCACTCAGGATTGAGAGGAAATGTCAAGTTTCCACAAGCCCAGACAGAGGAATAACATTTGGGGAGCAAAAATTAAGTTTAAGATGTTATTCTGAGGTTTATCGGGACCCTCCTGGGAAAACCAGTGGCTATGTACTCTCCTGAGAGGTCACTCACTTAGTAGATACTAAAAGAAATGAGCTCAGAACTGGTGGAGCTTAGAATTGAGAAGAAAAAGACATCAAAACTAAAATGGAAGATAAAAACACTTCCTCATTTATGCTTTGTATCTAGTCTCACCTTGATGATTTCTCCACTGGAAGCAATTAAATCTGTTGGAATGGTCACTTGAAATGAGCGCCCAACGACAGCTGTGCCATCAGGAATGCCAATCACCCTGGGAACAGCTTCATGGAGGTCCGAGAGCACTGAATGCATGGATGCTTCGAGCTGGTTCTCCCAGTCCCTGATGGCCTCTGAGGGTTCACTGGGCCAGTGGGATTGAGCCACAGCCACAGAAAGCAGGAGGACAAAGGTCTTCCCCCAGAGGGGGGGCAGTAGTGAAAGGCCCACAGACATCCTCATCCCAGTTCCAAATTGCTCAAGTTGACAGTCTTGCTAAGGAAAGAAGAAAGTGATGTGGTCCCAACAGCTGGATTCTTACCCTATATACAACTGCTCCATCTCAGAGCCTGAAAAAGAAGAAGAATAAATTCAGACTTCAGCAATCTCCACAGCTACAAAGTTGTACACTACCAAGTTCTGCCAAGAATGTCAGTTAGAGAACTTCTCACCCACCTGTGCTCTCCAACTATATGAAGCTACTTAGCAAAGGAAATTTGGCTAGTCCAAATAGGTGTAAAATACACACTGGATTTTGAAAACTTTGTATAAAAAAGGAAGGTAAGATACCTCATTAATAATTTTGAGACATTGATTACATGTTTAAATTATAATATTTTGGATATAATCAAATATATTATTAAATGAAATGCATTAAGTAAATAAAAAAATAATAGTTAATAATGAGATCTGTTAACCAGACATGGTGGTACATGCCTGTAATCACAGTGGCTCAGGAGGCTGAGGCAGAAGGATCACAAGTTCAAAGTCAGCCTCAGCAAAAGTGAGGTACTAAACAACTCAGTGAGACCCTTTTTAGACATAAATATTAATAAAAACATAAATATTAATACAATATTAATAAATATACAAAATAGTAGTCAAGTGCCCCTGAGTTCAATCCCTAGTACCTCCCCTAAATTAATTAATTAAATTAAATAAAAAGGGATATGGGTGTGGCTCAATGGCAAGAGTGTTTACCTAGTATGTGTGAGGCCCTTAGTTCTACATACCCAGTACCACACACACAAAAAAAGTTCTATTTATAAAATATATTATTGGCATTAATTTCATTCCCCAGTACTGTTAAAAAAAGAGCAAAATTAATTTTACCTGTTTGTTTTTGTGTTTATGTATGTGTGTGCCTACCAAGAAAATTTAAATGACAAATGTGGCTCACATTATGTCTGTTGGGCAGCACTGCTCTAGATGCAATTTCCATTTTATAGGAAATATGGGACACATGAGGAGACAACTAGGCAAATCTAGAATGTGGGACCTTCTATAAGATAACTGGCCTCGTCTCTCCAAAAGCTAACATTCCCTAAATTTTACGTAACTGTTCTAGCTTAAGGATTAGTAACCACATGATAGGTGCATCTTGACTGTATCCTAGATTTACTTTACACACATATGTGCGCGCGCGCACACACACACACGCACGCACACACAGGCTCTAGATTTACTTTTATACACATACACACACAAACTCAGATCCTAGGGGGTAACTGAGGATTTGCATGAGAGACAGAGATTGGATTTACTTTTACTTTTCTGAGGTGGTATAATGGCTATACATCTCCATAGGGGATTGCCCTCAAACTCCCTGCCCCCAGCACTGAGTATTAAACCAGGGTGTGTTCTACTACTGAGCTATATGCCCAGTCTTTTTTTTTTTTGGTCCAGGGATTGAACCCATGAGTGCTTTGCCATTGAGCACATTCCCAGGCTTTTTTTTTTTTTTTTTTTTTTAAAGACAGGCTTTCACTAAGTTGCCGAGGGTTTTGCTGAGTTGCTGAGACTGGCCATTAACTTACAATCCTCCTGTCTCAGGCTCCCAATTTGCTGGAATTATAGGCACGTGCCATCACATCCAGTTCCCAGCCTTTTTTATTTTGAGACTGGGTCTCACTAAGTTGCACAAGTTGGCCCTGAACTTGCAATTCTCCTGCCTCAGTCTCCCAAGTAGCTGAGATTGTAGGCAGGTGCCATCACACCTGGAACCCTCAATCTTGTGGGTTTTCTCCCACCCTTTCTCCCTAGTGCTGGAAATTGAACCCAGGGCATGTTGCATGCTGGGCAAGTGCTCTACCAGAACTATATCCTAGCCTAGGAATTATATTTTGAAGTGTTTAGGGAATGAAGTGTCAAACACTCTATAACTTAATTTGAAATGATTCAAGGGGGAAAACGTGTGCAAGTATATATAAGGTCACTTGGCTTTAAAATAAGACTTTAAAAACTACTTTTGGGGGCTGGGGTTGTGGCTCAGTGGCAGAGCAATTGCCTAGCATGTGTGCAGCACTGGGTTCGATTATCAGCACCATACAAATAAATATATAAAATAAAGGTCCATCAACATCTTAAAAAAAAAAAAACAAAAAAAACTTACTTTTCAAGGACAAAAAAATACAAGGATCTACATAGAAAAATGCAGCAACTGACTACTCCACGTCACCGAGCATTAATCACAGGACATGTTTATTAAACAGGTAAATTTGTAAACCCTGTGCTAGTGAACACTTATTTGGCCTCTCTTACCCTCCACCCCCATTAGAATAACAAGAAACCTGCATATTGTCCTCCATTCCATCAGCATCAAGCAATTCAGGATATTCTATCTAGACTGGCAGCAACACAGATGCCTTGTGGGATTTACTGGGGTCCACAGGAGACCACAAACATCATGAGCAATTTGCTATTCTGGAAAAAGATTAAATACCACCATTAGCCCACACTGCAGAGAGGCATATGATATTTGTTTGACCTGGGTAATGCAAAGTAAATAAAACCAAAATTGATAAAAGAAAACAAGGCCACAACCAGGTGCAGTGGCACACATCTGTAATCCCAGTGGCCTGGGAGGCTGAGGCAGAAGAACTGCAATTTCAAAGCCAGCCTAAGCAGCTAAGCAAGGCCCTCAACAACTCAGTGAGGCCCTGTCTCAAAATAAAAATACAAAGGGCTGTGGCCGGGCACAGTTGCACACACCTATAATCCAGCAGTTCAGGAGGCTGAGGCAGGAGGATTGCAAGTTCAAAGCCAGCCTCAGCAATTTAGTGAGGCCCTAGGCAACTCAGTGAAATCTGTCTCTAAATAAAATACAGAAAAGGGATGAGGATGTGACTTGTGGTGGGATGTGACTCAGTAGTTAAGCCCCTGGGCTCAACCCCCAGTAACAAAAACAAAAAAGAAAACAAGGTCACCAAAGAGGGAGTCATAACTCTAAAGTCAATGCAAATCCAAGCCAATTCCAATAAGGTTTTCGTTTTCATTTTGTTTGCTGTTGATTTTGCTATTCCTGTTTTTATATTGTTTTTGTACTAAAATTCAAGAGACAGGGCCAAAAACCCAAGAAAGTAAAAAAAGTCTTATCATGGCCCAAGGGTAGCATGCACCTATAATCCCAGTTCCTGGGAAGATACCAAGATTCAGATAACTCATAGCTAAAGTATTGATGGAAGAACAGACACATAGTTCAGTGGAATAGAGAATGCAGAAACAGATCTACAGGAATATGCCAAACCCATTTATTTTTTAAAATGGTGCTAAAGCAATTCAATTGGGAGAGGGGATTACCTTTCAACCCAGGGTCCTTCAATGGGTGAATGAATAAACTGTGGCAAAGCACTCTATCACTGAGCTGCATCCCTAGCACCCCCTAACTATAGAATACTAATGAGCAATAAAAAGTAATAAACTAGCTGGGCACAGTACTATGTGCATGCCTGTAATCCTAGCTATTCAGGAGTCTAAGGCAGGAGAATCCAAGGAGGAGACTGAGTCTAATCTGGGCAATTTAATTAGACCCTGTCTCAAAACAAAAATTTAGAAAGGGGGAGTGTGAGCTGTAGCTCAGTGGTAGAGTGCTTGCCTAGCACGTGGGAGGCACAGGGTTCAAACCTCAGCACCACATAAAAATAAATAAATAAAATAAGCCAGAAGCAGTGGCATGCACCTGTAATCCCAGCAATTTAGGAGGCTAAGGCAGGAAAATCATGAGTTCAAAGCTAGCCTCAGCAACTTATCAAGGCCGTAAGTAACTCAGTGAGACCTTGTCTCTAAATAAAACACAAAAAAGGGGTGGGGATGTGGCTCAGTGGTTAAATACCCCTGAGTTCACTCCTTGGTACCAAAAATAAAGAATTAAAAAAGGTATTGTGTCCATCTACAACTAAAAAAGATATATACTTTAAAAAAAAATTAAAAAGGGGTAGGGAAGTAGCTCTGGAGTGAAGCTTTTGCCCAGCATCCATAAGGTCCCAGTAACACAAAGGGGGGGGGGGGGATGAATTATTGATACACCCAACAATTCAGGTAAATTTTGAAGGACTAGTACTAGATGAAAAATGTTATGACATTCTTTCTAAGTCATTTTTATAACATTTTTGAAGTGACAAAATTATAAAAATAGAGAATAAATCAGTAGTTGCCAGTGGTTAAGGAAGAACTCCAGATATGAGGGAAGTAGGTGTGGGTATAAATGGGAAACATGAGGGATTCTTGTGTGGATGGAAATATTCTCTACCTTGACTATATCAGGTCAAGGTATATTGATTATGCTATTGTACTATAGCTTTTTAACATGTTATCAGGTGAAATTGGGTAAGTATACAAGGTTCTCTCTACATTTTTTATTTCTTCCTTTTTTTTAAGTGTTATATGGTTCAAACCCAGAGTCTCCTGTATGCTAAACATCTACTCTACAACTGAGCTACACTCCCAGCCCACCTCTATAGTTTCTAGCTATATGGCAACAAATTTTGGACATAAATACAAAATAATCTCAAAATTTTTTATAAATCTAAAAAAGAAATAAGCCAGGCGCAGTGGTGCACAAACTTAATACCAGCAACTTGGGAGGCTGAGGCAGGAGGATCACAAATTCAAGGTCAGTTTTAGAAACTTTTAACATAAAAAATAAAATAGACCGCGGGTCGCAGCAGCCTGGGCGGCGGGAGCAGCGCGGCGGCCAGGCAGCGCAGCTTCGGAAGGCTCCCGCGCGCCGCGGCCCGCAGCGCCCG
This sequence comes from Sciurus vulgaris, assembly GCF_902686455.1. Classification (NCBI taxonomy): domain Eukaryota; kingdom Metazoa; phylum Chordata; class Mammalia; order Rodentia; family Sciuridae; genus Sciurus; species Sciurus vulgaris. The sequence goes on along the minus strand of NC_136470.1, from coordinate 114,960,028 downwards.
CACACGCCCCGCCAGGATGCCCAAGAGGAAGGTCAGCTCGGCCGAAGGCGCGGCGCGGGAGGAGCCCAAGCGCAGGTTGGCGCGCCTGTCGGCTGTAAGTATGGCCAGCCCGAGGCCGGGGGTGGCGGGCGCGGCCCCCGCTGAGCGCGCGTTTGCCTTTCAGAAGCCCGCTCCGGCCACGGCGGACGCCAAGCCCAGGAAGGCGGCGGCCAAGGATAAATCTTCTGACAAAAAAGTTCAAACAAAAGGGAAAAGGGGAGCAAAGGGAAAACAGGCTGAAGTGACTAACCAAGAAACAAAAGAAGATTTACCTGCCGAAAATGGAGAAACTAAAAACGAGGAGAGTCCCGCCTCTGATGAAGCAGAAGAGAAAGAAGCCAAGTCTGATTAATCACACACCATGTCCTATCAGTGGTCCCGTTTCCTTTCTTGTACAATCCAGAGGAATATTTTTATCAACTATTTTGTAAATGCAAGTTTTTTAGTAACTCTAAAAACATTTTTAAAAAGGAGGGAATCCCACCTCATCCCATTTTTTAAGTGTAAATGATTTTTTTTAGAAGCGAAATCATTTACTGGTTGTTTATTTTTGGGTACAACCAGAAAATAGTGGGATATTGAAATATGGGAGGCTTGGACTGTCTTGGGTGTCAGCTTAACATTCCATAGGTGGGGGGTTAGTTTTATACCTACAATACAAAGCATATTAAATGGCAGTTTGGAGTCACAGTCTTGCATTTAATGTCTTGAATATTTTAAATTACTTCTATTCCTGTGTTTTTTAGTAGAATTGTTTCCTGAAGAAGACCACTCCTGGATCATTGCTGTCAGAATCGTGTGTACTCTGTAACATTTGTGGTTGTGGAAGTCTTAGTTTTCCTAATATTTTTAATGTGCTGTGAAAGATTGAAAGTTTGAGTATGTAGTGTGTGTGACAGTTTTGAATTAGTGGGACCTAAATAACAGCAGCATTCAAAGATACTGGTACTTGATATTCTATTAAGAAAAAATTGCCTCCAAATTCAAAGCTGGAAAGTCACTGGAATAACTGGAAAAGAATCACAGTATAAGGCTTTTTAGATTTTCGGTACGTGTGTTAAGAATTGTGTACAAAGTGAAATGTCTGTGTACTGATTCTCAATACAGCCAATAAAATCTCAAATATGAAAGAAAAAATAAAATAAAATAAAATAAAATAGGCTGGGAACACAGCTCAGTAGTAGAGCACCCAAGTTCAATCCCTAGTCCCTAGTACCACAAATCAATCAGAGAAAGAAAAGAACCAGGCTTAGTGGTAAACTACTGAGGAGGCTGACACAAAAGGCTCAGTAACAAGTGAAATTTTAAATTTTTGTACATTAAAGGACACCATAAAAAATGTCAAAAGTCAGGCACGGTAACTACAATGCCTGTAATCCCAGTTACTCAGTAGGCTGAGGTTGGTGGATCACTTGAAACCAGGCATTCAATTGGACAACAAAGTAGGACTCTGTCTCAAAGGAAAAAAAGAAAGACAAAAGCAGTCCATTGCAGAAAGACAGACTATCATTTATGTACAATGTTTACATTATCTATTGTTTATGGATTCATATATAAGAAGAAATAAATAGGCTGGGGATATAGCACAGTTGGTAGAGTGATTGCCTTGAAAACACAAGGCCCTGGGTTCAATCCGCAGCACTGCAAAAAAAAAAAAAAGAAGAAGAAGAAATAAAATTACACATGGGATCATAAATGCCAATTCAAGATTGTCATCACTCTGGGAAAAGAAGATAAGGAGAAAAAGGAGGGGGTCCTCAGAGTTCCCTTCTTTTACATGGGCCTCCCAAATTTTGGGACTATGTGCCACCACTCCCAGTTTTTCTAAAACAGATCTTATAAAAATATGGAAAAACATCAAGGTATGACAAAGCTGGGTTGTATATACTCAGGTGTGTGTGATATTAGTCTGTTTTCTGCTGTTTTAAACACATGAAAGTGAAGAGCCTGGCTGAATCCTAGGACCTTAAAAAAAAAATCCTAAAACAGCCAGCACATTGTGCTCTACCTTACCTTTTTGTGTGTTGTTCATCCACCTTCTCAGGACTGGAGAGCCCTGTCCTCAAGCGAATATTTGGCCACGCAGATCTCAGCCTCTGGGGCTTCTGCCCTGCCCATTACCATCTTTGTCCACTTCTATCTTTTGGTTCCCATATCACTAAGGTTTATCCTGTCCCTGAGAGCAGGAACTATATGCACCCCTAGTTTCTAAGACATCACCTTTTAGCCTTTGGCTAAAATCAAGTACAGTATCTACTTCCTAAGACAACATGTGTCCCTTAGCGGCTCAGAAAAACACAATAAGCAGCTCTAGAAGGTATCAGAAAGGAAATGAAACTCAAATATCTCAGTTAAATATGTTTTCTAATTTGGCACAGCCCCAACACCTCATCAATGTAAGCCAAGTGACAGGTAAAATATTGTTCCCCTTCCTGTTTCTATTACTTTGTTCCACCCTCCAAAGTCACATGGTGACCAGGCAGTTCTCACAGAGCTTCAGTCCCATTCTTCAGTAGGAACCTTTCTTCCCCCATGGCTGGATCACTTTTGCCTTCCACAGAATCACCAGCAGTATTGTTAGGTGCTATACTTATCACAAAGAGCCAAATGGTCACAGACTTAGGGAAAGGCCCCATGGAAATCAGTCCCAAGAACCATTTAATGCCCAATGACAATGCCTGTGGGGTTCTCTACTAAGAAAGACAAGGAAGGAAATCCTAAATTCTCAATGCCCAATGTTCCCTGTACTCATGGGGTAAGCAGAATCTTCTCTTTAAACTCCTATATAGTGTCTCAGGTTTAAGGTTTTCCTTCAAATCCTGTTTTGTTTTTTTAAATAATTCCTAGGTGCTTAAATTGGTTTTTTGTTGTTGTTGTTGTTGTTTTTTGTTTGTTTGTTTTTTCCAGGTGGCATACACCTGTAATCCCAGTGGCTCAGGTGGCTGAAACAGGAAGATCGCAAGTTCAAAGCCAGTCTCAGCAACTTAATGAAGCTATAATCAACTTAGCAAAGTCCTAACTCTAAATAAAAAATAATAAGGGCCGAGGATGTGGTTCAGTGGTTAATCACACCTGGGTTCAATACCTGGTACTAAAATAAAAAGAGTTTCTTTTTCTTTTATTCTTTTGGTGGCACTAGAGGATTAAATGCAGGACCTCATGTATGCTAGGCAAATACCTACTACTGAGTCAACCCTCTCTCTCCTTGTTTGAGAGAGGATCTCACCAAGTTGCCCAGGCTGGCCTTAAAATTGAGATTTTCCTGCCTCAATCTCCCAAGCAGCTGGGAATACAGGTGTGTGCCATTGTGTTTGCCCCACTTTTACAGCTTATTGTACTAATTTAGTTTCAAGGTTGTTTGTTCTTTGGTCCCTTTTATTTTTTGAGACAGGGTCTGTCTTGATAAATTTCTTGGGCAGGACTCCCAAACTGCTATCCTCCTGCCTTAGCCTCCCCAGTCCCTGGAATTAAAGGCATAGGCCATCTCATCTGGTCCTTGTGATTTAATGCTATCTAATATTTTAACTGTAACTTCAGAGTTTTCTTAACTGTTACATAGTACCTCCTTTAATTTCCTTTCCCTTTTTCACTCATTTTAACTTTATTTAGTAAATGGCTCAGCTCAATGAACAATTCACCACGACTAAATTGTGGGAGTGCAGGGATACATCTGTTACAATACCTAATGTACACCCAACACTCACACAGTGCCAGTCACGTGACTAATCAATGAATGCAGAAAATACAGACCTATAAAAAAAAATCTTCATATAGTTTACTTACTTTTCCACTTATTAGATCCAGTTGAACTTTGATCTTTTACTTCTCTAATTTGATTCTCAATTTTAAATTCTCAGCTTTTCTGGAAAAAAAAAATCAGTTATGAGATACACCCTATCCTACTAAGAACATAAGCTCAGTCTGCTATCTGCGGACAGTGACAACATGGGGTGTCTGTTCCATGGGCATGACTAAGTGCTCTGCATTTAGAAGACAGGCAATGTACAGGGCAAAACTCCAACTACTATGTGTTGTTTTTACATGCTCTGGGAAGAAAAGATCTTTCTGCAACTTGTCAAAAAGCAGCATGTATCTTTCTGATACTGGCTTCCTATAGCAAGAATCATGTTTGTCCATACTAGGAAACTGGTAGGCTATTACCCACACACCAGTATTAGGATGGCCCTCTTGAAGGTTTTTTTTACACAAGTCTCATACCCACACACTTGATTACAATGCAAAGATCCTTATCCTCCTTGTTTCTCAGGATCAGGGCCCAAAGAGAGGTAAATATTCCACCATGGTCACACAGAGTCTGGTGACCAAAACATGACAGAAGAAGAGGTTCAGTCTTTCTGACAAGACCATTCACTGCAACACTTCACACATATACTCACATTATATCCTCTGAACTACCAGGAAGTGCTCAAGGCCACCCAAGAATATGTCCCAGATGATCTCACCACTGTCTGGCTAACCAGAGCTACCAAAGCTCTCCTACTGAGGGACAAATGATGGGAACTGGGAATTCACTTCCTGTGCCAGCACTCAGTGCAGTACCCATGTCCGCACCTGAGAGTCTCAATATGGCCCCACACTTAAGTGAAATCCAACTTCATTTAGAAGGAACCGCCTAGGGCCCCTGGATCTCTCAACACATGTTCTTCCACCAGGGCTCACAGGGTGATAGACAGCAATTCCATCCTTCAGTCTCAGACACCCTACCCTAAGGGGTCAGGAACACTTTAAAAGTATTGGTGTCTGCAAAGCCTGGAGAGGGCAAAGCTGTTCCAGAAGTGGCTACTCAAACTGCACTCTCCTTTCTCTTGGTAAAAGCCTGAGATCCTGCCTAAGAGCTGCCAGCACCTGGGAAGAGAGCCCCACAGAACACTAGATTTCATGCAGCACTACTGAGGCAACACTTCCTTCCACAGGTTCTGAAAGTAAAGGAAGAATACCTGAGCAGGAGACCTTCATCAGGCTCCCGGGAACTGAGTATCCAAAGATGAAAGGGCAGTCTAGGGTAAAAACCCAGGGAGCCCCAGACTTTTGAGACTCAGCTCAGGGCTGCATCCTCACCTCATCCAGAAGAACCAGAATGAGATAGCATAAAGTCAGCGAGTCCCCCAAATCTCCCAATGTCCAGCCATGTTTCCTTCTTCCCAGAGAAAAAGTTTCACAGTGCTTAAAACTTGCAGACATCTTAACCTAAAGATGAAGAACTTTCAAGTGATGAACAGAAGTAAAAAGTTTTCTGCAATGACTAAAAGGTGGTATTACTTTGTAAACCAAAATATATAAAAGCTGCCCTGGAGGCAGGTATATTTAAAGTTTATCAGATCAATCAAGAATACAACTACAGAATCAAAACCAATCCATGGACAGGTGCAGTAGCACATGCCTGTAATCCTAGCAACTCAGGAGACTAAGGCAGGAAGATTCCAAGTTCGAAGCCAGCCTCAGTAACTTTGTGAAACACTGTCTCAAAATAAAAAATAAAAAGGGCTGGAGATGTGTTTCAGTGGTTAAGTGCACCTGGGTTCAATCCCTGGTACTGGGGGGAAAAAAGCAATACATGACTGACAAAGACCTCAGGCATATGAGGCAATTTAGCAGGAAAGGGATACTTCTGGACCTTCCTTTCACCAATACCAATTCCTATTGAGATATAACTGAAGCATACCACTTCGTGGGGAGATGACCATGAGGAACCAGGTCCTTATGACCCCATTCTGTTCAGACAGCCTTGTGCCCTTGGGAAGCAGAAAGCCTTATTCTCCTGGAATTCCTGCACCATGCGAGTAGCAGCTCTGTTCCGTTCAGGACACCTCCCAGAGCTCAGGAGTGCCTCAGGTGCACAGGAGGCCCAGTTAAAAAATGTTTTCCACTCAATAAAAGCAAGGAACGAATGTATACTAGCACAAACTCAAGTTGCAATAACCTTAACATTTCCTCTAAGTAGAAAAAATCAGTGAATAAAATTTTCTGACATTTTAACCTAAAAACTCTGAAAGAACAGCTACTAGTTTTTACTTCCCAAGAATGAACGAAAAGTTATGAAATTCAACTCATTACTCACCACACAAAATGAGGGCAAAGGCAGTTCACCCCACCACTCCCAAAAACCCTTTATTCTCCAACAGGTATGTTACCTAAAAACAGTACTTATGCTGTCAAACTGCTACCATTCACCCTTGTAACTAAAAAATTTAAATAAAATGGGATTTTCATTTAAAATAATAATAATAATAAAATAATAAAATTCTATGTTCCTGTTTTAAATGGTTTTAGGAAAGGTAAAAAGCAGAAACCTTAAGACAACAAACAATATAGGGTCTAACAAAAGGCTTCTTTGTTCAGACACTCAGAAGTTAAAATTAAATATAAACTGTCAGTCTAATAATATAAAAATTCTGGAAGGTTTACCAGTTTAAAACAGCTCAATCTGTTGGCCAATAGGATGTACGTAACACAATGAAAAACAAGAGTGAAGTCATTGTTTACTTGGATTCCAAATACCAAGACAAGCAGATTTCTCTGCTTCCAGTTAAAACAAAAAAAAAAAAAAAAAAAGAACTTTTGCACTCCTTAACATCAAATAAGGAAGATATTAAGGCAAGTCGCTGGTGAAAATTCAAGGTATCCCCCTAAAATTGCTCTTGGCTCAAGAGGTAGATGAGATTTCTCTGCCACCAGGCAAGTTCTTACCTGGCCTTCTGGTGATATGGGACTATCAACAGTGGTTGTAGGGCTGGGGATATAGCTCAGTTGGTAGAATGCCTGCCTCACAAGCACAAGGCCCTGGGTTCAATCCCCAGCACTGCCAAAAAGAAAAAAAAAAAAAAAAAAAACACCACACAACAGTGGTTGTAGCCATCAGGGATCTGGAGGACCAACCAAAGGGAGCCAAGGTCACATATACAGCAAGAGATCTGATTCTAAGGTTAAAAAAAAAAAAAAAAAAAAAAAAAAGTGAGAAAGCCCACCCCTGTGGTGCATGCCTATAATTCCAGTGACTCAGAAGGCTGAAGCAGGAGGATTGTAACTCCAAAGCCAGCCTCAGGGGCTAGAGCCGTAGCTCAATAATAGAGTACTTGCCTAACACTACATATAAATAAAGATCCGTCATCACCAAAAAAATATTTTTTAAAAAAAGTCAGCCTCAGCAACTTAGTGAAACCCTGTCTCAAAATAAAAACTGGGAATGTGACTCAGTGGTTGAGCACCCTTAGGTTCAATCCCTGATACCAAAAAAAGGTGTGGGAGAGAAAACTATCAACTCTGAAAAGCAAGCACCACGTAACAATCCATCAAACAGAAGAGCTAACTTCGAACACTTCTCTCACTTGGAAAATTTGTGCAAATTCTCACTTATCACAGATACCAAAAGGAAGGATCCACAAAAGGCAGTGATTTCTGCTGACAGTAGTTTGATTTTTTCCAGTAAAAGCAGGAAGGAAGAAGCAAAGCTTTAACACCTGGGTATAAATTCACCCAGATGCAAATATGGTTTTAGAGAAAGGGAAGGAAGAAATAGTTCAAAGTCCAGGACTAAACAGGTGTTCCCCACTGGACCACAGTTTTAATAAGTAGATCTGTAGATTTTTAACGTTTTGTCATGGGGCTCACTGAAACACAACTCCTCTACATTCCACTGAACTCCAGATGCTGCAGTTAAACATTACTCACTATGAATAGTATACTTAAACTGTTCAGACGGTAATTTTTTTGAGTTTTTAAAAATATATTGATGCATTTAATTATAAATAATGAGATTCATTGTGCTGTATCTGCACATGCATATAATTTGATCACATACTCTAAGTACGTACCTCTCCTCTACCCGCTTTTCTTTTTTAATTTTTTTTTTTGTAGTTGTAGATGGACAAAATGCCTTTATTTTATTTGTTTATTTTTATGTGGTGCTAAAGATTGAACCTAATCCCTCACATATGCTACACAAGCACTCTGCCACTAAGCTACAGTCTCAGGCCCTACCCACTTTTCTTTACAATTAAATTTTGTTTTATGTTAAGGATGTGGCTCAATGTAGAGCATGCTTATTAGCATACACAAAGCCCTGGGTTCAATCCCCGGCACTGAAACACACACACAACAATGTTTTTAAATGATTAAGATGGTGTATTTTATGTTTTATATACTTTACCATAGTAAGTAATAAATATTTTAGAAAACATTACTCAAGCCGGGTGTGGTGGTGTATGCTTATAACCCAAGCAATTCAGGAGGCTGAAGCAGGAGGATTTCAAGTTCAAGGCCAGTCTCAGCAACTTAATGAGGCCCTAAGCAACTTAGTAAAACCCTGTTGCAAAAAAAAAAATTTAGAAAGGTCTGGAGATGTAACTAAGTGGTAAAGCACCCCTGGGTTCAATCCCCAGTTTCAAAAAAGGAAAAAAGAAAGAAAAGAAACCATTACTCAGGCTTGAGGGGTGACTCAGTGGTAGACCACTTGCCTAGCACGTGCAAGGCCTTGGGTTCAATGCCCAGTCACATAAAAAGAAGAAAGGAACAAATGAACACTACTCAGAATCACATCAATCAGACTTTAGGAAAAAAACACTTCAGGGGACTTTGGGAATATGTCCCCATGATGACACAGCCCAGTCTTTTAACTGCCAGAGCCCAAGAAGGTCACTGAGACTGGAAAAGATTAAACTGAGCCCAACGGACCCATCCTAACCATCTATTTGTATGCAGGAGCAAGAGTGGGAGGTGGGATCAAGGTGGAGGAACAAGTGTGAGGGGTAGATGGCCTGCCTCAGCAGAATCCAAGTGGATGAATTATCACTTGTGTGGTATCCAAAAACCCAACTAAAGCAAACTACAATTGTTAAGACAGTCCAACAATTAATATTTCAGCACATACTTACTGACTACCTACCCTGTACTAGGTATGAGATTTCATTTGCTATTCATAGTCTTTCCAAATTTCATACAAAAATGTTCAATTAAGATTTACATACATTAGCCAGGAGTGACAAAGCAGGTCTCTAATCCCAGCAACTCAAGAGGCTGAGGCAGGAGTATCAAAGTTCAAAGTCAGCCTCAGCAATCTAGTGAGACTTTAACTCAAAGCAAAAAATGGAAAGGGCTAGAGAATAGCTCAGTGGTAGAGCACCTCTGGATTCAATACCCAGTATTAAAAAAAAAAAAAAAAAATTACATATACAAACTGAGTGTAGAGGCAAAAGCCTGCAATCCCAATGACTCAGGAAGCTGAGGCAGGAGGATCACATATGTTTGAGGCCAGCATGGGCAATGTAGCAAGACATTTTATCTCAAAATAAAAATAATAATAATAAAAAAAAAAAGAGCTGGGAATGTAGCTCAATAGTAAAGATCCCTTGGATCAATCCCCAGTACCTTAAGGAAAAAAAAATTTCCATACATTACCAAATCACAAAACAGAAATGGTAATAAATTAAGTACAGTCAATCACCACATAACGATGTTCTAAACAGCCTCTATGATAGTAGCCCTGCAAGAGTGCCATGGAGCTGATTCCTATCACCTGGTCATAGCACAATACATTTCTCATATGTTTGTGGTAATACTGACTCACTGCCAGTTGCATGAAAGTATAGCATAAGACTGAGGATGTGGTTCAGTGGCAGAGCACTTGCTCTATCACTTGCTTACCATGTGAGGCTGAATGCAATTCCCAGCACTGCCAAAAACAACAACAACAAAAAGTTAACTGTCAAACAGTCCTGGGCAAGTCCTTTCAGAAAGTATTCTGGGGCTGGGTACAGCATTTGCCTGGCATGCACAAAGTCATGGGTTTGATCCTCAGCACAGCAAAAACAACAAAAAAGCACAGAAGGTATTCCAGAAGAAGACACTACTACAATAGGAGATGAAAGATCCCTAAGTATATTGCCCCTGAAGACCTCCCAGTGGGACAAGATGTGGGGGTGAGAGACAGTAACGATGATGATTCTAAGCCTGTATAGGCATAGGCTAATGTGTTTTTAACAATAACAAAAAAGTTTAAAAACGAAGTTTAAAAAGAAAAAAATCATAGAATGAGAATATAAAGAAAATATTTTTTGACTAGCCGTACAACACATTTGTGTTATTAAAAGAGTGAAAAGTTGTTTTTAATTTTAAAGTTTATAAAGTAAAAAAGTTGCAGTAAGCTAAGGTTACTGCTGAAGAATTTTTAAATTTATAAATTTAAGGTAGCTGAAGCACACAGTGTTACAAAGTCTGAAGTAGTATAAAGTCCTAGGCCTTCGTATTCACTGACTCACTCATAACAACTTCCAGTACTGCAAGTTCCAATCATGCTAAGTGCCTTACACAGGTATCCCTTCTTGACTGATAGATTCACTGATTGCAGTATTGAGGACTGAACCCAGGGGTGTTCTATCACTGAACTACATCCTCGGTTCTTTTTTATTTTGAGACAGAGTCTCACTAAGTTGTTGAGGCTGACATCAAACTTGCAATTCTCTGTTTCAGCCTCCCAAGTCACTGGGATTATAGGCATACACTAACACACCTGGCTCCTCTTTTAATATTTCATGTAGTATTTCTATTGTACCTTTTATATGATCAAACACACATAACTGTGCTACAACAGCCTATATTATTTGGTGCAGTGACATGCTATACAAGTCTGTAGTCTAACACCAATAAGCTATATCAGATAATCTAGAAATGCAATAGGCTGTACCACCTAATTTTGCATAAGTACACTCTGTGACAGTCACATAACAAAACTCTTAATACATTTCTCAGAATGAATCCCCATTATTAAGTGACCCACAAATGTAGACTAATATAAACAGGCATCTTCCAAGTAAGTACTTACTGGAAACTAAAATTTACTTTTTGACTCACCAAGTTACCCCTCATTATCCTATCCCCTCAGACAAAGAAAGTGCGGCTACACTGTGAGGCAGGATCGTCAATGTCTGTTGTGGTCAAAGGTGAAAGGTGAAAGATGAGAGCTGCCCTGAGGAAAAAAAGGAGAACCACCCACTGTCCAGGTATTGATAGCATTTACTCTGCTGTTCCCTCCCCAACCGGGTAATTGGCACAGAGCAGGTATTTGGCAGACTTCTGCACAGTACAGAGAAAAGCCTAAAGGCAATGACCACCTGATTTCATATTTTCAAGTTAAAAGCTGAGATTTCTGATTTTTTTCTATTACACTTCAAAAGAAAAAAATAGCAGCACCACAACTGTAAACTCATATGCTAACCTGGCTTTAATGAATTGTTTGGCAAGTGTGCTGGCTGCTCGCCTTCCTGACCTAATCAAACTTCAAAGCAGAGGAATGAGATGAAATGTCAGCATGGTGTCAGTCATCCCCAGCTCCCTGCTCTGCCCCATTCCCATATAACTGCAGTGGCTGACCCTGTCAGCAGCCCTAAAATGTATGAGTGGGACCCATAGCCCAATGCCTCAAGAGCCAAACAAGAGTGCTCCAGCCCCTGATGACTGTAAATTCTTGCAAGTTCACTATAAGGCATCATTATACTGAGTATTTAAACAAATATTTCAACTTTCAGTGTTTAAAGCTGTGACCTACTTTGAGTCACATTCTTTTTTTGGCCACATTCTTAAAAGTTTGATCATTAATAAAATTTTCTTGCCAGAAACTGCTAGATCAACACTCCTTGTTTATAAAAGGACAAGACAAGACAGGCATAGTAGAACATGACTGCAATCCCACTGATTAGGAGGCTGAAGCACAACTGAAAAGTTTGAGGCCAGTCTCCCAACTTAGCAAGACCTTGTCTCAAAAAAGTAAAAAAAGACTGGGGAGCTGGGCATGGTGGCACAAACCTGTGATCCCAGCGACTTGGGAGGCTGAGACAACAGGATCACTAGTTTAAGACCAGTTTAAGCAACTTAGTGAGGTTCTAAGCAATTTGGCAAGACCCTGCCTCAAAACAAAAAATGAAAAATAAAATGGGCTAGAGATATGGTTCAGTAGTTAAGTTCCCCTGGATTAAATTCCTAGTATTTTTTAATTTAAAAATTAAAAACAAAAGGACAAGACAAAAAGTGCACCCATTGCCTTTGCTCAGGATTTCCTACTAGCAGAATTCCTTCCCTTCCACAGATGACTCTAATTGGCCCTTTCACCTGCTTCAATTCTGCCACAGCTGCAAATCCTGAATAATCAGAAACTCCTCTGGTAGTATTAGGTGTGTACTTTCAAATGCTGGAACAAAACAACCAAAAGACGACTTTGCAGACTCCTAAAATCCCTGCTCTGTAAAGAAAGCTATGGCCACTCTATGACTAGGTATTAAAGTGGTGGGCCAGATCAATGATGAGCAAAACTAGGATGTCTGCTATGTCTGACCTCAGAATAGGCTTTCTTAGAGCTACCCAACAGCACCAACTCCCAGTAAACTGGTGATGGCAAGACTCTTTGGTCAGGCCCTGCCAGCTCCCATGCTGCTAGCTTTCCCTGGCAAAGATGCTGATTTGTTCATTAAGGGTCACAGTACATATCCAGAAAAGTATATCCAGTTTAGGCACTTCTATGCTAAATAACACTGAAAACACCCAAGTGCTTTCCTCTTCCCTTAAAGCCACAGGACAACCCAGCCACTGTCTGCCATACTGGATTTATACCTAGGTTAGTATGAAGAAATCTTTGCTCTCACCTCCTACTGTCTCCACTTTCTCTTTCTACCATATTTGATCGTTCCCTTAACAGAGATGAAAAGTGGATTTATACTCTGTAGTAATTATAAATTAATTCTTGTATTTAAGAACCCAAGGATTAAAAACTAAAGGCAAAAAGGAATAAGGGAATGATAACGCTATCTTATCAAACCTACAGCTTATCTTATCAAAAGGGTGCAGCTATAATTTACAAGTTCCCAAATACTTTGTAGCAACAGCTACAAAGCAGTTTTCAGTGGTGACCCAAATCTACTGATACATGGATGGTGTTTTCTTCTTCCAAATAGTCTTGGGGGGGATCTCTTGAATTTCCGTCGGACCACTGTCAAGCATGGATGGACCCCCATGGTCCAAGTGGACAGAGATCCCACCAGCCTACAGCTTAATCCTTCAGATGCTTTATCTTCATTTCTCACAAAGGCTTCAATTAGCTTTTATGTGAGCACATAAGTACCCTACAGAATTTCTCTCAGTTTCTATGTAAAGTGTTATTTGTACCAGGATCTAATTAAAGAACCTCTTTTGTAAATGGAAAATTAGTTTTATGTCTTCTTGTTGTGTATTTAGTGAATATTTTTAATCATCCACATTTGACAAGTGTATTTTTAAAAAATGTTTTAAGTTGTAGATGGACACACCTTTATTTATTTATTTTTATGTGGTGCTGAGGATCAAACCCAGTGCCTCACATGTGCTAATAAGCAAGCACTCTACCACTGAGCTACATATAACCCCAGCCCCATCTGGTGAATCTTAAATCTTAAGTTCTGTGGTCTTAAGAATAAAAGTAGCTGGGGCTGGGGCTCAGTGGCAGAACCTTTGCCCAGCACATGGGAGGCACTGGGTTCGATTCTCAGCACCACATAAAAACAAATAAAATAAAGGTTCATTGCCAACTAAAAAAAATTTTAAAAAAACCTAAACCAGGAGCCAGGAATTTCTTTACATTTATCTCATGCTAAAGATGACTCTAAGAAAGAGATGCGGGGCATCTATTCTTTCTGCAACAAAGGCGTGGTCACTGTGAGACAGGCCACAGGGCGCCTACCAGTAGGGCACCTCCCATGGTGGGGCAGTGGGTGGAGGTCCACGTGGGATCATGGAAGAGAGTGGCCAGATCCTCAGAGTCTCCACCACCCTCAGCTGCCTCCTGGGCCTCCCCTTGCAGGTGCAGAAGATCCAAGCGGGCCGCAGCATGGGGGGGGGGGGGCGGGGGCTGAGTATTATGACCTGGAGGTCTCAACATTTATCTGGACTGGAAATGATTCGAGATTTGTGTGATGGGCAACTGGAGGGGGCAGAAACTGGCTCAAGAGAAGTAACCTTCACACCAGAGAAGATCAAAGGTGGAATCCACACAGCAGATACCAAGACAGCAGGGAATGTGTGCCTCTTGATGCAGGTTTCAATGCCATGTGTTCTGTTTGCTGCTTCTCCATCAGAACTTCGTTTGAAAGGTGGAACTAATGCTGAAATGGCACCACGGCTCAACTACACAGTGATGGTCTTCAAGCCAATTGTTGAAAAATTTGGTTTTAAATTTAAGTGTGACACTAAAATAAGGGGCTATTATCCAAAAGATGGTGAAGTGAAGTGATTGTCCGAATGTCACCAGTTACACAGTTGAACCCAATAAATTTAACTGATCATGGTTCTGTGACTAAGATATATGGAAGAGCTTTTGTTGCTGGTGTCTTGCCATTTAAAGTAGCAATTTAAAGTAGATATGGCGGCAGCAGCTGTGAGATGTATCAGAAAAGAGATCAGGGATCTATATGTTAACATTCAGCCTGTTCAGGAACCCAAAGACGAAGCACTTGGCAATGGAAATGGAATAATCATTATTGCTGAGACATCCACTGGCTGTTTGCAGGATCATCGCTTGGGAAGCGAGCTGTAAGGTTGGAATTGACGCTGCTGAAATGTTGTTAGCTAACCTTAGACACAGTGGAACTGTGGATGAGTTTCTGCAAGACCAGCTGATTATTTCCATGGCATTGGACAGTGGAGTTTCCAGAATAAAAACAGGACCAGGTACACTCCATACACAAACTACTATGCATTTTGCCAAACAACTAGCAAAGGCTAAATTTACTGTGAAGAAATCAGAAGATGAAAATGCCTCTAGAGACACTTATATTATTGAATGCCAAGGAACTGGGATGAGAAATCCGAATCTATAGGGTATTTACCTCTTAAACAATACCTCAGTGTTGTATTGCACTAATTTATTTCATGCATACTACAAAACAATGAATATTATTAAAGGACCTGACTAAATTTGGATATGAAGTATGATATTCTAGATTTACTGAAAGTGCTCCATCAAATTAATCTTACTTTGAATATCTCCTGAGATATGGGCAATAAATGTAAGAATTGATGGATATGTATGATAGCCAATTTCAATATTAAATTATTAAAATATTCTTTAGGGCTGGGGATATAGCTCAGTTGGTAGAGTGCTTGCCTGTCAAGTACAAGGCCCTGGGTTCAATCCCCAACACCACAAAAAAAAAAAAAAATTTTTTTATACTCAGGGAAAAAAAAAAAAAAAAATGACTCAATTTATTAACAACATGGTCCTCTTAACAAGCTGACTCCTCATAGAACTATGGGAGATAGTCACTGCCCTACCTGCTCAGAATTTCCTTGGTATGAGGGTATAGAATTTATCTGATAAAACAGGATTTGGCCTCTGGTCTCTCCATCTACTTATTCCTTGATGACATTTTTGTAGGGGGGAATAAAAGATGTAGAGATAAGCAGAACAGTGACCAAAAGGGGCTGGAGAGAAGCCCTTTATCTTTGCAAAGTGATTTATCATAAGACAACAAGACATGGTGGGCTTGAGACATTTTTTACTGGCTGAGAAAATGGCTACAAAAACCGCAGTCCTCTGTAGGATCTTACAAACCTCACTGTTACTACTCACCCTACTCACCTGGTTCAGAAGTAAAGGGGAAGGAGGAAAATAGGAAACCACTGGCTACTCTGAAATGCTTCTCTTCCCAAGAGAGGGAGCAGCCCTCCAGTACTCTGCCAGTCTTAGACAATCACCTGCCATTTCTAGCAAATACTTAGATGAAAACCTAGACTTCTTTGGGACAAGGAACTAAAAACATAGCACATTCACCAGTTGCCAGTAGAATTTGACAAAAATTTATTTTTTTTAAATCAAGCTCTCTCTATAAACTGATCCACAAAGACGTCTCAAAAAAGTCACTCTAGACTTGCAAAGAGGTCACATGCAGAAGAGCTAAAAAACAGGAAGTTCCCCAGCACACACATGACCCCAGAGTCTCCACCCCTCACACTCCAAGGACTAGTGTAGCAGCTTGTGTGTGTGTGTGTGTGTGTGTGTGTGTGTGTGTGTGTGTGTGTGTGTGTGGCAGGGGAGGGGTCTGTCCTATGACGCTAACTTAAAGAAAGCTAGTTTGCAAATCTAACTTTCAAATTACTTACAATTCATCTACAGATTTCAGTTATCTTTTGTTCTTATAGGTTGATAAATATTACATTATTTTTTTCCAGTGCTGGGGATCAAACCCAAGTCCTTACACATGCTAGGCAAGTACTCTACCCTTGAGCTATACTACAAGCCCCTAAGTATTCAATTGGACACTGACCGTAGGGCTAGAGAAGTAACAAGGCCTTCATCTGCACAGGTATCATCAGCACCTCAGAGAGAATCCATGTGCACCTGTACTGGTTATTTCCGTTGCAGGTCCTGCTAGGTGATACCACAACACTAAGCACACTGACTGGGCTCAAGACCAACAAATGGTTGGAACATGGCACTTACTGCAGGTCCGGACACAGCTGGCATTAAATCATTTCCAAAACATTCTGAAGGCAAGTGAACCTGTTTGAACCTCATCTATCCCTCAATAGGAAAGCTACAGTCCCTGTCCAACATAAACTCAGCCATGGCTGTCTTCTCAGTATACAACAGTCAAGGGGTCAGTGATTAAAAGGGATTCAGAACTCCTGAAAACAGAGTGACAGTCGGTATAAGTATAAGCAGAAATAGTAATATTTTTGGCCAACTAGATTTGTTTTTATTATTCCCTACATTAAGTCTAATTCTACTCTCAGAACCTTGTTTTCTAAGCAAATGCAGAATAAAATATAATACAACAATAATCAACAGCATGAATAGAGAGATAACTTGGCAAGTGACAAATTAATGATACTTGATATTTGTTTCACTCTTTAGATGAAAGACACAGAATAAATATCAAAGAAACACCTACTGTTTGCTTCTACAATAATTACTTTTCCTCTTTTATCATAAGCACTTTGCTATAACAAAGAAACATGCAATAAGAATCACATTTTCAGCCAGGCATGGTGGCGCATTACTGTAATCCCAGCAGCTCAGGAAGCTGAGGCAGGAGAATGGCAAATT
The DNA here is from genome assembly GCF_902686455.1 of Sciurus vulgaris. Classification (NCBI taxonomy): domain Eukaryota; kingdom Metazoa; phylum Chordata; class Mammalia; order Rodentia; family Sciuridae; genus Sciurus; species Sciurus vulgaris. The sequence goes on along the minus strand of NC_136470.1, from coordinate 114,942,906 downwards.
CAAAGCCAGTCTCAGCAAAAGTGAGGCAGTATGCAACTCAGTGAGACACTGTCTCAAAATATAAAGTAGGGCTGGGGATGTGGCTCAGTGGTTGAGTGCCCCTGAGTTCATGCCCCGATATAAAAAAAAAAAAAAGGGGGGGGGGGGGATCACATTTTCTTAAAGCTTTTTTTTTCAGGAGAGGTAACCTAGGATTGAACCCAGACACATTTTACCACTGAGCTATATCCCCAGTCCTTTTTTATTTTGAGAAAGGGTCTCACTAAGTTGCTTAGGGTCTTGCTAAGTTGCTGAGACTGGCCTCAAACTTGCAATCCTCCTGCCTCAACTCCCAAGCTGCTGGGATTATAGGGGTATGCCACCGTGAATTGCTCTTGATGATTTTTAGTCAATTAACTATGACCACCTACTCAGTATCAGACACTGTCCTACCTTACTCCTATTCATCTACTTTTTTGAGGGGACAGGGGCACAAGAGTGTGTGGCAGAGGGTTGCCAACAATTGAACCCAGGGTCACTTAACCACTGAACCACATCCCCAGGACTTTTTATTTTTTAATTTGAGACAGGGTCTCACTGAGTTGCTTAAGGTCTCACTAAATTGCTGAGGCTGGCCTTGAACTTACAACCCCCCTGCCTCGGCGTCCTCAGCCACTGGATTACAGGCATGCATCACTATGCCCAGCCTATCCATCTACTCTTTAACTGCAACTCCCTTCCATTATTGTTTTGATCTCTTCACAAATGAAGAACTCTATAAAATGAAAAAGTTATCTTAGAGAATCAAGTCTGAGGAAAAATTACATGAACTTCTGTTTCTCAATAAAAGTTCTCCCTACCAGTCTAGGTGGAAAGCTCCTTAAGGGTTGAGGCAGGGTCTATTTCACCTGGGTCCTGGGATCTGAACTGGTTCAGTGGGGACTAGACGGCAGGGTCTGGCCAGGATGAAAGCAGGTAAAGGTCAGTACCAATCTGGGTAAGCCAAAGACTCAAAACAGAACTTCCACTTCCTGGAAAGTCTGTCCATTCAAGAGCACTGGGAGGAGGATGGGGAGGATCTGGGCAGATACCTGCTTTCCCTTGGCCTACACTGGAAGATGGATACGATGTCACCGCCCAATGATGAAGGTCAAGACCCACTTTTCCAGTTAAGTTCAAAAATAGATCAAAGACATGTCAGAGTGAGTACTGGTTCCTTACCTCCTACGCTCCTTCTTTCACCAGTTATTTCTCCACTCCCACCACAAACCTTGGCCAGCACTGTCCCAGGTTCCTGGCTCATGGTTTACTTCTGGTCACTCTGCTTTGGGCTCCACTCCTGCACAAGCAGGAACATCAAATCATTGCCCACTCAGCCTGCTGAACTAAGGTTTGTCTACTTATTCTCAGGACTGAACTTCAAGCTATCCTTCTCCTAAAAGAATACCCTTCCTTCACTACTCCATGAATGCTTTTCCTTCTAAGCATGCTCCATCCCAGTCTCCATTCAACAATGAGCACATTCTCCTGAACATAACTATGCTCCATTTAACCTGGTGTACTCACTCCTACAACATCCGTCCTTCAACAAACCAGTCCTTCAACAGAACAGATGGTTACATAAGTATTTGGTCGATGAATTAATACAAATCAATGTTTTTCCTTAAATGTGGCTCCATAGTTGGGCATGGTAGTGCATGCCTGTAATCCCAGTAATTCAGAAGGCTAAAGTGGGAGGATCCCAAGTTCAAGACCAGCTTCAGCAATATAGCAAAGCCCTAAGCAACTTAGTGAGACCCTGTCTCAAAAGGAAATAAGGCTGATGATGTGGCTTACTGGTTAAGCAACCCTGGGTTCAAGTCTGGGTACCCCATCCAAAAAAAGAAAATTGGCTCCATAACAAAATTTATTCCTTCCCTTTGCTTTACTACTTTGAAAAGACTTAGTATTTTCCAAAGTCAGGCAGAAGAACTCATCTGAGGAAGACAATTATCACAGAAGTGAGCTTTAGGTGGCCTCAGATGAGGGTTGTCTGCCATCTGTTGTTAGCTGGGAACTCCCAACTAATGGGCAGGTTTAATGGCACCTTATGAATGTCTAGTTCTGCCTCTATGAGACTAGCTAAGTTTTTCTTTCCTTTTTGATAGTTGCTGGGGATTGAACCCAGGTCCTCACTCATGCTAGATAAGTACTCTACCACTAAGTTACACTACACTCTCAACCCTAAGTTTCTTAATTGGATGAAAGGCACAAGTTCTGCTACTCTCCAGAGCAGTGGCTCTAAATCCTGGCCACACGTTAGAACCACCCAGGCAAGGCATTTAAAAAGTTTATCCTAGGGGTTGGAGCTGTGGCTCAGTGGTAGAGAACATGCCTAGCAAGCATGAGGCACCGCATTTGATCCTCAGTGCCTCATAAAAATAAATAAAATAGAGGTATTGTGTCCAGCTACAACTAAAAATACAATATAATAAAATAAAAATTTTTAAGTTTATTCTAGCCACACATGGTGGCAATGCCTATAATCACAGCAAATCAGGACTGAAACAGAAGGATCACAAGTCTGAGGCCAACCTCAGCAATTTAATGATACCCTGTCTCAAAAATAAATAAATAAGCCATGTGCAGCAGTACACGTCTGTAATCCCAGCAACTTGGAAGGATGAGGCAGGAGGATCATGGGTTCAAACCCAGCCTCAGCAAAGGTGAAGCCCTAAGCCACTCAGTGAGACCCTATCTCTAAATAAAACACAAGATAGGGCTGGGGATGTATGTGGCTCAATAGTCGACTGCCCATGAGTTCAATCTCCGGTGGCGGGGTGCAGGGGTGGAAGCATACAAAATAAATAAATAGAGGGGCCAGGATTGTGGCTCAGTGGTAGAGTGCTTGTCTGGTACATGTGAGGCAGTGGGTTCCATTCTCAGCACCACATAAAAATAAATAAATAAAATAAAGGTATGTGTCCATCTACACTAAAAAAATATTTAAAAATAAACAGATAGATAGATGTATCTCAGCAACAAAGCACCCCTGGGTTCAATTCCCAGTATTAAAAAAAAAAAAAAAAAAAAATCAGAATAATGAGGCAGAAGGATTGCAAGTTCAAGACCAGCCTGGGTAACTTAGCAAGATTCCATCTCAAAACAAAATAAAAAAATGTTTATTTCTGGGAGCCAGGCATGGTGGTACATGCCTATATCTCAGTGACTAACGAAGCTGAAGAAGGAAGATCACAAGTTAGAGACCAAACTCAGCAGTTTAACAAGACCCTGAGGAACTCAGAGAGATCCTGTCACCAAATAAATAAGAGGGCTGAGGATATAGCTTAAATGGTAGACCGCCCAAGTTCATCCCTAGTATCACCAAAAAAATAATAAATAAAAATAAATAAGTCAAGTGTGCTTATAACCCGCATGCCTATAACCCCAGTGCTTCAGGATACTGAGGCTGGAGACAAGTTCAAGGCTTGCCTCAGCAACTGCACAGGATCCTGTCTCAAAAAAATAAGGGGCTGGGGTTGTGGCTCAGTGGTAGAGCACTTGACTAGCACATGTGAGGCACTTGGTTTGATCCTCAGCACCACATAAAAATAAACAAATAAAGGTATTGTGTCCATCTACAACTTAAAAAAATTTTAAATAAATAAATAAAAATAAAAAATAAAAAGGACTGGGGATGTAGCTCATTGGTAGAGTGACTGACTAGTATGGGCAAAGTCCAGGGTTCAATCTATAGCACTGAAAAAAAGAACAGGAGGTATACAAGTATATTTAGGGGTCCAGACAACACAGTGAACAGACACTGAAGGAATTAAAACTGGTGCAGCTGAACAAATCCAAGGAATTCCTTATGGCCCAACGTACATATATAATCCTCACCAGGGCAAGGACTCTTTTATTAAAACACCCATAATCCTAAATGGTCCAGAACATTTCTCCCAGATTTCCCATCAAAAGCAACAGGGCTCAAAGGCAGTAGTGGCATACAAGGAACCAATGATACTGGAGTTGTTCTCTTTGCTGGTTTCCTGGTCCCAGCTCTTCTTAGGGTGGCAGCAGTTGCAACAGTCCCTGGCTCCACCCTGATACTGTGGCATGAGCTCAAGCACCTGAAGTTGGCCTCTACCTACTGCCTAACCAGTTTTCTCATCAGTGAAAGGCTGTTTCAAACCTCACAGGGCCACTGTCAGGTGAACTGAGAGTGACAAAACAGTCACTCAGACTGGTGGCTACACAGACTAAGCTCTCCATAAATACTGCCTGTTTCAAAGACTATGGTTTATCCTGTACTCAACAGCCAAAATTAGGACTATCATGTTCTGGATGCTGTGGTACTACAAGGCTGGCAACATGACCCTGGATGCTCACAATAAACCTGCTGATCAGCTAATGTCTCTTTTACGACATAAAGAAACAAATCCATGCCAAGAGATTGAGCCAGAAGTGGAAGACCAGTTCACCAGATTAACTTGCCCAAACCAGAACTGATATACCACGGTCCCAAGGAGCTCACAACTGCTGCCCAGGGATCCAATTCAACTACTTGAAGAACATAAGACCCTATGTAACTAGACAAAGACATCAGCCACCTGTTCAACTCAATGCTAACTGAGAGCTCTCAGAGCAGCCCTAGGCTTCCTTGTGACATCTGTACACAGAGTCCTCCTCTTCATGACCAAAACTCTCCTCTAGACCAAAACCTGTAAGCAGCTCTATCTTGGAGCCCTTAGACACATCATCCCTCTTATTCCCAACTCAAACAGCACTGATGGAACTGCTCCCTACACACTCAGGGTGTGCAGGGCTCTTTGTACCACCCTCACTGGCTGGCACAAATCAGGTACTCACAAGCATCTGTTAAGTGAAGTTTTTTGGGCTAAGGATGTAGCTCAGCATCAGAGCTCTTGTCTACCATGCATGAGCCCTTGGGTTCCATCCCTAGTTCTGCCCAAAAAAGAAAAAAGGTGGTTTTGGGGCTGGGGATATAGCTCAGTTGGTACAGTGCCTGCCTTACATGCATAAGGCCCTGGGTTCAATCCCCAGCACCACAAAAAAAAAAAAAAGTTTTTTTTTTTGTTGTTATTTTTTTCCTAATTCCTCTCTCCTTCCAGATCTCAGCTCCTTAAATACTATTTCCTCAGGAAACCTACCCAATAAGGCCCTCTATTATTTAACAGCTTTTCTTCTTCATTAAATTCTCAGAATATGTATAATTACACAACTGGTGTGACTCTGTACCAGGTACAGTCAAGAGAAATGAGAAGTTGTGCTACACTTGTATACAATGGGTCAAAATGCATTCTACTGTCATATATAACTAATTGGAACAAATTTTTTAAAATATCAGAATAGTGAAAACAGGGGCCAGATTTTATTTATTCATATCTAACAACAGTATAGGGAGAATACAGATTCCTATGATATTGGCACCGACCTAAAAACCACCTGCTCCATAGCGTCAAGGGATACTGCACCACTACCTCAAAGCCCTGACTATAGCACAAACAGCACTGCCTCACAGAGCCATGCTTCAAGCAGCCCATAATTTAGAGCTAGAGTTTCTGAAGTCAACATTCAAGTATACCCTTCCTCTTTAGAAATCATCTCAGTGATTCTGATAATTTTCCACCAGTTAGGCAGAAATAATTTTTTTTTCTGACACAAGCAGGGCCTGCTATTATTTTGCTTATAAAGTCTATTTTGGAACTGGGGGTATAGTTCTGGGGTATAGTGTGTGCTTAACATGTGCAGAGCCCTGGGTTCAATTCCCAGCACCAAAAATAAAATCCATCACATGTTCCTTTTTCCACTGAAAATGAAAGTCAAGAACTGGACACTCAAGAAACTCCTTTATTCAACTGCAACATGATTGATTTTTTTTTTTTTTTTTTTTGGCCATGCAGAGGAAAGAACAAGAACACAGGACCTCACAAATTAGGCAAAGCTTCTACCACTGAGCTAGACTCCTAATGACATGATTAAGTAACTGAATAGAAAATCAGATTTATCGTTAAGTTGGGTGTTGTGGCACATGCAGCATCTCAGGAGGTTAAAGAAGGAAAATCACAAGTTCCAGGCCAGACTTGGCAATTTAGCAAAACTCTTTCTTAAAATAAAAAATAAAATGGGCTAGGGATGTAGCTCAGTAATAAAGCCTCTTTGCTTTTAATCCCCAGTGCCACAGGGGAAAAAAGAAAATAAAAATCAAATTTATTGTAAAAGATTTTTCAGTAAATAAAACTACCATGCACCCATATCTAGGTTTCCACATGCCACTCCAAGTAAAAGAAACCAAGTACTTGGGAGGATCACTTGAGCCCATGAGTTCAAGACCAGCCTGGGTCAGGGCAGACACCAGGATGGGGCAATAAGTCTGAAAATCGTGTTACATCAGAAAGTCAGGAAGTCCTGGGTACAGTGGCGCACACATGTAATCCCAGCGGCTCAGAAGGCTGAGGCAGGAGGATCATGAGTTCAAAAGTCAGTCTCAGCAACTTAGCAAGGCACTTAGCAACCCAGTGAGATCCCCTCTCTAATAAAAAATAAAAAGGGGTTAAGGATGTGGCTCAGGGGTTAAGCACCCCTGGGTTCAATCCCCAGTACCAAAAAAAAAGGAAAGCCAGGAAATGCTCAAATAATAAGGATCATCAAAAGAACACAAGAACCAGGGCTGGGGTTGTGACTCAGTGGTGGAATGCTTACCTAACACATGTGAGGCACTGTGTTCGATCCTCAGCAACACATAAGAGCCAGTCTCAAGGGGCTCCCCCAACTGACCAAACCTGGGACACTAGGCATCAAAATGAATGCGGATAGGAATATATAATAACTGCACCAAGAATTATACATTACACAAACCAATAAATTTAAAAAGGTAGAATATAAGATAATTCTTCCTTAGAGTAAAATGACACTAATTTCAATACAAGGTTAATGATGGCATTAGAAGGATCATTAGATGCTGAAGTAGAGGGTCAAAGTGATATGACAACAGAAAATTTACAGTCTCATGTGTTCCCCCCATAGGTGACTTAATTAAAAAGGAAAAAATAGAAACTTTTCAGTGGAGAAAACTGCAAGGCAGTTTCCCTCAATGAGAGCTCATCATAAGGACAAATCAGTGCCTTGTGCCTATCCATATGGGGCTACTGAAGTGCAACTGCAATAAATGAGGAAATCTTAATATAAACTGTAGATTATAATGTTATACCAATATTACATCTCCTGATTTTGATAGCTACACCATGGTTACATAAAACAAAGTTCTCATTCTTAGGAAATACAGAACTGAATATCCAGGAATAAAGGGAGGGCTGGACTCAGTGGTAGAGAGCTTGCACAGAGAGCTTACAAAGCCCTGGGTTCAATCCCCACTGCTGGCGGTAGGTGGAGCAATAAAAGAATAAAGAGGTGTGGTGTCTGCCAATTACTTATAGATGGTTCAGGAAAAAAATTACAGATAGGAAAGACAGAATGACAAACAAAATGTAAAGTAATATTGAACCCAGATAAAGAGTATTTAAGAATTCCTTGAGTTATTTAAACTTTCCTAACAATTTGAAGTTATACCCCAAAAAGTTACAAAAATATAATTTAACCCCTAAAAAGTTATAAAAATATACACACATTAAATGGAAAAAAAAAAAAATAAGCGTAAGAGGGAAACAGGGCAAGGTCCAACTCCCTCTCGGGACCTCCCCAACAGCACAGAGCTATTTACCAACAGAAGAAAAGCAAAGTCTGCAGCTGAGCTCTGTAAACCATGACTACCTATATAATCCTTGTCCTACCACTTACCTGAACACCCCAATGCTTGTACATTAGGATTCTGGACTTTAAGAACCAAACCTTTAAACAGCACTATTCCACACATATATCCTACCATGTCCCTAAGCCCTCCAAGTTTATGAGGAGAATCATTTTCCTCTGGAAACACTCTAAACACAAAATATGCATAAAAGGATTTTGTTTATTTGTCTTAAAAGCAACCTGACCAGAAAGATGTGCTCAGCTGATGAAGGGCAGACTGTCTTCTACACATGTATCAACTGCCAAGTTTCAGGAAAAGGAAGATTCTTGATTTTTTTTTTTTTTTTTTTTTTCTGGTCAACTCTACTATATATCCCTCCTCTTCCTTGGAAGGTGAAGGATATTGGTTCTTAGATGCCTTGTCCATCTCCTCTGTAGTGTTTTGTTCCCAGATAAGAATCAGATCTTACATGGGGACTACCATTGGTTCCCCACCTACTACTATCCCAGTTGAATTTATTAAAGTTACATTTTTCTTTATAAAACCTGAAGAAAAAAAAAAAAGTAACCTGGATTATAATGGCAGAAAATGTCACACTGGAGCCTGAAATAAATTACTACATGATATTGTTTGCTTTAGATTAAAAATAGTTTCATCTTCCCTTCTCAAGAGCCTTCACTCCTTGCGGGGGGGGGCGGCCCTGACCAGATCATCACCAAGTTGAGAGGCTCTGGAGCTAAAGAAAGATCCAGGCAGAGAGAATGCAGTATTTGCCAGCACCAGATCCCCTACTTCCAATCCACCTCACAAAGATAATCACCAATTGTCTGTCCTCTCCTCTGACTTAAGCAAAGTAATTCATAGTGGCGTACGATGGCCCACACCTGTAATTCCAGTTACATTCAGTTCCTCAGGAGGCTGAGGCATGAGGATCAATTTTTTTTTTTTTTTTTTTGCGGTGCTGGGGATCGAACCCATGGTCTTATGCATGGAAGGCAAGCACTCTACCAACTGAGCTATCTCCCCAGCCTGAGGATCAAAAATTTGACTCCAGCCTGGGCAACTTAGTAAGACCCTGTCTCAAAATAAAAAATAAAAAGGACTGAGGATGTAGCTCAGAGATAGAGCAGCCCTAAATTCAATCCCTGGTATCACAAATCAACCAATCAGAGACAGAAAAGAGCCAGGCTTAGTAGTACATTACTGAGGAGGCTGAGGCAAAAAGACTGTTAGACCCTAGGAGTTCAAGGACAGCCCTAAGAACATAAAAGGGGGGGGAAAAAAGTTTGGATTCAAATTTTAAATTTCTGTACAATAAAGGACACCATTAAGAAAGTCAAAAGCCAGTGCCATGGTAACCAGTGCCTATAATCCCAATTGCTCAGTAGGCTGAGGCGAGTTCAAGATGACCTTGGACAGTACTTAAAAAGTAAATATTTCCAGTACTTAAAAAAAAAAAAAAATTATGTGATTGTTTGTTGTGTTGGCACTGGGAATTGAACTTGGGGGCACGCTACCACTGAGCTATATCCCCAGTCCCTTTTTACTTTTTTTTTTTTTTTTTTAATATTGAGACAGGGTTTTGCTAAGTAGCCCAGGTTGGCCTTGAACTTGTGATCCTCCTGCCTCAACCTCCTGAGTAGCTGAGAAACACGTGTCACTACACCCAGCTCGTTTTATTTCATCCTAAAAGCTCAAATGGTATCCCATACTTCATAACTGTCACTTTGTTTTTTTGTGTGTGTGCTGTGACTAAACCCAAGTCTTCACTACTGGGTTACCCAACCCAGCCCTACTCCTCATAAATTTACTAGAACTGGGAGTCCTCAGCCCCTGTGAGGCTCCACTTCCTCACCTGCTTCTGCCTTTGTGTGGCACATTCAAGTATTTAAGTATCTTGCAAGTTTTGCTCTCAATGGCACTCCCTCACCTTATTCTTACATTCTTCTGAGAACAAATCTGAAAATAAAAATCCTAGATGTGAAAATGCTGGGTTCAAAGAGTATTTACAGCTGGATACAGTGGTACACACCTATACTACCAGCTACTACAGAGGCTGAGGCAGGAGAATTTCAAGTTTGAGTCCAGTCTCAGCAACTTAGTAAGGCCCTAAGCAACTTAGTAAGACCCAGTCTCAAAATAAAGAACAAAAAGGACTGGGATGTGACTCAGTGGTAAAGCACCTCTGGATTCAATCAGTACCAAAAAACAAAAAATAAAAAGAATTTTTAAAAATTTTAAAGGACTGGGGATGTGCTCAGTGGTAAAATACCTCTGGAGTCAATCAGTACCAAAAAATAAAAAATAAAACAATTATAAATTTTTTTAAGGGCTGAGGATGTGCTCAGTGGTATAGTGCCCCTGAGTTCAATCTCTAGTATCTAAAACAAAAACAAAGGCTAAGTACATTGGAAATGATACTGGCAAAATGCCTTCTTCTAATATATACTCCCACCTAAAGATATGAATGATGTTTCCCTTACTTTCATTAATATTGAGTTATTGTCAAATTGTCATCAATAACATGAAAAGGAAGGAGGAGGAAGGTGGGGCATATTGAAACAAGAAGTTTGCCCTTCTTATACTGCTTGATTAATGGGCATGGTGGGTAGATGTCATAAATGGAAGTAAAGACACATAATAGTTAGCCAGCATGAGAACACAGGACGGGGAGCTTCTAGATGACTAATGAATCAAAACACAGCACTGTTTTTCTAGTCAAATTTGACAACCTCAAAGGAAAACTGCTATCAAGAATGTATGAACTTGGAGGAACTTCAGATTATGTAGCGGGAAATGAGAGGGAGGAGGGGTATAAAAAATGATGGAATAAAACAGATATCATTACCCTATGTACATGTATGATTACACAAATAGTATGAGTTTACATCGTGTACAACCATAGAAACAAAATGATGTACCCCATTTGTGTACAATGAATCAAAATGCAGTCTGTAAGAAATAAAAATAAATAACTAATTCAAAAAAAAAAAGAACTTATGAACTTGCTGGGCACAGTGGCACACACTTGTAATTCCAGTGACTTGGGAGGCTGAGAAAGGAGGATCACCAGTTCTAGGCCAGGCTGGATAATTTAGCAAAACCCTGACTCACAATAAAATAAAAAAGACCAGGTAGCCAGGCATGGTGGCACACATCTGTAATCCCAGGTAAGGGAGCTGAGACAGGAAGATTCCAATTTCAAGGCTAGCCTCAGCAACTCAGCAAGGCCCTAAGCAACTTAGTGAGACCCTGTCTTAAAATAAAAAATTTAAAAAAAAAAAAAAAAAAAGGAGGGGGGGGCTGGGGAAGTAGATCAGTTGTAAAACACCTCTGGGTTCAATCCCCAGTTTAAAAAAAAAAAACTGGAGATATAGCTCAGTGGTAGAGCAAGTGCAAGACCTCAGCACAAAAATAAAAGAATTTATGGGCTTTTTCTGGGGATGTAGCTCAAAGGTAGGGTGCTTGCTTAGCATTCATGAGGTCCTGAGTTCAATCCCCCAGTCCAATAATTAATAACAACAATTTATGAGCTAATTATTCCAAAATAACAAGGCACCTGTGGTGCTTTATGCAAAAGCCTCACACTTGTCCTATCACTGAGCTACAGTCCCAGCCCTACTTCATTTTAAGACAGGGTTTTGCTCAGTTACTCAACCTGGCCTGAATCTTACCATCCTCCTAGAGTCTAGGGAGTATTTTTAGGTTCCCAAAATTTAATCTTCATATTGTAGTTTCACTGGTAAAACATTAACCATTACTAAATCAAATATCTAAATCTAACTATGTTGCCTGTCATCCTTTGAATGATATGCAGGGATGCTGATAAAAGGAATGATGTCCTAAAGGTCACACTGGAGAAGGAATAATGTGTCCCATGCCAGTACAGCCACTGAGGACAGACCACTGTATGCCTAAACCCATCAGACCACTTTCACCTCTCATCTTTCTCTCTAATCAGCTTAACTTGTGCACATGAACAATTAACCCAACAGAAACAAATACCCACAACAGGCTCTGACATTCCTGCCACCAAAGCACAAAAATATATCTAACTGAACACTTATTATCTAAGCATTTTACATGTAAATTATACTTGTTTAAAAAAATACTGATATCAATAAAATCAAATACTACTACTAGGTTATTAGAAGATTTAGTGAAATTTCTTTATTCACGTAAGAGATTTTCAGTGTGAGGAATGAGAAAACTCAGCCTCTGGCCTAGTAATTTGGCGTGGGGCCTGTTAACTGCCAGTCACCCAAAAGGGACTCCTGAGGACCTTTGCTGCTAGTCAATCACTAACATGATAGAATATGAGAGGTGCCCACACAGAAAACAAGCCTTAACTAAAGCTTTACCAGCTTAATCACAAACTAGAGTTGTGGCTTTGACCTCTCCAAATTCTGGATAATCAATTTTTATGTATGTATATATGTATGTATTTTATGTGGTGTGTATATATGTATGTATGTATGTTTATGTGGTGTGTATATGTATGTATGTAAATTTATGTGGTGCTGAGGATCAAACCCAATGCCTCACGCATGCAAGGCAAGTGCTCTACTACTGAGCTACTGTCCCAACCCTAGGTAATCAATTTTTAAATTGATAAATCTCTCCTATAGGAGAACAAGCCCTCCCCTCACCACCCAGATTGATGCTGGTGGCCTGACACTCAAGCAGCTCCCAACAATGCCCTGAATCCTCTCCAGCCCTTCCTCCAAAAGGGCCCATGCCTCCTTGGCTCTGGAATTCCTGACATTCTGAAATTCCTTACAACCCTCAGAAAACTTGGATCAAAAAAGAAAACAAAACCTAGTCTAGAGGATGGAGGTGCGGCTCAGGGGTAGAATGAGTGCTTAGCATACACAAGGCTCTGGGTTCAGTCCTTAGCACAACCACCAACAACAACAACTACAACAAAAAACAATCTACTACCTTAGGCCTAAGTTACTAGGTGGATGGACATACAAGATACAAAAATCTGAATGTACTTGGCTTCAAAATTATTTAAAGTAAATTAATTTTATTTATTATTTATTATTTTTTAGTACTAGGGACTGAACCCAAGGGTGCTTAGCCACATCCCCAGCTGTTGTTGTTGTGTTTTGGGGTTTTGTTTTGTTTTTGTTTTGTTTTTTTGGAGACAGGCTCTCACCAGGTTGCTTACAGCCTTGCTAAATTGCTAAAGCTGGCCTCAAACCTGTGATTCTCCTGCCTCTGCCTCCTTGACTACTGGGATTACAGTCATGCACTATTATACCCAGCTAGTAAATGAAACTTCAAATGAAAGATAATAGCAAAACAAAGACACTATAAGAACTTGTGTTAAATGTCCCATCCTATAAGGCAAATCTTTGTACCCAGAACTTGAGACTAGAAGCAAGGCCATGATACAACAGCCCACAGAATCTTCCCCTATTCACCCAGCCCACCTTGCCTAGTTACAAGGTTATGCCCTATATGGAGAAGAAAGGAAATCCTCTAAAGTAACTTTCAAACACATTTTTTTAAAAAATCTGTAAAATGAAGGGCTGGGGAGGTAGCTCATGATTTAGTGCTTGCTAGCATGTGCAAGGATCTAGATTCCATTACTAACACTACAAACAAAAAGTCTGTAAAATGCAAAGTAATAGGACAGTTTGAGGCAACCATTTAAATCACTGGGACTAACCCCTTGTTTTATAGACAGAGAAATCCAGGCATCCACAGTTCCCCAGATGATGAGCAATCAAGCAGTATGTGAACCCCTCTCCCTAATCCTCAAAGAACTTTTTCCAGTCAAAACCTTATAAAATAAAAAGAGCTAGAAGGAGAGGAAAACTGAAGACGGGACAAGACAGGGGATAGATAATCCAGGGCAAGAAAGCTGAAAACTAGGAGAGAGGGGTAATGTGAATCAGGAGGAGGGAGGGCCTTAAGAGGGGTTCAGTACTATGAACCCAACCCTATGAATCCAGGTTTCTCCTCTTGCAACACCTGTCACCCCAGTGCTGAGGAGATTGGTTTGATGAGGACTGCTGGGCAGCCTCTCCTCAGGTCCTACAGTCCTCCACAAAATTAGTGTTCTAGGTACCTATCATGAGCAAAGTACATGACAAGAGACAGCCAGTATGCCTAAAGAAAAGACTCAAACCACTTCCAGCCTTACCAAAGGAACCAAAACTGAGGCTGATCCAAGGCTTTGGATCCAGGTGTTAGCTCACAGAAAATAAAGAAAGAGCAACCATTAGATGCTAACTCTGGACTGTAGAGAACTCTTTAGGCTTAGATTCTCCAGCAGACAATGATAAGAAAAAGGAAAAGGGGAAACTGTGCCCTTCAATAGATGAATGGATAAAGAAACTGTGGTATATATACACAATGGAATATCACTCAGTCATAAAGAAGAATAAAATTATGGCATTTGCTAGTAAATGGATGAAGTTGGAAAATGAAAATATGCTACTTGAAATAGACCAAGTCCAAAAAACCAAAGGCCAAATGTTTTCTCTGATAAGTGGATGACGATACATAACGAGGAGTGGTAGCTGGGGTGGGGGGGAGTAGAATGAAGGAACTTTGGATGGTATAGAGGAAAATGGGGTGGGAGGTGGTAGGGGAAGGAAAGATAGTAGAATGAGACAGACATTACCCTATGTATATGTATGATTACATGAATGATGTGAATCTACATTGTTTACAACCATAGAAATGAAAAAGTTGTACCCCATTTGTGTACGAAGAATCAAAATGCAGTCTGTAAAAATAAAAAAAAATTAAATTAAAAAAAAATAAATTTAAAAATATACATAAAGCTTAAAAAAATAAAGAAGGGGAAATTATAGATTAAAGAGACTTTAAAATACAGGTGCATGTGTGGTGGCATGCACCTGTAAGCCCGGCAGCTTAGGAGGCTAATGCAGAAGGATGGCAAGTTGGAGGCCAATCTCAGTGACTTAGTGAGACTCAACAATTTAGCAAGACCCTATCTCAAAATAAAAAATAAAAAGGACTAGAGATTTAACTCAGTGGTAAAGTACCCTGAGTTTTATAGTCAGTACACACACACACACACACACACACACACACACACACACACACACACACACAAAGGAGAATAGGAAGTATGAGGCCAGCCTAGGTAACTTAGCAAAACCCTATCTCAAAATAAAATAAAATAGGCTGAGATTATACAAGAGGCCCATAAAAAAGAAGAAAAATACTTGATTAAAAAATATCTTGGGAGGCTGGGGATATCAGTTGGTAGAGTGCTTACCTCGCAAGCACAAGGCCCTGGGTTCAATCCTCAGTACCGCAAAAAAAAAAAAAAAAAAAAAAAAATCTTGGGGCTGGGGTTGTGGCCCAGTGGTAGAGCACTTGCCTAGGACGTGTGAGGCATTGGGTTCAATCCTCAGCACTACATATAAATAAAATAAAGGTCCATTTACAACTAAAAAATATTTTAGAAAAAAGAAAACAACCTTAAAATGTATGTTATAAATTATAAATAATCTTAACCCAATCACCCATAATCTTTCAGGGGTGTGAATTTTTTTTTTTTTTTTTTGTACCATGGATTGAACTCAGGGCATTCAACCTCTGAGTCACAACCCAACCCCAGCCCATTTTTTTTTTTTGGCTTGTTTTGTTTTGTTTTTTCAATTTTGAGACAGGATCTCCCTCAATTGCTTAGAGCCTCGCTAAGTTGCTGAGGCTGGCTTTGAACTTGTGATTCTCCTGCTTCTGCCTCCTAGCAGCTGGCATTACAGATGTGTGCCACCACACCCAGCATCATGAGTGTAAATTTCTATGCTTAGATACACAAAGAACACATAGGACACAGATTATACCAGCAGGCTAGAATGGATATCACTATGTACACCACTGGGTGTTTTGCTTTCTCCACCCCACAATCTGAATCTAATAGAACCACCAAGGTCAATAATTCCCTCACAATAACAAGCAACCTGGGTTGTAGTGCCTATAGTAAAAATGGACTTACTTCCACACAGAGATTAATTCTCTTTCCACTGAGAAGTTACTTAGCTCTGATACAGTGGCCTTCCCTCCCTTGCTTGTATTGCTCTGTCCCAGAACCAGCAGCCCTGTGGGCTCTGCTTCCCCTCTCCTATCAGAGAAGTTAGGGTGAACATTTGGGGCTTACTATTAGTCCTTCTCCAGTGATATGTATCATTCTCTTATCTGATAAATATCAATAAGCTCTACCCTCCCAGGCACAAAAGTCAGAGATTAAATGCCTCCCATTATCTGGAATTCATCTGGAGTCTTCACAAAGAAACCAGATGCTAGCTCCTCCCAACATGAAAGCAGAAAATATGGTCCCTCATCACCTGGCATCTGAAACCTAATTTTTAGCCTTTAGAACAATCATTATCTACTCAGAAGTTGGACACTAGTGTTTGTATCCTTGTCCTCTTTACACCCTGATACTTGCCAAAATGCTCTGTGCTCAATTTGTCTCTCAAAGAGTCAGAAAGCCCCAAATAGTTCAGGTTTCAGGTTTCTAGGGAGGATGATGACTATACAGAGTAAGGGTCACACAATCCATGCTAAATTTAACCCACTGCTGGACACAGTGGTGCACATCTGTAATCCCAACAACTTGGGAGGTTGAGGCAGGAGGATCTCAAGTAAAATAAAAAATAAAAAGTGGTGGGTATATAGTGGTAAAGCACCCTGGGTTAAATCCCCAGCACCAAAAAAAAAGAAAAAGAAAGAAAAAATGAGGGCTGGGGTCTGGGGTCAATAGTGTTCACCAAACACTTTACCTGGCTGAGGTCTTAGATTCAACCCTAAGCACAAGAAGGGAGTAAAAAAAAAAAAAAAAAAAAAGACAAAAATCAGAGGGCAAACAAATTATAAGTATCATCTTCCAGAACACTCCTGAACAACAGGGCAGCATGTTAGGAAGCAACAGCTTGCTGGTCTCCCAGTTCCTCACCCAGTGACCACAACAGACCAGAGAGGCCACAGCAGAGAACTGACATTGAAGTCACAATGGGCCCCATTCTCCCTAGAAGCCCAGGGCAGGATGGAAGAAGAGAGGCCAGGACATTCCTTCACCCCCTCACAAAGTGAGAAAGGGCATAGGCAGCCTGAGGCATCAGAGGCCTACAAAGGAAGAAAGTCATCATCCTTTCCAACTATAGGAGACCCCACTCCCACCCCCCAAAATAGAAGGGTGACCTAAGGTGTATCTGATGTAATCAGGTGGCTTCTATGGCCCACACAGGAGACTCCTCCTCAGCAATATCCAACTAGAAGGGGAAAAAAATCTCAGGGCTTTGAGAAGTCAGGGAACTCTACAGGCCCTGTCAGTTCAAAGCTGGCACTGCAAGCAAAAGACTAAATCAACTTCTGCTAAGAATTTTTTTCCTACACCAAGGAATCCAGTCACTTTCTAAACTACTTTTAAAACTATACATTTTCAGACTGGAAAACGTAGTGTTTTAGGTCTACACTACTGACCCTTCTGAGAAAATATTGTGATCTTTTCTAGCCAGGTGCGATGGCACAGGTTAAGCAGAAGCAAATCTAGTAGCACAAACCCAGAGCAGGAAAGAGTGAGACAGGAATCCTACTGTTATCTATTTATGTGTTTAATTAAATCCATTTTTAGATCTTTAGGAAAGAGTTTCTCTTCAAGTCTCCTCCTACCAAATTTCTTTAGTCAACTTAATCTTTCCAACATTGCTCAGAAGTCTAAAAATATAGCCAGGCTGGGTGGTGTACTCCCAGTAGCTCAGGAGACTGAGGCAGGAGGATCGAAAGTTCAAAGCCAGCCTCAGCAAAAAGCAAGGTGCTAAGCAACTCAGGGAGACCCTGTCACTAAATAAAGTACAAAATAGGGCTTGGGATGTGGCTCAGAGGTTGAATGTCCCTGAGTTCAATCCCAGGTACCCACCCCCCACCAAAAAAATGTCTAAAACTATAAAAGATATTTTCAGTTACACATGGTGACACAAGCTTATAATCCCCGTTACTCAGGAAGCTGAGGCAGGGAAATCTCAAGTTCAGTCAGCCTTAACAACTTAGTGAGATCTGTCTCAAAGTAAAAGATAGAAAGGGCTGGGGACAAAGTTCAGTGGGAGAGCATCCCTTGGTTCAATTCCCAGTACCACCCAAAAAAAAAAAAAAAATTTCTATCAAACCTCATTTTCTTATTTTTCCCTAGACCCAGAGTCTACCCCTATTCAAGAGTCATTCAGCAAGATTACTCCACTATAAATACTTGCAGTAAGGAAGGCTGTCTGAGGTCAGGGCAGATCTGACTACAAAGACAATCTACTATCCCAAGAAATAGTAGACACAGGACATTTACAGTAATGAGATGAACATTTCATGGAAATATCCCATAGTGAAATTAAGGCCCCCAAAATGGATGGTGTCCCAGGCTCTGATTAATATTCAAACAAAAAGGAAATGCTATTTAGAATTCCATTATTGGCTACATCATTTTTCTTGGCAAAAACTGGGTAGAGAAATCAACGCAGACCTGGAGAACAACTGAGCTAATTAAGAAAGATGTTTATGAAAACCAAGGTAGAACTGGTTCAGTTCTGCCATAGATAACCTTGGAATCTTCTTAAGCAATCCCCTATCAACCCCTGGGATGCCCAGTGGGGGATGATGCTTCCTGCACAGAGATAACCAGAATACTTGCAATTTCAAACAAGAAGAATGTCTTCAAATTCCATTATTCTATTTCAATGCATATATACCAATTAGTGAAAAGAATTCTGTAAAAGGAGTTTCCCACACTTCACGTACAAACTTCCATAGAAATGAAGAGCAAACACCAAAATATGGAACAAGCTGGGCACTGGCTACTACTTCCCTGAATATAACACATCCTTCCAAGTATTACACTTGTCCTTGACTTTTCCTCCAACTGGTACACTCCCCTAAAGACTGTGACTGCCTCAAGAAGAATAAATCTGTGCACGTGCCCCCAAGGGCAGGCAACAAAGACTCAGACTCTACATGACTATAAAAATCACAAATCATGCCACTTTAGGAAGGGGAAATGGAAGCTGAAGGGATGAGTGGAAGCAGGATTTTTTTTTTTTTTTCTGTATAAGCCTTCTGAACATTTTAAGTTTGTACCATGAGTTGTATTTCCTATTTAAAAAAAGAAAAAGTCTGGCTAGATATGACTATAATCCTAACAACTCAGGAGAATAAAGCAGGAGGATCGCAATTTCAAGGCCAGCCTCAGCAACTTAGTGAGACCCTGTCTCAGTATTACCCTGTGTGCATATACGATTACAAGACCAGTGTGATTCTACATGTACAACCAGAAGAACGAGAAGTTACACTCCATTTATGTATTGCGTCAAAATGCATTTCCACTGGGGCTAGGGCTATAGCCTAGTGGTAGAGCACTTGACTGATATGTGTGAGGCACTGGGTTTGATCCTCAGTACCACATAAAAATTAAAAAATCAAATAAAGGTGTTGTGTCCATCTACAACTAAAAATTTTTTGAAAACGTCATTTCTACTGTCATGTATAACTAGAACAAATAAAAGAAAATTCAAATGTCATAAGAAATAATCTTAAAAGTTTGTTAAAAAAAGTATTTTAAGGGGGAGGGGGCTGCTTATGTAGCTCAATGGTTAAACACCTCTGAGATCAATCCCCAGTACAAAAATTAAAAAGTCTGGGAATGTAGCTCTCTCTATAGACGAATTATTTGACAGTTTTCCCCCCACTATTACTGCTTTAAATGTCTGTGACTAATCATTTGCCAAGTACATGTTTATCCCTCATCTTTTTTTCAAGTATCTTACCTCACCTCCTAGTGCTAAGCAGCTTTAAAAGCCTTATCTTCCTGGAAAGCAGAGGCCCTGCAGGAAAAGAAGGAAGCAATATTGGTGAATGACCACAACAAAACAGAATTACACCACACCAAAAGAAAATGGGAATGTTACTTCAGTGTCCTAATTAGTTGCCTTTCTTTGTCAAAAATCATAATTCTAAGGAAAATGTTTTCCATACAGTCCCTTCAAGACTAAAAATTATGAAGTTCCAAAGATGCAAAATTAATTCCTTTTTTATCCCAGTAACTGGGAATTGAACCCAGGCTAACTGTACAACAGAGCTACATACCCAGCCCGTCTTTCTTTTGAGACAGGCTCTCCCAAAGTTGCCAAGGCTAACCTTAGTTGGGATTACAGGTATGCAGATATGCACCAATGCACCCGGGACCAATATATTTTAGACAATGGTATTTTTCTGTTCTTTTTCTTTCTTTCTTTCTTTCTTTTTTTTGAGACTGGGTGGTTTGTGTTGCCCAAGTTGGTCTTAAACATGCAGGCTCAAGTGATTCTCTCCACTTCGCATCCTGAGTGCTGGGGGACTACTAGACAGTGGTATTTTAAAAAACAATTAGTTTTCAAGTCCCACATGGGGGTGCCCGTCTGTAATTCCAGGAGCTTGGTAGGCTGAGGTGGGAGGATCTTAAATTCATGCAGTCACAGCAATTCAGCAAGGCCCTAAGCAACTTAGCAGGACCTTGTTTCAAAAAAACAACATAAAAATGGTTGGGAATGTGGTTCAGTGGTAGAGTGTTTGCCTAGCATGCATGAAATCCTGGGTTTGATCACCAACACAAATAAATAAATAAAATAAAAAGCTTTCAATCTCCAATACTGAAAAATAAAAATAAAACAAATAATTAGCTTAAGAAGTTAGGGTTGGGGAGATAGCTCAGCTGGTAAAAGTGCTTGCCTCACAAGCACAAGGCCCTGAGTTCGATCCCCAGTACCACCAAAAAAAAAAAAAAAAAAAGCAGTTATAACTTGGGGCTGGGGATATAGCTCAGTTGGTAAAGTGCTTGCCTCACATGCACAAGGTCATGGGTTCAATCCCCAGCACAGGGGGAAAAAAAGTCGTAACTTAACCAGGCTCAGTAGGGCTTACCTATAATCACAGCCACCTGGGAGGCTGAGGCAGGCAGATCACAGAGGCCAGTCGGGAAACTTAGCAATACACTATCACAAAAATAAACAGAGCAGATGCCTGGCTTACACCACCAGTGACTCAGGAGGCTCAGGCAGGAGAATCCTAAACTCAAGATCCATCTCAGCAATTTAGTGAGGCCCTGTCTCAAAATATTTTTTTTTAAAAAGGGCTAGGGATGTGGCTCAGTAGTTAAGTGCCCCTGGGTTTAATTACCTACTGCTAAAAAATAAAAAATAAAAAAGAGTTGAGTACGTAGCTCATTGGTAAAGCACCCTTGAGTTTAATCTCTCGCGTAAGAAAAAAAGGTGTAACTGAGAAGCAAAGCCTCAAAACTATTAAATGTACCTCATGACATACAAGATAAAGATATTTAGTTATCCTGCAGGGTGCTGTGGCTCTTGCCTATAATTCCAGTGGCTGGAGAGGTCAAGGCAGGAGGATCACAAGTTCAAAGACAGCCTCAGCAACTTAGTGAGGCCCTAAGCAACTCATGAGACCCTGTCTCTAAATAAAATACAAAAAAGGGCTGAAGATGTGGCTCAGTGGTTAAAGGCCCCTGAGTTCAATCCCTGGTACAAAAAAAAAAAAAAAAAAAAAAAAAGATATTCAGATATAAGAGTGATTTTGTAAAAACATATATGAGAGGTCAGGGATTTTATTCCCAGCACTACACAATATGCTAGGTGGGTGGCACACACCTGTAATTTCAGCAACTCAGGAGGCCAAGGCAGGAGGACTGCAAGTTGAAGGCCAGCCTGGACAACTTAGTAAGACCCTGTCTCAAAATAAAAAATAATAAGAGCTGGGGATATAGCTCAGGGTTACAGCACCTCTGTATTTAATCCCCAGTACTGCCAAAATGTATGTGTGTGTGTGTGTGTGTGTGTTTTCAACATACTGCTAGAGCTTCATTCAAATTTTATTTCACTTCAAGACACAGACTGGCTTCACTAACTTTGCCATCCTCAATTTATGAGATCCTATAAGAAAATCCTTCACTATCAAACCAAAAAAATAAGAAAATAGGAAAGCCTTCTCATTAAGGCTTAATTAAGCCTTCTGGCTGGTGTAATTTTGTAAACTACTCTAGGTTCCTATTTATAGAAATTGCTATTTGAGCAATATTACTGACTAACAATCAGAGTGATGAGAGATGACCAAGAGGCAAAAGCTAGTTATATGACTCTAAGTAAGACTGCCTTAATGCCCAAAGGCATGAACAAAGACCTACTGTGAAATGACCAGATAAATCTCTGTTATTCACCATCACCTTAATCCAGGCCTGCAGTGTCAACCAGGAAAAGGCAAAATGGATTAAGAAGCAATGGCACCCAGGCACAATGGTGCACACCTGTAATTCCAGCTATCCAGGAGGCTGAAAAAAAGGATCACAAGCTTGAGGCCAGCCTCAGCAACTTAATGAAACCATGTCTCAAAATAAAATTAAAATTCAAAAGGCTTTCATCTAAATCCAATTAGAATGGCTATTACCAAGAACACAAGCAATAAAGTGCTGGCATGGATGTGGGGAAAAAGGCACACTCATACACTCCTGGTGGGATTGCAAATTGATGCAGTCACTCTGGAAAGCAGTATGGAGATTCCTCAGAAAACTTGGAATGGATCCACCATTTAACCCAGCTATTCCACTCCTCAGTTTATAACCAAAGGACTTAAAATCAACATACTACTATGGGCTGGGGAGATAGTTCAGTCAGTAGAGTGCTTGCCTCTCAAGCACAAGGCCCTGAGTTCGATCCCCAGCACTGCCAAAAAAAAACAAAAACAAAAAAATCAGCATACTACACAGCCACATCAATGTTCATAGCTGCTCAGTTCACAATAGCTAGATTATGGAACCAACCTAGATGCCCTTCAATTGATGAATGGATAAAGAAACTGTGGTGTATATATACACAATGGAATATTAATCAGCCATAAAGAAGAAAAGTATGGCATTTGCTGGTAAATGGATGGAACTGGACAATATCATGCTAAGTGAAATAAGCCAATCCCCAAAGGCCGAATGTTTTCTCTGGTAAGTGGATGATGTTACATAATGGAGGTGGGGGAGGGGGTGCAAGAAAAGAATGAAGGAATTTTGGATGGTGTAGAGGAAAATGGGGCGGGAGGAGGTGGGGGAATGAAAGATAGTGGACTGAGACAGACATTATTACCCTATGTACATGTATGATTACACAAATGATGTGAATCTACATTGTGTACAACCACAGAAATGAAAAGTTGCAAGTTGCACCCCATTTGTGTACAATGAAACAAAATGCAGTCTGTAAAAATAAAAATTTTTAAATGTAAAAAAAATAAAATATGCAGTTAAATTTAAAAAAAAGAAAATTCAAAAGACTGGGAATGTAACTCTGTGGTACAATACATGTGGGTTCAATCCCCAGTGCCAAAAAAAAAAAAAAAAACAACAACAACAACAGCAGCAGCATAACACTGAGAAAAGCACAGATCTGCTCTTTAAATGGAAGGAGAAAACTTATTCCAGAAAAAAAGGGAGAAAGACTTGAACAATACATAATGTACACTGAAGACATATCATCTGACTAGTTAATTATCACTTTGAGTTCCCTTGAAGTTCAATATTCTCTTTTGAGTCCCCATCTGGGTCCTAATGTTCATACCAATGTTTTTTACTTTCTGTGATACTCCGTAAGTCTGCAGCCTGCAAGCAACTGCTGAGGTCTAAAATAGCACATAAAGGAACCTGGATGTTTAATCAAACTTCTCATCATTAGTTAAATGAGCATAAGACAATAACAACTATCTTAAAGAATAGGGGTAGAGCCTGGTACAGTGGCACACACCTGTAATCCCAGTAGCTCAGGAGGCTGACAGAAGAACCACAAGTTCAAGGCCAGTCTCAGCAACTTAGTGAGGTCCTAAGTAACTTAGCAAGACTTAGTCTTAAAATAAAAAATAAAAAGGACTGGGGATGTGGCTCTGTGCTTAAATGCCCCTGGGCTCAATCCTCAGAATTAAAAAAAAGGCTATGGGGCTGGGAATATAGTTCAGTGGTAGAGCAATAGCATGCATGAGACCCTCAGTTCAATTCCTAGCACTACCAAAAAAAGGATAGCACCTTATCCCCTCATCTACCCTGCCAGTCAAAGACAAGCATTCCTCCCTCTTCTTCATGCAATCTAGTGGGCCCCTCTTATTCTAAGTCTCTACCTCACTGCTGACTACTGTCCTTGTTCAGGTCCACGGTCTCCTCAATAGACCACAACAGTGACCAATTAGCCTCCATTTCAGTCCAGCCTCTATACTCACACTGGAGACCTTATTTTTTTTTTTTTATTTTTTAGTTGTAAATAAATATAATACCTTTATTTTATTTTTTACTTATTTTTATGCAGTGCTGAGGATTGAACCCAGTGCCTCATATATGCTAGGCAAGTGTTCTATCACTGAGCTACAACCCCAGCCCAAGACTAACATTTTTAAAATGAACAGTAGATCCCACCACAACTGTGCTCTAAGACCTTCAAGACTACTCATTCCTGCATAACTCTGAACTGCCAGCCTTCCAGAACACCCAAAGGTGCCCAGTCCTCTCCCAATCCTCTCTCCCACACCTTGCTTCTGCTAACCTCTTTTTGAAACTACTACAATATGACCTTACAGCCACTGCTCCTTCACCAATCAAACCAATACCCTTCCTAAAGGTCTAACTCAAACATGGTCCTCCCCTAAATATGCCCATACACACCAGCTTAAGACCCTAGCTACTTGGCTTCCTTCAACATAGTCCTAGGAACAACCAGCATGTGGCCTAAAAAGACTGTTCAAGCCCCGGTTTCCAAGAATGATCACTCACAGCATGTGCCCCCAAGTCCACGTGGGGTCCCTTATCACCTCTCCCATATCACCCTAGGCTGGTCTTCACCAGAGAAGATCCAACCAAGGGCACCATTATCAGTGTGATGCAATACAAATGCACATGGGTACAGACAGGCAAATGTTCAACCTGGGTTGAAATCCTGTCACATGATAGCTGTGATCTTGGGCATATTACTTATTGCGTGTCTCATCTTCCTCAGTCAGTATAAAGGTTTCTCATAAGCATCGGATTGGTGCACAGAAGGCCCTCAATTGCAACTGATGTTAAGTCCATCACATCACTATCTAGGAAGCAGGAAAGGCCACAACTGTGAGGTAAAAAACATCTGCCTCAACAAGGATGAACATCTTACTCTCAGAGATTAAGACACCTGCTATGCCTTACAGAAAATACAATATCCCAGGTACAAGCAGGAGGTAAGGTGTTTCTGGTTGTGTTTTTCTGGTACTGGTGACTGAATCCAGGGACACTTTTACCAATGAGCTACAT
The DNA here is from genome assembly GCF_902686455.1 of Sciurus vulgaris. Classification (NCBI taxonomy): domain Eukaryota; kingdom Metazoa; phylum Chordata; class Mammalia; order Rodentia; family Sciuridae; genus Sciurus; species Sciurus vulgaris. The sequence continues at coordinate 114,917,848 of NC_136470.1, read as the reverse complement.
CCCCAGTCCTTTTTATTTTTTGAGATAGTCTCACTAAATTGCTTAGGTTGGCACTGAATTCCTGATCCTCCTGCCTCAGCCTTCCCAGTCACTGGGATCACAGGGTCACTGGGATTACAGGCATGTGCCACCACACTTGGCAGGAGGGAAGATTTTTAACAACCAATGTTAAATCCTATGTAACAACTCCATTCTAAGTAACCTCCAGGGCCCTCTAAACCCAACTATTCTCAATGCTTAACAGAGACCAGCAAGTTTGTGAGTCACCATATCCAGGAATGAAGAGGTATTTTTCATTTTGGTGCTAGGTTTGAATCCAGGGCCTCCAACATGCTAGGCAAGCACTATACCACTAAGCTATCTCCTCCAGGCTCCAAAGGTAGTTTAAATCCCTTGGTCATGCTTAGACTTCCGGCCCACACATTCCTGAATGCAGCCTCCTCCCTCTGCCTACCTTTTCAGTCTCTCTTCTCAAATGGCTCCTCCTCCCTCCTCTCTCCTTTGTTGGCTGACTTTAATGACAGAGGTCCTGAGCTCCTCCCTGCCACTCCTTAAGTAGCCACCAATATCTTCCTAAACACTGATCTGGATTATGCCACTTCACTGATTAAAAGCATTCCCAGGTTGCTGCACCAAGTATGAAGTTGGACCTCCACAACAAGGAGAGCCCAGAGCTCACACCTGTCAAGCTGGAGGACTCCCAGGCACTATTTTAGGTGCTCATGTACATGTGGTTCCCAGTGTCCAGGCCCTGATGTCCCCGGTTAATTCTTGCTGGCATTGAAGGCCACAGCTCAGGAATTTCCTCTCTTCAAGCTATAAAGTTAGCATATTTTGTGGGCACGCAGTTTTGGGGGTTTTTTTTTGTTTTTTTTTTTTTTTGTTGTTGTTGTTGTTTTTTCTCTTGGTACTGGGGATTGAATCCAGGTCACTTTGCCACTGGGCCACATCCCCAGCCCTTTTTCTGAGACCAGGTCTCACTAAATTGCTTAGGTTCTCAATACACTGCTGAGGCTGGCCTTGAACTTGCGATGCTCCTGCCTCAGCCTCTAAAGGTGCTGGTATTACAGACTGGCACTATTGCACCTGGCTGGGCAGTCACTGAGAAACATGGGTCCACTGGTTTCATTGCTCCCCAAACTGAATTCCCTGAAGGCAGAACCAGACCCTTTTATATGGGTGCCCAGGATCTACCACAGAATCTGGCAAGTAGTGAAGCCAAATATTTGCTAAATGAATGAAAGCATTTTGCCAAATCAGTTTTTTAAAAGAGTGAGGACTTGTCCTATGCCTGTCAACAGAGGCAAGCTTTGATGTTCCACCCAGATGTTTGTTTTTTATATAGCACTACTCACTCTTATCTTTACACCATATCCCACAGGTCTTAAGCTCATACCCTATGCACCTAATTCCCTACTGAACTCTTATTTCTCCAAGAAACAGCTCCTTAGCCTCCTGTAAGTATGCATGCCATGAAACTTCCTTTTTTTCCCAGACCAAAAAAAAAAAAAAAAAAGTTCAATTCTCCATATTCAAACTATGGATTTTTATACCTCCAAAATGTGTTAAGGTCGAATTCTTTTTTAGAACCAGTACATTCCAAAATTATCATGTCTCTAAGCACAGCACAACCTGATAAAATTATAATACCTCATCTACACCAGACTTTCCAAAACACCTGGAAGCACATCCAACTCTTTATCTGGATTTATGTCCTATAAACACCAATCTCACTTCAAGGAATCTGGCTTCCATGCCAGGAACAACTTATACTCGCTTATTTAAGAAAAACAGCAGGCCAGACTCTCAAGTTAAAGGTACTGGCCCAAGTTCGAAACAGACCAATCAAAACTTCAATATCAAAATCAATCCTGCAGTAACTCAATTTACAAATCGAAGACCTTCTCAAGTTGCAGAGATCAAAAGTTGCATTTTTAATTAGCAGTTTTGGTTGTAAAAATAATAACTTGGAATTCATGGCAAAAGGACTCTGAGACAGCATTTCCTCTAGGGACATTTCCCAAATATACTATACAGTGAATTTGGTCTTTCAAATACCAAATGAAAAGACAGAAAGTAGGCTTTAAAAAAAAAAAAAAAAAACTCAACTGAATGGGTGGGTGGACCCCCAAGGATCTGAGAACCTCTGACTGAGAAGCGGGGGCGGCACCCTTCCCAGCCTCTGGCGGGGCCCCAACCCCCATTGGAACCCCGGAGGCCGCCTGCAGGCCGCACAAACCCGCGGCAGACGCGAAGGCCCCACATTCCCAGGAGCGCGGGCTGGACCAAGGCCTGGCCCATCACCGCTGCGCGATACCAGGGCCTCGCCGCCAAACGCTTCACGCGTTTGCCGGCGGGACCAGGAACAGAGGGGCGGCTCCGACCGGGCAGCGCCGCCTCCTCACCCGCAAGGACGTCCGTAGCTGTGTCTCCGCCCCGGGCCGAAATCAAGCAGCAGCAGGTGTTCCACGGAAGGCTTTCTCGGCAGCAGCAGGAATGGGGCCCGAAATAGCCAGGCACGGTGACGAGGGCAGGCGGTGCACTCACCAAGCGCCGGCAAGCGGGCCACCTCAGGTGTTCGCTCCTCCTAGCCCCAAGACGCAGCCGTCGACGCTCCCCAGGGAGTCGGCACCAAGCTGCTGTTGCTGCCGCCCCCAAACCCAAGGAGCGCGAGAGCCGCGCCGCAGCCTCCGCGCGAGCACGTACCGGGCCGTGAGAGGGCGCCGAGCGCGAGGGCGGGGCGCGCGGCCGGAGCCTAGCAACCGCTTGACACGCGAGTGCTGCAGCCAATCCGACGGCCAGTTCCGCGCGGCGCTGAGCGGCCGTCCGCGCGCCGCCCGCTTCTGCCAGCGTCGGCCTCCCCGCAGCCCGCCGCACCCGTGCTCAGGCCCCGCCTCGGCCTCACTTCTCTACTCATTGGTCCGCCACGCCCCCGCCCGAGAAGCCACTCCTAACCGTGGAAGCCCCACCCCCGGGGCCTTCCAGGTTGGTCCCGGGACACGCCCTGCCATTCCGGGTGGCCTGGCCCTCTCTGGAGTGGGAATGGGGGAAGGGCACCCTACCCAACCTTAGGATTTGGGGCCTTAAAGACTAATGGGAGGGAGCGGAGGTGCTGGAGATGACTAGAAACGTAGCTCAGTGGTAAAGCGGCTTGTCTAGCATGCAGGAGGCCCTATATTCCATCCGCAAAAAATAAAAGACAAACCTGGAATAGTCAGACTCGCGAACTTGCCCAGCCACAACTGGCCACCCTCGACTGCGTTCGGCACTGCTAAAACTCTTCGAAGGAAAATAAAGAGATATTTTTAAGCCGTGGAAACATTCAGAAAGTGCCTTCCAAATTGCGAAAGATAAAGACTTGCTGCCAAGTCTTTACGGTGATAGGGAAACTGAGGTCAGAGTCGGGAAGGTAGCCCATCCCTCAGCACGCTGTTAGCCCAACAGGCGTAAACCTCGTCCCCTCCCCCTGCTTGGAACTCTAGAATCCCATGCCTCTTCGGGCGCCTGAAATAGCTCTGACCTGCTGGCGCGGGTCACTCACTCCCAGTGGCTCGCATTCTTTGGATGGGGAAACGAGGAGAGGCGGGTGATTACTGCTAAGGGTCTGTCCTCCCTTCAAGGGGAAGGTCCTAAAGTAGCTCTGACTCTCCCCAAGGTTTACCTCGTGGCTTCCAATACCACACACAGGCCTGGACTTGACAGTTATTTAATCTGACAAGTGGATGGGTCTGGTGATAGGAACTGTGGTGGGACTCTGTGTTCTGCCCATCCCCCAAATACTTCACTGAAGGGAACCATTTCTTCCGCGGCCTGTGGCCAGGCTGGAATTCCGGGCCCACACTCTGTCAGCAAGCACATTCTGAACACAGAACTGGTGGCTGCCTGCCTGGGGTTCCTCCCTCAATTCTAGACAGCTCTGGCACTCTCTGCTTTCTTTCCCTTTTCTCAAGAGTGTCTGGAAGAGGCTGTGATTGTGGCTCAGTAGTACAGCCTAGTATGCGTGAGGCACTGGGTTCTATCCCGGCACCACATAAAAACAAAATGAAAGTATTGTGGCCATTTAGAACTAAAAAAGTTTAACCAAAAAAAAAAAAAAAAAAGTCTGGGAGAAGCAAATTCAGAGAACAGAAAGGAATGCCCCACCTCCGAAACACATGTACCTGTTTACAGTTCTCTGTACTTCAGTGAATAATCTCCAAACCTCGCAGAGACTAGAAAAGGAAGGAATTAAAAACCAGAAAAAAAAGGGGGGGGGCCTCAAATCATCCCTTAGATAGCAAAATAATAGTTAATAGCCTCTCAAAGCCAGCTTTATAACTCTGCTGCTTTAATAGGCTAAGAATGCAGGAGATTATTTGGGCTTCTAAACAAAATTTATGCGAGGCATGGTGGCACATACCTATAATCCCAGCGTCACAGGAGGCTGAGGCAGGAGGCTTGCAAATTAAAAGCAAGTTGCAGGTCAGCTTTGGCAACTTAGCAAGACCCTGTCTCAAAATAAAAGAAAGAACTTGGAGTGTGTCTCAATGGCAGAGCACCCCTGGGTTCAATCCCAGTACAAAAAAAATTTTTTTCTCATTCACCCCATTTTGACTTAGAGAGTCTGCCACACACCTGTGAATATACACCAGATACTGCTTTTCAGCCCCAAGTTCTGTTGGGTATTTGAGTGTCTGACTGCATAGTTATATATCTGTTTTTCCAAAATAAATAACGGCAGTGAGCACAGACTTGAAGAGACACTTCCCAGGTACTGCCATTTGCAAAGAAGCAGCAAACCATTCCTCAGACCATACTGATCATTAACAGACAAAAATAACTCTCCTTTGTACTTTTTGGTATTGCTCTTGCTAGATGAGGCATCAAGCCCCATTCTCACCTCCAGGGTCTCAGTGCCCTTTGCCTGAGCATCCTCAAATTTAGGGCCAAGAGAGGAACTCTACCTTAACTAGCCAGTGCCAAAGGGTGATAGATCTTTCTTAGTCCTGTAACAGGGGTTCACTTGATACTTTGACTCCATCCCTTGTGACTTTGAAACTTACATGTTTTTTGCTTTTTCCCAGACTACTTCTCCCTGATCTTCTCCTCCTTGATCTTCTTTTCCCTAACCTCCTTCCTGACCTTCGCCTCCCTGATCTTTTTTTCCCCCAACCTTTTCCCTGATCTTCTCTGATCTTCTTTTCCCCAACCTTCTCTTCCCTGGTCTTCTTTTTTCCCTAACCTTTTCCCTGATTTCCTTCTTGATCTCTCCTCCCTAATCTCATTTTCTCTGAATCACCTCTATAAAAGCCCCCCTGTTCCTGCTGATGGGCAGAATCACAGGCTTTGGGACAGGAGTTCCCTGTGTTTCTCCTTTGCTAGCAAAGCAATAAATCTTCTTTTTCCTTTTTCTCAAAACTGTTCTCATTAGATTGGCATTGGGGATAAGGACCAAGCTTTCGGCAACAGTCCCAGGGACAAAACCAAAGAACCAGAATTTTCTTAAAACATAGCCAAATTCTTTGCAATTCCTACCTTCCCAGGTTTGGGGCTCAGTTGAAAATGCTAGGGCTCCAGACTAGCCATGATGCTTTCCTCTCCCCCAGCCCTCCAGCCTTGACACATACCACGTATATTCCTTCCTCCTATGTACCTTCCTCCAGAACTGCTCTGGCCTAAGCTCTGGCCTCATTGCAGTCTTTATTTTTGTCTGGAATTGAGTTCCCCAAATGCCATGTTCCTTTGTGCTCTAGAAGACAGGAAGCTGACTGGCCAAAGCTGAACCAGCCTATTGGGGGCCTAACCAGACTACTCTGGAGCCCATACCAAAGTAGAAAGCGAAATGAACAGCTGTTTTCATGGTTTTCCAGATTGAATGGTATTGTAAGGTTGAGGTCTAGTCATTGCCCCCAGTTATTTTCCCTCCCTGGGAACTGCACAGACCACCCTGAGGCTCAGCATAAGTTCCCTAGTAATTCATCCTTGGAACTCCAGCAGAGCCTAGGTCATCCCAGGCCAGGCTCCCTGGTTCAGGTGTGGATAAAAGCCAGTGGGGAGTTGGGGTTGTAGCTCAGTGGTAGAGTGCTTGCCTAGCACATGTGAGGCTAGGCAAGCACTAGGTTCGATCCTCAGCATCACATAAAAATAAATAAAAAAGGTATTGTGTCCATCTACAACTGAAAAATATTTTAAAATAAATAATCTTTATGCCAGTGGGAGGACAGGGCCTAGAGTTATGTCTGGGGTACACCCAGAGCAGCTGCCCAAAGACCCCACATGGTATAGGCCTGAGGAGGACTGATCAAGAGACTGAGATTGAGGCCCTTCAGGTCTGACGGTGTGCCCTCTACTCTCCTAAGTCTTCAGTCTTTCGTGCTTCCTGTGCTTAGATTCATGACCTGTGGCTCCAGGAAGTTTATCTGGTAAGGTTTGTCTCCTCTACTAAAGTGTGAACCTTTGACAGGAGACCAATTGTCTTGACCCCACACTGTAACCACCACCTAAGAGCTGGCACAGAGAAAGCTCAATTTCTATTCGGGAAGGAAGGAATTGGGCTGCTGCTTGGTTGGCAGTCATCCGCAAGTGTCCAAGCCCTGTAAGACCCAAGGCAAATGTCCCAATGTTTGCCTGAGACTGAGAATTTGGTTCTAGTTCAGAACAAATCCAGTGGACATGTACATGGTTCAAATGTTCCTCTGGTCCTAGGATTCCAGGATCTTTTACTGTGGTACATACCTGAGGAATCAAGGACCAAAGGCCAGTGCCCATCCTCAGATTCTTCTCATAGGAGGGAGCCTCCTGCTGATTCTTCATTCAGGCCTGATAGAGAAGGGGCCAGTATTAGCTGAGGGTGGAAGCTCTTGACCCAATGCCACACCTGCAGACCTACCTGGGGCATGGGTTGGCAAGCAGGGCCAGCCAAGTTAGAGAAGGATTTAACAGAAGACAGATTGTCTAGCAATTCTGGCAGGAATAAAGAACTGATCAGGGTAGGCATGTTTTTAGATTACCACCAGACTTCCCAGAAGTCAGTTCCTTCCCTATACTCTAGAGCTAGCACAGGTGGGCCACTGCATCTATATTTGGCCCTCTAGGAACATAGAGTCCTTATAGAGTAGGAAGCCCACAGTTGGTTGAATGAATAAAAGACACCTCTCTCCCCAACCCTACCCTGTTGTTCATACATGTCCAGTGCCCTCCCTCTACCTCAGCTACATTCTACTCCCTTTTGGCTCTAGGATAAAACAATCCCCAAGGTCAACTTTGGGTGGCTATTCCCAAAACACTGGGCATGTGATTTTGAGCATTGAACCAACACCAGGTTATATCTAGTTTGGCCAGGCAGTCAGTGCAAGCAAGCAAAACTGAGGGGCTTATTAATTCTCTTTAGTCACTAACCAGCTACTCACTAACCCCTGTCTTGGGGGAAGCCACTACACTCGTCCAGTTCAGCTGCACTGAGTCCCTTCTCTGCTTTCTGTTGTGTATTCAAATGTGGCTCAGTGCTTAGCCAGGGGCTCCTCCAGGGCAGAGACACACCTCTTTCTCAGTGCTGGCCTGAGGGCCGATCATTCTCATCAGCCTGGGCACTCATTGGTGGCCCCTGAGAGACATCGATATTGTGGCCGGTAAACATGTCCAATACTGGAAAGCGCCGGACCTGGATGAAGAGATAGCCTTTGCTGAAGGCTGAGCACTAAGAGACACAGTCAGGGTCTCTGAAAGAGCCTCACCTCAGGTCTGGGGAATGCCCAATATTTCTGGGATAAATGAGAGGGGTCCCTTAACCTCTTTTCTTTCTTTCATTCTTTCTTTCTTTGTCTGAGGGGATACTGGGGATTGAACCCATGGGTAGCTCTCTTCCACTACTAATATCCCAGTTCTTTTGTTTTTATTTTTATTTTATTATTTATTTATTTATTTGGTGCTGTGGATTGAACCCAGGGGCACTTTATCACTGAGCTACATCCTCAGTCTCCCAAGTAGCTGGGACTACAGTCACGGTGCACCCAGCCTTTTTCATCTTTTTCTTTTTGCAGTATCAGGAATTGAACCCAATGAGCTCTACCACTGAGCTACATCCCCAGCCCTTTTTATTTTTTATTTTGAAACGTTCTCACTAAATTGCCTAGGCTGACCTCAGACTTGGAATCCTCCTACCACATACTCCCAAGTTGCTGGGATTACAGGCATGCACCACTGCACCCACTAACATTCACTCTTTATCCTGTAATCCCAGCAGCTCTGGAGGCTAAGGCAGAAGGATCATGGGTTCAAAGCCAGCCTCAGCAACTTACCAAGGCCCTAAGCCACTCAGTAAGACTCTGTCTCTAATAAAATACAAAAAGGGGCTGGGGATGAGGTTCAGTGGTTGAGTGCCCCTGGATTCAATTCCCAGTACAAAAAAAAAAAAAAAAAAAGTGACTCTTATTCCAGCACAGAAGGAAAAAAAGAAAAAAAAAAAGATGAAGGTTAGCTCATCAGCCAAGTCTACCAATGTGTCCATGTAAAGACTAAACCCCTAGTTAGGATTTCACTCAAAACTGAGTGAACTGCTTGTCCTCTCTGAGTCCCTTGGACACTTATATCAAATGACCTCATGTGTGGGCTGTGGCCATTTGCTCACTGAAAGTGACAGAAGACCACATTATGTGACTGAGTCAGGGCCGGGGTGAAATATCTATTTGTGCATTGTTCGATCCACAGATATTTAGTGAGTTTCTTGTATGTTGGGAATACAACTAAAAATGAAATAAGCCGTCCCCTGTGGAGCCCAAAACTGTAAGAAAGACAGTAAATAAGTAAATATAAAGTTAAAAATCAGATAATTACAAAGAGAATGGAAGGGTAGCAAGAAGTTGGGGTCTGTTGTGTAGTACAGGGAATTTCTGTCTTTGAAGACAGAGCCTGTGGGAAGTGAAAAAGAAAGGCTTGGGGTTTTCCCCAGAAGGAATGGAACAAGCCTAGAGGGAGGACATAGTGGAGGCCTAAAAAGTAGAACTAAGATACCTTGGAGACCACCAAGACCTGAGCAGTGAAAAATGGGGAAGAAAACAATTGATGGCAGAGCAAATGCAGGAGATCCATTTAAGCAGGCTGAAGTTTGCCTTAAATATAGGATCCCAGATTAGGGGCATAGAAACTGAAAGGTAGGAGTTAGGGGGAAGGTAGTAGGAAAGATGCCCTCAGGCTTCCTAGAAGGAATGCAATGGAGTGAGGGGTGAAGGAATAGCAGCTAGTCCCCTGCCCTGAAGCCCCTTCTTCTCATGGTAGATGAGAAAAGACAGAGTTATGGAAGGAGAGAACAGGCCAGGATGGGGAAGAGACGTGGGTCATGTGGAGGAGGAGTCCTGGGCGCCATGGAAGTCAAGTTACAACAAGCAATTAGAAAATGTCTCACTTTTCCTGCCTCCACCTTCTCTGGAATGCCAGGAGAGGCTGCTCTCCTCCTTCCAGCCCCAGGGGAAAAAGATTGAAGGAGCAGGATATCTCTGTGGTGATAAGGGCTCCAATATGCTCGGGCAACTCCTTGTATGCAATGCAAGTAAGAGGTTCTCAGGAGATCCTGTGCTGCTGGATCCTTTCCAATTCCCTGGGGAATAGAATCCTATGGACTGGGTCAAAGGCAGAGGTGGGGGAAGAGTGGGGAGTGATGGGAGAGGGTCCTACCACAAGATGGATTTCAGGGCAGTTCTCCAACTCACTCCCCCAGGGGTGCTGGCCCGACAGAGACAAACAGGAGGCCCTCAGGACAGGTGCAGTGTCACCTGACAGGCATGAGTCCTCAGCCAGGTATTCTATCCCATCTCCTTCCTTTTTGCTGCTCAGGTCAGTGGCTTTTGTAATTCCCTCTCAGCAACTGCCACTACCCAAGCTGGATGGGTCATCATCATGGGTGCGACTCTCAGGAAAGGATCTATGTCTATCAGGTTCATCCAGCGGAATCTGGCAAGGAACCCCAGGGACTAAGAAAGCCTGAAGTGGGAAGGATTAGGGGATAGGTTTAGGACAGACTCTTAAGGCTGGGATTGTAAATCAATGGTAGAGCATTTGCTTAGCATGTGCGAGACTATATAGGTTTGAACCCCAGCACTGAAAGGAAGGGAGAAGAAGAGGAGGAGGAGGAGGAGGAGGAGGAGGAGGAGAAAGATCAGTAGCAGCAGGAGTAAGAGAAAAGAAAAAAAGAAAAGAAAGAGCGATAGCCCCCAGTTTGAGGTCAGGGCTCAGGGCTCTAGGTCTCTTGCTGGTGGGCATACTTGGCTTCAAGCATGATGAGCTCTCTGCAAAGTAGTTGTTATGTCCCCAGGGTCATACAAAGACCCATTCATGGTGGGTGGAGGGTTTTTCCCAGAAAAGGTAAAATCATTTCCAGGCCCAGGGCACATGAGGGAATGTGGCAGCTGGTAAAATACACAGGTGGAGTGGAGGAGTGGGGAAGTCTGCTTGCTCCTAAAGGGGATATTCTGTGTCTCAGAGCCAGAGCCCAGCAGCTGCAGCTCCCACAATGGGAAGATCCCAGGGAGAAAGGTCCACCTCAGCTGACCCCCTATAAGGTCATCTCAAAACTTCCCTGTAGGGCTGGGGCTGTAGCTCAGTGGTAGAGTGCTTGCCTCCCACATGCAAGGCACTGGGTTCGATCCTCAGCACCACATGAAAACAAAGATATTGTGTCCATCTACAACTAAAAAATATTACAAAACAAAACAAACTTCCCTGTACTTACTGCTGCCCAAGCCCCTGAGCAATTGGTTCAGGGTCAGTAGCACTGAAGCCATGGTGTTGAGATGGGCAGAAAAATGGAACTTACAGGCTTTCTTACCACACCTACAACCACTGGAACCACACTTATTTCTAGTAAGCTGCCTTGGTTCACACAATGCAAAATTCCAGGGGACCCAGGGATGGGAAAACGCAGGGTTCAGGGATCAGGGACTGGGTATACATGAGCAGAGGCCCTGTTGTGTGTCTCTGAATGACTGTGACCTTGGGCAAACAAAATCCTTTTTCTCTCTAGACCCTTTCCCTCCCTTTATGGAAAGCCAGAGCTTTCTTTCCTTTGGAATCTAGGATTCTGCTTGCTTCACTTCCTAGAGGACCAGGGCACAGGATTGGATAAGGAGAAGAGGAGGATAGGAAGAGGAGGGACACGACACAGGGAGAAAGTTGGGAAGGGCTCCTGAAGGGTTCTGGGGGAGGCAGTGAGCCTAAGAGGATAGTCTTTGGAAGAACTCCTGGAAAGGAGCTAAAAGCACCTTGCTCCCTTCCTAGGTCCCTATCCCAAGATCCCAGCCTTTCCTTCCCAGAGGAATTCCAGCTTCATTTGAATGGTTAGGCCTTTGGTATGTAGAAGATTCCATCCCAGTTGCCCTAAAGTCTCTCTGGGTTCCTTCCCCCAATGCCCTTCATCCCCACTGGTTCTGTTTTCCCATGTCTCAGCAGTCAGAGAGCTACTTCACCTGCTGTTGCCTGACTTCCCTCCCTCTTCTGTGCAGCTGTTCACAGACAGCTGGATCCGAGTGGGACATTGCCTCCCAGTAAACTGCCAGTACCTCCTTTTCCTCTGCTTTGATAGCTCTGCTGGCCCACCCACAGCCTTGCCTTTCAGATGTCCTTGGCCTCATATCCTGGGAACCATGGCACCCACAGGCTACTACAGCTGTTGAACTGCCTATACTCTTGCCAGGAGCAACAGCTGCCACTGCTCCCAAGCTTATCCAGGGCCAAGGTCCCCTGCTTCCTATCAGCATGAGAACGAAGTGCCAGCTCCTACCCTGCACCTCCCTCTTGTCTTCTTGGGCCTTGGTCTTCTGAATAATTTCCCCCAATAGAACAGTGACTTGTAAAGAGGAGAGACTACAGGCCCTATCTTCTGCTGGATGCTTTGCTTTCAGCACCCTTAAATCCAGTTGGCAAGTAGCAGCAGCAGCTAGACCAAACTTCTAAACTCAGGTCTACCTGTGATCCTGCCCTGCTCAGTGTTCTTCCTTTTAGCTGCTGAAAACAAGGATCTCTCCCTTTACCCTGACCTCCCTACATGGTCTGGTTCTGTCCCTTCTACTTTCCCCCAGTTTCCCCTAACTTTCCGTCTTCCACTTCTCCCCACACCATACTTTTTTACCTCCACTTCTCTTAATACCAACCCTCACCTCCTTACCCTAGTTTTTCTTTGCATATAACTCCAGCCATCCACATGAATTCCCAGAGACCCCAGCCACAGGAAACCTCTTTAGGTTCCTACAACTATGCCAGGCATTTGTAGCTGCTTCCCTCCAAGCCTTTCCACAAGCTAACCCTTCTGCCCACAGCATTCTTTTCTCACTTGAGCTACCTCATTCTTGTTCATCCTGTTTTAGCTTCTGTGCTGTCCCTGCTCTGAACCCCCACTTAGCACAGTGTATTTTTTTTTAATTTAAATTTTTTGTATTTGTAACTGGAGAGAATGCCTTTATTTTATTTATTTATTTCTATGTGGTGTTTAGGATCAAACCCAATGCCTCCTACCTATTACTACCTACCTACTGCCCCTGAGCCCCAGCCCCAGTATATGTATGTGTTTGTGTGTGTGTGTGTGTGTATATATATATATGTATATATATATGTATATATGTATATGTATACACACACACACACACACACACATATATATATATATATATATATTTTTTTTTTTTTTTTTTTTTTTTTTTGGTGCTGGGGATTGAACCCAGGGCCTTATGCTTGTGAGGCAGGCACTCTACCAACTGAGCTATCTCCCCAGCCCCCCAGTGTATTATTATATGTGATTTAAGGTTTATTCCTGGGACAAACTGGAGATCCTGTGTCTGTCTATTCCCTCCCCACATCCTGGGAACCTCTAGCACCCCAGGCACTTAGGAGATAACCCATAAAATTGGAATGGAAGTAGCTCAGTGGGAGAGTACTTACAAAGTGTTGGCCACCTGTGCAGGCCTATAATCCCAGTGGACTCTAGAGGTTAAGGCAGGAGGATGGCAAATTTGAGGCCAAACTCAATAACTTAGTGAGACCTTAAGAAACTTGAGGCCCTGTCTCAAAATAAAAAATAAAAAGGCCTGGGAATGTAGCTCAATGGTAATCTCCTCTGGGTTTAATCCATAGTGCCAACAAAACAAAACAAAATAAAATATCCTAGCCTGGCACACACATGTAATCCCAACCCTTCAGGAGACTGAAGCAGAATGATCTCAAGTTTAAAGCCAGTCTCAGCAACTTAGTGAGATGCTGACTCAAAATAAAAAATAAAAAGCACTGGGGATGTAGCCCTGGATTTCATTCTCAGTCCTGCAAAACAAAGCAAAAACAAAACAAAGCAGAAAACCAATGTCCCTAAACTTTTCTGACATTTGACTCCCTGTTGTCTCTGGAGGGTAAAGAAATAACTACCATCATTGAGCTCTGTCTTGCACCTTGGACACATAGAATCTTACCATGCGTTCCAACAAATCTTTGCTGCCATTGTTATTACAGGCCCCATGTTACAGGGAGGAAACTGAGGCCTAAAGGTTAAGCCTCTACCTGAGATCACTCAGCCAGTAAGTGACCAAGCTCAAGCTATGGGACTGTGTTTATCTCAATGGGCCTGGCCCAGAATAGGAACTCCAGTGATGTTTGTTGAATGACTAAATGAATGGACATAGTTAAATCAAAACTTCAGTTGCCAAGAACCATCCATTCCTAAGGGCTAGGACACAGGCCTTGGAGTCTTATAAAGGATTCCCAAGCCAAACCAACCTGAATTTTTATATATATATATATATATATATATTTTTATATAATATATTTATATATTTTTATATAATTTATATATATAATTTATATATATGTTGTAGATGGACACAATACCTTTATTTTATTTATTTATTTTTATGTGGTGCTGAGGTTCGAACCCCGTGCCTCACACATGCGAGACAAGCACTCTACCACTGAACAACAACCCCAGCCCCTCAACCTGACTTTTGAAGCCAGAAATAACTCTGGGTCTACTTCCTTCCTTGAACACATGGCCACTAGCTACTTCAGCTTCACCTTGGTGGAATCTTCACCCTGTTGAGTTATAGGTAATAGGTATAGTCAGGGACCAGTGTGGGAAGGAAGAGGCTGCAGGGCAACCTCAGTATAAGAAGAAAAGGCACAGAGGCCTACAGGTTGGCCAACCCACTCCAAGGAGCTTAAAATGGCCTAGGGGCCAGTGGTTGAACAAAGGTATCCTCAAGACTTTGCAGTTCTGAGGTTTAACCTAAGTCTACTTCAGTCATTGGTAAAGAGGGTAAGGACTTATGGGGAGGACAGGGAAGTAGCCAAATCAAATCATAAAGTCCAATACTAAAGAGCTACTTCATTCCTACTCATGCAAGCAGGCCAGAGGCAGAGAAATGAAAGTCATAGCCAGGGTGTAGCTGAGAAGCATGTGTTTCTGCTCCTGGGTGGGGAAAGCTGAACCCAGGAAATGCAGAGGTGTGAGATCATCTGGAGAGGGGTCACTGCAGCTTAATCTTTAGGGAAGGTAGAAACTGTGTTTCCTGCTGGCTTGATGAATTCCCAGGAGAGATTCAGCAATAGCAAGGCATGTCCAGGCCTGGCCAGATGGACACAGGAATGGGGCAGAGGTGACTGCCCAAGCAGGCCTCAGCAAGGCATCCCAGATTCTGTTGAAACTTGCCTGACTAGAATGGTCTGGAGTAGGGACCAAGAAGGGGAAGCTCAGGGAAGTCATCTGGGTCTTGTATTGTCTCACTCTAAAGTCCTCTCGTTCCAGATTTCTTTCATAATGCGACAAAATGTGCCAACAGTGAGGCCTAGAATGAAGTTGGTGGAGCCCTGTGACTTAGTGGCAGGACATGGGTCCCAGGAAAGTCAGGAAAGAACACACATTCCTCGGCTTTGTTCCCAGCAGCTGCAGGAAGCTGCTCTAAGCCCCCAACTCTCCCAGCATCCCCCAAGAACTGGAGAAAATCTTGTTTCATGCCCTCCCCCTAATTGTTCTGGATCAGGGCAGCTGAATACTCCATAGAATGCCCCCAGGGAGGTGGTGGGTTTGTCAACCAACATTTGAGAAGGCATCATGAGTCCTGTCTGGAAATGGAGCCTGGGAAGGAGAAACCACGATACCACAGATTTCAAGCTCCGTGGCAGAGTATACACCCTTCCTTTCCTCTATAATCTTAAAAAGCTATTGATAATTTTCTCAGAAAAACATGCTCTACACACTTTCTTGCCCATAATTTAGAAGAGTCCCTAAATGCCTTGCAATACTTATTTGCAGGGACTCCAGCCAAGGAGCCCCTGCAGCGTGCTTAAGGTCAGGGAAATCCAGTTTGGTTCTATCCCATTTGACTTCTATAGGCTTCATCCTAGCCATCTGGAATTGCACTGCCCTCTAGAGCCTGTGGCATTGGTAAAAGGAGGCCTCAAAGGACACACTTAGCCACTTATTTGGTGCTACTTCAAGTCATTCTATTAGAGATCAAAAAAAAAAAGGGGGGGGGGACCCTGAGTTTGACCCTCAACACTGAAAAAAAAGGAGTATTGTTTCCTTTCATTTATTTATTTATTATTATTGTTTCTTTTTTGGGTGGTACTGAGGATTGAGCCCAGGGGAGCTCTACCACTGAGCTACAATCCCTACCCCTTTTCATTTTTTATTTTTATTTTTTTTTAAACTTTCACTTTATTTATTTATTTTTTTATGTGGTGCTACTGAGGATCAAACAGTGCTTCACACATGCTAGGCAAGTGCTCTGCTACTGAGCTATAGTCCTAGCCTCTATTTTTTATTTTGAAACAGGGTCTCACTAAATTGTCCAGGCTGTCCTTAAACTTTCAATTCTCCTGCCTCAGCCTCCTGAATAGCTGGAATTATAGGCATGTTTCACCATGACTGGAAAAAAGGAAGTTCTAAACCCAGCCAAGAAAATAGGCCTGCATTTACCAGAGATTGGTTGTCCCACTCACACTAGACTTCCCAAGACTTCTCTATCAGTAACTGCTGCTCCCTTACCTTCTGCTCATCCAGATGTGGGCCCCTGGAGGCTTTTGAGGCTTTGGACTTTTACTCATAAACACACACAAACACACAGACACACAGACACAGACACACACACAGACACACAGACACAGACACAGACACACACACAGACACACACACACACACACACACACACACATCTGTTAATGTTGCCAAGGCTTCCATTTTTCTTTTACATTTATTAATAGTATCAGTCATTCATTACAGTTTTTCTTCTTCCCCTTTTTCAGTGCTGGTAAATGAACCAAGGGCTTTGAGTATGCTAGGCAGTCTATCACTAACCTATTACCCCCAACTCATCACAATTATTGAGTACCTATTACATAACAGACCTTGGGCTAAACTGCATGAGTCCAAATTAAAAACCATATTTCTGAATCTTATGTCCTCCCAAGTCTTAACCATCCACCAAGCCTAGCCCTCCTAATTGGTTCCTCTTGAAACCAAGTCCCTCTTTTATTCACTTAGGACTTTTGGCAAACAAACAAGTGTGGCCATAGTTGGGTACCTTCTAGGATCAAGAGATAAGGAAAGAACTGTTGTCTGCCCTAGGACCCAGGAAGCCTTTAACAGAAGTGGTCTGACTGAATCCTGACAAGATTTGTAGGACGTGTTGCTTGCCAGTTTGTTTAGAGTGTTTATCATTACTAAACATTATACATAAACTTATTTGGCTTATCTCTCTCCCTAGGATGGAAACTCTGAAAGCAGAGAATTTGTTTACTATTGTGCCTATGAGAGAAAATGCTTGGTAAACACTTGAAAACATTCATAAAGTTGAGATCAAATACTGGCACTTAATAAATGCTAAATTAGTACTAGAAATTATTGTTATTATTACTATTATTATTTGCCTTATTCTTTCACTATTGCTAGTTGTTATTGGTTTAGATGTGGTGTCCCCCAAAAGCTCATATGTGAGACAATACATGTTTGGGAGGAGAAATGATTGGGTTATAGTCTTAAAATAATCAGTGATTTAATCACCTGATGGGATTAATTGAGTGGTAACAGAAGGCAGGTGGGGTGTGGCTGGAGGAGGTGGGGCATTGGAAGTGTGGCTTTGTAGTATATATTTTGTATCTGGTGAGTGGAGTCTTCCTGCTTTCTGATCATTATGTGCGACACTTCCCTCTGCCAACTTCTGCCATGTTGTTCAGCCTTGCCTCAAGCCTGGGGAATAAAGCTGGCCTTCTGTGGACTAAAACCTCTGAAACCTTGAGCCCTCAAATAAACTTTTCTTTCCCTAAAATTGTTCTGGTCAGATCTTTTAGTCACAGCAGCAAAAAGGCTAAGTAAAACACTAGTTTTCCCTGTCTGAATAAAAAATTTCATCACTATTGAGAACCCACTATACCATTGGGCTAAGGTGCCATTCATTCACTACAGGTTTATACATCCTTACTCTAAGGACGGTTCTTTCCATAACGGCTTCCTTCGTGGCTTTTTTGGGTTCCCAAACATTATGAGCAATGTGTGTGTGTGTATGTAAGCAGACAGTACAATATTGGAGGAGGTTGATTTTCATTAAGTTCTGAAAAGGTCCAGACCCAACAGAAGTTAAGAAGGGATAGGCAGAGGGTGGCTTACAGTATACTCTTTCAATCAGCCATTTCCAAAATTGAAATTTGGACCATGTGAAAGAAGTCTGGCATAGTCTCATTGTTTTAATAATTGATAGGATTATTCCTGCAGCCTATCCTGCACCCCCACTGTCCCCCCTGCCCTGCCTCCAACACACTCACCAGGAATTCAACCAGGGGCACTTTACCACTGAGCTATACCCCCAGTCTTTTGTACTTTTTACTTTAAGACAGGGTATTGCTAAGTTGCCAAGGCTGGCCTCAAACTTGTGATCTTCCTGAGCTGGGGATTTAGCTCCATGGTAGAGCACCTGCCTATCATGTGCAAGATCCTGAATTCAGTCTCCTGCACTGCAAAAACAAAATTTAAAAGTTGCAACCCTTTTGCCTCAGCCTCTCGAGTTGCTTAACTGTGTCCAGCTAATTAGTAGTTCTTGTTGTTGTTTTTTTTTTGTTGTTGTTGTTGTTTTTTATGGTGCTAGAGATTGAACCCAGGGCTAGGGCACACATGCTAGGCAAGCACTTTACCTCTGAGCTACATTCCCAGTCCCAGTTGACTGGATTCTTTTTCTTTTCTTTTTTCTTTTTTTTTTTTTTTTGTCATGTTTTTAGTTGTAAATGAGCACAATACCTTTGTTTAATTAATTAATTTATTTTTATGTTTCCAACCTAGTGACTCACATGTACTAGGGGAACACTCTACCTCTGAGCTACAACCCAGGCCCTTATTGGATTCTTGATGTGATAGCTGCCTTGGTAATACAAGGAGCTAGCTAAGGACTGGGGGAGACTTTTGGAAAGTTGAGGATTTAAGGCTCAGCTAAGGAATATCATTCCAGGCATCCAGTCAGGCCTATGAGAACCAGGCCCAACAACCTTGGATAGAGTCTGAGTCTTAAGGCGGGTGAGTCGCCTTTATCCAGCAGGTGGCACTAATTGCCTAACAAAGCCCGAGTACTGCCAGATTGCCATTATTTCTTTATTTTGTTTATTTATTTATTTATTGTGGTTATAGATAAACAGCATGTCTTTGTTTTATTTTCAAACAAAGGATTGAACCCAGTGCCTCACACATGCTAGGCAGGTGCTCTAGCCCCTTGCCATTACTTCTTAGAGTCTCAGGCAATGGTGCCAAGAAATGCAAAGTCACTCTACTCATTAATTCGACAAATACTAATTGAGCACCTACATGCCAGGCCCTATTCCAGGTGCTGGAAATTTGACCATGAACAAGATGAACCAAGTCTTTTTTTTTTTTTTTTATTGTAAACAAATGGGGTACAATTGTTTCTCTGTACATGAAGTAGAGGTATACCATTTGTGTAATCATACATTTACATAGGGTACCAAGTCTTGCTTCTACAGGATGGGCATTTTTGAGATGTGCATTCAAATATGGCAGTCACTAAACACACACAAGGGTATTGAATACTTGAAATGAAGCTAGTCCCAACTGAGCTGTATTGTAAATGTAAAATACATACCATGCAATATATATATATATATATATATATATATATTTTTTTTTTTTTGTATTGTGGATTGAACACAGAGGTGCTTTACCACTGACATACATCCTCAGACCTTTTCTTTTTTTAAGATAGGATCTAGGGAGATTGCTCACTGACTGGAGCCTATCATCCTCCATTTGCCTGCCTCTTGCCAGCTCATAGCCTGCCATTCACCTACCCATCACCGCCTGAGGTTCACCTGCTGATCCTCCGACAGCAGACAGCAGACCGACCGCTGACTGCCAATGGATTGCCAGTTGCCTGCTGCTGCCTGGAAGTCCACTGTCACAGTACCTGCAGGTTTGGTTACACGTGGCTGCCATCATTTTGAGACAACAGGCAGGACCTGCAGGACCCCTGGCTGGACTGATGGAGCCCCATCTACAGGACCCCTCAGCCTGACCGCCTCTGGGACCTGCAGACCGATTGAAAGCTCTCTACCTCCAGGATCCCTCAACTCAACTGACTGCACCCCACCTCCAGGACCCCTGCCCGACCACGCCCACACCCCTGAGCTGCAGTTCCCCTTTGCCAACACATTTGAAAGCCAGAGCAGCCATCTTGGATTATCCTGGAAGTGGTAGCTCCCATCTTTAGGTGGGGCAAACTGCATACTGAGACTGGAAGACTCATTGTCAGGTACCTCTCATACATCAGGCTACTGAAGACTGGGAGGTTTGAATACTATATGACTGTTATAGTGTAGATATTTCTCTCTCTTTTTTTTTTCTCCTTTTTGAAAATGTTTAAGTTTTTATTTCTTTACTTTTCTTGCTCTATTTTCCTTTTGTTTACCTGTTTCCTCAGAGTCTCTTTCTCCCTTTTCTCATGCTAACAACCAACTTCTTTTGATTACACTTTCACTCTTTCTATGATCTAGAACTTCTATATACTCTTTTCTTATCCCATTAACAGCTACATCCTACACCCCTCCCCATCCTCTTTGTCCTTCATTGGAAACTGCAGACCTTATTGCAAATCTATTTGTTATACTGTAGATAATGATTGAACTCATTCTGTTCATTATGACAATATTGTTAATGTCTTCTTGGGCTATTTGGTTTATGGTTGCATATTGTCTGTACTGGGCACTGCTAATATTGATCTCCCCCTTAAAGAAAAGGTTTTGGAAACCTATAGGGTCACTATAAGTCTATAGGGGGGAAACTGCCCCCAGATATGCACTGCTAGAGGGGAAGATACATGAACAACATGAAAAAACAAGGGAAGAAAATGATCCAAACAAACCTAGATTCTATATTAATAGAATCCAGTGACAGCATGGTAGAAGAAATGTCAGAAAAGGAGTTCAGAATATACAAAATTAAAATGATTTGTGAAGCAAGGGATGAGATAAGAGAGCAAATGCAGGCAATGAGTGATAACTCCAATAAGCAATTGAAAGAACAACTGCAAGAAGCAAAAGATCATTTCAATAAAGAGATACAGATTCTGAAAAAACCAAATGGAAATCATTGAAATGAAGGAAACAATAAACCAAATAAAAAACTCAATGGAAAGCATCATCAACAGACTAGACCACTTGGAAGACAGAACCTCAAACAATGAAGACAAAATATTTAAGCTTGAAAATATAGTTGCTGAAACAGAGAAGATGGTAGGAAATCATGAACAGAATCTCCAAGAACTATGGGACATCATGAAAAGACCAAATGTAAGAGTTATCAGGATTGAGGAAGGCACAGAGATAAAAACCAAAGGAATGAACAACCTAGTCAATGAAATAATAGCAGAAAATTTCCCAAACCTGAAGAATGAAATGGAAAATCAAATATAAGGGGCATACAGAACACCAAATGCACAAAATCACAACAGACCTACACCAAGGCACATTAAAATGAAAATGCCTAACATACAAAATAAAGATAGGATTTTGAAAGTTGCAAGAGAAAAGCATCAGATTACATTAGGAGGAAACCAATGCAGATATCAGCAGATTTCTCAGCCCAGACTCTAAAAGCTAGAAGGGCCTGAAACAACATATTTCAAGCTCTGAAAGAACATGGTTGCCAACCAAGAATCCTATACCTAGCAAAACTAACCTTCAGATTGAAGACAAAATAAAATCCTTCCATGATAAACAAAAGTTAAAAGAATTTACAAATAGAAAGCCTGTGCTACAGAATTTTCTCAGCAAAATATTCCATGAAGAGGAAATGAAAAACAACAATGTTGGTCAGCAAAGGGAAGAACTACCTTAAAGGAAAAACCAATCAAAGGAGAACAAGTTAAGTTAAAAACCAAAAATAAGCCCAAATGACTGGGAATACAAATCATATCTCAAATAATAATCCTGAATGTTAATGGCCTACACTCATCATTCAAAAGACAGACTGGCAGAATGGAGTAAAAAGAAAGACACAACAGTATGCTGCCTTCAAGAAACTCATTTCATAGATAAGGACATCCACAGATTAAAGGTGAAAGGAAGGGAAAAAAGCTACCACACACATGAACTCAGTGAAAAAGCAGGGGTTTCCATCTTTATTTCAGATAAAGTGGACTTCAAGCCAAAATTAGAAGGGATAAAGGACATTTCATACTACTCAAGGGAACCATAAATCAGGAAGACATAATGATCGTAAATATTTATGCCCCAAACAACAGTGCTTCCATGTACATCAAACAAATCCTTCTCAATGCCAGGAATCAAATAGACCACAACACAGTAATTCTGGGTGACTTTAACACATCGCTGTCACCACTGGATAGATCTTCCAAACAAAAACTAAACAAAGAAACCATAAAACTCAATAACACAATCAATAACTTAGACTTAACAGATATATATATAGAATATTTCATCCATCAATGAGTGAATACACCTTCTTCTCAGCAGCACATGGAATCTTCTGAAAAAAAGACCATATGTTATGCCACAAAATAGCCCTTAGTAAATGCAAAAAAATAGAGATACTACCTTGTGTTCTAACAGATCATAAAGGAATGAAATTAGAAATCAATGACAAAAAAGAGAAACTACTCCAACATCTGAAGACTAAATAATATGCTATTGAATGAAGCATGGATAACAGAAAACATCAGGAAGGAGATAAAAAAAATTCTTAGAGGTAAATGAGAATGATGATAAAACATATCAAAATCTCTGGGACACTATGAAAGCAGCACTAAGAGGAAATTTCATTGCATGGAGCATATTCAAGAAAAGAATACAAAGTCAACAACTAAATGACCTAATATTACAGCTCAAAGTCCTAGAAAAAGAAGAATGGAATCACACCAAAACTAGTAAAAGACAGGAAATAATTAAAATCAGAGCTGAAATCAATGAAATTGAAACAAAAGAAACAATTCAAAAAATTGACAAAACAAAAAGTTGGTTCTTTGAAAAAGTAAACAAAATAGACAAACCCTTAGCCACACTAACAAAGAGAAGGAGAGAGAAAACTCGAATTACTAAAATTTGTGATGAAAAAGGAAATATCACAACAGACACCACTGAAATGCATAACATAATGAGAAGCTACTTTGAAAATCTATACTCCAACAAAATAGAAAATCTCAAAGACATCGATAAATTTCTAGAGATATGTGATCCTTCCAAACTGAACCAGGAGGACACACACAATTTAAACATATCAATATCAAGCAATGAAATAGAAGAAGCCATCAAAAGCCTACCACAAGAAAAGCCCAGAACCAGACGGATTCTCAGCCAAGTTCTACAATACCTTCAAAGAAGAACTCATTCCAATACTTCTCAAAATATTCCAGGAAATAGAAAAGGAGGAAACCCTTCCAAACTCATTCTATGAAGCTAGTATTACTCTCACACCCAAACCAGACAAAGACACATCAAGGAGAGAAAATTTTAGACCAATATCTCTGATGAATATAGATGCAAAAATCCTTAACAAACTCCTGGAAAACCACATCCAAAAACATATTAAGAAGATAGTGCACCATGACCAAGTGGGGTTCATTCTGGGAATGCAAGGTTGGTTCAATATCTGGAAATTGATAAAGGTAATTCATCACATCAATAGACCAAGTTTACTTCTAAGAAATGTTATGATTTAGTTGAACCAGTGGTGCCTATAATCCCTATAATCCCAGTGGTTCAGGAGCCTAAGGCAGGAGGATCACAAGATCAAGGGCAGCCTGGGTAATTTAGTGAGACCCTGTCTCAAAATAAAAAGGATGTGGCTTAGTAGTAGAGTGCAAGTACCACACACACACACACACACACACACAAAAAAACTATACACAAAAGAGCATATAAAACAATTGCATTAATTCAGAGAACACTTTCAAATTAAATCAGAGCCAGTAAGTACAGGCAAATAGGGTCTCCCCAGAGTGTTCCCCTCAGGAAAGCAATATCCTTAAGTAGAGGGAAAAGACACAGCCCTGGTGGTGAAAGAAGAGATTAGAATAAGAAAAGAGGAAAGGATATTTTGCAGTACAGGAACAAATTGAAAAAAAAAAAAAAAAAAAAAAAAAACAGTAAAAGGGAGCCCAGGGACAGGGGGATCAAATAGGTTACAAGAAAATTTAGACTTAAGAACCACTACCCCCAATTTAAGACTGATAGAATGGATTTCTGGGTATTCTACAACCAAGACTTGGAGATCAATGTCAAGGAGGATTAAAGGGCTAAGAGGAAAACCAACATTTTGGTTGTCACCCTCCAAGGTCAGCCAAGACTCAAAGGATGACAAGTCCCCTCTAAAATGTCCCTAGAGCTCCAGTAAGTCTCCAGACCTTCCAATCAGGGTGATCATGAAGACTCTAGAAATCAGGAGTCAACCAATGCACATTCTTCAAAGAGAAGGATCATGGAAAGGAGCATGTTTTCAATGATTCCAAAGGGAAGCCACATGGTCAGTAGGACCCTGACCTGTCCCATAAGATAGTACAAGTGGTAGAGGAGAAAAAAAACTGAAGGAGCTAAGAGTCTCCTCACAAGGGCCTTAAAATAATCCCCTGAAGAGCCTCAGTTGACTTAACAATAGAAAAGGAAAAGGTTGATTTGGGGCCAATACTGGGGCCATCTACTCAGTCCTGAACACCAAGTGGGGAAGTAGAACCAAAGCTAAATGCTATTATGAGTAAGGTAGGAAAGTTAAAAAACAAAAAAAGTCATGTATGAACAATTAAAAGGGAAACTGGCAACACCTGTAATTCCAGCTACTGAGGAGGCTGAGGCAGGAGAATTTTAATTTCCAGGTCAACCCAGGAAACTCAGTGAGACCCTATCTTAAATTAAAATAAAATTTAAAAAGGGATGTAGCTCAGAGATGCTCCTGAGTTAAATCCTCAGTACCAGGAAAAAAAAAAAAAAAAAGAAAGAAAGAAAAAAAGAAAGAAATACAGTGATTCTTTTAAATGGAACTCAACATGTTACCAGGCATTCTGGGAACTCAAGACTCAAAAAACCCAAAAAGGAGTTACTTGTATCAAACCTACAAAAATAACCGAAGCTAATAGGTTACCAGGGAAGAGCCATTGTGTATGATGGCTTGATATTAACTATCTGAAAAGACTATGTCAGACACAAATTTGTATAGAGCCCACCATAACCCAAATATAAAGTACTTTCTTTTTTTTTAATTGTTTTGATACTGGGGATTAAATCTAGAGTCACTTTACCACTGAGCTATAATTCCAGTCTTATTTATTTATTTATTTATTTATTTATTTATTTCTTCATTTATTTTTGGTATGGGGATTGAACCCAGGGTGCTTAACCACTCTGAGCGACGTCCCAGCCCTTTTTATTTAAAAATAAAAAAGCCTGGCTTTAAAAATGATTTGCGACAAGGTCTTACTAAATTGCTGAGGCTTGCCTTGAATTTCAATTCTCCTGCTTCAGCCTCCAGAGTTGTTGGGATTACAAGTATGCACCATGCTGGTTGGCTATACAGAGTACTTCTATGCGGACGTTTGCCTGGTTACTGTTCAACCTCAAACAGAGGTCACCCCTCCCTCAGACACACATATAGATTTATATAGGAAAGTAAATAGATATACATTCAGCAGAGAATGCATGCTATCTCAAGGGAGAGATTTCTTTGGGAGTAAAGTAAGAAGTACACATTTAAGGATGCTAGGAATGGTGGTGGCATTTGCCTGTAATCCAGTGACTCAGGAGGCTGAGGCAGGAGGATCACAAGTTCAGTCTCAGCAACTTAGACCCTGTTTCAAGATTAAAAATAAGTGAAGGCTGGGTATGTAGTTCAGTAGTGGAGCTTTCTAATTCTTCTCTAGTACCCCCAAAAGAAACACATATTAAAGGGAGAATGCTGGCTATCTGTAGACTGAAAAGCTTTTTTTCTGCAGCACTGGGGATCGAACCCAGGTCCTTGGGCTTGACAGGCAAGCACTCTACAAACTGAGCTATATCCCCAGACCATGAAGCCTTTTGACTACAGTAAAGAATATACATTCAGGGAAGAATGTGGGTCATCTTCAAATAAGGATAGTCCTTAAGCCACTTTTGGTTATTAATCATTGTAGCCAAGGATTATTGTTATTTTTGACTTTGTTTTTGTGGTTGTGGTTTTAAAATTGTACACACACCACACACACACACACCACACGGTGTGTGTGTGTGTATATATATATGTGTGTGTGTGTGTGTGTGTGTGTGTTGTTCATGGACCTTTATCTTATTCATTTATTTGTATGCAGTGCTGAGAATCGAACCTAGTGTCTCACACATACTAGGCAAGCATTCTACCACTCAGCCACAACCCCAGCCTATATTATTGTTATTTTAATAATCCAGCATGTACAGAAATCTTTGTCACTCATCACTATTAGAAATATTGGGATACTGCAAGAAATAAGACTCATGTTCAAAAGTTACTTGGCAAGCCAAACTTAACTGCTACAGAAGGGTGTGCTACCAAAACAAATCTGGCAAGCTGCCAGGTGCAGTGGCACATGCCTGGAATCTCAGCAGTTTGGAAGGCTGAAGCAGGAGGATTGCAAGTTCAAAGCCAGCCTCAGTAACTTGGTGAGACCCTAAGCAACTCAGTGAGACCCTGTCTCTAAATAAAATTCAAAAACAGGCTGCGGATGTGGCTCAGTGGTTGACTGCCCCTGGGTTCAATCCCCAGAACCAAAACAAACAAACAAAAATCTGGCAAGCAAGACAGTGGGTGGGAAGTCTGCCCACATTTTTAGCCCTAATGCAGCACTGCCCTGATAGGAGTTCAGGTTACTGTCTACCTGATTGACTAATTTAAGATTAGAGAAGGCAAGGGGAAGGGCTATAGTTATGATTATACCACCTACTACACTATAAGCATTATGATTGGAAGACTGAGGACAAAGAGAGATATGCTGTGGGGCTCAGAAAGGCTACTTTTTTCTTTTCTTTCTTTCTTTTCCTTTTTTTTTTTTTTTTGTACCAGGGATTGAACTCAAGGGCACTTAACCACTGAGCTACATCCCTAGCCTTTTCATTTTAATTAATTAATTAATTTATTTATTTATTTTTATGGTGCTGGGGATTGAACCCAGGGCCTTGTGCATGCTGGGCAAGCTCTCAACCAACTGAGCTATATCCCCAGACCCCCTTTTTTTTTTTTTTTCATTCTGGGGATTGAACTCAGGGCCTTAGTG
This sequence comes from Sciurus vulgaris, assembly GCF_902686455.1. Classification (NCBI taxonomy): domain Eukaryota; kingdom Metazoa; phylum Chordata; class Mammalia; order Rodentia; family Sciuridae; genus Sciurus; species Sciurus vulgaris. The sequence continues at coordinate 114,891,119 of NC_136470.1, read as the reverse complement.
CTTGCGAGGCAAGCACGCTACCAACTGAGCTATCTCCCCAGCCCCCCAGACCCCTTTTTATTTTTAATTCTGTGACAGGGTCTCACTAGGTTGCATGCAATCTCCCTAAATTGCTTCTGCTGGCTTTATATTTGCAATTCCCCTGCCTCAATCTCCCAAACTGCTGGAATTACAGGCCTGGGCCACACTCAGGCAAAATGGTTACATTTTAACCATGAGATTTTGTAATTTTAAAATGACTCTACTTGGTTTTTAAAACATTGCTCAGAAACAATGATGGACACCTTCATGGGGTGGGTTGAACCCCTCCCCACTCAAAGGGATAAAGTAACTGATGTCCATCCACAAGTCCTATCAGCATTGCAGGTAGAGTTGCAAATTGGTGCAGCCACTCTGGAAAGCAGTATGGAGATTCCTCAGGAAACTTGAATGAACCCACCTTTTGACCCAGTTATCCCACTCTTCAGTTTATACCCAAAGGACTTAAAATCCACATACTACAGTAATACAGCCACATCAATGTTTGTAGCAGCTCAATTCACAATAGCTAGATTGTGGAACCAACCTAGATGCCCTTCAATTAATGAATGGATAAAGAAACTGTAGTATATATACACAATGGAATATTAATCTGCATAAAGGAGAATAAAATTATGGCACTTGCTGGTAAATGGATGGAATTGGACAATATCATGCAAAGTGAAATAAGCCAACCCTCAAAATTTAAAGACTGAATGTTTTCTCTGGTAAGTGGATGTGGATGATGATATCTAATGCAGGTGGAGGTGGGGTGGAGGGGTAAGAGAAGAATGAAGGAACTCTGGATTACTTGGAGGGAAATGAGAGGGGGAAGGGGCTGAGGTATGAAAGATGGTGGAATGAGACAGACATCATTACCCTATGTACACGTGAAAGAATGGACATTTTTTTAAACTGTCTATCTCAACTCCCTAAGGTCTCCCTCCCAGTAATGGGAACAAAGCCCTTAAAGCTGTTCCAGGAAACAGCCCCAAACAGAGAGTAAAAGAGTAAATTGAGCCTGATAGCCAGATAGTGCTCAAACAGTAGGATTACCAGAAACTATTGACCAGAATCTACACCCTGTTGTAAAACATTGTGAAACATGTTGTATGTTATCAGCAAACCCAGACCCCCTTTGAAATTTCCCCGGCAGCTTTGTTCCCCATTTTTCCTTTTTTTCCCCCCCTTTCCCCCTTTCATGTGCGACCCCTCCCGATGTGTGGTTTCTGCCTTTATAAACCTACAAGATTTTCTGCTAGGGACTCGACTCCTGGACTCCTGCGTGAGTCATGAGTCGGGTCCCAGCGCGCTGGAATAAACACCTCTTGCGGTTTGCATCAAGTGACGCCTCCTGCGGTTGATTAGGGTTGCCGTCGATCCATGGGACAGAGTTGGGGTTTCCTTTTTGGGGGCCTTACAGAGGTGGGGTGGAGGGGTAAGAGAAGAATGAAGGAACTTTGGATTACTTGGAGGGAAATGAGAGGGGGAAGGGGCTGAGGTATGAAAGATGGTGGAATGAGACAGACATCATTACCCTATGTACATGTATGATTACATGAATGATGTGAATCTACATCATGTACAACCATAGAAACGAAAAGTTGTACCCCATTTGTGTACAATGACTCAAAATGCAGTCTGTATAAAACAACAACAACAACAACAAAAAGAAATATACCTATGACTGGGCTGGGCACCGTGGTACATGTCTATAATATCAGTGACTGGGAGGCTGAGGCAGGAGGATCCCAAGTTAAAGACCAAGTTCAGCAATTTTGATACTCTGTTTCAAAAATAACAAAAAAAGGTACTATGATTGTGACTGAGTAGTAAAGTGCTTGCCTAGCATATATGCGGCACTGTATTCGATTCTCAGCACCACAAACAAACAAATAAGGTTCATCAATAACTAATAAAAATATTTTTAAAAAATAACAAAAAAAGGGTTGGGGATATAGTTCATTGGTAGAGCACTTACCTAGCATGTACAGAGGTCCTGGGTTCTATCCTCAGAAAGCACATTTTTGTTACATATTAGGAAACTCAGAGTACGGATTTAACTCTGACAGAAAAGAGAACATTAATCTTACAATCACATATCACTACTCTCATTTAATGGTCTTAGTTGACAGGTAATTGATATTTTTTTGGTTTCTTTCAGCCATTTCCACACAATAAGTCATTTTGAAGAAGATAATTCCCTAAAAGATGGAGTAATTGGTGGAATACAGAGAAAAAGAAAAGTGGAATTCATAGGTCCTTCAGTAAGGAAAAGGATGAAGAGAGAGTTAGACTGAATCTGAGAAGGTGCTCTGAGTGCTGTTCCAGCTGTTTAAAGACCTACTCAAGAAAAGGCACTATTGGCCACAGTGTTCAGGGAGAAAAACTGACAAGTTCTAACAGTCTCCAACTAAAACTGTGACATCTTAACCTACAGAGAATGCAACAAACCTGCCAGAGAGTGACTCAGACGCCATTAGGCCAGATGTTCCTGCGCATTCAGTCCACCAAGTACTTTGGGTCTAATGTAATTCCTGGAAGACAGCGGCCTTCAGTAAGTAAAAGTATTAAGTAAGCTGGGCATGGTGGCATCATGTAATGCACCTGTAATTCTGGCAACTGTGGAGGCTCAGGCTGAACAACTGCAAATCCAAGTTTAGCCTCAGCAATTTATCAAGGCTCTAAATAATTTAGTAAGACCCTGTCTCAAAGTTTAAAATAAAAAGGGCTAGAGATGTAGATCAGTAGTAAAGCACCATGGGTTCAATCCCCAGTATAAAAATAAAAGAAAAAGAAACATGACTGCTGGCTGTAGGTATGCCTACGGGATAAAAATTTCAGTGTAAATATTCTAGTTATTGAATGTTGTTATTTTAGTTGCACAAACTGGCTTTCTGTTGTCTACCTCACACTTTGTATCTTTGGGTTATCTGGAGCCAGTCACTACAAAGGTCTTTAAGTCCAAAAAGTAGAGGTCAAATTCCAGGACCTGTACCCCGTAATAGAAATTTAACCAATAAAAAAAAAAAAAAAAAAGAAATTTAACCAAAACTGGTCATGGTGGCACACACCCATAATCCCAGCTACTAGAGAAACAAAGGTAAGAGGATCACAAATTTGAGGCTAGCCTGAGAAAATAATTGAGACATTATCTCAAAATAAAAATAAATAAACAGCCAGTCGCGGTGGCACATGCCTATAATCCCAGCAACTTGGGAGGATGAGGCAGGAGGATCTTGAGTTCAAAGTCAGCCTCAGCAGCTTAGCAAGGCTCTAAACAACTCAGTGAGACCCTGTCTCTAAAAATGCAACAATCAGATACAGAAGACCTCTTATGCTCAGCACCAACAGGTTTGTTTAAAACTCAGTTTTTTAATAGTGACAAATAAAAAGTCCTATTTGTGGAAAAAAAATGGTTGGGGATGTAACTCAGTGGTAGAGCACTTGCCTGGCATAGTGCTCTATCCCCATGGCTACAAAAAATAAATAAATAAAATAAAATCCTTATATACCCTGTAAGCTGCTTGAAGAACTTAAGTAGCTTTTAAAATAATCTGTATGCAGTACTGATGATTGAACAAACATAGGGCCTTGCATGTGCTAGATAAGAGCTCTACCACTGAGTAACTTTCCCAGACCCTTTTTAATTTTTTATTTTGAGGCAGGGTGTCACTAAGTTGCCTGGGATAGTCTTGAACTTGTGATTCTCTTGCCTCGGCCCGTTACTGGGATTTCAGGTGTTCTCCCCCACACCCAACTTGCTGAACCCCAACCCAATGCCATATTTTCTGATCCATTAAAAAAAAAAAAAACCTAATTTTTAAAAAATTTTGATGAGTCCAGTTTTTTTCTGGTGTTAAACATAGCATATTTCTACCCATCATATTGCTTTCAACCTATAGCTTTACATTTAGTGATTAGGGTTGTTTTTGTTGTTGTTATTTCAATTAATTTGCTATATTTTCCAGGCTAGTCTCAGATTCCTGCACTCAAGTAATCCTCCTTCCTCAGCTTCCCAAGTAGCAGGGACTAAAGGAATATAACACTACATACAGCAATTGTGCTTTTCTTTTCATTTGGCAGTATTGGGGATTGAACCCAGGACTGTTCTACCACAGAGCTACATCCCCACCCCTTTTTATTTTGAGACAGGGTCTGGCTAAATTGCTGGGGTTGGTGTCAAACTTGAGATCCTCCTACCTCAGCCTCCTCAGTTTCAGGTATTCTGGTGTTACAAGTATGTGCCATCATGATCAGCTAAAATTGTGCATTTCTTTCCTCTCCACCCCTGCCTTTTCTTTTCTTTTTGGTACTGGAGATTGAATCTGGTGGTGCTTTACCACTTAGCTACATCCCCAGTCCATTTTGGTGGGGGGAGAGGAGTACTCTGGATCAAACCCAGGGTCTTCCACATGATAGGCAAGTGCTCTATCACTGAGCTACATCCCCAGCCCCACATCATTAGTCTTTTTTACTTTTTACTTTATATTTTGAGATAGGGTCTTGGTAAGCTCCTGAGGGGTCTTATTAAGATTCTAAGGCTGGCCTCAAACATGTATTCCTTCTATCTTAGCCTCATTAGTCACCAGGATTGCAGGCATATTCCACTGTGCCCTACTAGTTGTGCATTTCTTATAGGCTTGTCATCAGAGGTCTGAACTGTTCCTGGATAAGGAGACCTGGACTTAGGACAAGAAGAGTCCTTGGCATATATGACAGAAAAGAATTTTAGCATGCAACAGAGGCACAAACAAAGGTTTATTTAGGAAAACAGTGACATTTTCTAAGGAGAACATGGGCTAAAATTGTGCATTTCTTTCCTCTCCACCCCTGCCTTTTCTTTTCTTTTTGGTACTGGAGAGACAGAAACCCACTGGTGCGGGGTATTAATATTTTACAGAGGGACAGTTGCCAGGGGTTGCTCTTTACCTTCATGTTCACATTACTTTTTTGTAAGCAAGGGCATGGGCCAAGGCATGGGCCAAAGGGGCATGCTGGAGTTGCTCAGGGGTTGCAAGGGTTCATGGCCATTTTCTACATTTTATTTTTATTTTAATTTTTTTGGTACTGGAATTGAACCCAAGGGTGATTAACCACTGAGCCACATCCCCAGTCCTTGTTTATATTTTTCATTTAGAGACAGGGTCTCACTCAGTTGCTTAGGGCATCACTAATTTGCTGAGGCTGGCTTTGAACTTGTGATTTTCCTGCCTCAGTCTCCAGAGCTGCTGGGATTACCAGCATGTACCACCATGCCTGGCCATTTTCTAAATGTCAATGGTTCATGGGCATTTTCTACACTTCAGTGATTCACAGGTGTTTTTTGCATTCTAAGTTCTCATGAGTACTTCTTTTTTGAGACTCAGTCTATCTTTTTCTGTATCCCCAAATTCCTATCTCAGACTTATGTGTCTTGCTTTTATCTCAAGTCTGATGATCTATACCTTTTAGTTGGGGGTATTTTAGACCATTGTGAAACCAGATTTTCAGCCTCTGTGCTACAGTGTTGCAGCAGAACCAGCCACCTGCCAGTACCTTCTTTATGGGCTCTTGTCTCATGAATTTGAAGAATGAAATCCACAGATGAAGAGGAGTGAATATAAAAGAGTAGGATTTCTTCAAGTGTGAAGAAAAGAGAACTTCTGCAGGGTGAGAGTGTAAGAGGGGACTTGATGAGGGTTGTTCTTAAATGTACTGGTCTAGGGACTTATATAGTTACTGGGTAGGGACATTGATCAAAATCTATGCTAATCAGGCCTTGGAGAGTATCTATGTTAATCAAGTCTTGGAAAATACTAAGGCTATTGGTCAAAATCTATGCTAAACAGGAATTGAATAAGTACCAATGCTGTTGGTCAAAAATGTATGCTAAACAGGTATTGAGAGTGTTAAGGCTATTGGTTAGCCCTTGAGTCTGTTACTTTTACTCAGGTCTGTCCCTATTCCAGTCACTACCCTGGTTTAAGTGGAAATTCCTAAAAATCAAACAATAATTTGTTCATCTGGAATATTTGAACACCTGCTGTGTCCATCATGATGCTAAGAGATGTTGGATATAGTCATTAAGCACAGAGATTTAATTCCTGCCTTCCTGCTCCATATGAGCCAGTGTGAGAGACAGCCTTTTTAGGTAAGGATCAAAATAAAATTTGGAGACCACTATGACAATATGTAGTGATCTGATTAGTCCAGGAATTAAGAAAGGATTCTGAAAAAAATCAAATTGAAAACTAGAATAGAAGCTCAGCATTGTGGCACACACCTAGAGTCCCAGCTACTTGGGAGGCTAAGGCAGGAGGATTGCAATTTGGAAGCCAGCCTGGGCAACTTAGCCAGACCGTGTCTTAAAATAAAAACCAAAAAAGTTCTGAGCATGTAGTTCAGTGTTAGAGCACTGCTGAATCCAACCCCTAGTACCACCAAATAAAAAACAAAACCAAAACAAAATACAATGAAAGGTTGGAAATGTGGGTTAGGAGCAAGGTATAGAATGTCCTGTGTAGAGTAGAATGTGAGCAGGCTAGGAAGGAAGGAGAAGGCAGCATGTGGGAGGAACTAGAGTGAAAAGGGGGAAAGTACAGACCAACTTGTGGGTAGGGCCTATTATGCTCCAGATCCATGGACTTATAAAAAAAATACGTACTTGGGCCTAAAATCGAGGACTCAGTGAAGATTCATAATGAAAATGTCAGCCTTCCAGAGTATAGGCAATGGATTGGAGGGGCTGCCTACCAGAAAGCTATGAGGTGAGATTCATCTGCAATGAATGAGAGGCCACACAAGTCTCTGTGACTGTGCTCTCAGCAGGAGTCCAAAGCCAGAGCCTGTTTGTATTCTCCTGATGTCTTAGGCCTGTAACCTTCTGGGATTTTGGGAAGCCTCTCTTCCAGCATGGGAAACTTCTCTGAAAAGGAAAAATCTGAGGAACCTGGAAAGATCTAGGAAAGGAATCATTAGTTTAAATCAAAATAGAGATAAAAATGGCCAGTCAAGGAGATGAAAGGTTACAAATTGTTTCCCCTGACAATAGCCAATGAAGAAGCAGAGAATATTTCTTATTACTGAGGGTCTCCAGGCCTGAACCGGTAAGGCACAACTTCTTCAGGCCACTCCTTGGTCTGACCTGATTCTAGACTATGAGCACCTCATTTGTTGTGCTAAAACTTTTGTCTCTGGGGTCCCTTATTACAGAAGAGGCACTAGAAGTTGACCACTGCCTGGAGGGTTCTGACCTGTGAAGTGGGATCCTAAGAGACTCCAGCTTTGCTCAACACTGTTTTTCTGGTTTGGGGAATCACAGGAACTCTTCTGGCCTTAATTTGGTCATCTATAAAAAAGCCTTAACTGATGTTCGAGGCATTTTTTTCCATAAGTACCTGAGATGACAGTGACTATTATAAATACAATGGTTAATATTAATTAATTACTTTGCTCTTTTCCTTCCTAAATCATGTTTAGTGAGGTATAATTTCATCTGTGCAATAACATGTGCAAATTAAGAATTCAGTTTAATGAGTTTCAACAAATTTCTAGGCAAATATTACTGCCACAATCAAGTTACAGAAATTTTCTATCATCCTAAAATATGCCCCAGTCTATCCCTTCTCTGCACCATGGCTCTAAGGAATATTGAACATTGTTGCCATATATATTTCTATTTTTGGAGGGGGATACTGGGATTGAACTCAGGAACATGCAACCACTGAGTCACATTCCTGGTCCTATTTTGTATTTTATTTAGAGACAGGGTCTCACTGAGCTGCTTAGCAGTTCGCCCTTGCTGAGGCTGGATTTGAACTCACGATCCTCCTCCTGAGTCCCTGGGATTATAGTCATGTGCCACTGCACCGGCATTTTGCCTTTTCTAAAATTTCATATAAATGGAATTATACCATATAATGCATTTGGGATCCATGCATTTTGTAAGAACCCAGAAACCACTCAAGATGAGGGAGCTCATGTAAGAGAGTTTATTAAGCAAACAGGCAGAGTGTCTCCCTGCAGGGTAAGAGAGAAAATGAGAGGTAAAGAGAGAGAGAGAGAGTGAAAGCCAGGAGGAGAGCATGAAAGCTAGGAGGAGAGAGTGAAAATGGTGGGGGAGCAGTCAAATTCTGCAGGCTAACAGGGGACCAATAATGGAGAAGGACACTTGCAAGCTGACTGATGAACCAATAGCTAGCTAGGATGTTCACAGACTGACAAGCTAGGTTGTAAATCGGGAGGCGGGGAAATGACTGCAGCATAAAGGGCAGGGGAGCAGCTTTATACATTTATTTTTATTTTTTTCTTTCGTTTTTGTTTTTTAGTACCAGAATTGAACCCAAGGGCACTTAACCACATCCTCAGCCCTTTTATTTTTTAATTTTAATTTTTTATTTAAAAATGTTAGCTTTATTTTTACTTGCTTTGTTAATACAGGCATATGATTTTGGATAAAAATTTATTAGCCATGTGGAAAACTGTCTCTTATTATATCAGAATTAATTAAATATGACAGGTTCCAAATGTTATTGCAATACATATATTCTGGAAGTAATCTTTCAGACAATGCAAGTTATATTAAGTATCTTTTCTGATAATCTGAAGCATCTACATCCATCCTTTACAATTTGATAGTTGCCAGATATGCTTTTTGGCCCTAGGACAGTACTATTACTTGTCAGTCTTTACATTAAAATGAAGAGGTAAACTTCTACAAAAATGTAGAAACAATGGAAATTTTGGCAAATATATTTTTAAAAAACATCCTCTAAACTCAATTTAAATTTTTAAAGTATCTTTTGGTCTGTTTGGAAATATTGTTACAGATTATTATTATTGTTTAAATAAAATTTATTTTAGAGCAGTTTTAGAAATACTCAATATAAAAACAAACATCAGCACACTTTTTTTTAAATTATTTTTTACAGACTAAATTTGATTCATTGTACACAAATGGGGTACATCATTTCAGTTCTGTGGTTGTACACGATGTAGATTCATACCATTCGTGTAATCATACATGTACATAGATTAATGATGTCTGTCTCATTCCAAGATTTTTCATACCCCCTCCCTCTCATTTCCTTCTACATAATCCAAAGTTCTTCCATTCTTTTCTCACTCCCCACTCCCCACCCTCATTATATATCATCCTCCACTTATCAAGGAAAACATTCGGCCTTTGGTTTTTTGGGATTGACTTATTTCACTTAGCATGATATTCTCCAATTCCATCCATTTATTTGCAAATGCCATGATATTATTCTTCTTTATGGCTGAATTAATATTCCACATTTGTCTTTATCCATTTGTCAACTGAAGGGCATCTAGGTTGGTTCTACAATCTAGCTGTTGTGAATTGAGCTGCTATAATCATTGATGTGGCTGCTTTACTGTTGCATGCTAATTTTAAGTCCTTTGGGTATAAACGGAGGAGTGGGATAACTGAGTCAAAAGGTGGGTCCATTCCAAGTTTTCTAAGAATTCTCCACGCTGCTTTCCAGAGTGGCTGCACCAATTTGCAACTCTACCAGCGATGTAAAAGTGTGCCTTTCCCCCCACATCGATTCCAACATATATTATTGTTTGTTCTTGATAATAGCCATTCTAATTGAAGCAAGATGAAATCTTACAGTTGTTTTAATTTCTCAGTCCTTTTATTTTGAGACAGGGTCTCACTAAGTTCCTTAGAGCCTTGCTAAGTTGCTGAGGCTGGCCTCAAATTTGTTATCCTCCTATCTCAGCCTCCAGAGCCCCTAACATTACAGGTATGCGCCACCAAGCCCAGCTTTGTTCATTTTTTTTCTTATTTATTTTTTTTCTGGGGATGAACCCAGAACTTCATAGATGCAAGGTAAGCACTCTACAACTAAGATACAGCCCCTTTTTATTTTATTTATTTTATTGTGGTACTGGGGATTGAACCCAGGGTTACCCTACCACTGAGCATCCAGCCCTCCTTTTTTTTTTTTTTTTTTTTTTTGGTACTAGGGATTAAACTCAGGGACGCTTTGCTATTGAGGTATATCCCCAGCTATTTTTAAGACAGGGACTAAGTTGCTTAGGGCCTCACTAAGTTGTCGAGGCTGGTCTCCAACTTTACGATCCTCCTGACTCACTGTTGGCCAGTCACTACACTCACTGTATTCATGGCTTCAGCACAGTTTAAGTAGCAACGGCCCTACCGAATCAAGCGGCAGATATTGAGAGACACAAGAAGATGCCACAATTGGCCAGAAAGGTTTGGATTCTGAAAGGCTACGCAGTTGCCCAACGCAGGGTGTTCACTTTAATGCTCCCACAGTGATTGGCTAAAGGTAAACTTCCGCAGGCACTTCCGACTCCTGGCCTGCCTTACACGACGGTGATTGGCTAGCCTGGCCATGAGCGAGGCTTGCCGGGAGTTGTAGTTCTTGGCTTTTTAGCCGGGAAGCCAGGAAGATTGGAGGCTTCAAGCAGCGATTGAGTCTGGTTGCGGCGGCTGGCATCATGTCCCGCGTGCCGGTGCCCTGTCATGTGAAAGGCACTGTAACCCTGCAGGTGGGCGACGTACGGACTTCCCAAGGCCGGCCTGGCGTGCTGGTCATCGATGTCACCTTCCCCAGCGTTTCGCCATTCGAGGTGAGCATGCCCCATGGACGCGACCCGAGCTCCTGGGCGGGGCAATTTGGAGACTTGGGCGTTTCCCAGACGTAATCGTTTACTGAAAGCGTCTGTACTGTTGTACTGCCCTTTGACCTTACGAATTAATAAACCACTCTTTTATTTCTAAAGTAGCATATACAATGTTTACTATATTAGAACTTTCTGTCCTGTACTAGTCAACATCTCTTCCCCTTGTCCAGAAGAACACTGGCACAAGAGTGCCAGAGAGTAGGGTATATGATACTGGAAATGCATTTAGAGGTAAGAGGTCATCTTATTTCCAGGTCACAGCTGGGGATCGTTAAACAATGATTTACCTGCCTCCGCATTCTTGCAGGCTCTTGTCAGAGGTCAGGTGTAACTCATCTCTCATCAGAACCTTGCAGTAATTCCAGTTTTCACTCACCAGTCTCACTTCCATATCATCTGTCCAGAGTGACTGGACACTGTGTAAGGTCAGCACAGAAGATAAAGCCTACTTCTGAAGGACTGGCATTCAGGACCATTCTTTGTCTTTTCCTCACCTGCCCAGGCACTTTGTGTAACCGTGTGTGGTTATCTCCCAAGTTGTTCCTTATTATCAAATGATAAACCTATTTAAAGGACCTGACAGTGAAAATTCTGAGTCAGTAGGTTTAAGGTGGACCCTGTACGCCTGTATTTTAAAAAAAATTGGGGTGACTGATGTGTGTTCAGACACATGTTGGACATGTGGTAAGATCTGCACTTGTGGTTTGTTTGCATGAACTTACTCATTTAGACTGTGAGCTCCTCTATAAGAGTAAAGTTGTCTTTGGATCTCCGTGATGCTTGTTGAATTGTTTAGCAGATGAGCTGGAGATGTGGCTCAGTCGTAGAGCACTTGCCTAGCATGCTCAAGGCCCTGGTTCAACCCCCAGCACCACACACACACACACAAATGTTGAGCAGAAGAGTACATTTCAAAAGAAAGGAGATGATACCTTTGATCCTCTCAGACTCTGGACCTGATTTGTCATGGTGGATTGTGTGTGCTCTAGTTGCAGGAGATCACGTTTAAGAATTACTACACAGCCTTTTTAAGCATTCGTGTCCGTCAGCATGCCTCAACACACTCACCAGCAAAGTGGGTGACCTGCCTGCGGGACTACTGTCTGATGCCTGACCCACACAGTGAGGAGGGAGCCCAGGAGTATGTGTCTCTGTTCAAGCACCAGGTCAGCTGATTCTCATCCTATATGAGGACTACACACATGCCTAGGGTTTAGACCAGTATACTAGGAGGGAGAGGGAGGCAAGACTTGCCTGGGCATGGCTTCCAGGAATGTGCCTTGGATCGACAATTTTCCTTTGCAAAGACCTGGGGAAGCAGCATCCTTGCTCACTGCTATTTGAGCGGTTCCTGGGAAGTGAATTGGGTCTTCTCTGGATTCTTGTGTATGTATATGTCAGATGCTGTGTGACATGACCAGAGTCCTGGAGCTGCGTCTGATTCTACGGCAGCCATCACCACTCTGGCTGTCTTTTACAGTGGAAGAGCTGCAGATCTACCAGCAGGGACCAAAGGTAAGTGACTAGCTTAAACCTAGTTTGCCATTTTCTCAAGAGGTTTCCAGGTGTGGCTGGGAGAGTTGGGGCAGTGGGATCAGGTGGGTAGTAAGGATAGTGAGACTCAGGAGTCCTTCATGGAAGTTTGCATGTGAATGTTGCATGTGAATGTTGGAAGTTCACGAGGAAAGGTGGGACTCTGTGCCCATATCCCTTGACCTTTTCAGCTACCTGCCACTTTCAGAGTTGGAACCTTCAGAACACACTTTCTATACCTCCCCTGCAATTGGGGATTGAACCCATGGGCACTTTATCTCTAAGTTGAATCCCCAGCTCTTTTGCTTTTTCCTTTTTTTTTCTTTTGGTACTAGGGATTGAAGCCAAGAGCACTTTGCCTCACTGAGCTACATACCTAGTCTTTTTTTTTTTTTTTTAAACAGCTCGTTAAGTTGCTGAACCTGGCCTCAAATTTGTAATCCTTCTATCTCAGCCTTCAAAGTTGCTGGGATTACATGCTTGTGCCATCTCCAACCAGAAGACACTTTTTTTTGCTGCTTATGTTCCTGGGGCCTCTTTCTGCATAGCAGGAGAGCTTAGTAGTCTGACTATTCCCTTGAGCTTTGTAGGATTTTTCCAGTGTCTGAGGCTCAGGGGGTCCCTACCTTTGCCTTACTCAGGGCAGTATGTTTTTTTTGCAGAGCCCCTCCATGACCTTCCCCAAGTGGCTCTCCCACCCAGTACCCTGTGAGCAACCTATCCCCCTCCTTGAGGTAAGCTTTCACCCTGGGTATGAACCACATGTGAATGGCTCTGGTGGCCCTATCTATAAGAATTTGGGGCTGGACCCAAAACCCTTAGTTCAATCTATGACATCTTCTTGGGAACATTTTGGGATTTGAGGTATCTCTGATGTTAGGCTGGGCTGCCTTCCAAACATCGGGCCCCAGCCTCTTGTTTCACAAGTCATCTGGAATTGTTACTTGTTTCAGCTAGAGAGCTCCATAAGGCTAGCTTGGCCTCTTTAGAGCTCTTAAGGGTACTACTGGGGAGAGACTCATGGCCACTGACCCCTCCTTCTGGAGCAGGGTCTTCCAGACCCCAGCAGGGTATCTTCTGAGGTGCAGCAGATGTGGGCGCTGACAGAAATGATCCGGGCCAGTAACACCTCCACAAGGATCGGCCGTTTTGATGTGAGTGATGGTTTCCTTCTGTTTGGCTTGCATTCACCCTGAGCAGGTCAGACCTGATAGTTTTTTGTGTTGCAGGTGGATGGCTGTTATGACCTGAACTTGCTCTCCTACACTTGAGCAGTGGAGACGTTGGCCTTTCATTGCCCACCCAGGCTTGGTTTGGTCTACCAGAGTCAGAAGAGTATATCCTGTGCATTCCAAGTATTGCTTGCATGCCCATTCTGTCTGGGCCACATTTACAGATTCAAGATTCTTGGGGCTGTGTTGCTTCAGCATGAGTTCCTGGAGAGGGTACACTCTGTCTTCCACCTGGCTGTAACACAATTCCTTCTCCTACCCTAAAAATACTGAAAATTCCTGAGCACCCTTTGCCCCTTTTGCCAACAAGCACTCCCCTGTCTTCTGCCAGTTCCCCCTCCTGACTGCTGGGCTGGTTTGAATCTGCTCCATCTAACTCTGGATGGTTACAGCTGCCTTGTCACTCATATTGGGAAGCTTGAGGAAGAGGTGCCCCATTCATTCCCGGGTGCATCCTTGTGGCTTTCCCTTTGGTGTTATTCCTACAAAAGAAATTTCCTGTTTAAAAACAGCTGCTGCCTGCCTACCAGGCAAAGCTGGTATCTGGGTATCCTGAGTTCCTAGATCCCTCAGCTGTCTCCTGGTTGTGTTCCATTGGGCCCAGACAGGTGTCTCTGGCAATACTGGAGCCTGAAAACGAGAACTACAACCTTGTGCCATCTGACACAGCTCAAGACATATCCATGTTTCTTTTCCCAGTTGCTTCTTTACATTCATGCTCTGCATTATGAGGGATCTGCCTTGGAGTATGGGTGGGATCAAAGTGAGTCACTGGTGCCTTTTAAGAGGCAGAGGTACTCCATCAAACTGGGCCAACTCTTGAAAGATGCAGGTGCTTCTTCATGTGAGAAAGTCCTGCTTCCCTTCAGTTCTTTCTGGCTTTGCCCCTGGGGGACTATTATGAAGAAGAACTGCACGTTGTTTCAGACATGGCAAACTGGACTTAGGTGGTGTAACAGTTTTCTGGGGGAAGTTTAGTCACCTTGTGGTTCCCACACTCTGTTCTCACCCATCAGCCTTCTTGCAGGTGGTGTCTACCTCCAGAGTCATTTACTTAGCCCCACTCAACTTTTTCTGAAAGGGTGATGACCACAGTCCTATGTTCAGGAAACAGTAGTCCTCAGTGTATGTATATGTGAGTAAAGAGGACCCTGGGGTGGCAGGGATCATACAGTATTCCCAGCTGTATCCCCAGTACCCAGCACAGGGCAAGATCAATAAATACTTGTGTGATGTATGATTGTGCTGCCTGCCCATATGTGCCTGTAGGAGAGTTGGAGAACAGTATATGAGGCGGGCTGCACTGGTGCTCTGTCTGCCAGATTGACTCCACCTTCTGTGACCTCCCCACTCCTCCATTTGACCTTTCACTTCTGAGGTGCTGAATGTGTGATTCAAACCTTTCAGCCCTTTTGCAGAACTTTGACCCTTTGGAGGCAGGACAGTTCTTCGGGTTGGGGAAAGGTCTAGCCCCCAGCTCTGGTTCAGGGCAGCCCAGTCTACTCTGAACTGCCTGACCTGCCTGGATTAGTAAGAGGTAAGAGCCCAGGCTGTTGGGAGTGACTGTGCACTCAGCTCTGAATCCCAGCCTGCCCTCGGGGCTTCCCGCCCCCTTTTGTGATCCCCTGCGCTATAGAAAGACCCGTCCGAGCAGGGGTTTGGACTACATCTCCCGGCGTGCCTGGCAGAATGGTGGCCTCTGTGCGCCGTCTGCATCAGTGGCGAGCGATGATGCAGCGGGCAATGGGCATGATGGCCCCTTTGGGCTTTCGCCTTCAGGCAGTTCCCTCGGCCCCTCGGCGCACTCTCAGTTGCGCGCAGGTGGGATAAAGGGTGTTGGAGGTTTGCTGCCGATCTTGGAGGGTGGGGGAGGGAAGCGGTCAGGAACTAGGGCCCTGGTGGCACTAAGCCCGGCTGCCCACAGGACGTGCTTCGCAGGACTCCGCTCTATGACTTCCACCTGGCCCATGGTGGGAAAATGGTGGCATTTGCGGGTTGGAGTCTGCCTGTACAGTACCAGGAAAGTCACGTTGACTCGCACCTTCATACACGCCGGCACTGCTCGCTCTTTGATGTCTCCCATATGCTGCAGGTGAGCCAGGAGAGTGTGTCTGCCCTGAATCCGGCCTTCCTCTACCACAGTGCCGCACTCCTGGGCTTTGTTTGCTGGGAGCCGGATTCTGAAGGCAGTTTTCCCATAAACAGCTGGAGGTCACGAGGGTTTCTTGGCAATGCCAAGGAACTTAAGGGGCTGATTAACTCAGGGTTTCCCGATCATCTGTCTTTATTCTCTCCTGCCTGTTTCCACTAAGTGTATATCTTAATGCCCTGGGTTTTCCAGAGCTGGTACTATCCACCATGCTGGGTATTGGTTTGGAAAAGGGGGTATTTCAGTAAAGTGCTTCATCCCCCTTAAGTGCTTCATCCCCAGTCACACCGTAGGCTGGGAAGTGGGAGCAAGGGATTCGTTAAGTAGGGCATCCACTACCTGCAGAACCAAAAGACTCACTAATCACTTCAGGCTGGACTGCCCTGCGAATTGCTAGAGAGGATGCCTCCTTGCTTAGTGGCTTTGTGTGTGTGTGTGACTGCAAACCAAAGGGTGCTCTATCACTGAGCTACACCCCCAGCCCTTTTTATTCTTTTGAGACAGGATCTTGCTAAGTTGTCCAGTCTGGTCTTGAACATATCATCCTCCTGCCTCAAACTTTCAAGTAGCTAGAGTCTTTTCAGTTGCAGCTATTGCAGTGGCCTGAGGCTTTTGATCTCTTTCCCAGACCAAGATACTTGGTTGTGACCGGGTGAAGCTGATGGAGAGTTTAGTGGTTGGAGACATTGCGGAGCTAAGGCCAAATCAGGTGAGCCCTTTTATTTCTGCTCAGTGGGTGTTCTTAGTCATGAGCCAGCAAGCAGGCTAAGTCCCTGCCTCAAACTTGGGGACACAGACATAGATCAGACAGATTCTCAGGGCTTGATGTCTTAGGGGATGTGGATCTTGGGTCATTTCCAGATGCCTAGCCAGCTGTGGGGAGGCATCATCACATCAGGCTAGGAAACCAAGGTTTATGTACAATTCCTAACCTTTCATGCTTCCTATTCCCTTGCTATTCAAAGTATGGTCCCTAAGCCAACAGCCTTACTGCCTCCTAGCATCTTGTTTGGAAATATACTCTCAGACGTTGCTCCAGACCTCTGAATGAGAACCTTATTTTGACAAGATCCCCAGGTGACTCATGAGGTCTTAAAATCTCAAGCTCTTCATTGATTTAATTGCTAATGGGAAGACTAAGGCCAGCCTTGCAGTATTTTGGTGGTTCATCTGGGATGAAGATGGACTTTGAGGGTTTTATCCATGAGTTGAATTTGGGTGGGATGAAGCAGCAGATATTGGATATCATAAACTAAAGGTGAGGTAGAATTATCAGTACTGAATATGCAGGGTCCCATTATACTAGGGACATCCCCCAAGGTGGGGAGGAGTGAAAACTTGGTGCATGAGAATCAAAGACTCTGAATTTGAGTCCAGCCTTGCTCCTTGCAACTTGCACAACCTGAACGCTGAGTATGAGGGTTCCTGAGTTTGTGGCATCTGAGGGGGTTAACATATTTGGTGTGTCTGCTAACCCTTGGTTTTGGTCTTCTGGACCTAAAGCAAAAATGTTCCACTTTGCTAGGGGACACTGTCGCTGTTTACCAATGAGGCTGGAGGCATCTTAGATGACTTGATTGTGACCAATACTTCTGAAGGGCATCTGTATGTGGTGTCCAATGCTGGCTGCTGGGACAAGGACTTGGCCCTCATGCAGGTATAGCCCTTCTGTGTTCTAGGTACTTTTGTTTTCCTTTTTCACAAAGCAGTGTTCCTTGTTGTCCAGATCACAGACTAGAGGCTCAGAAAATGGCTCTGAGTGATGAATAGACTTAAGAGCAAGTCCTTCCTGGAGCATGCCAGGTTTTGATTGTGGGTACTAGGGAACATGGGGAAGTAAAAGTGACTCTGGCCCCTAAGTGAGCATCCTCTGTTGAGGGTAGAAGTGACAGACCTGAGCGTAGATCATCCTTACCATTTAGTAGCTGTGTGACAAGATGGGAACCAGCCTAGTATCTCATTGCTCAACACTGCAGTGTCCAGCCTATGGTAGGTGCTCAGTAAGTGGTCTCAGACACTGGTGTGGTGTTTCTGTCTTTCCTTTTAGGACAAGGTCAGGGAACTTAAGAACAGGGGCAGTGATGTGGGCCTGGAGATTGTGGATAATGCTCTGCTAGCCCTGCAAGGTGAGCGGTCTGAGCTAGGATTGCAGCCAACCTTTGTCTTCCTGGCTTCATCTGCTTGACACAGAGGCCATTCCAAAATGAAGGTGTGGATGGTGTGATATTTGTGTGCCATAATTCTAAGGTGTATTTCCTTCCCCCCGCCTAATGCTGGACTAAGGGTAAAGGCATTTTCTCCCAGAGCAGGACTTGCTCAGGACTTATTCTGGTCACTGAGTAAGGGCTATAGTCCACTTTGAGGGGTGCTGGGACCAGGACACTTGGTCATTGGTTCCTTGGGGCCCAGGCCCCACTGCAGCCCAGGTTCTTCAGGCCGGTGTGGCAGATGACCTGAGAAAACTACCCTTCATGACCAGTGCTGTGATGGAGGTGTTTGGTGTGTCTGGCTGTCGTGTGACTCGCTGTGGCTACACAGGAGAAGATGGTGTAGAGGTATGTCAAGTGAGTGGAGGGCAGAGCAGGGCACAAAATTTGCGGGCAATTGACCACTGCTCTCTGGTGTCCCATGCAGATCTCAGTGCCAGCCACTGGGGCAGTCCACCTGGCAATGGCTCTTCTGAAAAACCCAGAGGTGAAGCTAGCAGGGCTGGCTGCCCGGGACAGCCTGCGCCTGGAAGCAGGCCTCTGCCTGTATGGGAGTGACATTGATGAACATACTACACCTGTTGAGGGCAGCCTTGGTTGGACATTGGGTGAGCTGGGCTAGCACTGAAAGGGTTCTGCAGGTTGGAGTGAACTTTAATGAGGTCAGCCAGCCCATAACTGCTCTTAAGGTTATATAGGCTGGAGCAAATGACTCAGCCTTGCTAAGTCTCCATTCCCTAAAGGTACTACTGTAGCTCTGCCCATTACAAACTGAAGACCCATGGCTTCTTGTGGGTAGGGGGTGGTTGGCTGACTAACTGCAGTGCAAGCATAGGAGAGCCCAAATGATGTTTGATGGTTGTCATTTGGGGTCCTTGTATCTAGGACTTCCCATTGGCCAGGGCTTTTATGGACTGACTTAGGTTGATGTGTCGTTTCAGGAAAGCGCCGCCGAGTTGCTATGGATTTCCCAGGAGCTAAGGTTATTGTTCCCCAGCTGAAGGGTGAGGTACAGCGGAGGCGCGTGGGATTGATATGTGAGGGGGCTCCAATGCGGGCATATAATCCCATACTGAGCACAGAAGGCACCAAGATTGGTAAGTGGTCCAGGGGAGCTGGGGATCCCTTGTTCCTTCCCCAAAAGTGTGGGGGTTGGGTTGGCAGAGTGGTATTGACACATGGCTTATGCTTGAACAGGTATTGTGACCAGTGGCTGCCCCTCACCCTGCCTGAAGAAGAATGTGGCAATGGGTTATGTGCCCTTCAAGTACAGTCAACCAGGAACACAGCTGCTGGTAGAGGTGCGGCGGAAGCAGCAGATGGCTGTGGTCAGCAAAATGCCCTTTGTACCCACAAACTACTACACTCTCAAGTGAGAATGATCCAGGGAAGGGCCCTCCCCTTTGGGAGTCTAGCCCTGGGGGGCACTCTATAGGGCTTAGGATAATAAGGAAGAACTCACCAGGAGTGGGCAGGTAGGAATTTGGCTCTAGTCTGGTTGAGGCCACAGAGTCTACCCCTCAACCCCAACACATTCCACTGACTTAAGGATCCCTTTTCTAAGTGACAAACCAGCTGACCCAATGTCCTATTTCAGGTCATGACCCCACTGACTCTACTCTGCTAAGTGCTGGCTGTAAAGCAAAGGCTCACCTTTGTGGGGAGAACACCTGCCAATCTACCTCACCAGTTTCTCACATTTCAGAGGGTTATTACTATGGGCAATGTGGGCTTAAGCCACCTCCTCCACTTTGCTTTCCATGAATACAAACTGCTGCCTCTCCCTGTACAGGAATGATTCCTGAGTCATAGAACATAGGTTCAGTTTTTCCTATGTGTAAACCTGGGGATGGTTGAGCAGACATGGACTCACTCTTCCACATTCCCCGTTGACTTGGCCTGCTGCCCAGTAGCAAACCATGGTAAATTTACCACCTGAGCTGACCTTCACCCCTGAGGCCTGTAACTAGACTTTACTGACTCCTGAAAAAAATTAAATGAGTTTCTTTCCTTTTAACTTGCCATGGTCTCCAGCTTCATTTTTCTTTATTCACAGGGTTCCTGGGGTGTCAACCCAATGCCTACCTTCCTGGCCTCCAAGGTGGGCTTGGAGTAGGTTCCTCTTGAGCCAGGTCTATAAGAACTATTGGGAATACTGTCCTTGTTGGGTACCCCACCACCATTCTTCCAGGGAACTGGCATCACCTCTCCGTCTCTCCAAATTATTGCACTGTGGGTCCTGAAATCTTCAGCATATTTACCAGTTGCCCCTGTGCATGCACACTTGCCTTGTTTGAATAACCACACAACTGATGCACTTCTTTGTTTAATAAGCCACATCTTCACTTGGGCTTGGGGTGAAATGTGAGACCCTGAATGTGTATGTGCTGGTCAGTGGGTAAGCTTGGGGCTATCCTGCAAGCCAGAGGACAGCTCCGGAGTGGGTACATATGCGTGAGTGCAGTGCAGTCTCACTTATGGTGTACCTCTGCAACAAAATCTGCCTAAGCAAAGGCTGTCAGATGGATATGTGACATTTAACAGAAGCAGCAGGGAGTGCAACACTGAGGTAGGTGGTGGCCCAGTAGAGGCAGGCAGAAGTACGGCCATTAGAGGAGGAGGCAGTTCAGTGCCATGATGCTTTCTAGAGGCAGTGTTTGTATAGGGACTTTTGCAGTCTACCCCTTTGGAACCTTTCCTGGCCCTCTGTGAAGAAGGCAGGTTTGCCTGGCTTATGACTCTTTCCTGTGGAGGATTTCTAGGGGCTGAGATGGTGCTAGTGGCTCAGAGGAGGAGGCCCCTGATTGTTCCACCTTCAGATGGAAAATCCTGAGTTTGCAGGGTATGAGGAAGTCACTCTACACCATAAGTGCTTAGTACTTCTTATGGGGGGGGGTATAGACCCAAGATCCCATTGGCATTTAAGCAATTGTGTGTGGGAGGCCAACCCAGGGGCTCAGCTAGTGGACTCTCTTTCAGGCACCCAAGTTTCTCCTAAGAAGGGTAAAGATAAGAGAACAAATGAGAAATGATAATTTCCTTTGCCCGGTTCATACCTGCAGAGCTCTGGTTGGGCCAAGGAGATGGGTGTTTGGTACCTAAGTCTGGATGGTGCCAGCAGGGATACTCTGCCTTCTACTTAAATGGCCAGCTAAGTAACCATAGAGTAGAAGGCCAGGATTACCTGGTGCTCTGCCAATAAAGCAAAACCAAAGAAATTCAGGAAATTGAGGGCTCAGGGGAGAACAGATTTTCCTTACAAATCCCAGAATGGGTCAACTTCTGGCTTCCTCTCAGAGTGGTATATCACTATGGGGTCACATCCCAGAGGGATGAGAAGAGGGACAGGAAAAGCCAAGACAAAAGGGACTGCTGGCCTCCCCAAACCAAAGACCCCAAACCAAAAACCTGAGTTCTGACCTCTGAGAGAGAAGCAACATGTCTTCTCTCTTAAGGCACCCAGATCAGGGTAGAGGCAAACTCTTTACTAGCCCAGTACCTGGGGCTGTTGGAAGCAAGTCTGAATGAAAATGGAGGCCCAGTCCTGCAAGCACTGGGGTGTTCTTTGCCCAAAACTCCAAGCCCCCTGCAGTTGTCCCTGGGGTCTGGGCAGCAGCAGGACCCACTGCAAAAGCCAGCAGACCTAGTGATGCCTCTGGAGATTCTTTTGCTGTCTTCTCTTATTCTCTGTGGGTTTTGAGAGGTTCATTTGCTGCCATTTCCCTGAAAGAGATGGAGAGAGAAGAGACGGGTTATTTCATGGGCAGCAGAAAAATTCCTGAGATTGGCTCTCCCCAGCTCCTTTACTGAGCTGGGCTTAGTAAAGCTGTACTATAATCCAGACCCTTAGGCTGATCTTTCACAGCCCACCCTGGGCCTACCATTTCCCCCCTACAAACTTGTTTCTTTTGGCTCTTCACCTTTAGGAGTGCCCATGCTTCCTTGGTTGCCCAAGACAGAAAGTTGGGCAGTGGCAATCTTGCCTTCACTCTTGGACCCCTTTATCTATTTGTCATTAACCAGGCAATTATAAAGGCAAAACTGATCAGGCCACAGCCTTGCTGAGTCAGTCCTTCAGTGGCTCCCTGGGCCCTCCATGCCTTCATGTTCAAACTCCACCATGACAGCCTTATCTATTTTTTTTAAAATTGTTTGTTCTATATACATGACAGCAGAATGCATTTTGATTATACACAAATGGAGTACAACTTTTTATTTCTTTGGTTGTACACAATGTGGAGTCACACCATTTATGTAATTATACATGTATATAGGGTAATGATGTTTGTCTCATTCCACCATCTTTCTTTTTCCCTGCCCCTCCCTTCCCATTTCCCTCTACACAATCCAGTGTTCTTCCATTCTTTCCTTACTCAGCACCTTATCTATTCTTATATCACCTGTTTTATCCATTCTCAAAGCCCAGTACACTACACCATCCCTTGGCCTTTGATCTCAGCTTAGGTGTTTTGGGGAGAAGCCTTCCCTGACCACCTGTGCCTCTGCACAGCTGCCCTCCCCACGTAAATCTCTTGCTCCCCTCTGACCAGGACCTGGGTTCTCATTCTCTGGGCCTAGTGCGGCACCTGCCAGTTGTAAAAGTTCAAAGATAAGGTGACAGAATGATCAGTTAGCTCTTGTTTTACAGATGAAGGGGCTGATTCCAATGAGATTGGTGTGATAAAAATAGAGGTTGGGGTAGAGCACTTGCCTAGAACAGAGGCAACTGAGGTACTTCCCAAATGAAGGGCGTTCTCTCGCATACCTGCCATTCATCTCTCTGAAAATTATGACAATACCATCACCCACCCCACAGGTTGTTGAATGATTCTTCAGACACTGGTGTCATGCCAACTTGAAGCTTATCTCTACATAGAGACTTGGAAGAGTGCTGCAAAGGATAATAAGCTGGTGGACTCACCCTGAGAATTCCCCTTCTTGTTAATAACACAGGGATGACCTCTATGTGCCAAGCATGGGGTTGGGGTAGGGACAGATTTACTCACCACGAAGGAAAATGCGTGGAACCATCGGGTGTGGATCCATTCTGGCCGCCCAGACCTGGAGAAATACATCCAGAGCTGCAGCAAGCTGGGGATGGGGATCTGAGCCGACATCAGCTCAGGTCAGGGAACAGTTATTTTTGGCGGAGAGTGTGGTGGGGGTTCTAAGGGACTAGTATTATCTGGTGAGGGTTCTGAGGAACAGTTACCATGTGATGGATGGACCGGTGAGAATTCTGGCATAAAACGTTATGGTGGAATAGGTCAGTGAACAACATCAAATTCTGATGAGCCTCTTTGGGGGATCAGTAGTAATCTAAGGGGATTCTAGGGAACCCAATCGTACAGCATGGTAGTGGTAGTGTTGCGTCGGCAAGCCCACGGAGGTTCGTAGGGAGCCTCACCTGGGCGGTGATATAAGCCGGTCACTGTGTTCCCGTAGAAACCCCAGGCCAGCTGGATGCCCAAGAGACTTAACACCAACCAGAGCAGCAGCAGCTTGAAGAGGGTCACGCGCATGTCTTGCGCCTCCCATTCCCGCAGAAACTCACTGCCCAGGGCGCCCAGCGCGCCCAGCACCGTGGCCGGCAAAGCATGCAAAGACTGCCCAAACCAAGGCTCCGCCATGACTGGCCCACGCCCCACCCGGGTACTGTCACCGTAGTCCCCACCACGCAGGCGTATGGTCTTCCGGGTCAGGTCCACTAGTGCGCACGCGTAATACAGAGCGGAGGGGGCCTAACTCGTTTGCGCGAAGAGTTGGCAGTTTGGGGCGGAGTATTAAAATCGCGCAAGCGCACCCAACCCCACCCCGCTTACTTAAAGGATGAGTGACTCCGAAAGTATAAAATAGCAACCAGGTCTTTTATAGCCCCGGAGTTCCCGTGATGCTCCACGCGGCTGCAATGATTGGTTAGGCATCTTGCTTTTTGGGCGTGGACACACTACCGAGCAATCGTGGCTGAGCTGTGGGTGCACGCGCGTATCCGGAGCCGCGGCTAGCTCCGGCTCGAGCCCGCTGGGCGCCCGGGGGCGCGCACGTCGCTCCCCGCCCTCCCGCCGCCGCCCGCCCTCGCTCGCTCGCGCTCCCCGCCCGCCGCCCGCCACCTTCCGTCGGTTCTTTCGTTAGTCCGCGGTCGCCTCTGGAGCTACCCGCCCTTGTCTCCAAGCTTGCGACTCACGGACCGGCATTCTCTGCTCAAAGAGGCCAGACTCGGGAGTCGTCGTCTGAGGTGAGCTGGAGGGTTCCCTCCAAGCGCCGCGGTTCCTGGGGCCCGCCCGGCACTTTTCCGGCCACCCGCCCAACGCCCAGCTGCGGCCGCGCCCCACCTGCTGCTCCGCGCTTGCCGCCCCAAGCCCTGGACCCAGACCCTGACTCCCAGCCGGACCCCTTGCCCGGAGGCGATGGCCCCGCCCGCGCGGTCCCCGGAAGCGCGCCCCGCCGCCTCCAGTGCCCCTTCCCCCCGCCCGGCCGGGCCTGGTGGAGCACTAGCCGCCCGCCCTCCCCGGCGCTTCCTCTCTCAGGGCCGCGCGAGGCTGGGCGGGGGCTTCGGGCGGGCTGGTGTTCCGGGCCGTCTGGGGTCCGCACTGTGTAACCAACCGCCGCGAAGCGCTGGTGGCTGTCGGAGTTGAAATGAGAAAGAAACTCTTTACAACTCCATTTTGCCTTTTACATTTAATATGGAACGTGAACCACTGTTTTATACAGGTGAAGATGGTTATGCCTTGGGTAGATTTACTTTTTTTTTTTTTTTTTTTTTTTAGTATTCTTGGACAATGTGTAAGTAAACGGTTGTGTTGAATTTTTAGGGTTAGGACTGTATTATATGGAAAAGGCACTTTACAGTTAAAATTTTTTTAATGATTTAAACGATGTTCCATTAAAATAGTTACAATTATACACAGCTTTAAGTTACTACCTTAATTAGGAATAATTTAAACATACCGATTCTTAGTTACTGCTTGGATCATTACAGGTCGTCTTCATGAAATTGCAGTATTTATACCTAAATCAGTTTGGTTAAAAAAAAAAAAAAAAACCATGATTAGTAGTTTATAGTGGAAGATTGACCTCCTTTTTCCTTCAGTGTTGGTTCCACGTGTTTTTTAATAGTTCTTAAAAATTTCACCTCTGTTCTTTTGACAGTCTATTGAAAAAAACATTTCTTGACAGTGTGTAATCAGAATATTTTCCTCTTTGCCAGATCTAAAGGGAAAAAACATAAAGAGGAAACTTTATATTTTAAAGTATTGTTGTGGGGTGAGAATTTTTCAACTACTTAATGTCATACTCCCAAAAGTGTAGGGTGTATCCTGCAGATAGATGATTGTCACCTTCACCATGGCTATATTGGTGAAGGTACTCTTTTTGTACATTTGACACAAGTGACATTGGGCTGCAAATACAAGACTGGTTCTTAATTGTAAAGGATGACTTATTGAAGGATGTTTTTTGTGGAGGAGGGTACTGGGGTTTAAATCCAGAGGCACTTTATCACTGTGCTACACCCCCAGCATTGTGTGTGTGTTTTGCTGGGGTTTAACCCAGGGCTTCCAGCTCTAGCACTCTACCAACTGAGCTGCATTTCCAGGTGCCTCCCCGTATTTTATTTTGAGACAGGATCTTGCTAAATTATGGAGGCTGGCCTCAAACTTGTGATCTTCCTGCTTCAACCTCCTGAGTAGCTGGGATTACAGGTGAGTGCCACCATACCCAGCAGGAGGATCTTGTTTGATAAGTTATTTTGTGGTTCTGTCTACTTATTTAGGGTAGTGATAGCTCTTGGGGGACGTGAAATAGATTTTATTTATTTATTTATTTTAAGCTGGTGAGAGTTGAACCTAGGGCTTGATGATGTTTGCTGAGCAGGTGCTTTACCACTGTGCTACCTCCCCAGCCTTGCTTTGAGTCAAAGTCTAGTGCTTCACATATAAACTCTATTCAAATAAAATTCTGTACTGAGAGAAAGAGAATAGGAATATAGCTGTCAACCAATTTCTTTGTAGACCCAGAATTTTAGATCCAAAAGGAATCTTCAGAATTTGTAGATCAATCCCATATGCAGGTGTGGTGAGGCCCACAAACTTGAGAACATTTCTCAAGATTATATGTCTAGTCAGGTATTCTCCATGTACTCTCAAATAGCTGGCCCAGAGTCAGCTGAAATTCAGGGATTCCAGTTTACTCTAGTGTTTCTCCTTTTATAACTTGCAGATTGTGTATAGTTGGAGAGAATCTAAAAACTTCTTTCTGTAACTGGAATATCCTGAAGACATTCTAGTTGAGAGAGGGAGAAAAACGTACAGGGTCCCTTGCTGACCTAATCCTGGCTTTAAGTGTTTGGATCTTTATGAGGAACCAGCCCAGAGGGAGGCTCAAGACTTCCCTTCCAAAGCCAATGTTCTCAGGTTAAGTTAGAGTGTTTTCAAGCCACTGCAGACTCTTGACTTGATTTAGGGTGCGATGGGTGAGAAACTACATGTATCAAAGTAAACAGTTACTGTGCACAAGCATGTAGTTGTAGGTGTTACTGGAGTGCCCTCACCACTTACTGGGATCAAACCTAGGCCATGCATGTATATAATACTAGACAGGTGCTCTACCAGTAGCTCCTCTATTGCTTTGAGACAGGGGGATCCTGCCAGATTTACAGGCTTGACCCACTGTGTCCAGCTTGTTGGAGTATTTTCATGGTCCTAATTCCTTTTCCGTTTGTCATTAACCCCTTTTAAAAGTTTATTCTGGTCTTGTGGGGGTATAAATTATTAGGAGAGTTAAAAACAGGTAGACCTTCAAGGGTGTTTCTTGTCAGTGAGGTGGAGTCCAAGTGGTGACAGGAGGAAGAATTTTGGTGTTCTTCTTAGTTGTCCTAGGAGCCCAGAGATTAGTTAACTCTGTGAGAAGACTGATATTTTAACTTCTAAAAGAACTAATCTGGGTTTGATGGGCTTCTATAGATAGCACATTGGATTTAATTCCATTTTGCTTCCAATTACAAGGATATATGATACATAATCACTGGATTTTAAAATTGCCTATTTGTAGGGTTTTCGGTTTTGTTTTTTTCCTTTTTTCTCTCTTCCATTTTCCCCATACTGGGGATTGAACACAGGGGTATTTTACCATTGAGCTACATATTCAGCCCTGTTTTTTATTTTTATTTATTATTATTATTAATTTCTTTTGACACAAGATCTCCCTAAGTTGCAGACTTCAGAGTTGCAATCCTTTTGCCTCTGCCTCCTGAGTAGAATTATAGATTATAGGTGCACCATTCCTGACTGGTAAGGACCTTTTAAAACTACAGATTAACTGGCACATGCCTGTAATGCCAGCTGTTTGGGAAGACTGAGGCAGGAGGATTGAAAGTTCAGTGCCAGCCTGGGCAACTTACCAAGATCTTGTCTCAAAATAAAAAGATAAAGACTGGAGGAATGTAGTTCAGTCATAGAGCACCCTGGGTTCAATCCTTTGTGTCTCAGAGGGGAAAAAGTCCCCAAGTGTTCCCACCTTTATGTGCCAATTAAGTGGAACTCAGTTTACCTGCCTCTACATATTATAACCATATTTTTTATAATTTTTGTGGTGCTGTGGATTGAACCCAGGGCCTCATGCATACTAAGCAAATGCTCTATCACTAAGTTACATCCCAAGCCACTATATTTTGCCTTTTGTGGTGCTGGAAACTGAACGTAGGGCCTCATGCATGCGAAGCAAGTACTCTACCACTGAGCTCCATTCCCCAGCCCTATAATTATATTTTAAACTTGTTAGTGGTAAATGTGTGTTAATGTAATCTGTTCTTTGGGGACATGCTCACTGTTAAGTATTTGTGACATGAATAAATCAAATTTCCAAAACAGATTGAAATTACTAATTACTGTGAAATCCCTATTTCAAATGTTTCTATTTCAAGTGACTTGTTTTTAATCTGGTACTGTAGTATTAAGTGAAGGCTTTGTGTACTCATAATCATGGTAGTCATATGACTGAAAATCAGGCACTGAAGCTCTTCACTTTGAGTGTTTATTTCAGCTTATTGGTGCTTGCTGTAAATGATTCTGAATGCATTTTGATTATTTGCTAATAAATAATGAGATAGTGTTAAATTGTAACTAATAAGCAGTTTATAACAAACTGGACTGGAGTTTTTGTTGTTGCTGTTTTTTTAGTTGTCGATAAACCTTTATTTTATTTATTTATATGTGGTGTGGAGTTTTTTTTAATGAGGATGGGTAGAGTGTTTAATCACATTTATGATAGTATCTTAAATTCACTTGAAGGGAAAGAGGGAAAACAGTGAAGTAAGTTTGGAGTGAAGTTGAAAGGAAAAGTGGCAAGTAAAATGAGTTTAGAGGTGGTTAGGGCCAGATCATGTACTGCTTTTAGGACATGGAAAGTTCTTTGGGTTCTGAGAAAAGATGTTATTTGATTTTTAAAAAAAATTTTTAAGTAGGGAAATAACATGATCTGATTTATTTATTTATTTATTTTTTTTATTTTGGTATCTAGGATTGAACTTGGGCGCTTAACCACTGAGCCACATCTCCAGCCCACTTTACTTTTTGAGACGGGGTCTCACTAAGTTGCTGAGGCTGGCTTTGAACTTGAGATCCTCCTGCTTTAGCTTCCTGAGGCCTTGGGATTACAGGTGTGCACCACCATGCTAAGCTCTGCTGATTTTATACACACACACACACACACACACACACACACACACGTATGTATTTAAAAACCAGGAAACTGTCCCATATTGTTGTGCACACCTGTAATCCCAGTGACTTTGGAGGCTGAGGCAGGAGGATTCCAAGTTTGAGAAGAGCCTCTGCAACTTAGCAAGGCCCTAAGCAACTAGGAGACCCTGTCTCAAACTAAAAAACTAAAAAGGACTGGGGACGTAGCTTTGTGGTTTAACACTCCTGGGTTCTACCTCTGGTACCAAACAGTAAAAACCAAGAAACTAGGAATCACTCTCTGAGTAGGAGTAAATTTGAATCCATTCTGACTATATTTTTTTGTGCTAGAGGTTGAACCCATAGCTTCATGCATGCTAGCCAAACTCTACCACTGAGCTCCATATCCAGCTGTCGGTTTTTTTGTTTTTTTTTTTTTTTTTTTTTTGATTTGGTTGTTCATTTGAAACGGGTCTCATTTTCTCATTTTGTTGCCAAGACTGATCTTGAAATGGGAGCGCGAGTGATCCTCCTGCTTTAGCCCTCCGAATAACTAGAATTACAATACCATCATGCCTGGTTCCATTGCGATTTGATTTTTTTCAATAAAATAATCTCTAGTACAGAAAACAAAAAATTTTCACTGTAATCTAGATAGTGGGGATATACATAACTATAAAATTCCTCTAACTTTGCTATGTGTTTAAAAGGTTTTTGTTTTTTTTTTGTGTGTGATGCTGGGATTAAAGCCCAGGGGCACTCTTCCACTGAGCCACATTCTGAACCCTGATAATTTATTTATTTTTTGGTACTAGGGATTGAACCCAGGGGTACTTTGCCACTAAGTTACAGCCTCATCCCTTTTTATTTATTATTTTGAGACAGGATCTCATAAAGTTTCTGAGGGCCTCACTAAGTTGCTGAAGCTGGCCTTAAACTTGAGATCCTCTTTGTTTCAGCCTCCCAAGTTGCTGGTATTTTAGGTGAGCACCAGTGGTCCTGGTCCCAGCCTTTTTTACTTTTTGAGACAGGGTCTTGCTGAATTGCCAAGACTGACCTCCAATTTGTGATCCTCCTTCCTCAGCCTTCTGAATGGCTTGAATTATAGCTGTGCACCACTGCACCCAGTTGAAAAAATTATAATTTTATTATAATAAAATGTTGGGGGAAATTACATTAATTTATTTGCTTTTAAAATTTTTTTGCTTTAAAAGGGGCAACATTATTTTATAATATTTGCAAAATAAGGTTAAATGAAGGAGGTTAAGGATTATGTGAAATATGATAAATTTTATGATATATCAAGTAAGTTAAATAATGCACTTTTTCTCCTCTCTGGACTTTGGGTAAGCCCATTTACATCGTGTCCTTTGTTGGTTTTTCTTGTAAAATGAATAGATATAATCCCTGACATTTCTTATATTTTTATAGCTTTTCACCTGGGAAGTTCAAGTTACTTTGTAGAACTTCTGTCACACAGGCCGTGCATTTTGCAGCACATTTGTAAGGTATGTAAATAGAAGTCTCTTCCATTTCCCTTTCCTTATGGAAAAGAGATTATTAGCAATGTAAATTCTGGGGGAATATGGGTACATCATCACTATTAATGGTCCTCTTGCTGCCAGCAGTCTTGAGGGGGTTTTTTTGTTTTGTTTTGCTGCTGGACTTGAACTCTTGGCCTTTGGAACCCTAAGCACATATTCTACCACTGAGTCACACCCCCAGTACAATCTCTAGTTCTCTATCTTACTCCGCTCGTTTTCTGTTTTTATTTTCCAACCTCTCCATAAAACAGATACTCCTCTTTCTCTTTTATTCCAAGGGACATTTTCTTCTTAGATGTAGATATATTTTTGAAATCAGAGAAGATGGGGTGAATTCAGGGTGACATGAACATAGGTAAATGAAGATATATTTTTGAACCTCTCCCGTACTTAATTTTTAAAGAGATGGACTTACTATTTTATTGAAGTACTTCTCATACTTTAGGACCATTTCCATCTTATTCCTTTTGTTCTTTATCTTTGAATTTTCATTTTTTTCAAATGAGTAGTTTGGTCATCTTAACCTGTGAGGTGGATATGATTGTCAACAGAATGAGAATTGAGGATAATCCTTTCTTTTACTGGAGGGGTTAGCAATGAGACTGGTTTGGGAGGGAGCAGTATTAAAAGAGTAGGTACAATAGCCTGTGCAGCAGCTCTTCGATGTTTTAATTTATTTTTGCAGTGCTGGAGACTAAACCTAGGGCTTTGCACATGCTTGGCAGGCAGTCGACCATTGAGTTATATCCACAGCTCTCCTCAGATATTTTAAACTGGTTACAAATAAAAGAAATAGTAGTTTCTTAATTTAATTGATGACATGCTAAGTATCCTGGTCCGGTATCATTTGGTCACCTTTCTTGTTTTGCTTGGGTCTGAGTGCACTCTATATATGGAGAAGTGAGCTGTTAAGGGAATAAGTATTCTCATTTGGTAAGATGGGCTCCCTGTCATTGAGGACATCTTGCTGGTAATAGTTTAATTTGGCTTTGAACTCTGGCATAGTTGGAGAAATAGTGAAGCTAGTTTGTGGTTTTGTCATTGTTCATTTAGTAACACACATTTACTGAGTAGCTACTATATGTTAGGAGCAGTTCTGGGATCTTCTACCCACATGGAGTTTTTAATTCTAGTAGGGGAGACTGGTAATAGACAAGTAAGAAATAGAAATAGAGTTGCCTTTTTTTTTTTTTTCTAAAGACTAGCAAAAAATACTTGAATGGTAGAGTCTAGAGAGCAAGCAGGGCAAGTGGAAGGAATGAGATTATAGAGGTAGGTAAGAGCCAGATCTACTTATGTATAGCCAGAAGTTGTGAGTTTGAAGTTTGTTTATTGGGAAGCCATTGAAGAATTTTTATGACCTGGGAGTGATTAATCTGATATTTTTGATTGTTGTATGTAGACTTTTTGTGTGTGAGTGTATGTGGTGCTGAAAATTGAACCCAGGACCTCATTTGTACAGGGGAAACACTTTACCACTGAGCCACATCCCAGCGGCTACTTTATGTAGAATAGCCTATAGGGAGGCAAAAATGGAAACAGGGAGATCTATTGGAGACTTTTCAAATCCACCGATAGATGGTAGTGACTTGGACAAGAGAATGGAGGTTGTGGATTGATGATAATAATGAAAGGTATAATAGCCTTTTTGGATAAATTGGAAGATATGGCTTCTTAAAACCCTAATCTGTGGCCAAAAATAAGCCCCAAGCAACTGTTGGGCAGAGGAGGCTACTAATCACTCACCACTGAGCATGATACTTTTGCTCTTTCATAAGACTTAAAGTGGATTCTCCAAGCAGCTGCCGGTAACACATTTGTGGTTTGATTAAAGTTCTTCCTTGTAACATGGCAGATTGTTTCAGAGTTGTTTTTTCAGTTCATGTTTATATTGGTGCATTAAAAAACAATAAAGGCAAGGTAAGTTTATACTTTAGCTCTGTAGATTTGCTGAAACTAGAATTTTTAACAGAAATGCTGGTGGCCTTGTAATTACAAAAGACAGTTCTAGCCAAGTGCGGTGGTGCACATCTGTAATCCTAGTGACTTGAGAAGCTGAGGCAGAAGGATCACAAGTTCCATGCTAGTTCTGGCAACTTAGTGAAACCCTGTCTTTAAAAAAAAAAAAAAAAAAAAAAGCATGGTGGTACACACCCATAATCCCAGCCACTTAGGAGGCTGAGGCAGGAGGATCACATGCGAAAGGCCAGACTTGGTAATTTAGTGAGACCCAGTCTCAAAAAAAAAAAAAAAAAAAAAAAGCAATGAGTATATAGGTCAGTAGTAAAGTGCCCTTGGGTTCAATTTCCGGTGTGGGGTGGGGGGACAGTTCTACCATTAGAGTTGTGTAGCTTTAAGTAGGTTATTTATTGCTGAGTCTCAGGACCTTTATCTGTAAGAATGAAGGTAATATCTATTTCATTGGAGTTTTAGATGAATTAATATATATGATTATCATTGTGCCCAATGAATATGTTTTCTCCCTTGGTAGAAGCACTTGTTCAAAATCTGCTATAGGAGAGATTATTCATAAAAATTTTTCTTTCAGGATATTAGTACATTTATTATGTTTGTTTATATAGTGATTGTTTCTCTTAAGAGTAATGTGGATTTTATTGGTAACAAACTGAAAATTGATTATTTTTTTACTTTGATCCAATAAAAGATATATATGTATATATATATACACATACATGTATATTTAAATTTTTTTAGTTGTTGATGGACCTTTATTTTATTCATTTATATGTGGTGCTGAGAATCGAACCAGTGCCTCACACATACTAGGCACGTGCTCTACCACTGAGCCCCAGCCCCAGAGAAAAATATTGATGGACATGGTGGCCTACCCTATAATCCGAGGGGTTCAGGAGGCTGAGGCAGGAGGATTGAAAGTTCAAAGCCAGCCTCAGTAATTATTTAGGCCCTAAGCTACTTAGACCCTATCTCAAAATAAAAAATAGTAAAGGGCTGGTGATGTAGTTCAGTGGTTAAGCACCCCCTAGGTTTAATCCCCAGTACAAAAAGAAAAGAAAAATGTTATATTTAGTGTTTTCATTTTCTTGTCCGTTTAGCTGTATTCGGGGAAGAGAATTCTTAGGTCCAAGGATTTTGCTAGTACGTTTTTGAGAGGAGAGGTACCACTGAGAATTGAACCCAGGGGTACTTTGCCACTGAGCTATATCCCCAGTCTTTTTTATGTATTTATTTATTTTTTTAGACAGGGTCTTGCTAAGTCACTGAAAAAGTCTTACTGGTTGCCAGCACTGACCTGGAATTTGTGAACCTCCTGCTTCCTGAATCTCTGGGATTATAGCTGTGCACTATTGTGCCTGAATTTTCAGAATTTTTATAAATTTTATTTGATGTACATAACTTAACAGTGTAAGACATTCGAATCACAGATTGTCTAGATTCAGTCTTGGTTTGTGACTCTGCCTTTATTTGGTTCTGGGATTATTTAGTTTCCCTCTTTTGTTTTGAGACATCATATATGTTGTCCAGGCTGGTCTGGAACTCCTGGGCTCAAGCAATTCTTCAGAGTAACTGCCGCTTAAGTGTATTCCATCTTACCTGGCTAGTTTTCACTCTAAAGCATTAATAAATAATAGCAGCAGAGATGGGACTTTCCAAGTGGGTGGAAAATGCAGAAAAATTGATGGGTGTGGTGGCACATGCTTGAAAACCATTAATTTAGGAGGCTGAGGCAGGAGTGTGACAAGTTTGAGACCAGCCTCAGCATCTTAAGGAGACCCTGCTCCCCGCCCCACATAAAAAATGATGTAGCTCAGTGGTAAAGCACCCCTGGATTCAAACCCCAGTACCCTTAGCACCTCAAAAAGAAAGAGAATGCAGAAGAGTAGATGGTAGGGTGAATGTTTTCCTCCACTTACCAGCTACCACCGCCTTTTTTTCCCAGTGCTCAGGATTTAACCCAGGGTTTTGTGAATGTTAGGCAAGCACACTACCACTGATCTACATGCCCAGCTCTGCCATCACCTTTTATAACTAAAGAGTTCTTGAACAACCTTTTAATCCTTGCTAACTCTATCTTCTGCATATATAGTGAACTCTGACTAAAGATTTAGTGATGAATCAGAAGCATTTATTTAATAATACACCAGTTATGTACATTTTGTTTTCCAGGCTTTTTTCTTTTTTTTTTTTTTTTTTAAGAAATTATGTTTTCCCAATTTTGCTAATTTTACATCCTGACCATAGTTCCTTAAACTTACAGGAAAATGTTCTGCTTTATAAGTAATCATAAAAACTGGTGAATATTTATAGGAAATAGGGACAAAAGTATAGATTTTTATCTTCTGAAACTTTTAATTGCTCTAAAGCACAGGAACCTAGTTTCATTATGTTTTGAAAAATGTTTTGACTGTAAGCATATCGTTGAAAATTCTGATGAGTACATTGTTACTTACATTTTCATGGCAGTTGTATCCAAGGCCATATGGTACCAGTGAATTGTGGTTCTCCGCCTCTTCCATGGACCCATGTACAAATGCTCTCCCACTTTTCTGTGTTATTTTCACATAGGCCTGTTTGTAGTGTAGGCTTTGGGAACCTCAGAAAGTAAATCTAAGATGGATAGTAAATGTTGTAACTTCAAAAGCACTGTGTTCTGAGTTTTTATGGAAGAGTTATTTTCTGGGTGTCATCTCTTGTTTAACTTTTCTAGTTATTCAGAAGGACACTTTGTCCATCTTTTGAAGATCTTAAGAAAAGGAAAATAAAAGTATCTTAGTATCTTAGAGAACATGGGTTAATGGAGTGAATCTGACAAATACCTAGCTCTGACACTTTATAATTGTGGGTTTTTTTTTTTTTTTTTTTTTTTTAATTTTTTTAGTTGTTGATGGACCTTTATTTTTATTTATTTATATGTGTTACTGAGTATCAACTCCTGTGTCTCTTGCATGCTAGGCAAGTGCTCTACCACAGAGACAGGACACCAGCCCCTAATAGTGGGTTCTTTGTGACTCAGTTTTCTCTTCTGTAAAAAGGTAATGATAATGGAGTCCTATGAGGGTTCAGTGAAAGAGATTTAGTCCTTCACCTTTTACCCAGTTTGTAGTTAGTTTGTAGTACCTTAAAATCATACTTATTTAGTTTGGAAAAGATTTTGTTTGTTTGTGATGTGGTTTGCTATGTTGCCTGGCTGATCTTGAATTTGTGGGCTTAAGCAGTCATCCTAACTGAGTTTCTTAAGTAGCTGGGACCATAGACATGCAATATTGTGCTTGACTGTAAGAGAATTTTTTGGATTGGGGGAGTGGCACCCTAAAAACTGTTGAAGGAATAGGACAGGGCTTATTACTAAGTTGCTTATGCTTAATTTGAGCACAGTGGATCCTAAACTTGACTGTTCCAAAATTGGGATCCAGTTCCTGTGATGAAACCACCTTGGGTGTGTTTTTAAAAATACACCTTCATGGAAGTCATGTGCAATGATTAGTCCCAGTTGCTGAGGAAGCTGAGGCAGATTTGCTTGAGCCCAGGAATTTGAGGCTAACCTGAGCAACATGATGAGGCCCTGTGTCAAAAAAATCAGCTTTCCTAGAAGTATAATTTGTGTATTAGAAAATGCACCTTATATAAATGTTCAGTGCTTTGATAAATGTATACACCTGTGTAATCACTACTTAATCAAAATAAAGGATATTTCCTTGAGAGGCTATGAAGTGTTGTTTTTGTTTTGTGGTGCTAGAGATTGGGCCCAGGATCTCATGCTTGCCACTGAGCTATATTCTCAGCCTAAAAGTTTTGTGTGTGTGTTTTGCTGGTAATGGGAAATCGAACCCACCCAGCTACATCCCCAACCCATTTTATTTTAACTAATTTTCTTTTTTTAAATATTTAGTTGTCAATGGACCTTTATTTATATGCAGTGCTTAGAACCTAACTCAGTGCCTCACACATGCTAGGCAAGCAGTCTACCACTGAACTATGACCCCAACCCTTAACTAATTTTTAAAATTATTATTTTAAGAAGATATACTTGGTAAAAATAAAATCCTGCAGTAAAACTTACAGTTGAGGGAGGGGGAGACAATGTGTGTGTGATTTATGTATATATACATACACATATTCTGATTTTTTTCCCCTTATCCCAGAGCTGCAGATATCCTTCTCTCATAGTATTATTTCTTTCGGAACTTTAAATTTTTATTTATAACAAAGTAGTAGGTAAAACTCATACATGGAACACAGTGTAAAAGTGTGGAGTGTGAAAAGTAAGTCTCCCATCTTAGATTCTTGGTTACCTAGGTCTTTGTTTCAGAGAAAACCAATTATTTATTTGAGCTGGGTGTGGTGACACATACCTATAATCACAGACTGAGGAGGCAGAGGCAGGAGGATCACAAGTTCAAGGTCAGCCTGGGCAATTTAGCTAGACTTTGCCTCCAAAATGAAGAGTGCTGAGAATGTTGATCAGTGGTAGAGTGCCCCTGGGTTCAGTCCTTAATACCAAAGATGTGAGGGAGCTAGTTGTTAAGCTTGAGAGGAATAGCATCTGGACCCAGCCTGAAATGTTTGTTCCATAATGCAGGTGCCTCATTTCCATTGCCAAAACATCCTAGGACATTATATAGCTCATTGGGGCTATTTCATGGTTCATTCTTCTGTTAGTCCTACAGATAAGCATTGTCTTGTAGACAGTACCCAATCCTGATTCTGTGCATCCATTTAAGGTTAACCTTGGAATATTTACATTTTGTGGTAGGTAATTTGGTGCTCTTATTTAGGAAACCTGAAGTATGTTGCCTTAGGAGGTGTTTCTTGCCTCCCTTCTCACAGAAAGACTGAAGTTTAGAATGATTCTCACTCTGCAGTAAACTGGAGGTTTTCTACATTCTTCTCTGCTGATCTCCAAAGAACCTTACTTCTGTAGAAAGGAAAGCCCCTGAAGTGCACTCAGCCTGTAGCAACTGCTTGATCAAGATAACCAAATAATGTCAACAGAGTGGCACATGCCTATAATCTCAGCCACTCCTGAGGCCGAGGTGGGAGATTACAAATTCAAGACTAGCGTCAGCAATTTAGTGAAGTCTTCAGTAACTTAGTGAGACCTGTCTCAAAAAAATAAATAAAAAGGACTGGGAATGTAGCTCAGTGGCAAAGTGCACCTGGGTTCAATCCCCAGTACCAAAATATGTGTGTGTGTGTGTTTGTGTGTGTGTGTGTGTGTGTGTAAGTAACCAAATAATGACAATACCGGTGTCAAGCTCATTGTGGACGGGTGGTGTTTAGGCCCTTTTGCCAAAGGTTTCCTATAATGACTTTATACTTTGAGCTTAATTTTCCAGATGGTTAATGGTGTTTCCCCTTCTGTGCTAGTCACGGTCCTAGGTGTGGGTGAATTTAGAGTTGGTAGTTTTCTAACACTTGCTCTGAAACAGTTTCAGTTTAGGGATCCTCCTCCTCTAATTTAATACAATTCTAAGTATTCTGTTCATTTTAATTGTATATTTCAACAAAGAAGGAAAACATTGGAATCAGGATATTGAAGAGAGGGGAAACTTATGAAAAGTTCTTTTCAACCAGGTTTTTTGTTTCTATTTTGGTTCCTTTTCGTACTGTCTAGGAAAAGTACCATATTTTTTACCTTTATTTTAGTTTTATAACCCTCTTGATAACTTTGCCTCAAAAAGATGCATTGTAGAGTATCTTTTGAGTTTTTATAGGATTTAGGTTGGGGGAAGTATTTTTATAAGTATTTAGGTTGGGGGGAGAAGAGTGGCTCTTATGGACCACTTCTACAACAAACCAATGAGATAATATCACTCGGTTCTAGATGATTGATAATTTTCAGGCCTTAAAATTTGTTTCGTGGTGGATGTCTTGTTTTCCTGTCTTTATAATGTCTGGGCCTTGAGATTCCCTGAGCTCAAAGATTTTTGAGTTTTACCTTTGGGGTTTGTTGCCTGTTTTTGGATTCTGTCCTGGCCTGCATAGAGCCTCTTTATGCCCCTGTTTTTACATTTAGAAGCACAACTTTTACAAATTTTTCTATCTTTGTCATGAGGCTATACCTCTTTCTTACTTAAGCATGCATTTTTCTCTTTTTTCTTTTTCTTTCTTTTTTTCTTAGTACTGAGGATTAAACTCAGGGCCACTTGACCACTGAGCCACACCCCCAGCCCTGTTTTGTATTTTATTTAGAGACAGAGTCTCACTGAGTTGCTTAGCACCTCATCATTGCTGAGGCTAGCTTTGAACTCGCAATCCTCCTGTCTCAGCCTCCCAAACTACTGGAATTACAGGTGTGCACCATGGTGCCCGGCTAAGCAAGCCTTTTTCTAAACGGTTGTGAAGTGAGCTACTGGCCTGTTAGACTTATAGAATTGTCTAAAATAAGCATGTAAGTTCAAAAGAAGGATCTGAATTTGAGCACTTCCTGTTACAGATAATTGAAGTTTCTGATTACATGTGGATTTCTGGGAGTTTGTTCTTAGTTTTGAGAGAAGTCTTAGGTTGCTTAGGCTGGTCTGGAATTCCTGGGTTCAAGTGATCCTCCTGCCTCAACCTCCTAAGTAGTTTAGAAAACAGGACTGTGCTACCACTGCCCCCACTTGGAGGATGAATTCTCCAAATATTGAAAAAAAGTCTTAATGTAGCCTCACCACTGCTGTGTGTTGTTGATCTTGTAATCATTTTCTTTTTAAAATCTATGTGTACAAATTGGTTAGTTTCTTTGTTCCCAGATTGTTCCATGATTTGTTACTTGAGCACCTGTTTTGTGCCTGTGCCTAACCTGTAGTGGTGAATAAAAACATGTTTTTACATTAATGAACTTTGGCAGGAAGATATCTTGGAGAAGGGCATGATGAGTGAGGCAGAGAGACATGTGAGAGCACCTGCCTCTTCAGGGCCTGAACAAAGTTGGGACCTCAGGGAAATCCCTGAGGATAGTGACTTAGCCATAAGCTTGAGGTTACCAAAGTGGGGGAAGGTGGGTGGAAAAAAGAAATACAGTTTAATAGCTTGAGTTTTTGGATATTTCATTGTTTCAGCTGAGGGTTATATGCTTTGGGTTTTAGAATTTCATAAATTAGTGTCTTGATTTATATTTATTTCCCTTTATCAGTAGTTTGACACTAGTTCAATCGAGATGATTTTGTTCTACTTACATTGACACTACTGACTCTTTCAGAAGCCAGCATTGTCAAAACCCAGGATTGGGAGAAGGTTTTTCCAAGTACACCAAGCTCTTCATTCTTGTTAATGAAATTCACAGGATTTTTAATGTATCTTAAAATGTCCTGTAAAATTTTCAGGTTTAGTTTCTGTAAGACTAGACAGCTTTTGCTTTTGTAATAATCATATGTACAATACTGCTCTATAACAGTTAGAAGGGAAAAAATGGAAATAGGCCAATGAGAACTGTAAAGCCAAGCGTGGAGCCTGTAGAGACAATGTGTGGCAGGTGGAGCCTCATAGTCCCATACCTCCCTCAGCTCTGACTTAAGAGATCTCTGAATTTATCTTTTCCCAAGAAGAACAAGAAATGACTGAGGCTCAGGGTCTCATGCCCATGCTGGCTTTGAACTTGTGATCCTCCTGCCTTATGCTCCTGAATAGCTGGGATTACAGATTTCAGAAGTTGGTGATGAAAACTGGGCATGGTGGCACATGCCTATAATTCCAGCAATTTGGGAGACTGAGGCAGGAGGATGGCATGTTCAAGGCTAGCCATGTAACGAGGCCTAAGCAACTTAGTGAGACCCTGTCTCTCAACCACCTTTTGACCCAGTTATCCCACTCCTCCGCTTATACCCAAAAACTTAAAATCAGCATACTACAGTGATGCAGTCACATGAGTGTTTATAGCAGCTCAATTCACAGTAGATAAACTGTGCTCTTCAACAGGTGAATGGATAAAGAAAATGTGGTATATATTCACAATGAAATATTACTCAGCCATAAAGAAGAATGAAATTCTGGCATTTGCCAGTAAATGGATGGAACTGGAGAATATCATGCTAAGCAAAATAAGCCAATCACCAAAAACCAAAGGCCAGATGTTTTCTTGGATGTGCAAGCTAACTCACAACAAGGGTGGGATAGGGAAGAATAGAAGTACTTGGTTAGACAAAGGGGAATTAAGGGAAGGCAGAGGGAATGGGAATAGGAAAGATAGTAGAATGAATCAGAAATTACTATCTTATGTTCATATATGATTTCATGACCAATGTGATTCTACATCATGAGAATGAGAAATTATACTCCATGTGTGTATAATATATCAAAATATATTCTACTGTCATGTATAAGAACAAATAAATATAAAAATGTAGCTGGGGATGTAACTGGGGATTGGTAAAGTGTCCCTGGGTTCAATCCCCAGTACCAATAAATAAATAAGTAAATAGGGCTGGGGTTGTGTCTCAGTGGTCGAGCACTTACCTAGCATGTGTAAGGCACTGGGTTCAATCTTTGGCACCACATAAAAATAAATAAATGAAGTTAAGGGTCTGGGGTTGTGGCTCAGTGGTAGAGTACTCATGTAGCATGTGTGAGGCACTGGATTTGATCTTCAGCACCACATAAAAATAAATAAATACATAAATAAAATAAAGGCATTGTGTCCATCTACAACTAATAAAAATTTTTAAAATGAAATTAAAAAAGCTAATTTGTAAAAAATAAAATAAGTAAATAAAATGAAATAAAAAAAGAGAAAAAATGAAAGATGCAGCTGAATTATATAATTGAGATACATGGATGTCCCAAAGATAAGTCTCCTCCACTTCCTTCTTCTCTTCCTACTAGGTGCTGGGTTTTAAACCCAGGTCCTTGCATATGCTAGGCAAGCCCTCTACCACTGAGCAATACCCCAGCCCATTTTCTTTTTAAATATCCTGTTTTGTCATTCTGCTTTATTATCAAACCCCTGGAAAGTGAAGTTGTCTTGCATTTTCTGTTTCATGTGCAGATATCTAGTGTTATCTTTAAAGTACTGAACTTAGTAAAAAAGTGAAAATTAAGTCATGCTCAAAAGTATGGTACATAGATTTTACTTTTTGAATGGTTGAGAAATGGTATAAAACTTAATGTAATCATCAGTGCTTTTGCATAATTAGCCCTTTGAAGAATTATGAGTTAAAATTATAATTAAGTGTACTAAATTAGTCATTTTAAAGCCATGCTAATTTTATCTGCATGGAAATTTATTCATTATCTTTCTAAAATATTATAAAGATCTTGATCTGACAGAAGCAGCATAGTTATCCAGTTCATTTATTTCAACTTGTGTTTCTTGGTTGGAGGAATTGTTTTGTGCCTGCTTATAATGAGTGTTTGGCTAATAAATGTCTTTATACTGCATTCAGCATAACCTGATAGCATTGCCTCATACATTTTTGGCTTTTTAAATTCCAAGGAAACTGAAAATTGCTAAAAAGCTAAAAGTTAGGCACAGAGGCAAATTTGCTGTGAATATGAGAAGGTATCAAACAAGTTATCAAAATTACTTAGGGGCTGGGACTGTAGCTCAGTGGTAGAGCCCTTGCCTAGCATGTGTGAGGCACTGGGTTCAATTCTCAGCATCATATATAAATAAATAAAATAGAAAAGGTCCATCAGCAACTTAAAAAAAAAATAAAAGCTAACTCAGGTTGTAGAATTCAAATTATTATCAACCCCACACTTAATCATACTGTACCCAAACCCCAACATACCTC
Source organism: Sciurus vulgaris (assembly GCF_902686455.1). NCBI lineage: Eukaryota > Metazoa > Chordata > Mammalia > Rodentia > Sciuridae > Sciurus > Sciurus vulgaris. The sequence continues at coordinate 114,849,408 of NC_136470.1, read as the reverse complement.
TCTGATTTTAAAGCCTGTTTTAATTCCCCATGAGAAATACCAGAAGGGGCTCAGTCCACTAACCTAAAAACATTATTAATCATGGAAAAAATCATACTTGAGGACACTGGCAAAGGTATTTTAAAATGTATTGAAAGGCTGGGGATGTGGGTTGGTAGTAGAGCACTTCCCTAGCATGCATGAGGCCCTGAGTTCATTCCTCAGCACTACAAAAAAGTGAAGTACTAAGAGAGGTGTGTTTGTGTTTTAAAACATTGCCATTTGCATTAAGGATTTTCGTAATTGCAATTCAGAATTCTGAAAACCACATACTCATTTGATGGCAAAACCTGATATGAACTAATGTGAACTTGTTTAGTCTTTATCCTCTTTAGTGTGAATATTCATTTATTTTACTGAAGAACTATTAATCCACTGAGTATGTTATATAATGTTTGGCATTTGTTGACTATTACCTTTCTAGAATCTGAAAAAGACAATTTAGAAACATCTGGTTCCAAAGACTTTTGTGTGGGGGTGGGGATACTGGGGATTGTACCCAAGGACACTTTACCAGTGAGCTACATCTCCAGACCCTTTTTTAGTTTTTGAGACAGGGTCTCACTAAATTGTGGAGGCTGGCCTTGAGCCTTATGATCCTCCTGCCTCAGCCTCTTTAGTCATAGAAAACATAGGCTGGGAAAAGAATAGTTTTGGGAAAACACCACTATATTCAAGTAGCCTTGATTCTGTTCTGATTTAAGGGAAAAAGTATTTGTATATTCAGTACGGAGCTGTTAATAAGTTTTTTTTGTTGTTGTTTTTTTTGGTGGTGCTGAAGATTGAACCCAGGGCCTTGTGCTTGCAAGGCAAGCACTCTACCGACTGAGCTATCTCCCCAGCCCCTAATATTTTTAATAAAAAGAATTTTTGTCATATCTGGAGTGCTAAGGTGTGCATCCCTGCCCCTGCCTTATTTTTTTTTTTTTTCTTTCACGTATGAATGTAGGAACTACAAGCTTTCCAGACAGTGGGTTGTACTTGCAGATTTTGTTCAGAAAGAAGTAACTTCCTCTTTGAATATGAGATGTAAGCCCTATTCAGAAAAGAAAGAATGTAGCCATGTGCCTACCTGTAATCCCTGGGGCTCAGGAGACTGAAGCAGGAGGATTGCAAGTTCAAGGCCAGCCTTAGCAATTTTGATCCTATTTTAAAAGTAGAAGGACCAGTGGATGTGGTGGTGCATACCTGTAACCCCAGTGGTTCAAGAGGCTGAGGCAGGAGGATCACAAGTTCAAAGCCAGCCTAAGCAATTTAGCAAGGCCCTAAGCAACTCAGTGAGACCCTGTCTCTAAATACAAAAAAATGGTTGGGATTGTGGCTCCACAGTAGAGTGCTTGCCTAGCATGTGTGAGGCACTGGGTTCAATTCTCAGCACCACATTAAAAAGAAATAAAGTTATAAAATGTGTGTGTGTGCGCGTGTAACTCAGACACCCTGGGGTTCAAAGCCCAGTGTGGGGAGGGGAGAGAAGAAGAAAAGGAAGAAGAAAGAAAAGAAGTAACTTGAAGTAAATTGGAAGGCTAATGTCTCATCTTAGTAATTTGAATAAAGTTTCCTTTCAAAAATGTTGCCTTTCAAAAAGTTAATTGACTCTCTTATGTAACAACATATTTATCCATTAATTTAGGAAGTCTAGGAAATTTAGGCTAATTCCAGTGATTGTATACTTCTTGAGTGCTGTTTTTGGCCATGCTAGGCATTGTAAAGGATATAAAAATGAGCTGGACATGACTACGCAGGCCTTTAATTCCAGAGACTGGGGTGGCTGAGGCAGGAGTGTCAGGAGTTCAAAGCCAGCCTCAGCAACAGCAAGGTGCTAAGCAACTCAGTGTCTGTAAATAAAATACAAAATAGGATTGGAGATGTGACTCAGTGGTCAAGTTCCTGGTACCATCCCCCCACCCCTACTGCAAAAAAAAAAAAAAAAAAAAAAATATATATATATATATATATATATATATATATATAAAACAATGAAGAGTGGCACTTTGGCACTTTTTTTTTTTTTTTTTTTGTAGAGTAAAGGTCTCAGTGAGTTGCTTAGGGCCTTGCTAAGTTGCTGAGGCTGGCTTTGAACTTAGGGTCCTCCTGTCTCAGCCTCCCTCGTGCTGGGATTACAGGCATGTGCCACCTTGCTCAACAAGATTGGCTTTTTATACTAGAATTTATAGATAATAGTATCCAACAGTTAAGCATTTATTGTTATATGCTAAGAATATTAATTCTAGATGCTTTCCTCTATTAACTCATCTAATAATTACCATTGTCCTGTGTGGTAGGAACCATTATTTTCCCCATTGGTACAGATGAGGAAGTAGAGGTACAGAAGAATTAAGTAACTTCCCTAAAGTTTCACAGTTGCTTTGAATGCAAGCACCAGGCTCCAGAGTCTTTTCTCTATCAGAACAGAGAGTAATAGGTGATTCAAGCTTACATAGTAATATGAGAAATAGCACTAAGTAGACCAAGTACCATAGTAATTCAAGGATGAAGAATTTTTATCTCATTGTAAGGGAAGAGGGGGTAGCCCAGTGTTGGTTAGACTGGCTGGAAGGATGTACGGTAGAAAAAGGGCAGTATTATGCTTCTGTATAGTGTTGGGAGGTCACACCCCCAAGATGGATCTTCACATATGTACTGCTTTCCTTCCTTCCCCTTTCATCTAACCTGCTGTATACATCTTTCCAAGTCAATACATTTTAAAATTTATTTATTTGGGGGTGAGGGTAGAGGGAGTACTGGGAATTGGGTAAACCCCCGGCAGTTTACCACTGAACTACATAATCGGCCCTTTTTTATTGTTTATTCGGAGGCAGGGTCTTGCTAAGTTGTAACTGGCCCGGAACTTGGAATCTTCTGTCTCAGCTTCCAGAGCTGCTGGGGTTTCAGGCTTGTGCCGCTGTGCCTGGCAAATATAGTAATTTTTGAAAATAGTTTTAATTTGGTAAATTCAAATAGTGCAGGAGGATATGTGGTCCCTAGAGGCACCCATTAAGAGTTTATCGTATATTCTTCCAGAGATAGTCTGTGCATTTACCATCTTTCTTCCAGGGAATATCTGTTTTGTACCTCTGCCAGGCACTATTCTATATATCTGTACATCCTATCATTATATAGTAGTATGACAGTATATTTTAGTACCTCATTCTTTTCACTTAATAATTTGTCTCAGAAATCACTCATTAACACAAATCTTTGATTTCATAAACAACCATTGTATGGATAAACTGTTAAGATACTTAACTAGTCCTCAAAGGGTTGTTTCCAGTCTTCTGCTGTTATAAATATTACTAAAGTGAGCATTCATATACATAAATGTTTGCATCTATGTGTGACTGTTTCTGTAGGATAAATTTTTTTTATACCCCACCCCCACCCCATCCAACCATCAAATGCTGGAGATAAGACCCAGCCTTGCATATGCTGCATAAGCACTTTTCACTGAGTTACATCTCTAGCCCTATAGGATAAATTCTTCAGAGTGGAATTGCTGGTTAAAATGGTATATGGAATATTAATTCTGATACATGCTGCCAATAGACAAAGAAATTGCTCCTTGCAATTATTAAAGTGTGCTCTTTTTCTTGACTTATTCCGAAACACAGAAATTCTTTATCCCCACTGGGGTTTCAGTTCCATTGATCCTGCTATCTTTTCATTGTTTCTCATCTTTAGTTCATCCCTGTAATCATCTCCTGGTGTTTAATCTCAACTCCTTTTCCCTTTCTCATTTCATTTTATCATAAAAACTTCGGCCCTGGGTAAATCTAGCTCTTGACCTGTTCTGCACCTGTTACTAAATGGGGCTAGAGAAGAAAAACTTTTTTTTTTTTTTTTGGTGGATGGACACAATACCTTTATTTTATTTATTTATATGTAGGATCAAACCCAGTAATTCACATGTGCTAGGCAAGTGCTCTACCACTGAGCTACTACAACCCCAGTCCACTGGATTTTTGTTTGTTTCTAGTGTTGGGGATTGAACCCAGAGGTGCTCTACCTCTGAGCTACATCACTAATTCCTGGTTTTTTTTGTTTTTTTTTGTTTTTTTGTTTTTTTTTTTTGGGGGCGGTGCTGGGGATTGAACCCAGGGCCTCGTGCTTGCAAGGCAAGCACTGTACCAATTGAGCTATATCCCCAGCCCACTAATTCCCATTTTTAAAAAAAACTTCAGAGTCTCATTAAATTGCCCTGACTGAGCTGGGTACAGTGGCATAGCCAGTAATCTCAGAGCCTTGTGGGGCAGGATGATCTCAAGTTTGAGGCCAGCCTCAGCAACTTATTAAAACCCATCTCAAAATAATAAAAAGGGCTGGGGGATATAGCTCAGTAGTAGTGTTCCTGGTACCACAAATAAACTGTATTATGTTGCTTTTACTGAATTGGGCCTGTTACATCAGGTTATCTGGAGTTATTGAGATGACTTAATTTCAGAGGAGTTAGAAAACATTGTTTCTGCAGTACAGTTCTTGAAACCTAGAAGTTATTTGCTTTTGAATAGCTTTGTGGTTCCAGCTTAAATTTCAGAAAATTGCTTCTTGAATGGATTTTTCCAACCCACCATCATTTTTTCCCCCACCACCCTTTTTACCTAACTGATTTTCTTTTTGTTACATTAGCTTGATTGCTTCATAAAACCCAACTTTGCAGGCAGTTGGGAAGTTATAAATGGTTGATGTATATAAAAATATGGTAGGTACTTGATAAAAATTTTGTCATTGAAATGTCTCATTCTGCAAGTGCCTGAATTCAAGCAGCTTTCTGCTTGTCTTTTTTGAACTACTAGGTGACTTTTGCTGTTCTTCATTAAATAAACTTTTTCACTTTGACTCCTCATTTACGCCTTTGATTAAATCTTTCATATTAATGAATGATGGTTCCTTTTAACATTTTCTGAAAAAGCCCCCCCCCCATTGAATCCAGCACTACTTTACACATGCTAAACCACACATTCTTCTACTAAACTATATTCCCAGCCCCTGAAAGTTTTCTGTAGTTTCTCTAGAGTCACTGATAATATTTTATAAGTTTTTCCTGGTAATTCTGAGCACAAGATTAAGTGCTTTTCCAGTCCAACTTTCCTTGTATCTGTATTTTCTTGTTCATTGAGTCATACTGACTACATATCTCAGGTAAAGTCTAGACTAAATCCCTATGTGGACTATCAGGTTGATTACTATTCAGGGCTTGTGGACACTGTAGATGGACAGGCACTTACCAGCAAAGGAGAGGAAGCCTACTTTTTTATGAAACTGATTTGCCTGTCTTCTAAATTGGTTTGCAGACTTGGGCCTATAAATCAGTTTTAGTAGCTTCTGGTCTTACTTCATTTTCTGTAAGCTTTATTCATTCTAAAGTATTAACTGTTGGAATTCTGAGACAGAACAGAGCTCCTGAGGGAGCAATAGTAGGTATTATGACCCTTTTTCAGTAGAGAAAGAAGTTTATTGAGGGCATGTTGCTGGAAATTATTCCTGTCACTCAAAATTTTTTTTAAGTTCAGCATGGGCTGAGGGCATCTGAGGACCAGGATAGAGTAAAACTAGCAGGTTTCTCTCAAAAGTGATGTTGAGTCCCTAATTAAACTTAAGAGTCTTATTGCACCTGGAGAGCCCTTACTACTTTAAACCCTAGACAACTACCAAGCTACTTTCTATTTCTATGTCCTATTTTAGATATTTCTTATAAATGGAATCATAAAATATGCGGTCATTTGCAACTGGCTTCTTTTACTTGTTATAGTGTTTCCAAGATTAATCCAAGTTGTAGCATTTATCACTACTTCATTCCTTTTGTTGCTGATAATATTCCATTACATGGCTGTTCCACATGGCTAATGAAATATTTGCTTAAATAGGTTTGGTTTGTTAATTGAAAACTAGTAATTAGAGGCAAGCACTCTACCAACTGAGCTATATCCCCAGGCCCACAATATTAATTATTAGTACCTTAAAATATCTACTTTTGGTCCAGTGAGCAGTTATTTTTAATTTCTAGTCTTAATCTAGGAAGACTGAAGAAGATAGTATAACAAACTAAGTGAATAGCTTCAGTGACTAGCTCCAGAAGACCTTCAGGAAGCTGTGCAGACAGATGTGAGTCAACATCATAGTCATACAAACATGAAGAAATCACCAAAGCCTGCTTTGGAAATGAAGAGAATTGCATATTAATGTGTGGTTGTGGTTTAGCCACTCTAACATCTGAGGAACATCTGATGGACAGACCATTCCCTCACTGTGCAGCCAGATAAGCAAAACAGGCAGAAGTGCAAATGGGCTGTAGTCACCACTGGGAATCAGTTAGACTTGTAAAAAGAAGTGTGTAAAGGGCTGCTCACCATTTAGCAATCTTTTTATAGCAGAGCTTCCTGAAGATCAGAAAGCCACAGCCCTTGATATCCATCATTGGTTCCCCAGTAGGAGAAAACAGACTTAAGACATAGTAGCACGAAGACTCCATGACTTCATAGCAACTCACATATTTGACATTTTCTCTTCTCTGGTATGTAAATGAAATTCTAAAGGAATGCATGCAAAAACATAATATGGTTAAAAAGAAATACAGCTTTTTGTTTTGTTTTTTTTTAATGGTGCTGGAGATTTTAACCCAAGATGCACTCTGCCACTAAGCTACATCCCCAGCCCCCTTTTTATTTTGAGACAAGCAGCTTGCTAAGTTTCTGAGGCTGGCCTGGAACTTGTGATCTTCCCGCTTCAGCCTCCTAAGTAGCTAGGATTATAGGTGTGTGCCACCACCCCAGAAAATACAGTTTTTAAAACCCATATTGTGGGCCTGGGGATATAGCTCAGTTGGTAGAGTGCTTGCCTCACAAGCACAAGGCCCTGGGTTCAATCCCAAAAATATGTAAAAATACATACACACACACACACACACACACACACACACACACACACACACACACACACACATATAGTTTGATCTAGGGCTGTAGCTCAATGGTAGAATGCTTTGAGTAGCATGCATGAGGTACTGGATTGAATCAGCAAAACAAAAACCATATTGTTGCATTGAGTATAGACACGGATGAGATTAGAAGTTTCTTAACATAAGATTTTTGACTAAATGCATCAAAAACTCAATTCATGAACCTTGGGAGAAATATTCAGAGTAATCACTCACCCTGAGTCATTAATTAGGTGAATTTTTTTTTACAGGATCACCAGTTTGCTAGGTAGAGTAGACAAAGGAGAAAAAGCACACTACAGCAGCAGGATTATTTCTCTTGGCATGAGGGGGAAAGCAGATAATGGAATGTTGAAGAATGGGGACTTAGGTTTGATCTTGAGCCCTGTAAAAAACAAAACAATATGGTCTCTAGATTATTTAGTTCACGACTCATTTCTACCTCTTTCTGGGTAACTCTTGTGACCTTGGGCCTCATCTGTAAATATGGATTAATGCCTACCTCATAGGACTGTTAGAAGAATTAAGTATGTTAACATAAAGTAGAAAGTTTGTAACAGCTTGAAATGTGAGCTCTTTCTGCCATTTTCCTTTTTACCTTCTACAAAGTAGTGGGAGAAAGGGCTTCTCCACCTTGAATTAAATACTTTCGTACTAAGTATAAGTAAGGAGAAAAAGGAAGGGGGAGGGGTTGGTAAGTCACAAAAATTAATGATGACTCAAATAAATGGAAAGACATCCATGTTCATGAGTCAGAATACTTAATATTGTGAAGACAGTGGTATTTTGCTAATTTCATCTTTGGATTCATTGTAATCGCTATCAAAATCCCAGCTGCTTTCTTGGTAGAACTTGATAAGCAGCTCCCAGAATGCATACAGAAATCCAGGGTACCCAGAATAGGCAAAACAGTATTGAAAAAGAACAAAATTAGATAGCTTACATCTCCTGATTTCAAAACTTACTACAAAGCAGTAGTAATCAAGACTGATACTGATTAGAATAAACGTGTAGACCAGTGGAATAGAATTAAGAATCCAAAAATAAACCTCTCACATTGACAGTCAGTTAATTTTCAACAAGGGTGCCAAGACTATTCAATGGGAAAGAGACTATAATCTTTTCAACAAACACTGCTTGAATAACTAGATTTTCACATGCAGAAGAATGAAGTTGGATCCCTACTTCGTGTTTTGTTTGTTTTAATATTTTTAATTGTAGATGGACACAATGCCTTTATTTTATTTATTTAGTTTTATGTGGTGCTGAGAATTGAACCCAGTGCTTCACACGTGCTAGGCAAGCACTCTAGCACTGAGTCACAGCCCCCCTACTTCATGTTCTGTATAAAAATTAATTCAAAATGGAACAAAGATCTAAATGTAAGACTTAAAACTATACAACTCTGAAAAAAGCACAGGTTTCTCATCACCTTAGATTTGTCCATGTTTTTTAGGACATCAAAACCACCAATAACCAAAGAAAAATAGATAAATTGGACTTTCATCGAAATAAAAAACTTATGCTTCAAAGGACACTATCTAGTGAAGCTGAAGAGACGGCTCCTCTTGGAGAGCGCTCATCTAGCATACGCAAGGACACTATCAAGAAAGTGAAAGAAAACAATTTAAAAATAAATGGGCAATAGATTTGAATAGACATAGAAATATACAAATAACCAGTGGCACATGAAAAGATGCCAAACATCTCTAGTCATTAGGAAAATGCAGATCAAAAGCATGCAAGATACAACTTCACACCCATTTGTATGGATTTTAAAAGTATTAGTGAGGATGAGTAATTGGAACCTCTGTACATTGCTGATGGAAATGTACTATGGTGCAACTGCTATAGGAAACCTTTTGGGAGTTCCTCAAAGGAATTAAAAGCAGAAACTCAAACAGGTACTTATACCCCCAGCATTTTATTGAAGAATTATTATAATAAGTAGGTGAGAGGAAAGGTAGAAACACCCAAATGTCCATTGGCAGATGAGTCGATAAACAAAATATGGTTTGTCCACTCAATGGAATATTGTTTGACCATAAAAAGGAATATAGCTCTTGTATCACACTACAACAAAACAAAAAGACATTTTGCTGAGTGAAATAAACCAAAAAAAAAAAAAAAAAAAAAGACCAATATTGTGTGATTTCAGTTATGTGCTATTCAGGGACAGAAAGTAGTTTAAGTTTTATTAATTGAAAGGAGAGGGGAATGAGGAGTTACTCTTTAATGGTCTCAATTTCCCTTTGGAGTAATGGAAAGGTTTTAGAAATAGTGGTGATGGTTGTACTACATGAATATACTTAATATAATTGAATTGTACATTCTGATTGTGGATTTTTGTCTTGTATGGTATTTTTGTTTTTGTGAATTTTTTGCAGTGCAAGGAGATCAAACCCAAAATCTTTCACATACTAGACAGGTGTGCTACCACTGAACTATTTCTCCAGCCTGTTTGTTTTTGGTACCAGGAATTGAACCCAGGGATACTTTACCACTGAGCTACAATCCCAGTCTTTTTAAAATTTTTTTCTTCTGAGACAGGGTCTTGCTAAGTTGCTTAGGGCCTCAGCCTCCTGAGTCATTGGGGTTACAGGTATGTACCACCACATCCATCTGTTTCTTTGTTCAGTGGTTGGAATTGAACCCTGGACCTTGCACAAATTGGGAAGCACATTAGCACTAAACTATATTCCCAGCCCTATGTAGTGTGTTTTTTCTGAAGAACTTAAAATGTTAAGTAATAAGGTGGGGCGGAAGTGGAGTCCAGAGCTACTACTAGAGATGGGTTGAAAGCCACTAATGATGTTGGTAGGCATCATTATCAGACTGTCACTAAAAGGTATCATGTGGCTGCTGTGTTTACACTGCAAAAACCCATGCTTCTCATCTGGGGATGTAGCTCAGTGGTAGAGTACTACCAACAGATATTTCTGATGGAGTCTGTAAGAAATATGTTTTGGAAAGTGCCTCATTATCAATAACAGCAGAGGGACCACCCTGAAATGTAGGGTTGCTCCGAGTAATTGTGACCAAATCAACCAGGGTTTGGGCATCACACAAAAGGCATTCTTGGGCTGGGGCTGTAGCTCAGTGGTAGAACACTTAGTTGCCTTGCATGTGTGAGACACAGAGTTTGATTCTCAGCACCACATTAAAAAAAAAAAAAAAAAAAAAAAACATAAAAAGATATTGTGCCTGTTTACAACTAAAAAAAAAAAAACATATTTTTTTTTTGGACGGGGGTTATAACTCTGGTAGAGCACTTGCCTCACATGTATGAGGCACTGGTTTCAATTCTCAGCACTACATATAAATAAAAGAAAAATAAAGGTCTGTCAATATCTAAAAAAAATTTAAAAAAAATAAAAGTGTGTGTATATATATATATATATATATATATATATTTTTTTTTTTTTTTTTTTTTTTTTTTTTTTTTTTTTAAAGGCATTCTTTTAGGGGGTAGGTACTACCAGGGGCAGGGGTTGAACTCAGGGGCCTTCAACCACACCACATTCCCAACTCTTTTTTTGTATTTTATTTAGAGACAGGTCTCACTGAGTTACTTAGCGCCTGGCTTTTTCTGAGGCTGGGTCCTCCTGCCTCAGCAGCCTCCTGAGCCGCTGGGAATATAGGTGTTGCACCACTGCACCTGGCAGGGCATTCTTACCTAACTCCTCCTCTGCTATTGTTTGGCATTATGTTCAAATCCCCTTTTTCTTCTTGTGGAAAGTAGATGATTTCTAGAAGAGTGACCTTTTGCCATTTGTGTCCAGCTCTGTGATCTTCAGCAATAGCTCTAGTCCCATTCCCCTGAATTACTTCCACTAAGAGTACATCTTAGAGCCAGTGTGTAGCACATTTTCAATTCTTAGACAAACAAAACAAAGTTTTTTTTTTTTTTTTTAAGATCTTTTTTAGTTGTGATGGGCCTTTATTTCTTTATATGTGGTGCTGAGACTTGAACCCAGTGCCTCACACATGCAAGGCAAGTGCTCTACCACTGAGCTACAACCTCAGCCCCTCTTTTTTTTTTTTTTTTTTTAATACTTCAAGTAGATCATTGAATACCAACCACTCTATTGCTATAGCTTAAAACATCAAGTATTCTGGACATAGTTGCAAGGCCTTACTGACTTCTGTGTGTGTGTGTGTGTGTGTGTGTGTATGTGTGGTCATCAGTAATTTTGGGAGTGTAAGTATACTAGCACTGTGGGATTTCCATGTTGATTGTAGAATACTACCTGTATCTGTGTGTTGGGGGTGTGGGGAGGGGTGACGGGAATAGATAGAACCCAGTGGTACTCTAGTACTGAGCTACATCCCCATCTATTATTATCATCATCATCATCATCATTATTTTGGAACAGGGTCTTGCTAGGTTGCCAAGGCTGGCCTTGATCTTGTGATCTTCCTGCCTCAGCCTTGTAAGTAGCAGGGATAACAGAGTGTACCACGACACCAGATTTCTGTTATTAAAGCAAGGCGTGAGAGCCAAAGCAGGCTCCACATCCAAGTCAGGGTCATGTTATCCACACCCACACCTGAGCCCACATTACTGCTAGGATTCAAACCCAGGGCCTCAAGCACACTAGGTAAGCACTTTACTACTGAGTTACACCCCCAGCTCCACCTTATTCATTTTTCATTGTTGTGTTTAGCTGTGAGGTGTTGTAGCAGCTTCTGATACTGCATGTCTTACTTTCCAGGGAACTTTCTTAACCTTAGAGATCAAAGGGGCAAGACAACTCTGACATACTTGGTATATACTGCTCCCCCTCCCCCAAACATAAACAGTAAGAGCCAGCATTATTGCTCTGATACTACCTGGCTTTCTGGCAACATTTTACACAATGTTTTCATGTTATGAATCAGCTACACCATAGTAATGGTAGAAAGTATGTACAGAAGATCCCTGACTTAATGGTGGTTTCAGTTTAGTTTTGACTTTAGAAGGTTACAAAAGTGATATGCTTCAAGTAATAATTGTACTTAGAATTTTGATCTTTTCCAAAGTTCTATGATGCTAGGCAGTAAAGTGCCCCTCCTACTTAGCCATGTGATCACCAGCATAGAAAACCAAATACTCTACAGTGTACAGTGTTGCTCTGAACTATGATGTTCAGTAGGTCAGATATATTAAACGCTTTTTTGGCTTACAGTATTTTCAACTTATGGGTTTATTGGGATGTAACCCTATCATGAGTTAAATGATAGAGTGCTTGCCTAGAAAGTGTGAGTACCTGGGTTCAATCCCCAGTACCTTTAACATTTTTTTGGGGGGGGGGGGCGGGGGCTGGGGTTGTGGCTCAGTGGTAGAGCACTTGCCTAGTATGTGTGAGGCACTGAGTTCGATTCTCAGCACCACATATAAATAAATGAATAAATGTCTATCAACATCTAAAAAAAATTATTATTTATTTATTTTGGAGGTTTTGGGGACTGGAGTGTGTGGCTTAGTGGTTGTGTGTTTACCATAGGTGAGACCCTGTGTTCCATCCCTAGCACAATGTCAGGTTGACATGCTTGGTAGTCTGGTTTTTAGAAGGAACATCATTGGGATGTTCCTACTGAGTATATATTATATATTTCAAGTCAAAGTAGTATTCCAGACTGATGCCTTTTTCCGTATTTCTTTTCTTGACATGAATATTTGATAGAAATTTCAGTTTTCTAGTTCTTCATTGAGCCATAATTTTTCACCCTTTTGGCAAGTTTCCTGAATATGTGGAATCCTATGAGAAACAGTCATTGTCTCAAGAAAAAGACTGATTAGAGTGTATCAAGGAGACAGATATCTTATCTGTGTTCTTGGGAAACATGCTTCTTCCTTGGGTTTTTTCTTCCTCTAAGTGTGGATGTTATTCAGCATATTCTTACCACATTAAATGCAGCCAGAAAATATAGTTTGGGTTTGAATAGACTGAGCCAAAAGTGGTCCCTGCCCTTAGAGAACTTACATTTCAGGAATGGGAATGGGTATGAGTCAGGCACAAAGAAGTATATAACTCCTACCTTTTTCATATAGGGTACGATTCCTGATAAAAAGTAGTTGTAGCATGGTAGTGCATGCCTTTTTTTTTTTTTTTAAGTGAAGATAACCTCAACATTTTATTACTTTCATAACAAAACAATGAAGCTTAGAACTGGATCACTTGGCCCTTTCTTTTGTCTCCTCCCAGTTCAAAATGCTTGCATCTCTTAATAGCCAGCATTCTCTTAGATCTGCAATTAGGCTCAAACCTCAGCACAATCTTCTTTGTAGTTTTAACCTTTTTCCTGAAAATTGGCTTAGTCTGCCCATCATAGCCATTCTGTTCCCTGTCATAACTGCTGCTCTTCTTGTGTATACAGAGAATCCTTGCCCTTCTTGTACTGTGTCACTTTATGAGGTTGGTGTTTGCCACACTTCTTGCAGAATGTCTGACAGGTCTTAGAATGTTCACCATGTTTGCCGGAGTGTTATTGGCAAGGAAAGAAAGCAGTAGTGCATGCTTGTAAGCCCAACTACTCAGGAGACTGAGGCAAGAAGATCAAAGTTTGAGGCCAGCCTGGACAATAATGAGACCCTGTCTCAAAAATTAAAAATAAATAAATAAAAAGGGCTGGGGCTGTAGCTCAGTTTCTCAGTGCCCCTGGGTTCAGTCCTCAGTATGCCCACACACAGAAACAGGGTGAGGGAGAGTACTTGTGTAATATAAGCAACAACAGAGATCCAAGGTTCCATTTGGAGGCAACACCTGATTTGAGGAGTGGATGACTTACGGCAGAAATGGGCTTTAGAACAAAAGGTAACACCTGAGATGGACAGTTGGGATTCCCCTCCCCCACCCTACCCACCTCCCACCACTGGGAAAAGGGAAAAGATTTTCCGAGAAGGCATTGCTTTGAGCCAAAGTAGAAGATACATACAACTCCAGTTAATGGAACTAGGTGTGTGATAAGGAGTAGAGAGAAGGTGGGAAAACATTGCTATTAGAGTTTTAGAAGACGCTAAAGGCCAGGTTGGCGTTGAGAATCTTCTGAAGGTCAGTGAGCAAAGGTGTGATGGGCTGGAGCTCAGCCATGGAAATCAGGAATTTATCTGCAGCAGACAGGAGAAAAGAGAAGAGACCAGTTGGATTTTTGGTTTTGTCCAGATAGGCAGTGCTGAGAACTTGAACTGGACTGATTATGGGAATGAAAAGAGCTACCATTAGTGACAAAGACCCATGAAGTTGTAGAATTCCCCAGAACCTGAAATGGAGAACAGGAGTAAGAAAATCATTTAACACCTGGGTTTCTACATGAGTGAGTTGAGTAGGTTGGAATGGTAACCTGTTTTCATCACCAATATTGGAGGCATTGAAAAGAAATTTGACTAGAGTTGGAGTGATGTCTTGGAAATGTTGATGTTTGAGTTACAAATGGAGCACAACATTGAGGTAAGGTGGGTGTTTGGGAACAGGGCCACAGTGAGAGATGGAGGTTTGGGAGTCACAGAAATGATATGTGAGAAACTGAAATCCCCAGAGACAGAGTATTAGAAGAGTAAAGCAAACAATCATGGGAGGAATGATTAGATGTGGAGGCTATAGATAATTAAACAGAAGATTTAGAGCAGCACATTATTGTATTTTGTCTGGGAGGTACGAGGACAGGGAGTTAAATTGCAACAATCAGGCTGGGTGTAGTGGCTCACGTTTATAATCCTAGAGACTCGAGAGGCTGAGGCAGGAGGATCGTGAGCTCAAACCCAGCCTCGGAAATTTAGCAAGGCCCTGAGCAACTCAGAGAGACCTGTATGTAATAAAATATAAAAAAGGGCTGGGGATGTAGCTCAGTAGTTAAGTGTCCCTGGGTTCAATCCCTGGAAACAAACAACAACAACAAAAAAATCAAGATTAAGTTTACATTAGATTTTAATGGTAGCTGTGCACACTTGCACATACCTGTAATCCCAGTGACTCTGAGACTGAGGCAGAAGAATCTCAAGTTCAAGACCAGCGTCAGCAACTTAGTGAAACCCTATCTCAAAAAAAATAAATAAATAAAAAGGCTGGGGATGTAGCTCAGTGGTAGTGGTAAATTGCCCCTCAGTTAAATCCCCAGTACCTAGGGGGAAAGTTTTTTTTTTTTTTTTTAATTGATAGATCATTTGTAATTTCTAAGGGTTTCAGTAGAAGTTTAGACAGAAGGTACATTGGAAGAATTTAAGGGAAGTGAGTGGGTATGAAACAGCATGAATCTTTTCTTTGAAACAAGCCGTAAAGAGCAAGGTAACTAAAGGAATACATGGGTGTAGGAAGATTTTTTTTTTTTTTTTTTTTTGATTTTTTTGTTTTTTTTTTCCTGGTGGTGCTAGGGATTGAACCCAAGTCCTTGTGCATGCGAGGCAGGCAATCTACCAACTGAACTATATCCCCATCCCTAGATTTGTTGTTTTAAACGAGGAACAGAAGCTAAGGAGAATAACTCAGTGTGCATGTGCAAGAGTGCCCTGCACGTTATTTAAGTACAGTACTAAGTACAGGGAAACAGTAGAGAGGAACAGATTGGGTGACTGTAGGTGGGAAAACTATAAAATATTGGAGGATCCAAGGTTGGGTAGGCCTAGGTAGGAGACGAGAGAGTGTAGTTAGTAGTAACTGTTATTGGTTGATTGCCTTCTGTGATGCCAGACCCCAGGAGAAATGCTTGCTTTCATCTTCATAGTGCTTTAATGAGAAGGCTATGTAAGGAAGTGTAGGATATGGGCTCATGAGAGTCAATGAGCTGGTTGCTCCTGTTTATTAGGATTTATGGGGATTACTTGGGCCACTGCACGTAACCCTTCACTTACTTTTCTTAGACTCAGATACTCATTTTGAAATTATTTGCACTTAAGTGGGAAATGTACTGCAATTTGTTTTGTTTGTTTTTGCAGTCTGACACATACTTAGTGTTGTACCACTGAGCTACGTTCCCAGCTCATTTTAAATTCTATGTTCAGACAGGGTCTTAATAAGTTGCCTTGACTGACTTTGCACTCACAATCTTCCTGCCTCAGCCTCTGTTGTGTGCCATTGTGCCCAGGTGCACCTGAGTGGTCTTGTTTCCTTTGTTAATAGGAACCACTTAATATAATCTGCTCAGGTGCCAGAACACATTTGGCAGTCCTCCTTCTGTAGCCTCCTGAGTTGTTGTGAATACAGGTGTACACCATTGCACTTGGCTACTGAAAGGTTTTTTTTTTTTGATACTGGAGATTGAACCCAGAGGTGCTTTACCACTGAGCTACATCTCCAGCCACGACCACCCCCTTTCAAAATGTGTTTGTATTTTAAGACAGGATCTTACCAAGTTGCTTAGGGCCTTGCTAAATACTAAATTGCTGAGGCTGTCCTTGAACTTGAGATCTTCTTGACTTAACCTTCCAATCCACTGGGATCACAGGAGTACACCACTGCTCCCAGCTATTTAAAGGGTTTTTGTTTTTGGAGGGTTTTTTTTGTACCGGAGATCAAACTCAGGGGCACTCAACCACTGAGCCACATCCACAGCCCTATTTTGTATTTATTTAGAAAAAGAATCTCACCAAGTTGCTTAGCGCCTCACTGTTACTGAGGTTGGCTTTGAACTTGCTATCCTCCTGCCTCAGTCTCCTGAGCTGCTGAGATTACAGGCATGCACTACAAGGTCCGGCTGCTTAAAGATTTTGAACATCAAATAATTAAGAACTTTTGCAGCATATATAGTTATTTGCATACTTTTTTAAAACCCTAGCTAGAAATTTAATGTCTCAGTTTTTTTCTCCTAATTTTTCATGTTGCATACTTTATAGATGACTTAAATAGATAAGTTATAACTGACTTCCTAGGAAAATAAATCTATTGTCAGAGCACTGAAGAATTATGTCTGACACATCTATCAGAGTGCCCAATGTAGTTTCCTTTCTTAATCTGGCATTACCTACTGTGCTCAAATTATAGAAAAGTGGAAAGTAAAGATACTTCCGTGAAAATTCTTTTCCTGAGTGTTTTGTTTTTTGGTTTTTTTTTTTGTTTTTTTTATAGCAAGCTTGGTTTTTGACATTTATATTTTTTTACTTATTGTTGACAACTCTGATTGTAGTGCCAGACTGCCAGCATCCCCTGGCATCTTGAACTCTCCTTGTAACCATAGGCTTTTTTTTTTTTTTTTTTTTTTTTTTTTTTCCCCTTTTTCAGTTGTCAATGGACCTTTATTTATTTATATGTGGAGCCAAGAATTGAACCCAGTGCCTCACACATGCTAGGCAAGTGCTCTGCCACTGAGCCACAACCCCATCCCACCGTAGGCTTTTATTTTGTCCCATAATCACTTGTAATTTCTGTCTTTCACCAGTGATGATTGAATGGTTTTGCATTGTTCCTGGGTCAAATGTTCTAGCATATTTGGTTGCTAGATTAGTTGTTCCCTGGCATTTTCATTTATTGTGTCTTTACATTAAATTGAGAGATTGAGATAGATTATTTCTTGAATTGAGTGCCTTCTAAGAAGGATGCTATTTAAAGATGATTGTGTTTTCTTTTTCTTTTTTTTTTTCCCTTGGTACTGGGATTGAACCCAAGGATGCTTAACCACTGAACCACATCACCAGACCTTTTTTATGTTTGGAGACAGGGTCCTGCTGAGTTGCTTAGGGTCTCACTAAATTGCTGAGGCCAGTTTGAGCTTGGGATCCTCCTACTTCAGCGTCCTGAGCTACTGGGATTACAGGTTTGGGCCACCATGCCCAGCTGGTGGCTTTTTCTTGAATCAGGAAATTCCTGATGAATTTCGTTTGTATCCCATAATGTCCTGGTTGATTTGGGGGAGGGACATACTGGTTACCACTGAGCTGCCTTCCCAACTGCCATCATCCCTTTTAAAATTTTTATATTTTGATATGGTTCTGCTTAGTTGCCCAGACTGACCTCAAACTTGTGATCATGCTGCCTCAGCCTCCCAAGTAGCTGAAATTACAGGCCTGCACCATTGTACCCAGATAGTTGTTCGATTTCGGGCACAAACCAGTACATGTTAGACCTGATCAATGGTAGAGCCATGCATCACTCAATGGTGAGAATATATTCTAAGAAACATGTTAATTTCATAGTGAAAACATCATAGTTTCTTCAACTTTGAAAAGAGACTCAAAGTTGAACACTACAACTTTTTTTTATTCTTTTTCAAGATTAATTTGGTTATTCTAGGTTCATTAAGTTTCTGCAAAGAAGCCAACTGATATTTTGATAGGGATTGTTTTAAATCAGTTGATTAATTTGCAAGATATTACCATTTAACAGTATTATCTTTTCAGTTCATGACTTTTTTCCATTTATTTAGCTATAATTAGCAAAGTTTTGTGGTTTTCAGTCTGTTTTATACTATTTTAGTTAACTTTATTCTTCCTGATGCTATTATAAATGAATTTTTTTAGATTTCATCTTCAGATTGTTCATAGTATAGTATAGAAAATTGGGTTTTTTTCATCTTGATCCTTTTCATACAGCATTGCTGAGTTTATATATTCTTATATTTTTTTAATGAATTCCTTAGGATTTCCCATGTATAAGGTCACATCACATATAAATTAAAGTTTTATTTATTCCTTTATAATCTGAATGCCTTTTAACCTAATTGTCCTGGTCAGAACCTCCAATATTATGTTGGATAGAAGTGGCAGGAATAGTGCTTTGCTTCAGCAGCACATATACTAAAATTGGACCAATACAGAGAAGATTAGCATGACCCCTGCACAAGGATGACATGCAAATTTGTGAAACATTCCATATTTTTATGAGTCTGTAGGCCTTTTCTGGTAATACCAAAAAAAAAAAAAAATTTTTTTTTTTAAAGTGGCAGGAACAGACCTCCCTGTCTTGTTCCTGCAGTGTATTGGAACTTAGAATTTGTGTGCTGAGGCTTGTGCCCCATGGCCACAAATGAGTGCCATAGCCTGAGGCTGTTTATGGCTTCATATGCATTCCAAATAACACTTTTGTTTTGTGTTTAAGCTATGGCTGCCATCAGGAAGAAATTGGTGATTGTTGGTGATGGAGCATGTGGCAAGACATGCTTGCTCATAGTTTTCAGCAAGGACCAGTTCCCAGAAGTATATGTTCCCACAGTGTTTGAGAACTATGTGGCAGATATTGAGGTGGATGGAAAGCAGGTAAGTACACTTTGTATAATATCTGATGTCATTCTGCATATTAGGCTATTCATTGAGCCTGTAGAAAATTAGGCCTTTTTGCCTCTTTAAATACAAGATACAACAGAAATGTTGGAAAGAGTCAACCATTCTCATCATGTCTTCTTAGTCCAACTTTGTTCTTGTTTTGCCAAACACCTAGGGTGTTTTACCACTAAGTGATAGCCTGATCTCTCTTTATTTTGTGACAGGGTCTCACTATGTTGCCAGAGCTGGCATCAAACTTGCAGTTCTCCTGCCTTAGCCTTCCGGGTCACTGGGATTACAAGTGTGCTTAATCACACGCTACCAATTTTATTCATTTTTAACTGTTCTTGTCCAGACTTTATACATTCATGTGTATTTTACATTGGGGCATCCTTAGTGTATGGTTTCTTTTCAAGTTTATTTATATTTGAAATTTAGTTTATTATGAAATAGATAATGATCAGATGAACATTTTTGCATGGATAGACTGTTTTTTATAAGTTCTGTCTGTATTTCATCAAATCTCCAAGTAGGGGATTACTTTCAAGAGGTCCGTAATGATTGTGCTTCTCAAAAGGTTGTAACATTTAAAAAAATCCACGTTTATTTATTTAACAGTGCTAAGCATTGAACCCAACGCCTCTCACCTACTAGGTAAGCACTCTGCCAGTGAGCCAAGTCCCCAACTCTTTTTGAAATTTTTTTAATATTTTGAGACAGTCTTGCTAAATTGTCCAAGCCAGACTTGTGATACTCCTGCCTCAGCCTCCCAAGTAATTAGATTACAAGTGTATGACACAGCACCTAGCATTTTTTTTTCCCTTGACTTTAACCTAAAACAGTCTGCCACAGTTGTTTTGATTTCCTGTTGTTTATGACAGAGCCAGGGTTTCCTCATATCTGTCCTGGAAGCCCTATAACAAGAATAGGACACAGGTCTTATGGAATTCATCTTCTACTCCCTTTTGTTGTCAAAATAATTTCTTACTTGACCTCCTGTACATATTCTAGAAAGGCATGATACTCTCAGCAAATGGGTCAACTGGATAAAAAGAAAACTAGAACAACATGCTTAGTCCTCTTGGCATGTGCTTTAACCCTTAATACATTAGCTTTCATAATTCTATTTCCTTTCTTATTTGCCTCCTTTACCTACCATCCCTTTCTGTCCCAGAATCACCTGTTCCTTCTTTGTGGCATCATGTGTGGAAAGTGGATTAAGCTATCTGCTCACAATTCAGTGTGTTATCATTATAAGGCTTCCTATTAGTTCTGTGACCCTTCTTCATTTGTAAAATGGCTTAGACCATTTTATAGGTGACATTAGAGTTCTGTGAAGTAATTGAGGACTTGGGGTTGTGACTCAGTGGTAGAGTGCTCAGCACCTAGCATGCATGAAAATGAAATAAAGGTATTGTTTGTGAAGTAATTGAAAATGTTTGGAAGCATCAAAGTAAGGGAGATACAGAAGTGCATAGGCAGCAAGACAAGATGGCAAGTGAGGAAGTCAGGGGCAGGACCAAAAGCAAACACTCCTGCCTCAGCCTCCTGAACCACAGGGATGTAGACGTGTGCCACCGCACCTGAAGGCAAACACATTTCTATCTGATGGTTATGAACATACAGCAGAGAGAGACCTCTGGGGCCTCAAAGAGCCAGTAAGCAAAGGGTATTAAATATCCATTCTAGGATTGAGATTGTGACTCAGTGGGGAAGCACTTGCCTAGCACATACGAGGCACCAAGTTTGATCCTCAGCACCACGTACAAAACTAAATAAAAATAAAGTTATTATTTTTTTAAAATCCACTTTAAAAATATATCCAATCTACTTCTGAGAAGAAGTGACAGAACTTGCTGCATTACTGAACAATGTGAAAGGGGTCCTGTATCCAGAGCCTAGGCATTGCTCTACTATGGGAGGGTGAGCATATTCTGAGGTGTGAAAGGAGTACTGCCCTATGTGATATACTCAATAAAGGCAGAACCATAGGCCTTTCCTGTGATTTCAGGCCTTGCCTAACACTTAGCATGTTGTTGGTGGTGTCATTTTATTTTTTGTTTTTGTGTGGGTTTTTGTTTTGTTTTGTTTTTGTACTGAAGTACTCTACCACTGAGCTACATCCCCATCCCTTTTTAATTTATTTATTTTGAGACAGCGTTTTGCTGAGTTGCCAAGGCTGGCCTTGAACTTAGGATCCTCCTGCCTCAGCCTCCCAATTCACTGAGATTACAGACACGTCCTACCACACATGGCTTGGTATCTTACACAGACTCAAATACAGACTTGTTTCAATGTTTCCACATTGGGGGAGAGTGAGGAGGTGACATGAAGTAAGAAAATGGTTGAATGAAAATGTATTTAATAAAAGTTACTCATTCTGGTTGTTTTCCCGTCTGCTTTGTAAGCCTGGTGAAATATTATTTACATTTTGATTTCCTTTCTTGTCTTCTCACTTTGTTTGCTACCATGATGTCATTTGTAATAAAATACATACAAGCTACAAAGGTATTTTGATCAGACATTTTGAATTGTGCCACTTTATTTAAATATGTCCTTTACATTTGGGTTTGATTCTCATAAAGTAAACACTTCTATATTTTACTATTTGGAATGATCTTCTCTTTAAATGTACTGTGATAATTTATTTTTTATTTTTATAAGTGGGTAGTGGGATTAACTTTGCACTTCCATGGTTGTTTTTCCCATCACAGGTAGAGTTGGCTCTGTGGGACACAGCTGGGCAGGAAGATTATGATCGCCTGAGGCCCCTCTCCTACCCAGACACTGATGTTATACTGATGTGTTTCTCCATCGACAGCCCTGATAGTTTAGGTGAGTGACCCTGCAGCCTAATGTTTGTCACTGCCTATTTATGTGGCAGGCATCTCTTTTCTCAGGTTTTTTCTGGGCATCAAGTTGCTGAAAAGCACACATGAGCTGCAAAGGAGTGGAGTCGTCAGTGGCCAGAAATCTGGAGCCTTGGCACTATAGAGGGTGGTGCTATGGATCCTTTTTCAGCCTAGGTGTCCAATTGCTACTGTGCTTGATTTTTTTCTCCCTTAACAATTCTGGATGGAACCCAGAGTCTCAGGCAAGTGCTCTACCACTGAGCACCACCCCTAGCCCAACTACTGTTTAAAATGTATCCATCTTGGGGCTGGGAATATAGCTCAGTTGTTAGAGTGCTTGCCTCTCAAGCACAAGGCCCTGGGTTCAATTCCCAGCACCAAAAGAAAAAAAAAAATGTATCCATCTTATAAAGTAGGTGGATTTCAGATACAATGCCATCTCTAATATATTTTATTTTAGTTGTTGATGGACCTTTATTTATTTATTTTTTATGTGGTGCTGAGGATCAAACCCAGGGCCTCACACATGCTAGGCAAGTGCTCTGCCACTGAGCCACAACCCCAGCCCCACAATGCCATCTCTTTAAGACTAAGATTTGGGGAAGACTTTGCCTCTGTCATTTTGTCAGTACTTCCTATTTAGTCTTTTGCCTCCCAACATCTCAGGTAATTTTTCTTTTCTTTTCTTTTGGTACTAGGGCTTGAACTTAGATGTATTCTACCACTGAGTTACATCCCCAGTCCTTTTTAATTTTGAGACAGGTTTTCGCTAAGTTGCTTAGGACCTCACTAAGTTACTGAGGCTGGCCTTGAACTTGCCATCCTCATGCCTCAGCCTCTGAAGTCACTGGGATTACAGGCATGTGCCCAACTTGCTCTTTATTTTTTAAAGCCCTGTTTCTTTTCTAAAAGCCCTATCTTTGCCCTTAAGTGTCTTAGTTGGTTATTAGAGACTTCTGCCTAACCATTTCACTAGCCCAGGTAGCCATATGCTTCAGAAGCCTCTGTACTTCAGAAAAAGACTATAATGCTGACCTCACACTGTAAAACAAAACCTGAAATAAAATTTACTTTCAGTTTGTACTAAAGATTCTGTGATCTTTCACTTAGTGCTGTAGCACTGTCATGACCGTGCAGAAGGTGAATCCAGGGACATTATCAGTCTTTTAGGGCCTACTGGTGACTTGAATACTTATGGTTAGAATGATTGTGTTTTTATCATGCTTGTCCCCACTTTAATGATAATACTAGGGTCACTCAAGACATTGAGCCACTTTTCAAGGTCACAAATTGAGCCCCATGTGCAAGTGTCTGCCACAACTGAGAAAGAGCAGGTAATCCCTGCCATTTGTCCATTTAGGTCATTTACAGCAATTGTGATTTAGTTTTGTGGTTGTTTTGTTTTTGGTGGTACTAGGTATTAAAGACAGGGTCTCCCTGAGTTGCTTAGGGCCTTGCTAAGTTATTGAGGCTGGCTTTGAACTCACAGTCCCCTTGCCTCAATATTTTAAGCCACTGGGATTACAGGTGTGTACCACTGCACCTGGCCATTTTTTATTTTGAGATAGGGTTTCACTAAAACCCAGACTGGCCTCAAACTTGCAGTCCTCCTGTCTCAGCATCCCAAGTTGCTGGGCTTACAGGTGTACACCACACCCGGCCTAATTTTGGTTTTCAGACCAAACTGGCTTCCTGTCAGGGACTGCAAAAGGACTGTGGAGGCTGGAGGCAGAGCTTTAGACCACAGAGAAAATGGAGCTATTTGACATCTCAGACACATACATAAAGGTCTTAATCTAAACCCTAAACCCTATGGGAATGAGGAGGATTTTGGGTTCTCATCATCCAGGATATAATCCTATAAGGACAAACTACCTTCAGAACAAAATATTGTTTCCTCTTCTCACTTTTTTCATTTAAAAACCATCTGTTGCTGGGTGTAGTAGCACATGCCTGTAATCCTAGCAACTCCAGAGAAGTATCCTAGCCTCAACTACTTATCAAGACTGTCTCAAAATAAAAAAAAAAAAGGCTGGGGATGTAGCTCAGTGGTAGAGCACCCCTGGGTTTAATCCCCAGTATTGGGAGGCCGGCAGGGGTGGGATGGGGGGTGAGTGTCTCCTAGTCTCAAAGGACATCTTTGACTTTTGACCTCTGCTTGTTCACTGTCCATGGCTTGGTTGTTTTTGTTCTGTTTTTGAAGTGCTAGGGACTGAACCCAGTGGTCCTATACTACTGAGCTATATCCCCAACCCTTTTTGTTTATTTTGAAACAGGGTCTTACTAAGTTGTTAAGACTGGTTTCA
Source organism: Sciurus vulgaris (assembly GCF_902686455.1). NCBI lineage: Eukaryota > Metazoa > Chordata > Mammalia > Rodentia > Sciuridae > Sciurus > Sciurus vulgaris. Next base: position 114,825,111 of record NC_136470.1, on the reverse strand, counting down.
GACTTGTAATGCTCCTGTCTCAGCCTCCCAAGTTGGTGGCATTACAAGTGTGTGCAATCACACTCAGAACCTTGGCTCGTTTATGCTAGCCCATTCCACAGAGGGTATGCCCTAGGGAACAGAGGAAAAACAGAAAATATATAGGCAAAGAGATTGCTCTCCCACTGACATAGAGACACATCTGGGTGCAGGAGAATTTCATACATAGGGTACCTTTGTAAGGGAGTGGGGGTAGAATCCCACCAGTAATTTTCCTCAGTTAAAAATGTGTCACAAAAGAGCCGGGGTTGTAGCCCCATGTTCAAGGTCCTGTGTTCAGTCCCTAGTGCTCAAATAGTGTCAAAATTAATGGGAAGTTTTAAAGTCCATACAATTGGACATGGTGATACACACCTATAATCCCAGCTATTTGGGAGGTTAAAGCAGGAGGATTGCAAGTTCAAGGCCAGCCTTAGGAACTCAGTGAGACCCTGTCTCAAAATAAAAAATAAAAAAGGGTCGGTGATATTGCTCAGTGCTTAAGCACCTCTGGGTTCAATCCCTGGTTCTCCCCAACTACTCCCCCCCCCCAAAATAAAAATTAAAAAGATGGGAGCTTTTAAAAGTTGGAATTAAGGGAGTGATATAAGCTCACCTTTTGAAGGTATCACTGTGGCATCTGAACTGACCATAGGTGCAGAAATGAAAATGGGGTTCATCCAAAGCTGTTTGGCTTCACTGTTAGATTGATGGCCCTTTTCTTGTTATTGCTCTGAAAGCTGAGACACTGTTCTTCTTTAGGAACCTCCGTGTTCAACAATAAGGCTTTGAGTTTCAAATTATCACATTCATAATATAATTGACTCAGTAGCTGCTGTAGCAAAGGAAGCAGCTGAATATCTGTCCTTAATGCTGAAATGGAGCATTGGATTATGAGAGATTTTTCTGGCCTTGCTTGAGTAACTTCTCTGTCTGATACAGTCTTTCATCCAGAAATCCAGAAGACAGAGCATCTTTCCATTTTCTAAGTAGCCCTTTCCTTTTGGTAATTTTGTCTTGAAGTCAGAGAGAAAATAGTTTATTTTTAAAGTAGTCTCTGATAATAGTAGGTACATTTTGAATGGTCATTATACTAAGCACTTTATATATATTGACTCAAAGCAACCTTATTATATGGTAAGTATTAAACTCAATTTTAAAATTATCCCTGACACCGAGATAGTTTACCACAGGAGGTTAAACTTAGGCCCTCCATCCATCATAAAGTATGTACAACCTTTCCTAGTTAGAACGATACAATATTGGAAAGAAACTACAGCTAGTTTTTTGTTTCTTGGGTTTTGTTGTTACTTTGAGTGATTCTTCATACTGGGCATGGTAGCACATGCCAGTAATCCCAGGTGCCTGGGAGGCTGAAGCTAAAGGACCACAGTTTGAGTCCAGCTTGGACAACAAACATAGTAAGAACCCTCTCTCAAAGAAATATAAAAAATAAAAAGGCTGGGGATGTAGCTTATCAAGTTTAAGGCCCTGAGTTTAATTCCCAGTACTGCCAACAAACGTCATTCTTGAGTCATTTGAAATATCAGTCACCTTCATGAGGGAGGTTATGCTTTGGACCTGTGAGCAAGGTAGAATTGGACCAGCTACAACCCCACAATGGGGAACCCTTCTGTAAGCTGGGGTCTGAATTCATCTGCTAGCAGTGATAAGCATGACCGTAAGAATCCCTCTCTCTGGGACAGGTCATACCATGTGACACCAACCTATGTTTTGGATCTTTTGCTCCTCCAGTATCCGTACTTGGGCCCCTGTCTGCAGAGGAACTCAGCAACACTTTATGAAAATGAAAAGAGCTCATGGGTCAGTGTTTATGGGAAAGGAGTGAAATTTTCCCATTTTCTGTGGTTTAGAAACTAGTGGGTGTCCATTTAATGTTCAATATACTTCTCTCAAAGAAGTGTCTTTGCAATTTAAATAGGGCTCCTGGAGATTCTTCAAGATGCAATTTGTGTCCCCAAATTCTGTTCATTTTTCTTCTTTCAGAAAACATCCCAGAAAAATGGACCCCAGAAGTCAAGCATTTCTGTCCCAACGTACCCATCATCCTGGTTGGGAATAAGAAGGATCTTCGTAATGATGAGCACACAAGGCGGGAGTTAGCCAAGATGAAGCAGGCATGTTCTGGGGCAGGGCTTTGTCTTCCTGTAGCATTCTTGAACTTGGGCACCTGGCAGAAACCCTTACATAAAGTTGTCTCAAACCCTGGTCGCGAGCATAGGAGGCAGGCTCTCTATGTGATGCGCTACATCGCCAGCTCTAAAGTTGTTTACAGAGGGCTAGAAATCCTTCTTTGTTCATTTGGCCCTCACTGACTGGTGAGCCCAGGGACTCCTTAAGTCTTGTGACATGGAATGCGTCTCTCTCCCTTTCTCTCTCAGTACTCGGCAAGCATTCTGCTGCAGAGCTACATTCTCCAACCCTCGTATGTCCTTTTTTTTTTTTTTTTGTCGACGTTTTTTTGGGTACCAGGGGTGCTTAACCACTGAGCCACATCCCCAACTCTTTATTTTTTATTTATTTTGAGACAGGGTCTCACTAAGTTGCTGCTTAGATTCTTGCTAAGTTGCTGAGGCTGGCCTTGAACTTGAAATCCTACTGTCTCAGCCTCCCGAGTTGCTAGGATTACAGGTGTGAACCACCATGTCCAGCAGTATCTCTTTTGAGGTAGCTGTGCCCCCAAGTATTGATGGCCTGGGAAGAAAACATCCCAGCAGTACTCAATGCTTCAAATACAAGAGCTTTGTCAGGCTCTTTATTTCCCTCCATTTATTACCTGGGTTCATAGGAGACCAAAGATAAATTAGTGGCAACTGAAGGATAAGGAAATCTGAAGTCAGGAAGTCCAGACAGAAAGCCTAATGTCTTTATAATGAAGTAATGGTGGTGGTGGTGGTAACATCTTGGCCTCTCAGAAGCCAGATGGCCTAAGGGCTTCTACACTATAGGAATAGTGTCAATCTCTTTAACCCAAAAAAGCCACTGAGGTTTTGCTACCTGAAAGTCAAGGGTAGGCCCTATTTCCATCTGTGGGTATTGGTCCTCTATAAAGCTAATTACAGAAGACCCAAGGGCCTGTGCTAGATTCCTTCCTTAATCTTGCAGGATTCCATTGATCTCTTCCCTCATTTTCTCTACTTTCTGGAGAAGAATAGGTTTAATAACGATTGGGGGGAGGAAGTAATTATTGCATATCAGTTCCAGAATTTTCATAAAACAAGTTTAAATCTAGGAGTTTGGCAGTTTTAACAACAAAAGGACTTTTAATGCAGGTGCCTCTAGACTCAGCCTCTAGAGGATCGTTTGAGGCCAGCCTTGGCAACATAGCAAGACCCTATCTCAAAAAAAAAAAAAGAAAAACTTCTAGCTAAACTTAAATACTCTGAATTGCGTGTATGTAACAGTAATTAAGCACTTTTCTTTCCAGGAGCCAGTAAAACCTGAAGAAGGCAGAGATATGGCAAACAGGATTGGTGCCTTTGGGTACATGGAGTGTTCAGCAAAGACCAAAGATGGAGTGAGGGAGGTTTTTGAAATGGCCACGAGAGCTGCTCTTCAAGCCAGACGTGGGAAGAAAAAATCTGGGTGCCTTGTGTTGTGAAAACTTGCTGCAAGCACAGCCCTCATGCGGTTAATTTTGAAGTGCTGTTTATTAATCTTAGTGTATGATTACTGGCCTTTTTCATTTATCTATAATTTACCTAAGATTACAAATCAGAAGTCATCTTGCTACCAGTATTTAGAAGCCAACCATGATTATTAATAATGTCCAACCCGTCTGATCTGCCAGGGTCCTTCTGACACTGCTCTAACAGCCCTCTCTGCACTCCACCTGACACACCAGGCGCTAATTCAAGGAATTTCTTAACTTCTTGCTTCTTTCTAGAAAGAGAAATGGTAACTTTTGTGAATTAGGCTGTAACTACTTTATAACTAACATGTCCTGCCTATTATCTGTCAGCTGCAAGGAACTCTGGTGAGTCATCACTTTGGAGCTTTACTCCTCAGCAGATTTCATTTCCATAGCTCTGGAGTGGGCATCCAGTTTTTTGAAATGTACTCAGCCAGAAAGGCCCAAGTCCATGCAGCTGTGGCAGAGTTACAGTTCTGTGGTTTCATGTTAGTTACCTTATAGTTACTGTGTAATTAGTGCCACTTAATGTATGTTACCAAAAAATAAATATATCTATTCCAGACTAGATGTAGTATTTTTTGTATAATTGGATTTCCTAATACTGATATTTGTCATCCCACAGAAAAGTGTATTGGTTTTTTTAAAAAGAAAGTGTATTTGGAAATAAAGTCAGATGGAAAATTCATTTTTAAAATTCCCGTTTTGTCACTTTCTCTGATTTAAAAAAAAAAAAAAGGCCATATCACCCTTTTGACCCCTCATATCCCAGACCTTTCTCCAGAGCTGGGCTAAGTAAATAGGGATTTGGTTTCATGACTGAGGCAATTAGACACTTAAAGGTGGCATAGCCTTTCTCACCTAGACTGCAGGGACTGGCTCTTATTCACAATGCTTCTTCTCACTGTATCCAGGTTCTCTCCCAAAAGAGCCACTTGTTCTCATGGGTGGCACTTGGTTTTTCTCTTCTCTCCAGCTGACTAAACTTTTTTTCTGTACCAGTTAATTTTTCCAACTAATAGAATAAAGGCAGTTTTCTAAACTTCCTGTATCCTGGTGTGTATTTTGCTCTTTCCAGGGCTGGGAAAGGAGGGTGGACTCAGCCCTCCTGGCCTGGCTTACCCTGGAGAGGTTTGTTCCTTCAGGGTATGTATGTGAAATATCAGCTTGTTTGCAAAGGGGTGCTGCCTCCCCCCCCCCCCCCCCACACACACACATTAAACATTAACTTTTCTTCTCCCAAGAACATGGAAATGATTATCCTGTGCCACATGGAGTTTCAGAGCAGGGATGGCTGGAATGGGATTAAGCCTAATAAGGGGCCATTCTAGTCTGAATTTTCTTGACCATAGGGAGCTGTTGAGCAGAGCTCCACTACAGGAGGCTGGGGCAGGCTCTCTTTGGCACTACCTGTTAATAGAAAAACTAAGGGTGGTACTGTACTGGGTGCTGAAAGGTAGAAAGAAGACCAGAGGCCTGGATGTGAATATCCCCCAGAAAGCCTTTATAATGTTGGGAAGTGAAAACTACCTTACAAATGGAGCCCTGCATGCCTTCAACGTTGCCCACCCTTCCTCCAGTATGCCCTTTCTAAAATTAAGGAGCCTCATCGGAGAACTTGCCTTGGTAACCCTTATCGACAGGACCATCACTGCAAGTCATCCTAGCGACAGTAGGGCACATACTGCAAGGGCACAAGATGGAGGGCTGTTTATGCACAAGGCTGCTTCCACGGCCTGCGGCTGGTCTGCTTGGCTGAACTCCACACCCTAATTAAGGAACGTCTGAGAATGAATTCCGAGACCTTGAGTTCTTTCAGCGGGAACCCGGGCAGCCGCCTCCGGCCCAGCACTGGGTTGCTTGTGCCAAGAACAGACATGCCCGTGCCTCCGCCGGCTTTAGCCGAAGACTGCTGCGGTCCGCCGGGCCCCACCCTCCCGGTTGTCACCAGTTGGGGGAGGGGCGGGGCCTTTGGGGAAGGCGGAGGCCGGATGAGGCGGGACCCTCAAACCCGGAGGGGGCTGGAGGGCCGGAAAAGTGCAGGTGTCATGTGACCTCGCCGCCAGCCCCTTAAAAGGCACCGCCTGGGTTCCGAACTACGCTGATCGACTTTGTTTAGTTGCCTTACCCTACGCCATGTGTGCTGCTAGGCTGGCGACAGCGGCGGCCCAGTCCACGGTGTATACCTTCTCAGCGCGCCCGCTGACCGGCGGGGAGCCTTTGAGTCTGGGCTCCCTGCGGGGCAAGGTGCTGCTCATCGAGAATGTGGCTTCTCTCTGAGGCACCACGGTCCGGGACTACACCCAAATGAACGAGCTGCAGGAGCGCCTCGGGCCCCGGGGCCTGGTCGTGCTCGGCTTCCCGTGCAACCAGTTTGGACATCAGGTGCGCCGGGTGGGGCGGGTTAAGAGTGGGCGTGCAGTCTGCATTGGGGGCGCCGGCCTGGTAGCCTCCGGCCCAGTACCTGAAGAGGTGGGCCACCGACTTTTTTTTCCCTTCTGGTGCTCGTGGCGGCCGAAATTGAGACCCGCCCTGGGGTTGTGCAAGGAGGGCAACATCCTGTTGACTCATCGAAAAACTCCCCATTTGTGGTTAGAAGGTCTCCCTCCTCGCGGCCCCGAGTCCCAGCTGCCCTTGTTTCCCATAGGAGAACGCGAAGAACGAAGAGATTCTGAATTCCCTCAAGTATGTCCGACCCGGTGGCGGGTTCGAGCCCAATTTCCCACTCTTCGAGAAGTGTGAGGTGAATGGCTCCAAGGCCCATCCACTCTTCGAATTCCTGCGGGAGACCCTGCCCGCGCCGAGCGATGACCCCACTGCGCTCATGACCGACCCCAAATTCATCATCTGGTCACCGGTGTGCCGCAATGATGTTGCCTGGAACTTTGAGAAGTTCCTAGTGGGCCCTGACGGTGTGCCAGTGCGAAGGTATAGCCGCCGCTTTCCGACCATCGACATTGAACCTGACATTGAAGCCCTGCTATCTCAGATGCCCAGCTGTGCCTAAGGACCCTCCTCTTATCCTGCCAGCTGCTTTCTGTGGGTGTTTCATCCATGATGGTCTTTCCTCTAAACCTGCTTTGGGGAAGACCTGATTTCCGGGAAAATCCCCATAAGAGGGCGCTGGGCTTGTCCATCCCTGACTCCTGTCTGTCTAGATCAAGGCTTTTTTTTTTTTTTTTTTTTTAACCACTAATAAAAGTGCTGGGTGATACAGAATTGTGTGTTTTGTTTGTTCAATGTCAGAGTCAGCTGAGGGCAATTTTCCTACAAGCTCATTATCATAAAGGTTAATCCCCAACTCTGAACTTCCTTGTCCTTTGTTTTACATCCTATGTAATCCAATTTTTCTTATGTGGGAATCCAAGCTTCTGTCCCTATGCTTTTCCCTCTGCCAGGACATGCAACAGGGCCTTTCTGGGGCCTTGTTATAGCAAAAGTCCTTACTCTAAAAAGAGGAAGACGCGAGACTAGGCTAACTGCCTAACCCCAGTTCTAGGCCTCCTTTCTGAGAATTTGTTGAACATGACCTTCACAAACATGGGCCCCCCCACTCACATTCAGACCCTGGGTTCTAGCCAAGTGCTGGGCCCACATAACCTCTTTTTACACAGTTAGCAGCTTGTGCAATATTTCTTTCTATTTTTTGGTACTTGGGGATTGAACTCAGGGGCACTCAACCACTAAGCCACATCCCCAACACTTTTTGTATTTTATGTAGAGACAGGGTCTCACTGAGTTGTTTAGGGTCTTGCTAAGTTACTGAGACTGGCTTTGACTCTCAATCCTCCTATCTCAATCCCAATCTGCTGGGATTACAGGCATGCACCACCACACCCAGCAAAGCTTGTACAATATTATTAAGTTTCCCATTACTTTGCTAGATTCTTCCAAAGTGCTACTTAGTGCTTTTTATTTGCTGTGATGATGCCCTTACCAGTTGCTGCCATTCATATATTCAGAGTAATACTGTATAGTGTAACTGGCCTGACTAGTACCCTGCACTTAGGTGCAATTGCACCTTTGGACCTGGGATAGGATCATATCTTAGACCAGGTACTGATGTTACTCAGGCTTGCTTAGGTCCCACCCCTCCATTTGTTAACTCTGCTACCAATAATCTTAATCTTTATATATATATACATACATATATATATGTATGTATGTATATATGTATATGTAAAATACATATATATATATATTTTATTTTTTTTTAAGTTGTAGTGGACACTACCTTTATTTTATTTTTATTTTTTTATCTGGTGCTGAAGATCAAACCCAGGGCTCACACATGCTAGGTGAGCATACTATCACTGAGCCACAACCCCAGCCCTACCAATAATCTTTGAAGACAGACATGGAGCTATTAGTGCAGGGGCCTCTGTAATGCCTGAGTGCAGTATCTGCTTGAGCAGACACAAGATATGGAGCAGTATTACTCAGCCTAGAGTATGGGCCAAATGCTCAGGGATCCCAACATGTGTGCCCAAATTGGTGGCCTGTAGCCCTTCCTGTGTCTGAACCAACTCAAGAACTTTTTCCCCTTTCCCTAAGCAGGGATCTTGCTGGGCACAGTGGCATACATATTATTCTGGGAACTCAGGCTGAAGCAGGCGAATAGGGAGTTCAAAGCCAACCTCAGCAATTTAGTGAGGCCCTGAGCAATTTATCAAGTCCCTGTCTCAAAATAAAAAGAACTGGGGATATGGCTCAATGGTTAAGCATCCCTGGATTCAGTCCTGGTACAAGAACGAAAAATACCTAAGCAGGGATCTTTGCTGTGGCCCTCAGCCCTGTATTCCTTTAGGTTACAAAAGGCTGAAGGCTCCCTCAGCACTGCTCTAGCTCCCTCATCAAAACTCCTGTACAAGTCCCCTGGCTACAAGTTCTTTCCCCTATGCTTTTGAATCCCCCTTAGAGTTGACTGAGTCAGAACAAGAACAGGTTGCTCCCCGCTCAGCCCCATCCCATGTTCCTGTCAGAAATCCAGGGAGTATTTATTTATTTATTCTGGTACGAGGGATTGGACCCAGAAGTATATTACCACTGAGCTACATCCCCAGTCCTTTTTATTTTCTATTTTGAGACAGCATCTTACTAAGTTGCTTAGGGCCTCACTAAATTGTTGAGTCTGTCCTCAAACTTAGCAATCCTTCTGCCTCAGCCTCCTGGGTCCCTGGGATTACAAGTGAGCTCCACCATACCAAATCCCAGGTAGTCTTGACTGCATCTGTGAAGGGTCTAGTTTGTTTTCCTATTGGTTAAGAATGTAGAAGTTGGGCTGGGTGCCATGGCACATTCCTGTAATCTCAGCTATATAGGAGGCTGAGGCAGGAAGATGGCAGGCTGGAAGCCAGCGTGGGCAATAAATTACCAAAGCAAAACCCTGTCTCAGAAAGGACTGGAATGAGGCTGGGGCTGTAGCTCAATGGTAGAGCACTTGCTAGCATGTGTGAGGCACTGGGTTCAATCCTCAGCATCACATAAAAATAAAATATTGTGTCCATCTACAACAATTTTTTTTTTTTTTTTTCCAGTGCTGGGGATTGAACCCAGGGCCTTGTGCTTGTGAGGCAAGCACTCTACCAACTAAGCTATCTCCCCAGCCCCATCTACAACAAAAAAATATTTAAAAAAACAAAAAATATTAAAAAAAGATAAAGGCTGGGATGGAGCTCAGTGTTGAATCACCCCTGGATCTTCATTTTAAAAAGAAAGAAAAATGAAGTATTTCATCTGTTGGCTCAAAATGCTTTAAAAAAATAATAATAAAATAAGTCTATTAAGTGGACTAAGGCAAGCCATCTCGGGCTTACACAGCCCAATATATGCTATACATTAGCAAATGTTTGTCAATATAAAAACTCCACTCAAATGGGGCCAGGCCACTTAAAACCCCTATGCCCCACATATCTTCCCTAAAAGCAGTCTGCCCCCTCACTACAGCACTACTCATCATTCAGTCCTGTCATGTGCTCTGCTGGGTGCCTCAGGAAGGCAGAAGGAAAATATATAATTACTAAAAAAAAAAAAAAAAAATCTTTATTTCTATGAAGTAACCCAGTAGAAACGATCATGCTTTGTGAAGGGTTGACACATTTGACTCCATGGAAATGTTACAGGCCAGGCTATATGGGCAATGACTAAACAATAACTCCATTCTACCCTGAGACTCGTTGTTATATAAGAAATGCTTCTCCCATGGGAACTCCCCGCTTCTGTACCCATCAACAGTTGCTTAGCATGACTTGTTTGGCAATACAAAATGACGAAATGGCAATTCTTGTATAATGAAAAATTGTTCTCTTTTTGATTCCTGGTTTCCTAAACAATGTACCATGTTAACAGTGATGTCAATAGTGATTGTTTAGAGGTTAGTAACCATTCTTTAGTTTGTACCTAAGTAAGGTCCTTTTGACCCACTTTCCCCCCTGCTAATGATTTCAGATCCCATGATTGTAGTTCGTGATTTTAAATCACAGCAATAGACACTTATGACTGATGTACTGATTTATGGTATAAAATTCCCTGCAACTCTATGGTCGGGGCTGTTCTTCCAATGGCCATTTTTTGGGGCATTGTGTGAAACAGTCAGCCGGCCAGCTTAATAAAGACTCTCAAATTTGGACTTTTCAATGGTGATCCAGCCTGTTCTTAAGTTGCGCCCCATAACAGCTTGCCTCCTGGAGGAAGTGACAGTGAAATTGAAAAGAGGAACTGAAGGGGAGGGAGGTGGACAGGCAGGAAATAGTGGGTGAGGGCCTAAGATACACAGGTGGCATTTTCAGAGAGAGATTTGTTTAGGAAAACAGATACACATTCAAAGGAGAATTTGGGCTATAGTAGGCGAGACATCCTTTGGGGCAAATCAAAAAATAACATTCAAGGGAGAATGAAGCCTTTCCGCGCTACCCAGGGAGGGGTCCATACGGCGTTGTTCTTGATTCCCATTGTAACTTAAAGGGAAACTGTCACAATGTCCGGAGCCCTTGATGTCCTGCAAATGAAGGAAGAGGATGTCTTCAAATTCCTTGCAGCAGGAACCCACTTAGGTGGCACCAACCTTGATTTCCAGATGGAACAGTATATCTACAAAAGGAAAAGTGATGGCATATACATCATAAATCTGAAGAGAACCTGGGAGAAGCTTCTGCTGGCAGCTCGTGCCATTGTTGCCATCGAAAACCCTGCCGATGTCAGTGTCATATCCTCTAGGAATACTGGCCAGCGGGCTGTGCTGAAGTTTGCTGCTGCCACTGGAGCCACTCCTATTGCTGGCTGCTTCACTCCTGGAACCTTCACTAACCAGATCCAGGCAGCCTTCCGGGAGCCACGTCTTCTGGTGGTTACTGATCCCAGGGCTGACCAACAGCCTCTTACAGAAGCATCTTATGTCAATCTGCCTACCATTGCTCTGTGTAACACAGACTCTCCTCTGCGCTATGTGGACATTGCCATTCCATGCAACAATAAGGGAGCTCATTCTGTGGGTCTGATGTGGTGGATGCTGGCCCGAGAAGTTCTGTGCATGCGTGGCACCATTTCCCGTGAACACCCATGGGAGGTCATGCCTGATCTCTACTTTTACAGAGATCCTGAAGAGATTGAAAAGGAAGAGCAGGCTGCCGCTGAAAAAGCTGTGACCAAGGAGGAATTTCAGGGTGAATGGACTGCTCCAGCTCCTGAGTTCACTGCTACTCAACCTGAGGTTGCAGACTGGTCTGAAGGTGTGCAGGTGCCCTCTGTGCCTATCCAGCAGTTCCCTACTGAAGACTGGTCTGCAGCTCCCACTGCTCAGGCTACTGAGTGGGTAGGAACAACCACAGAGTGGTCTTAGGCTGTTCTGCAGAAACTTATTAAGCAAAATGGAAATAAGGTTACGGAAAATAAATACCAGTTTCTTAAAAAAAAAAAAAAAAAAAAAGGGAGAATGAAGGCAATGTTGAGTGAAATGCTTTTGGGGTAAAGCAAGGAATATATATATATGCAAGTGAGAATGTCAGTTATCTCCAGAGAGAAAGAGTCTATTATTTGGTGCTAGAGATTTAACCAAGGCTTTCTGCTTCTAAACACATGCTGTACCACTGAGATACACCTCCAGCCCTGGAATATACATTAGACAAAGATGGTTACACAATGAGGAATAGGTTTGTTTTCATTTTGTTAATTTTTTTTTTCTTTTTTGTTGGTATTGGGGACTAAACCCAATGGTTCTCTACCACTGAGCTACATCCCAGCCCTTTTTAGTTTTTATTTTTATTTATTTTTATTTATTTATTTATTTTGCAGTGCTGGGGATTGAACCCAGGGCCTTGTGCTTGCAAGGCAAGCACTCTACCAACTGAGCTATATCCCCAGCCCTTTAGTTTCTATTTTGACAGGGTCTCCCTAAGTTACCCAGATTGGTCTTGAATTTGGGATCCTTGCACCTCAGGCCCCCTGAGGAGTAGATTTTGGGGGAAGATGAATGTGGTCAGATTTAGATGTGTTTCATGAGGCATCCAGATGGAGCTCCCTGGGGCAGTTGGTAATGAAGAAACTCAAAAGTATGTGGCATTCAATTACCAATAATGGGGGCAAAAAAACTAATTGAAAAATTACTGATTCTTTTTCACCTTATTAAACATCTTTCTATATTGCACACTGCACATAACATACATAACACATCATTCTGATCTATAGTCAAGAGAGCAGTAGCCAGTGGAGAAGATGAGATCATCTAGAGAGGGTGGTGAGAAAAAGATCAGGAGGCCTAACCTGGGTTGTCAGGTGGTAGACAGAGTTAGCTGGAGAGTTACAATGTAGTGAAGGATCTCAGGGAATTTTCACTCTGGTTAGACTACAAAATGGGAATATAGGGCTTTCTAAACTAACTTCTAATCCCTGCCCCCCCCCCCCCCAGCTGCCTGATGACTCACCCTTCCTTGCTTGCTCACTTTGTTTCTGCCTCTTAGTTTATGCCTTGGGCTCCCAGGGAAAGGATCTTTTGAGCTCCCACTGTGACTGATCCTGGGTGGGGAATGTTATGGAGTTGGGGCCTTCTGAGAAACTGAGGCACCATGAAGACCCCCCTCTTCAAACCCCAATGCTTGCAATCAAGTCAGAAAGATTTCAAGATTTCATGTGTCTCTCAGAGTAACAGGAATAAGTTTATTGAAGGGATAGGAAAGGGGAAAGGACACTCTCAAAGACTGGACCCTCTCAGAGAGGAGGTCAATGTGCCTCGTCTGCACTCCAGTTTTATTGGGAATTCCAGAGAAGTTCCCAGAGAGCTCTACCAAGGTTCACCTCTTGACTTTTGACTGACAGCAGGGTGACATCAGACTTTCAAGTCCCCACTGTCATAGCAACTCTAGGTCAGCTTGGCCCCTACTGACCACTTCTAATTAGATTCTTTTTTTTTTTTTTTTTTTTTTTGGTGCTGGGGATCAAACCCAGGGCCTTGTGCTTGCAAGGCAAGCACTCTACCAACTGAGCTATCTCCCCAGCCCCTCTAATTAGATTCTTAATCATGCATTCTTTCAGATTTTATGTTCCTCTTATCAACATTATTTTGGGCCTGCATTTCTCCTGCAGTGAACAGGTAGTTTGCTGAGGAATGTGGCATATCCTGTCTACTAAGGCCAGGCAGGGCTGCAGGTAAATTGCTTCTAGGAAAAGAAAGCATGTGGGGATCAGCATAATGGGCTTATTTTATGGAATTATTCCCTTAACCTCAGATTCCCACCATTCACATCTGTCTGTTCCTTAACAGGAACATTTCTCATTAGACTTCAAGTGCCCCGCCTCCCTTAATTAATTTTCTCCCTGCCCTCTCTGCTTCAGGAACACTCACGCCTGTTAAGACTTAAATATTTTCCCAATAAACTGGACATCTCCCCCCAACATATACACACACACACTGTCGCACATAATATTCTTTAAACAAACAAACAAAATAACATAGTCTTATCATTCAACCACTTGAATGCCTGGCTCTGACCTGTGCCTAATCCCTACCCCTATTGTGAATGAGTAGCTCAAATGAACAAGTAAAAGATTAGGAATCATATTCAGCCTGTGTGAGGGCCTGGTCTTTGGTAGAAATGGGTTCAGGGCATAGTTTCCTCTGGGAACTTATAACAGCATTTAGGTCACAGACTTTCTGAGAAAGGAGTGAGCCCTACTTTAATATATATATATATATTTTTTTTTTCTTTTTTTTTTTGGAGGTAGAGTCTCTCTAAGCTATATAGGGTCCTGCTAAATTGCTGAGGCTGGCCTTGAACTTGCCATCCTCCTGCCTCAGCCTCTAGAGTCAATGGACTTACAAGTGTGTACCACCATGTCTGGACCTACTGTTATTTAAATAGTTTCAAAAACGTCCATTTTATCAGTTCTAGCAGAAATGCGATCTAAGTTTATTTTTTAAAAAGCATTCAGTGGCACACGCCTGTAATCCCAGCAGCTCAGGAGGCTGAGGCAGGAGGATAACAAGTTCAAAGCCTTAGCAATTTAGCAAGGCCCCCCTGTCTCAAAATAAAAAAATAAAAAGGGTTGGAAATGTGGTCCAGTGCTTAAGCACCCCTAGGTTCAATCCCTGGTACAAAAACAGAAAAAGAAAAGAAAAGAAACAAATAGCAGGATGGGATATCACAAAGCAAGTCTACTTGATCTAAATACCTAGAACTGGAGCAGTGTCAAGGAACACAAGCAATCTATCCTGGATGATATCCTACAGTTCTAAAGATCATTTGACTCCAGAAAAAGGCAAGTGGAGGGGATCCAAATCTCCCTACAGAAGTACCTGTTATCCCAATTACCTTTGTCCCCAGGATGTGACTGTGTTTGTGTGTGTATGTGTGTGTGTGTGTGTGTGTGTGTGTGTGTGTGTGTGTATGCCTACGCATGATTGTGTGCATGTGTGAATCCCAAGGCCGGGTCTCCTGAGCAACCTTTGCAGACCTTCCCAAAGCCCAAGGAGAATGTGTTTTTTGTTTATTTGTTTTTGTTTTTGGGCACTGGGAATTTAACCTATGGGCATTCAACCATTGAGCCACATCCCCAGTCCTTTTTTTTTTTTTTTTTTTTTTTTTTTGAGACAGGTCTTGTTAAATTGCTCAGAGCCTTGCTAAATTGCTCAGTCTGGCTTTAAATTTGCAATCCTCTTACCTCAGTCTCCCAAATCTCTAGGATTATAATTGTGCACCACTGTGCCAGACTTGGGTACTTTATCCACTCATGTAGGCATGAAATGTCTACTAATCTGGGGTGTGGTGCATGCCTGTAATCCTAGCAACTCTGGAGGCTGAGGCAGGAGGACTGCAAGTTTGAGGCCAGGGTGGGTAACTAAGCAAGAGCCTGCCTCAAAATTAAAAATAAGATGGGCTGGGGATAGAGCTCAGTGGCAAGCATGCATGAGGTCTTGGATTCAATCCCTAGCACCACAAAAAGTTAAAACATATGCACAAGTTAACATCTAAAACTCAGTCATAGTTAAGACTATGATTGTAATAAAGTCAGAGGAGGAAGGAAAGACACTAGCTACACCTGGCTCAGGGTACCACACCATCTCTGCCCAAACAGGTC
The DNA here is from genome assembly GCF_902686455.1 of Sciurus vulgaris. Lineage (NCBI taxonomy): Eukaryota > Metazoa > Chordata > Mammalia > Rodentia > Sciuridae > Sciurus > Sciurus vulgaris. Next base: position 114,809,873 of record NC_136470.1, on the reverse strand, counting down.
TGGCTAACAAGAGTGGTAAAACCAGAATGAGGTCTGTATATCAGCATGGTACTTTTTATCATCCTGCCTCAGTCTCCCAAGTAGCTGGGGTTACTGGTATGTGCCATCACCATACTATCAGCACAACTTCCTAATATAGGAAAAGTGATCCCACTTCCATTCTTAGAGGCTTGTCACTGTCTTCAGTGTCTAATTATTATATAATAGAGGTTAGAAATCAGAGAAGATATTTAATTTTTCTAAAGTGTACTTCTAGAGCCTTTTACTTTTTCACATCCCCTGGGCAGGCTAAAGAAGCACAGGCAAAAAGGAACCAAAAAGTATTAACCCCCTGTTCCCACCTTCACCACTTGTGAATACTGTCACGTGTGCTCTGTGATTTCTGGTCAACTCTATACTAAGGGTAAAATAGAAAGGCCAAGTTCAGACAGGTATAAAGCCAAAGCAAAATCTGTATTATGTGGACCTAAATATAAAAATTAAAGTTTACATACCAGATGATATGAATCCTTATGACCATCACAGCATATGACTAATCAGCCAGGTCAGGTTCCCTTTGGCTCCCTTCCTGCTTTGTCTTGTTTTATTTTATTAATTTATTTTTTCAGTACTGCTGATAGGATTGAGCAAAGGGGTGTTCTACCTCTGAGATACATCCCTCATTGTTTTATTTTATTTACTTTAGGTACTAGAGATTAAACTGAGGGGCACTTACCACCAAATTACATCCCTGTCCTTTTTACTCTTTATTTTGAGACAGGGTCTCACTGAGTTGCCCAGGCTGACTTCAAACTTGGGATCCTCCTGCCTCAGCCTTCAGAGTTGCTGGGATTATAAGCATCACACGGGACTCTTATTACTTATTTATTTTTGTGGTACTGGGGATTGAACCCATGAGTGCTCTACCACGGAGTAGATTCTATTTTGGGGGATTAAGCCCAGGGGTGAAATTTATTATATTTTGAAGCAGAGTCTCACTAAATTGTTCAGGTGAGCCTCATCCTCCCAATTAGCTAGGGTTACTGGTGTGTACAGAGCCACTCTAGCTCTTCTATTCTTGTGACCGAAACTCCTCTGGCAATAGGTGGATTGCCCTGCTTTGGGACCTGGGCACCCTGCTAGGTCTATACTTCCTCTTAGAGTAAAGTGGCTTAACAGAGAATGCATGCCTGAATCAGGATGTCTCCTGAGTTGAATCCATCATACTTGTCATTTCCTCCATAGTCCCCAGGTCACTCTCACAATGGGAGAAACATATTGGCAAATACTTATTAATTTCTCAAAAACATTTTTAATTAAATGGGGTTGTCTCTTGATCTCTTGTCCAAACTGTTTTCAAATTCCTAGGTTCATCAGGTATAGTGGGGCATGCCTGTAATTCCAACAATTTGGGAGACTGAGGCAGGAGGATTGAAAGTTCAAAGCCAACTTCCACAATTTAGTGAGGCTCTAAGCAACTTAGAGAGACCCTGTCTCAAAATAAAAAATAAAATAAAAAAGGACTGGGGATGTAGTTCAGTGGTTAAATGACCCAAATGACCCTGGGTTCAATCTCCTTGTACCAAACAAACAATCAAATAGACAAACTCCTAGGTTCAAGTGGTCCTCCTGCCTCAGCCTCCCAAATTCCAAGTAGCTAGGACTACAGGTGTAGAACACCACTTAATATTCAATTTTTTCCCCTGCTTTTGTGATACTGGAGATCAAACCCAGCTGTCTGGCACATTTCAGGCAAGCACTTTACCACTTAGCTCCCTCTCTAGCCATAGTTCTCAATTTTTAGAATTTTTCTTTTCAAACAAAGAAAGTGTATTGCACTCTACCACTGAGCCACATCCCCTGCCAAAAGAAAGTTTAAAGACTTTGAAAATGGCCTTCTGACTATAGAGTTCATTTTATTCCTTTTTTTTTTTGGTACCGGGGATTGAACTCAGGGGCATTCAACCACTGAGACACATCCCCAGTCCTATTTTGCATTTTATTTAGATGGTGCTGAGGACTTGTCCTACTTCTTCAAGACTGCCATAAATGGCATATAAGAAATTACTAAAAAAAAAAAAAAAGAGGGAAACAGACTTTCTCTAATGTAGCTTTTGAACTAATGTTGGCAACTTTTTTTCCAATAAATAACAGGCCTAAGGGTAGTGTTTATCATTTGATAACATTTTTAACAGTTTCAAAGAATTTCACAGAAAAGGACTTGCCAGGGTTGGATTCCCGGATGTTGATTCATCACACAGTAAATGGACTCAGTCTTTCTCATGCTGGGTAATCACTCTATTTCTGGATTATACCTGGAACCCCTATATCTACATGGGGTGGTAACACTTATCTGCAGGGGAGTAATTGCCATGTGGTTATTCAAAGCAGTTTTAATTTCACGTTTAATTTCCTCTAATATCTACCTAACTGCCAAGAGGTTTCTATTATCAGTGGGAGTCACATGTCCCATGCCAGACCCAGTGGCACATGCCTAGAATCCCAGAACTTGGGGGGTTGAGTTCAGGAGGATAGCAATTTAATGAGACCCTCTGCAATTTATTGAGAATTTCTCTCAAAAAATCAGGTCACAACAGTGAAAAAGCTGACTAAACCATTTACATTTCCCTAATGACTAATTTTGAACATCTTTTCATGTGATTACCATGTATATAATCTTCAAATAAAAGTCCTTTTTAAAATGTTTTTTTTTAGTTGTAGATGGACACAATAACTTTATTTTATTAATTTATTTTTATGTGGTGCTGAGAATCAAACCCAGTGCATCACACATGCTAGGTGAGCACTCTACCACTGAGCCACAAGTCCATCCCAAAAGTCTTCAAATATTTCACACACTTTAAAAAAATACAAAAATATGGGCTGGGGTTGTGGCTCAGTGGTGAAGCACTTGCCTAGCATGTGTGAGGCACTGGGTTCAATTCTCAGCACAGCATACAAATGAATGAATAAAGTAGAGGTCTATCAACATTTTAAAAATATTTTTATTTTTATTTCTTTTTTTTTTTTCGGTGCTGGGGATCGAACCCAGGGCCTTAGTGCTTGCAAGGCAAACACTCTACCAACCGAGCTATATCCCCAGCCCCTCTTTTTTTAATTAAAATATTTTTTATTTTTACAGACTGCATTTTGATTCATTGTACACAAATGGGGTACAACTTTGCAGTTCTATGGTTGTACACAATATAGATTCACACCATTCATGTACGTACATTTATGTAGGGTAATACTGTCTGTTTCATTCTACTATTTTTCCATCCCCACCCCCTCCCACCCCTTTTTCCTCTACACCATCCAAAGTTCCTGCATTCTTCTCTACCCCCGCCACCCCCAATCATTATATATTGTCATGCACTTATCAGAGAAAACATTCGACCTTTGGTTTTTTGGGGCTTGGCCTATTTCACTTGGCATGATATTTTCCAACTTCATCCATTTACCAACAAATGCCATGATTTTATTCTTCTGCATGGCTGAGTAATATTCCATTGTGTATATATACCACAGTTTCTTTATCCATTCATCAGTTGAAGGGCCTCTAGGTTGGTTCCATAATCTAGCTATTGTGAATTGAGCTGCTATGAACATTGATGTGGCCGCATCACTATAGTATGTTAATTTTAAGTCCTTTGGGTATAAACTGAGGAGTGGGATAGCTGGGTCCAAGCTTTCTGAGGAATCTCCATACTGCTTTCCAGAGTGGCTGTACCAATTTGCAACTCTACCAGCAATGTATGAGTGTGCCTTTTTCCCCACATCCATGCCAACACTTATTATTGCTTGTGTTCTTGATAATAGCCATTCTAATTAGAGTTAGATGAAATCTTAGGGTGGTTTTAATTTGCATTTCTCTAATTACTAGGGATGATGAGCACTTTTTCATATATTTGTTGATCATCTGTATATCTTCTTCTGTGAAGTGTCAGCCCATTTCCTTAGCCCATTTTTTTAAAATTTATTTTTATTGTAAACAAATGGGATACATGTTGTTTCTGTTTGTACATGGAGTAACAGCATACCATTTGCATAATCATACATTTACATAGGGTAATGATGTTTGATTCATTCTGGTATTTTTTTCCTTCCCCCCCAGCCCTCCCACCCCTCTTTTCTCTCTATACAGTCCCTCCTTCCTCCATTCTTGCCTCCCTCCCACCCCCCATTACGTGTCATCATCCGCTTATCAGTGAGATCATTTGCCCTTTGGATTTTTCAGATTGGCTTATCTCACTTAGCATGATATTCTCCAATTTCATCCATTTGCCTGCAAATGCCATAATTTTATTATTCTTTATAGTTGAGTAATATTCCATTATAATATATATATATACCACAGTTTCTTTATCCATTCATCAATTGAAGGGCATCTAGGTTGGTTCCACAGTCTGGCTATTATGAATTGAGCAGCTATGAACATTGATGTGGCTGTACCTCTGTAGTGTGCTGATTTTAAGTCCTTTGGGTATAGGCCGAGGAGTGGGATAGCTGGGTCAAATGGTGGGTCCATTCCAAGTTTTCTAAGGAATCTCCACACTGCTTTCCAGAGTGGCTGCACTAATTTGCAGTCCCACCAGCAACATATGAGTGTACCTTTTTCCCCACATCCTCTCCAACACCTATTGTTGCTTGTGTTCTTGATAATCGCCATTCTAATTCGGGTGAGATGGAATCTTAGTGTAGTTTTGATTTGCATTTCTCTTATTACTAAAGATGGTGAACATTTTTCATATGTTTGTTGATCGCTTGTAGATCTTCTGTGAAGCATCTGTTCATATCCTTAGCCCATTTGTTGATTGGGTTATTTGTATTCTTCATGTAGAGTTTTTTGAGTTCTTTATATATTCTGGAAATTAGTGCTCTATCTGAAGTATGAGTCGCAAAGATATTCTCCCACTCTGTAGGCTCTCTCTTCGCATTGCTAATAGTTTCCTTTGCTGAGAGAAAGCTATTTAGTTTGAATCTATCCCAGTTATTGATTCTTGCTTTTATTTCTTGTGCTATGGGAGTCCTGTTAAGGAAGTTTGATCCTAAGCCAACAAGTTGAAGATTTGGACCTACTTTTTCTTCTATAAGATGCAGGGTCTCTGGTCTGATTTCAAGGTCCTTGATCTATTGTGAGTTGAGTTTTGTGCAGGGTGAGAGATAGGGGTTTAGTTTCATTCTGTTGCACATGGATTTCCAGTTTTCCCAGCACCATTTGTTGAAGAGGCTGTCTTTTATCTATTGCATATTTTTGGCACCTTTGTCTAGTATTAGAAAATTGTATTTATTTGGGTTTGTGTCTGTGTCCTCTATTCTGTACCATTGATCTAACTGTCTATTTTGGTGCCAATACCATGCTGTTTTTGTTACTATTGCTTTGTAGTATAGTTGAAGTTCTGGTATTGCGATACCCCCTGATTCTTTCTTCCTGCTAAGGATTGCTTTAGCTATTCTGGGTTTCTTATTCTTCCAGATGAATTTCATGATTGCTTGCTCTATTTCTGTAAGATACATCATTGGGATTTTAATTGGAATTGCATTGAATCTGTATAGCACTTTTGGTAGTATGGCCATTTTGACAATATTAATTCTGCCTATCCAAGAACATGGGAGATCTTTCCTTCTTCTAAGGTCTTCCTCAATTTCTTTCTTTACTGTTTTGTAGTTTTCATTGTAGAGATCTTTTACCTCTTTGGTTAGATTGATTCCCAAGTATTTTATTTTATTTTTTAGGCTAATTGCAAATGGAGTTGTTTTCCTCATTTCCCTTTCAGCTGTTTCATCGCTTGCATATAAAAATGCTTTAGATTTATGCGTGTTGATTTTATAGCCTGCTATTTTGCTGAATTCATTGATGAGGTCCAGAAGTTTTCTGGAGGAGTTTTTTGGATCCTCTAAATACAGAATCATGTCATCAGCAAATAGTGACAGCTTAAGTTCCTCTTTTCCTATTCGTATCCCTTTAATTTCTTTAGTCTGCCTAATTGCTCTGGCTAGAGTTTTGAGGACAATGTTGAATAGAAGTGGTGAAAGAGGACATCCCTGTCTTGTTCCTGTTTTTAAAGGGAATGGTTTCAGTTTTTCTCCATTAAGAATGATGTTGGCCATGGGCTTAGCATAAATAGCCTTTACAATGTTCAGGTATGTTCCTACTATCCCTATTTTTTCTAGTGTTTTGAGCATGAAGTGGTGTTGTATTTTGTCTTAAAGTATTAAGAATACTTTTTCTGTGTCAATTGAAATAACCATATGATTCTTATCCTTAAGTCTATTGACATGATGGGTTATGTTTATTGATTTACAGATGTTAAACCATCCTTGCATTCCAGGGATGAACCCCACTTGATCGTGGTGCACGATTTTCTTAATATGTTTTTGGATATGATTTGCCAATATTTTGTTAAAGATCTTTGCATCTATATTCATCAAGGATATTGGTCTAAAATTTTCTTTCCTTGATATGTCTTTGCCTGGTTTGGGTATGAGGATGATATTAGCTTCACAGAATGAGTTTGGTAGGGTACCCTCCTTTTCTATTTCCTGGAATACTTTGAGAAGTATTGGAATGAGTTCTTCTTTGAAGGTCTTGTAGAACTCAGCTGAGAATCTGGTCCTGGGCTTTTCTTGGATGGTAGATTTTTAATGGCTTCTTCCATTGCTTGATATTGATCTGTTTAAATTGTGTATGTCCTCCTGGTTCAGTTTGTCCTTAGCTCATTTATTGATTGGGTTCTTTGTATTTTGGGTGTAAAGTTTTTTAAGTTCTTTATAAACTTTGGAGATGAGTGCTCTGTCTGAAGTGTGTGTGGAAAAGATTTTCCCCCACTCTGTAGGCTCTCTTTTCACATTATTGATTGCTTCCTGTGCTGAGAAAAAACTTTTTTGTTTGAATCTATCCCATTTACTGATTCTAGCTCTTTATTTCTTGCGTTATGGGGGTCTTGTTAAGGAAGTCTGGTCCTAAGCCAACATGATGGAGATTCGGGCCTACTTTTTCTTTCTTTTTTTTTTTTTTATTGTAAACAAATGGGATACATGTTGTTTCTCTGTTTGTACATGGCGTAAAGGCATACCATTTGTGTAATCATAAATTTACATAGAACAATGTTGTTTGATTCATTCTGTTATTTTTTCCCTTCCCCCCACCCCTCCCACCCCTCTTTTCCCTCTATACAGTACTTCCTTCCTCCATACTTGCCCGCCTCCCTAACCCTAACTCTAACCCTAATACTAACCCTTCCCTCCCCCCCATTATGTGTCATCCTCCACTTATTAGCGATATCATTCATCCTTTGGCTTTTTGAGATTGGCTTATCTCACTTAGCATGATATTCTCCAATTTCATCCATTTGCCTGCAAATGCCATAATTTTATCATTCTTTATGGCTGAGTAATATTCCATTGTATATATATACCACAGTTTCTTTATCCACTCTTCAATTGAAGGGCATCTAGGTTGGTTCCATAATCTAGCTATTGTGAATTGAGCTGCTATGAACAGTGATGTGGCCGCATCACTATAGTATGCTGATTTTAAGTCCTTTGGGTTATAAACTGAGGAGTGGGATAATTGGGTCAAATGATGGGTCCATTCCAAGCTTTCTGAGGAATCTCCATACTGCTTTCCAGAGTGGCTGTACCAATTTGCAACTCCACCAGCAAGGTAAGAGTGTGCCTTTTTCTCCACATCCATGCCAACACTTATTATTGCTTGTGTTCTTGATAATAGCCATTCTAATTGGAGTTAGATGAAATCTTAGGGTGATTTTAATTTGCATTTCTCTAATTACTAGGGATGATGAGCACTTTTTCATATATTTGTTGATCACTTGTATATCTTCTTCTGTAAAGTGACTGCCCATTTCCTTAGCCCATTTATTGATTGGGTTCTTTGTATTTTGGGTGTAAAGTTTTTTAAGTTCTTTATAAACTTTGGAGATGAGTGCTCTGTCTGAAGTGTGTGTGGAAAAGATTTTCTCCCACTCTGTAGTCTCTCTTTTCACATTATTGATTGCTTCCTGTGCTGAGAAAAAACTTTTTTGTTTGAATCTATCCCATTTACTGATTCTAGCTCTTTATTATATCTTGCGCTATGGGGGTCTTGTTAAGGAAGTCTGGTCCTAAGCCAACATGATGGAGATTCGGGCCTACTTTTTCTTCTATTTGGTGAAGGGTCTCAGTTCTAATTCCCAGATCCTTGATCCATTTTGAGTTGAGTTTTGTATAGGGTGAGAGATAGGGGTTTAGTTTCATTTTACTGCATATGGATTTCCAGTTTTGCCAGCACCATTTGTTGAAAGGCTATCTTTTCGCCATTGTAAGTTTTTGGCACCCTTGTCTAGTATGAGGCTACTGTACATATGTGGGTATGTCTCCGAGTCTTCTATCCTGTACCATTGATCTACCTGTCTATTTTGGTGCCAGTACCATGCTGTTTTTGTTACTGTTGCCCTCTAGTAGAGTTTAAGGTCTGGTACAGTGATACCTCCTGCAATACTCTTCCTGCTCAGGATTGCTTTGGCTATTCTGGGTCTTTTGTTCTTCCAGATGAATTTCATGATTGCTTTTTTCTGTCTCTATGAGAAATGTCATAGGGATTTTAAATGGAATTGCATTAAATCTGTATAGTGCCTTTGGAAGTATGGCCATTTTGATAATACTAATCCTGCCTATCCAAGAACATGGGAGATCTTTCCATCTTCTAAGGTCCTCCTCAATTTCTTTCTTCAATGTTTTGTAGTTTTGTTGTGGGGTCCTGGCGGCGGGGAGCAGTCAGTCAGTCTGTGGGTCCCAGAGGCAGGGAGTGGTCGGTCAGGCTGAGGGGTCCTGGAGACGGGGCTCCCTCAGTCCAGCCAGGGGTCCTACAGGTCTTTCCTGTTGTCTCAAAATGGCGGCAGCCACATATAATCAAACCTGTGGGTACTGTGACAGTGGACTTCCAGGCAACAGCAGGCAGCTAGTGATCCACTGGCGGTCTGCGGTTGGTCTGCTGGCTACTGTCAGATGATTGGCAGGTGAACCTCGGGCGGTGGGTGATGGGTAGGTGAAAGGCAGGAGATGGACAGGTAAGAGGCAGGCAAATGGCGGATGATAGGTGACAGTCAGTGAGCAATCTGCACTCAAAAAATAGCTGATATGCTGGCAGACTGCAGGAGATTGCAGTAGACAAATGTGGTAAACAGCAGGGGATTGATAAGCAGCAAAATCTGCCTCACCGAGAAACAGATATCCTCTGCTTGAAACCCAAGTTATGGAGCAACAAGGAACGCAGCCTCCCTCTAGTCCTCCATCTTGGATCTTGAGTCTCCCTTTTTTTTTTTTTTTTTTTTTTGTGGTGCTGGGGATTGAATCCAGGGCCTTGTGCTTGCGAAAAGCACTCTACCTAATGAACTATATCCCCAGCCCACTTTTTTCTAGTGTTTTGAGCATAAAGGGGTGTTATATTTTGTCAAATGCTTTTTCTGCGTCAATTGAAATAACCATATGATTCTTATCCTTAAGTCTATTGACATGATGGATTATGTTTATTGATTTATGGATGTTAAACCATTCTTGCATTCCAGGGACGAACCCCACTTGATTGTGATGCATAATTTTCTTAATATGTTTTTGGATACGGTTTGCCAGTATTTTGTTAAGGATCTTTGCATCTATATTCAGCACCACATGCAAATAAATGAATAAAGGAAAGGTCTATCAACATTTAAAAAATATTTTAAAAAATACAAAAATAAAAAGGGATGGGGAATCCTTGGTACAAAAAAAATTAATAATAAAGACATATGACCTAGGGGGGAGCAAATTAATTTCAATTAGCTAAAACTGAAACTAAAAATTGAGTAAATTTACTCAGATGACCTACTCGACCTTCACTGGGCCAGTTCCCCTTCCACTGTCAGTCCCCAACACTGATCATAGTTCATGTTCGTCCTCCCTCATAGCCACAGGGAGAGGTTCCTAATGGATCTGTGTAGGCTACACCACTATAGGTGCTCAGTGCCGTCAGGCATTTTGCCTCTGCCTCCCAAACTCTGATGACTGCATGCATTTAAGGCAGGTCTTGAGGTTTCTCAGGTCTCCTTTCTCACTTCAGATCTCTTTAGTCTCTTTAGTAGGCTGTACTCAGGTAACTGACCTAATCCTCACCCTCTGAGCCTACATTGCCTGTTTCAGAAACTCCCTTCTGCTCCCTCCAATCTCCCCTCCTGTAACATATGCTTCCAACACTTTCTTTCAAGACCATACCCCAATGCTAATCAAGTCAAGGATTTCCTTTAACAGCTGGGGTTATGCCTGGCATTCCTATAGCCTTTGGTTCACACCCTTTAATGGCACTTACCATACATTGCTTGGCACTGGAGTGATTTAGGAAAGATTTAGATTAGATTGTAGGAGGTAGGAACTGGGTATGTTTTTTTCTTTCTGTTTAAATTTTTTTTTTGTTTTTTTTTTGTTTTTTTTTTTTTTTTTTTTTTTTTTTTGCTACTAGGGATTGAACCTAGGTTTACCACTGAGTTACAACCTCAGCCAGGAATTGGGTCTTCTTTGTCTTTTCTTTGATGGCAGGAACTGGTAGACAAGTGAATGGAGATCCACTTGTGCCACCTATGCATAGCCTCTCTTTTCTCTCTAAGGAGAGGACTGTGCATTTATGTGTGTAGTGTTGAGTGGAAAACATAGTGATTAGGACATTGTATCTTGTTACAGGAATAAATTAAGATGGCTACGTGATGAACTCACACATGTGTGTAGTATGCTACATGAGGGGCACTAACACTCCACTCTGACCTAATGAATGGAGTTTGATAGAAATCTTTGCTAAAAGTAGAAAGTTAATACATAACAGCTTTGAGAAAGATGAGAACATTTGAAAAGTGGCCTGTTTCTTCTGCCTTTCTTCATATTGATGTATTTGGGTTGCTCTGGCATTTCTTGGTCTTTCTGTTTTCAGACTAACCTGATGAGTCTTACTGTAATTCTAAATAGGGAACTCACTCTGTTCTGATGTTGTGGATGCTGGCCCAATTTATGCACATGCTTGGCAATATTTCCTGTGAACATTCATGGGAGTTCATGCCTGATTTCTACTTCTACAGAGATCCCAAAGTGACTGAAAAGGAACAGGCTGCTGCTGCTGCTGAAAAAGTGACCACGGAAGAATTTCAGGGCGAATGGATTGCTCCAGTTTCTGAGTTCACTGCTACTCAACTTGAGGTGGCAGACTGGTCTGAAAGCATGCAAGTACCCTTTGTACTTATCCAGCAGTTCCCTGCTGAAGACTGAAGCGCCCAGTCAGCCATTGAAGACTGCTCTGCAGTTACCACTACTCAGGACACTGAGTGGGTATGAACAACTCCAACGATCTGGAGCTGTTTTTTCTAGACACTTATGCAAAATGAAAATTAAATGCCAGTTTCTTAAAAAAGAAGATGCCAGGGCACCTCAGGTAGAGAACACATCTGGATTGCCCCTTTGTGGCGGCTTGTCTCCCTGACCAGGCAAGTAATCTGCGTGTAGAGTATTGAATTCTGCCCCGGGCTCCAAGATTCTGGCGTCCAGACTGAGAGTATTATTGACTATAGCCCACATCGTGGAGTCTCAATGCAACTGGGACTTGCGATCTCACGTTTGGTAAGCTAAAGAGTTGCCTACAGGTCTCTAGCTGAAAAAGGAATGGCATTAAGTGAAAATCCGAACACCTAGTTCCAGTGCTTCGTCAGCGTGTATTTAGGACCAGGATAACTCCGCAGTCCGGGATGGAGTGCCTGAGAGGTCGAGGGTCATGCTCTAACTAAGACTCTTTGAGATCGCCAGGCTGGACAGGGCCCCGGAGACCTTAGCGGACGCCCTTCTGAGGAAAGGGTGCTTGATTGCTACACAGCGGTCGGGCACAGGTTTCGCCTGCAGGGCGGAGGAAGGGCGGCCACTTCTTATCGCACGCCCTTTTTCAGTCTTCTTCTGGGCTCCGCCGCGCGCGGGTGGGAGAGAGGCGGCGCGTGGGGGCGGGGAGAAATGGCCAAAGTTAATCGCGCTCGAGGCCGCGACCTGAAGTGGGGCGGGCACGCGCACGAGCATGCGTGCGTGCGTGGGATCGGCCCATAGCACGCCGTGCGCGGGGCGGATGTCCGGGCGGCTGAGCCGGGGTGGCGGGCGAGATGGCGGAAGGCCGAGGCTGCTGTGAGCGACCGGATGTAGAGACCCAGAAGTCTGAGCTCGGGGCTTTGATGAGGACCACGCTCCAACGGGGGGCGCAATGGTGAGCATCCGGCCCACCATTCTGTCGCGCAGATCCTGGGGCCTCATCTCTGGCTCTCACGCCGGACTCCTTTTTCTTCGCTTGGGAAGGGGCCGGTCAAGGGGCGGTGTCTGGTGACCCTGAGTGGCCCAATACAGGGTCTTAAGGAGAAGAACTCTGCGGTCAGCTGAGGTCGGCACCGGAGGTGCTGGGTGTTGTCCCGACTCACTGGTAGCTCCAGGAACCTGGCTAACCGGGGCAGGGGATGTAGGGTGTGGAAAAAGGGGAGTGCTCGCGGGGACCCTGAGTGTGGGAAAGCCCTTTACCATGGAAGAGTAACTGTGCGACCTTGGGCGAGGGTGTCCATACCTCACACATCTCTGTACCTTATAACTAAAACAAGGGTAGCAATTTGTGACTGTCTCAGTGGGTCGAGACTGAAATCAGAAGTAGAAACTTTGTAACTTGTAGATTGCCGAACACATGTCAAGGTCAGAAACTGAACAAATATCTGAAGGGCCCAGATTATTTTGGAAGCAAACGTCAAAAATGATTTAAGGAGTGGGAGAGGAGGGTATCATGGATTCTGGAGCAAGATAGGTCAAAAGTCAAAGATGTAGAAGAACACGGAAGCTTTTTTTAAAAAAATTACTGGAGATTGAACCAAGGCACTCATTATTGAGCTACATCTCCAGTCTTTTTTTTTTTTTTTGGATACCTGGGATTGAACCCAGGGCCCTTAACCACTGAGTCACATCACTAGTCCGCCTCTCCCCCCCTTTTAAAAAAATTTTAAATTTTGGGACAGGGTCTTGCTAAATTACTGAGGCTGGCTTTGAATTTGTGATCCTCTGCCACAGCCTTCCAGGCCACAGGATTATAGATGTGTGCCACCATGCTGGGCTTTTCCAATCCTTTTAAATTTTTATTTTTGAGACAGGTCTTGGTAAGTTGCCCAGGCTATCCTAGAATTTGGGATCCTCCTGTCTATGCTTCCAGATTTGCTGGAATTACAGGCCAGTGCCATGGGGCCTGGCTGGTGAGACTTACTAATAGATGTTTAGTAGAAGACACAGTACTTTCCAGTAGTGGAGGAATTCCCAGGTGATGATACTAAGTGGAAGTAGAAAACTAAGGCTAGGCTTTACATTGAATATGATTGAAAATCATTCTTTTTTGGCACTTGAATCCAAGGGCACTTTGTCACTGAGCTACCTTTCCCAGCTCTTTTTATTTTTTATTTTTTATTTTGAGACAAGGTCTTGCTAAGTTACTGAGGCTGGCTTAGAACTTGTGATCCTCCTGCCTCAGCTTCCCATGTAACTGGAATTACAGGCAGGGGCCACTGGCCTAACTCATTCTAAGAAACCATTGTGGTGTTGATCTGTTGAGCAAGAGTTGAAGCAGGGAAGAGAACCATTGTGGTGAGGAGGTGTTCAGGTATAGCTTTATGATGTTTATCCTGAACTTCCCAAATTGTGAAAGGCAAGGCATGCACAGGTACCTTTGAAGTTGTTCTGCAAAGTATGACACAAATAATATTCAGAAGAAACACTTGTGCAGGCATTTACCCGTGCTAGGCAAGTGTTCTACCATTGAACTGTATCTCCAGCCCAAAAGATGTCTACGATAGATTAAAATCAGTGGGTGTGATGGTGCAAACCTGTACTCCTAGCAACTTGGGAGGCTGAGGCAGGAGAATCCCAAGTTCAAGGACAACCTCCACAATTTTAGTGAGAACTTTTATCAAAAAATAAAAAGACTGGAGATGTGGCTCACTGGTAGAGTGCTCCTGGATTCAGTCCCCAGTACAGCAAAACAAAAAACAAAGATGCATTAAAATCGTACAGTAGGAGTGTATTACTTAAGGAATTTGGAGGAAAACAGCATTTTAGAGATTTGGATGTATTTAAGGATCCTTGTTGCTTCTGGGAAGCTGTCTAATCTCCTCTGACATATGTTCATAAAATTTGAAGGACTCATTAATATAACTGCTTTGTTGCCCTAGAGATGTTTCCCCCTCCTTCTGTCTTAATTATAAAACAGCATAGTGATACTTGTTTTTTTCTTTTTTTTTGGCGGTGCTGGGGATTGAACCCAGGGCCTTGTGCTTGCGAGGCAGGCACTCTACCAACTGAGCTATATTCCCAGCCCGATACTTGTAAAATATAATCAGATTTACTTATATTTAAGTATAGAAAACAACGTAAAGTACAACTTACGCTTTTTTTTTTTGTGGTACTGGGATTGAACCCAGGGTTGCTTAACCACCAAGCCACATCTGCACCCTTTTTGTTTTTATTTTCTTAATTTTTTTTTTTTTGGTACTGGGGATTGAACTCAGGGCACTTGACCACTTGAGCTACATCCCTAGCCCTATTTTGTATTTTATTTGGAGACAGAATCTCACTTTTTTGCCAGTGCTGGCTTTGAATTTGTGATCCTCTGGCTCAGCCTCCCAAGCTGCTGGGATTACAGGTGTGAGCCACTGTGCCCAGCCTATTTTTTAAAAAATTTTGACAGAGGGTCTCACTGAGTTGCTTAGGGCCTCACTATATTGCTGAGGCTGGCTTTGAATTCATGAGCTTCCTGCCTTAGGCTCCTGAGCTGATGGGATTATAGGTGTGTGTCATCGTGCCCAGCCACGAGTGTGATTTTTAGTGGTGATTATGTATTCCCCAATGTGGAAAGACCATATAAAAGGTTAAGGGGGTGTTGGGGTTGTGGCTCAGTGGCAGAGCACTCGCCTAGCATGTGTGAGGCACTGGGTTCAATTCTCAGCATCACATATAAATAAATAAAAATAAAGGTTCATCAGCAACTTAAAAAAACAAAAAAGATTAAGGGGACCAGGCGCAGTAGTGTACACCTACAATCACAGCCTCTCAGGAGCTTGAGGCTGGAGTATTGCAAGTTTGAAGTCAATCTTAGCAACTCAGCGAACTTCTAAGCAACTTAATGAGACCCTGTCTCAAAATAAAACATAAAGGCCTAGATATATAGCCCAGTGGTAAAGTGCTTCTATGTTCAATCCCTGGTTCCAAAAAAAAATAGATTAAGGATGATTGGGGCTCAGTAGTAGAATGCTTACCTAGCGTGTGAGGGGACCCACCCACACACACACACACACACACACAGATTAAGGGAACAGTTGCAGAAACTTAACCTTAGTTTTTTTGCTATAGTAAATTTTTCTTTTTTTCTAGGTATCTTATTGACAGCAGGTGGTTCAAGCAATGGAAGAAGTACGTGGGCTTTGATAGCTGGGATATGTACAATGTGGGTGAACATAACCTGTTTCCTGGACCTATAGATAACTCAGGACTCTTTTCAGGTGCAGTATCCTTTTGCCTTCTAGCTAAATGTACACCTGGGCAGTTGCCTATGATCATGTGTAACATAGGTATTGTGAATCTGACTTTCCTAATGTGAGGAGATAGAAACAAGCGTCCTCAGTTGTGTCTATAGCAGAAGCTTTTGCAGATCCTTAGGAGAAGTAAAACTGTTCTTTTCTAATTTAAACCAGGTTAAACTAGGGTGCTTTACTACTGATCTGCATCCCCAGCCCCCCGCCTTTTAAAAATTTGTTTTAGTTGTAGTGGACACAATACCATTATTATTATTATTTTTTTTTATATGGTGCTGAGGATCGAAACCAGGGCTTCAATGCTTTACCACTGAGCTACAACACCAGCCCTTTTTGTTTTTCCTTTTTAGACAGGGTCTCACTAAATTGCTTAGGTCCTCACTAAGTTGCTGAGGCTGGCCTTGAACTCATGATCCTCTAGTCTCAGCCTCTTGAACTGCTGTAATTATAGGCTTGCATCATGATGCCTGGCTAAATTAACTATTTCTAACAAGAGCATGCTTCTAACATTTTAATTTTTTTCTCTCTTTGTAAATTCTACTAAAGGTTTCAGATTTTAGATTAGTATATGCAAAACAAAGAAATAGGCTATCATTTTGAAATTGCATCTGAAATTTGAAATTTGGGAACCAAAATTTTTGTTTTTGGTGCTGGGGATAGAACTTAGGCTCCTGCACACATGCTAAGTTAGTGTTCTAATTCTGATTTACATATCCAGCCTGAGAAACCACAATTTTTTGTATTATCTTTGAAGTGGAACAAAGTATAGACCTATTGAAGATTGTCAAGCATTCCTATGATGGCTTTGTTTGTCATAGAATTAGTGTGAGGAGACGGGGAAAGTCAGTAGACAGTTATATAGCCACAATCAGCTCCCACTGGGAACTGTGGCAAAGGTGATGTGTGTCATATTAGAACTTGGCTTACATCTGTAGATGCATGGGGATAACAGTTATTTTTTTCTCAGGTTTTGTTTTGCTGACTTTAAACTTCTTTGTGGGCAGGTGTTCTGTCACCTCTGTCCAAAATCAGGGCAGAAAAAAGACAGTTTAACACAAAAGAGTGAGACCCAATCTATATATACCTAACCTGGATGTTGGTTAAAATGAACAGTGCTTGAGCTCATATTTTCTTTTAGGCAAAATCTAAATTACATTAACAGTGTCATTTGCTCCCCCCCCCCCCATGGCTGTTAAATTTATTTGCTTGATCAATAATTGTCCTGGCAAAGATTAGTTAACCAATGCTGAGACAGTTGTAATGAAACACTAATTTTAAAAATCCATGAAACCTTTATAGAAATTAGAGTTCATACAAACAAAAGCCTTCAGTATTGCCAGCAAATACAAAATGAATGTAATGTGTCAGACAAAACAGCAAGAAGGCTTTTATACAATAATATTTGACACCTGACCATATTTTCAGTCACCATAATATCTTTTCTCTCCAGATTTAAGAATATAGCTTTTTTTTCATACAAAAATCAATAATAGCTAAGAAGTCACAACAGTGCAATAGGTAGAGAATAAAAAACTGCATCAAACAGGTGCAGGAAATAAATACTAACCAGGAGGAAGACAGGGCCTCCAGTGGGTGGTGTATGGGGTTTGTCTGCAGAGCCATGAGGCTGGCCTCTCAGGGTGCTGTGCATCTGCCTTAGGAACCTGGCCTCCCAGAAGCCTCAGAGCAGACATCTGATCTGATAGACTAGAAGCAGCTTTGTTTCTTGATGTAGGTCAGATGGTGGCACTATACCATGAACTTGCCCTATGGAATTATTGCATTCATTATGTTAATACTGTTTCATTTCCCTTTTTTTTTTTTTTTTTTTTTTTTTGGTATTGGGGATTGAACCCAGTGGTGCTCTACCATTGAGTTGCATCCCTAGATTTTAATTGTTTTTTTACTTTGAGACAGGGTCTTGCTAAGTTATCAAGGCTGACCTGTGATCCTTCTGCCTCAGCCTCCTGAGTTACTGGGATTACAGGCATGTGCCACTGCTCCTGGCCCTTGTTTTATTTTGAAAAAGAGAAATCTTTGTTTTTATTTTTGATAATGTTTTTCTAGGTTTGTTTATTTATTTATTTGGTACTGGGGGTTCAACTCAGGGGTGCTTTACCTCTGAGTTAAGTCCCTAGCCCTTTTTTAAAAAAATATTTTTTAGTTGTTGATGGATCTTTATTTTATGCATTTGTTTATATGTGGTACTGAGAATCAAACCCAGTGCCTCACACTTGTGAGGCAAGCGCTCTACCACTGAACCACAACCCCAGCCCAAACCTTTTTATTTTTTTGAGACAGGGTCTCACTAAGTTGCTTAGGGCCTTGCTAAGTTGCTGAGACTGGCCTTGAATGTGTGATCCTCTTTCTCAACTTTCTGAGTCACTGGGTTTACAGGTGCGTGCCACCACACCTCACTACTTATTTTTAATTTATTTTTTATTGGTGCGTTGTAATTTTACGTAATAGGGGGATTCATTATGCCATATTCATATGTGCATATAAACATAATTTGCTCAGTCTCCTCCAGCACATTCCCTTTCCCTTCCTTCCTCCCTCTCCTTAAAAAGGATAATCCTTTTTGTTGTTGTTGTTGTTGTTGTTGTACTGGGAACTGAGCTCAGGGCCTTGAGCATGCCAGACTACTTAGCACTGTATTACTGAGCTACATCCTCAGCTCTAAAAAGAATTCTTAAGGGCAAGCATTCCTTTTTTGGTTCCGAATTTTATATCACTAAACCTTGATTTGAAATGTTAATCTTTATGGCTGGGAAATGAAAAGCACATTCTGTTAGGCTGTGGACGTTGACAATGCAGAAATTACTGATTTCTGTTGAATGAAATTCAACCCTTTAGTTCCTAAGCTCTCAGTTAGTCATCTGCCTGGCTGCCTTTTATCTGTGGTCATAGAAGTGGCCTGGAAGAGACTCTTAAAAGTGTGGGAAGCAGGGAGAACATATTCTTGCTGGTGTTGTCTGTTTAGTTCTCCTTTCATTTCCACCTGTGTCCCTACTTTATATCAAATGGAATTCCTGTGCTATACTAATCTGTGCTCTTATTTTCCTCTATTTGCCTGTTAACAGAAATCTGTAGAGGGTAAATCCTCATTTTACAATCTCTGTGTTTCTGGGTGCAGTGGTGCATGCTATGATCTCAGTTGCTAAGGAGGCTGAGGCAAGAGGATTGCAAGTTCAAAGCCAGCTCAGCAATTTATAAAGGCCTTAAGCAACTTAGCAAGACCCTATCTCAAATTAAAAAATAAAAAAAGGGCTGGGGATGTGGCTCAGTAGTTAAGTGTTCCTGGGTTCAATCCCTGGTACCAAAAAAAGAAAAGAAAAGAAAAAACCCTCTGTTTTTTATTGGTGCGTTGTAATTATATGTAAAAGGGGGATTCATTATGCCATATTCATATGTGCATATAAACATAATTTGCTCAGTCTCCTCCAGCACATTCCCTTTCCCTCTCTTCCTCCCTCTCCTTAAAAAGGATAATCCTTTTTGCAGTTGTTGTTGTTGTTGTACAGGTGGTATGCATCTGTAATCCCTGGCTGAGGTAGGAAAGTTCGGGGTTCCAAACATTTTTTCTTTTGGTACTGGGAACTAAAACCAGGGGTGCTTTACCACCAGCTATATCCCCAGACCTTTTAATTCTTTTCTTTTGAGACAGGGTTTTGCTGAGTTTCTGATGCTGCCTTGAATCAGTGATCCTCCTGCCTCAGCCTCCTGAGTTGCTGGGATTACAGGCATGAGCTACCACAACCAGTGAGACTGTATCTCTAGATAAAAAATTCAGAAAAAGGACTGGAGATGTGAAGTGCCCCTGGGTTTAGTTTCCAGTACCTCAAAAACAAAACAAAAAGATCTTGGTGTGTTTTTTAATATTATGTCCTCACACTGATCCAGTTTTGAGTAAAAATAGTGACCTGCATTGAAAATGCCAGGTAAATTTCTGTGCTTGCCAAATATTGTCATAAGAATGACATGTTTGGGGGATGGAGCTATAGTTCAGTAGTAGAGTGTGTGCTTGAGGTCCTGGGCTCACTCTCTACCACCACAGACATGCTCTCTCACAAAATAATGACATATTTGGGAAAGTTGTCACTGAGTTAGAGGGGAAAGCCTTATAGAATTGATGTACTTGGATTTGAGGAGACTGAAAGCTGTTGGTTTCTTCCCTGTTTTTAAGGTTTCTATCGACTGTTTGGCACAGTATGTGTGGCCAGATCTGCGTGGTGCTTAGTATTAGAGACTAGTCATATCCCTTTAAGTAACCTTTTTTGAGTTTAAATTTTAGTAATTAGAGAAAAGTTTGTTTAGTGTGAATTTTTGTGAGTGTGTGTGTGTGTGTGTGTACTGGGTATTGAATTCAGGGGTTATCTATCACTAAGCTACATACCCAGCCTTTTTTTTTTTTTAGCTGGCCTCGAATTTGTGATCCTCCTGCCTTAGCCTCTCACATGAAATGGTATCTTGCAGTGTTGCTCAGAATTGTATTTAATTCCTGGGCTCAACCGGTGCTCCTGCCTCAGCTTCCTGAGAGCTGAGATTTCAAGTGTGCATCACCTCACACCACTGGTTTTGTTTCGTTTTAGGTACTGGGATAGAACCCAGATTTGTTCTACCATGGAGCTCTATCCCCAACCCCTTTTATTTTTTTTATTTATTTATTTTTTGTTGTGGGAGGTGCTCCCAGGGGTTGAACCCAGGGATACTTAACCACTAATCCCATTCCCTGCCCTTTTTAATTTTATTTAGAGACAAGGTCTTGCTTAGTTGCTTAGGGCCTGGCTAAGTTGCTGAGGCTGACTTTGAACTCATGGCCCTCCTGCCTCTGCCTTCTGAGCCACTGGGATTACAGGTATGCACCATTGTGCCTGGCCCCTTTTATTTTTTATTTTGGGACATAGTCTTGCTAAAGTACCTAGGCTGTTCTTAAACTTGGACTCCTGCCTTAGCCTTTTTTTTTTCTTTTCTTTTCTTTTTTTCTTTTTTTCTGGTACTGGGGATTGAATTTAGGGGTGCTTAACCACTGAGCCATATCCCCAGCCCTTTTTATGTTGTATTTTCAGACAGGGTCTTGTTAAGTTATTTAGGTCCTCACTAAGTTGCTGAGGCTGGCTTTGAACTCATGGTCCTCCTACCTCAGCCTACCAAGTCACTGGGATTACTGAGTGCCACTGCACCCGACCTGCCTTGGCTTTTTGAGTAGCTAAGATTGTAGGCGTTACAGGCATGTCCCATTGCAACTTCTGTTGTTCGTAGAGTGGGTATTGATGGGCACAGACTTGACAGGGAGCATCCTTGGAAGGTGATCCATCTTCCCTATGTCCTTTCTTGAGAGAGTGTTTCAGACTATGGATGTCCAGTCTTGAAGCCCAGGAATGTTGCCTTTCTGTTATAGGTGTAAAATGTTTGTCTAATATGTTAAATACATTCTCTTTCCATTCCACAGACCATCTATCTAAGCTATGACTTGGAGTGTTTAAAACCAAGAATGTAGCCAGTGTGGTGGTGCATGCCTAGAGGCCTGTTAGGCTAAGGCAAGAGGATCTCAAGTTCAAAGTCAGCCTCAACAACTTAGCAATGCTGTCTCAAAATAAAAAGGGCAAGGCAATCCTGGTACCAAAAATAAATAAATAAAAGGGTCTGGGGATATGGTTCAGTTTTAAAGTTCCCCTGGTTTCAATACCCAGTACCAAAAACAAAAAAAAGAAAAAACACCCTGACAATGCCTAGGGGCTGGAGGTATAGTGTAGGTCAGTGGTAGGGTGCTTGCCTAATATGCACAAAGCCCTGGATTCGATACCCATCACCACCGAAAAAGAAAATAGGTCTGGGGATATGGATCAGTGGTAGTGAGTGCTTACCTAGCATGTGTGAGATCTGAGTTCAAGCTATAGCACTGGTAGAGTGGGGAAGCAAAAGTACTAATTAAGTCTTGGTGAAATAAAAGTAACTTCAGTTTCTCTTTTTTAGGGGTGGGGTGGGGATGGTACTGGGGATTGAATCAGGGCTTCACACATGCTAAGCAAGTATTTACCACTGAGCCACATCTCCATCCTTTCAGGGAAGATGACATCTGACTTTAATATGGTATCACTGAGACTTATGATAAATAAATACTTATAATTAATCATTTTAGTTTTGGAATCCTAATACATTTTGGAAATTTTCTTTTATCCTTTTTTTTTTTTTTTTCTTTTCTTTCTTTTTCTTTGAGATGGAGCCCTCCTGTGTTGCCCAGGGTAGCTTTGAATTCCTTAGCTTAAGTGATCCTCCTGGCTTCAGCCTCCCATGCATCTGGTTCTACAGATGTACACCACTGCATCCAACTTTCTTTTCCCTCTAATTATAGAAAAAATAAAATCACTCATAAAAATATTCAGAAAACTTGATTAAAGACAAAAAGGAGGCAGGTCTCTGTGGCCTGTGACAGAATTTTAGAATTTTGTAGTTGGTAATACTTTTCCTTTTATTTTTTTTCAATAATTATTTACTTATTTTTATATGGTGCTAAGGATTGAACCCAGTACCTCACATATTCTAGGCAAATGCTCCACCACTGAGCTACAGTCCCAGCCCAGTACTTTTCTTGTTTCTTGAAAAATACAGAAGAGTTGTATAAAACAAGTTAGATGTGGTGTCATATGCCTGTAATCCTAGTAGCTCAGAAGCCTGAGGCAGGAAGATTGGAAGTTCAGGGTCATCCTGGGACATTAGGTACACTCTGTCTCAAAATTAATAAAGGTGCAGGGTCTAGTGACAGAAGCCTGTAATTTCAGCAACTCAGGAGGCTGTGACAGGAGGATTGCAATTTCTAGACCGCCTCAGTAACTTAGCCAGACCTTGTCTCAAAACAAAAAATAAAAGGCTATGGATGTGGCTCAGTGGTAACTGCCCCTGGGTTCAATCCCTGGAATGCAAAAAATAAATAAATAAATGCTAGCGATGTTGTTCAGTGGCTGCATAACATGTGCGAAGCCCTGGATTTAATCTCTAGTACTGATCAAAAAAAAAAAAAAAATTATGTCAGTCTAACTGGGGAGAACAATGAGTTATGTGCGTTTTTCTTTTTCAGATCCTGAGAGTCAGACCTTGAAAGAACACTTAATTGATGAACTGGACTATGTCTTGGTCCCAACTGAGGCCTGGAATAAATTACTAAATTGGTATGGCTGTGTGGAGGGCCAACAGCCTATTGTCAGAAAAGTGAGTATATGAATTGTCGTACCTGTTAATCAGTATCTGCAGGTGCTCCCTGAGGGATACCAAATTGTGTTGATTTCTTAGGAAGATGAACATACCTGAGTGGTTAAATGGAGGTTTCTGGTTCTTCTTACGGAATTATGGTTGTGAGTAGTAGTGAATGAGAGTGTTCACCTCGTATGTTACAGTGAGTGGCCGCCAAACATTGGAGCTGTTTAGTGGGATGTGTCCAATGGTGCTATGAGAACACTCTCTGGAAGACTATGAAAGTTCACTTCGGCAATATGGACTTAGAGTAATATACTGCTTCCTGTTTATCTTAAAATCTTTCTGATGTATCTCAGTGGTAGAACACTTGGTTCAGTCCCCAGTACCACAGAAAACCAACCCAGCAAAAGCAAAACAAAAACCTACCTTCCTTTTTTATTTCCTTTGTTTTGTTTGTGGTACTAGGGATTGAACCAGGGCCTTGTGCATGCTAGGCAAGTGCTCTACCACTGAACCACATTCCCAGCTTGCTTGCTTGTTTTTATTATTATTATTATTTTTTCCCCCCTCTCTCTCCATACTGGGGTATTGAACCCAGGGGCTCTGTACAACTAAATTACATGCCTAGCTCTTTTTAAATTTTATTTTTGTATTTATTTACTTTTTTGGTACTGGCCTTGAGCCTGAGGCTTTCAACCACTGAGCTACATCCTCAGCCCTTTTTTTTTTTTTTTTGCGGTACTGGGGATTGAACTCAGGGCCTTGTGCTTGCGAGGCAAGCACTCTATCAGCTGAGCTATCTCCCCAGCCCTCCTCAGCCCTTTTTACTTTTTATTTTGAGACAGGGTCTCACTGAGTTTCTTAGGGCGTGGCTAAGTTGCTGAGGCTGGTCTCAAATTTGTGATCCTCCTGCTTCAGCCTCCTGATTACACACAGGTGCCACCACAACTTATTAATCAGGGTCTTACTTATTTGCTCAGAATGGCCTCTAATTTATGATCCTCCTACCTTACTTAGCCTCCTTAGTCATTGGGATTACAAGTGGAAAACACCACCTTTCTTTCTTCCTTTTTTGATTTTGTTCCAGGGACTGAACCTAGGGGCTTTGACCACTGATCTTCATCCCCAGCCCTTTGTTATGTTTTTTAGAGACAGTGTCTCGCTGAGTTGCTTAGGGCCTTGCCAGATTACTGAGGATGATTTTGAACTATTGATCCTCCTGTCTCAGCCTCCCGAGCTGCTGGGATTACAGGTATGGGTCACCATGCCTGGTAAAATACCACCTTTCAAATATCACATGCTTCAGTCTTTGGCCACACAGTTGAGTAATTTAAAAATCAGGCATTTATACCCAGAGAATTTTAACCTCTTGAGGGAAGATAAACCCTGGGGCAGAAACCCAGATTGTTAGCACCTCTGGTAGATAAGTCTCATGAGAAGAGCACCACCCTGTCTCCCACAGTTGTTTTCTTGTCCTGTCTGTGGGGAAATCATGAGAGCTTACATGTCTGCTGATATTTAGGGACTAGGTAAAATTCTTACTCTTTTGGGTAGTATGCTTAGCTAAGTAGTAAAGAGTTGCTGTCCTGGTACAGTATTTCTTTTTTTCCTGATATAATGTATCTAAAAGTCATTTAGGGCAATAACTATTTTTTTTCTCTATCTTGAACTCTTGCAAGGGTTAGGGATCAAAAAGTTAGGGGCATGCTAACCTACTATAGATGTTCCCAAATGCCAGTAGTATTGCAGTGTGAGGACTCTGCCAAGAGCTTTACCTATATATTCTCTAGTCACTAATTTGACAGACCCTCCAAGAAAGAAAGCAGCATTATGATCCCACCTAAAGGTGAAAATGACTTCCCTTATGTTCAATGTCTGGCTTTTATGCACAAGTGTGGCTCTGAATTGATGAGTTAATTAGCTCTGTTCTTTTTTTCTTCTATTGTGTTACTGGGATTAGACCAATAAACCTCACGCATAGTAGGAAAGTGTTCTACCACTGAGCTATATCTCCAGCCCTTTAGCCCTTTTTATTTTTGTTTTGTTTTTTTTGGTACTGGAGATTTAACCCTGGGGTGCTTTACAAAACACAGCTGTCTCCAGCCCTTTTTGTTTCTTATTCTGAGATAGGATCTCAACTGTTGTTTAGGGCCTTGCCTGTGCTAGGCAGGTGTCCTGCCATTGAACTAAATCCCCAAGCCCAGCCCTTTTGACTTTTAAAAATTTGTTATTTTGCAGAACTGGGGATTGAGCCTAGGGCCTTTTACTTAGGAGGCAAAGGAAAGCACTGAGCAAGTTCCCAGCCCCTTTTGTTTATCTGGTTTTTAAAATCTTGACACAGGGTCTTAGTAAGTTGCCCAGGCTAGCCTTGAATTTGTAATGCTCCTGCCTCAGTTTCCCAGGTTGCTGGGATTATAGGTTGCATCACTAAACCCAGCCCTCCCCCAACCCCAGCCACTTTTTTTTTTTTCCCCCCTGAGACAGGGTCTTGCTAAATTGTCCAGGCTGGCTTTATATTTTTAAAAATTTTTTAGTCCATGGTGCTGGAAATTGAACCCAGGGTCTCAAACATGTTAGGCATTTGCTCTACAACTGAGCTATAACCCTAGCTCAGTATTACACATCAGGCACGTACTTTAAGGAGAATGAGTTTACAATGATTTTTTTCTGTGCAAAGTTGCCCTCCTGAGACCTGCCTGGAAGTCTTGGTGTGGCATTAAATCCAGTTAGTCCTAATGAGTGGAAAAAATTTAAGTTCCTGAGACAGATGCTGATGGCTTTAAAAATTTGTACCTATAGAAGAAAAAGTCTGGGCTGGGGAGATAGTTCAGCTGGTAGAGTGATTGCCTTGCAAGCACAAGGCCCTGAGTTCGATCCCCAGTACTGCAAAAAAAAAAAAGAAAAAAAAGAAAAAAGTCTGTACTTTTGATCTCTGATCTTTGATACTTGATTACTGAAGGAAACTGATGACTTTTCAGTTTCTGCCTTATGCTTTTATGGAGACATGTTCCTTCCAGTACTGTTCAGTTTTAGAATCATTGCTCCTTCACCCCTGCCTCTTGTTTACAGGTTGTGGAGCATGGCCTGTTTGTCAAGCACTGCAAAGTGGAGGTGTATTTGCTGGAACTGAAGCTCTGTGAGAACAGCGACCCCACAAATGTGCTGAGTTGCCATTTCAGCAAAGCAGACACCATTGGTGAGCAGTTGGGCTGGGGTCCTAGGAATCTGGGAATAGAGTGCAGGTTATTGTGGCTGATAGAAGGGGAAATGGGGTGCTTCTTCAGATCTGTGTCCAGATTATCTCAGGCCAGTCCTGACCTTTTCCTGGGAGCCTATTGCCCAGGAAATTCTTTTTTCCTTTGCCTTTTTTCTTTTCTTCTTCTTTTTTTTTGATACTAGGGATTGAACTCAGGGTGTTTAACCACTGAACCATATCCCCAACCCTTTTTATTTTTTGTCACAGGGTCTTGCTAAGTTGCTTAGGGCCTGGCTAAGTTGCTGAGACTAGCTTTGAACTTGTGATCCTCCTGCCTCAACCTCCCAAATTGCTGGGATTACAGGCTTGTGCCACCACACCTGGCTCAGGAGATTCATTTTTTTTTTGTACTGGGGAGTGAATCCAGGGGCACTTAACCACTGAGCCACATCCCCAGCCATTTTTTATATTTTATTTAGATACAGGTTCTCACTAAGTTGCTTAGGGCCTTGCTAAATTGTTGAGACTGGCTTTGACCTCATCATCCTCCTGCCTCAGCCTCCCAAACTGCTGGATTATAGATGTGGGCTGACATGCCTGGCTCTCGGAGATTCTTGTAAAGCCAAGCCTGGGACTCATGTTTTATAGAATACTGAGCTCATTTGTCATATGGGAATAAAGATGAAGAAATACAAAGTCAGAGAAGTTAAACATAACTTATTAAAAAAAATCTCAGCAAGGGGCTGGAGGTGTAGCTGAGTGGTAGTAATGTGTTCAAGGCTCTAGATTTAATCCGTAGCACCAAAAAATATGTGTTTATGTGCATTATATATGTACACACATACACACCTCCATCCATCATAGCAGTCTCAGCAAGAAAGTGGCAGAGCTAGCTTTGGAACCATATTTGTTTTAACTCCAAAGAGAAGTCTTGTTAATTTTTTAATTTTTAAAAAAATGATATTGGGACTGGAGTTGTGGCTCAGTGGTAGAGCACTTGCCTAGCAGGCTTGAGGCCCTGGGTTTGATCCTCAGCACCACATAAAAGTAAAATAAAGGTATTGTGTCTACCTATAACTAATACACATATAAAATTTTTTAAAAAGTTGTTATTACTTTTTTTTTTTTTTTTTTTTTTGGTACAACTGAATCATATCTCTGAACCTTTTTATTTTGAAATATTTTGAGACAGTGTCTTGCTCATTTGCCAAGACTGGTCCCTAACTTGCAGTCCTCTGCTTTCTGCTTCCCATGTAGCTGGGTTTGTAGGTGTGCTTACTGTGCCTGGCTTCACTTTTTTTTCCCCCTTGGTTCTGGGGAATGATCCCAGTGTCTCATGCATGCTAAGCAAGTGCTCTATCACTCAGCCACACTACCACAGCACTGCTTTTTTACCTTTTATTTTTGCAATACCAGAGATTGAACCCAGGGGCACTTTACCATGAGCTATATCCCCAGCCCTTTTTATTTTGAGACAGGGTCTAGTGCAGTTGCCTGGTCTGGGTTTGAACTTGTGATCCTCCTGCCTCAACCTCCTGCATGTTGGCATTACAGACATGTGCCACCATGCCCAACTCTTTCTCACTTTCTTTTATTTTTTAATTCAATTTATTTTATTTATTTTTTTGATACTGGAGATTGAACTCAGGGGCACTCAACCACTAAGCCACATCCTCACACCTACTTTGTATTTTATTTAGAGACAGGGTCTCACTGAGTTGCTTGCCGTTGCTGAGGCTTTGAACTATTGATCCTCATGCCTCAGCCTCCTGAGCTGTTGGGATCATAGGCATGTGCCACTGTGCTTGGCCTGTTTCCCACTTTCTCTTTTGTCTGTATTAGAAATAAGAAATTATTTCTAATAAATTATCAGAGAAATCTATGGAAAGTTTCTAGGTATGAGTGCAAGAGGAGTTCCTCAGGAGTCACCAGAGGGCTGATGTCTGTCAGAACTTTTGAAAGTACATGGGAGTATCTGAAAAGGAAAGAGGATGAGCATTTGTTTGCCTTGGCTGTCTTTAGCCTTGTATCAGTAGAAAGCTCTGAGTAATGTTTCTACACCCTAGCAACCATCGAGAAGGAGATGCGGAAGCTGTTCAACATCCCTGCGGAGCGTGAAACACGGCTCTGGAACAAATACATGAGCAACACCTACGAGCAGTTGAGCAAACTAGACAACACTATCCAAGATGCTGGGCTCTACCAGGGTCAGGTAGGAGGGCCCAGGCTATGCTCAAACAGGCAGCTCTGTTCAGGGTATTTGGCCAGAAAGCTTCTGGCTATAAGCATGTCAGAATTGGGGTGAATTACACTCTCCTCATTTGGTTTCCCCTTTCACTCAGGTGCTAGTAATTGAGCCCCAAAATGAAGATGGCACATGGCCCAGGCAGACCCTGCAGTCGAAGTAAGTGAATATTTTCTCCCATGTGGCTGGGCTCACAGGTGTAATAGAGACATTCTTTTCTAAGGCAATTACTTATACTAAGAAAAATGATTCTGAATCAGATGGAAAAATCATTTAGTTTCATATCCAGATTGCCTAGTTTTGGCTGAAGCTCTAAGCTCCTGGTAGGCAGCATTCTGGGCATTCATGTAGGAGAAACCTGTCAGTGTGTCTCAGCAAGGCCATAAGCCTTTGCTTATTGAGAATGAAAGAAGGAGAAAGAGAAAGGGCCAGGATCTGACACTGGCTGCTCTGCCAAGAGATGGCTTTGATTTTGTCAAGCTCCTTTATTTTTTCCTCCTATGGTTAGAGACTTTGAGGGGAAAGAATAGGGATTATGCCTGGGATCTTACATGATTTACAGGTGATAATTTGATCCCACACGACTCTGCTTAGTATCCTGTTCTTCATTATTGACCTTGGAGCTTACAGGGGGTATTGTTCAGCTAGTAAACTGGAACTCTATCCAGGCGTGGTGGCACATGCCTATGAGGAGGCTAAGGCAGGAGGATCACAAACCTCAAAATAATAAAGGATTGGGGATATAGCTTGGTGGGAGGGTGCCCTTGGGTTTCAACCCCAGTACCACATAAATTAAACAAACTGGACTCCGGGCACAGTTATTTTAGATATTCATGAGACTTGTGGAATTGTTCATGTCCTTAGAAGAGAAACGCGATGAACTTGCCTTTTGGTATAAGATGAGGAAATTATGTCTGTGCTCCAATAGTTATAGGGACAGGGTTGGGCTCTGCTCTCTTCCTTTTGTTAGGACTTGGACTTTGTTACATAGTGATAAGTTCATAGCTCATTTGAATGGCATGAAAACCACAAGCCATCTTGAGAAATGCACAAAGATTCAGAACATTTGGGGTTTTTACAGATTGCAGACATTTTCAAGGATTTTACAGATCTCTTGAAGTCCAGCCATGATGGACTCTAGTTCTAGGAAACCCAGTTACTGTTTCCTGATAAGTTGGCAAAAATTGCCGAGGTAGGGAGAATAATGCCCCATTTCCCCAAAGATGTCCACATCCTAATCCCCAGAATTTACAAATATGTTAGGTTGCAAAGGGACTTTGCACATGTCATTAAGATAATGACCAGGCCTGGTGGTGCATGCCTGTAATCCCAGCAACGCAGGAGGCCGAAGCAGGATAATCAGAAGTTCGAGGCCAACTTAGCACAACCCTGTCTCAAAATAAAAAAATAAAAAGTGCTGGAGATCTGGGGCTGGGGTTGTGGCTCAGTGATAGAGTGCTTGCCTAGCATGTGTGACGCACTGGGTTGGAGTCTCAGCACCACATATAAATAAATTAATAAATAAACAGTAAAGGTCTATCATCATCTGAAAAAAAAATACTGGAAGAAAAAGTGCTAGAGATCATGGTTGAGTGTTAAAATGCCTCTGGATTCAGTTCCTGGTACCACAAAAAGAAAAAGATAATGATATTGACTTGGGGAGATCATCTAGGTGAACCCAATATAATTGTAAGGGTCCTAGAGTGAAAGGGAGGCTGGAGAGTCAGAGGAAGAGTATGAGGCCAGAAGCACAGTCAGGGTAGTGAAATGTGAGAATTTGACTGACCATGAACCAAGGTATATGGGCAGACTTGAGGAGTGCCTAAAGCCTCCACAAAGTCATGCAGCCTGGCATGAAAACTTGATTTTAGTTCAGAGAGAACCATTTTGGACTTTTGGCTTCCAGAACTGCAAGATAATAAATCTGTGTTGTTTGAAGCTACTGAGTTTATGGCAATTTGTGACAGCAGCAACAGGAAACTAATACACAGACAGGCTGTCCATCCCTTTTTGAAACTGAAAATGTCAAGGAATTGAAACAAAACTGAATTTGAAAGAAACAATTGAAAGAAAACCAGCCTGTGAGGTAGAATTGGTAACTCAGAGCAAAAGAAGGCTGGATGTACTGGCGGGGGGGGGGGGGGGGGCACTTCTAGCTGCACCTTTTTCTCTTCTCAGTCTTGTTTTTCGCTATCCCTCTCATACCCTGAAACCTAAGAGATTCCTTTTAAAAACCAGACAGTTTTTGGAAAAGAGCAGTGTCTCATTGAGACTCCTGAAGTTTAGGATCCTGGTAAGGTGTGGCCAATAGGCAGTGAGTGCGGAGTGGAATTCCTGAGGCACATTCTCTCTGCTCCCTGTCATGGTGCTAGATACTCTTGAAATACTAAGGATATAGCAGTAAAGAACAGACCAAGTCTTTATCCTCAAGGAGCAGAATAAAAGATAAATAAGAAAAACGTGTTTCCAGTGAGTTATGAACATGTCAATAAAAATCTGGGCAGAGAATTAGTCAGCCATAAGTTTTGGGATAGGACAGATTTAACCAGGATGGTGGGGAGGCCCCATAGATTGATTTGAACATAGCCCTGTAGGAAGTAAGGGAGTCAACCTGGATTGTGGTACTTAATGGGAACAGATAACATCATTAATCAGAAGTGACAGCAGCTGCAGATGTCCTGAGGCTGAAGCAGACCTGGTTGAAGACCAGCAGGACTTTGTTGTAGCTGGAGTTGGGGGAATGATAGGAAGGCAGAAGTTGAAGCCCAGGATGTAAGGAGGTAGTAGACCTCAGTGTCTTGTGAGAGCTTGGTTCTATTTTTACCTCTAGGCTAGGTAGAAGCCTGTTGGAGGGGTATGGTGAGGATCAGTGCAATCTCACATGGTGTACAGGTCACAGGGAGCCAGAAGCAGAGGTTAACAGAAATAGCGTAAAAGGGAAACGACAATTGACAGTCTATAGTATTTGGAGTAGAATTCATGTTCCTGACATGGTTGTTAAGAGGAAGCATAGCGAATATTCTTAAAAAAAAAAAAAAAATAAAAGCAGGGAATGGGTGCATGAAACAGAAATAAATACATACACTTGGAAATAAAGAATCCAGGGGATGGGTTGAGTAGCAGAATGGATGTAGGTCACGATTGATATGGGTAAGTTGCAAAGTCAGGTTAAATAGTTCTAGAAGGCATTATGGAGGGATAGAAAGGCATGATGGTACACACCTCTAATCCCAGCTACTCTAGAGGCTGAGGCAGGAGAATTACAAGTTTGAAGCCAGCATGGGCAACCTAGTGAGACGGTCTCAAAATAAAAAGGGTTAGAGATGTAGCTCAGTGATAGAGCGCTTGCCTAGTATGTGCTAAGCCCTGGGTTCAAGCCTCATTGTGAGCAAAAAACAACCTATATATCAATAGCTATCACTGTTTTTTATGTGGATATGTCAGTGTCCATATAATAGGGATCTCGGAAGCAGAGAGAAGATGACAGGGACAAGGGAATGAAAGTGTTAGAAGAACTACTGAGCATGGGGTGCAGTAGCACATGTGTCTGTAATTGTAGTGACTCAGGAGGCTGTCTCAAAATAAAAAATAGAGTGTGGGGAATGTATCTCAATGGTAATACATCCCTGGGTTCAGTCCCTGAACTGCCAAAAAAAAAAAAAAAACAAAAGAACTTCTGACTGAGGATGTAACTTAGTGACAGAGCATGTACAAGAAGGCCCTGGTTTCAGTCTATATGATCAACGTAATTCAGGCGCATACCTGTAATCCCAGCAACTAGGGAGGCTGAGGTAGGAAGATCAGCCTTAGAATCTTAGCAAGGCCCTAAGCAATTCAGTGAGACCCTGTCTCTAGATAAAAATACAAAAAGGGGGCTGGGGATATAGCTCAGTTGGTAGAGTGCATGCCTCACATACACAAGGCCCTGGGTTCAATCCCCAGCACCACCAAAATAAATAAATAGATAAAATAAAAAGGAATGGGGATGTGACTCAGTGGTTAAGTGCCCCTGGGTTTGATCCCTACTACCAAAAAGAAAAAAAGGAACTTATGTTCATTAAAGAGTAAAAAGGAAAGCCACAGAGTGAAAGAAGGTATTAGCAATACGTCTATCTTACAAATTACTTTTATCTAGAATTTCAGAATAAGAAAAGGACAACCCCAGCAAAAAACATAAACAAAGCTAGGCACAGTGGTATATGCCTGTAATCAGGATCACAAGTTCAAAGCCAGCCTGGGCAACTTAGCAAGACACTGTCTCAAAATAAAAGGGGCTAGGGACGTAACTCAGTGGTAGAGCACTTCTGGATTCAATCCCCAATACCAAAAAAAAAAAAATTTTTTTTTTTAGAACTTTATACATATTCTACAACTTGACTTTACTACTCCTAGGCGTACAACCAACAAAAACACATCCCATATTCACTTAAGGACATGTTCAAGGTTGTTCATGACATGTTTAAGGTTGTTAAGGACATGTTCAAGGTTGTTTGTCATAGTCACAAACTTTGGAGCTAATACAGAGTCCTCCAACAGCCACATAAGTTGCTGCGTACACACACAGTGGAATTCTATACATTAGTGCACAACAGTATGAAAAAGTTTCATAAATAATGTTGAAGGAGTGGACATAAAGCAGGGTATACTATATGATTGTATTGATACTAAGCTTAACAGCAGGCAAAAATAATCTCTGGGGAATCAGAATAGTGGTTAACTTTGGGAAGAACTTTGTCTGCAAGGAGCCTGGGAAGGATGCTTGTGGGGGTTGTTCTTGGTCTGGGTACTGGTTATAGAGCTGTATTCACTTGTTACAATTTCTTTGATTTTTGTACATTCATGACTTACATACCTTTTTATGTAATACTCCAATAAAAAGTTTTATGATAGCTGAGTACAGTGGTATATACCTATAATCCCAGCTACTTGGGAAGGTGAGGCAGGAGATTGCTTGAGCCTAGGAGTTTGAGACCAGCCTGGGCAACATAGTGAGACCACTGTCTTAAAAAAGAAAAGAAAAAGAAAAAAATTTAAATTTATTTATTTAAATTTTGAGATGGGGTCTCACTAAGTTGCTGAGGCTAGCCTAGCACTTGGCAATCCTTCTACCTCAGATTCCCAAGTTGCTGGGATTACAGGTATGCACACCCAGCTTACATATTTCTTTGCAGGAGAGCAGCATAATAAAATTGTTCCCATGGATATAATAGTAGCAAAAATGACCAGTATTGTAGAAGGAAAATCACAGTTGTACATATTTGAAACAAAGCAAAAAGATTTGTTTTCTTGTGTTTTATGCAGTCTAGTATAAGATTGGTGGTCTAGGTAGCAGTTTAAGATTTGGGGCAGTAAACCTTTAGATTAATTAATCTGAAAGTAGAAATCTGAAATAAGAGTCTGTGAAAAATATTGAAATGTGAATTTGAAACATAGAGGTCACTGACGTTTGGCAAATGTGAAAAACCAAAGACAATTTCCCTCAAATGGCTTCCAGAGGCTGAGGCAGGATTGCAATTTTGAGGCCGGCTTGGGCAGTTTAGCAAAACCCTTCTCAAAATGAAAAATAAAAAAGGATTGGGGGTATAGCTCTGGTAAAGTGCCCCTAGGTTAGATTCCCAGTACCCGCCCCCAATAATAATTACCATTTACCAAGTATTTATTTCCTCCCTCCTTCTTTCTACTGGGTATTAAACCCAGGACCTTGTGCATGCGAGGCAAGCACTGTATCACTAAACCACCCCAGTCCTTTTTATCTCTTTTATTTTCCCTATTTTAGAGATTGAATCCAGGGGCACTCTACCACTGAGCTACATCCCTAGCTTTTTTATTTTTTTAATAATGTAATTATATTTTTTAAATCTTAATTTATTTATATGTGGTGCTGAGGATTGAACCCAGTGCCTCACCCATAGCACTCTACCACTGAGCTACAACCCCAGCCCTCAAACTCTTTTATTTTGAGATGGGTTCTCACTAAGTTTCCCAGACTGGCCTCAAACTTGGAATCCTTCTGCCTCAGCCTCCCAAGTTTCTGGAATTATAAGTGTGTACTACCACTGGCTTTTATTTAATATATGAGATAGAATCTCACTAATTTGCTGAGGCTGACCTCAAAATTGTAGTCCTCCAGTCCTAGCCTCCTGAATAACTGGAATTACAGGTGTGAACTGACTTATGTCAAGTATTTTAATTAATTAATTTTATTTTAAAAATACCTTTATTTTAAAATACCTTTATTATTTATTTTTTATGTGGTGCTGAGGATTGAACCCAGTGCCTCACATGTGCTAGGCAAGCTCTCTGCCATTGAGCTACAACCCTAGTCCTTGTGTCAGGTTTTTGAAAGAAGTCTTATTGCCATTTTTCTGTGTCTTTCACTGGCAAGACTTAATATTTCAGAAAAACTCATATTTTATAAACCAGAATCCCCTTAAGTTCAACCTTGGGGTTTATCATACTGGAAGATTCAGTACATAATGTGGGCTAATGAGACCTGAAGACCAGTTTCTGAACTTTGACTTAAATAAAATTTATCTTGAAGAATTATAAAAATATGACTTTTGCAGTTTAACTGAGTATGGAGAACATTTATTTCTTGAAAAAAGACCTAAGGCATTAAATAGGGCTTGCACTTTGCAAAAAATCAGTAGCATTGTTTCTGCTTCTCTCTCCCAGATCAAGCACTGTGCCTAGCAGAAATTTTACTACCTCTCCAAAATCATCAGCAAGTCCCTATTCCTCTGTGTCTGCCTCTCCCATTGCAAATGGTGATAGCACTAACACCTCTGGGATGCACAGTTCCGGTGTCAGCAGGGGGTAAGAGCAGGCCCTTTCACTTTGCTTCCCTTCCTTCTGAGTCCATTTGCAAACTATCTTGAGTTCTTATCTGTTGTTATGCTAAGCATCATGGGATCGGAGCTCCCCCTAGGAAGGGGTTACATGTGGTCTCACTACATTTCATACCCACAGTCAAGTGCGCCTCCTGCTTCTTCTGACTTATATTGCTTATTGTCCAGTGACCCGCTGTTTTCCCCATAGCCTAAGTCACTGGTGATTATGGGTGGACAGTGCATTTATTTTTGAAAGGATGGGCTGGCCATATGCCTGAATAGCAATAAGGGGATGAATTTCAGTTGTGGAAGAGCACTATCTATTTACCCTTTGGGATCCTTTCTCCAAGTCTTTCAGGACCACCTTCCAAATAGCTTAGACAAGGTGGAAGAGACCAGTGAGGAGGGAGTGTGCATGGGTTCAGGCCTAGTCAAGGTTGGGTGTGGCCTGGTGAGCTGTGGCAGGTGCATGCTCTTGATTTTGGTAACCAAAATGTTTTTCCCTGAAGTAATCTGACAGTCAGTCTTCTCAAAGGATATAAAATTAGCATTTTAGGCCAAAGCCTAAAAGAGGAAAATTCAAATAGTATTTCTCTCCTTAAGGATATGCTTATAACCTGCTAACATGTCAAGTCATGGGCAGTTACAGAT
Source organism: Sciurus vulgaris (assembly GCF_902686455.1). Lineage (NCBI taxonomy): Eukaryota > Metazoa > Chordata > Mammalia > Rodentia > Sciuridae > Sciurus > Sciurus vulgaris. The sequence goes on along the minus strand of NC_136470.1, from coordinate 114,774,173 downwards.
CTGGAGGTCTGAAGAGGTGGGTAGAGAGAACTTGTATCATGGGGTTAATACCAGGCACAAGTTCTAGAGGCCCCAGTGGAGCCCCCAAAGGCATCCTGAGGTCATGTGTGCAACACTTTTATTGCTGATGTGGGTTGTGTTTTTCAGTGCATCTGGCTTCTCTGCTTCATATAATTGTCAAGAGCCCCCATCGTCTCATATACAGCCTGGGCTCTGCGGACTCGGAAACCTGGGGAATACCTGCTTCATGAACTCTGCTTTGCAGGTAGAGGGGAGAGCTGCTATCTGAACATCAGTGTGTCCTGAGGCTTGGGTGGGAGTGATCTGCTAGGTGCTAAGCAGATCTTTTCTCAGTGTCCTCAACCTGTTTACTTTTGGTCTTCAGCATTCTTCCAGGACAGTTTTCACTGGTTGGTTCAGAATGGCCTCCACAATGTTAGTGGCCTCATGCTTACCATACTCATGCCACTTACTGGAGAAAATCCTAAAATCTTCCCTTTGAACCCTCACTTATTCCTCAAGTATTCATTGGGCATATACAGTATGATAATACTGTGACAAACATGGGCTGCTGTGAGTTAGGGTCCAACTACAAAGTTAGAAGAGCATTGTCCCCAAGACTGCTCTCAATTCTGAAACCAACTGCAAATTTGGGGATTCCCAAGACTACCCTTAGTTTTGATAATTTGCTAGAAGTATTTACAGGATTCATGTGAAGCTGTTAAATTCATGATAATGCTTTGTTACAGGGAAAGTGTGCATAATAAAATCAGCCAAGGGAAGAAGTAAATCAAGCAGAGTCCAGGTGGAGCTTCTGTCCTCTCCCTATGGACTCAGGACTCATTACTTTACTGGCACTAATATATAATGATAATGCAGAGTGCTACCAACTGTGGAAGCTCACTGAGCTTCAACATCCATAAGTTTTAGGGACGTCTTTATATAGATATGATAGATTGATTGCCTAGTGGAATGATTTCATGCAACCCACAGTATCCACCTTAAATCATTTGTTGGTCTTTCTGCAGTGGTAGCTCTTAATATAGGATTATACAGGTGTAGAAAGTTCCCTGCACCCAGAAATCATATGTTAGTGTGTCCAGTATGATCCAAGACCACACAGACATTCCTATCAGGCATAGTCTTCTGGGGCAAATATAATTATTTCCCAGAAACCAAGTGCAAAAGTCAAACCTCTGTCGATAAGGGAACATTTCATTTTTGGCTTTTTTGAAGATTTTTTAAAAGATTAGGTAACCCTTGGGTTTAGAAATAACTTTTCACCATGGTGGTAAAGATGAAATAGACTAGTATTGAAGAAAAGACACTTGAGTTTTACTCCCCCCGCCCCTTCATGGTACTGTAGACTGAACCCAATGGCGCTCTACCACTGAGCTGTGTGTCCAGCCCATTTATATTTTTTGAGCTAGGGTCTAGCTAACGTGCTTGCACTGTCCTCAAACTTGAGTTCCTCCTGACTCAATTTGCCAAGTAGCTGGGATTATAGGAATGCACCACCAAGCCTGGCAGAGATTTGACCTTTCACTGATAAGTTTTTTCAGCTCTTTGTACCTTCTACTTTATGTAGCTGTTGAGTTAGGATAATAATGAGAAATTTCATAACTGTATATGTAAGTACAAATTGAGCAGTCCAAAATGCTCCAAAATTTTGGGGGAATTTATTTATTTATTCATGAGAGTCTCACTTTGTTACCCAGGTTGGCCTCAAACTCTCTGTGGCAAGGGATCCTCCTTCATCAACATCCTGAATAGCTGGGCTGATAAACACACACCACACATCTGGCTCTGAAATTTCCTGAGTGCTCACAAAAGTTTAGATTTCGGAGCATTATGGATTTAAAATTTTTGGACTAGGCATGATTAGTATTCCAAAAAGTAAAAAACTGAGATCTGAAACACTTCTAGTTCAACATTTTATTAGTTTCTTTGTTTCAGTTTTTGTTTTTTGGTACTGAAGATTGAACCCATGGGCACCTTACCACTTATCTATATCTCTAGCCCTTTTAAAAAAAATTTTTTTTTTTTTTTTTTATTTGAGACAGGATCTTGCTAAGTTGTTTAGGGCCTCACTAAGTTGCTGAGGCTATCCTTGAACTTGTAATACTCGTGCCTCAGCCTCCTTAGTCACTGGGGTGTTAACCACCACACCTACCTGCAGGGCCCATTTTAAATTTGAAGTTAAAATTAATATACATATGTAGAATGGTATTATTTATGGCTTTTATACTAATTATCCTCATTTTTTCCCCTTATAATATTTAGGCTTTAGTAAGGCATTTTGCCTTTTTCTTAATTATATTTTGTCTTTCATGAAAAACTGGAATTTTCTCAGTCACTTCCATTGAAAAATTATTATCCTAAATATTATTATCTTCCATTGGATAAAACATTGAGCATTTATCCCCAGGTAACTTGTTTGAGAGATGAAGTCTTAGATATTGCCTATGAGCTCCTCTAGGACCATGTTTCTAAGTTGTTTGCTATGAGATGATCCCTGACTAGTCTCTTTGAGGTGCTTTATGGGTGTGAGCCTCAGAGATGCTAAGTGTTTCATTTTCTTGGGGCTGACCCTCAGTGGACTTTTAGAACCTAGTTTATCTTTTCTCTGTATGTTCTCCTGAGGGGGTGTAAGCTCTAATCATATTCTGTTTCAGTGCCTGAGCAACACTGCTCCACTGACTGACTACTTTCTCAAAGATGAGTATGAAGCTGAAATCAACAGAGACAACCCTCTAGGCATGAAAGGGGAGATTGCAGAGGCTTATGCAGAGCTCATTAAGCAGATGTGGTCTGGAAGGGATGCTCACGTGGCACCTCGAATGTTCAAAGTAAGTCGTCTTATGTATTTCTGTATACCTCTTTTGAGAAGAGTGGTTTAGTATTGTAATGAGGCATCCCTTTACTTTCATTTTGGATTAAGATGGGATCTAATACCTAAAGCACCACAACATTGAACCCTTCTGTGTTGTCATTCAGCAAACACTTATGTGCCCTTAATGCCTACATCTGGCCTGGGATGCCCCAGGAGTCACTTGATTGCTCAGAATACTCTTTTCTGGTGACACTGTTTTAATTCAGTGTCCAAAGCCAGACCATAAAAATTCAGTTTAACTTCCAGGATTTTGTGAAGGCTACTCCTAGAATCCCTGAGCCTGGACCCTACATCCCTGTGGTTTGAGTTATGCTTCCCCATCCCACCCCTAAGTTAGGAATTGTGTTGACATTCTCAGAAGGTGATGTGAAGAACAGTTCTCGTTCAGGTCCCTCAACCAGGAAGAATTGGGGAGGAGATGGTGAACTGCACTGGGCCTTGGAGCAGCTTGAACTTTCCATTGCCCTAAATGTTTTTTTTTTTTTTTTTCCCCCTCTGCTAAGGGAAAGTGCCTTGTTCCAATAAGTTGAAATCTGAGGAACCCTACTTAACCTGCACTGGTGGGGTTCAAGGAGTTTTCAGGAAGCACATAGTAAAACAATGATTTGCATGTTTTCGATTCAGAAAAGGGAAAAGAAAATAGCATCCTAGTTCAATGAGAAAGTGAAAATCTCAGGCTGGGGGTTTAGGTCACTGGTAAAGCGCTTATCTGTTAGGTCCTGGGTCTCCAGCACCACAAAAGAAAAAGAAAAGAAGAGAGAAAGAAAAAGAAAAGAAGAAAGAAAGAAAAAAATCTCAAGTAGCTGGTTGAAATTGAAAATCAATTATCTTTGTTCCCTTGGTCACATTAATCCCTGGGAAATAGAAGTAAATTACTATTCATATAATAAGTCATAAAGAAACTAGAATTTTGTCACACACTGGGCTTAAGCTAATATAAATAAATAATTGGCAGGTGATATTTATGGGTGTTTGGATAGCATAAAACTTCCTCTGAAATTTCCTGAGTGCTCACAAAGTTCTAGATTTCGGAGTTTTGTATATGCACTGTCTGTTAATAGGCACTAGTTCAAGTGCCACTGGGCATCTTGAGATCATTAGCATAACCAAGAAACTGAAATTTAAAATGTATTTATTTTTTTCTTTTGGTGCAGGTGATTGAACCCAGGGTCGCGCACCTGGTGGACACATGTTCTACCATTGAGCTATACTTAAGTCCCTACATTTAATTTTAATTCATTTAAATTTAAATAGCCATATGTGATTAATGGCTATGGTATCAGACATTACAGGTGTAGAACAATGATTTTAGTATGCATCAAAATCTCTGGAAAGGTTTTTTACAATACAAACTGATGGGCCCATACCTGGAGTTTCTGATTAAATGGGTCTGTGGTGGGGCCTGAGAATGTACATTTTTTATTAAGACCCCAGGTAATGCTGTTGCTGCTGATTGAGGTCCATACTCCAAGGATTGCTTGTGGAGAGCAATATTGAGTAGTCAGTTATATAGACACATGAGGAATATTATGTGCAAGAGAATTCATCTACCTGATGCAGGTATCATTTCTAAAGTTATTCTGGAGTTTAAGGCTGAACTAAAAAAAAAAAAGATGTGAGGGATTTGTCTTAGTCCTTAGGTGTGGCTACTCAGAGTACCAAATCCTCACCCCCATTATAGGGTAGTGGCCCAGGTTCCAGGTCCTTTTGTTGTCTTGGTTCTCTGATCTGAGCCTTCTCTCTGATGGGCACCATTGACCTCTGTTAGGCTCTTTAGAAGTTTATTGGGCTACTCAAGTAAGTGGTGATCTCCCTCATGTCCCAGCTGACTCCTTAAAGCTGTTGTTGATGATCACTGTCTCTGACTTCACTGGTTCTTTACATATTATGCCTTCTAATGTAGTTGCTTTTGTTTTAGACCCAAGTGGGACGTTTTGCCCCTCAGTTTTCTGGCTACCAGCAACAAGACTCTCAGGAGCTGTTAGCCTTTATTCTAGATGGATTGCATGAAGACCTAAACCGAGTAAAGAAGAAACCCTACCTGGAGCCAAAGGATGCCAATGGGCGACCAGATGCGGTATGATGTTGAAACTGTCTGCTTAATAATATTTCAAAGTTGCCTCCTATTGACAATGTGGGGACAGTCTTCTGGTCTTGGGGTGTTAGTGCCAGGGCCCAGGTTGCTTCTCACTGTTGCTGGTGATTGGAGTGTGGACTCTGGTAAGGAAATGCATTCCAGATCAAAAGGGGGCTAACTGTACTCCCTTTTTGGTTTTCTGTTGTGCTGGAGGTGGCCCTGTGGCCATAAATGAGTAAGCTTATTTAGTATTTAATAGAAAAACTAGAGAGTAGGGCATTCTGAAAAGTGTAGTTATCTGTAGAGTGGACCCTTAAGGTTGTTACTGCTTTCATTAAAATCAGTCTGTGGTTGGTACAGTGGCATATACCTGTAATCCCAGATACTTAAGATGCTGAGGCAGAAAGATTGCAAGTTTGAGGCCAGCCCAGACAACTTATGCGGTCTTTTTTTATTTTTATTTTATTTTGTTTATTTATTTATTTTGGTACTGGGGATTGAACCCAAGGGTGCTTAACCACTGCACACATCCCTAGCCCTTTTTTGTATTATTTTTTGATACTGGATATTGAACCCAGGGGCACTTAATCACTGACCCACATTCCTAGCCCCTTTTTGTATTTTATTAGAGACAGGGTTTTGCCAGTTTGCTTAGGACACTGCTGAATTGCAGGGGCTGGCTTTGAACTCATGATCTCCTGCCTCGGCCTCCTGAACCACTGGGATTTACCACGCCTGGTCCTAGACTCTGTCTTAAAAAATAAGGTCTAGGAATATAGCTCAGTGGCAGAGCATTTGTCTAGCACACATGAGACCAGGAGTTTGATCCCAAGTACCATAAACAGATAGTAGGTAGGTAGGTAGCCTGGGATGTGGCTAAGTGGTGGAGTACCCCTGGGCTCAATCCTCAGTATTGCAAAAATAAATGAATGAATAAAAGGAAGGAATGAAGGAAAGAGAAGAAAGAGAGAGAAAGGACAGGACCACAGGAAGTAGTCCTTGCTCTGGTCAGCCCTTTGCACCACAGTACTCTGAGGGCCCTTATGTCCTATAGATTTTCTGTCAACACCTTATTAAACATGTCACTGGGTATAGAGCTTGTATGTGTGGTGTGTGTGTGTGAGGTACAGCCAAGAGCAGTCCTGGCCCTGCCTGGCCTGACATGCTCTTGGCTACATACCTTCTCAGTATATCTCACAGTGTTTGCTGTGACTCATTCTAGATGCAGGGAAAAAGAACTGAGAGGTTGAGAATGTGGTACTGATCTCTTCTTTTTTCATCCAGGTGGTGGCAAAGGAAGCCTGGGAGAATCACAGGTTGAGGAATGATTCTGTGATTGTGGACACTTTTCATGGCCTTTTCAAATCTACTTTGGTTTGCCCAGAATGTGCTAAGGTTTCTGTCACCTTTGACCCATTTTGCTATCTTACTCTTCCACTACCCATGAAGAAGGATCGAGTTATGGAAGTCTTTCTAGTTCCTGCAGACCCTTGCTGCAGACCAACTCAGGTAACATAATCTGCATCCTCATGACACCCTTTGCTGTGAGTGGTCTCCAGGCCCTGGTGGGATTTTTTCCATCTGCCTCATGGGAAACTCGGGTTTGTCTCTCTTTGGGCCTTTGGCCTCTATCAGACCTTGGTGTAATCCCCTGTCATTCAAGATCTGTTGTGAAGGTCTTAAGGGCTTCTCTATCACATTTTTGCCTACGTTCTATTCATGTAACTGTAATAACCTGGTTAATCTGCTAAGTGGTCTTCGAATGTGGATGTTGGGAAACCCAAAGCAGGGTACTTTCCTTTGTCAATTCTGTTCTCAGATCAGGTTGAGGAATTTGGCCAAAACAAGAGACCAGATGAGAGGTGTGACCAGTGTTTTAAGTGTCCAGTTTTACTAATAGTTCACATCCTGATTTATTGCTTTGTCTTCTCTCTTTAGTTTCTCTTTTCCTCTCTCCTCTTCTTTTGCAGTAGAGGATTGAACCCAGGGGTACTATCACTGAGTTATATCCTTAGTCTACCACTGAATTAGATACTTGCGCCCCGCCCCCCTTCTTTTTTTTTTTTTTTTTTGGTATAGGGGATTGAGCCCGGGGGCACTTACCACTGAGCTACTTCCCCAGCCTCTTCTTAAAAATATGTGTATATATTTTTTAGTTGTAGATGGACATATTTATTTTATTTATTTTTATGTGGTACTGAGGATTGAAACCAGGGCCTCGCACATGCTAGGTGGGCACTCTGTCACTAAGCCACCACCTCAGCCCTCCAGCCCTTTTTATATTTTATTTTGAAACAGGGTCTCACTGAGTTGCTGAGGTTGAGCTTTGAACTCATGATCCTTTGACCTCAGCCTCGTGAGCCACTGAGATTACAGGCATGTGCCACTGCGTCCTGCTTTCTTTGGTCCTTTTTAAAAAATATTTTTAAAATTTTGAGGCAGGGTCCTGCTAAAGTTGCCGAGGCTAACCTTGAACTGGAAATCCTTCTGCCTAGCCTCTTGAGTCTTTGGGATTATAGATGTGTGCCACCACATCTGGCTTTTAGTTTCTATCTCTAAAAAAAGGTGATAGGTAGAACCAGATGGTAATTTGTATAATTTTAATAATTCTTTAAAGGGAGGAGTGAACTACTTCAGAAGTGAAGAATAAAGTAAAGCAGTGTGGGCTGAGATTGTAGCTCAATTGTAGAGTGCTTGCCTAGCATGGATGAGGCCCCTGGGTTCAGTCCCCAGCACCTCAAAAATGAAGAGAGATGGGGAAAGAAGGGAAGTGTTTAGAAGCCTTTAGAAGGGAAAGGGATGGCCCAGCTCCCATGCTGTGTTGCCTGAGTGAGTGGTGCTGATCCTAATGATTTGCCTGTTTCTTCGGGTGCTCTGCTACTGATTCATCTGTGCTTCAACCTCTCCATCCACTGCCTCTGGAAGGGCCTCTGTCCCAGTGACACTTCCTACTCCCAAGTCACTTCCCTCCCCCTGTAGAGTACCCCGTCACCCTGACCGTTTTTCCTTTACAGTACCGTGTGACTGTGCCACTGATGGGGGCCGTCTCTGACCTGTGCGAGGCTCTGTCCAGGCTGTCTGGCATTGCTGCTGAAAATGTAAGGCGGGGTGATGATTAGCATTTAGACTGTTAGGTTTACTTCATTGTCCTTTGTAGTTTTCTCAATGTTATAGTTACTTTTTTGGGGGGTGGTAGTTCTTGGCTAGCATAAATGTGATTATTAGTGTATATCTGGATGCCTTATGCCCTTCTGATTCTTGCTCACTATGCATGCTTTTACTGAGACTGCATCTTCTAGCCCTGGGAAATACAATCTGTTCTTCACTGGGGATCATGCTACCCATGGTTAGGGAGCCAGGAGTAGGAGACTGTGCTGCAGGTGGCATGGAGACTTCAGGCCCTATGGAATGCATCTAGAGGCTTCTAGATGACAGCCAGTCTCTGATCAGCACTTACTCATCACCATTCCTGTTACTTGAGGGCACTTGTTACCAGCATGGTTAGTGTTGGCAGTAGCCATGCTGCTCCCCTTTGAACCTTTGCCCCAGTAGTGGGTCTGGATTCATGGTAGTTTCTCTAGAGACAACATTCCAATAGGACATTTTTTTTCCCTGTTTCTTTTCTGGGTGGTAAGCAGTTTTGGGGTTTCCTGAGTCATCCTATAATCTTTTTATTACTGTTGATTCTTAGATGGTGGTCACAGATGTGTATAATCACCGGTTCCACAAAATTTTCCAAATGGATGAAGGTTTAAGCCACATCATGCCTCGGGATGACATTTTTGTGTGAGTACTTAGAAGTTTCTCGTGCAGGATCAGAGGTAACGTTTTAGAGGCTTTGCCTTGTTTGTGTCTCCAGAGCAGAAGTTCTGGCAGTCTGTTCATGTGCATTTTCCCCAAGCCCTGGGTATTAAGGGAATTGTGGGCAGCCATCAATGCTAAGCACCTACTGGCCCTACAGAAGCTACATTGCCAGCATGGACATAACCTTTGGTCAGTTGTTGCTGTTTGTTAAGAGGGTTGATTCAGTGGTCCTCCAGATGATCCTGTTGTCAGAGATGCCTCAGTCAAGAAGAGTCATAACTGTAATGGTGAGAAGGGCCATGGGGATGTTGTGCCCAGCGGCTCGAGACCCCACAAAGACCACCAGAGACCACGATCAATGCAAGCAACAAAGAGTCATTTATTGGCAAGCTCGAGCCTGGTCCTCTGCTCACACGGTAACCCGGTGATGCTAAGAGGCCCTGAGCCTTTGTTCAGCAGGCTTTTATAATGAAAGGCAAACAGTTTTACAGTGTTCTTTTTAATTGGTTAACATTTGAACAGCTAAACATTAGTCCTCCTCTGGTTGGGTCCTGCCAATCTATTTGATTCTCATTGGGTCCCACCAGAACTGAACGGCCCTAGAGGAAGAAGGGAGGAGGGAAGGGGTGAACTGTGCAGGAGATGAGTTGCCTTAGGCCCCCCTGTCCTTGATAGATAAGGTTTCTAGGCAGCTGCACATTTCTCAGGCAAATATTTCTTAACAACCTCGATAAGCATGGGGGCCCAGCAGTCCTGTTTGTGCTGTATTGGCTTTTGAGGGAGCAGTCGCAACTGCCTGCATCCTGGTAATTAAGACAGCTAGCTGCACAGATATCACCCTGTTCTCAACAGGGAGATATGAGAAGGGCTATTGTACAGGTGGATGTTGGCCTTTCTCTGCTGCAGGCTATGCTTCTCAGGCAGGTGCCAGAATACTACTATTCCCATCTCAGAAATAAACAGCAGTTGGCAGCTTAGACATTCTGCAAGCTCTGAGATTCCATTTTCTCATCACTGTGGGGACAGTACACTGGTCTCCTCACCCATCCAAAATGCTGCTTCATGATTGTTCTAGGTTATTGTGTTTGTATCCCAGGTACAGTAGCATGGGACATGAAATTGCCCTGTGGCTCTCAGGGAGGCTTGACTGGACCACACCCCCATGCTGGTCTTCCCTCTTTACCTTTCATTGAGAAACTTAACTCCACCGCAGAATTTTTTTAGGATTTTTTTTTTTTTTTTTTTTTTTTGTATGGGGATTGAACCCAGGGATACTGAACCATTGGGACAGCCCTTTTTTTATATTTTATTTAAATACTGACTTGGCTTTTGTTTTTTGACATAGGAATGCAGAGAGTTCTTCCTGTTACACATTTGGGCCTATGATATCGATATCACTCTAAAAAGAATAGTTCTTGGGCTGGGGGTGGTGACACATGCTTAGGGTCTCAGGAGGCTGAGGCAGAAGGATTGTGAGTTCAAAGCCAACCTCAACAACTTAGTGAGACCCTGTCTCAAAAAACCAAAAAAGAACTGGGGATATGACTCAGTGGTTGAGCGCCCCTGGGTTCAATCCCTGGTGCAAAATATAAATAAATAAATAAAGTTCTTGACCACATATACATATAGGATCCTAGTTTCGTTTGCTGCCTTCTCACTCACACATATTATAAATGAGGGTGTCAAGGCTCATGCTGTGCCACAGGGCTAGGACATAGGAAAGTTAGGTTCATATCTGTTGCTGACTCCAAATCTTTAATATGGTTTCACTCAGTTCTTAAAATTAGTGTTTTAGTGTTTGCACATAACTGAGCCAAGAGGAACTGGTGCATCTCCCAGTAGGGAGCTTGGCAGACTCACCAACAAAGGAATTTTCACTGGGCTTAAGGGCCAACCATCTGGAAAACATTCTTTTAAAGGTGACTCATCTTGCAGGCATGGTGCCAGATACCTATTGTGGCAGTGACTCAGGAGGCCAAGGCAGGGAAAGGAAGTTCGAGGCCAGCCTCAGCAATTTAAGGAGACTGTCTTAAAAAGAACTGGGGATGTAGCTCAGGATTCAGTCCCTAGTATGGGACTGGGGTGGGATGAATTGTCTAAGAAAAACAATAGTAACATCTAAAGTGTTTTGAGCATCTCATGTATCCTGCTACTTAATTCTTTCCACAGCCCTGTAAAGCAAATAATCCTGTCGTCCAGTGAGTAAACAGACTCAGAAGTTAGATTGCTTTACTAGGTCACTGCAGCCAGAAAATGGCAACAGTGAACTGGGGCCAGCCTAACTCAAGGTCCAGCTCTTAACCATTATGAACTACAGATCCTTACTTAGAATATACCTTGGACACTTTTGTGAGTTGTTCTTAGATGTTCCTCCTGTGTAAACTCTAGTCAGGACTGCTTGCCAGGCATTTGGGAAGGGAAGTGTGTATGTAGTTATAGTTTTCAAAAATTGAAGCAGTAAGTTTGTGTCTCCCCCTATAGGAAGAGGGAAATACTACAGTCCGTTGTCAGCAATTTTGGTAACATCTGTTTCAGGATAATACATCTCTAAATCGCCTCAGTCCCATGTATCCACTAACTAAGACACAATTTTGAAAGTAATTGATTTGATTTAGTAGTTTGTTTAGTTACCTTTCATTTTTTAAACATTAAATATGATTTTTTTCAGTGTTTTTGAATAAGATGGCAAATAATTGATTTTTTAAATTTCCCCATTTGAAAAAAGTTTTTGTCTAGTATTTTATGTGTACATCCTTGTATTATATCTGGTTTTATTAAAGGGTAGGGCACCAAGAATGCAGTTTAAAAAGTTGAGCTCTCTGGTGACAAAAGATGAACTTGACCTTCTCTAACCAATGGTCCTGATGATGGCCATCTTCTGTATGTTGAGTCTCTGTTGAAGGTGCACAGAATTTGAGGCTATGGTTGGAGAAGGAACGTGAACCTTAAGTCCAGTTGTATAGATGTTGATGATGATCCTTTGTGGGATTCCTGACCCAGCCTCTGGAATTGCTTCTGAAAATGTCTTATCTGCCTTTTCTGCTGAAGAATGCTCTTTCCTAGAAACCATTGTCTGGACCAGCACACAGCTGCAGCTCAGATATTTGTACTCATAGGGACTTGTTTGCTAAAAGTGCTCTCTTGTATGATTGATGCAGGTATGAGGTCTGCAAAACCTGCGTGGATGGCTCAGAATGTGTCACACTTCCAGTCTACTTCAGGGAGAGGAAATCTAGACCATCAAGTACTTCCTCTGGAGCAGTGCTGTATGGGAGGCCACTGTTGGTTTCTGTCCCCAAGCACAAGCTGACTTTTGAGTCTTTATACCAGGCCGTTTGTGATCGGATCAGGTCGGTAGCAGGAATATGATTTGGTTGTTATTTGAAATCAAGATAAACCTACTAATAGTGGTGACAGTTCCTGTAGAGTGTTTGTGTTGATTTTATGTATTCACTTCTCTAAGAGCAGTAGTTAAGTGTGGTGGTACACACCTGTAATCCCAGCTAATTAGGAGGTTTTATCAGGAGGATAGCAAGTTTGAGGCCAGCCTGGGCAATTTAGCAAGACCCTGTCTCAAAATAAAGAAGAAGAAGGAAAGAATTCAGCTATGCCAGCTCCTGGGAGGCCAGGGTAGGTGTCATTGGGGATGGGGCATCTGGCACATATTAGGTGCCACAACCCTGGGCACTTAAGGCTCTAGTCTTTGGAATCATGTCAGTTACCTGTGTTAGGAGTGCTAATGCTCTGATGGCATTTTGTATTTGAATACTGTTTCTGAAGTGCTCCCTATTATTCCAAACCTGGTTATTAGCATTACTGGGAAATAGTTGAAAAAATGAGTCCCACATAGCATTCATAGAAGGAGACTATTTTTGGTAGTGGTTGGTACTGGGGATTGAACCCAGGGTGCTTAAACACTGAGCCATATCTGCAGCCCTTTTTTATTTTTTATTTTGAGAGTGGGTCTTGCTAAGTTGCTTAGGGCCTCAGTAAGTTACTGAGGTCGGCTTTGAACTTGTGATCCTCCTGCCTCAGCCTCCTAAGCTGCTGGGACTACAGGTTTGCGCCATTGCACTTGACTAAGAAGCAGACCTTCTTAAGGTCTTCATAGAATGGTAGATTAAGCAACTGATCTCTTGGGTTCTTCTTAAATTATTGTGCCATGATGTGGTTTTAAAGTATTTTTATTTCTGTAAGTTGTTTCACAAATAGCAGAATATTCTATCAGTTATGAACTACTGGCTGGGTGTGGTGATACTGGCTTGTAATCTCAGCTATGTGGGAGGCTGAGGTAGGAGGATTACAAATTTGTCAGTCTGAGCATCTTAATTAAAAAAAGGGCTGGGGGTTATATCTCAATGATAGAGCATCCCTGGGTTAAATTCCTAGTACCAAAAAACTACTAACAATAATAATAAAAATGAAAATAAATTATGAACTACTACTTAGGTACATAGTGGAGAAAAATAGTTAAATGTTAAAACTAACAACCTTTTCTTTCTTCTTTTTATTTTTTAAAGCCGCTATATAAAACAACCTTTGCCCGATGAGTTTAGCAACTTGCCCTTGGAGCCTGGGGCTTGTAATGGCTCCAGGGGCAGCTGTGAAGGTAAGTGCTCCCTACACTGTGGAACTGAGACTAACCAGATCCCTCCTGGATTCCCTTTTTCTTTTTGATATAGAGAATTGAATTCAGGACCACTTTAAAACTTAGCTACATCTCTAGTCCTTTTTATTTTTTAATTTAATTTGAGACAGGACTTTTTTTTTGTTTTGTTTTGTTTTTGAGTAAAAGGAAAAAAAAGTTTTATTGCTTTGCTAGCAAAGGAGAAACACAGGAATAGGGGGCTTTTAAAGAGGGCTAACATTCCATGTGTTCCATGTGTTCTCTGTTGGAGTTGTAATTCATTTGTGAATTTGGTAGTCATTCCTGAAATCTTCTGGTACCATCCCCAAATCTGGATTACTTCAATTCTATGGTGGATGTATACTTAAGGACAGATAAACCTGCCTAAAATGGGGAAAGGTAATCCTGTTTCCCCTGAGATTAGGGAGGAGCAGGGAGAGAAGAAGAGAAGCATGTCCATTTTAAATATAAATTGCAGCATGGGGTTGTGGCTCAGTGGTAGAGAGCTTGCCTGGCATGCGTAAGGCACTAGGTTCAATCCTCAGCAGCACATATAAGTAAATAAAATAAAGGTCCGTCAGCAACTAAAAATAAAATAAATAAATAAGTAAATTGCAGTAGTAGAACAGCAAGGGCTATATTCAAAACGTAAAGTGGACCACTTGGACCACTGTTACATTTCCCCACTGTTAATTTCTACATTCCATTTCTATGGAAAAATGGGTGATGACATCTCCAAGCCACTTTCTATTTTCTATCAGGTGGGGTGTGGACAATTAAGTGTATTCGGCATCAGAGTAGTCCAGAGGTCCCCAGTGGCAGATGGCAGGTGACTGGACAAGGCATATATAGGGCAGAGATCATACTAAGACAACAGTAAACAAGTCAGCAAAGCATTACTTTTTTGTAAATAATTAGCACAAAAGCAATTAGTATTTCAACCAGTCTCTGAAAACCATTAAGACAGTAACTCATATTTGGGGGGGGGGGGGGGGGCAGATTGAGTTTATCAATATAGGAAGTTAGGAACATTTTTAGGTCTGTGAGATCAGGCTCAAATTAACTCAGGACAAACTTGTGACTCTAGAGTCCTTTGTGATCATTATTATTGGGCATTCCCACACAAGAACTCTTCCTTTATAGCCTACAGCTTTACTTACTTCTGGTAGGGCTGACAAAAGTATATGTCTAAAGTTACATTAAAAAAAATTCTTTTTCCTTTTAAATGTACATGTAGAACTGTGCTTAGGCTATACTCTCCTGCCAGGTGTTTAAGACCAAGTTGGTCAAAATTGATCTTTTTCTTATCTACTCTTAAGAATCAGCTAAGGGACTGGGGTTGAGGCTCAGTGGTAGAGCACTTGCCTAGCATGTGTGAGGTACTGGGTTCGATTCTTAGCACCACATATAAGTAAATGAATAAAATAAAGGTCTATAAACATCTAAAAAAATTAAGGAAAAAAAAAAGTCAGCTGAGGACTGGAATTGTAGCTCAGTAGTAAAGTGCCTGGCATGTGTGAGGCTCTCGTTTCAGTTCTCAGCACTGCATATAAATAAAATAAAATAAAGGTTCATACAAAAAAAAAAAAAAGTTAAAAAAAAAAGGAAAGAAGTCAGTTGAGATTCCTCAGAGATCACTCTTGGGGACTTGTGCAAAGTCTCTTGGCTCCTTTAGCTTTTGAGGCAAGGTCTTAACTAAATTGCTCAAATCTGACCTTAAACTTGGGATTCTCATGCGTCAGCCTCCAGAGTGAATAGCCAGCTTTTCCTTCTTTTTCAAAGATGTCATATTCATGGTAAAGAGAGGTTCTTGAGGCTGATCTGAGGGCTCTGTCTATAGCAGCACCTCTCCTTTCTTCAAGTCCTCATTGTTTACCTTACTTAGTATTCTGTGGAATTTTCTTAGATACCTGCTGATTTCAGGTTGGGTTTCATCTCAGGTACACTGAACCTAAAGAATTGAGTGACTTGCCTAAGGTCATGAAGCAGAGTCAGGGTTTGAATTCTCTTCTGTTGGAATTACAGTGTGGGTGTTTACCCAGTACTCTAACTGTTTCTGTGGCCTGACTTTTATTGGCAGAGCTGTTGCATGTAACCTGGCTAATGAGCCTTTGATCCCTAGGGAAGATGCATATTTTGGCCAGCTAATCAGAAGGCAGAGACAGGCTCTCTTGGGCATTTCTTTCTCCCTACTCAGGAAGCCACAGATGATGGCTGACTCTAGGAAGCTCTTGCTCTTGAAAGGAAAGAAATCAGTCAGAAAAGC
The DNA here is from genome assembly GCF_902686455.1 of Sciurus vulgaris. Taxonomy (NCBI): domain Eukaryota; kingdom Metazoa; phylum Chordata; class Mammalia; order Rodentia; family Sciuridae; genus Sciurus; species Sciurus vulgaris. Next base: position 114,758,506 of record NC_136470.1, on the reverse strand, counting down.
AGTATGATGGGCTTATTGGAGGAAACCCAGAGGCCTAACTCTTTCCCCTATGGCCAAGGGCTGGAAAGTAGTCCATTTCTAACTAAGTAGCCATGTCTGATCTGTATTGTACTCGTCACTCTTTTTGTGGGAAATTAGATGACTCAGTGACTTTATTTCTGTAAAACCATAAATGATCTCCAGCTTAGTGGTATAAATTCTCAATGGTGGATCCAAATGCCCAGATTTCTCTAAGAGTCCTAGAAAGTGAGAATTGATGTTAAAAATGACCACAAGGCTCCATTGTTAACATTCAGCATGCTTTTTTCTGGAAGAACTGAATACTTTTGCTTAATATTTGTGTTCATTATAGTATTTGAACATTGCTTTTTGAATTACATTTCTTACTGTATGACTATACTTAATTGCGCATTAAGTGTGAATCTCATTTTTAGTCCTGTTCTCTCTGTGGACCTAATGATGAAATTGAAAGAGTGAGACTATGTGGTGTGAAGTCCAATAGACTACCAAGTGGTGTAGGGCTCTGTTTAGAATGTCAGGACTGCTGAATCATTTTGTTACTCTTGGACACTCGTTTAAGTTCTCTGGGCTTCTACTTCCTTATCATGGAAGAAGTGTCTACTCTGGCTGTCTTGTCTTCCTCAGTGAGGATCACACATGAACTCAAGTGCCTGGTAAGTGCAAAGCAGTAGATGTAGTTTTACATACACAGAGCAAAATCTATAAGGAAACATCATCACAAGTATAAAATAAAAATTTGACATTGAAATGGTGACATGAAATACATGTTGGTTTTCATTTGTATTGCAGGAGATGATGAAGAAGAAATGGAGCATCAGGAAGAAGGCAAAGAGCAGCTTTCAGAAACAGAAGGCAGTGGGGATGATGAGCTGGGTGGTGACTCCAGTGAGACTACTCAAAAGGTCAAGGGCCAACCCTGCCCCAAAAGACTTTTTACCTTTAGTCTTGTGAACTCCTATGGAACAGCTGACATAAATTCACTTGCAACTGATGGAAAACTACTCAAACTCAACTGTAAGCACTCTCTCTGACTTTTCAATCTGGGTTTTGGGGACTTAGGATCTATTTGAAAATCTTTGCACTTGACATCCATAGCCTCGGGCCTTCAGTTTTTGTTTGGTTCTGGGAGCAGACACCTGTGTGATCTTTGCTCCATAAGGACAGTTTCAGCAACCACCTCTTCCCCCTTTATGCCTTTATCCTTGGTCCTTAATGACCTCAGAAGGAAATGAGTCTCCCTTACTCCACTGTGCTACAGGACCTTTGCTGTGGATCAGTGGCACTTCTGTGCCCACTCTTGGTTAGCAGCATTTTCCCAAATTAAAACAATGTAGAATGAATGATTAAATAAATACTCATGGGATGTAATCCAGGAGCATGAAACTACTAAGTTACAACCCCAGACCTTTTATTTTTATTTTTTAATTTTTTTTGTGGTATGGGGATTGAACCTGAAAGCACCCAGAAACCACTCCAGACGTGGGAACTCTCACAAGAGATTTTATTAAGTGGACAGGCAGAGTGTCTGCCCGCAGGATGAGAGAGAGAGAGTGAGAGTGAGAGTGAGTGAGAGAGAGATAGAGAAAGAATGGTGGTGGAGCCATTTTTAAGTAGTGGAATTTCGCAGGCTAATAACAGTGGACCAGTGACTGGTGAGGAAGTTTGTGGGCTAACAATCTGAAGCAATAACTAACTAGGAAGTTCTCGGACTAACAATCTGGGTGGTAAAATGGTGTGTGGGGGGAAGAATAATGGCGACAGCAAAATAACAGATCTGATGCCAATAGAACCCAGGTGTGTTCTGCCACTGAACTACATTCTGAGCACTTTTAATTCAATTTTATTTTAAGACATTGTCCTGCTAAGTTACCCAGGCTTGTATTGAATTTGCAATCCACCTTCCTCAGCCTCCTCAGTTGCTGGGATTATAGTTGTGTACTTCCATGCCTGATTGCATATTTCTTTCTCTTTTTTCTTTTTTATTAAAATCTTTTTTATTTTTACAGACTGCATTGTAATTCATTGTGCACAAATGGGGTACAACTTTGCACGTCTGTGGTTGTACACAATATAGATTCACACCATTCATGTACTCATACATATACATAGGGTAATACCGTCTGTTTTATTCTACTATCTTTCTGTCCCCCACCTGGTCCCATCCCATTTTCCTCTACGCCATCCAAAGTTCCTGCATTCTTCTCTTACCCCCCCGCCACCCCCAATCGTTATATATTGTCATGCACTTATCAGAGAAAACATTCGGCCTTTGGTTTTTTGGGCTTGGCCTATTTCACTTGGCATGATATTTTCCAACTTCATCCATTTACCAACAAATGCCATGATTTTATTCTTCTTTATGGCTGGGTAATATACCACAGTTTCTTTATCCATTCATCAATTGAAGGGCATCTAGGTTGGTTCCATAATCTAGCTATTGTGAATTGAGCTGCTATGAACATTGATGTGGCCGCATCACTATAGTATGCTGATTTTAAGTCCTTTGGGTTATAAACTGAGGAGTGGGATAATTGGGTCAAATGATGGGTCCATTCCAAGCTTTCTGAGAAATCTCCATACTGCTTTCCAGAGTGGCTGTACCAATTTGCAACTCCACCAGCAATGTAAGAGTGTGCCTTTTTCCCCACATCCATGCCAACACTTATTATTGCTTGTGTTCTTGATAATAGCCATTCTAATTGGAGTTAGATGAAATCTTAGGGTGATTTTAATTTGCATTTCTCTAATTACTAGGGATGATGAGCACTTTTTCATATATTTGTTGATCACTTGTATATCTTCTTCTGTAAAGTGACTGCCCATTTCCTTAGCCCATTTATTGATTGGGTTCTTTGTATTTTGGGTGTAAAATTTTTTAAGTTCTTTATAAACTTTGGAGATGAGTGCTCTGTCTGAAGTGTGTGTGGAAAAGATTTTCTCCCACTCTGTAGTCTCTCTTTTCACATTATTGATTGCTTCCTGTGCTGAGAAAAAACTTTTTTGTTTGAATCTATCCCATTTACTGATTCTAGCTCTTTATTATATCTTGCGCTATGGGGGTCTTGTTAAGGAAGTCTGGTCCTAAGCCAACATGATGGAGATTCGGGCCTACTTTTTCTTCTATTTGGTGAAGGGTCTCAGTTCTAATTCCCAGATCCTTGATCCATTTTGAGTTGAGTTTTGTATAGGGTGAGAGATAGGGGTTTAGTTTCATTTTACTGCATATGGATTTCCAGTTTTGCCAGCACCATTTGTTGAAAGGCTATCTTTTCGCCATTGTAAGTTTTTGGCACCCTTGTCTAGTATGAGGCTACTGTACATATGTGGGTATGTCTCCGAGTCTTCTATCCTGTACCATTGATCTACCTGTCTATTTTGGTGCCAGTACCATGCTGTTTTTGTTACTGTTGCCCTCTAGTAGAGTTTAAGGTCTGGTATAGTGATACCTCCTGCATCACTCTTCCTACCCAGGATTGCTTTGGCTATTCTGGGTCTTTTGTTCTTCCAGATGAATTTCATGATTGCTTTTTTCTGTCTCTATGAGAAATGTCATAGGGATTTTAAATGGAATTGCATTAAATCTGTATAGTGCCTTTGGAAGTATGGCCATTTTGATAATACTAATCCTGCCTATCCAAGAACATGGGAGATCTTTCCATCTTCTAAGGTCCTCCTCAATTTCTTTCTTCAATGTTTTGTAGTTTTGTTGTGGGGTCCTGGCGGCGGGGAGCAGTCAGTCAGTCTGTGGGTCCCAGAGGCAGGGAGTGGTCGGTCAGGCTGAGGGGTCCTGGAGACGGGGCTCCCTCAGTCCAGCCAGGGGTCCTACAGGTCTTTCCTGTTGTCTCAAAATGGCGGCAGCCACATATAATCAAACCTGTGGGTACTGTGACAGTGGACTTCCAGGCAACAGCAGGCAGCTAGTGATCCACTGGCGGTCTGCAGTTGGTCTGCTGGCTACTGTCAGATGATTGGCAGGTGAACCTCGGGCGGTGGGTGATGGGTAGGTGAAAGGCAGGAGATGGACAGGCAAGAGGCAGGCAAATGGCGGATGATAGGTGACAGTCAGTGAGCAATCTGCACTCAAAAAATAGCTGATATGCTGGCAGACTGCAGGAGATTGCAGTAGACAAATGTGGTAAACAGCAGGGGATTGATAAGCAGCAAAATCTGCCTCACCGAGAAACAGATATCCTCTGCTTGAAACCCAAGTTATGGAGCAACAAGGAACGCAGCCTCCCTCTAGTCCTCCATCTTGGATCTTGAGTCTCCCTTTTTTTTTTTTTTTTTTTTTTTTTTGTGGTGCTGGGGATTGAATCCAGGGCCTTGTGCATGTGAGGCAAGCACTCTACCAACTAAGCTATACCCCCAGCCCTGCATATTTTCTTTTGACCCAGAAAATACTCACAAAATATGATCCTTCTATATAGGATGGTTATGGATCTCATAGCTCTTCATTGTTCGGAGCCCGTAATGGGACTGCTATACAAATGAGAAGAGGTGTCTGCAGTGGATGTGCACTGTGTGTGATGCCTCCATGGGTGGGGAAGGAAGCTGCCAAGGTATCGCCTTTTAGCTTCCTTCATTGGGGAAGAACTTGGTTAACTAGATGTCCTTGAGCTAGCTGAATAGCTTCCTTCTTTTCTTTCATTCTTTTTTATTATATCTCATTTTTTATTTTAATTGTTTTGCAAACTGGGGATTGAACCCAGGGACTCACACATGCTAGGCAAGTACTCTACTACTGCACTACATACTCACCCCGTCCTTTTTATTAAAAAAAAAAAAAATAGCATCATAAAAATATTTTGGGATCTATCTCTAGCTGTCTATGCCTCTGTCGTCTCTGCAGCTTTGTCCTCTTTAGTATAGTGCCTTTCAGATTCTAGCCATCTCCTCAAGCTTCAGTCTTTGTTTCCTCAACTCAGTTTCCCCTACTTCCCCATGTAGTGACCTGGAAACTGTCTGTAGGCAGGAAGCTGGGGACAATATAGGGGTGACTTTATATTCTATCTCTCAGGTTTGCTCTCCTCCCCTACCTAGTATCTTTTCACTGTTGCAAATAGTTGTTTCACAAGTTTTGTCAGATTTTTCTTGTTATTTAAGGTGCAGTGATGAATCTGGTCCCTGCAACTCCATTTTGTGCGCTGTCAGAATTCTGCATACTGTCTTTGGAACTTAGCTGTAACGCTGATGTGCCAGAGGCTTTGAGGGGTTGGGGTTTGGAAGGGCTGACCCAAGTCCAACCTTTATTCTTGAGAGTGGATAATGGTGAATGATCAGTGTTGGTGCTGCCTGAGTGAGCCTCTTCTGTTGCTGGCCATTCTGTAATGAGTAACACTTTGGTCCCCTTTGTAGCTCGATCCACACTGGCCATTGACTGGGACAGTGAAACTCGGAGCCTTTATTATGATGAACAAGAATCTGAGGTAGGTTAATGGTATGTGCTAGTTTATGCCCTGAAAGTGTATTAGCTGTATTCTTACCAGTTGGATAGCAATTTAACAAATTATGTGTTTTTCTCTTTTTGGGTGGTACTAGGGATTGAATTTAGGGGTGCTCTACTACTGAGCTACTTCCCCAGCCCTTTTTGTTTTATTTTTATTTTGAGACAAGGGCTTGTTGAGTTGCCCATGCTGGCCTGTAACTTGTGATCCTCCTTTCTCAGCCTCCTGAGTTGCTAGGATTGCAGGCATTTACCACTGCACCCAGCCAACAAATTGTGTTTAAGACTGAGGATGAAGGTGGGCTCAGTGGCCATGCTATAATCCCAGTGATTTGGGAGGTTGAGGCAGGAGGATCACAAGTTCAAGGTTAGCCTGGGCAACTTAACAAGACCCTGTCACAAAATAAAAATAAGGGCTGGGGAGGTAACTTGGTGGTAGAATGCTCCTAGATTTAATTCCCCATACTGCAGGACAAGAAAGGCGTGGGGTGGGGGCGGGGAGCGACAAGCACCCATCATTTTATCATTTTATGTTCAGAGGCTCCAGAAAGTTTAATATATTCCAGGTAAGCCTCCCATAGGCCTTTGTACCTTGATCCTGTTTCCTCAGCGGAACTTAGCACTTTTTTCTTGCAGGCCTATGACAAGCACATGAGTATGTTGCAGCCTCAGAAGAAGAAGAAGACTGCAGTGGCCCTAAGAGACTGCATCGAACTCTTTACCACCATGGAGACCCTTGGGGAGCATGACCCCTGGTATGCACACCTCACTTTCAGGGCAGGGCCATCTCTGTCCTCCAGAATCTGAGATCTACTAGTATCTGTACACAAAATCATCTTTACCTGGACATGCCATATTTTCACATGGCCAGTCCTACAACATAGCCCTTCTGCGTCGGTTGTGTCTTCCAGACTAAGAAAGCCATTGGCCTGTTTTGGAGGGCAAATCCCTGCCCAAAACCTGTTCTTAAGGATAGCGGCCATTGTGACATTACAGCTGTGTCCCCAGCATGAGTACCCAGGTAGCAATGGCTCCCCTCATCCCTGCTAAGCAGAGAGTTCTCTTTTCTCTTCAGGTACTGTCCCAACTGTAAGAAGCACCAACAGGCCACAAAGAAATTTGACCTGTGGTCCCTGCCCAAGATCCTGGTGGTCCATCTCAAACGTTTCTCCTACAACAGATACTGGAGGGATAAGCTTGACACCATTGTGGAATTCCCAGTCAGGTGGGTCCCTATGACTGAAGTGTTAGGAAAAATTTAGGAACAGGCAGGAAATATGGACATTTATTTGTTGAGAAGTTTGTCACCAATGACTTTCCTGAATTAGGATGCATGTTATTGGCCTTTGGGAGGTAGACTTTGGCTGTTTTAAGTGCTCTCCTCTTCAGCCTCCCATGGGCAGGGAAAAGTCTCCAGTAGAATCCCTTCCGTAGACTCAGGGTGCTGATTTCCTCTGCCACTCTTGGTCCCCCTCTTGAATCCTTGATGCCATCTATCTGGCCTTTCCCAGTCCATCATTGGTCCCAAGAGGCTGACCTTAGCAAGGGGCAACACAGCACAGTGGTGCCTCTATTAACAGGGGCAAGGCAGCCAGAGGACAGTCTGCAGGGAGAATTGGATGGTTATTGGGGCTGCAGGTAGGCTGCAGACCTGCCACAGTTCTGTTTCTGATGTCGCAACTGGGACTAGCTATTTTCTCAGGCCCCAGGGTATTGACTGTAACTGAGACAGGAAAGCAAGCCAGCCAGATAGTTTAAAATGCTTTCTGAAGGGAACAGGTAGATCCTTGAGATACAATGTCCATCTAGTGGTGGGTAATGAGTATTTAGTGAGAATCTAGTGGTGGGTAATGAGTATTTGTTGTAAAATTCTTATCTTTGAAAATTTCAGAATGAAATGTTTTAATTCCAGGCGAGGTAGCATGTGCCTGTAGTTCTATCTTCTCAGGAGGCTGAAGTGGGAGAATTATTTGAGCCTAAGAGTTAGACCATCGTGGGCAACATAGCAAGACCCTGTCTGAAAAATAGAATGAGATGTTATACAAAAAAAGCTTTCCGAGGATTGTTTTGGGTATTTGGTTTAATTGATTATGACATCAATTGTAATTCTGTTATGAATAGCCACTTCTACCTAGTTGCTGAAGTCCTCTGTCTCTAGGCCCTTGCCTTCCATTAATCTGGTGTCAGTTACCTAGGAGTCTTCTCCCAATTTCTGGCCTGAATATGTCAGTGGTTGGAGCATAGAGTCCAGAGCCCCTCTGCCATGGTCTGTTCATTTGTTTATTCTCAAGTAGCTTTTTGAGTGCCTGTGTTCTGACCACTAGATGAAAGGGGTTGCTGGGCTACTCTAACTTCTTTCTCTGAGTTTAACATATTTAAGAACTATTCTTGTATTTGTGCTCAGAGCTCTGAACATGTCTGAGTTTGTCTGTGACTTGTCAGCAAGGCCTTACGTGTATGATCTCATCGCTGTGTCTAATCACTATGGAGCCATGGGGGTTGGCCACTGTAAGTATTGATATCTGCTTCCTCTGAGGTATTGACTTGTGCAGTTCCACAAGCTTCAGACTACATTCTTTTTCAATACAACTGACCCACCTTGCTTTTGTTTTTTGTTTTAAAAGTCATTGTTAGATTTTCACATTCTTTAATTCAGTAACTCTACTTCTAGGAATCTATCCCAAGGAACTGATTTGACATTGGAGAAAAACTTTATGCCGAAAGATATTCATCTGTTTATAACAGTAAAAAGTTAATAGCAGCCTTGTTTGGCACTGTTGTCCATCTACTTGATCAAGGAGCTCATAGCCATTTCAAAATAAAATTAATAACATGGGGAAGTGGCCCATGTAAATGAAAACTGCTACATAAAATTGTATCATTACAGAAAGTGGAATCACAACTGTGAAGTTAAAAAGCAAAGACAGTGTGATTTGGGGCAGAGACTGAAAGAAGAGACACTGAAATGTTATTTTTTCCTCCTTTTTCTCTTTGCTTTACTGTTTTCAAAATTTCTATAATGGGCTGGAGTTGTGGCTCAGTGGTAGTGTGCCAGCCTAGCATCATGAGGCCCTGGGTTCGATACTCAGCACCACATAAAAATAAAATGAAGGTATTGTGTCCACCTATAACTAAAAAATATTTTTTAAAATTACTATCACATAAAAAAAATTACTATAACAGATTTACTTGTAATGAAATTTATTATGTTTTGATACTTATTTATTGAAGTCAAAGTGAAGAGTTGGGTTTCCTTTATATTTCTACCTACTACATGTGCATTGAGCCTGCTGCCACCACACCCAATAGTAGGTCCCCAAGACATGACAAGAGTCAGTTCCATTTATACTTATAATAGATTATAGAACTGCCCTGATCTCTAATTTTGTCCCTGCACTAATAAGGAGTAGAAACTGGTCTGCTCTCTTAGTAGTAGTAGTAGTAGTAGTAGTACTGGAGGTTGAACCGAGGAACACTTTACCCACAGAGTTTTTTTGTTTTGTTTTTTTTTTGCAGTGCTGGGGATTGAACCCAGGGCCTTGTGCTTGCAAGGCAAGCACCCTACCAACTGAGCTATATCCCCAGCCCAGCCCACTGAGTTATATCCCCTGTCCTTTTTGTTCTGTTTTGAGGTAGGGTCTTGCTAAGTTGCTGAGGCTGGCCTGAAACTTGGAATCTTCCTGCCTTAGCCTCCTCAATAGCTGGAGTTATAGGCATGTGCCACTGCTCCTAGCCTGGCCCTCCATTCTTAACCGTGTCACCTTCTAGCTTCAAGTGGCTGCTCAGTCTCCAGCCCTCATGTTTGCATTCTATGCCATCAGAAGCGGGAGTGGGGAGGCAGACATCCCAGCGCCCCTATCAACTCCTCTACGTATATTTCATCAAGTATAGTGGTCATACAGCTACACATAGTATAGGAGAGACTGGGAAATTTTTTTTTTTTTTTTTTTTTTTTTTTTTTGGTGGTGCTGGGGATTGAACCCAGGGTCTTGTGCTTGGAAGGCAAGCACTCTACCAACTGAGCTATATCCCTAGCGGAAAATTAAAATTTGCATGTTTGAAAATCAGACCCTGTTAGTAATTTTTGATTACATTATATCTTATATTCTACAGCTTGCTGTTTTCCCCCCCAAATTAATTTTGGTATCTACTTATGTTTAACTGCTATTAAAACACACACATACACACACACACAAACACACACAAACTGTAAACTATTTTTAATTTCAAGGCTATTTATTTATCTTTATTTAGTGCAAACCCAGTAAACTAGCCAGGTGACTCTTTAGTATTTTGTTTATTACTTGACAGACACTGCATATGCAAAAAACAAACTAAACAGGAAATGGTATTACTTTGATGATAGCAACGTGTCCCTGGCCTCTGAGGATCAGATAGTGGTGAGTATGCTGCCCTGATTGCATCTTTCTCTTTCCTTAATGGATTAAAGCTGAAGAGGGTAGCTCTCAGGCTAGTCACCCTGATGTGACAGGGGGAGCTGGGTGTTGTAGAGTTGATCTGCCCTTTCTTAAGGATCCTTCCTAAAGGAGAAGCTCAGCTTTTACTCAAGCTCTACGCCACAGGTTCCCCACTTTCCCCACTGCCCTGGCAGGAGCCAGCCTCTGGTGATAGGCCCTTCTTAGTCACTCACCTCTGTGTAGATATACAGAACAAGATGGCAGATTCCTGAGTGTTAAATAGTGAGAAAAAAGCCGGGACAATGGGTGATTTTACCAACCAGGGATGGATTCTCCCCTCTTGTTTTTCAGACAAAAGCTGCTTATGTGCTGTTCTACCAGCGTCGGGATGATGAGTGTTATAAGGCACCTTCACTCACCAGTTTTCCTGGTTCCTCTGATGGAGGGACCAGGCCAAGCAGCTCACAGCAAGGTTTGGGGGATGATGAGGCTTGCAGCATGGATACCAACTGATGCTGACTCTGCGACCCTGCCTCCCCACAGCACCCGTCATCCCCCAGGAACGTCTTTGGCACTTGGAAAACTGCTTGTGTTCATTTAAAAAAAAAAAACCAAAAAACAACAGCAGCAACAACAACAACAAAAAAAAACAAAACAGATGAAGATATTCCCTTCTTTTTTGGACAGAAGACAAAAAAACAACAACAATAACAAAAAAAAAACCCCTGTTTGCTCAGAAGGGTTGTCAAGAGGCTGAATTATTTTTCTTTTTAAATAGGTGGTGAGATAAAGCCTGTGGAGCTAAAAAGTGGGTGGGTGGGTGGGTGGGTGTGCACAATGGAGTATGTCTGATGGATTCCAAAGGATGGAGAGGAACACACTGTAATTGAGTATGTTGCAGCCATGAAGACCCACTTACAGGACTGTTTGAGCTCCTGGATTTCTGGTTCTGGTACCCATACTGGTCACCCCAGTAGTCTGGCCACAGTAAACCAAGCCTCAAGTAAACTTGTTGTCCCCTTTTCCTTTGCTGTTCGCTGAGATGGGTTTATAATGTTCTAAAAATTAACACTGAAGCCTATTTGTTTCTCCTTTGAGTCGTCTTGGAATTTCCAGCTTTCCTTCTGATAAGCAAATCAAAATACTTGGTATTGAGGTTTCTCAACCTCCTGTGGAACCTAGTAGTTATGTCCCCCACTATCCTTGATGAATTGAGACAGATCCTGTGTGGGAAAAAGAAGTCCATTCACAAAACTGCAGAGTACAGTATCTAGTTGTTTGTCTATGTTAACTTGAGAACAGAACCTTTGTGGGAGTTTAAGTCTAGAAAAGGGCTTTCTTCATGCACTTTTGAGTAATATTTGTTGGTAATAGGCTTTTCCAGACTTGTTTTCTCCCCGACCCTGCCGGAAACCCCACAACCGGCCCCTTGCTCCCCATTCTCGTGCCCCAAATATCTTGCCTCCCTCTGTGTACCAGGCCTTTGCTGCCCCTCCCGGCCACATGGGTTTAAAGAACACGGTGGTCCGGGCTTTTTGTCTGACCTTTAACCTAATCCGCGGGGGTTGGGACTGCCGGCCTCGGGCACGCGCGGCCTGCGCGCGCAGTGACCGTTGAGGGCTGTGGTATCATCACGCTGCTAGGTGAGGTGGGTGAGGATAGGGCTGGGCCTCTGAGTCCCACGGCTGGTTGGAGCAGGGGCAGGCAGCCGGGTGGGCTGTGGTGGGACAGGGTGATGAGATGGGGCAGAGGTGTGGGAGACTGGGGAAGGTGGGGCAGGGAATGGGGGTGGGGGTGCCTGAGGGCCCCTCACAAGAACCTTGGCAGGAGGGAGGTGGAGCTGGTGCGGGTCTTCCCGCTGGGTCCTGTAGCATGGGCTAACCACTAGGAAGATGTGGCAAGTGCCTCTCTCAGTCTGGTTGGCAGCCTCATCTGTACCCTCATTCTCATGTTACTCTTTGCATTTCCAATGTATTACATAATAAAGGCATGGTCCCTTTTAGGGGAAATGTCCGAAAAACTAAGAAGATGCAGAAAGGAGCTGACTGCAGCCATTGACCGGGCCTTTGAAGGAGTCAGTTATTCCCAGGAGTGCACAGGCCAGCAGAGGCTAGAGCCAGGTGCCACATCGCTTCCCTTCTCCCTACCCATGCACAGGGTTCTCTGTAGAAGACACCCTCTGGCAGCCTGCTCCTCTACTGCCCTGTTTGCTGCTGCCCCTTGTGCTTCTGATAATGAGAACCCTGCCTTTGTACCATACCATGTCCCAGTTAATGCAAAACCGCACGCTTTATGCCCCAAAAGAAAACCTCTGACCAGCAAGGAAAATGTATTGATGCACTCCTCCATTTTGGCACCTGAAAGACAGTTTTGGAGACCTGCAGGAGATGGGGAAAACTGGAGAAAAGAAAGTTTAAGGTGATTCTAATTTGACAGTTTAATAACTACAATTAAGAAGATTCTTGTTTCTGAAAAAAATTGTTGAAAATCCCATAGTCATGTCAGTGTTCTTGCCTTCTCTTCAGATCTCTAGGACCATTTGGGAAGTTAACAAATATTCTCTAAAATTTACCCAGAAAACAAGTTACCTGTGTATGTGTTTGGGTTGAGGGCCTGGTTGTCAATCCTAGATGTCAAACTAGCCATGGAAACCACTTTCTAGTTCTCAAAGGAGTAATGAATACTAAATAACAATTTTTAAAAATAACCTCATTTTTTTATGCTGCAGAAACAAAAATCTTAAATCCATCTTAACTTGTATTTGAATTTGGTATACTAGAAACTTTGATACCTTCCTTTGCCCACATTGGGGAAAGGCTGAATCAAAGGCTGGACCCTACTAAGTCCTACTTTCTGTTATTGTCCTTGTTCCCCTCCCCTGCCTGCCCTGAAGTCTTTTGAACACCAGGTTAAGTCTTGCCTAGATCTCTCAAGTGGCTTCAAACTGCCTGGTCCTGAGCACCTTGACTTTGAGTACAGTTAACCACATATGGGATGCAACTTCAGAGTCCTTCCATCTTGTTGGGGGCAGTAGCACAAACTTGTAATCCCAGCAAGTTGAGAGGCTGAGGCAGGAAGATTGTAAAAGTTCAAGGCCAACCTGGTCAATTTAGCAAGGAACTCTCAAAAAATACAAAAGACTGGCAATGTTGCTTAGTGGTAGCGCCCCCCTGGGTTCAGTCCTCAGTACTGAAGTGGGGAATAAAAAAGTCCAGGCATTTGGGTTGCCCAAAGGAATAAAGGTTAAACTCCACAGGTATTTATATTGATATACATAAGCATTAATGCAGCATGTGATGTTTGTGAATCATTCAGATAATGCTATTAATTTCTTCACTGATTAACAGTCTGATTATTCTGTAATCACAGTATAAATGACAATGTAAAATCACCAGTAATCTTTTCGATTTATCAAACACTTTCCCCTCCAATATTTTCTTGAAAGAGAATCTAATTCCCCACCTTTTTTCCCCTTTCTGGGGTTGCAGGAAAGATATGGAGAGAGATTTGAAAGTTGACTCAAACATGCCACTCAACAATTCTGGTCAAGAAGTCACAAAGGATCTGCTGGATATGATTGGTAAGTATAGGTCCTTTATGCAGGCCGAGTCTCCATGTCTTAGATGGGGACGGGTAGGAAAAAACTCTTATTATTCATATTTGGTGGGTTTGTTTTGTTTACAACAGACTCTGCATAGAGCAACACATTAGTCAATTCCTGTCCCTGCCTTCACAGAACTGATAACCTAATGAGGTCACATATCAATCAGGTCATTTCATAAATGTCTTAATTATAGTGGGCCCCTGAAGGCAAAGAAGGTCCTTGAGCTTAGATCTGAAGTAAACAGGACATAGGCAAAGAGGAGGAAAGAGTAGTCTAGCTGAATAAAAGTAGAAGAAGCCAAAAGCTCTTCTGTACTTCCCCTCACCCAGAGATAGCCACTGTTAACATAGTATACAGTTTGTCAGACATGCTTTCTAACAAATCTGTACAGCGTGTGCATGAACTATGTGTCTTTTTGGAGGGGTGGGGGACTGGGGATTGAACCTAGGAGTGCTTTACCACTGGACTATGTCCCCAGTCCTTTATTTTTTTATTTTGCGACAGAGTCTCTCTACGTTGCCAAGGGTCTCACTAAATTTCTGAGACTGATCTTGACCTTGCCATTCTCCTGCCTCAAACCTCCTGAGTTGCTGGGATTATATAGTTAAGGGATGCATAGTTTTGAGTGCTTTGGCTTTATAGGGTCTCCAGGTTACGAAGAATGGGAGGGAAGCCTGGTGAAGGGTGGTACTCACCTTAGGCCACAAAACCTCTGCCAGCCTGTGACTCAGTGAACTGAGTCTCCTCCAGTAGCACCAGGAGATAAAACTGAAGTCATCACTGCCTCTACCCACCATCTCCTTGACCCTCACCAGCAGCAGACAGCATTTTGATTCCCCCGAAGACCCTTTTTGTTTCACACCATGTCTTGTTATCCCTTCGTATTAGGGAGTTCCCTGAGATCCAAGACAAGTATGTGCGTTTTTGTGTCTTCCCCACTTATAACTTACTTAGAAACGGGCAGATAGTTGGGGATGGATAAACATGTGTGCCTCAAAAGAGCACACCGAGCCCACTTTACTTTGGCATTCACTCTGGCAACCTGTCTGCCCTGGGGTGCGAATGCCCAGCTCTACCCAATCTCTCACAGTCATGGTTTTTAACTAGTGCGTGAAATGTCTTTAGAAACCTCTCCTTAGATTTGTAAGTTGAATGTTCTTATCTTTAAGACCATACAAGCATCCGAACTATTGAAGAATTGGCTGGAAAACTAGAATTTGAAAATGAATTGAACCGTGTGTGTGGTCGCTGCCAAGATTCACCCTTCAAGGAGGAAGCCTGGGCCCTACTTGTGGACGAGAGCCCTCAGAAGTCCTCAGATGCAGACCCTAGCAGCCTCAAGCAGGCTTTTGATGATCAGAATATTGTTGAGACGGTTCTGGATTTGGAAGAGGACTACAACTTGATGACGTCTTTTAAATACCAAATTGAGTAAGGAGAGTTGCTTTTAGCTTGGATTCTTTACAGTAGAGGCTGCCATCAGGTAGCCTATGCAGAAGCAGCCACAACAGGAGCTGCATTTTCAGAGGGCTGGCAGAAGATGAATTCTTTAGTTGTGTCCCTGAGAACCCAGTTTTTGTATCCTGTTGCTTTGGGATATTTCATACTGTTGATATTTTTTTTAACTTGTTTTGGAAGTGTTTAATTAATGTTCACTATACCCAGTGCTGAAGGTAGGTATGGGTTGTGTCTCTGCTGTATCTCTTGGTATTCTTTTCCTTGGGCCCTTGAAAAAGTGTGGGAGCTACAACCAGGATGGGCTTTGTGCACCCCCTGGGACCAGCCCACCCCTAGGCCCGCTTAGCCTATGCAGAAAAATCAGCATAAAGCTAGACCTTAGCCTGGGCCCTCTGATCCCCTTATATACTTTGCTCCCCTTGCACACACAGGAAACATCCTGTTTCCTGCATGTGCCCCATGCCCTTTTCATGTCCCAAACTACCTGCCCAGTTCAGAGAGTAGCCTCTGTAGAGGTTTCCTTTTTTGAATCAGAGTTGCTGGCAGATCTTCTAACAGGACATTCCCATTAGGCCTCCTTACCATGCACAGATACCTTGGCCCCAGCTGAGGAGAGAAGATACAGGCTCTGTACCTACATCTCATCCATCCCACAGCAGGTCTGGCTACCATGGTTGGTTCCCATGGTAGTGACCCTGCTGGGCCAAGACAGGGCAGTGAATGAAGGAGGGGCCAGGCCTGAGATCAGTAACAGCAAAAGCATAGCAGGGCTGACTCCAACCCTACCCCTAGAAAAAAAGGACATCACCAGCAACTATTTGCACAAATATTTCAAAACCATGATGTCTTCTCAGGAAAACCAACTATTGGGCAAGTTTTCATATTTCCCAGAAACTTGAGTCTCAGGGTCTTGCCTACCTTCTGAGATAATAAGGGAAGATGGAACTAGAGGCTGGCACTGGGTGGTTATTAGAACCAAAACCTGAACAAATCAGAACTGGGGGAAAGGCCAGTGACTGAGTAACTGTCCAGTAGGCCAGCAGCCCTGGAAATAGGTCCAGTTTGAGACTACAGTCACATACTTTCACCGCAACTCTGGTGAGTCCTCTGGGCTTGAAGGCAGCGATCACAGACCCACTACCCATTCCTAAGAAAAGTTCAGCCTAGCACCTGACTGTGCCCCCAAAACTATGGTGCAGCTGGTCCCTGGCTACTTTTTTGTTTTGGCCTTCCTGGTGGGTGTTCATTTGTTCCCACCCAGTATGGCCACTGGCACTGCCCTACTTAGGGCAGGAGGAGAGGACAAGGCTAACCAGAGGCTCTTCCCTACCTGCCATTCAGTGCCTACAGAAGGCAGCACCCTCAATAAGCATGCACAGCCTATGGAGTTGGAGGTCAGGTTCTTAGTGCTCACAGCATCCTTGGCTGTCCTTGTTCAGGTGAAGAATGAATGATTTGAATCAAAGGTGTTAGGTCATTTGATGTCATATCTCAAACTAGCACATTTCTAATACTATGTATAGATATGAACACTCTCAGAGGAGGTGACGCTTAATTCCCACTCTCACATTCTAACTCCACCATTACCCCTTGTGGTTGAGCTGGGCTTAGTAACTTTTCCCCAATAACTAAAGGAAAGAAAAATCATAAACTTAACAGTGGGAAAACTGCAGGCGCTACCTTAACCAAGTGATTTAAGTTAACATCAGGGCTGGGATTGTGGCTCTGTGGTAGAGTGCTTGCCTAGTATGGGTTCAGTTCTCAGCACCACATACAAATTAAAAAGTTCACCAATGGCTAAAAAAAAATGTTAACATCAGTGGTGTTATGTGGATGTCACACATAACCCAACAGGATGCAGAGAGTGCTTCACCTCATGGTATTCTTACCAAAACCCATATCCCTACCCAGTGTGTAACCATGAGACAAATGTCAGATAAAACAAAATTGAAGGACATGCTAAGGGATCCCTGGCCAGAACTCAAAACTGTCAAGGTCATGGAAAACAGGGACTCAAAAACTCACAGATCAGTAGGGATTAAAGAGATACAATGACTAAACAAAATGTACAACTGGACGGCATCTAGAACAGAAAGAGAACTTTAATAGAAAACAAAGTCTGGGGTTAATGTATTAATGTCAATTTCCTAATATTCACAGATATTTAGCCCTGGGAAAGCCAGGTGAAGGGTCTCTGAGCTTATATCTTTGTCAATTTTTCTATAAATTTAAAATTTTATTCCAAAATTTTAAATGTTTTTAGTAAATTGCAATTGATTCCAAGTTTTCGAGAATGTGTATGAGCAAAAAACTGTTTTATGAGGGGCAATAAGGAATATGGTCTTTTTTTTCCTTGTATTTTTGATTTATCTGTAACCTGTATCACTAATGTAAAAAATTAAAACTTTTTGGTTTTGCTTTTTTGTGGTCTAGGGATAAAAACCTAGGGCCTCACACATGCTAAGCAAGTGGTCTACCACTGAGCTCCATCCCTTGCCCTAAAGTTGTTTTATTAAAATTAACTAGCCATGAATGTCCCTCACTAGATACCTGCCCAGACCAAATCAGCACTGTTTCTAGGGGTCACAACAGGAGGGCTAGGCAAGACTGACAAGGGGGCTCCTTTAGGCTGGGCACTCTAGGATTCACAAAGCAATTACTATTGCACTTTTTTTTTTGCGGGGGGGAAGGGGGCAGGGGTGGGTACTGGGGATTGAATGTAGGGGCACTCAACCACTGAGCCACATCCCCTGCCCTATTTTGTATTTTGAGACTGAGTCTTACTGAATTACTTAGCCCCTCACCATTGCTGAGCCTGGCTTTGAACTCGAGATCCTTCTGCCTCAGCCTCCCTAGCCACCACACCTGGCTCACAAAGTAATTTCTTAGGAACTCAATTAACTGATTGGGGTCTGTTCCATCCTCAGGCAGGGCATTGCAGAGGAGGAAGTGGCTCCTGTTCATGGTGATCAAGCTCTAGTTTTAGAAGACTGCAATGAGAAGATTTAAAATTTCTTTCTGCGTAGGGTGGAGATTGTGGCCCTTGGAAATGAGGATTCAACCCAAGGAGGGGAAGGAAGGAGGGTTCAGGTTCTCCTTGGCTAGAAGACAGGTATACTTCTATTTTAGCAAAGGCTTTATGTTAAATTTTCAGATTACCAAACAGGTCATCCTAGGATCCCAGAACAAGGGACTTTTTCTCACTGTAGGAGTAGTTGTTGGGCATAGCAGGTGAGACATGAGCCTCTAACATGCCAGTCCCCAGATTAGCATGTGGGCCTCATCTCCTGTTGACATCCACTCCTGCCTCTATATCCCTGGTTCTCCGAGGTACTCCAAGGAGACCTTCCTGCATTTGTCATCCACATCAATACTACGGGCAAATGTGAGCTCAGAACAGAATGTGGTGAGTTGTTCTTCAGGAATTTAGCTGCAGCAGAGACAGATGCCTAGAACATATAATTTAATAAAACTTCCTCAAGTTTTCAGGGAGCTGGGACCAAAGCATTCTCAGGCAAACATGATAGTTGACCTTGGTCATGTCTTTATAAATCTTTTACATCATTGCCCCTGCCCCCCGGCAGTTCATCTTGGCAAGCTAAACAATCACTGAATTGTATCCGTGGAAACACCAAACTGTAATTTGGATTACCAGTATCAAAATAGAAGCAAGGCAGATTGAAGAATAAATAGGAACTTTGGAACCTGCAAACTGCATATTTAAATTATAGCACAAAGCATATGAGAAGCTGGGCACATCCAAGTGTATGAAGATCCCATGGCCACATTCCACCAGTAGGCCAAAATCACTATAAACCAACTTTATAAACAGATTGATAAACTTTGTTACAAATACTTAAAGCAGGAGTTGGTCTTTAGAAGCTCCTAGAAGGAAAAGCTGGAGGGCTGGAGGGGAAGGCTGAGGAGGAAATGACAGAACAAGAAAAGAGACAGGACAAGGAACAAGGACAGGGATGAAAGAGCAGCAGTTCTTTCAAAGGGACAATTAAAGAGACATAGTTGAGAGGTGGGAACTGGAACCTTGACCTTAGCCTATCCAAATGGCACATGGATCTGTCCTAGAATCAGAACTCTTGCCAGGTGTGCATCAGGGCACTTTTAGCATGCCTTTTACTCTACTAGTGCAGCACCACTGGGCACTGGAACCTATCTTCTCCTCTCTGAGTCTCAGGATTCCCCTTGCTTTGCCTCCTGCTCCCCTCTGTTGGAGAATAAGGGAACTACCTCCTGGTCTACCTGCCCTGGCTTGATGGCATTCTCCTGGACCCTTTCAATCCTAGAGAAGATTCCAAAGGGGTCAGGAGAGCAGGAAGAAGACAAACAACCTAGGGGACTGTCCCTCATCTTCATACTCAGGAATAAACCAATAGGATAGCAACAACATCCTGCTGCCAGGGGACTTGTGAGATGCTAATGTCAGAAAGACTGATAAAGAGGATTTGCAAAAGGGGCCTAATTCAGGTCAATCTCTCCTGAAATGGCAACTCAGGTCAATATCTATGCTGAAATGGCTAGGCACTTGTCTGGTGCCAAAACAGTACCACCCTGACAGAGTTACAAGATGCTTAATATGGCAGCACAATCCAGTGAAAGAATCATGCAAACAAGGGAGGCTTGGGAAGCCAGTGTACCTGATCATAGACAATTATAGAAAAGGTTCTGTCATCCTGAGTCCATTTCAGGTTCTGCAAGTTTGCTTTCTCCTTGGAATGGGTGGGAGTACCTTAATATTTAGGTTTTAAAGAAGGAACAAAGCTTTACTCAGGAAATCTATTTGACAATGGATCCCAGCCCTAGTGTGGAAGGACTGTCTGGAAAATGCCTGATTTGATTAAGAATTTTGGCCTAAATTCTGGTATAAAGAAATTTCAGAACTATCCCACCTTTGTAAGACTCAACTAATTTTTTTGAGGACAGGGAGGCTGTTATGTTCTGGACATTTTGGGTGAGAGAGGAGTTACTGGGACAGAGAAGTGGACATCTTGCCAAAGACCCCTCATCAGGAGTCCTTTGAAAACTTCCTGAGGCAAAAAAGAAGGGAGGGAAACAAAACAAAACAAAAACAAAAAACATCACACACACAACAAAAACAAAATGAAACGAACAATAAAAAGGGAAACTGCAAACAGATGCTATAGAAAGCTGTTTGCATGAGAATGCAATCCCTGCCTTTAATAAGTACTTACCCAACTGTGTACTAGTGTCAGGCACTCTCCTGCATACTGGGGACACAGCAGGGACAGGGAAGATGCTGCTCTTGCTTCTGGAGTTAATATTCTTGGGCAAGGCAAATGAAACACAAGTACACAAATTAAGACATTTCAGATGGAGCAGTGTGCAATAGGTGGGGAGTAGGGTGAGTAGGGAGGTCATGAAAGGCTTTTCTGTAGGTGACATTTAAATTGATCCTGGAATGTCAGATAATCAGATGCTGCAGTCAGTTCATTTTCATTCTCAGTTGTACATGGAGTTGTAACAGAGGGAGGAGCCCTTGGGAGGCTCTCTGGGCCCTGGCCCATAGACTGCCTACCCACTACCTCTGCCTGTGTAGCTCCGTACATCTCCAGAAGCATACAAAGAGCCAAAAATAATGCATGTCTCCAGGGACATGCCTGGGCTGTGTCACGCTCACCAAGTCTGGCAGGAACCACAGTAGTTAATTAAGAGAGAAGAAGGAGAAGAAGAAAAGCCTTAGGAATAAAATAAGAAACAGAATATCCTTTCCTGATGATCAGCAAAGACAGTGTAATTTTAATTAACCTAGCTTTGTTAGGAGATAAGTTTATTGCTCATCCTACAAAAACATCTAATTCGTGGAATACTGAATCACTCTGAACTTTGACTTCATTACACAAAATACTTCTGAAGAAATACAGGATATCATAACTCATAGCAGAGTCAAAGAATAGAGGGTCATTCTTTGGCATTTTCAAGTTAAACCCTTCAAGAAGGTCGTTGTTGCTGGGTGTGGTGATGCAGGCCTATAATCACAGCTATTGCAGTGGTTGAGGCAGGATTGCAAATTTGAGGCCAGCCTTGGCAATTTAGCGAGACATTGTCTCCTAATAAAAAATACAGACCAGGAGCTATGGCGCAAGCCTGTAATCCCAGCAACTCAGGAGGCTGAGCCTGGATCTTCAGTTCAAAGTCAACCTCAGCAAAAAATGAGGTGCTAATCAACTCAGTGACACCCTGTCTCTAAATAAAATACAAATTAGGGCTGGGGATGTGGTTCAGTGGTTGAGTGCCCCTGAGTTCAATCCCTGGCACCCCCCCAAAAAAATTAAAAAATAAAAATAAAAAAGTACAAAAGAGTAGGGATGTGGCTCAGTAGTACCCCTGGGTTCAATTTTCAGTACTAGGTGAGGGCAGAAGGACCACAGTCAAAAATACTGATGGTGTTCTCCCATTAGGATCTAAACTTTGAATTAAAATGATCTAAACCTTGAATTAAAATGACTAAGTATTAATCTGTTCAATTTAGAGTAATAAAAAATTTGCAGTTATAGGGCCCTTTAAACTTCATGCTAACACTTACTAGGCACCTGTAGTCAGTCTGGGAAGGGCTGAAAGGATGGGCTTCTTCCTCCCATAACTCTTTGAACTAGCAACGAAAATCATCAAGGGAAGGTAGTGGAGACCGCAGAGGACCAGTGAGCAGACAGCCAAATGCTGCCTACAGAGAGAAGAAGCCAGGGCAGCCTGAGGCAGAACCCATACCTGAACTTCTTTTTTTGTTTTTTGTTTTTTTTGTGGTGTTGGGGATTGAACCCAGGGCCTTGTGCATGCTACCAACTGAGCTATAGCCCCAGCCCCCTATAGCCCCAGCCCCCTTGAACTTCTTGACCTCAGACAAAGTTACTGTGATTGACCATGGGTCCCAGCTACAGACCACAGGAGGCCCTTAGTCTGAAAAGGAGAATGAGAACAGCTTAGACTGGAGTCTGACACCCATGCCAAGGGTGTCACAGGCAAATTTAACTCCTTCAGACTTTTATGGGACATATATCCCTGAAAATAAAGAATAAAAAAAAATCAAGAAGCATTGCTTTCTGAAACAGTCTTTTGGCAACTGAGTGTAATTCGGTAGTCCCAATGTCATTTACTGTATCAATTTGGAAATGGACATATTCTGGAAATATTTCATCCCATGAGGATTTTCACTTTCATACAAAACAGGATTTAAAAAAAAAAAAAAACAGTTTGAATGCGGTATTCATTCAAATCATCTATGAGAGCCTTAGAAAATAAAAAGATGGTATGCATCTATCTAGTCAATTTGTTTTCTTAAATAAACTTAAAAAATTGAACTGAGGGGTCAGTTCAATAAACTTAATGAAACAATATATACTTTTAAAAGACTTTATTTTTTTATTACAAAAGAAACAGATATGTGCTGCAAAAATTAAAAAACTTCAAGATACAAGTGAAAAACCAAAGTCTTATGTAAGCCAGGCTCTCCAGGGCCTACAGGCACTATTATTAGGCATAAAAGAGTAGTTGAAAAACAAAAAGGAAAAAAGTCAGGAGGAAAAAGGGACTCATGTAGCTTAAAACTATGGTGCTCTGGACAGTTGTTTTGAGCATGTTGCCTCTTTCATTGGCAGCTTTGATACTGTTCAGAAGAAGACTGACTTAGTGTGTTCTGTAATATGCCCACTGATCAATGAAAACTCTCTGACAATGTAACTGGATAAAGATTAAAAAAAAAAAAAAAAAAAAAAAAAAATCCAGAGGCCTGGAAAAGTATTGATCATACACAGGCAATGTTTTGAAGACAAAACATATAGTGTTTGGGAGTCATGTTGTCACAGCAAGAGTTTCATGAGAGCCCTTCTGCTACACAATATTCTATAAGGAAGCTATCCCCCTTTCAACAAGTACCCCACTCTCCCAATGCCCCCACCACCAGGCTGTTGTTTCATATCTTATCACCACCAAAGACCACTGTCTCTACATTTCATTCCAATAATTAAGGATGCATTTGTCCTTTATGTCCTTGTCATGAATAACAACTGATACCCAGAGAGTTGATCCTACCCCCACCACCCACTGACCCCATCCTAGCAGGGGCTCTCACCCTGAGGTTCCCAAAAAGATTTCAGGGATTTTCTACTACTGACCAGTTCGAGAATTCTGCAATTTGTCTTTCTACCTGAGATCAATAAACCATCAGCTAAAGTCACTGTTGGCTGGTCAGAAGTCATCATCACTACTATCAAAACCCAGATCATAAAGCAAATTATTCCCTGTCTCCTTGCATGGAGTAGACTCTGAATTTCCAAGGTTGAGGTCACTGAACCAGCGCATTTGGTGGTCCCCCTGGGAGCTGCTGGAATGCCGCTCTTTGTCTTGGGAAGAACATCCAGGGAACTTTGAGAGGCTCCCTTGAACTGCTGTTGTTATTTTACTGGGCTTGACAATTCCTCCCAGAATATGGCAGACTGATTTTGTGGAGCTTCTAGGACCCCGCAGATGCAGAGGCTGAGCAAGGGGTTCCTGCTGCCCTATGGGGAGCCTTTGTTGTTCAGAAAGTGGAGACTGGGGACTTTGATACATAGGATTGAAAATACAAATCTTACTTGGGGTTTGATCTCTTTTCCTTGCAAGCCTGCCTCTGTGAATTTTCCTGGTCTGCTGCCTCTTGCCTTTCCTCCCTCTTTCTATAGTCTTGCCTTTTTGTTCAGTTTCCAACTGTTCACTAGGGGCGCAGGAGAACATACTTATAGCTTGATACTCTGGGCACAGATTCTTAATGCTCGTTGTAAAGTTGTGTAAGTCTAGGGATATGAGCTGTGAAGTTCCTTGGTAAAGCTGGTCACTGTCACCAAGAACCTTATAGCCTGGGATGCTGGAACCATGGTTCTTGGGATCTGTTTTAGTAATTGCCCAATTTTTGCAGTTAGTCTGTACTGACTTGTCCTTTACATGCCCATGTCCTTTATGAGGCCAAAGGGCTGGCAATGCAGCCTCTTTCTGGAGAGCATCACTCTTTGCTCCCTCATCCTTGATACCAAACTCCCTAGTGACCAGGGAGCCTGTACTTGGATTCCCTGCAGCAGTGGGAGCCTGCACCTGCCACATAACCAGCTCCTCAGAGGCATATTTTTCCTGCCTGGTGAAACTGAGGCTCTGGGCCAGATGTGGTGAGGTCTGAGAAGTATTGTCTTTCACATGCCCAGGTACCTGAGGCACTAAGATCAATCTCTTCAGTTCTGCTAGGACACTGGGCACATTCAGCTGGTCTAGCTGTTCACATAGCTGTTGGAAGTCCTTACTCTGCTGAACAACTAAAATTTCCAGGTGCTTCAGGTTGGATTTCATTTCTATAATCTCTGCTTGTCTCTGGGGGAAAGCAGTGAAAAAGAGAGTGATGGATAGTGCAAGTCAGAATGCACAGTAAAATATGAGAACAAATCAGTGGACAAAGTCTTATCCCTTTCAGGGTACCTCACAGGGTAAGGATAGCTACACTCTAGAGCAGGGCCCTGGGGTGTACATTCTACCAGGAAGACTTGGGGAAGGAAGCTAGCTTATACTCTGGTTCTTTTCTAACAGGCTGTGCTGGCCTCTATTCTTGGCTGAAATTTTGCAACTTTAAAGGTATCTCTGGGTCTTAGTGACAAAACCAAAAACACAGTTGAGAAAAGAAGTTGGGGTTTTTACTTACAGCTTCAAATTTCTTCTGCATCTCAAGAATGGCCTGCTCCACATTGCCCTTCTCTTGCACTGCCTCAAATATCAGGTCACTCTGGGCCTGTGCAGTCTCTTGCACTAAATTTAAAAAAATTACAATTCACCATATGAAGACTGTGGTATACACCTCCTGCCCACACTAACATGGACTACTGAACTTTCTCTGCTAGCACCCAGGACTCTTATGTTCTCTGACCAGAGTGCTTTCTCACAGCCTATTTTTCTCTCCTTCCCTGAGAAGATCCTGGCCTGGACTGGCATCTACAGAGGTCCCAGAGAATCTGCTGCCCTTGGCCCTGTCATGAGAGTGTTTTTTTGTTTGTCTGTTGTTTGGTGGTGCTGGGGATGAAACTCAGGTAATCATACATGCAGGTAAGTGCTCTGTCACTGAACCCCAGGCCTAAGAGTGATCTTTATAGAATGCAGATATCATCTTGCACACTCTGAAAACTTCATTGGTTCAATTGCATTCCTCTGGCCACTGAACAAAATCCAAATTTTTCTTTATTTTTCTGTGGTACTAAGGATTGAACCCAGGGATGCTCTGTGACATAACTGCCCTTTTTATTTTGAGACAGGGTCTGAGTTGCTGAGGCTGGCCTGAAACTTGTGATCCTCCTGCCTCAGCCTCCCAAGTCCCTGGGATTATAGGCATGTGCCACAGTGCTTGGCAGTTCAAATCTTTAAATTGGCTAACAAGCCTCAGACTTACTTCTCCTTCCCCATTTCTTATCTCTGGACTTAGTACATGTTGTTCCCTCAGCTTGGAGTATTCCTACTTTCATTTCTGTCATTTCCCTCCTTGCCATATCCACCACCTTAGTGCAACTAATTCCTTTTCTTTATGCTCTCAGCACTCACCTTGTTGGAAAACACCAATTCCTGCCTGGCTGGGTCTTCTTTTCTTTGCTGGTAGCACTGTGTTCTACCATCACTTGACATCCTCCACTTATTTATTTCCTATTTACACTTGAACCCTGAAAAGTTTGGTGACTTTGGTGCTAACCACATCAGAACTGATACTGACTTCCCTTTTTTGAATGCGGAGATTCTACACACACACACACACACACACACACACACACACACACACACACACACAAACACATTGTGTTGCAATTAATTATTGCCATCCTCTTACTAGAATACAGGTCATGTGAAGATGCTGTTACATTTATTCCACAAATATTTGATGAGCATCTTCTATGTGGCAGGCACTACAGAGACAACAGTGATCAAGAAAGATAAAGCCCTCTTGAAATTACAATCTTATCAGGAAAAACAGGTAGTTGATGGATAATTACACAAATAACTATTTGTAGATGCAATAAGTACTCTAAAAGAAAAGTATTCCAAGCCTGAGACCATGTAATAGGGAGACTAGTCAATTTTAGGGGTGAGATAAGACTTTCCTAAGACATTTATATTTGTCTAACATATTAAATCATATGGGAAGAATGATACCAACAGAAAAAAAGAGCATGTTCCAAAAAGAGCAACAATGAGTTCAGCATGACTAAAGCATGATGAGCAGGGGACCATGTAGCCTGAGTGGAGGCAGGTCACAGCTGGAAAGAGGGGTATTTGGGCCATGTCAAGATTTGTGGACTTGATTCTAAGACTGATACACTGATAAACTGATACAGTTAAGCAAAAAGTTGGCATGACTGCATTTTCTCTTTAAAAGGAGAACTATTTCTGTGATTTGAATGATAAACTACAGAGTGAAAGTACAGAACAAAGATCAGAAATGACTTAAATAAAACCACAATCATGTTAAGAATAGTAAAGAGTAGAGCTTTATATTTTTATCATAGAAATATGGTTTAGTTTAGAAACAATCAGAAGTTCTTCACCCCACTTAACTGAGACACACCCCCTTTTTATTTTTAAAATTTTTTTGGTACCAGGGATTGAACCCAGGGGTGCTTAACCACTTAGCCACATCCCCAGCCCTTTTTAATATTTTATTTAGAGACAGGGTCTCACTGAGTTGCTAAGTGCCTTGCTAATCTGCTGAGGCTGGCTTTGAATTCCTGATCCTCCTGCCTCAGCATCCTGAGTTGCTGGGATTACAAGCATGCATCCCTGTGCCCAGCTTTATTTTTTATTTTGAGACAGGGTCTTCCTAAATTGCTTATGACCTTGCTAAATTGCTGGGGCTGGTGTTGAACTTGCAATACTCCTGCTTAAGCCTCCTAAATCACTGGGATTATAGGTATGAGCCATTGCGCCTGGCCAGATGTTCTTTTACATCTTATTCAGGTATATTTCAAACTCTTACAGAAGAGAATAAAGAATTGTAATGGCTATCTCAAAACCTTTGTTTTAGCTTTTTCTACTTTGGCAAACACATTGAAAATATTTTCAGTTCACATACATCTTAAATGCATACCAAGTAAAATTTATAAATAACCAGGAATAGTACATAATATATTCTTTTTGTCTGCTCATAACTATCTAAAGCATGTTTCAAGATTCTTAACAAAAGTTTTTCATGTTAGATGACTAAAAAATAATTTGGCAATATGATAGTTCTTTAACTCTTCCCAATAAATGGAAGAAAAACCAAGTACTTGGAAGTACAGGATAACAAATTCAAACTGAGCTCAATTTGATTAACCAATAGGTATTTGGTTAGACCGTGGTTGTTGTTATTATTATTTTTTTTTTTAATTTTGGTTTTGTTTTGTTTTTTGTCTTTTCAGTGCTGGGGATAGAACCAAGGGCTTAGTTCATGTGTAGGGAAATTCCCTACCATTAAGTTACACTCCCAGTCCTAGGCTTTGGGTTTTAACTACAGCTTTTATTTTTGTTTGTATGTATGTACAGGGGAAGACTGGGGATTCTTCTACCACTGAGCTACATCCCCAGCCCTTATTTTTTATTTTGAGACAGGGTCTCACTAAGTTGCTGAGGCTGGCCTGAAACTTGTGATCCTCCTGTCTCAGTCTCCCAAGCCACAGGGGTTATAGGCATGTGCCACCATGCCCAGCTCTAACTACAGAATTCTTCTGTCTCTTGTCTCTTTATATCACTTATCAACAAAGGGTATGGATTTACTAAATAGTACCTAAATAAAGATTTGTTTGTTTGTTCGTGTGATACTGGGGATTGAACCCATATTTAGCACTGAACTATGTCACCAGTCCTTTTATTTTTTATTTTGAGACAGGGTCTTATTAAATTGCTAAGGCTGGCTGCAAACTGAAAATCCTCCTGCCTCAGCCTCCAAAATAGCTGCAATTACAGGTGTGAGCTGGCTAACTATTAAATAATATATTTTTTTATCTTGCCATGCTGAGGATTGAATCTAGGTCCTTGTGCATGCTATACAACTGCTCCACCCGCCCCCAACACACTGAGCTCCACCCCCAGTCACTAAATAAAAAAGTCTTTTAAGTTCAAGTGACTTACTTCAGAGTTTCTCATCAAAATAAAACACAATTCCCATCAAAAATGAAAAGTATTACATTTCAGTTGTCTCATATTAACATAAATTTTAGTTAGATTAATAATTTTAGCATAATTAAGTAAACTATAAACTATAAAAGTACCAAAAGGAAACATGCAGGAAATTGTGTATAACCCTGTAGTACGAAAGGCCTTTCTAATAAAGACATAAAACCCAAAGCCAGAAAAAAAAAAAAAAAAAAAAAAAAAGGTGAGTTTGGTGTCCTTGTTAGTTTATTCCTGGATAGTTTATCTTCCATGTTGGTTTTATAATGGAATTTCCCCCCGTTATACTTTCCCTAATTTCTCCTACTTTACTGAATTACCATACGGTATGTGGCACTATTTTGGTTAATTCTCAGAATAGCAAGGAAAGATTAGAAAAAGAATCAGACATTTCAACAACAAAACTAGAATTTGAAGACAATGGAGCAATGTCTTAGAAATTCTGAGGTTGAGGCAAGAGGACTGCAAGTTTGAGGCTAGCCAAGGCAATTTAGAATTACCCAGTCTCTAAATAAAATTTAAGAAGTGCTAAAGATGTAGCTCAGTGCTATAGTGTATGAGGTCTTGGATTCAATTCCCAGTACCAGAGTGAAATAAAAAGTAATAAAATATAATATTAAAAAGTAAAATAAAATAAAATGGGCTAGACAGGCATGGTGATATTATATACTTGTAATCCCAGTAACTTGGGAGGCTGAGGCAGAAGGATTGCAAGTTCAAGGCCAGCCTCAGCAATTTAGAGAGGCCTTAAGCAATTTACGGAGACCCTATCTCAAAATAAAAAGTGTAAAAAGGACTGTGGATATGGCTCAGTGTCTGAGCACCCCTGGGTTCAATTCCTAGTACAAAAAACCAACTAACCAACCACAGAAAATCCTCAAATCCTTAACAGTATAAATAAGCATAAGATGATTCAGTCTCTTCCATGCGGAACCTGACCCAACTTCCTGGATTTAACCACAGCAGTTTTTGGAATTTTATGAACTTATCCATGTGTATATTATGTATCTTCTGTGTGTGTGTGTGTGTGTGTGTGTGTGTGTGTGTGTGTGTGTGTGTGTTCTCAAAGTGTCATGTCATTTCTGCTTTGACTATAAACTGGGTATTTTTAGCTTTTGTGTAAAAATCCTATTTAAAATCCATTTCCATATTCTAGACCATCTCTGTTTTCCTGTTAAACATTTTAAAAAATTTATTCCTATTTTAGCAACTTAAGTGCTCAATTGAGAAATCAGATTCTGATGCAACTCAGAAAAAATTTCATTTGCACTGATGACAGCAATTTTCCTTTCACTCTGTAGTTCTGTTCTCCCTGCTGTGCTGCTGAGAGAAAAAGGAAATATCGGGAACCACCCTGTATAACAGTAGACCCCTTAATCCTCTTCCCTTTTTGGGGAACATCTTTCCTGATTTTCATTGGCTGGATGTACTCCCCGGACACAAAAATGTGTCGTGGAGCAAACTATGCACGTGAACAGCACCTTTCCATTTTAATTTAACAATGAACAGATATTGCTGTTTTATCATGCTCATATAAGTGGATCTTCTTAACAATTTTTTATGATTTGCTTGGAAAGGCTTTTATCACATTGTAAAATTATAAAAATGTTGCCCATGTTTTCTTCTAGATTTTTACTATTTAATTACCACACTTAATATATTGATTTATATATTAATTTTAAAAATTTTGATATCATTTATTCCTTTTTACTTTCTTAATGATCATATACATAATTGATTTTCAACAGAAGTAATACCTATCAGGTGAAATACTGTGCTCCACTTAACTGCCCTACCTAAACGCAAAGTAAAGTAAGGTAAGTCATTTTATTACTTTGGTCCTTGGTATCCTCAGCTGAAGAATAGAAGTTAGATTAGATGGCTACAGTGAAGTTTCTGGCTGGGCAGGCAGACTGTGACTGAAAAAAGATTTCATGACCTTACTCTATGAAGGCACTTGACACATACACCAGATAGCACTTTCCCATACTAACTTTACTTCTCCTTTTCCTGATACGAGTTCAGTGAGTGAGGGCCTGGCCATATGATAGGGGATTTATCCAATTCCTTTTCTTTATTTTTTTTTTAAACAGATAACTTACTTTTGGAAAGTGGAAAAATGTTTATTTGTTTATTTCCATAAAGCCCAGTACTGTGATTCTATATAACTGGACGATAAAAATAATAAATGCATGACAACATGAATGTAAACACAATAAATGTCATGCTTTCACATGGCAAATTGTCAGTATCTATTGACATCTTTTTTTTTTTTTCAACCTTTAAAAATAATTTTTTTTAAAGATTTTTTTGGTTGTTGCTTTATTTTATATATTTATATGTGGTGCAGAGAAACGAACCCAGTGCCTCACACATGCCAGGCAAGTGCTCCACCACTGAGCCACAACCCCAACTCCTTTAAAAATTTTTTTAAAAAAATATGAAATGCTTCACGAATTTGCCTGTCATCCATGCATAGGGGTCATGCTAATCTTCTCTATATTGTTCCAATTTTAGTATATGTGCTGCTGAAGCGAGCACCTAATTCTTTTTCTATTGCTAATTTTCTATTCCTGATCATTACTTACAAAAAAAAAAAAAAAAAAGGAATGATTCTGAACAGGCTACTTGTGCCCATTTTCAAGAATGACCTAGCTTTGGGCTGGGCTTGTGGCTCAGTGGTAGAGTGCTTGCCCAGCATGTGTGAGGCACTGGGTTCGATCCTCAGCACCATAAATAAATAAATAAATAAAATAAAGGGTCATCAATAACTAATAAAACAAACAAACAAACAAACGACAACTAATCTTGGGCTGGGAATATAGCTCAGTTGGTAGAGTGCTTGCCTTGCATGCACAAGGGTTCAGTTCCCAGCACCACACACACACACACACACACACACACACACACACACACACACACACACACACACATGGATGACCTGGCTCTATATTTTTTCACCTTCTGATATTTTTGTTTGTTCTCTGTGTGTGTGTGTGTGTGTGTGTGTGTGTGTGTGTGTGTGTGTGGTGGTGGTGGGGATTAAACCCAGGGCCTTATACATGCTAGGAAAGCATTTTACCACTGAGCTATACCCTCAGTCCCATAGCCTTCTAAAAATATGATGCCAGTATATTTGTTATTGTTTACCCTTTCAGTGTGACTCCTTCTGAGTCTCAAGCTCTGAAAGTCAAGGAAGGAACCATTAAGGATCAAAAGTCAGAATTCAGTTCTAGTGTTTTCTGGTTCTTAATCTCATATTGGGATCTTTGGCACTTCCATTCCTTCTTCTGGGACTAAAATACCACAGTTTGCTGCAACCCTCCTTTTCATACTTCATATAATTTGTGTTTGTTTTGTTTTGAAGATAGGTCTTGCTAAATTGCTTAGGGCCTAGATAGGTTGCTGAGGCTGGTCTCAGTTCTTCTGCCTGAGCCTCCTGAGTCACTGGGACATACAGTTTTAAATGTAGAACAAAAACAGAATGCACTATGGTTTGCAAGTGTCCCTCAAAAGCCCATGTGTTAAAAGCTTGGTTGCCAGTCTATGGCACTATTGGGAAATGGTGGAACTTTTATGAGATGGGGCCTAGAAGGAAGTTGTTACATGCCCTTGAAGGAGGCATGAGGAACTGGCCCTTCCCTGTCTCTTTCTTTGCTTCCCAACCAACATGAGGTAAACAGGCCTCCTCGATTACATGATTCTATCATGGAACTGTGCCACCACAAGTCCAAAGCAACAGGGCCAAGAGGATATAAACCTCTGAAGTCATGAGCCAAAATAAACGCTTTCTCCTTATAAGTTGATTACTTCAAGTATTTTATCCTAGCAACAGAAAGCTGACTAACAGTGCTTTTTTAGAAAGTTACTAATGAGTTATTCTATCACCTCATAGAAGGAAGCAACCTTGATTTGCTTCTGTTGTCTGCCTTGCTACTTCTTTTTTTTTATTGTAAACAAATGGGATACATGTTGTTTCTCTGTACATGGCGTAAAGGCATACCATTTGTGTAATCATAAATTTACATACAGTAATGTTGTTTGATTCATTCTGTTATTTTTTCCCTTCCCCCCACCCCTCCCACCCCTCTTTACCCTCTATACAGTACTTTCTTCCTCCATACTTGCCCCCCTCCCTAACCCTAACTCTAACCCTAACATTAACCCTTCCCTCCCCCCCTTTATGTGTCATCCTCCACTTATTAGCGATATCATTCGTTCTTTGGCTTTTTGAGATTGGCTTATCTCACTTAGCATGATATTCTCCAATTTCATCCATTTGCCTGCAAATGCCATAATTTTGTCATTCTTTATGGCTGAGTAATATTCCATTGTGTATATATACCACAGTTTCTTTATCCATTCATCAATTGAAGGGCATCTAGGTTGGTTCCACAGTCTGGCTATTGTGAATTGAGCAGCTATGAACATTGATGTGGCTGTATCTCTGTAGTATGCTGATTTTAAGTCCTTTGGGTATAGGCCAAGGAGTGGGAGAGCTGGGTCAAATGGAGGGTCCATTCCAAGTTTTCTAAGGAATCTCCACACTGCTTTCCAGAGTGGCTGCACTAATTTGCAGCCCCACCAGCAATGTATGAGTGTACCTTTCTCCCCACATCCTCGCCAACACCTGTTGCTTGTATTTTTGATAATCGCCATTCTAATTGGGGTGAGATGGAATCTTAGGGTGGTTTTGATTTGCATTTCTCTTATTACTAGAGATGTTGAACATTTTTTCATATGTTTATTGATTGCTTGTACATCTTCTTCTGTGAAGTGTCTGTTCATTTCCTTAGCTCATTTGTCGATTGGATTATTTGTATTGTTGGTGTAGAGTTTTTTGAGTTCTTTATAGATTCTGGAGATTAGTGCTCTATCTGAAGTATGATTGGCAAAGATATTCTCCCACTCTGTAGGCTCTTTCTTCACATTACTAATAGTTTCCTTTGCTGAGAGAAAGCTTTTTAGTTTGAATCTATCCCAGTTATTGATTCTTGCTTTTATTTCTTGTGCTATGGGAGTCCTGTTGAGGAAGTCTGGTCCTAGCCCGACATGTTGAAGATCGGGACCTACTTTTTCTTCTATAATCTGCAGAGTCTCTGGTCTGATTCCAAGGTCCTTAATCCATTTTGAGTTGAGTTTTGTGCAGGGTGAGAGATATGGGTTTAGTTTCATTCTGTTGCATATGGATTTCCAATTCTCCCAGCACCATTTGTTGAAGAGGCTGTCTTTTCTCCATTGCATATTTTTGGCGCCTTTGTCTAGTATTAGAAAGTTGTATTTATTTGGGTTTGTGTCCGTGTCCTCTATTCTGTACCATTGATCTACCTGTCTATTTTGGTACCAGTACCATGCCGTCTTTGTTACTATTGCTTTGTAATAAAGTTGAAGTTCAGGTATTGCGATACCCCCTGCTTCATTTTTCCTGCGAAGGATTGCTTTAGCTATTCTGGGTTTCTTATTCTTCCAGATGAATTTCATGATTGCTTGCTCTATTTCTGTAAGGTACGTCATTGGGATTTTAATTGGGATTGCATTGAATCTGTATAGCACTTTTGGTAGTATGGCCATTTTGACAATATTAATTCGGCCTATCCAAGAACATGGGAGATCTTTCCATCTTTGAAGGTTTTCTTTAATATCTTTCTTTAGTGTTCTGTAGTTCTCATTGTAGAGGTCTTTCACCTCTTTTGTGAGATTGATTCCCAAGTATTTTATTTTTTTCGATGCTATGGTGAATGGGGTAGTTTTCATAATTTCTCTTTCTGAGGATTCATCACTTATGTATAAAAATGCATTGGATTTATGAGCATTGATCTTGTAACCTGCCACTTTACTGAATTCACTTATGAGTTCTAACAGTTTTCTGGTGGAATTTCCTGGTTCCTCTAAGTATATAATCATATCATCCGCAAATAGGGATAGTTTGAGTTCTTCTTTTCCTATTCGTATTCCTTTAATTTCCTTGGTCTGTCTAATTGCTCTGGCTAGAGTCTCAAGAACGATATTGAATAGGAGTGGTGAAAGAGGGTATCCCTGTCTTGTTCCAGTTTTTAGGGGGAGCTACTTCTTAATGGGATAACAGTCCTAGCGTTCCAGAACCAGTTTCCAAACACATGCACAGTTGCCCTATATGTGGGATACCCAGGTTGGAAACCAGAAGACAGAGTAGTGTTTCTTTGCCTACAGATGGGGATTAATTTCTAAGCTATACAAAGGCATTATTTTTTGTAAAGCATGAGCAATTCATCTTATGGCATTTGAATAAGTTGACTTCAACTTGTTTCAAATAAAAAATAGACAGAACTGGGGTTGTGGCTCAGTGGTAGAGCGCTTGCCTAGCATGTATGAGGCTCTGGGTTCAATCCTCAGCACCACATTAAAAATAAATAAATAAATAAAGGTATTGTGTCTACCTACAACTAAAACAAAAAAAATAATAAATAAATAAACAGACAAATGCAAACAAGTGCAGACATACAGTCATTTACTTTCTATTTGGTTCAGAAATTAGTAGTTCCAGGGAAGTTTCTACCTATGGAGAATTATGTATTCATCTTCTGTGTTTATGAGGTCCAGGGCAAGGTTTCAGTTACTTTAAGTCACTAATTAGGGGAGCAGGGTTTTTTATAAACTGCAGCTGAAATTGAAAATGATGCTGTGATTCACAAAGCAGCAAGAACAGCAGGTGACTAGAATATTTCTAACTCCTAAGTGGGTAGCATCTCTATTGGTAGCACAGCCAGCAATTCATTTGGGACTCAGGGAGTCTTCAATTCAATTCAGGCAGTGAAATGAGAAACCTCCTTAGGATACCTGCTCTGAGATAGCAGGGTTACTGGGTGGAGGATTAGTACTTCACCAAAGGCCTTGTAGGACCAAAGTGTTGTCACAAAGAGGTAGGTTCCACTGCCCAGTTTAGTGTGCTTCATATCTCTTCAGGGCTCTTCATGCACCCACCGTCTCATGTGAAACACTATGTGAACCCACACTGGCTAGGGTCAGAAAGTTCATGTTCACTGTTTGCCAAGACCTTCTGCCGATAACTTCAAACATAAGAAACTCACATGTCTTAGCCACGTTCTCCAAAGAATCCAAAATAGATTGGTTTCTTGAACTGAGATGTTCCTCAGACTTTTCCACAGATGTCTGCAACTAAGAAACCCAAAATTAAGAACACATTCACAGACCATTGCCTTATTTTACTAACTTGGAGAACTGTCATTTAATGATCAATTGTGAATCTACAAGAACTAAAGCCAAGACAGTAGAATTATTAAACTTCTTAAGATGTAAGATACTCCTTAAAATGTAGCTATACTTACCCTATCAATGCTGTCTCTGACCTGGGAAACAAAGTTGTACAGAGTCTCACTAGAAGAAAAAAAAATCTTTGTGAAATATTGAAACAACGTGCAACAGAATCGATTCCATGAATATGGCCGGTGTCCATCTAGTATAGCATCAAAACACTGATCAGAGTTGGAGACTCAACCCAAGAAACCTCAGTGCCAGTTGGAAAAAAAAAGGAGGATATTAACTGTTTGTGACCATTTCCAAGGCAAATCACATTTTTATTTTTAAAATTAACAGTAACAGTTTTTAAATTAACAGTATATGTGTCTTAAATAAGAGTGAATTTTAGCAACCAAAGTAATTACCAGAGTAGGAAAGACCATCTTTCCTTTTTACAACACTGACTTTGGAAGGTAATGGTTTCTTTTTAGTAGTCCAAAATTCCTAAATACTTTTTGCCTTACCATTATGTTGGCCAAAATAATAAAATTAATATACTGATAATTCTAGGGAAAACATTAATTTCCAATAAAAAAAAGAGATTATCATAATTATTTCTCAAATAAACATTCCATTTCTTTTCTTTTCAGTACTAAGGATTGAATCCAGGGTCTCACACATGCTAAGCAAGTGCTCTACCACTGAGCTACATCCCCAATCCTTTATATCTATCTATCTATCTATTCATTTATTTATTTCATTTTGACCCAGGGTCTCATTAAGTTGCCCAGGGTGACCTCAAGCTTACAATCTTCCTGGCTTCAGCCTCCTGAGTAGCTGGATTACAAGGCATGTACCACCATTCCTTGCTAAATATCCCATATTTAAAAAGATGCAGACATGGACAATCATTAATGAAATTCTACAGATTTTTCTATCAAACACAAGTGCAAAATCAAATTTTGATATACAAATATGACAACTCTTCATACTGCTTGTTGGATACTCCCTAAGACCGACTTTATAAAAGGTGAAATTTCAGGACGGGGGATGTAACTCAGTGGTACAGCACTTGCCTAGCATGTGCAGGACCCTGAATTCAATTCCCAATACTACAAAAAAAAAAAAAAAAAAAAATCTAGAACCATATTCTCCATGTGAGAAAATTTGGGATATTACTTGAAAACAATAAAAGATTTAAAATGAAAAAAAAAATTAAGAATGTTGAGAATTGAAAGTTGTTATGTTATAAAAGCAAAGTACAAAATAGAGTACCTAGAAATTTGCTCTGGGGATGTAGATCAATGGTAAATTGCTTGCCTTGAATATGCAAGGCTCTGGGTTTGATACCCAACACTGAAAAAAAAAAAAAAAAAGCAAAAATTTAAAAATTAATCACAATATTTAGAAGATATAAAGATGACAGAAAATGGAACAAAAAAACAGAGATGGAAAATAGTTGAAAGGTTTTTTGACCTAAAAAAAGCAGAGAACCAATCCAGGAAATCCAATATATTCCCCAAATTGGAGATCCAAAAGAGAGAGAATGAAAATAGAAGTAGATTTGCAAAAATATAATGCAGTTGTTTCTCAATACCCATAGGGGATTGCTTCCAGGACCCCTGCAGAGAATAAACTCTGAGGATGCTCAAATCCCTTATATATAATGACATAATATTGGTATATAATCTATGTATATTCTGTAGTATATTTTAAATCATTTCTACAGTACATGTTTGTTTGTTTGGCACTGGGGATTGAACAACTGAGTCCATCCCCAGCCCTTTTTTACATGTTATTTAGAGACAGGTTCTCACTGAGTTGCTTAGGCCTTTACTAAGTTGCTGAGGCTGGCTTTGAACTATTGATCCTCATGCCTCAGCCTCCCTAGCCACTGTGATTACAGACATGTGCCACTGCACCCAGTTTCTACATTATTTGTTATAACTAACACAATGTAATTCTTATGTAAATAGTTGTTATACTACATCGTTTTAGGAATAAGGACAAGAAAAAAAGTCTGTACATGTTCAATTACAGACAATTTTTTAAAATATTTTTTTCTTTTTTCAGTAGTGGGGATTAAACCCAGAGCTTTACACATGTGAGGCAATTGCTCTACTATTGAGCTACACTTCCAACATTTTAAAAATATTTTCAATCCATGGATGGTTGAATCCATGAATGTAGAAACCCATGGATATGGACAACTGACTGTACAAGAAGAAATTCATAGAACTTAAGAATGAAAGATTGAAAGGAACTACCCAATGCTCAGGCATTATGGTATGCCACATGCACATTATTTCAAATTTCAAAACTCTATAAATTATTAGAAGATTCTACAAACTTCCAGAAAGAAAGCAAATGAATACTCAAGATCAGGAATTTGAATCACATCGAATCTCTTATAAAAGCCACACAAGAAATGATAACCCAATGGAACAATGCCGTAGAAATTTTGAGGAAAAATTGTTTCCAATCTAGAATTCTACAACCAACTTAATTTGCAATAAAGCACAAGCATTTCAAGATCTCAAAAAATAGTTTAGGTCCCATATTATGGTTTGGATAGGAAGTGTTCCCCAAAGACTCATGTGTTACAGGTTTGGTCCCCAATACAGCCATGGTTCAGAGGTGGGGCTTTTGGAAAGTGACTGGATCATGAGTTGCTCTAACCAAATCAGTGATTTAATCCACTGATATCTGAATTAACTACTAAGAAATGGTGGAAACTGTAGGCAGGTGGGTCATGGTTTGAGGAAACAGGCCACTGGGGATATGTCCTTAGAGACTCTATCTTATCCCTGGCCCTTTTCCCCTCCTTAGGACACCATCACCACCACCATCTCCACCTGCCTGTGTTACCATGCTGCCATGAGCTGAGAAGCTTTCCTCTGCCACACCCTTTTGTCATGATGTTCTGCCTCATCTCAGGTCTAAAGTAAGGAGCCAGCCTGACATGAACTGAAATCTCTGAAACCATGAGCCAAAGTAAACTTTTCCTCCTTTAAGTTGTTTATGTCAGGAAATACCTAACAAACTCCATGCACCTGTCCTCCTGAAATATCTGGATTAAATCAAGAAGTAAACATAGGACTATAGTAACAGAAGATCCAACATGGGAAAGAGGAAGTAGGAATATCTCAGATGATGGTGAAGATAGGATTCAGGATGACAGCTATGCTGCAGACTTAGAGGTACCAATGCTTCTACAAAGAAAATGCTAAAGCTCCAGTGGACTGGTAGCAGTGTCCCGGATTACACTGGGTACAGTGGAGGGGGTGCTAGGGATTAAACCCAGGTCGTCATGCATGCTAGGCAAACACTCTAACACTGAGCTATACCTCCAGCTGAGGATATACTATATAGTTAGTTTATCCATTCATGCACTAAATGGAATTTAGGTTTTGCCTAGTTTTGGTAATTACAAACAAAACTGCTATAAACATTAAGTATAGATGTTGTTTTCATTTTTCTTGGGTAAATAACTAAAAATAGAATTGCTAAAACATAGGAAGTTATATTTTTAAAAAATTTTTAGATGTTGATAAACCTTTATTTTTATTCATTTATTTATATGCAGTGCTGAGAATAGAATGCCAGGCAAGTGTTCTACCACTGATCCACAACTCCAGCCCTGGGAAGTTATATTTAAATTTTTTTTTTTTTTTTTGCGGTGCTGGGGATTTGAACCCAGGGCTTTGTGCTTCTGAGGCAAGCATTTTACCAACTAAGCTACATCGCCAGCCCTTATATTTAAATTTTTTAAAAAATTTGGTACTGATGATTGAACCAGGGGTGTTTTACCATTGAGCTACATTTCTAGCCCTTTTTTACTTTTTATTTTGGGACAGGATTTCACTGCCCAGGTTGGCCTCATACTTGGCAATTCTTCTGCCTCAGCCCCCTGAATTGCTGAGACTACAGGCATGAACCACCATGTTCAGCATTAGGTTCAGTTTTATATAAAATGTCAGACTTTTCCAGTGGCTGATATTGATTGATTGATTGAGAATTTTCAGTGTCAGGAATTGAACCCAGAGCCTCACATGTGTCAGGCAAGTGCTTTACCATTGAACTATAAACTGGTATGGTAGTACACGCCTGTAATCCCAGCAATTCTTCTGCTGAGGCAGGAGAATTACAAATTTGGGGCCAGTCTGGGCAATTTAGGGAGACACTGTTCAGACTTTTTTTTTGTACTGGGGATTGAACCCAGGTGCACTTAACCATTGAGCCACATCCCCAGCCCTTTTCTGTATTTCATTCAGAGATAGGGTCTCCCTGAATTACTTAGGGCCTCACTAATTTGCTTAGGCTGGCTTTGAATTCCTGATCCTCCTGCCTCAGCATCCTGACACACTGGGATTATAGGTTTGCACCCACTTCAAAATAAAATTTTTAAAGGGGTGGAGAATGTAGTTCAGTGGTACAGAGGTTGTGTAGCATGTGTGAGACTCTGGGTTCAATCTGTGTGTGGGGGGGTTCATATATCATTCTGGGTTGGGGCTGTACCTCAGTGGTAAAGTACTTGACTAACATGACCAAGGGTATCCCCAGGACTGCAAAGCAAAAAAACAAACAAAAAACCCAGAAAGAAAAAGAATACATGCATTATATTCTTTTTGTTGTTGTTGTTGTGCTGGGGACTGAACTCAGGGCCTTGTGCTTACAACTGAGCTATATCCCCAGCCCCATTATATTCTTTTATTTAAAAAATTGTATTTTTAAGGCCTTTATTTATTTATTTTTTTAATGTGGTGCTGAGGATTGAACCTAGTGCCTCACACATGCTAGCCAAGTGCTCTATCACTGAGCCACAACCACAGTCCATCCATATGTTATATTCTTTTTTTTTTAATTTTTATTTTTACAGATGGCATTTTGATTCATTGTATACAAATGGGGTACAACTTTTCATTTCTATGGTTGTACACAATGTACATAGGATAATCATGTCTATCTCACTATCACTATCTTTCCTTTCCCCACCCTCTCCTGCCCCATTTTCCTCTACACCATCCAAAGTTCCTCCATTCTTCTCTTGCCAACCCTCTGTCATGCCCCCGTGTATTATATTCTTGAGCCTAAAATAAATGTTATTTCACATCCTAAACCTGATGATGTGAAAAGGCAATAAATTACAGGGCAAAATTTTGGACAGAATCAATATAACATTACTTATAAGAGCAATTCTCTTTAAGAAATCCTCTAGATTTTACTTTTCAGAAAAGCCAAAATTGTGGCAGCCATCTACAAACCTACCACAAATCACACTGAAAGCAAATAAAGAGCCAGGCATGATGGTGGTGCAGGTCTGTAATCCTGGTTACTTGGGAGACCGAGGCAGTTACTTGTAAGTTTGAGGCTAG
Source organism: Sciurus vulgaris (assembly GCF_902686455.1). Lineage (NCBI taxonomy): Eukaryota > Metazoa > Chordata > Mammalia > Rodentia > Sciuridae > Sciurus > Sciurus vulgaris. The sequence goes on along the minus strand of NC_136470.1, from coordinate 114,717,775 downwards.
CCTAGGCAATTTAGGGAGACTCTGTCTCAAAATAAAAAAAGTACTGGGGATGTAGCTCAGTGGTAGAATGCCCCTGGGTTCAATTCTCAGTACCATCAAAGAATGAAAATGAAAAAAGAAAGCAAATAAAGAGTAATTATTAGAAAAAGGTAAAAGTAGCCAGGCACAGTGGCTCACAACTATAATCCTAGCAACTCTGGAGGCTGAGGCAGGAGAATTATGAGTTAAAAGCCAGCCTCAGCAGTTTAGTGAGGCCCCAAGCAACTTAGCAAGACCCTGTCTCTAAATAAAATTGTAAAAAGGGCTAGGGATATAATCAAGTGTCCCTGGATTCAATCTCTGGTATCCAAAAAAAAAAAAAAAAAAAAAAAAAAAGACAACAACAAACAAACAAACAAAAAAAGAAAAAAAGAAAGAAAAAAAAAAAAAAAAAAGGCAGGAGTTATTTTGTTTTATTTCATTTATTTATTTATTTAGGTACTGGGGATTGAACTCTGGGGCACTTAACCACTGAGTAATAATATCCCTAGCCTTTTTTTTTTTTTTTTTTTTGCGGTGCTGGGGATCAAACCCAGGGCCTTGTGCTAGGGCCTTGTGCTTGCAAGGCAAGCACTCTACTAACTGAGCTATCTCCCCAGCCCCCCAGCCTTTTTTATTTTATTTTATTTTTTAGCGGTTGAAAGACATTTATTTTTATATGTGGTACTGAGAATTGAACCCAGTGTCTCACACATACTAGGCAAGCACTGGCCACACCCCAGCCACCAGCCCTTTTTTTGAGTTATTATTTTGAGACAGGGTCTCTCTGAGTTGCTTAGGGCCTCACTGAATTGCTGAGGCTGACTTCGAACTCACAACACTCTTGCTGCAGCCTCCCAGGTCTCCAGGATTACAGGCATGGGTCACCATGCCTATGCAAGAGTTATTTTATATATCAAGCTAAATAGGCTGAGTGATGTCCAGATAGCTGATGAAACATTACTTATGGGTGTGTATGTGAAGGTGTTTCCCTAACAGATTACATTTGAACTGGTAGGCTGAGTAAAGAAGATAACCCTTATCAATGTGCAAGGATATCATCTAATCTGTTGAGGACCAAAATAGAATAAAAAGACAAAAGAAGGGCAAATTCACTCTCTCTTCTTGAGTTGGGATATCTATCTTCTTAGACATTTGAGCCCTTGGTTGTCAGGCTTTAAAACTCCAGGACCTACACCAGTAGCCACCACTCACCTTCCCCCTCAGGTTTTCTGATTCAGACTGAATTACACCAGTGGCTTTCTCCTGGTTTCTCTAACTTGCAGATGCAGATTATGGCACTTCTTGGTCCAGACAATCTCATGAGCCAATTCATCTAATAAGTAACTTTTTTTCTTTGTTTCTCATTCTCTGTAGACATATAAATCTTACTGATTCTGTTTCTCTGGAGAACATTGACTAATACATGCTATTATATTGAAATTTAATTATTTGATTAGTGATACACCCTTTTGTTTTCCTCAGAAAAACAGTAACTGCCTCATCCACTTGAAAAGTTGGCATACCTGTCACATTGATCTTTTGTCCTTTTGTTTTTCTCCTCAAATTGTGTCAAAAGACCTTTTGATTTTCCAACTGGCAAAGGAAGAGAAAATAGGCCTACATCTTTTGTATCTCCTCCAAAGAGCTGGGGTTTTGTCTGGTACTTTGTGAAAATACTAGGTTCATTCTATTAAACAAACAAACAAAAAAAATCAATAAATCATTTCACACATAAAAGTTCATGACATTCACTATTTTTTGTATAATGCAGAATCACATTTAAGTGCAAATCATATTGCTAAAAACAATATAGCATGTAGCATTTTAAAATTTTTGTATGTACCAGAAAATTATATTTATAATAAAGCAACTTTTTATTAATAGTTTCCTCCTTACCAGCAAAGATATTTAAAATATCAATTAAAATTGTTTTAAAGGTAATTGCATAAATTTTCAGGCAACAACAGAAAATTATTTATGCTATCTCTGAGATGATGTATTAAAGTTTTCATATGAATAAGTTTAACTCAATTTGCTATTTTTGTCTACTAGTAAATTAAAACACCTATTGATAAGTTTGACATGGATTGGACAATGGTCATGCTGTAATATGGTGAGCCATTTTCTGTATTCAAGGATTCAAGAGACTCTTCCTCCTCCTGGCCCTTAATTCATTAAAGGCCTCAGTTTCAAAAAAAATCCTTATTTTTTCCCTCTTCAAGAATATAATGTAGCTGGGTACAGTGGTGCACACATGTAATCCCAGCAGCTCAGGAGACTGAGGCAGGAAGATCTGAAGTTCAAACCCAGCGTCAGCAACTTAGTAAGACCCTATTTCTAAATAAAATATAAAAAGGTTGGAAATGTGGCTCAGTAGTTAAGGACCCCTGGGTTCAATCCCCAGTACCAATAATAATAATAATAGTAATAATAATAATGTAGTATAGTTGACTGAAATCTACTATGTGAAGTTTCTTAGGAAAAAAGTTCATTTAATTTAAAATTTGTTACTTTATTCCTATTATATGTAAATTATTTTTTCTTACAAAATTTTCACAAAAAATAGTAAGCCTTGGGCTGGGGAGATAGCTCAGTTGGTAGAGTGCTTGCCTTGTAAGCATAAGGCCCTGGGTTCAATCCCCAGCATCACAAAAAAAAAAAAAAAAGGAAGCCTTTCCTTAGAAGCAGTCAAGGGACTAATAGTATTCTACTTTGAGTAAGAGAATTACAAGTATAATTTTTTTTTTTTTTCATTTCAGACCACCAAGTCAAATCTAGTAGCTTTAGAGATGTATGATTCTACATTATATTGCTGTGAAATACATGAAGAGAAATTCTGGAAATAGACTTACATCTAGAGAATTCTGTTGTGACTGTTTTGGATGTCTCAAGTGGGCACTGAAATCCAAGGGTGCTGACAGAGTCTCTGAATTTTCTGGACAAAACTGAGATCCAAAGAGGAATTGGGAATCACTGAGAGCAGTATAATCAGTCTGATTATTATTCCAGTTAGATGACTTAGTGGTCCTAAAATAAAGCAAGATAAGTGTATTAAGGGAACATATAACCTAAACAATGAAATCATAATTTACAACTGTTGATTTCAGAATATTCTGGGCAGAGTGCTAACTTATTCTGACTTTCAAGTCCCCTGTACATGGCCAGTACTATCTACAAAAAGCACAAAAAAGGAGCTGAGCCGGCCGTGATGGCTCTGGCCTGTAATCCCAGCAAATCAGAAGGCTAGGGCAGGAGGATTGCAAGTTGGAGGCCAGCTTCTGCAACTGAGCTAGACCTGGTACCAAAAAGAAAGAAGGGAAGGAGGAAGGGAGGGAGAGAAGGAAGGGAAGGAAGGAAGGGAAGAGGGAGGAAGGAAGCAAGCAAGCAAGCAAGCAAGCTTGGGATATAGCTCAGTAGAAGAACAATTGCCTAGCATGCTCTAGGCCCTGGGTTTGATCCCTAGTACCACAAACACACACACCACAGAAGGAAATTTTGAATGCTACACATTTTATTATAACCAGTATAAGAAATACCCAGGTGCTTGGGCTGGGGTTGTGCTCAGTGGTAGAGTGCTTGCCTGGCATGTGTGAGGCACTGGTGTTCAATTCTCAGTCACCGCATATAAATAAAATAAAAGGTCTATTAACAACTAAAAAATATATATATATTTAAAAAAAAAAATTTAAATACCTAGGTGCTGCAAGAAATGAAACGTGTTTGAATGCATGTGGGCAAGTCAAACTTTACTTGTGCCACAAGGCATACTAGGGAACTTGGATAGCAAGTACCCCTGGGTGGGCAATTTTAAATCCCTAACACTACTCAGCCCTTTGCCCTGATTAGAGGACATGATTGGCTAATTTTAAAATTAGGACCAGCAAAGACTAATTAAAATGGCTACAGTTGGATACAATTAGGGCTAAATACTATATTCTCTCTCTTGATTGAACTCAGGGATCCTTAACTACCAAGCCACAGACCTAGCCCTTTTTATTTTTTATTTTGAGACAGTGTCTCACTGAACTGCTTAGGGCCTTGCTAAATTGCTGAGGCTTTGAACTTGTGATCCTCCTGCCTCAGACTCCTGAGTCACTGGGATTATAGGCATGTACCACCACGCCCAGCAGCTAGGGTGACTCTGATCTCCACAGTACCTAAAAATTGCACTACGCAAACAAACATATATGAACACTGACTTGATTTTGCTCCTTAGTATTTCAATAGCGTTGCCCCAACTAATCTCAATTTCCAGATGTTGGACTGTGTCTGATTCTCATAGGTCCAGCCCACAGGAAACAAAGTCATTGCTCAGTTAACACATGAATTAACATCACTTTTGTAATCAGAAAATGGGCAGGAGGAAAAGACACAGGAAGGAGCAGTGGTGACCGGATTAGAAGAGACAATACACCTCAGCTGGGCGTGGTGGTGCATGCCTGTAATCCCAGCAGCTCAGGAGGCTGAGGCAGAAGGACTGAAAGGTCAAAGCCAGCCTCAGCAATTTAACGAGGCACTAGGCAACTCAGTGAAGACCCTGCCTCTAAATAAAATACGAAATAGGGTGGGGATGATGTGGCTCAGTGGTCGAGTGCACTGAGTTCAATCCCCAGTACCCCCACCTCCAAAAAAAAAAAAAAAAAAAAGAGAAGAGACAATACAGGGCATTTCTATCACTATAACCTAATAGGAAGGGGACCTTCTTTCTAGAAATCAATTAAGATCCTCTTTTTTTAAATTATAAATGGACACAATACCTTTTATTATTTTTTTTTATGTGGTGCTGAGGATGAACCCAGTGCCTCACATGCTAGGCAAGCACTGTACCACTGAGCTATAACCATAGCCTTTTAAGTATCAGAGAGTATAACCAGAAAACTTACCCAGGGTCTGAGGGAATACTGAGCATCTCTTTGATATTCCAGACATTAAAATTCATTTCTTATGATTATCTCTATAGAAAGAACAGAGGAATATTAATTAAGAAGGTTAACATGATGTATTTTCCAAAGATTATTTTACTAGTAATCTTACTACATGTAAATGAGGACATTTCAACAGTTACAGTCCCATCCAGTTGATGAAAATTTGTATTATCTATGTGCCAGATATAGGTCATTTTCTGTCATTAAATTGCACACAACTGGGTGCAATGATGCATGCCTATAATTCCAGAGACTAGAGACTGAGGCAGGAGGTTGCAAATTCAATGGCAGCCTCAGCAACTTAGTGAGACCCTGTCTCAAAATTTAAAAAAATAAAAAGTTCTTGGTGTATAGATCAGTGGTATAGGGTACTCCTGGGTTTAGTTTCTAGTATTAAAAAAAGTTAAAAAAAAAAAAAAAAAGGAAAGAAAAAAATGTATACAAATTCCCACTTAACACCAAGGAATGCCCAAAATCACCTGTAAAACTGTAAATTCGTCTTGCTCTGCTCCTTGCCCTTTTTTCTTGTTCTCCTATGAATAATCCACTTTTAGGAAAGAACCAATATACCTCATCTTTCATTACTCGATGCAATAAATGACTTAACCCATTACCTCTGCCAAGAAGACTAGTTTTCCTCAGAGCATAGGATATTGGAATGCCAAGAGAGTTGTAGAATTTGGGCAATAAAGAAGCTAGATGAAGAGGGAGTGCTTTGGGCAAAAGTGTCTTCCCATACCTCTTAAAAGCAGTGCCTTCTCTGCTTTTCTTACTCAATAAGGACCACAATAAAGCCTGAATTTTATGGAATAAATCCAATTTAGAAATTTATATTTCCAAACTCACAAAGCATTCATATTTATCAGATCATATACCACTGTGGTATCAGAAAATATGATTTTATGATTCCCACACATACGGTAGAATAGAACATCAAACATTAAATACTGTCCCAACACAAACCTAGATAAAATAAAACAGAAGTTCTAAATAAATATTTTAATATATGTAAAATTTTTTCTAATTTTCTAGGAAAAACAGATGCATTTGTGTGTTTATAAATATTTGTTTTACATGAATGTTAAGTACAGATCACAGGATCAAGGGGCTATACACACTGCCATTTATAGTTTCTATTGTGTGCTAGGCACAATATAATATATGTTTATATATGTTCATTTAATCCTCCCAATGACTTTTTTTGAGGCAGGTGTTGTTATTGCCATTTATTGTGAACAAAGTTCATATAAGTTAATTAATCAGCTCAAGTCATCTCCAATAATTAGGGATAAGAAGTTTCCAAGCTAGGTCAGGTCAGTACAAAAATCATGCTATTTCAAGTACACCATTTTGTTTATTAACATTGGCTGTTTGATGGTACTTTTTAGAATTAAGCATCTCTGAATGTTCCCCTGTATTAACAGCAAGGTAATAATACATGGAAAGGTTGTAGCTTTTGAGGCAACCCAAGATTCAAGTCTTGACTTTTACCTACAAATTGAGTGAACTTGGGGAAAATCAGTTAACTTCTTTGAACTTTGGTTTTCTTGTTAGTTAAATGAGCGTAACATGATAACTATATTAAAGAATGAAGAATGGGGGGATACAGCCTGGCGATGTGGCAAATGCCTGTAATCCCAGTAGCTCCAGAGCTTGAGGCAGGAGGATTGCAAGTTTAAGGCCAGCCTCAGCAACCTATAAGGTCCTAAGCCACTTAGTAAGACCCTGTCTCAAAATATAAAATGAAAAGGGCTGGGGATGTAGCTCAGTGGTTAAGTGTCCCTGGGTTCAATTCCTGGTATTAAAAAAAGAATGGAGGTAGAGATTCAAGAAGATGTATATGAGGTGGCTCAGTGGCAGTGGTGGAACACAAGTTTAACATGCTTGAGGCCCTGGTCTCCATCCACAGTAGCAACAACAAAACAAAAAACAGGAATATATAGTATCTGGTATGGAAACTGGTAGTTATTAGCTGTTTCTTAATTACTTTCTCAGACTGGTTTTACCTTTCTCAAATGACTTCTGGGACTGACCACATCCACCTGCTTTCAGTTCATAGAACTCCATATAACAGATCATAAACTCTCACATTCACCCCAGCTGTGAAAAATGTTCCTGCAGGGTTGAAGCTAAGTATTACAGTTAATTTTTTTTTGTCTCAACTCTCCTAATCACAGTTTAGATAATTTCTTCTTTGTAGAATAATGCAATATTGCTTTCCCACAAAACAAATAAGTGTGTATTTTTGTTGATTATTTTTTTATGGTACTGGGGATTAAGCCCAAGGGTAATCTACCTTTAAGCCACATCCCCGACTCCTTTAAGCATTTTATTTTTTCTTAAATTTTGAGACAGGTCTTGCTAAGTTTCCTAGGCTAGCCTCAAGCTTGTGATCCTCCTGCCTCAGCCTCCCTAATCACTAGGATTACTCGTGTGCACCATTGCTCCTAGCAAGCAAATAATTAAAATAAGATACCTCATAGTGAGATGAGAACTGGAAAAAAATGTATTTTAAAAAAACAGCCAAGCCAGGCTGGGGTTATAGCTCAGTGATAGCGCACTTGCCTAGAATGTGTGAAGCACTGGGTTCTATCTTAGCACCACATAAAAATAAATAAATAAAATAAAGGTATTGTGTCCATCTAATAGATATGGAGGAGAAAAAAAAAAAAAAAAAACCAAGATAATGTGGCCTGGGAAAAGAGAGTGAAAAAAGAAGGCCATGCACTGACAGCCTTCATCTCCCAAGGTGTTTTATTACCCTTAAAGTAACAGTCTCTAGGAGGCCTTAATCTCCTTCAAAGTAAATCCTCTCCAGACAGTGCCCACAGAACCCCAACCCAAACAGCTCAATTTCCTGAGTGCCCAAGGAAACTGATATGTTCATTACTTATATAAACCCAGTCCCTTTCTTTGATCAGTGGCTCATTTTCCACTAGGGAAGTGGGTCCACTGATGCCATTTCATCCCTGCATCCTCTGTTCCTGGGTGAAACTTTGTTCCTGAATAAACAGCTGAGCTGATTCATGAAGTTTGTGTCCCTCCTGATCTTTTTGTGCTAACCACCTGCAACTGATAATATTTAAAAAAAAAAAAAAAAAAAAAGGGCTGGGGTTGTGGCTCAGTGGTAGAGCACTTGCCTAGCATGTGTGAGGCACTGCATTGGGTTTGATTCTCAGCACGCATATAAATAAATGAATAAAATAAAGGTTCACTAAAAACCAGGTGGAGGAATATGAATAATTACTTAAAAACAAACAAACAAAAAAACAACCAAGCCAAGAACAGTGGCATGTAATCCCAGCAGTTTGGGAGCCCGAGGCAGGAGGATTGAAAGTTTGAAGTCAGTCTCAGCAATTTAGAGAGTGTCTAAGCAATTTAGTGAGACCCTGTCTCAAAACAAAAAAATAAAAAGGGGCTAGGGATGCGGTTTAGTGGTTAAGTGCCCCTGGGTTCAATTCCTGGTACCAAAAACAAACAAAAACCCAGCTACATTACAAGATGGGTTCACTGGTGAATTCTCTGAAACATCTGAGGAAATAATTATACCAATTTTCTACAATCTCCTCCAAAGATAGAAATTCTGGGAATACATTCTAACTTATTCTATAAGACCAGTATTACCCCAAACTACAAAGACATTACAAGAAAACTATAGACCACCATCTCTCGTGAGCATACATGCAAAGTCCTCAATAAAATATGAGCAAGCAGAATCCAACAATTTATAAAAAAGAATTATAAACCATAACCAAGTGGGATTTATTCCAGACATTCGAGACTGTTTCGACATACAAAAATCAACTGGTGTAATCCACCACATCAACAAGTTAAAGAGGAAAAATTACATGATCCAATCAATAGATGCAGAAAAAGCATTTGACAAAATCCAACATTGATTTATGATTTTAAAAAACTCTCGAGCTAGGAAGATAGCTCAGTCGGTAAAGTGCTTGCGTTGCAAGCACAAGTCCCTGGGTTCGATCCCCAGCACTGCAAAATAAATAAATAAATAAATAAATAAATAAATAAATAAATAAAAAACATAAACAAAAAAAACTCTCAGCAGCTGAGTGTAGCTTGGCACAGCTGTAATCCTAACAACTCAAGAGACTGAGACAGGAGGTTGAATATCCTAGGCCTGCCTTGGCAATTCAGTGATACTTTGTCTAAAAATATTTTTAAAAAAAAAAAGAAAAAAAGGCTGGGGATGTAACTCAGTAGTAGAGTGCTTATTTTAGCATATGCAAGGCTCTGGGTGGAATCCCTAGTACCAAAGTGAGGGAGGGCCTCTCAAACCAGGAATAGAGGTGAAAGTCCTTAACTTGATGAAGAACAGCTTCAACAAACCTAGAACTAACATCATATTTAATGGTGAAAAACTAAACTTGTCTGCTAAGATCAGGAATAAGGCAAGGCTTTCCCTTCTTATCACTCCTTTTCAACATTGTACTAGAAGTCCTAGATAGTCAAATAAGATGGAAAAAAAAAAAAAAACAGAAGGTACACAGAATGGGAAGGAAGAAATAAAACTGTCTTTGTTCACATATTATATGATTGCCTTTTTAAAATTTTTTTTATTTTTATTTTTGGTACCCAGGAATTAATTCAGGGGCACTCAGCCACAGAGTTTCATCCCCAGCCCTATTTTGTATTTTATTTAGAGACAGGGTCTCACGAGTTGCTTAGTACCTCACTAGCAATCCTCCTGCCTAAGCCTCTGGAGCTTCTGGGACTGCGGGTATTTGCCACCGTACCCAGCTATGATTGCCTATTTTGAAAATCTAAAAGAATTGACAAAAATATTCCTAGAACTGATAAGTGATTATACTGAGGTCATAGGATACAAAATTAATATACAAAGTCAATCACTTTTCTATATACCAATAATGAACAAATAAAATTTAAAATTAAAAAATAACATTTATATTAGCACTAAAAAAATCAATACTTAGGAATAACTCTGACAAAGTATATACCAAATATATTTAAGAAAAGCTATAAAATCCTAATGATTAAAATAAGCAAAGATAATACAATTTAAAAAAGTCTTTCAACAAATGATGCTAGATCATGCAAAAGAAATGAATTTAGACACAGATCTTGTACCTTTCACAAAAATTAGCTCAAAACAGATTTTAGACTTAAATAAAATGCAAAACTATAAAACTCCTAGAAGATAATGTAAAGGAAAATCTAGATGATTTTGGGATTGGGATTAGTGGTAACATTTTAGATACAATGTCAAACATACTATCCATGAAAGAAACAACTGATAAACTGGATTTCCATTCAAATTTAAAACTTCTATCTGGGCACAATGACACAAGTCTTTGATCCCAATGTCTGCGGAGACTGAGGCAAGAGGATCATTCAAGGCCAGTCTCAGGAACTTAGTGAGATCCTCAACAACTTAGTAAGGATGAACAACTGTCTCAAAATAAAAAATAAGGACTGGGGATATAGCTCAGTTGGCAGAGTGCTTGCCTTGCAAGCACGAGGCACTGGGTTTAATCCTCAGCACCGCAAATAAATAAATAAATAAAAAGTAAAAAAGGACCTGGGATATAGCTCAGTGGTAAAGTGCCCCTGGGGTTCAATCCTCAGGACAAAAAAATTAGAAAATTAAAAACTTCTTTGTGAAACACATTTTCAAGAACGTGAGGGCTAGAGTTCAGTGTAAAGTATTTGCATTGTATGCACAAGGCATGGAGTTCCAGGTTTCACCCCCAGCACAAGAAAAGCAAGAAAGGAAGGAAGGATGTGTCAGGAGAGGAAGTAAGGGAATCTGAAATGAGAAGACAAGTACAGACTAGGAGAAAATCTTTTCAAACTTTTGTTTTTGCAAAAGTTTGGACCCAGGGACACTCTACCACTGAACTACAGATATCCCTACATCTTTTTGTTTTATTTTACTTTCACATAGGGTCTCACTAAATTATGGAGGCTGGTCTTGAACTTGAGATCCTGCTGCCTCAGCCTCCCAAGTTGCTGGAATTACATCGTGCGTTGCCATAGCCCAGAAAAAGTCATATCTAATGAAGGACTAGTATCCAAAATATACAATGAATTCCATTTTTGGTGCTTGAAATCAAAATCCAGGGTCTCACACATATTAGGCAAACACTCTACAACTAAGCTACATCACTAGATCTGAAAAAAATCTCTTAAAACTTAATAACAAACTGGGTGTGGTGGTACTCAGGAGGCTGAGACCAGAGGATTGCAAGTTTGAGGCCAGGCTAGACAACTTAGGGAGACTCTCTCTCTAAATTAAAAATAAGAATGTGAGGACAATCTGACTGAGATTTCTGTCACCCCATTGATCACTAGGATTGATTTGGCTGATCTGGCTGGTTAGGGGGGGTGTCTGCTTCCTCCCTCACTGCTCCATGTACTAGATCAAACAGTATGACCTTCCCAGTCAGAAGAGGATAGTTCTTTGGTCAATGATATTTGAATAGCTGAGCTCACCTGCTAGAACCTCTAAATAAGCTCTAAAATTAAAAATAAAAGGGCTGGGGATGTGGCTTAGTGGTAGAACACCCTCGGGTTCAATGCCCAGTACCTCAAAAAAAATTTAATTAAATAAATAAAAGAGGTGTAAGCCAGGCATTGTGGTAAGTACCGGTAGAGCCAGCTATTCAGGGGGCTGAGGCAGGAGGATCATTTCAGGCCAGCCTGGGCAGCATACTAAGACACCAACTCATAAATAAATTAATTAATTAATTAATTAAAAAACAGAAGAGGTATATTTATGTAAATACAAGCCTTAATTTTTTTTCTTTCCTACATACTATCAGAAATTCCTCCTTTTAGGATTTAGATGTAGAATTTAAACAATATTACATCACTACATCAAGGCCATTATTTAATGTACCTCCATACCTAAATTCATAAAACCTCTATCATCTTTCATCTCTCAGTTGACAGAAGACTAATTTATATAGCTCATGTCTTGGGGTTTAGAATATAGTATTTCCTTCTTATCCTAGTGGGATATGTTCCAAGACCCCCAGTGGATGCCTGAAGCCACATATAATACAGAATCCTAGAATTTAATGCCTTTTCTTTTTTTTTTTTTTGTACTAGGGATTTAGGGATTGAACTCAGGGGGCTTTACCACTGAGCTATATTTTCAGTTCTTTTTATTTTTATTGATTTATTGATTGATTTAGCTTTAGTTGGACACAATACCTTTATTTTATTTTTATGTGGTGCTGAGGATCAAACCCAGGGCCTCATGTGGGTTAGGTGAGCACTCTCCCATTGAGCCACAACCCCAGTCATACTTTTTATTTTGAGACAGAGTCTCACTAAGTTGCAGAGCCAGGCCTAGAATTTGTAATCCTCCTGCCTCAGTCTACTGAGTTGCTGGAATTAGGGATTACAATTTTTTCCATCTTAACCAACCATTTACCATCCATTGTAGCCATAACTTTTGCAGTCTGAAGAGTGACAGCAAAAATTAGCATGGATTTTTCTTTCTTTCTTCACAATTTTATGGATAGAAAATTCATTCTTACTGCGTATCTTAGCAACCTCAGAAATACGTGGGTTTTTTTTTTTTTTTTTTTTTTTCCTTTCCTTAAGTTGGAAACTCTCACCGTTTCCACTTTGAGAGCACTTTACACCCTTTGTTTGCATTTCTGAATTGAAGCATTGCTACTCTTGCACTTTGCAGCCACTGTTGGGTAAAATAAGGGTTACTTGAACACAAGCACTGAGATACTGTGAGAGTTGATCTGATAACCAAGAGGGCTACTAAGTGAATAATAGGTAGCATATACAGTGTGGATACACCAAAGAGATGATTTACCTCCTAAACAGAAGGAAGAGGGAAGGGGCTGTGGATGGTTGAGCATCCCTGGGTTCAATCCCCCATACCATAAAAATTTTAAAAAGAATGAAGGAGAGCCCAATAACAGACCTTATCAACCTCTTTTTTTTTTTTTCCCCCTCTCTGACTTTGCCTTTTAATTTTTTTTTCTTTTGAGTCACTTTCTTCTGCATTTACCCTGGATTCCAGGAACAACAGGCTTATTCATAAGCATCTTTATAACAAAGGACTGAAACTAGCCTCAAGCAATGGTGAAACTCAAAGTACAGAATGCCCTATGAGATTACCTTCCTAAGTAAGAACAATTACCCCATGAGGGAACTAAGGCTGCCCACTTAAACAGGAGCAATCATTTCAGGATGGGCACCAAATTGTCCCCTGAAGTGATGAAGACCTTCCAGAACTGGTCCTGAGATAATGATCAACCTGACTATGGCCTGACCAGAATGATATACTCTACCAGTTAGTTATGCTAACTGCCCACCTACGGTAGCCCCAATCCTTGCCTTTGTTTCCCTTTGCTATAAAACTTCAAAGTCTCTGTCAGTCCCTTAAAGACAGATTTTTGGTCACTATACCCCTATATCTGTTCTTCCCAGTGTGGTCACGGTAATTAAAACCTTTCCTACAGAAGGAAGACCAGCAGAGTATACAGGAGATAGGGGTAGGAAGAAGGGGAAGGAAATGGGAAGTAGTTGAAGGATTATGGAAAATAATATTCCTACAAAACAGCTCCCCCAAGAAAAATGGAGGGACAGTGTGACTCGGGAGTGGGGAGTCAGCTTAATCTCCCTGCTTGTACAACCCACTTCAAAACTGCCTGCTGTCTAGACCCTTGCTTAGAACAATTTCAGTACCCTGAACAGTTCTGCACTCTGAACAAATTCTTTGGCAGGGCCAGGCACAGTGGTGCATGGCTGTAATCCCAGCAACTCAGGAGGTTGAGGCAGGAAGATTGAGTTCAAAGCTAGCCTCAGTAACTGCTGCATTTATGTTTGCTCTCTGCCTTCATACTCAGTTCTGTGCCTTTAAACCCTTTGGTCACCATTAACCCTTTCTTAGCCTTCCATAACCCATATATCATTATGAAAAGTTTGTTGTGTGACACTATAGATTAGTAATTAAGATTGGCATGGAATAAAGTAATTTAGTATTGCCTTGGTCATGACACCAAGTGAACCAAGAGTATTTTGGTCAATTAAAGCTGATGAAAGTGATGTAGCTTGTGAATTTATTCAGCAAATTCTCACATTGAATAACAACACAAATATGTCCTGTCCATGTTGATGCCATAGTTTGCCCATGACACTGCAGTTGACCATGAATAACTGAAATTACAGAAAATGAAATTGTGGCTAGGGGGACTACTGTAACTACACCCAGGGAGTCTGAATCTAAACTACTCCTAAGGGATTCTTTAATGTGTTAGAGTACTTTGGGTTCAATACTCAGCACCACCAAAATAATAATCTTGATAAATACACTCTTGTTCTCCCAACTAAATCTAAGGAACCACCTGGGTTTATCTTTTGTGCATTTACCTGTCTCCATGCTATCTGTATAGGCCTTTAAATTCCCAGGGAGTAGGAGGTCCCATCTGCCAAAAGCTGTCCTTGAAGATGCCAGTAGACACCAGTAATGAAGAGACAGTCATTCTAAGTTAAATGAGAACTTAAATGTATATATTTAAAATTTTCAAGGGTAGGGTTCCCTCCTCACCTCTCACCCCTAGCCCTATTTAAAAAGCCCGAGAAATGCAACTATTTCTACAAAAAGGTGTCTGGCAGGGTGTAAGCAAGAAGGGGAAATCACCTTTAACAGAGAGGATGGCCCTGAGGGGCACAGACTTCTCCATTTGACTTTTTTTTTTTTTTTTTTTTTTTAAAGACAGGGTCTCGCTAAGTAGCTGAAGCTGACCTCAAACTTGCATCCTCCTGCCTCAGCCTTCTGAGTCACTGGGATTACAGGCATGTGCCACTGGGCCTGGCCTAACTCTGGGAATCTTAGTGTGAGAACCTCCAAATGCCCCGTTCGCTCCTCCAGTGTAGAAAAAAGGAAGTCTCAGCTAGGGGGAACCGTCCTCTCTCATCTTCAGTCTCTTTTCAAACTGGAGACACACTCCGAGCTCCTAGACGACAACATTATGACGTGTTTTCCAGAGGCCTCCAAAGAATTTCCCGTAATAATAATCAAAGACAAATCCCAGTAAGCTTCCCTGGGTCCCTATTCACTTTGATTTCCCAGGCTGACTCTTCCTCTCCCAGGGGAAGCCGCAGCCTCTGATGGAAACTGCTCTTCAAAGACGAGTACTCAAGTCATCTCCTTCAAGTACCAGAGCGGACCTCAGCCACAGAGAGATAAAAAGCGACGAGGAACTTTAAAGCTAGTCTCAAGTGCAGAAGCTAAAGTCTCAGGAAATCCCTCGAGGTTCCCCGGAATTCCAAGTCCGTCCCCAAGGGCCTGGTGGGCCCCCTAACCCCCCCCCCACCTCCTCCCACTCCGTTTCCACCCCTCCCAGCCCTTTTTTCCCCACCTCTGGCGGCTGTCACGCGCCGAACTAGGGCTGTGGGGTCCGGGCTACAAAGATGCCTAGTTCAGACCGAAGCTGCCAAAGCACGCGCGGCCCCGCCCCCAGGACACGCTCTGACCAATGGGGATTCCACTCCATCCTTCAGGACTCCGCCCACTGCGGTTTCTGGCTAACGGTTTTAACGGTCCTAACGGTCTTAACCTGCAAGAACCACCACCCAGCCCGGCGGCCTACCTCTTACCACACATAGCCGCAAGGTGCACCCAACCTACATGTAACCCAGTGAGACTTATCTCACTCCCCCACACTCTCATCCCCGCTGCCTGCTTGCCCCCTGACCTTCACCCATTGTGTATGCAGAAATCAAAGAGGCCCTGAATCCCAAGAATGGGGAGGTGCCTCTTATAAAGGCAGCATGTGAGGTGGATCAGGTGGTCGAAAACTAGGACGTGGCTGGGGCTTGGATGATGGAAGCAAGGGCAGAGATGGGGAGTGTCTGACAAGAGGACTGTAGTCTGATGGGGACACCAAACTGGAACTCTGGAAAAGAAAGAAAGGAGGCAAGACACTGAGGTTCCTGGCCTGCTGAATGCGGGAGTGGCATCAGGGCAGTGACAGCAGGTGTAGGGCAGAAAGGCTTTATCTCTGCTTCTGATGGTTACAGATGACATTGGAAGCAATGAGACAGGAAGAGTTCATCAATGAAAGAGTATAGATGAAAGAGATTGAATTGAGCCCTAGAAGGTGAACAACTATAGTTTAGACACCTCAGAGATGACAGAAAAGCACACAAAGGATGGGAGCAACCATGATCCCCTGCAGGAAAAACAGTGTCTAAGAGACAAGTGTTGGAGAGACAGAAAGGTGTTATTTAGTGACCAAAGAATGGAGAAGAGGGAACTTAACTTAAAAATCAGCTTCTCAACCTCAGGGGTTTGATGGGTTACAGATATAGGATAAGAATAATGGTGGAGATAGAGGGAGAGAGTGGGAGAGAAGGGAAGGAGGGAGGAAGCCGGGGAGTGATGTGTGTTAATAAGGGGGAAAAATATTCATGTAGTTTTTTTGGGAATAGGCAGAGATCTTTCAAAAACTCAGGTGCCAGCTTTTTTCAATCCTTACACAATCTGGTGTTTTCTGCCCATGGCAGCTGGTAGGTGTCATTAGCCTTGAAAAGAGGGGGAGAGGGGTGATTAGCAAGTCCAAGTCAATTTAACCCTGTACTACACTTCCAGACAAAACATTTCTCAAATATTCAACATGTCTACATGCAGAGCTGAGTAGAAATCTGACCCAAAGGTAAGCAGCACAATAGACACAATACAAAGGCAATATCATGTCAAGTCTGACATATCTGTGGGCCCAAATGAAGAGTTCATATTTTCAACAAAAGCAATCTTCAAATTTGCGGAAAGTAACCTAGACAACTGTTATCATAATACACACCAGAAGTGACATCTACAGCAAAACTAGTGAGAGACTAATAATGTATGGCACAGCTGTGTAACCTCCAAAATTAGTGCTTTTAAAGTCAACTAAGAGCAAGCAAAGCTAGAGGGTTTATTTAGGGTTTTCTTCAGCAGCAGAGAGACACCAAAAGAGTGAGCTTCTCCCGGCTGGGGTTGTAGCTCAGGTGGAGCATTTGTCTAGCATGCGTGAGGCACTGGGTTTCATTCTCAGTACTGAATACAAATAAATAAAGGTCCATTGACAACTTAAAAATATTTTTTAAAAAGAGTGAGCTTCTCTGGAAGTCATCTGAAACATACTTTGAAAGAGAAGGAAATCAGGGCTGGGGTTGTAGCTCTGTGGTAAAGTGCTTGCCTAACATGAGTGAGGCCCTGGGTTCGATTTTCAGCACCACATTAAAAACAAAACAGGTTAAATTCTTTTTTTTTTTTTTTTAAGCCTTTTGACTTTTTATTATTCAAAGAAGCTTCATTTTTTTATTTGGCTTCTGACTCTGTGCTTGTGCCTTCAACACTTTCACAACGATAGGGTTAAATTCTTTAAAAAAAAAAAAAAAGAGGAAATCAATGTAACAAGTTGCTGATGTTTCAAGAAAGATGAATGAGAATTGCTGGTGATCTTGGCAGGAACATTTTCAGTGATGTAGTGGAAACAAAAATCTGATTGGTGTGAGAATTCAAAAGACCAGGAAGAGAGATTTGGTATCTCCATCCAATGGACAACACCAGGAAAACAATAAGGACTGAACAACTCCATGCAGCAATATGAATAAATATCATTTATACTAAGTGAAAACCACACAAAAGAATGCATACTGTGTGATTCTATTTACATAAAATTCTAGAAAATGTAAATGATCTATAGTGACCAAAAGAACAGTGGGACTGGAGGTATAGTTCAGTGGTAGAATCTATGCTTAGCATGTGTGAAATTCCAGGCACCACATGCAAAAAAACCAACAACAACAACAACAAAAACCCAGCACAGTGGTTGCTTGAGACAAATGAGTGCCATAGGGAAGGATTACAAATGGACATAAGGAAACCTGGGGTGATAATGTTTACTACCTTCACTGAGGTGATGTTTCATGGATGATTACATATATGAAAAGTTATCAAATTGTTACTTTCATTATATGCCATTTATAGGGTTATATCTAAATAAAACTTTGAAAAATACCCAGACCCAGTGACACACACCTATAATCCCAGAGACTCAGGAAACTGAGGCAAGAGGACCACAAATTTGAGACCAACCTGGGCCACTTAGTGAGACCCTGTCTCAAAAAATAAAAACGTCAGGGGACTGGAGTTGTGGCTCAGTGGTAGAGCACATGCCTAGCATGTGTGATGCACTGGGTTCAATTCCCAGCACTGCATATGAATAAAATAAAGGTCCATCAACAACTAAAAAAAAATGTACTAAAAGGTTGGGCTGGGACTGTGGCTCAGTGGTAGAGTGCTTGCCTCGTATGTGTAAGTCACTGGGTTCGATCCTCAGCACCACATAAAATGAAAAAAGGTATTGTGTCTGTCTAGAACTAAAAAAATATTTAAAAAAAAGATTGGACTGGGGTTGTGGCTCAGTGGTAGAGCACTTGGATAGCATATATGAGGCACTGGGTTCAATTCTCAACATCTCATAAATAAATGAATAAAAAATAAAGGTCCATCAACAACTAAAAATATATATGAAAAAATTTTTTAAAAAAGATAGCCCTTTTTATTTACTCAGTGGTAAAGAACCCCTGGGTTAAATCGCTAATATTGCAAACTGTTAGCTAATACTGCAAAGTACTAGGGGATAGACCAGTGCTAGAGCACTCACCTATCTTGCACAGGGTCCTGGGTTCAATCCCAACACTACAAAAAAATTTATAGATTTGAAGGTCCATTCCTCCCTCCCCAATACCATTCTTATGTTTATCATTTGTTGATTATCATTCTTATGCATGATTTATACTTTTATTCCACAAAAAATACATTGCATTTGCATGTCTATCGTTATAAGTGATATAACTTGTGTATCTTTATACAACTTTTTCATTCATTTTTGGAGTTGAGCTATGTGGATTCAGACATGTGCAGCCCATTCATAACTCCAATAATTCGTGTGTGACTAAAACCCAGTTTCCTCATTGTCCCATTGTCAAGCTGCTTCATTTTTCTCCTATACAACTTGAGCATCCCTCAACCAAAAATCCAAAATCCAGTAGGATGACATAAGTGGAAAATTCCACACAAATCATGTGATAGCTCACAGTTAAAATACTAAAATTACAGAGCCAGGAGTAATGGTGCATGCCTGTAATTCCTCCTAAGAGCTACCAGCCTCTTAAACATTTCTTCTGAGTCCACATAATGCTTTCTAAATTTATTTTCTTAGCAGTATGGTTGCATAGTTAAAATGCAAATGCAAGATTTGCCTCTAATTGTTAAATATTTCATTGGCTGTGAGTCCACTGGACTCCACTGTGGAGTCCTATATGTTTAAATAAGGGTCTCTCCCAGACTGATAATTCCAAGGGACAGATTTCTCTTATAGAGAAGAAACAGCAGCAAAGACAAAGGGGGCAGCAGGTCAGGCGCTTCCTCAACAAACAGCATTGTGGAGTCACAACCTCTTCTTGTCACTAAGCAACACCAGTAGACCCCTTGAGATTCTCTTCCCTCAGATGTAGCCTCAAAAAGACAAGAGAAAAGTTTGTCTTTTCTACTCCTTTCCTGGAAAGATGCAAAGTGCTTTAGTAGGCTCCTGGGTAAGAGTGCACTTTATAGCTAATCCTGGCCCCTGACCCTGAGGTTGTACATGGAATCTGAGTGAGTCATGAGGGTGAAGTTAGAAGGTTTCATCTAACAAGCTGGTAGAGGACCCTGAGCTGCCCTCTTCCCCTCTTCAATTCTGAGGTCATCCCTGGAGGTTACCTAGTCTTCCTGACACTTTGGCCCCTTCCATACATCCTGATCTAGCCAGCTAAGCCTCCTAACTCTTTTGTCACCCCATTTATTCCCAGTTCAGCAGTTCATTGTTTGATTCCCACCCTTACCCTTACTTCTGGAGTTTAACTGCTTTACCAGCAGGGAACATATAAGAGCAGTGATTGTGTTTTTGTCTATTTGTATTTCCTGGGTCTAGCTCCATGCCCATAAAGGTCCAGTAAATACTGTTGAACTAAATTGAATAGAGAGCAAGATATTCTCAACAGTAGAGAGGCAAAAAGATAAGAAAGGTGACTTACATCATCAGTTCTATAAAAATATTTGGGGCTTCCCAGTCCTGTTGAGAAGTCTGCCATTGGTGGACAGAGGCCAGGTTCAGAACAGGTTCCTCTACTCAGGGTTATAATTGTAGAGGATCAGATAAATCCATTCTCAGGAGAACTCAGGACAAAGAAGTTGAACCATAGAAGTTCCCAGACATGATCATCCACAGGGTGTCCATCTAGTGACATCAGCACAGTACATCCCCTTCTTGGACCCATGATAGGTGCTCATTTCTATCTTCTCCCAGTGCCTCTGAAATTCTCTCCAGAAGATATATTCTATATTGGTTAAATACTTTTGGATAGTTTATCCCTTGCTTGGGTGCTCCAAATTCAGAGAGTTCCCCTCTTGCCCCAGAATAGCAGTGTGTGTGTGGCAAATGGGTGTTCACAGTTTTGTCAATACATGCAGAAGGATACATTGGACCCTTGCTTTACAGGGACCCTTGATCCACTTTTAACATTGTAGGTAGGACAACAAAAGGGACTTCTTCTTAGGCTCCTTAAGAAAGAACCACACCAATGAATAGTGGACATGCCCATAGAACTCTGCTCTGAATAAATGGTACTCCTTTCCCCCACACACATAGCTCTCCCAGGTGGGTCAGCAGAGCTGAGGCCAACTCTCCCAATGATGAATAGGGACACATCTCTCTTTCCAGGATTGTTCCTCTTTATATTCTTTCTATTCTGCCAGGAGCCCCAATGAAGGGCTTTTTTCCTCAGGTGGGACCCAGAAGTCTGGGACCTGGGGTAGGGAGGGTATGAGTGGGCTTTACCCTCATGCATACCTTGTTATAGCACAACAGTGGCTTTTATGGGCACTACAGAGGCCAATTCAAGAGTGAAACTGCTGGAGAATATCGCCTTGCAGCCAAGCCCCAACCTCCAGCAATGTTCCTGCAGCGAAGTCAGGTACAAGGCAGTGGGGGGCAGGAGGAGATGGGCCATTTCTTGCCTCTCCCAGGCCCCAAGGTCATCATACCAACCCTTCCAAAGTCAGACTGACACCTGGGATCAGCCTAACCCTTGGACAGACAGGAGGCTTGTTCCTCTTTCCTGGAATATCAGATCTTCCCTCTACTTAGAGAATAGGTCCCAAACTGGACAGTGTTGCTCATGTTCCTTCTAGATAGAAGAGGGTTCCAAGTCTAGGTGGGATGTGCAGTTAGGGGTGAGAATCTTCAGAACCCAGGAAGGAAGGCTTCAGTTTTGCTGAACAGTCCTCCAGTTCAGGTACTTCAATGCCACAAAAGCCCAGTTAGCCCACAGCCAACCTCATAGTCCAGGACCTTGGGAATGAGTAGAAGGCCTGGTCAGGCAGGGAAATAGCACAGGAGGTGACTGGGTACTAGTCTCCATATCTGGCTAGGGAAGACTGGATAGGAGAGATGGCAGACATAGCCTGGAATAGCTAGAACAGGTTTCTATACAATAAAAAAGGTGCAGGGTCCCAGGCCTTCCATCACTTATAGGCTTGGAAACAAGGAGAGGGCACTGTGTATTACCAGTTTTGAGCAGACTCAAAACAATAGAACTCAAGAGGGTATAGTTAGGGGCTGGGGAGATAGCTCAGTCGGTAGAGTTTTAGCCTTGCAAGCACAAGGCCCTGGGTTCGATCCCCAGCACCGCAAAAAAAAAAAAAAAAAAAAAAGGGTGTAGTTAGAGTGGATGTGGAGGCCTCAGGAAAAGGCAGTTTCACAGTTTGGTAACAATCAAGGAGTCAGTATTACTACTGGTCCCAAAGGGACAAGGAGATGCATGGCTCCTACAACCCAGAAGGAGAGAGGTGTGGAGAAAGCCACCCTGAGAGGAGCAGTGATCCTGAGTGGAGAGACATAGCCAGGTGGGAGTTAACCTGGGAGGGGTTAGGAAAAAATATTTGCCTCTTTTTAATTCCTCTCCTCCCAGGGCTCTGTAGTGACCAGAGTGAAGGGACCCTGGTGACACATCTACTCAGGTCCACCTCCTGAGCAAGAATTGGGGGGAGGAAAGTCCATAGGAACTAGTATCAATGCCCAGAATAAACTCTGCCCACTGCAGCTAATTGTTTTCCTGCCTTTTGTCAGGTCCAACTGTAACTGCCATTTGGATTCTTCAAGAATTATCTTTCTCAGGCTGAAAGGAGGGTCCTGGAAGCTGCCATGTTGTGCAACCTGAATTTCCTTAGAATTTCCAATTGAAAGGTCTGCCTGGCACTGCCTACCAAACCAGACTCAAGTGCAATTCTAGACTGCCCACCAAGGCCACATCCTATTTATTCATTTATTTATTTATACTAAATATTGAACCCAAGAACATGTAACCACTGAGCCACATCCCCAGCCCTTTTCATCTTTTTTTTTTCCTTCCTTGTGAGGGTCTCACTAAATTGCTCAAGGCCTTGCTAAATTACTGAAGCTGGCCTTGAACTTGTGATCTTCCTGCCTCAGCTTCCTAAGCCCCTGGGATTACAGACATGCACCACCACACCTGGTTGGTCACCTACACTTTTTTTTATTATTATTTCAAAAAAAGTCACCTACCTTTTCAAGAGTGATTGAGTGAATTTTGTACAGGAACAGAAGCAACCCAGAGCCTTCTTACTGGATGTTTGTAGTAGCCCTCAGTGATAGCTCTCATCCCAGAGACTAGAACATCCTCTCAATCTGTTAAACCCACCCCTGTAACAGACATATAGAGTACATGTTTTGACTGATGATCAAACTGAAGACTAAGAGAATTTACTAGTATTATCAGCAGCTCCAGGTAGCATATCTGTGTGTTTTGTACTCAAGTTGTATAAATGGCTCTTTCTAGATCTAAAGCTATCTTAATTAATAGGACTGCCCACGGATGGTGCACATCTTATTTTTGGCTTGGCTGAAGGTATCAGGTTTCAGCTGATTGTGGATTTTGTTTAAAGGCCTTCTGAGATGTGACATCCACTTTTCTTTGGTTGGGGACAGGTAAAAACTTTTTTTTTTTTCTTTTTCTTTTGTTTCTTTGTTTCTTTCTTTTTTTTTTCATTTGTACTGGTAATTTAACCCAGGGGTGCTCTACCACAATGCTACATCCAAAAACCTTTTTATTTTGAGACAGTGTCTTGCTAAATTGCTGAGAGTCTTGCTAAGTTGCTGAGGTTGGCCTTGAACTTACAATCTGCCTCACCCTTCCAAGTTGCCAGGACTATGGGCATATGCCAACACACCCAGTGGCAGGTAAAAATTTTGTCTATGCCATTCAGGTACAAAAAAATTCTTTTTTCTTCTTTTCCATTTTTCTTGTAACCAAATTGATCTGATCTATTCTAGCCTTTACCTGCCTGACTTTTAGGAAATGTAACTCTTGTCCTCTTTGTTCCAAAAGTCAGACAGAGTTCCAGACTCAAGGATGGTGTCAGGTCCTTCATCTGTGGAGCCATAATTGATGTGCCTCCACTATACTCCACACCTCAGTTTGACATGGAGGGTCCTCTCAGTACCCCACTGACTACAGACTTTCCAATCTCTACAAGGCCCTCAACTTGTAAATACTACCTCCTCCCAGGAAACCTACCTTCAAAAACCTCTTAAAAAGGAAATTGTAGCTCTAGACCTTCATATTTATGGGTTTTACCACTTCAGTAGAAAAGGAGTTCTGAACAGTTTACAAAAAAAGGATACAGATGATAATTCTCCTCAGGAACAAGAATACCCAGAACTGACTGGGGAGAAAGGACATGATTACTCTTCTCAACAGGCTTCCACAATTATGAGAGAGCAAAACTCCAGTCAGGTTCATATATTATCCTGCCATTGTAGAAATTGTGAGTTTCCAGAATCAGAGCTATCTCCAACAACAGAGGCATTGATTGTAAGGCTGTGTATAATTCTGTAGCTGAGGACATAGGGGAGAAAATTGGAAGTCAATAGGAACTTGTCAGATTCTTAAGCAGTTGTAAGAAATAACAGAGATTGCCTCTACACTTTTCCCAGTTTCCTTAATGTTTACATTTTGCAAAGCTATAGTCCACAACCAGGACATTGAGTTGATGCAATTTCATTCAGATTTCCCAGTTTCATTTGTACTTGTGTATGTGTGCGTGTGTGTGTGTGTGTGTGTGTGTGTGTGTGTGTATGAGAGAGAGAGAGAGATCTACAAAATTTTATCATCTGTGTAGGTTCATGTATCCACCATTTAAGATTCTAATATCACAAGAATCCCTGGTGCTGATCTTTTATTACCACATTGAACTGCCTCCCACTCTTCCATACTTTCTCTCATCTTAACTACCAATCTCTCTTCCATTTCTAAAATTTTGTCACTTAAAAATGCTATATAGCAGACACGGTGGCACCTGCCTGTAATTCCAGCTATTCCAGAGGCTGAGCAGAGGCTGAGGCAAGAGGATAACAAGTTTGAGACCTGCCTGGGCATCTTAATGAGATCCTGTCTCAAAATAAAAAAAATACAGCCAGGTGCAGTGGCGCAGTCCTATAATGCTGGCAACCTGGGAGGCTAAGGCAGAAATAGTATAAGTTCAAGGCCAGTCTCAACAACTTGTGAGAAATCCTCAGCAAGTTAGTGAGATCCTGTCACACACACACACACACACACACACACACACACACACACACACACACACACGATCTGAGTGTGGCAATGCCAGCAACTTGGGAGGTTGAGGCAGGATTACTGTAAATTCAAAGCCAGCCTCAGCAATTTAGTGAGGTCCTAAGTAATTAAAAAAAAAAAAAAATCTGTGCACCTTTGTTTAAATAAGCTTTATTCGAGACCCTGTTTCAAAATAAAAAATAAAAAAGGGCTGGGTATGTGGCTCAGTGGTTAAGTGTCCCTGAATTCAATCCCTGGTACCAAAAAGAAAAGAAAAGGAAAAAAAGGACTGGGGATATATCTCAATATAACTCAGTAGTAGAGTGCCCCTGGGCTCAATCCCCAGCACCAAAACCAATAATCAAAAGAAAAAATAAAAAGGTCTGGGGATGTAGATCAGTGGTAAACTGCCCCCCTGGATTCAATCCCCAATACTTGAAAAAAATTGCTTTGTAAATGGAATAATACAGTATTCAACCTTTGGATATAGGCTTTTCTTGCTCAGTATAATTTCCTAGTCATCCAAGATCTAAGAGTGTATCAAGAATTCATTTTATTACTGAACAGTAGTCCATGGCACATATGTATTGATTTATTTAGCCATTCAGTTATTGGATATCTGAGCTGATTCTAATTTTGAGCTTTTATAAATAAAGCTGCTATGAACATTTGTGCAAATTTTTTTTTTGATGAACATGAGTTTCCATTTCTCTGGGATAAACGCCCAGAAGTACAATTGCTTGGTCAGATGGTAGTTACATGTTTAGTTTTTTAAAGAAACTGTCAAGCTGTTTTCCAGAATGGTAGTACCATTTTACATTTCCACCAGAAATGCATGAATGATCTAGTTTCTCTGCATTCTCACTAACACTTGGTATTGTCTCTATTTTTAATTTTAGTCATTCTGATAGATATATAGTGATATTTCGTTGTAGTTTTGATTTACATTTCCCTATTGTTTAGTGATGCTGAACATCCTTTAATATGTAATTTGCCATCTGCACATTGTGTTTGATGAAAAATCTTCATGTTGTTTGCCCATTTTCTTATTATTTTTACTGTTGAGATGTTAGAGTTCTTTATAAATTCTATATACTAATCCTTTGTTGGGTATGTGGTTTGTAAATATTTGTCTTTCAGTCTTCATCCTTATCATGTAGTTTTTCTTGTTTCTTTTTTTTCTTTCTTTTTTTTTTTTTTTTTTGGTGTGGAGGGGTACTGGGTATTTAATCCAGCAGTACTTTACCACTGAGCTGCACCCCCATTCTCCTTTTTAAATTTTCTTTTTATTTATTTATTTATTTATTTATTTATTTATTTATTTATTTATTGTTGTTGTTTTGGAGGATTTTTTTTTTTTTTTTTTTTTTTTTTGAGACAGGGTCTCACTAAATTGCTTAGGGTCTTGATAAACTGCTGTGGCTGGTTTCCTGCCTCAGCCTCCAGAGGTACATGCTGCCACACCTCACTAAATTTTATTTTGAGACCGGATCTTGCCAAGTTGCTGAGAGTCTGAGAGTCTGAGTTAGTTACAGGCATGAACCACTGTGCCTGGCTAGACTTTCTTTCTTTTCTTCTTCCTCTTGCTTCTCTTCCTCCTCCTCTTTTTTTTTTTTTAATATTTTTTTTAGTATTTTATTTTAGTTGTAGGTGGACACAATACCTTTATTTTATTTTTATGTGATGCTGAGGCTCAAATCCAGGGCCTCATGCATGCTAGGCTAGTGTTCTACCACTGAGCCACAGTCACAGCCTTCTTGTCTGTTCACTCTGCTCTCTCACTTATCATTTTTTAGATGTGGTAAAGCTCACAGTTTACCTTTGGTTTTCAGACTTTTGGTGATTTCTCATTTGTACTTCATCAGTTGTTGCCAAGGTTTGAGATAAATAATTAAGCAATTACAAAGCATGATGGAGAGGCAGAAGGAGACGTAAGCCAGTATAATGTAGTGTGTTTGAGTCCCACAACTGATATGGGGCTCAAGGCAAATTACTTTACCTTTTTAGATATTATGGTCCCCCCACTTTTAATTAATTAATTAATTAATTAATTAATTTTGGTATTGGGTATTTAACCCAGGGGCACTTCACCACTGAGGCATATCCCCAGACCTTTTTTGTTTTTTATTTTGAGACAGATCTCACTAAGTTGCTGAGGGTCTAAGCCTCATGCTTGTGATCCTCCTGTCTCAGCCTCATAAACTGCTAGGATTAGAGGTTTGCACCATCATGCCCAGCTCCCACCCCCTTTTATTTATTTATTTATTTATTTATTTATTTATTTATTTGGCACTGGGGGTTCAAACTCAGGGGCACTAGATCACTGAGTCACATCCCAGCCCTATTTTGTATTTTATTTAGAGACAGGGTCTAACTGAGTTGCTTAGCACCTCACTTTTGCTGAGGCTGGCTTTGAACTCTTGCCTCCTGCCTCAGCCTCCCAAGCCACTGGAATTACAGACCTGTGGCACCATGCCTAGCTTCCCATCCCCTTTTAAATAAGAACATCTATTGTATGATATAATGATGTGTTCAAATTTTTTTTTTTTTTTTGAGGTGCTGGGGATCGAACCCAGGGCCTTGTGCTTGAGAGGCAAGCACTCTACCAACTGAGATATCTCCCCAGCCCTTCAAATTTTTAAAGTCCTGTATTTTTTAGATGATCTCTACTTGGTCTGGAAAATGGAGAAACTTACATTTAAGTTTACTTTTGAAAAACATACTTGAGGAGGATAGCTATTTATAAATAACATGGAAAACTCCAAATTTTTTGGTTATTAGGTGAAAATGAGTACAATTTTATATGTGGTTCAAATAAATGAGGGATAAAAATGAAGAAAAATTGCATGAAACTATACTTATGATTAGTGCATTCATAATTCTGACTTTTCTAGAAATTTACTTTCTTTTAAAATTTTTTAGATGTTGATAGACCTTTATTTTATTCATTTATTCATATGTGGTGCTGAGAATCAAACCCAGTGCCTCACAAATGCCAGGCAAGTGCTCTACCGCTGAGCCACAACCCCAGCCCAGAAATTTACTTTTATATTCAACAAGTATTTATTGGTTTCTTCCATGCATGAATAACATGTAAGGTGCTATGGGAAAATACCAATAAAATAAAAGGCAAAATCTTGGGCATAGAGAGTTTGTATTTTGATATGAGAATTGAAGACTTAACTTACATCAATTCAAATGTACAAAGAAAATATAACTAGTTTATTTTCTGTAATTTTAAATCTCATTTCCATAAAAGTCTCTTGCTTATATTTCAAGAACTTTCCTTATTTAATTTATTTTTATATAAATTGTTCAGATTTTATTTCCCCTTTCCTTCTTATTCCAAAATATATATATAGGGATAGAGGGTTGTTGTATAAGTTATAGAGGGTGTCTTTTGTATATCCTAGATTTTTAAATCTATTACAGCAATTCCCTGGCCTATGGCAGTAACATGCCTTGTTCTAATATGGCATTTCTTGTTCTATTATGATAATTTTCTGAAGATGAAAGTAAAATGTCTTGGGAAAGGAGCATCTTTCTCTAATTCACACAGTAACTAGTAGGCTGGGAGCAGTCTGGAGGCTTACATGGCAGCAGCGAAGGGAATCTAAGCCACAAATACCAGTCCTTGTATTGTCCTAGGATATGGAACCTGAAATGATATGATAGCAGGAATGCAAGCCTCAGTAAAAAGGCTGGATGTGGTGGTTCACACCTATAATCCCAATGACTTAGAAGGCTAAGGCAGAAGTGCAAATTCAAGGATAGCATGGGCAAATTAACAAGACCCTGTCTCAAAATTTAAAAAAATAAATAAATAAAAAGGGCTGGTGATGCAGTTCGGTTGTAGAGGCCTTGCCTAGCATGTATGAAGCCCTGGGTTTAATCCACAGTACCTCTTCTCTATCCCCTTTTCTTCCTTCCATCATCCTCTAGGACTATCAAACATTGATTTTTTTCCCTTCTTCCATATCAGGAACTTTCCTTATGTATTTTATCCTCTTCATTCTTGCTCCATTCCCTTTCTTGGAGCCATGAAGGAGTGTTAGAAGTTCAGTCGATGGTCAGCTGACTCCATTGCTCTGGGCCACAAGGTGAGGCAGAACATCATTGTGGAAGGTCATTTGGCTGGAGGAAAACTGCTCAACTCATGACAGCCAGGAACAGAGAGCACCTGGCCCTTTTTAAAATTTTCAGGCAGGTTCTCACTAGTTGCCTAGGCAAGCCTTAAGGTTTTTCTTTGTTTTGTTTTTGTACCAGGGATTGAAAGAGGGTGCTAAACACTGAGCCACATATTCAGCCCTTTTCAATTTTTATTTTGAGATAGGGTCTTGCTCAATTGCTTAGGGCCTCACTAAATTGCTGAGGCTGGCCTTGAACTTGTGATCCTCCTGATTCAGCCTCCCAAGCTGCTAGGATTACAGGTGTAAGCCACCACGCCCGGCCTAGCCTTGAGTTTTTGATCCTTCTGCCTTAGTCTCCTGAGTAGCTGGAATTACAGGCATGCATCACTGTGCCCAATGCACAGTTTCATAGGTTAAGAGGTTTAAAAATTTAATGAGTTTAAATTATTTTTGTTTTCATTTTGGTTCTTGCTTTTGGTGTTAAGTCTAAGAACACTGCCTTGATCAAGGTGATCTTACCAAATCAGGCCTTTTCAGGTCTCTGGCAGAAGAAACTGAGTGGCTGGGATGGTGTGGCTCTGGGGTGGCATGAAGTTAAAGATGGTCTGGGGAGATACTCCTGCCAAAGTCTGGAGGCCTGAGGTGCAGTCCTTCTCTGCCTGGGAATAGGGTAAGGCTCTATAGCCCCAACTGAGCCCAGCAAATGCTCATGGGCCAGAATCTTCTGTCTCTATTCATTGATTTAACAGCAAACATTTATTGAGCAGAATGGAGGGTTTGTTCTGTTAGAGTTACAGATATGAGCAACACAGATACCTTTACCCACAAAGAACTTATGTTCTAATGGGAGGCATCAGAGGACAGGCAATATTATATATAGAATGTTAGAAGGCAGAAAATGTGGAGTTGAGGAAATGGGATTACTTGCACAGAGCTGAAGGAATGCATCTCAAGAGGGAGGTAAGAAGGAACTGCATGGCTAGCAGAAGAAAGGTGGAGCAAAGGCTGAGGAGGAAGTGTCTGGCATGTTTGGGGAGCAGGGAGAAAGCTGGTGTGACTGGAGGTAGGATCAAGAGGGAAGAATCAGTATCATGTGGGTCTCATGAACCACTATTGTGACTTTGGCTGTTACAAACAAGAGCAACTGCGGCTGAGGCTGTAGCTCAGAGGCAGAGCACTTGCCTAGCACTTGTGTGGCACTGGGTTCAATCCTTAGCACCACATAAAAAAATAAACAAAGTAAAGGGATGCTGTCCATCTACAACTAAAAAAATAATAATAAAAAACATGAGGAACTGTTGTGGTAAACAAGACGTGGTCTGATTCATGTACTAAAGGAATTTCTAGCTGCTAAGAGGACCATAGACTGGAGTGGTGAGCTTGAAAGGGACACCAGGCAAGAAATTCTTACAATAATTCAGGCAAAAAAGAAGGTGGTTTGAACCAGGGAAAAGTCTGGTCATGCTGAGGGGTGGTCTTATCATGGATACATTTTGAAGTAAATATCAATAGGATTTCCTGGTACATTGGATGTGGAATGTGAGAGAAAAGAACCAAGGGGACTCTGGGGTGTTTGGCACGATGGAGCTGCCATTGCTTGAGCTGGGAGAGGCTGTGGGTAGAGGTGGGTTTAGAGGATGATCCAAAGTTAAGTCATGTGTTTGGATATACTATCAGGAGTTGACATGGAAATGTGGAATATCAGTTGGCTCTTGAGCCAGGAGTTCAGGAGAAAGCTTGAGCTAGAGACAGAAATTGTAGTTCCAGACAGAATGTAGGACCCAGAGCATGGTTATGCTATAAAGGGAGTAAATGTGGACAGAGAGAAAACTGAAGCTCAGTCCATGGCAATCTAGTGTTAAAGGGCCCCATTGAAGGCAGCACGTCCTGGTAGATGCCTCAGCCCACTCCTCAACCAGTTGCATCAGAAACTTCTACTTCAGGGACAGTCCCAGAATAAGATATCGTGGGAGTAAGGTATTGCTTTAATTTGTCTCTGCCCTTTCAAAGTGTTGAAAGTTTAGCAGTTTAGCGCTGGTGGCTTCTGCAGTTTCTCTCCATTATGGACACTGAAACAATATCTGGGGGAACAGATAAGCATCATTTTCCCCATTCACCTTCCTTTTTCATTGTTTTTCAAGGAACCAGCACAGCAACACTTTTTCTCCAAGCATGACAACCGCACTTCCTTTGACAAAGTAAGTGGGCAGGAAAGGGGACAGTCCCCCAGCCCAGGTGGAAGTTGAGGACACAGTAGTTAGTAGGGTGGAGCAAATAAGACCCTGAAGGAAGGGTTCTTTAAAAAGGCAGAGGAGTGCCTATTTCCCCCACAATATTTCTCCTCTGAGAAATATCTCATTCCCTTAATAGTGGTGCCTCTGTTTTGGTTTCCTCTGCCAACTTGCCCCAATATTATGTGCAAGTATGCTGGGGGTCACTGGCTTTTCAGGGCCACTTTTCTACACAAGAATGGTTCCATCACTGAGGAGGTAAGCCAGTGAGGCCAGGGTACAGGTCATGGTGGCCAGGTAAGGTCCAGGCATCACCAAACAGACTTGGGATTAGGTGGGACCCAAAGAAATGCTTGGTGCCAAGACTGTGGGCCAAGGGCCCGTACCGTTGAGGAGGGCCCCTACTGTCTGCTGCAGGGAATTGGAAGACGGAAAGACCTGGAGCGCCTCTGGCAGCGGCACACCTTCCTTCGCTGGGCACCTTGTGAGCTGGAGTTGAGCCAGCAGCGGCCCCTGGAATCTTCCTACCAATCTGATTTCCGGCCAGGCCCAGGACTCAGTAGCCTCCCACAGCGCCTTGTCCACTTTGTGCAGGTTCAGCCTTCCCATGTGAGCACCACCTACCAGCAAAACTTCTGCCAGCCATCCCGGGGTGGCCACTGTGGTAGTGACAAGGTAGGACCCCAAACACCAGCCACCAACATTCTGCCTGACCTTCCGGGGATCCCAAGACCCAAGATGCTACAACACTACCTTCACAGTGGGGTCTCTGAGTGTCTAAACTGGTATGGAGCATTAAACAAGGACAGCTGACACAGCAATCTGTCTGTACACAGCAGTTTCATGGGTCGGTGAGCCATTGGCACTGTTGTCCATGGTGTCTTTGTTGGGCTTGGGCAGTGCTGCCCTGGGAGCCCTGCCACCAAGTGAGAAAGGATAAGGCCTGAAGGAGGATCAAGAGTTCAGGACAGTTACCCTGAACATGATAAGTTGGTTCCAGGGACCCAAATATTTCTTTGTAATTGCAATAAACCCAGTTGTGAGCCCCCTATACTCAGTATAACTTTAAGGAAAGCAGAGCCAGAGACTCCTACCTGTAGACATTAAAGGCTAGCGAAAGAGGGAAAGACTGGCAGCTTCCTCCAGGATACTGCTGCCCTTGAGGGGTTTTGTGAGTGCCCACAGTCCTACTCAAGAGATGGCTACCCCACATCTGGCACAGAGGGAGACTGCCCTGGCCACCAATCCACCAGACCACCCCTCCCTTTGAGATGAGCTGAAGCCTTGAGGAGACAATGTGATCTGGACTGGAGTATATCCTAACCCTGTAAAGTTTTGTTTTCTGAGCTCTTCTCTGGTCATCCTACCTGTGTCCTGAATATCCAAGACAGTAGAGGAGGGCTGTCATCCAGTGTCACCTAAGGCAAAGCTAAAGCTTATGTGGGGCCGAGATGCCAAGTCACTTTGAGGGTAGAGGCTAGATCCAAGAGGCTTCCTGTGGACCTCCCTCATCCCTGGGAGTTGAAGCCCTGAAAAAAGGACAGGGGCCATGAGGGCAACATGGGTGTCCACACCAGGATCCCCACATCAGATTTTAGTAGTACTTTTACTTCCATACGCAAAATCCCTGGGTCCTCACAACATCCCTGTGAGGTAGGTAGGGTAGGAAGGTTTCAGAGATCCCCATTCACAGATGAGGATGCTGAGGCACAGAGAGGTGAAATGATTTTTCCAAGGTCATACAACCAGCAATGTAGAGGGCCCGAAGCCAGCATTTCTCTTGCCCTCTGGCAGTTTTTACATCCTTTCCTCCATTCCCTCTGTGTCCCTCACCCTCTCTGAATACACCTAAGTCTGCAGGAACCCTCAAGATAGACTGGCAGCTGGGATTTTTCAGGAATGACCATTAAGGTAGTTCTGGTCAACTCTAGGTAGTCAATGCCTAACCTGCAGGGTGCAAGACCAGCTCTCCCCGCTCCCCACTTTCCACTTGGACAGAGGGCCTAGGGGGTTCCTGGGTAAGGGTGAAGCTAGATATGGTCATGAATGTATTGTGGTAAAGTTAGATGTGAGCATATGAGTGGCCTATGCTAAAGACAAAGGCTCCCCAATCCAAGCTCCCACGGGAGTGCCTCAAGTGCCTGCCCCTGTGTCTCCCTCATCCCACAGTCATGCAGAGCTCTCTCAGCAGCAAATGGAGCCACAGACACCTGCTTCTGCACAGAGCTGCCCCAATGAACAGGTCCCACCAGGCCTTTAGACTCCATCACACAGACACAGTGCCTCTACAGCTTGACTGGGGCCCTGGGCCACACCCCCAATAACAAAGAGCCGAGGCCCTGCCTGTAGGCTAGAACAGGAGCAGCGAGCTGTGGGCATGGCGGGCAGTGCCTCCCAGCGCCGTCGTGTAAGACTGAAGCTCTCCACAGAGCCAAGAGGGCATGGCTGGTTTCCTGTAGGAGAGACAGATAGTTATAAGGGGGGGGGGTCCAGACCTTTTGGCTCCCTGAGCCCAGTGGGTATCACTCCAGGACAGGCTATAAGTGCCTTGCTCCTCATTGTCCCTGTTCAGTATTTGTTCATTCACTGATTTATGTTCTGATTTGTCCACTTGGCCATGCATTCAGTAGTCACTTGTCTTGTTTCTGTCTCCTAGGGCCCTGATTGTACACAGACCCCCAGTCAGGCACTGGATGAGGCAGATCACAACCTGCCTATGTCACAGACAAGGAAAGGGAGCTCACAAAATCCTGACCTCTGGAGGGACTGGAGAAGGGGGTATTCCTGCTAGGGGCTACTCTTTCCTATCTTAGGCTCCCTTCTTTTCCCTAGCCCCACAAGGACTTACCAAGGCCCCCGATGGCCACGATGTGGCCCCCAAGGGAGCCAACCACAAAGTCTGCCCTCTTATCCCTCATACGCAGACTACGAGGCAACTTGGTCCAGGACCCTGCAGGAGAGGGGAGGTCACATCTAACCATACAAACACATACTATTCCCCTCCATCCCACAGAGAGAATAGCCCAGGACAGCCACTGCTCACCATGCTCCAGATCAAACATCTCCACAGTGTTGACAAAGTGTGGACGAGAGTAGAAGTTGTGGGGCCCAGGCTGCTGCAGGCCACCCAGGCTAAAGACACTGCCTTCGGCCATTGCACAGCCAGCAAAGGCCCTGCGGCTAGGCAGGCTTGGATGCCGGGTCCAGGTACGGGCCTCCAAATCAAAAGCTTCAAAAGCAGTCACTGGGAGCTTGCCCTGACGGCCCCCTGTCAGTGGAATTGGGACACTTGGGGAGGGAGTCTAGGGGACTTGGTTGGCTCCTCACTCACTAAGTTGCAGATCTGTCTGCCCCAGCCTCCCATGCACAGCTGTGTACACATCTGCATGTGGATCATCCACCACACAGATGCTCAGACAATGGGGTTTGGTTTTCCAACTTCAGCAGACTACCAGCAGTCAGAGTCTCAGAGTAGGACTGGATCCCCCAAACAAAAGTTTCTCAGATTCTACCATCTCAGACTGAGCTAGATCTCTATCCCACCAACCTATGCTGTTGGACTCTAAATCCCTTTCTCACGTCTCCCAGACCCTTACCCAAAACATAGATCTTGTTCCCATGCAGGAAGGTGGAAGCCCCATAGCAGGGTGTGGGCATGGAGGGTAGCGAAAGCCAGCAGTCACGGCGGGGCTCATATACCCGTACCTGGGCCTGGGGGGCCGTGTCAGGGCCCATTCCTCCCAGGGCATACACCATACCATCTGCATAAAAAAGAGTAATTCAGACTGCACTCTAGCCTAGCTAGGGCATTCCATCCTGACAGCTGCCCTAGTCAGGCCTAGAGTGGCTGGAGACCCATGGTGTTTGTCAAAAACTCTGCTACACATCTGGGGCAGGAGCTGTGAGAGGTGGGATTCTCGCTCTGGCCAGGGCCCCTCTGAGTGAAGAGCAGGAGGCAGCTGATCTAATTATAATCCAGCTCTGTCTCCCTGGAGACGCTATGGCAACCAAGTCTGGCATCTAAGCAGGGCTGGTCTGGGCCAGTGGTCAGACCTGGTGGCCACAGGTGGGGGATCCCTTGTGTGGGGAAGGATCATTTAAACCAGGGGTGGGGGGAGCATATGGATATCTGCTTAGCATGAAGCTCAGTCTGAGGAGAAGACTGGGGATCAACTGGGGACTGGGGATCAGTTGAGGGTGGGGGTAGGGCTGAGAGAGGGGCTTAGGCCTATAAGATAGAGGTGTTGGCCACAAGCTTTGAGTACCAGTCTCCCTGCCAGCACCTTTACACCACACCCTTACACTAGTTTAGGTTTGCCTTCTGTTAGGCCTTCAGGATGAGCTACGTGCATGTCTGGGGCCTTGGGGTGATGTGCCTGTCACCTGGGCTTCCATGGCAACCATCTCCAGGTCAGCCTGGCCTTTTTCATATGAGGATCCCTGGTGCGTATGTGTATATAATGGGGGAGTCTAAGCACTTAAGCATATGCTGGGCTCTGAGCCAAGGTCCCCACTTCCCTCCCCCAACCCCAGACTATTTATAACCATGAGAGTCATTAGGCCACCCCCCACTACTGTCTCTTAGAAATGAGGAATAAGGCAGGGTGGTGGCTGAGGCCTCCTATCATTCTGGGGACCAGCCTGGGCTCTACCCCCATCTCACAGCCCAGTTCAGAGGTAGGTAGGAGAGGATACAGGAAGCAAGGCAATGTCTGGGCAGCTCTGAGAGTAAGGGACTAAGTCAGGAGAGAATGGAGGGTATTGGGGCACACCTTAGGGACCTTTCTTGGGAGGCCACTCACCTCTCTCCACAGTTGCAACCCCCATGGCTGCTTGAGGGAGGGTGGCCCGACGCTCCCAGCGGCCCTCATCGGCTAGGAAGGCCTCCACAGCAGCTACTGGACTCTGGACCTCATCCACACCACCCACCACTAGCACCTGCTTGCCCAGAACCACAGCAGCTGCACCAGCTCGGGCAGTGGGCAAAGGCGCCAGTGCCAGCCATGTGTGAGAAGCCATGTCCAGTGTCTCGGCAGTATCCAAGGGTAATCCAGCCCGGCCACAGCCCCCCAACACCAGCACCTGCCCATCCTGGTGCGCCACTGTGCCATATACCCGGCAAGTGGGCATGGGAGGGAACACCTGCCAAGCAAAGGTGCGGCCACTTCCTGCAGCCATGTCATTCACTGCCTGTGGCAGGCCATGCTATCTGCTCAGGCTGAAGGCCTCACTGGGGAGACATGATAGAGCCTCATCTTGAGTCTGCCAAGGCTGCAAGGAGTGTCTGAGCAGTCCAGGGATTTCCTCCACCTGGAGGAAAGAGGGAAAACAGGGTCAGGGCCACTGACCAGCCTCTCAGGAAACAGATGAGTCGCTTGTTGCTGAGGGCAGGGCAGGCCCAAAATCACTGGTGGGAAAAATAAGGGAGAGACCTCTCTGACTAGGTCTGTAGTGAGAAGGAGGATACAGAGTGTGCTCTACTCTCTATGGGGGCATGAGGGATGCTCCTCCCCGGCCCCTGTGTTAACAACTAGGAACAACTCAGTCAATCTGGGTCTAGGTGGAAGTAAGGTGACTAGAACAGGACTGTCCAGCCTAGTGCCCTTCCTTCCCTCTCAATAAGCCTCATCCTGGTTCTGCATGAGGGAGGTCCTGCTAAATCCTCCCCATACTGGCTAAGGACGTGCCCTGGGCTGCCTGGGACCCATCCATCCTGGTCCCCCACCTGTCAACAGTCTGACTCCTGGGTATCCTTACACACCATTTCACGGGGTTCAACCATTCTCGCCAGCAGAAGGCCAGGGTCCGTGGTATTTGGGACTCAAGGGGCCGGGTTCCAGGGATCCACACTCCCCTGGAGGTCCACCATCAAGAATTTCCCCACGCTAGCAGATCCCCTGGTGTCTACAAGGAGCGGGGACTGGTTTGGGGAATCTCATGAACACAGGATTCTGGGGTCCTAGAACCCAGGACATTTCTTGCAGGAATGAGCAGCTGGATTTTCTGAGTCCCTTACGAGTGGGACTCAAGTTCTTCAGCTTTCCCTTTACTAAGAGGGTCTCCACTCTTAGACCCTGGTTCCAGCAGGATGGCCTCTTGGCCCCAAACTTCCAGCTTGCTGAGGTGGGGGTGGGTCTGGACGAGTGCGCTTGGGGGCTCTACGCTCCACTCCCCAAACTTCCCCTGAGCGTGGCTCCCGCGGGACTCACCGGCCGGGGCTCCGGTGCCGCCGGTGTACGGGGTCCGCCGTTCCGCCTCCGCTGACGCCGGCTCTGGCTAAGGCTGAAGCCGGGCTCCGGCGGGGCTCCGGCACCGCTCCGGCGTGGGGCGGGGCTGGACCGGGTCCGCCCCTCGCTCCCCCTTCCCCAGACTCCGGAAAACCTCCTCCCGCCTTAACTCTGCACATGCCGCGGCCGGAGAAGGGCTCGCAGACCCACGAACACACACAAATGAACAAACAAATGGACATATGGACCGTGGGCCTGCCAGCATTTAGGGTCCGACCTCAGACGGGGATAGAAATGAGGCAGCGGCGAGCGACGCATCACGGGTACGGTGAGGGCTTGTTCTGAGCCGGACCCAGCCTGGGTGAGCAGGGCCTGGTACTTGTGGGCTTGAGGGGCCGGCGCCGTCCCCTAGCCGTTGAGCTTGGAGGAGCCCAACTCCGGGTTTCGCGGCTGCGCCCTCTGGAGGCCACTTTGGGCGTGGCCTGGGCCTCGAGTGGGGGGCTGCGGGCTGATTGCCCTAACCTGATCACAATACAGGGGACAGAATAGATCCTATAGTACATATTAAGATCAGTAGGAGATGGAGGAGCAGACAGTGGCCTCAGGGTCTCACAGGCCTGGGTGGAAGGAATTCTTGGGTAGCTCTGAGCATTGAATGAGCTAGAAGAGCCCTCCCAAGTGGGTCACTGGTCTCATTCTGTGAAGTCTGAGACGGCTACTCTGGGGCTACTTTGTGACTGCATCTTCAGGGTCCAGGGCCAACTCAGGAGTTAGGTAAGAGCTAATTGGTGTGGTGAAGACCCAACTAGCTCACACTCAGACCTTAGTCCAATCTATCTTTGGAACATTGGAGCATTCAGAATATTAGCTGAGTCTTTGAGCCGAGGGCTCACTTGTACGAGTCAGAGATAACCTTTGGGAAGAGGTCCTTGCAGTTGTCTGTCAGCTCACTGCCTTGTCTTTTTTTTTTTTCTTTCTTTTCTTTCTTTTTCTCAAGGTACTGGTGGTTAAACCTAGGGACACTTTACCACTGAGCTACATCCCTAACTCTATTTTTTATTTTGAGTCCAGGGTCTTGATAAGTTGCTGAGGCTGGCCTCAAACTTGTGATCCTCCTGCCTTAGCCTCTTTAGTTGCTGGGATTACTAGTATGTGACACTGCATAAGGCTCCCTGTCCCGCTTTCACAGACAGTGTTTGTCTTAGTTTTCCCACAGCAGATTGAAGACAAAGATACAAGTGCATATCACCATATGAGTGGTGAAGTCAGAAAGCATCAGCAGAGGAGTAGCAAGAGACAGGGAAAGCAGTCACTAAATGAGGTATAAAGGTTACCACTGTGGGCAACTGAGATCAGATGATCCTTCTAGGAAGCCAGTGTAGAACATGGGCCTATAGAGCAATGAGAACTGAGGTCCTCAATCTCAAATTCCATTAGTTATGGGTGGAGAACTGTTTGGGTACCTGCCTGAATTCTGGCCTTCCAAATTGTGAGTGAACTCTTTCCTGTGGCCATAGAGCCTTCAATCCTTTCAGGGTCTGACAGTTGGAATCAGGAGCCTGCATAGAAATGGTGATGTCATGACTATTTACAGACTGCATAGACCCTGACTAGAAGGCCTCTGTCTTCCCACCCCACTTCACCCTGACTTGCTCCACACTTGGAGCACTGGTGCTTCCCCCCATGGGATGCTCACACTGCTGTGAAGACCCCTCACACTTAACATTATTTCCTTTCCATGCTCCTACGCCCTCCTTTCCAGTTACTTACAAGCTGCCTGCCTGCCCTTAGACACCTCCCAGAACCAAGTCTCTCCACTCAAGTTCTTGAAGACATGTACCCTCATAGGCTCTCCTGCCTTGTTTTTGCCACCTCAATCTGTTGCCATTTCTTCTCCAAAAGTGTTCTCTAAAAGTCATTATAGAGCTAAAACTAGAGGGTCTCTGTTGTGCTTGTCTCAGCTGAAGTTTTGCTGGCATATTCAGAGTTTCATCTTTTGTGACCTCAGCTTCCTCCTGCTGCTTGCCTTGTGTCTCAAAATCTTTTGCTGGCTCTTCTTCCTTTCTCTCCCCAGGGAGTAGCTCAAGCTCTGGCCCCAGCTCTCCTCCTGGCACACATTCTAGCTCTTGGGGCAATCTTTCCCTGGCTGCTACCTTCACTCATATCTAAATCTCCACCAAATCTCTCTTCTCAGGTGGATATGGGTCCAGAGTCTACTTAGGACCATATAAGATACCAAATGGAGAACAGGGGATGGATCCTGGGATCATCTTCCCAGGATGAGGTAGACTCTTCCTGCCTCATCCTGTCTGATTCCATTTATGTCTTAAGGTCAGCATCCACCAAAGTCCAGTCAAGTCAGATTGTTGCTGAGAGAGTTCCATGTGTGACTTTCTGGGCACCAGGATGCAGAAAGTTCAGCACCTACTCAGGGGGCTAGATACTCTATGATACATACCCCTAACCCCCACCATCTCTTCTGTTCCCATGACTAGCAGGGACAGACAGGAATGGACCTACCCTTCTTGACCCTCCATTTTGCCCTGAGCTCTGGGCTGGATATCACCAAAGAGAGATCTCTTTCCAAGACATACCCGGGCTGGTGCCATCCCTGGAGGTCAAGCTCTGCCTATTCACAGAAATGGTTTGGGTTTGCATAACCATGGCTCATCCACACAGGGGAACAAAACTTCTGCTGGTTTTGGAAGACAACACAGTAGAAGGTAAGATTGAATTGGCCTGAAAATGAAAAACCAGCCCCTGACTCTCAACCATGGACAGGCCAGAGATAAGGCTAGTTCACAGTTGGAAATGCCAAGTTGGGACTTCCTTTTCGTAGCCTATGAGACCCTGGCCCAAGAGACCCCATACTTCCTTTCCAGGAGCTATAAGGTATTGATCCAAGAGAAGCAGGAGATTTTTCAGTTCTTGCTGGACATCTGAACTATGCTTGAAGGCACTTCTCAGTGTGGAGACCCTAGAAGCTAGGGGCACCAGGTGAGGCTTAGGGCACTGCTGAGTGGAGTGTGTGCTTGTATTTAGGGGTGTCTGGATCCCTCTTTATAGATAGCAGCCCAAGGATTCTGAGGTCATATTGCAAAGGAAGAGGACAAGTACACGGACCCTAAAAGAAGCTTCCAGCCATCCTCCTATAACTGCTAATAGACCTCTACCTGCCTCCAAATAACAAATATGGCACCATTGCAAAGATTAGGGTGCAAGAGTTGTGGCGATATTTCTGCCTTCTGTCTCAGGCTCTGATTAAGTTCATGCCCCTACTATCACACCCATGAAAGCAGAACTCCCATGATGGTTCCCAATCCGGATTCAGGAGATCCTGACAAATGGAACTTTTGGTCAGACTTGTGGAGATCATTCTGACCCCTCATCTGAAGGCACAGGACCCTAAGGCTAATTTTGTCCTGTGTTCTCTAATTTGGTGCTGTGGGGCAGTGGGCCCTATAACCACCATCCCTCTGCTGGCTACAGGGCAAGGTGGAAAGATTGATGTCCTAGTTTCCTAGAGAAAAGGACAAGGAATCTGGGCAGTGTTAAGATTGGAGGTGAGAATTTTGCACCATTGAGGGGCTGAAGCGGGACCAGGGTCTCTCCACTACATTAGTGTACAAATGTTTGGGTAAGTGTACTCAGGCCCAAACTGGTATACTATGGTTTAAAAACTGGACATGAACGCCTTTGGGCTTCTGTATAGCACTTGTGATCACATGGGTATACCAGTCTTTCTTGTGATGTGCAGTGGGCTCCATTTTTAGTTAGAGAGGAGGGCCTTTTACCCTCAGAGGAGATACCCTTTCTGCACAACAGGGGATACCCTGAGACACTTCCTGTTAGGGAACACTCCTTTCACCCTCTGATTAGGTACCTGGAACAGAAGTAGGCTTTGTCAGTCTCTACAGGAGGACCAGAGTGTGGAAAATGGCCTGGCCCTTGCCAGGAACCACTCCCAGATGTCAATGCATTACAAAGGCCTCTTAGAAAGGATGTCAGATGGCCACTAATCCTGTCCTAGCTAGACTCCAGTGAGTCTTACCAGGGGCTGCGCTAGAGGGCACCTTTGCTACTGAAACCCCTGCATTGTACCAGATGGGTTTGTGGCAGTCTTCGTGGCCACCACCTCCAGGCAGCCCTCCCGGGTACCCAATCTACCTCGCCCACAAGACTTTGTGGAGAAATGGGGTGTCGGGGTCAAGGGTCATTAGGGCGGGACGGGTACCGGAAGCGGAAGCATGGCACACTTCCGGCGCGCAGCGGGCGGCCATGTTGGAGCATCGGAGGCGGCGCAGAGGCGCGTCCTGGGTCCCCGCGGCGGCGCCGGTAGGTTGGAGCCGCAGGCCTAGCCGCGACGCGGAGTGGCGGCCTGTGAGGCGGCAGGGCGGAGGGGCCGGGCGGCTGAGTTTACGAACCCGCGTTCTCCGCCGGTTTGGCCCAGACCCCCGCCCCTCCCCCATTCAGCGACCCCACCCTGGGGCTGCACGGTAGGGGTCGAGCTAGGACGGCCCACCCCACACATTTTGCTGCCGCTGTGACCCCCGCCTCCCCTCTGCCGTTCGGGCCCCAGGGACGCGGACTCCCAGCCAGAGGGCCCCGATATGCCCCCTGACCCCATTTCACTTGGCTGGCGCCTCGCCCGACCCCATCTTCGGTCAACTTCCCCTGCTGGCCCCAGAGGTACATGTGAAGGCAAGTCTGGGGCCCGGCTGCATCCTGTTTCCGAAGCCTCTTGAAAGCTGAGAAGACCCTTACCCTGGGTTCCCACTGACCTGGGCAAAGAGCCCCTGGGTCACCCCCAGTATCTGTACCGGGGATTGCAGGTGGGAAATAGGCCCCTCCCTATTCTTCACTGCCCTGGGAATTACATCCCCTCAAAAAAAAATAATAATAATAATAAATAAATAAAAGAACCAAAGTCATGTGCAAGGATTGTGCTTGTAGAGCGACCTCTGGGGAGAGGAAGTGCCTCAGACACCTGAGGATCCAAGAATGTTTCCAAACAAAGAGCCCTAGGGCACTTCCTCCAGGGGATTCTGAAGACTTCATCTGCTCCTTTAGGGCAGTGGGAACAAGCTGTACAGACGGTCCTCAAGGCCCCAGGGACCTGCCTGATCCCAGCTGATCTTTGAATGCTCCAGTGCAGCTGGGGAGCTGCCACTTGCCTATGGGAACCGGAAACTGGGTTGGGTGATAGATACTAGCCATGATTGACAGCAACAGCTTCAGAGAAGCCTGGGACAACCTGAGGGTTCCCAGACAACTCTAACTAGGATGTTCTGCTGTCTGCTGACCTCTGAGCTTTTGTCCCTGACTTCAAAGCTTGGGCTTTTGGTCTGGCTGCCTGGCCCCCAGGCTACCTGGTTGCCTAGAGATTTCATATGCACCTGCTACTCATCAGCTTTTTAATGAGTCCCTGTCTTTTCCTGGGGTTGGTCTCCATGACTCTAAAGCAAGGAATTGGACTGCCAAGTAGCTTCTGAAAGCAGAACTTCCAGTGGGCAGGGAGTCCATCCTCCCATTCTTCCAGCACTAAGCACCAGCAGCTGGAGGCACAGAGATAAGCATGGACATTTGAGTGTAAGTCTGGGCCCTTTGGCAAAACTTCAGAACTGAGAAACAGTCGTATCCTTAAACAGTTTTCCCAGCTAGACTCAGCCAGGCCCCAGACTAATATCAGATGTGCCTTGCTCTTTCACAGTTCAGAGCTAGTACATAACCTTCATTTCCACTTGGTACTTTTTTTATTCATTATTCATCCTAGCTAGATGTTGCCTCCTGCAGGAGTTCTTTCTTGACCTATTGGAAGCGAAGCTCCATTACACCATACACTCCTAAGAGCATTAATGGTGGCTGTGGCTTGCTTTCTGGACCAGGCTTCTTGAAGACAGGGATATTGGCTTGCGCTCCCAGGGCTATCTAAGTTTTTGGCATCAGAAAATATAGATTTAATAAGGACTGGGGATGTAGTGTTAGAACACTAGCCCAGTGGTAGAGCACTTGCCTAGCTTGGGCAGAGCCCTGAATTTGATCCCCAGAACCACAAAAAAAGAAAATAAAAATTTAAGTCTAGGATGGCTACACACCAGCTACTAGGGAGTCTGAGGTAAGAGGATCACTTAAGGCTGCAAGTTTAAGACCAGCCAGGGCAACATAGCAAGATCCAGTCTCAAAACAGAAAAAGAGAAAAAGAAAACGTAGACATGAATTAAAATTAACTAGATTTAAATATTTCCAGGAACCCAGCAGCAGATTGGGTGTCTAAGGTTCTTCTGAGCATGTATACTGAAAAATGGCTAATCAATACCCACTCCAAAATGGTAGAGGGTCATGAGACCAGGGTTTCACCCCAGGGAGTGACTTACTCTGACTAGTTCCCTCACTGACATGGAGAATGGGGGTCCTGATAGACCTGTCTACCTGCTTTGGCTCCATATCTTGGTGCCATTCTTATTGACTCTTTTCTTCTTGCCTTGGAGGTGCCAAGTGCTGATTTGCGGATACCTAGGCAGATCTGCAGTGCCTAATGCCATGAGTGTGGTGGTGCAGCATGTGGAGGAAAAAGCTGTGCACTCCTGGTCTCGCATCTCCACAGCAGGGAAGAAGGCCCTGGAAGAGGCGTTGCTTGTCTTTAACCCTATGAGCCAGGATCTCAGTGCCACAGAGGCCCAGCTTGTGGCCTTCCTACAGGGCCTGCGAGATGATGGCTTCCAACCTACCATTCTGCGCAGTGGTGATGTCTATGGGTATAGTTCATGTACAGCCAACCCTCCAAGCCAGACGAAACTACAAGCTCGTGCCCCCATCCCAGCTACCACGTCACCTCCAGCCAGTGCTCCCCGAACTGCCATGCAGCTGCCCTCAGGCAGGGCCACACTGCTCCCCATGCCACTGTCTGGCAGGCTGGCCAAAGGGTCCACACCAGCCCTCGCCAAACACGCTACCACCAACCTGCTGCTGAGTTCCCTGAAGCAGTCAAGTGCCAGCCGTGCCAAAGGTGCAACAGTGGGCTTCCCTGCTCACCTGTATCCAGGTGTCTACCCTGCCATGCGGCTTTCTGTTGTCCTTGAGGCTCTGGTTCCATTCAAGACTCCCGTGCCCTGCTTAGGTGCCAAGGCACAGTCACTAAAACTTTCACTTGGGGACTCTCCCCTGAAACTACGAAAAGGTTCAGGGAAGGGTTCAGGGAACCCCCGGCCCAAAGCTCCCAGAAAAACCACAAACAAGGGCCCCAAGTGTATGACTCCCAAAGGCCCTGGGTCTGGACCCCAACAAGGAACTGGGCTCCAGAGCAAGACCTGTAGAACCACTGGTTCCCTCAGTGGCCTGCAAATGAAAGGGCAGTCTGCCCTGAGCACCAAATCAGCCCAGGCCAAGGCAGCTCGAACACTAACCAAAGCTGCCTGTGCCCATGCCAGTGTGGTTCGAACGCAGGCCGAGGCAACCAAAGCCAAGGCAGCACAGGTCAAGGCTAAGGCCAAGGCAGTGCAGACCAGGGCCAAGGCCAAGGTGGCTCGGACACAGCCCAAGGGCAGGGGCAGGCCAAAGGGATCTGCTCAATCCAGGACTGCAAGGAAGGGCCAGAAAAGCCACTCTGAGACTGTGGGGCAGAAGAGGAAAAGGGCTGAGGAAGCAAAGGACCTTCCTCCCAAGAAGAGAACACGGCGTGGGCCCCAATCTCCAAAGGCATGGCTGGGACCGGGAACAGCAAAGCTCCTAAAGTTCCAGGCCATAA
The DNA here is from genome assembly GCF_902686455.1 of Sciurus vulgaris. Taxonomy (NCBI): domain Eukaryota; kingdom Metazoa; phylum Chordata; class Mammalia; order Rodentia; family Sciuridae; genus Sciurus; species Sciurus vulgaris. Next base: position 114,672,820 of record NC_136470.1, on the reverse strand, counting down.
AGGTAGACAGGCAGTCCTCAGATGATGAGGTTCGACAGCGAGCCCAGCAGATACTCCGTGTGAACCTGTCTCCTATAATATGGCTCCAGCCATTGCTGCCATACTCAACAGCCTGATTCCTTCATACAGCAATGTTTGAGAAAACAGCCCAACTTTGTGTGTGGCCAGTGGCACAGTGTGCCATGCCTGTGATCTCTGCAACCTTGAGGATTCTGGGTACCTCATCAGGGCCCCAGCGACTGCCAGTCTCCTTTCAGAAACTGGAGGATTTGTGGTGGGGTGGGTGGTGGGAGGGGTGTTCTTATGGTGCAATGCACTGTACTTGTTCTTCAAGTTGTATGTCCACTGTTCCATCTATCACGTTTTATACCTTTCCACCTTCTAGTCTTTCTGCCCACCCTCCATGGTCTTTTTTTGTGTGTGTGGCTGCTGGCAAACCAGCTTGAGCATATAGGGAAAGTAGTCTCAGGACTGCCAGAGAGGGTCCTAGTAGCCTGAGCCAGGTCATCAATTTGAGTGATAAGGTGGGATGGCAGAAGGGGAAGTTCTTAGTCCCCTATGGAAAGATGAGTGAGAACTTGGGTACTGACTTCTGTGGGTATGTGGGAGACATCCCATGGGTGCAAAGGTAAAGCCACTGTGAGATAGGATACCTCACCTTGAGGCTGCCCCAGATTTTATCCTGTCAGACCCCATATAGTGGGACTGGGCAACTCAGTGGGGAACCTTGCAGCTAGCAGTATTTTAGGCCAGGGAAGAGAGACTGGTGGCCAAGCAGACAGCCTGGCTTTGTCTGGGATAGAGTCAGACTTAAAGGAGTTGAGGTGCCTCTCCTGAGAATATACTAACCTCTGTTTCTCCAGTTGGTGGCAAAGGACTGGACATTGAATTAGGATCACAGAGCCTGCCTTCACTGACCAAAGAATTTTTGTAGTGTATCTGTGTTAGTGTTGTGAGGAGAGTTTCCACCTCTGCCTCATTGGCAGTGCTTTCCAAATGCTCTGTTTACTCCCAGGTGCAGTTTCGCCGTGCCTCCTAACATAGACCTATATGTTTCAGGTATTATTGGCATATCCTGCTTTAGAGAAAGGACTGGGCCTTGAATGGAACCAGGTGCCCTGCCCATCTGTGGTCCATCACTGTTTGATGAGGCTGAATGGCAGTGCCTGGGGCCATAGAGAGGGAGACACATTTGCCCAGAGGTTCCTGGGGACAGCCTTTTAGGGGTTGCGGGGAGAGGAGAGTATTGTTTGAACGCGTCAGATCATTTCTATCTGTGGTTTGTCTGGGCCTCACTATTGCCAATTTCCCTGAATGATGGACCTGTGGAGAAGCTCTGGGTGCTCCCCTCCCCCTTTCTTCTGCTTCTGGATACTGCTATATAATTAACGATTAACATCCTTCCCCTGGGTGTATTGTCCTCTCTTGGTTCCACAAGCTCTGAGGACATATTTAAACAACTGGTGCTGTAATCCTACAATCCTGCATGCTACTTAACCCCTGTGGGTTCTGCTTTCAGTGTGAGTATGCAGTATGAGTATGGGCTACACACTACTTCTTCAAGTGTAGCCCAGTTTGGGACCCACTGTATTCTCCCTTAGGCCTGATTCCAGCTCCCACCAGGCAGGACTCCCAGTAGGGTTGGGCCCCTTCTTCCAGTTCTGCTGCTGCCACCAGTGCGTGAGGGATTGGTTGTTTGCAAGACAGCCAACCAGAAGGGGAGGAGGCATCTGGCCTCCTGATGGGGTAGGGTGAGGTAGGGGTATCTCAGATCTCTACTTAAGACTACCCCTCCCAGTCCCAGTTCCTAGATCAGTTGCCCAGAAGGTACCAGATGTGCTTTCTTCACTTGGCTGCTCAAGTGACAGTTATTACCTGCCCCCTGGAACTTGGTTGTTGATCATAAATCAGAACCTCAAACCTCATCCACCTGTGGCTTCCATGGCCTCAAACTCTATTGTCTGTCACCTGTGGGTGGGTAAGAGGGTGAAAGCTCTGGAGACTACTGTCTTTGAGTTGTGGGGATAGTGTCTTTGGGGTATCCTGGGTAGGTTAGGTCCTGTGGAGGTCTGGGTCATTGCTGGGGGCTGGAGGGAGTACCCTGTGCTATCCAATTTTGGAGTGAGAAGCTGACCATGCATCTCCTGCCTAGTCAATCTCCTTGGGTCCTCCGTGACAATTCAGAATTGCTGCTTCCATGACAGGGAGGTCATGACATTGAGAGTGTGATCTTCCAGAATGACTGTGGAAACAAGAAGACCGGGTGGCAGGCAGAGAATGGTAAGGGTGCTGGCATGACCCTATGTGGGAGTCTTGGGTCATGGCCTGATTATGGACTAGACCTTAAAGTTGTCACCATTCATCTGAATGTAAAGGATGTCTCTACCCACTTCATTATGGTGAAAAGTACCCCAGAGCCAAAGCCTTAAGGCTTGCCCAGCAAATCCTGAACCTGTGCCTCCATACTTGATGATCATCAGTGATGCTTATCCCTGGTGACCCAAGGCCGCCTTCCTCTGTGCAGACATTCTACCCAGTAGCTCTGCTCTTTGAGCACTCAGTGGGCCATAGCCACTCCTAGCACATGTACCAAGGCTTTGCCAATAATTGTTCATGCTTCTTTCCTGGAATTCTCTCCTGTCCCCTGTCCACAAAGTCATGACCAGTATTACTTGGACATTGAGCCTTCCACTGAGGGCAGGGTCATCCCCAAAATGGAAGTGGGGTCTGGGTGAAACCAGAGGCCGAAGACTGCTTCCTCTTCTTAAATAATTTTCAAAGTTCTAGACCCTGCCATTCTAGTGGAAGACCCAAATAATCCTGTGCCGTTGGAATATCAGGGCAAAGCCAGATACTGTGGGGAAATAAGGTCCTACCTGGGGATCTGCACTGACAGGGCTGGGCAGGCAGGCTAACCAGCTCAGTTTCCCAGGGTCATTTTCTAGCTCTGCCCCATCAGGGTCCTTTATTGTGGTCCCTGGGTTGACTTCCCATTATTGTTTCCCATGCCTGTGCCCAGAGCATAGGGATTGCAATGGGGAACCATCTCCATCTATCTCCTATCTCTACCCCATCACTGAACCCCTTTATGGAGCTCCATTGTAGTCCTTTGTTACTGTCCCCATTGTTGTCCTCATTTCTGCTTCTATCACTGCCCCTCATAACTGTCCCCCATTGTGGTCCTCCTGTCATTGCCCCCCCTAGATTTATGATCCCTTCCTGTTAGTCCCTCTTGTCCCTGCAGTTGCCTCTAGGTGGCACCAAGGCATTTCTGGATATGAACCCTTCCTTGTAAATAAGTGTTTTGTTAAAGGACTAGAGAGCTATATAATCATAACCAGCAGAGTCAGTCCAGGAGGATACCACAGAAGGACAGAATCTAAACAAGACTACTCTACATGCACTAGGTACTCCCTCCCCGCTTTAATTTCAGCCATTACTAACTGCTTATCCTGGGCTCTCACATTTGGTCTGCAAGCTGCAAAGGAAAGAGGGGAGGCCTGTAGAGAAAAGAGACATGAGATAGCCTCATCTTGGTGTTTAAAGTGCAGAGCAAAAAGAGGAATCAGGGGCCCATCCCTTCATCAGTTCGTCCATTTAATAAGGGTTCTTTGAACCCCACCCTCTGTCAGGTATTTTCTAGGTAGTTTGATAGGTATCTCTCTTGTTGAAGCTAACATGAAAGCAAGAAAGACAGTTGATAAATAATGAAACCAACTGATAACTTATGTGGTTAAACTGGATAACATGCAGATTTATCATTTGGATGAAGACTTGAGGAGTGAATTTTTTTTGGGGGGGGGATACTGGGGATTGAACCAAGAGGTGCTTAATACTGAGCCACATCCCCAGCCCTTTTAATTTAATTTAATTAACATTTTTTTTATTTTTTATTTTTTATTTTTTTGGTACCAGTGTTGAACCCAGGAGTGTTTAACCATTGAGGCACATTCCCAGCCCTTTTTAACTTTTGAGGCAATGTCTTACTAAGTTGCTTGGGGCATTGCTAAGTTGCTAAAACTGCTTTGAACTTGTGATCCTTCTACCTCAGCCTCCTGAGCTGCTAGGATTACAGGTATGTGCCACCATGTCTGACTAGGAGTGGAATCCTTTACTGCATTTGGGGGAACAGTTTTCAGATACCTAGAGATGCCAGAATGAGGTGTCTAGGAAGTGGTGAGGATGTACAGGAGCAATATCAGAGCTGGAAAAAGGGAACTCTCAGTACAGTGGTGGAATTATCACCATTAGGGAGGCTGTAGTTATCCTAGTATAGAACACTCAGGAGATCAGGGATGGGGGAATCCCACAGCATGGGTGCTTGAGGAGGTGACTGCAAGGATGCAGAAAGACAAGAGATTGCCTGCTATTCCTTCCCCTCCATCCCAGCCATGAGGGGTGAGGCACCTGACATCTGACCTCTGTGTCTCCAGCACTCCTGCATGTGACTAGTTCCATGTGAACTTCCCCAAAACAGCATATACTAGGTGACAGACCCCTGGGAGTCTCAAGGGACACCCCTTCTATTACCATCTCCTCTGTGAGTTCAAGGTTGGAAGCAGGTGCCATGCCATGATTATAACTCTTAAGTGCAGGCCTGCACCTGGGGCTCCAGCCAATGTGGAAGGCATGGTAAGAACTATGGGAGGGGCATCTTGTAGTGGACCAAGGCAGACCCTTTTTACCATCCTCCCTGCTAGGTCTGACAGCACCATACAGTTTTGCATTTATCATCACCATATAGCTAGTGTTCACTGAGTACTGTCAGAACCTGAAAGAGGACCCTCATGTCATGCAACAGAATCTGGGCACCCTCATTCCTTCCCCGGGTAGTTGCCATGTCCTACTCTGCCTGCCGTACTTGCCATGGGTCAGCCCACCCTATATCTACCTTTCTAGTTCTGCCCCAGAATATGAATGGCATGAACATACCTATAGTTGTCACTTTGACATGGCTGTGTATCTATCATCTGGCAATGTGAATGGAGGGGTGTGTGATTTGTGTCAGTACAGGCCAGGGCTTCTCCCACTGTGAGCCTAGGGAGGATCCCTGTTCCCCTTGATCCTACAAATATGAGTCCTCCAACCTCCAATCCCAACTCTGATCCTGATTCTTCAGCTCTATGGTGACTTCTGATCTAATTGCATCCTTAACTTCTGACCACTGATCCAGCCTGTAACTCTGACCCTGTGGGTGACCTGGAAGGGGTTTGTGAATCCATGTTGGGTCAGGGCTGTGACTCCTGAAAGCCTAGTCCCTATGTTATGAGTTCTGCTAAAACTAACAGCTGCCAGTGTGAGCAACCCTCAGGTGATTCCCCAACCCCACGTCATTTTAGATCTTTCCCCAAACACTGACCTGATAATACATGTACCACCTACCCCGTGGCAGTCCTATCAGAAATCTGAGTGCCCTATGCCTTAACCTGCAGGTGCAAACCTCAGGGCCAGGCCCCTGGCACTCATGCCTGTGATCCCTATAACAGTACAAGGCTCTGCAAACACTGTCTCTGGATGGCAGACTGAAGGAGTTGTCTGGCAAACCTTGACCCACCCTTTGATTTGACCTTGACCTTGGGTGCCAAGCTTCTAGGAGTTTAACAAGTGTAAGGCTAGATAAATAATGACTGTAACTGAGAGTGGTGGTGCATACCTGTAATCTTAGCGACTCAGGAACCTGAGGCAGGAGGATCACAAATTTGAGGTCAGGCTTGTCAGCTTAATGAGACCCTGTCTCAAAAATAATATGGACTGAGAATGTACTCAGCAGTAAAGCTGAGTACAGGATTCAATCCCCAGTACAAAAGAGAGAGTGAGAGAGAGAGAAAGCAAAAAAAATAAAGAAAAGATATAGTGACTGTAGATTGTAGACTGAGCCTTACACACGGTGGGTACCATTTACTGACCGGGTCAGTCATACCATAGCTACCTCAACTAGTATATGCCCTCAGGTGGCAGTTTTAGGAATGAAAGAAAAGAAAGTGATTAAATATGTTATAGCATGTTATAACAGCACTATATACTGAATTTAAAGATGTTTCATTGCAAATTTGGAAGAAGACAGCCCAAAAGAATAACTCCATCCGCTTTTCCCCAAGTCCATGATACTAAAGATTAAACCCAGGGATGCTCTACCTCTGAGCTACATCCCTGCCCATTTTTATTTTTTATTTTGAAACAGGGTCTTGCTAAGTTTCCTAGGCTGGCCTTGAACTTGCAATCCTTCTGCCTCAGTTCCCCCAAGTAAATGGGATTACAGGCATGCACCACCACATCCAGCACTTCTTGCCTTGAATGTTAGAACATTATACACCATTTGTATAATTTTTATTTAACTCTGGCTGTGTCCTATATTCATTACCCCACCCACCCCCTCTTTCTTTCTCTCTTTCTCTTATCTCCTTCTTATCTACTTCTGTTAAGCCTAACAGGAGTGTACCAGGGCCCCCCCTTTCCCTCTCAGCCACAGACAAAGGAGCATTCAAGCTTCCTGTCCCTTCACAGGCAGTCCCAGTATATGACTTCAGAGGTCCCTAACCCTCCTATTCCTGTGAGGATTTCCTGCCTTTGCCCCACCCAACTGTTCTCTCCTGGCGCCTGAGTTCTGGTGTCTGAGCACTACCCTCAGGTTGCCAGACCTGTGACTGTGACTTTGGGGACTTCTACAACAATGGGTATAAGAAAGCACCTGAGAGTCAGAGTAAAGTGGCAAAAATCCAGAGTTCTTGCCCACTTTCTACCCCTGTGCTTGCTTAGGAGTTCTTCAGGGAAGGGTGTCTGCTTATGCCACCTCTATGTCCTTGGCCACCACTACCATGAGCTCCATTCTGGGTACTTCTGTGTTACCCTTGACCAGGCCACAGCTGAGGTGCATCTTGAACAGGCAGGGCCTTTAGCCAGCTAACCCCTGGCTGCTTGTGAGTATCTAAGAGCATCAGAGACTGGAAGAAATCAAGCTTCAGACATTGGAGCTGAGGAGAGAGTTAGTGTCCAGAGAGAAGTATTTGGCAGAAGAGGTTGAAGGTTAGGAAAGTTAGGAAGATTAGGAAATCCAGGTGGGGTTTGTCAGCATGGCTGGAGGTTCAGTGTCTTAGAGTCTGTATAATTCCTAGGATAGTGTGGGAGAGGATGGAGCAGAAAGGTTGAGGATACTGGCACCCATTTGTTTTAGTATGTCCTCCGGCCTACCCCAACCCACTTACACAAGACCAAGGGACTGCTCCTGACTGTCCAAGGACTGGGCTCACTGCCCCCTGACTGTTGCCTTCTACCCTCCTACTAGGTTGGGCACCTGCCATGTGTAAATGAGTTGCCTGGATTGAGGTCTGTGGACCCTGGGGCTGGAGTTCTACCAGGCCAGCTACATAGCAGGAGTTGGAGAAGCATCATGAGGTTCATCTGATCTTGCCCTTCTTGCCAGCATGAGTACAATCTGAACACCAAGCATTCCTTGCTGGGTGGGCATTGTCCCTGCTGTCTCCACATCATTGATTATATCTTTGACCACTGCCAACCTGGAATGGATGAACTTTGGGCCTATAGTGATAAGCTTTTGGGCCAGTGAATATCGAATCAAGAGCCAACCATTACTTCCCCCAAATGAGTTTATTGCCCTCTCACTCCCCACAGAGTACCACTACCATGCTGAGAGTGCCACCAGTGCCATCTATAACCCTGTAAGTGGACAATGCATATGGTATGCCACTAGGACTTGCTGGTCACTGTTGAGACCACTGTCTCCCCCATTGATGGGGCTTCCCACACTGCCATCTCTATGCCTGCAATGAGCATGCTGAGTTGTGCCACCCACTTATAGCCTGCCATGGGGCTACCAGTGCTCAACACTGTGAAAGGTGAGCACTCCCATTGGATATGTTGGGAAGAAATTCTGATGAGTGGATTATTATGTGTGCTACTGTCCTCAGGTGTTTGGATGACTACTGTGGAAACACTACTCTGGGCTTGGGCCCTGCCTCTTGCCTTGGGTACCCTGACTCTGGCCTCTATTAAGGAGTTCTTGGACTGTCATGCTCCCAACACTAATGAAGACATCACAAACAACGATCTTGGAAGATCAAAATGAAAATTTAACATGCTGTCCCATCCGAAGCCCCACAACCCCAAATTCCTATTCCTCATCATAGTTTCCAAAAATTAAAAATCTTTTTATTTTGCGTTAAGAAAAAAGGAGTTCCTGCCATGTGGACAGCACAAGTGGGCATGTCCTGTGCCTCTGTGCACCTGGCTATGCAGATGAGGCATGGTTGGTAATGGCAAACCCACAGACCTAGTCACTTGTTTACAATCTGACCAGGTCCACACAACAAATCTTTGTCCATTCTACCTATATTAGCTTTTCATCACTGTGATCAAAATACCTGATAAGAACAACTTAGAGTGTAGTTTGGTTTCAGAGGTTCTGTCCATGGTCAGCGGACTCCATTACTCTTAGCCTGAGGTATGGCAGAACATTATAGCAGAAGGTGATAATAGAATAAAGCACTCAGTTTTTGGCAGCCAGGACACAGAAAGAACACCATGATCCAGGGACAAGATATAGAATGCTCAAGTGCACGCCACCAGTGACCTACTTTTTCCACAATTAGCACCTAGTAATCTATTCATATTATTAACCCATCAAATGGATCTCTCATGATCTGTCCATTTCACTTCTGAACATTCCTTCATTATCTAACATGAATTTTTTGGGGGGACACCCCACATTCAAACCTTAATACCACCTATATGCTAAACTGCATGTTGGACACCTATCTTTACTGTTCCTTTTCTGTGAAAGGAGGGCAGTGTAAGCCAGTGCTATGGTTTGGATCTGGAACGTCCCCTAAAGGCTCATGTGTTGAAGGCTTGGTCCCCAATGCAACAGTGTTCAGAGGTGGAGCTTTGGGATTGGATCATAAAGGTTTTAAGTTTATAAATTGATTAATTAATTGATGTATTCATAGCTGAATGGATTGTTGGGAGGTGTTGGAAACTGTAAAAGGTAGAACCTAGTTGAAGGTTGAATGTTCTTGGGAGTGTGCCCTTTGGAATTATATCTTATTTCCAGCTCTTTTGCGCTCTCTCTCTCTCTCTCTCTCTCTCTCTCTCTCTCTCTCTCTCTCTCTCTCTCTCTCTCTCTCTTTCTCTCTCATTCCTGTTGACCATGAAATGAGAAGGTTTTCTATGCCATGTCCTTCCACCGTAATGTTCTGCCTCAGCCCAAAGCAGTAGAGTCAGCCAATTTTGGACTGAAACCTCTGAAACCATGTACCAAAATAAATCTTTCCTCCATATGTTGTTTTTCTCAGGTATTTTGTTACAGCAACAAAATGCTGACCAATCCAGCCAGGAAGATGGGCTATAATGTAACTATTGTAGGTATGTGTAACCCACAGGCCCAAAGAAAACCCACATACACACCAATTCTGGCCTCCACTGTGACCACTACTCCTCCAGCTACTTTGGGTTTCCTTGGCCATGAGATGACCCCTCATTCTGGCCCTTCTAGTACAACAATAATGTTGATTCCCATGATCCTGCTGCCTATGATCTTCTCAGTGGGCACTACCAGTGCTGTTTGTATCATAGCAATAACCTGTATGTGACCACTGTAGAACAACCTGTGTCCAGGCAACTGCTAACTTCAATGTGTGGGTGGTGTGGATGAGGATATTCCCAAAAGACTGAGTGTGGTTTTCCCTCTGCAGCTCCTGTCAAACCTTTTCTCTCTCAGGCTTAACCTTTGACCCTATGGCACTGATCCCATGTGTTTCCTAGCTCAATTGAAGCCTGCTTCTGCAATCATATTAGTGGACAGTGCCCCTGTAACCATAGCACTTGGATAGACTACAGACACTGCAACTCCTCTGTTTTGGAACCTTGGGGAATTCTGGGACCATGAGCCTTGTGGCTGTCATGCCCAACACATTTTGCAACCAATGTGTCACCTGGTTTGTAAGCCTATGTTCTACTGTGGTATTAGACAGGTGTGAGCAAACATGTGCCTTCCTATGACTGCATGTGACTTATCAGTGTCAATGTGACCATCAACACTGGTGTATGTGACTGCAAACAGTGTGTGTGTGAGTCTATGCTCTTGCATGACATTAACTATGAGCTAATAGCAGAGCCTGGGAAGTGTGGACATGGACTGCATTAACCTGACCCCATGTGCACCCATGTACAGTGTGTGAACAAACCACTGAAAGTGGGTCATGGCAAGCAGTGAGTATGATGGGTGAGGGATTGTCGGAGCTAGGAAGGAGCCAAGAAGGCACAGGCAGAGAGTTAGGATTGAGATCTGGCACAGGCAGTGCAGGATGGCCTTGGGAAATAAGTGTTTCCAAGAAAAGAGTAGTGAGTAAATGGGGTGAGTCCTTGTATTAGTCAGCTTTTCATTGCTGTGACCAAAATACCTGACCAAAACAACTTAGAGGAGGAAAAGTTTATTTTGACTTATAGTTTCAGACATTCAGTCCATGATGGATCAACTTCATCGTTCTGGGTCCAAAGTGAGTCAGAATATCATGGCAGAAAGTTGTGATAGAGGTGTGTGTCGCTCCATTCGTGGAAGCTAGGAAGCAGAGAGCACAGAAAGGGGCTACAGGGAAGATGAACCCTTCCTGAATTATGTTCTTGTAGTCTTGGTGAGGTAGAAGTTAGACTCAGGAGGTGTGGGAGGTATGGGAGTGAGGGCATAGAGACTTAGAGAGCATGCAGCTCAGGACATAGAGGATCAAAGCATAGCAGGTTAGGAGATGAAAACTCAGTGGGCCAATGTGAGGCATGGACTGAAAATGTGGAATGGTGGAGATTGGTCAAGAGTGGTCAAGAGGTCAATACCAGAGAAGGCAGGAGGGAGAGACCCTCCTGCAAATGCAATAGTGAGTGATGCCTGAGGCAAGAGCAGGACTAAGAGAAGACTTTGGTGCGCACCTGTGTATGCTGTGGCTGAGCACTCATATTTTTTTCTCTTCTGAAGAAGGCTCTTTATCTCTTCTGATTTGTCTGTACTCTCTTTTCTCAAGTATTAAGTCAATACTTCTGAAGAGCAGGATTTGTGGGTCACATGTACTCCCAGTGTCAGGATGGATATTGGGTTGACCCAGGAGTGCAGAGGCAAGAAGGGTATTCACACAGTCCATCAAGAGGAATGAGACTACAGAGTGGGAGAAAATCTTTGCCACATGCACTTCAGATAGAGCACTAATCTCCAGAATTTATAAAGAACTCAAAAAACTTAACATCAAAAATAAAAATAACCTGGGCTGGGGACATAGTTTAGTTGACAGAGTGCCTGCCTCGCATGCACAAGGCCCTGGGTTCAATCCCCAGCACCACACACCCCCCCCCAAAAAAAATACAAATAACCCAATCAATAAATGAGCTAAGGAACTGAGCAGACACTTCACAGAAGAAGATACACAATCGATAAAAAAAAAAAGAAAAAATGTTCAACATCTCTAGTAATTAGAGAAAGGCAAATCAAAGCTACCCTAAGATTTCATCTCACTCCGATTAGAATAGCTATTATGAAGATTACAAGCAACAATAGGTGTTGGCAAGGATGTGAGGGAAAAGGCACACTCATACATTGCTGTTGGGATTGCAAATTGGTGCAGTATGGAAAGCAGTATGGAGATTCCTTAGAAAACTTGGAATGGAACAACCATTTGACCCAGATATCCCACTCCTTGGCCTATACCCCAAAGACTTAAAATCAGCAAATTACAGTGACAGAGCCACATCAATGTTTATAGCAGCTCAATTCACAATAGCTAGATTGTGGGACCAATCTTGATGCCCTTCAATAGATGAATGAATAAAGAAACTATGGTATATATCTATAAAGAAGAATAAAATTATAGCATTTGCAGGTAAATGAATGGAGTTGAGAATATCATGCTAAGTGAGATAAGCCAATCCCAAAAAAATCAAAGACCAAATGTTTTCTCTGATAAGTGGATGCTGATACATAATGGTGGGGGTGTAAAGGAAGAATTGAGGAACTTTGGATTGTGTAGAGGGAAATGAGGGGAGGGGAGAGGGCAGGAGGAATGAAACATGGTGGAATGAGACAAACATCATTACTTTATGTACATGTATGATTACACAAATGATGTGACTACCTTGTACAACCAGAGAAATGAAAAGTTGTACTCCGTTTGTGTACAATGAATCAAAATGCATTCTGCTGTCATGTATAACTAAATAGAACAAACAATAAAAAAAGAAGAGAGAGGTATGAGGCTACCCTGAAGGGCCACAGACTGTGGAGTGATAAGGGAGAAGGTGACGTTTCCCTGAGGGAGAACATAGCACATTTATTGCTGTTCCCCCTCAAAAATCTTAAAGAAATACTTGTGAAAATATTTGTTTAAAAAAAGATAAGAAAATAGTTGGCAAGCCTAGCCAGAGGATTCCCACAGAGAAGACCCCTTGGGTACCTCTTTCCTAATCCTGGTTGATCCCTGACTGGGTTTTAGAGCCCCTACAGTCCGTTTTGTTTTCTTGTTCAAAGCCTGCTGTGCATGCTCGCAATATAGCTCAGTGACAGAGCACTTTTCTAGCATGTGCAAGACCCTGGGTTCCATCCCCAGCACAGCCAAACAAGTAACAAAGTCTGCTATGCAATATGGCCTCTCTGGTCAGATGGAAGCCAGTGCCCATGGCAGTTCTCAGCAAGTGAGGACTGGTGTGCACTCTCACACTTACAAGTTGTTCTTGAAGGTGAGGCTAGAGCTAGTGCCATCAGGGTCTTGAAAGTGAGGCAGGGCTAGTGCCCTATGCTCTCAGCCCTGACCTTCTCTCTCTCCAGCAGGCTGTGCCTATGACCTACAGGGTTCCATCTCACACACATGGGTGCCTGCCTCTGCAGAGAGGGTATCTCAGGGTCGAAGTGCCAGATATGTGCCTATGGCTCCAGATGTTTCTTCTCATCTCCAGATGTTCCTTTCTGTAGGTTCTGTTCTATCTGCTTCACTTCCTGGGATTAAACACTTGACTCTACTTCAGTTGTAGGTGGCAGTTGTGGCCTAGGAGGTGGCTGTCCTATGCCAGGGGATTTCTGACTGTGGTGATAGGGGCCAAGATGGGGTACTGCAGCAGGTACAAGTATTCCTGGAGTCTCCTTCACTCCCTATGAGGATTCCACAGCAACTTAAAGAGTAGACAGTTGGACACAGGCAAGGAGTCTGGGACTAGGAGGCAGGGAAGTCTCCAGCCAGCTTTTCAGAGTCAGGGATACAGAAGGTCACAGTTGGTCTGTTTAGTCGTGGTTCTGGGAGTCAGATGGTTTTCTTTGAGTGAGGAATCATGGAGCAAAGGGCACCTCTGGTCAAACTAATGCTCCATTCCCTCACAGGAGGAAAATGACTATATTGACGTAGACACTGTGGGCCACAGAATAGGTTGTAGCCAAAAGAGAGTTGTATGAAGATCAGGAGATAGCAGGAATGCATGGAAGTATTTATCCTGGGAACTAGATCATGTCAAGGGCTTGACCTGGCCCCAGAGGGCCATAGGAACCCAAGGTGAGTCTAAGTGGGCAGCTGGTGAGGGGGACTAGGCAGGAGGAAGGAACCAGTGTACTGTGTATGTGGGGTACACAGGAAGTGGATTACTCCTGTCTCATGGAATTTAACCTTGAGAACTCTTCTATCCACCCTTCCCATCCCCTATACATGCTGAAGCCCAGACCTCTTCCCAGGAGATAATGCTCACAGTCCAGGCTATTGCCGCACTTAGAAGATCAGATAGCATCCTGAGGCAGGTCTACATGCCCAGCAGTAGACAAAGAAGTTTCTCTGGAGGATAGGGGGGCCCACAAGGGGAGTTAGTTATATGGTGGTTGAAAATGAAGGAGTTAGCTGATAGGGTCCAGATGCCACACTCACGGATCACAGTCAGAAGTGGAATGATGGGTAGAGATACAGATTATTATGAAGGGTGTTGCCTAGTGAGAACTTTCTCCAGAGTATGCTGGGTATAAGGCAACAGGAAATCTGGGACATGCACTCTCATTTTGTTTGCAGGAATATAAGCATCAGGACTTAAACTGACCTGTGTTCTTGAGAACCCCTTGCCTTGGGACCTTGCCCACTGCCCAGTGGGCTCTGATTGCCTTTTACAACTTTTCCTGTAGCCTGTATTTAACAGTCACAGTGTTGGAGCAGCAACAGCAATGGGTACAGAGCCATGGGGACTATGGATGGGAGTCACAGGGGGAGCCATAGGAGATTGTGGTTCAGACATGGGATTGTAGGAGACACAATTTACATCTTATTCCCACTCCTATCAGCTGCAACAAATCCAGGAAACAGCAAGGAATCCAGGCACAGGAAACATGGAATTGTTCAAAGGGCCTGTGAAGCGTGGTTGCCATGGCTCCTATGCAAACAATAGTTCAGATCATCCAGTGCTTCCTTATGGGTACATGTCTACTTGTTACATGTCCGTTCACAACTGGTGGGGGCAAGTGGCCATCCAGGATATTGTCATAAAACTCCTTCCAGAATGAGTATTCACAGGGCTGACCAGGGATCAGTGGTGGTGGTGGGGCACTAGTATGCTGGTAAATGTTTGACAACTGGCTGGGAATCAGGGGGACTGATTTGTAGACTTTATTAATTTTCATGGTGTAAGTAATCCTACTATGACTGATTTCAGTCTATGTACCATTTAACAACCAATTTGTAAAATTCTGAAAATTTCACATTTTTGTTGGTAAGTTTTTTTTTTTTTTTTTTTTTGCATGCCATTGAGTAGTTGTGAGGCAGAGTCAATGAGAAGTTAGAGTCAGGACTCATTTGGTGAGGTATCAGGATTCAGGTTCAACATCTCTACTCCCTTCCCAATAGATGAAGGTGCAGCTGTTACAAATGTGGAGCTGATGTCATAGTATGGGCTAGCTGTGTTCCTTCTGCAAGGTGAGGCAGCAGGCATTGCCTTCCTGCTGGATCAGATCCAGGTGCTTCCCTTGCACTAGATGCTGTGGGCCTGGATCTGCTCAGAGCTGGAGACATCCTCCCTCATGCCCAGCAGACCAGGTGAAGGGTCAGGAGGCTGGAGGTAGAGCTCAAAGGGTGGACATAAAAGGGAGCCCAAAGGAGAATCTTGTGCCCTTCAGGTGAGGGTCCAGTCAGGACCAATGGCTGGATGTTCAGAGGGTTCTGACTGAGGTGGGGGTGCAGAGCAAGAGCTGTGGGTAGCAAGGTTGGCATTTTAAAGCCTGGAGGCCAGTGTATAGATGTAATAACCCATTTGTCCCCCTCATCTCCCTTGCATCCATGTTCAGTGACTGCTGTGATCCACATTCTCTCCTGATAATGTGAGTATTCAACCTAGTTGCTAGCTTAATGTGACCTTTCTATAACTCCCAATATTTGCTCCCCCCCCACCCCCCACAGGGTGCCTGGCAGTTGATATCATCTTAGTCCTGGAGTATTTGTCCTGTGGAGCTGAGGCCCTCAGGACATGTTTTGCTCTGAGTCAGTAACAGGCCCCAGAGACAGAAGAACAGGCACCATAGGCCATAGGCATGACTGGGGTCCTAGCCAAGGAGAGATTCAGAACAGTGGGAATTGGGGGCTTGGGGACCCCTCTGGAACAGTGGGAAGTGGAGTTGAGGCTAAGGCTTGGCTGGAGACTGCTGGAGCGAGGTCTCAGTTCTTAAGTCCCTTCCCTCAAGACATTAGGCAATGATAAATGGGTCATTAGGATCTGAGTAGACTGGGGTTTCACGTCCAGATCTGTTCTAGGAATCATTGATGGTCCAGGTGGCTGTGACAGAGCTGCAGGAGGGATCAAAGTCTGGCTCAGATGAACTGATTCTCAGGGTTGGAGCGCCTTCTGGCACAGAATGAGCAGGCACTGGGCAAGAAGGCAGCCACCCTGCAAGAAGGCAGGCCCTGGAGCAGCAGGCAGCAGAGCTGCTAGAGCACATGTGGCTGGGTACCAATGCATATGTTACCCTGCTGACTGCCATCTATGAATGCCAGCCAGGACTCTGGGACCACCTGGGTAGTTCAGTGAGATCCCATAATGACCCAGAAATCCCTTGATCTTGAGAAAACAGAGACCTGACTTAGTGCTCGCTGACCTTGAGTGAGCCCTATGTGATCCCATCATGTCCGCTATTTGTCCTCTGACCTTGAGAGAACAGAGAGATTCTCTAACTCCTTAAGGCCATCTAATGCCCCTAAACCTATTAGACCTTTATCTCTGAGTGATCTAAACTACTACTTCTTTTTCCCCTTGTGTTGGGGATTGAAACCAGAAACACTCTACCACTAGGCTATATGCCAGCCCTTTTTATTTTTTATTTTGTGACAGAATCTCAATAAATTGCTGAAGCTGGTCTAGAACTTGCAATCCTCCTGCATCAGCCCCCGTGGGTCACTGCAGAAGTTTAGAGTGATCTAAACTTCTGAGTTCGACTGTACATCTGAAACCCATAGGTTAACCACATGACCTAGGTTAACCACGTAACAGTCACCTCAAGGTGACTGGAGACTACTCTGGTGATACCAAAAGTCCAGTAGATCGACTGCCCCGCCCCCATGCTCCTTTGTGAAGTAAAGTGGATCCCTGAGGAACTCCCAGTTTTACCCCTGCCTGGGGCTGGCAGTTTCGGGTAGTCCTTTCCTTGCCCCAGACAGTACGTTACATCTGTAGCGGCTCAAAGCAAGCCTGACCCACCCTGAAGACCCTCAGACTCCTTAGACAGCACCCCCCAACCCCCGCCCCAGCCCCGCCTCCGCCACGGTCCCCAGGGCCTGGGTGGGGCACGCGCCTGCCGGTCGCGCGCATTCCAACTCCGAGGCCCGGAGGGCTGGAAGGTCCGGAGCGGATTAATAGCCCAAAGAAGATCCGGATTTATTAGTTGCTTCTCAGTCTAGTATCCGCCACCCAGTGCCCATTTTCATACTGGGAAACTGAGACAGCACTTCTGCCTATATGTTACAATGACTAGGTGCAGCAGAGCTACCCGGTCCTGTGTTTTAGGCAGGCTGTGGCTTTCCCCATGTCTTCCCCAGCCTCTGTCCTGTTCCGTTGGGGCTGTCCTAAAGCTCCCCACAACCCCGAATAGGGGAATTTGGTGCCTCTTTTGCACCCTTCTGCCTCACCACTGATACTGGAACCCTGGGATCAAACAACTGAGGTGACAGTGATTTCCATGTTGATGCCAGTGACAACGGCTACAGGCTGCTTGACCCTTTATTTCAGATCAGAAACCTTTCATTTGCTTCTGTCATGCCTCAACATCATGCACACTCTTCCTGAGGTGGCCTAAAGCACCAAATCCCCAATCTTCCCTTGGCCCTTGCATAGATTTGGCCTTACGGGCACAGTTAAGATTTTTGGAATCTGGTCAAAGTCTGGTTCCTTGGGGAGTGGGTGGGGGTGGAGTGGCTGGGGATCTGGGTTTCTGTCCCGTGCTGTTTGCCTGCCTGGGATCCACACCATGCTTTCCTTCCTGCCGTGCTTCCCAACTTTGCTCAAAGTCGCCAGATTCGGAGCTGAGGGATCGCTGGACAGACACTGGGACCAACAGAGGGCCCAGAGGGAAAAGCGCCAAAGACCCACACAGGCAGGGTCAGCATGGAATCCTGAAGGGAGAAGTGGGGCTAGGGCACAGGATCCTTCATCTTCCCTCTCCCTTGTTTTCCTCCTCCTCAGGATGGAGTGGGCCTCAGGGGACAAAGGGAGGGGCCGGCAGGGACAGGCTGTGCCCTGGGAACTTCGACTGGGTCTGCTACTAAGTGGTGAGGGGGCTGGGTGAGGGCTAAGGGTTGTGGGATGTGATGGTGGGTCCTGGGATGGCTGTCTCTTGGGCACATGGGATGGGGCTACAGAATAGAAGTACAGCAGAACTGGCTGACCCACTGTCTTCAGTGCTGGCAGCCACACTGGCGCAGGCCCTAGCTCTAGATGTGCCTGGCTGTTCAAGAGGAAGCTGCTACCCAGCCACAGGTGACCTGTTGGTGGGCCGTGCTGACAGACTGACTGCCTCATCCACCTGTGGCCTGCATGGTCCCCAACCCTACTGCATTGTCAGTCACCTGCAGGTGCTGCTGGGATCTGGGTGGGAGGCTGGGTTAGGGTGGGGCTCATACTGGCTGAGGAACTGATCCTAACCCTCACTCAAACCAGGATGAGAAGAAATGTTTCTTATGTGATTCCCGGCGACCCTACTCTGCTCGAGACAACCCACATAGCCATCGCATCCAGAATGTAGTCACCAGCTTTGCACCACAGCGCCGGGCAGCCTGGTGGCAATCAGAGAATGGTGAGGCTATGGGTGGGGTATGGAGTGAGCAAGGATGCCCACCAGTTGCCTCAAGTCCTTGACCTCCAACTCCTGCCCCAGGTATTCCCATGGTCACCATCCAGCTGGACCTGGAGGCTGAGTTTCATTTCACGCACCTCATTATGACCTTCAAGGTGCCCAAATCACTCTGCTTGACTCTCCATTACCCCTGGACAGAGCCCCTGATCCTCAATCTAGTTCTGAGCTCATGTGTTATGCACTGACTGCATGGGAGGCTCCGCCTTTATTTCCCCACACCGTACATGTCTGCACTTCCAGGCCTTTGCACATGCTGTTCTGCTGCCCTCATCGAAGGCTGGGACAGGTGCTGTTTTCCTGGGCCCCATGATCCCTGGGGCCTCCCCATTAGATATGGCTACCCCCTTAGTTATTGCCTGTCTTCCATGGTCATCCCCACCTGTCTGTGAGGACAATCCCAGGCTGAGGAGGGCTCTCCATAGCTTGGGTTGGGCTTGGGTCTGGTGTCTGCTGATCAGCCATGCCCCCTACCTAGACATTTCGCCCTGCTGCCATGCTTGTGGAGCGCTCAGCAGACTTTGGCCGCACCTGGCATGTGTACCGATATTTCTCCTATGACTGTGGGGCTGACTTTCCAGGAGTCCCACTAGCCCCTCCACGGCACTGGGATGATATAGTCTGTGAGTCCCGCTACTCAGAAATTGAGCCATCCACTGAAGGCGAGGTAAGGTTTAAGATCTGGATTGGGGTGGAAAGAGGGCACAATGGGCCTCAGCAAGGTCCTGTATCTCTATGAACTCCCTGCCTCTCCAGGTCATCTATCGTGTGTTGGACCCTGCCATCCCTATCCCAGACCCCTACAGCTCACGGATCCAGAGTGAGTGCCTCAACCTTTGAGCCTGGCACAGTTCCAGTAACTTGCTAAGGATTATCTGAGGACTCAGTAACTATTTTGGGTGCTTTCTAGGGCAGGTGCCAAGCCCAGTTTAGCTCAGGAAGCAGTTGACCGGAGGTCTCCCAAGGTGACCTTGGCAGCTGCAGCCCCTGGGGTAAATACAGGGCAGCAAGGTCCAGTCTGGCTAGTTGACCCCAACCCTTTCCCTGACTCAGATCTATTGAAGATCACCAATCTACGAGTGAACTTCACTCGGCTTCACACTCTGGGAGACAACCTGCTCGATCCAAGGCGGGAGATCCGAGAGAAGTACTATTATGCCCTATATGAGTTGGTTGTGCGTGGCAACTGCTTCTGCTATGGACATGCCTCACAGTGTGCACCAGCCCCAGGGGCACCAGCCCATGCTGAGGGCATGGTAAGGAGCTTCAGATAGCTGGGATATGGTTAGGGAAAGAGGCAGGCATGACCAGACAGTTTTGACAACCTATCTGCCCATAGGTACATGGGGCCTGTATCTGCAAACACAATACCCGTGGCCTCAACTGTGAACAGTGTCAGGATTTCTATCATGACCTGCCCTGGCATCCAGCTGAGGATGGCCACAGTCATGCCTGTAAGAGTAAGTGAGACCCTGGCTCCATAGCTCCAGAACTCTGCAGCCTGGCTGTGCTCTAGGTGGATCCAAGAACTGGTTGGTCTAGTCCTTAACACCCACGTTATATCTAAGGGGATCCAGGTTTAATATCCCTGATGACCTTCTCAAACCTCCCACATCATCTGCTCAGGCTAGGGGT
The DNA here is from genome assembly GCF_902686455.1 of Sciurus vulgaris. Taxonomy (NCBI): domain Eukaryota; kingdom Metazoa; phylum Chordata; class Mammalia; order Rodentia; family Sciuridae; genus Sciurus; species Sciurus vulgaris. The sequence continues at coordinate 114,652,839 of NC_136470.1, read as the reverse complement.
CCAGGATGATGAGAACTTGCAGTCCTTAGGTCACAACCCTCAAATTCTTGCCTGTGGCAGGGATCTAAGGTGGCATTAGGGTTCGCTCCTCTGTCCCTTACTCTCAGGAGCTGGTCCCTCAAGTGGCCTTTCCCTCCCCACAGAGTGTGAGTGTCATGGGCACACTCACAGCTGCCACTTTGACATGGCTGTATACCTAGCATCTGGCAATGTGAGTGGAGGTGTGTGTGATAGGTGTCAGCACAACACAGCTGGGAACCACTGTGAGCTCTGCCGACCCTTCTTCTATCGTGACCCAACCAAGGATCTGCGGGACCCAGCTGTGTGCCGTGGTAAGGCTGAAATTGGACATGAGCAAGAGAAAGCTAAGCCTGGGGCAGAAACTGGGAAGCCAGATTGTTGTCCAGGTTATGGGGAATTGCAGTGGGGAGGACTTAGGGTAGAACCAGACCAGGGACCCAGGGTGGGGACTTAGAAGAGGACTGATACTGGATTAGGATGACTTTGTACCTCTTTTTGTTCTCAGCTTGTGATTGTGATCCTCTGGGTTCCCAAGATGGTGGTCGCTGTGATTCTCATGATGATCCTGCACTAGGGCTGGTCTCAGGCCAGTGTCGCTGCAAAGAATATGTGGTGGGCACTCGATGCCAGCAATGCCGTAATGGCTTCTTTGGGCTAAGTGCCAGTGACCCTCTAGGCTGCCAGCGTAAGTGCCTCCTGCCCTAATGCCCATGCTGACCTTTAACCCCAGCCTCTTACTCCTACTCAGTTGAACCTGAGTACTGCTTCAGTTCCCCAAGGTGCTGATATACTTCTTTGCCTGCAGGTTGTCAGTGTAATACACGGGGCACGGTGCCTGGGGGCACCCCTTGTGACTCTAGTAGTGGAACCTGTTTCTGTAAGCGTCTGGTGACTGGACGTGGGTGTGATCACTGCCTGGTATGACTGAAGGGAGCTGTGGTTCTGGGGTCCTGGGTACAAGACTGAGGTTCTGGGGTGTCCATGTCCCAGTGGATGAGTACTTAAAGCTAAAGGTTCAGTCCTGGATGAGAAGCCTGGGAGGGCAGGGATGTGTCCCAGTAGACTGAAGGCCTTGTGTTCACCAAGGGGTGGTAAAGGCTGAGGGGTATGGTTGGATTCCCCACTGGGTGGCGGGCGAGGTCTATTTCTGGCCCCCAGAAACCCTTTTCTCCCAGCCTGGCCACTGGGGCCTGAGCCACGACCAGCTTGGCTGCCGCCCCTGTGACTGCGATGTGGGTGGTGCCTTGGATCCTCAGTGAGTGCTGTAAAGGGGGCCCGGGAGGGGGCAGGGGAAAAAGAGGGTATTCTTGAGTAACCATAGCACCCCTCAGGTGTGATGAGGCCACGGGCCAGTGCCGCTGCCGCCAACATATGGTTGGGCGTCGCTGTGAGCAAGTTCAACCTGGTTACTTCCGGCCCTTCCTGGATCACCTAACTTGGGAGGCTGAGGATGCCCGAGGGCAGGTGGGTGAGTCCATAGGCTATGGGTGGAATGGCTAAAGAGGATGATGCCTTGTGGAGGGTAGGGGTGCTATGCAACCTTGGGTGAGACCTTGGCAGGAAAAGTAGGGTTGGGGCTAGATATGGCAGAAAAGGCAGTGCCTCACCTGAGCCTCCATGTCTGGCTGCATTACCTCTCAGGTGTTGGATGTGGTGGAACGCGTGGCAACCACCGGGGAGACTCCATCTTGGACTGGCCCAGGCTTCGTGCAACTGCGGGAGGGTCAGGTGCTGGAGTTCCTGGTGACTTCTTTGCCAAGGGCCATGGACTATGACCTGCTGCTGCGTTTGGAGCCCCAGGTCAGACCCTGTGACAACTGACCTGGAGCTGAACCTCTGGGTATGGGAGCATCTCCTCCATCATTCCCTTTCCCCAGGTTCCTGAGCAATGGGCAGAGATAGAACTGACTGTGCAACGTCCAGAGCCTGTGTCTGCCCACAGCCTGTGTGGGCATGTGTTGCCCAAGGATGACCGTATCCAAGGGACTTTGCAACCAAACACCAGGTGAGGGTACTGATGGTAGCATTCATAATGGTGGGGGTTTGTAGGGCCAGCCCTAAGATCTTTGAAGGACACCTGGAAGATCCTACTGCTCATTCACCTGTTTCTTCCTTCAAATGCCTCCTCCTGACTGCTGTTTGCAAGGCTCTATTGGACATGGCTGTGGTCACAGGAAGAGTGAAGACAAAATAGCCAGGCGCAGTGGCACATGCCTGTAATCCCAGCAGCCTGGGAGGCTGAGACAGAAGGATCACAAGTTCAATGCCAGCCTCAACAACTTAACAAGGCTTTGAACTATTTAGTGAGACCCTGTCTCAAAAAAATGAAACAAAAAAGGGCTGGGGATGTAGCTCAGGGTAAAGTTAAGCCCCCATAGGTTTAATCCCTAGTACAAAAAAAAAAAAAAAGTAGATAAAAGAAGGACTGCTCTCTGAGGTCTGGGGTTCAGAGGACAAGGCAAGAATTAATGAGAAATTATTCAGTCTTACTATAGGAAGGGTCCATGGTGGTCATGTTGGTTGTGGGGCAGTGGCATCAGAGCACTCTGAACACTAGTCTGGTTAAATTTTTTTTTTTTTGTAGATGAACACAATATCTTTATTTTATTTGTTTATTTATTTATATGTAGTGCTGAGGATTGAACCCAGTGCCTCACATGTGCTAGGCAAGCGCTCTACCACTGAGCTACAACCCCAGCCCTGGTTAATGTTTTATTATATTTTGGGCAATATTAACTTCATGTATCTTTTTCATCATTTTACCTTTTTATTGGTGCTTGGAATTGAACCCTCGTGCATGTCAAGCATGTGCTCTGTCACTGAACTTCATGTCTAGCCCCAAAACTTAGCAATTTTTTTCCTTTGCAGTGCTGGGAATTGAACTCATAGTCTCATGCATTCTAGGCAAGCATTGTACCATAGAGCCACATCCCTCTTCTTGTACTTTTTTTTTTTTTTAATTTTGGGGATTGAATTTAGGGCGCTTTACCACTGAGCTACCTCCCCAGTCCTTTCTATTTGTTTTTATTTGAGATGGAGACTTGTTAAGTCACTTGGACTAGTCTTGAACTCACAATCCTCCTGCCTCAGCCTCTCAAGTTGCTAAGATTATAGGCGTATGCCACCATGTGCTGCTCTTTTTACATTTTTTATCATGTAAATATTTGTACATACACAGAAGTAGAGAGAATAGTATAATGAACGTGGTTGCACCCTTTATAAACATTTCCCAACTGTGGCTTGTGTTTAACAAAGATTCACCTATTTGGGTGCAGTGGTGCATACCTGTAATCCCAATGACTTGGGAGACTGAGGCAGGAGTATTGTGAATTCCAGACCAGCCTGGGCAACTTAGTGAGACCATGTCTCAGAATAAAAATGACTGGGATGTGACTCAGTTGTAGAGTGCCCTAGGTTCAGTCTCCAATACTACAGGAAAAACAAAACAAAGCAAAACAAAACCTCAAAAGTCCTCCTAGTTATTGAGTGGAGAACAGACTTAAAGGGGTCAAGGTAAAAAGCTGGAAGATATGCTAAAGACTACTGAGTTGGATAAGTGACAGCCAATGGGTCAAAGGTATAATAGGGATAGTGAGAAAAGGGAAGGCTCTAGAGGATGTAGTAGTAGCGCTGATGTCTTAAATGTGTAGGGAAGTGAGAGAAAGTGGAAAGGTGACTTGGGTTTTTGGCCTGGGCATCTGGATGGGGGTAGGGCTCTTTACTGAGATGGAGACATAGGGAGGAGCAATTCTGAGATGCTCAGCCATGGAAGTGTGTGACTGGATGTCTGTGCCTGTAATTACTAGGAGGAGCCAAGTTGGAGATAAAAATTTGGGATTTATTACTAATAAAGGGGTGGGTCTAGATGAAATGACCAGAGAAAGGAACAGAGGACTAGAACCAAGCTTCGGGGTACTCTAGTGTTAGAGGCTAGTAAAGAAGAAGAAACTAGAGGGCCGGGGGAAACCAGGAGTGTAGGTGGGGACCAAGAAGGTAAGAGAAAAACATGTCTGTGGAGGAAGGCACAGTGAGTTCATGACATGCTGCTGAATGCTGGGTCAGATAAGAACAGAAGTAGCTGCTGGGTTTAGTTACATGGAGTCATTGATGACCTTGGCACAGGATGGGACAGAAGTCTGCTTAGGTGGAGGGCTAGAGAGAAGAGACATTGACTATAGTGGTCTCTATTTAGGAATTTATTTTTGAAGAGAGCAAAAGTGAGGTGGAAAGCCAGGTGTACATGCCTGTAATCACAGAGGCTTGAGAGGCTGAGGCAGGAGAATCTGAGTTCAAAGCCAGCCTCAGAAACTTAACAAGGCCCTAAGCAACTCAGCAAGACCTGGTCTCTGTATAAGATATAAAGAAGGGCTGGGGATATGGCTCATTGGGTTTAATCCCCAGTACCAAACAAAACAAAACAAAACAAAGTGAGGTGGAAACTAGGAGAAGACTCAAGGGATTAAAGGAGGATTTTGGTGAGATCAAATAACCAAAGTATGGGTTAGTAGGGTGATGGGAAGGACCTGAGACACTGAGAGAGAAAGCGATGTACTCTTAGTGAAAATGAGCAGAGATTGTAGGTTGTAAGTCAGGGTCAGAGATAACCTGAAGTGCGAGGGAAATGCTGTGGATTTGCCAGGATGTATGAGTGTTTCCAATGAGCTTTGTTTGCCCAGGTGTATGATTCCAGAGAGCCCTGTTTACGAGAATCCTTTGTACAGATCTCTGTGAGGTGCTCAGCAGCTGTCTGTTGGCCTGGACTAGCCTGGCTCAGCCCAGGCCCAGACCATCCTAACCCACCCATAGTCTCTGCCTTGGCCAAGTGCTGGTTGCTGCAAGTGGGGTGTGAGAAGCCCAGCATGATGGGTACAGGGACCAAGGATGACCACTATCTTATACCTGCTTCCCTCTAGGTACATGATGCTTCCTAGAGCTATTTGCCTTGAGCCTGGCGTCTCTTACAAATTGCATCTGAAGCTGTTGCAAACAGGTGGAAGTACCCAGCCTGAAACCTCCTACTCTGGACCAGACCTACTCATTGACTCGGTGAACTATTGCCCATACCAAACAAGATGGCAGGGTCTATGGGATGAGGCTTGTGGTGGTAGTAGAAAAGAGAGGTCTGTGACAGAAGAGGCAGGTTCATGGTGGTGCCAGGGATGGCAAACCCATAGCAGTGCTCTGGAAGTTCCAATGAGGTCCCTCATAAGACTTACTCTCTTCTTTGCTCATCTCTTCAGCTGGTGTTGCTGCCCCATGTCCTGGTGCTAGAAATGTTCAGTGGGGGTGATGCTGCTGCCCTGGAGCGCCGTGCCACCTTTGAACACTACCGATGCCATGAAGAAGGTCTGGTGCCTGGCAAGATCCCTCCTTCTGAGGCCTGTGCCCCTCTTCTCATCAGCCTGTCCACCCTGATCTACAATGGTGCCCTGCGTGAGTACCCATGATGTGGGTTGGTTGGGCAGAAGTGGAGGCCCAACCTGATTTGCACCCCCATTCCATAGCCTGTCAGTGTGACCCTCAAGGTTCACTGAGTTCTGAGTGCAACCCTCATGGTGGCCAGTGTCAATGCAAACCTGGAGTGGTTGGACGCCGTTGTGACCTCTGTGCCACTGGCTACTATGGCTTTGGCCCCACAGGCTGTCAAGGTATTTGCCTCCCCCTTGTTCCCTTCTGTTCTCTCTCCTTTCCACTACTGTTCTCCCTCCTTCATCTGTCTCTGCTTCCTTCCTGTAACTCTGCCTTGGACCCCATACTATCTCTTAGCCCTGGTTCACTTGCAGTTCTCTTCCATTCCCTGACCTTCCCACCCTGACTCCACACAGACTCCCCTTAGGCTCTTTCCCTCAGCTCAGACTTTACACTGCCCACAGCCTGCCAGTGCAGCCCTGAAGGGGCACTCAGCAGCCTATGTGAAGGAATTAGTGGGCAATGTCCCTGCCGCACTGGTGCCTTTGGGCTTCGTTGTGACCGCTGCCGACGTGGCCAGTGGGGATTTCCTAGCTGCCGGCCATGTGTCTGCAATGGGCATGCTGATGAATGCAACACCCACACAGGCACTTGCCTGGGCTGCCGTGATCACACAGGGGGTGAGCACTGTGAAAGGTGAGCCTAGAGGAGATATGAGTAGGTTGGTGGGTAGGTAGGCTGCCTGGGGATCACCCATATCTTCTTTTACATGCCTACAGGTGCATTGCTGGCTTCCATGGGGATCCACGGCTGCCATATGGGGGCCAGTGCCGGCCCTGTCCCTGCCCTGAAGGCCCTGGAAGCCAAAGGCACTTTGCTACTTCTTGCCACCGGGATGGCTACTCTCAGCAGATTGTGTGCCACTGCCAGTCAGGCTACACAGGTAAGTGGGTAGGTGGCCGGTATGGGATCAGGGTGAAATGGCTGGGCTGAGCACTCATGGTTTCTCCTTGACTGTGAGCAGGGCCACGGTGTGAAGCTTGTGCCCCTGGGCACTTTGGGGACCCATCAAGGCCAGGTGGCAGGTGCCAGCCATGTGAGTGCAGTGGGAACATTGACCCTATGGATCCTGATGCCTGTGACCCCCACACGGGGCAATGTCTTCGCTGTTTACACTACACGGAGGGACCACACTGTGCCCACTGCAAGCCTGGCTTCCATGGTCAGGCTGCCCGGCAGAGCTGTCACCGTGAGTGTGGATATGGGAAGGAATGGTGGGGGTGGGGTTCCATGGTTTGAGCTCCCCTTGACTATTGTGCTCATCTTGGCTGGCACAGGCTGTACCTGCAATATGGTGGGCACAGATCCCCAGCATTGCCCATCCACTGACCAATGCCACTGTGATCCAAGCAGTGGGCAGTGTCCATGCCTCCCCAATGTCCAAGGCCTTAGCTGTGACCACTGTGCCCCCAACTTCTGGAACCTCACCAGTAGCCATGGCTGCCAGCCTTGTGCCTGCCATCTAAGCCAGGCCAGAGGCCCCACCTGCAATCAGGTATGGAACTCTCCTGCAGATCCCTGGGTAGATGGGCCCAGCAGTCTGCCTCATGTCAAGGGCTCAGCCCCTAGTGGAGGCTCTGACTCCTGCTCTGTTTCCACCCTAGTTCACAGGGCAGTGCCAATGTCATGCTGGCTTCGGTGGGCGGACTTGTTCAGAGTGCCAAGAGCTCCACTGGGGAGATCCTGGGTTGCAGTGTCGTGGTGAGGCAGTTGGGGAGCCAGGGTGGATGGAGGACTTCCTAGGATGCCCCATAGGGGCCCTAACTCTGTGGTCTGCCTTTTCTTGCAGCCTGTGATTGTGACCCTCGTGGAATAGACACACCTCAGTGTCACCGCTCCACAGGTCACTGTAGCTGCCGCCCAGGCATGTCTGGAGTGCGCTGTGATCAGTGTGCCCGTGGCTTTTCGGGTGTCTTTCCTTTCTGCCACCCCTGCCATGCATGCTTTGGGGATTGGGACCGTGTGGTGCAGGACTTGGCTGCCCGTACACGGCGCCTGGAGCAGTGGGCACAGGAACTTCAGCAGACGGGTGTGCTGGGTGCCTTTGAAAGCAGCTTTTGGCACATGCAGGAGAAGCTGGGCATGGTACAGGCCATTGTGGGTGCCCACAACACCTCAGCTGCCTCCACCACACAGCTTGTGGAGGCCACAGAGGAGCTTCGGTGCGAATGGACCAGAGGATACATGGTGGGATGGGGTAGAGGCTCAGTGTACGAGGGCTGAAGCCTCTCTAAACAGGCACTCATTGATGCAGGCATGAAATTGGAGAGGCCACTGAGCACCTGACTCAGTTGGAGGCCAAGTTGACAGATGTGCAGGATGAGAACTTTAATGCCAACAATGCACTCAGTGGTCTAGAACGAGATGGACTTGCACTTAATCTTACACTACGGCAGCTTAACCAGCATCTGGACTTGCTCAAGCATTCAAACTTCCTGGGTAAGTAGCTGGTCAACTAGGCAAGTGGACCAGGGTTGATCTTCAGCTGACTGCCTGCCTCTGCCCAACATAGGTGCCTATGATAGCATCCGCCATGCCCATAGCCAGTCTGTAGAGGCAGAACGTCGTGCTAACACCTCAGCCCTGCTGGTGCATAGCCCTGTGAGAAACTCAGCAGATACCCGGCATCAGACAGAAGTGCTAATGGATGGCCAGAGGGAAGACTTCAACCAAAAACACCTAGCCAACCAGCGAGCATTGGGCAAACTCTCTGACCATGCTCGTACCCTGAGCTTGACAGGCATAAATGAACTGGTGAGGTGCAAGTCTGGGGTGAGACAGGTAGGTATGGATATTCTCACGGAGTCCTGAATTCTTCTGTGTCTGGCAGGTGTGTGGGGCCCCAGGGGATGTACCTTGTGCTACCAGCCCTTGTGGAGGAGCCGGCTGTCGAGATGAAGATGGGCAACTCCGCTGTGGGGGCCTTGGCTGCAGTGGGGCAGCAGCCACAGCAGACCTAGCACTGGGCCGGGCCCGGCACACAGAGGCAGAGCTACAGCGGGCACTGGTAGAAGGTGGTGGCATCCTCAGCCGAGTGACTGAGACTCGACGGCAGGCAGGCGAGGCACAGCAGCGAGCCCAGGCAGCCCTGGACAAAGCTAATGCTTCCAGGGGACAGGTGGAGCAAGCCAACCAGGAGCTTCGAGAACTTATCCAGAGTGTGAAGGACTTCCTTAGCCGTGAGCCTCCCTTGTGTCTATGCTCTTCCTAGATTTATACTTGGGTCTCAGGGCTTGTACTGGTTTTGTTCGTCTGACCCCAGGTCTGGTCCCTAAGTCACTGCCCATGTGTGAACCTTTGGTCCATGTCCCTGGGTCTGTGCCCTTTGTATAGTCCCCATCCCTGTGGTCACATCTTTATACCTATTTACAAACTCCTATTTCATGTGTGATCCAGAGTCCACACCAAGAGTATGTCTCCATACTCATGCTGGAGAATCTGTCCTTAAACTCTTGTCTGTGTCCTGGTAGAGGAGGGCGCTGATCCTGACAGCATTGAGATGGTGGCTACACAGGTATTGGAGCTCTCCATCCCAGCTTCACCAGACCAGATCCAGCACCTGGCAGGTGCAATTGCAGAACGGGTTCGAAGCCTGGCAGATGTGGACACAATCCTGGCACGTACTGTGGGGGATGTGCACCGAGCTGAGCAGCTACTGCAGGATGCACAGCGGGCAAGGTCTGATCCCGACCCTGAGCCCTATCCCTGATACGGGATTCTCATACCTGCAAGCCCTGATTCCCCCTTTTCCCAAGGAGCCGGGCTGATGGTGAGAAACAGAAGGCAGAAACAGTACAGGCAGCACTGGAAGAGGCCCAGCGGGCACAGGGTGCTGCCCAGGGTGCCATCCAGGGAGCAGTGGTTGACACACAGGATACAGAGCAGACATTGCACCAGGTGTAGTCTCCCTAGGACATCATTGGGGCAAGATTATGGGCATGTACCATAGATCTGGTTTTTTTTTTTTTTTTTTTTTTTTTTTTTGGTGCTGGGGATCGAACTCAGGGCCTTGTGCTTACAAGGCAAGCACTCTACCAACTGAGCTATCTCCCCAGACCCCCATAGATCTGTTTAACCCTGGGCCTACTCATGGCAGGTACAGGAGAGAATGGCAGGTGCAGAGCAGGCACTGAGCTCTGCAGGTGAGCGAGCTCAGCAACTGGATGTTCTCCTGGAGGATCTGAAACTGAAACGGGCAGGAAATAGTCTGGCAGCTTCTACAGCTGAAGAAACAGCAGGCAGTGCCCAGAGCCGAGCCTGGGAGGCTGAGCAGGTGGGCTGAGACAGAGCCTGCTGGAGGAGGTAGCTGTGATGGCTGAGCCTCCACTGGGCTATCATGCCAATGAGGCACCTCTGTATCTCAGCTGCTGCAGGGCCCAGTGGGTGATCAATACCAAACTGTGAAGGCCCTGGCTGAACGCAAGTCCCAGGGTGTGCTAGCTGCACAGGCCAGGGCAGAACAACTGCGGGATGAGGCTCGGGGCCTGTTGCAGGCTGCTCAAGACAAGCTGCAGCGGCTACAGGGTGAGGACTGTGGTGGGGAGGAACCAAAGAGGTAGGACTGTGGGAAAAGGACCCCTAAGTTGATACATGTCCCTCCTAGAACTGGAGGGCACCTATGAAGAGAACGAACGTGCACTGGAGGGTAAGGCTGCCCAGCTGGACGGGCTAGAGGCCAGGATGCGCAGCGTGCTTCAAGCCATCAATCTGCAGGTCCAGATCTACAACACATGCCAGTGACCCCTGTCTAGGGCCTATTCCAATCCCCAGCCCCGCTCCGCATGCCTATCTGCCTGTACATTAAAGAGCTCTCAGCCTGGCAGGGCTCTCAATAAACCAGTGTGAACCCCTACATTGATGTCTGGGCTGTTTTGGGATGGGCAGGGTTTGCGCGGAATCTCCATACTGCCACCAGCTGGGCTCCCGCAGGGCCTAAGTAGCGGAGCCCCTCCTCCTCCACTCGGATCCGCCCCGGAACTGCCTGTCGCCGCGAGCTCTCTCCCGCCGGAAGTGCGTCGCCAGTTCGGCTCTCTGCCTCTTGCGGCCGTAACTAGAAGTCGAAACAAAACAAGCCGCTAAGGCGGCGGCGGCGGCGCCGGGACGGGGGAGGGGCGCGCCGGAACCGGAACCGACCTGACGCCGGAACCGGAATCGAGAGCGGGTTGCCAGGGCCCGAAGAGGGCTGGTGGCGGCGGTGTAGCTCGGTGAGTGGGGCGGGCCGCAACTCGCCGGTTTGGCCGCAGCCGAGAGGCCGCTGTGCGGGCCCCGGGCGGCCTGTTCAAGGTCACGGGCTGTGCCAGCCGGGACATCTCGAGCCCTGCGGAGTGACGGGCCTACCGATGCCTGCGAAGCCGTTACGCTTCGTCGGTGACCGGCCTCCCTCCACAAAGAAGATTAGAGGCGAGCTAGGGTTGCTTCCTGGAGAAGGTGGTGGCGGTCGGGGGTTGGGAGATTGGAGCTGGGTCTTAGCCCAGCTGGGGCGCTGGTGTGTGGTCAGTAGCTCTGTGCAGCCTTGTGAGGCCAGTTCCAGTCTCTAGACAGCTCTTTTCCCGCCGGACAGCCCCGGAGCATAAGGGGAGGGACGCTACCTTCTACTGGGGCCTAGGTATGAGGAGGCGGCAGGGGGTGTCCGTCCCTCAACTCTGGACCTGCCTCATACCATTGCCACATCTAACCCATTGAGGAGTATCTTACCACCTTCAGCCCCAAGACCCTCCCCCATGGTAACAAACTGGTCACTCTCATGTTACCTGCTCAGGCTAGTCATGACCCTGCCAGGGATCTAAGATTCATGGTTCTTCCCCACCTTGTTTCTGTATCTGGTTTTGAGAACTTCATTTTGAATGGAGCTATGGCCCAGAGTCCACTGGGAAGTCCATTAGAAACTGGGTAGAATGTCTCTGTGACTTAGAGCTGATGAATGAAGGGACTTGGGAAGGAACATGATGATGTTCTGGTTTCAAGTTGGATGCCCATCATGCCTTAGCACTGGAGTTAGCCCTTCTCTGCAGCTGGGGAGAGGAATCCCTTTGGGAGGGAGAAAGACCAAGTAATAAAATCACCTTCACAATAAAGGTGGAAGCTGACAGGAGGCAGGTGGGGCACCTTAGCACTAGGACCTTTTCTGAGCAGTTGGCAGCACCTGGGCTGGGCCTGCTTTCAGCCATAGAGCCTGGCCCTCCTGCTGTTTGATGGTTTCCGCCTTTCCTGCCTTCCTCCTCCACCTTCTACTCTTCCAGTGGTGACTAAGCAACCAGTGAGAGTGAAGAAAAGGGAGCACCCTGCTTAGAGGGCCAGCCAGCCCTGTGGGCTGGAGCCATGGCTCCTGTCCAGAGAAGGATCCTGGTCCCAGGCCATGACTGCCTTGACCTGGCACCTCCTTAATGAGACTTTCAACTTCGAAGGTCTTCTGTGGCAGTTATATAGGAGGCTTGGTCAGAAGTGATTGCTGCTACTTGCATTATTCCCTCTTCAGAATAGCTTGAGGGTATCCAGGGCTACTTTTGGTGGTGAGGAGATATTGCTCTCTAGGGTTAGGAGTTGCTAAGCTAGGTTGCTAAGCTCTGGCTATAGCCAAGGAGCAAGTTATTGGGCCTTGACAGAGATCATTGATCTTTTTTCATTAGGCTGTTGGTTCCTTGTTGGAGAATTTGGCCACAAAGAGTTGCCAAAATAGCTGGGCCAGGAAGAAAGCGCCGCAGCCCTGACCCAGACGCTGTTGCCGACCCCGGGACACTCTGGCTGTCAACCAAGCGGCTCAGAATGTCTGGCGGGGCCAGTGCCACGGGCCCAAGGAGAGGGCCCCCAGGACTGGAGGAGGCCACTAGTAAGAAGAAGCAGAAGGATAGAGTGAATCAGGAGAGCAAGGATGGAGATCCTAGGAGAGGTGGGAATGACATTCTCAGAGTGCTCATGGTTTCCTCTTTCTTCCCTCTCATTGGCCACACATATTGGGTGTTGGGAGATGACTCTTTAGCTGCTTTCTTGGTCTGATGCTCATAGAAGGCTCCACACCAGCCTGAGTAAAGCTCCTGCTTTGAGCCTGGGATACTTGACCTAAATCCATAAAATGGTGTTTTGATGTGGTTGGGTCTTTGGGACTGGCTCTCATCATTTCCTCTCTGTTCCTTATTTTGTTGTCAGGGTCAATGCCCACTCCTCAAGAGGAGCAGACCAAAGAGGGTAAGTAATGAACTTTTGAGTGCTAAGGGAGGAGATGACTTGGAATTTAGCTCCCATCTAGAGAAGTCCCATTTGGGCTGGGTCTCTTGCCTCCTTATCCCTATCTGCAACTTGGGAATTCCTTGTGATCTCTTTATTACTCCCCTACAGAGTTGTTGCTTGATTGGAGACAGAATGCAGATGAGGTAATTGTCAAGCTGCGTGTGGGAGCAGGTCCCTTGCGGCTGGAGGAGGTGGATGCTGCTTTCACAGACACCAACTGTGTGGTGCGACTTCCAGGTGTGTCCATCTGCCCTGACTACAACAGTGTATTTGAATTCTTTGATATCCTCCACCCCACATTACTGCTACCCCTTTGTCTCTAGGTGGTCGGCAGTGGGGTGGTGTCCTTTATGCTGAAATAGAAAGTTCATGCGCCAAAGTGCAGGCCCGCAAGGGTGGACTCCTACAGCTGGCATTGCCCAAGAAGGTGCCTCTGCTTACATGGCCCTCTCTCCTGGTGAGTTCCAGTAAAGGGCAGGGTGGCGATACATAATGTAGTCTTCAGCACCTGACTACTGTATTTTGGCAGAAGAAACCTCTAGGGACCCAGGAGCTGGCGCCTGGACTGCGGTGCCAGGAAAATGGGCAAGAACTGTCTCCCATTGCCCTGGAGCTAGGCCCTGAGCCCCGCCGGGCTAAGCAGGAGGCCCGGAACCAGAAGCGGGCCCAGGGCCGTGGTGAGGTAGGCTCAGGGGCTGGCCCCGGGACCCAGGCAGGACCCAGCGCCAAGAGGGCTGTACATCTCCGCAGAGGACCAGAGGGGGAAGGGTCCAGGGATGGCCCTGGACCGCAGGGTGATGCTCCACCCTTCCTGGCTGATCCAGCCCCCCAGGTGAGAACTTGGTGTCTTTTTGGGTGATAGGAGATTGGGGGGGAGGAGTATGGACTAGAGTGGGGCAACCTGTTGGACCCATGGCTGATCCTGCCCACAATCTTGCCACAAATAGGTTGAAGCTGATGAACAGCTCTGCGTACCAGCACTGAACCCACAAACCTGCCTCCTGGGCTCAGAGAAGAATTTAGCCCTTTTGGCAGGAGAGAAGGCAGTGTCCCCGAGGAATGATCCAGTCTCCCCAGCCATGACCCAAAGCAGAGACCCTGGGAAAGATGACCTTGTCAAAGAGGAGATGACAGTAGCAACAGATGCTGCAACCTTGGTGGATGGTAAAGGTGGGGCTGGAGATGGGCAGGTAGAGCCCCAGGTTGAGTTGCAGGATTATTGGGCTGGTAGGGAGTAGTGTAGCCATAGACTAAAACCTGTCCTGGGTGGTGAGCCATAGACTAGAACATGTCCTGAGCCATGGTCTCAACATAGAGCCTGAGTCCATGGTGAACCTGGCATTTGTCAAGAATGACTCATATGAGAAGGGCCCAGATTCAGTGGTGGTTCATGTGTACGTGAAGGAGATCCACAGGGATACCTCTCGAGTACTTTTCCGTGAACAGGACTTCACACTCATCTTCCAAACCAGGTAAGGGGTGGGAAGGAGCGGGGCAGCTGGTATGCCTCAAATGGGACCATATATCTCATGCTTTTTCCTTTTTATCCTTCCTTTTGCCCTGCATTTGCAGGGATGGAAACTTCCTGAGGCTGCATCCGGGCTGTGGGCCTCATACCATCTTCCGTTGGCAGGTGAAGCTCAGGTGGGTGGTGCTCGGCCCTACCACTGTCCCTGTCCCACCAGGGCTCCTTCTTCCTGGGCTATCTAACCCTGATACCTTCTCCATCTAAGTCCCTGAGCTCAGCCTTTTTCTGCAGGAACCTGATTGAGCCAGAACATTGTACCTTCTGTTTCACGACCTCTCGAATCGACATCTGCCTCCGTAAGCGGCAGAGTCAGCGCTGGGGGGGCCTGGAGGCCCCAGCTGCACGAGGTCTGCACACGAGCTCCCTTCATTGCCCAGCCCTGCATGACTAGGACCTCCATCCCTGCCACATGCTGCTAACCACCAGCCCCCTCATTCCCCCTTTTTAAGGTGCAGTGGGTGGTGCAAAGGTTGCCGTGCCGACAGGTCCAACCCCTCTGGATTCAACACCTCCGGGAGGTACCCCTCACCCCCTGACAGGCCAGGAGGAAGCCAGGGCCATGGAGAAGGATAAATCCAAGGCTCGATCTGAGGACACAGGGCTGGATGGTGTGGTGGCTCGCACAACCTTGGAGCATGTTGTCCCAAAGCCAGAGCCACACCTGGCCTCGGTGAGAATCCTGGATTGGGAAGGACCAAGAATGGAGGCTGGAGAGCCTCAGGGATACTCTCTCATGGCCCCTTTGTTCCCATAGCCCAAGCCCACATGTATGGTGCCTCCAATGCCCCACAGCCCTGTTAGCGGAGATAGTGTGGAAGAGGAGGAGGAGGAAGAGAAGAAGGTGTGTCTGCCAGGTTTCACCGGCCTTGTCAATTTAGGCAACACTTGCTTCATGAACAGTGTCATTCAGTCTCTTTCCAACACTCGGGAACTTCGGGACTTCTTCCATGGTGAGGACAGGGCCAGGAGCCTGAGGTGTGGGCAGAAGGGGTTGCCTGTGTTCCTCACACCTCTGTTTGTATGCTGTTCCTAGACCGCTCCTTTGAGGCAGAGATCAACTACAACAACCCACTGGGGACTGGCGGGCGACTGGCCATTGGCTTTGCTGTGTTGCTTCGGGCCCTGTGGAAGGGCACTCACCATGCCTTTCAGCCTTCCAAGTTGAAGGTGATCTGTGGCCACTCTTACCCTTGGCTGGAGATGGTGGGGAAGATCAGCAAACTGGGTGTGCATTGGATGCTAAAGTTTTACACTCATACTTTGGCCCCTGCATCCAGGCCATTGTGGCAAGCAAGGCCAGCCAATTCACAGGGTATGCCCAGCACGACGCCCAAGAGTTCATGGCTTTCCTGCTGGATGGGCTACATGAGGACCTGAATCGAATCCAGAACAAGCCCTACACAGAAACTGTGGACTCCGATGGACGGCCCGATGAGGTGGGGGTGGGGGAGGTTAGAGGGTGGGTATTCCTCATGTGCATCCTAGCTCCTAGGTATCCCTCAGCTCTTATCACTCTCTTCCTCAGGTGGTGGCTGAGGAAGCATGGCAACGGCACAAGATGAGGAACGATTCTTTCATTGTGGATCTATTTCAGGGCCAGTACAAGTCGAAGCTGGTGTGCCCTGTATGTTCCAAGGTGTGATGGGCTTCCCTGGGAAGGGGCCCTCTAGTTAAGTTCAGCTTGCCTAGTCAGATTAGGTTCAGAAACACTTGCATTTTTCAGGTGTTACAGGGTAAAATTGGGGCAAAGAAGCCACAGGGAGGCCTTAGGCTCCTCTGTGAATTGAAGAAGTCAGGAAGGATAGGCTTCCTAACTGAGGCAAAAGTGATGTTTGGGCTCAGGTGTGGTGGTGTGACAGAGGTAAGGTATGTCAGGGTTGTGGGTAACATCAGAAAGGCACATGATGCTATGTGTGGTGATGCATATGTGTAATCCCAGCAATTTGGGAGACAGGAGAATTTCAAGTTCAAGACCAGCCTCAGCAATTTAGCAAGACTGTCTCAAGTAAAAAGGACTGAAGATGTAGCTAAGTGGTAAAACACTGTTCATTCCCCAGTAACCCCCCATTGCCCGACCCCCCCCCCCCCCAACACACACACGAAAAGGCATGTGGGATTCAGGTAAAGGGAAAATGGCTAAACTGCCAGAAAAGGGGAATTTTGTTGTAAAGGGGGATTTTTCTTTCCAGTGGACCTTCCAGCTTCATCTAGTGTTAAGTCTGAGAATTTGCTGATTGGTAGTGACGGCTCTGAGAGCTATCAGAGGGCCTGGATTAGGCTCTGGGCACCAACATCTTGTCTCTGTGCAGCCAATCATGTACCACTTCTGTATCCACAGGTCTCCATCACATTTGACCCATTCCTTTATCTGCCGGTGCCCTTGCCACAAAAACAAAAGGTTCTTCCTGTCTTTTATTTTGCCCGAGAGCCACATAGCAAGCCCATCAAGGTGAGGAGTAAGCCCCTATTCTGTGCTATCCCAGAGAACTGGTCCACCTCCTCCACTGACTCTCCCCTTGTTTCCATAGTTCCTAGTGAGTGTTAGCAAGGAAAACTCCAGTGTGAGTGAAGTTTTGGATTCCCTCTCTCAGAGTGTCCATGTGAAGCCTGAGAACCTGCGTCTGGCTGAGGTAAATTTGTTTTCCCCCAGGCTCATACATATGCAGACATGCATGCATACTTACAGCATAGACAGTAGTTAAGTCATTGGCATCTGTGCATATACCTGAATGTGCATGTGACTGCATGTAGATGGTATGCTCTGGTTTGAGGCACTGTTGAAACCAGACATTGGGCAGAGGTGCTCTCAGTTCTCAGTCGTCATCCAGCTTTACTACCCTTTACTGTGGTGGACCTTAAGTGCCTTTCCTGCTTTAGATAAAAAGCTTAAGCTGCAGGACTATCCTACCATTTGCTGTAGTTCTCCATCCAGCTGCTCTCTCATTTTATCCCAGATCTGCTGGCCCTTCCCAAAAGTTCCTCTCCTTTAAGCTAGTAGTGCCATTTGTCTCAGAGGGATAAGGGTATGGAAGAGGATCCTCAAATGTGGCCTCTCTATGATAATGTGCTGTAGTCTTAGCAGGACCTCACTAGTTATAGCAGGGTAGAGGCCCTCAGTGTGGAGAGTTGGTATGGTTGATCCTCACCCAGGCCTTTGTCTTTCAGCATCTTATGCTCTTGGGCCCTGAGACTGGTGCCAATACAAGTGTATACCTCTTTTGACTCACAAACCATGTCCCTGTCTGGTAGACTCAAGTCTTGGCCAAGTCTTTCTGTTCTAGGTCATGGCCAGGGAAAGGGCTTATCTTCACATGGGATCTGTGTCCTTTGTCCCCAGGTCATTAAGAATCGCTTCCATCGCATATTCCTGCCCTCTCACTCATTGGACACCGTGTCGCCATCTGATGTGCTTCTCTGTTTTGAGCTACTATCCCCAGAGTTGGCTAAGGAGCGGGTAGTGGTGCTAGAGGTACAACAGGTGAGTGGGGGTCAACCTGATGGCACAGGGCCCTGTAGTAGGGATGCTTTCTGACTTTGCTGAGCCAGACAACCCACCTTAGCGCCCCCAGGTACCCAGCATCCCTATCTCCAAGTGTGCAGCTTGCCAGCGGAAGCAGCAGTCAGAGGATGAAAAACTGAAGCGCTGTACCCGGTGTTACCGTGTGGGCTACTGCAACCAGTGAGGACCCCAGTGGTTTCCCCCCACTCTTCCTCTCCATCTTCCATTTTGCCAACCTGACTCTTCCTTCCATACAAAGTCACCACATATGTTTTAAGCCCTCCGCCCGTTACCCTACTTTACCAGACCCTGGGGGTGGCAGACTGGCATACCTAATTTCCAGGGCCTCAGACTAGCTCCAGTATGGAGTTGTAGAGATGGGAGTAAGTCCCTATAATTATCTTTCCGTCCCTTCTAGGCTCTGCCAGAAAACCCACTGGCCTGACCACAAGGGTCTCTGTCGCCCTGAGAACATTGGCTATCCCTTCCTGGTCAGTGTACCCGCCTCACGCCTCACTTATGCCCGTCTTGCTCAGCTGCTAGAGGGTTATGCTCGGTAAGTGCCCAGAGGTTAAACTAGGATGGGATGGATGAGGAGAAATGGTGCTTAGAGCCACCAGATGGGTTGGTCAGGACTCTTCCTTGCTTTGCTGTCTATTGCCAGGTACTCTGTGAGTGTATTCCAGCCACCCTTCCAGCCTGGTCGCATGCCCTTGGAGTCTCAGAGCCCTGGCTGCACCACACTGCTCTCCAGTAGCTCCCTGGAGGCTGGGGACAGCGAGAGGGACTCCACTCAGCCTCCTGAGCTCCAGCTGGTGACCTCTGTGGCTGAAGGAGATACAGGGGTTCCCCGGGTGTGGGCATCTCCTGATCGGTGCCCTGTGCCTAGCACCAGTGGAATTTCTTCTGAGATGCTGACTAGTGGGCCTACTGAGGGTAGTTCCTTGCCTGCTGGTGAGAGGGTGTCCCGGCCTGAAGGTAAAATCAGTGAAGAGTTCCAAGGACTGTGATGGGAGATTGGGGGAAGATTGTTCAGAGCCTGGTGGGCAGGGGAACTCTGACTGTCATGTTCTCTCATAGCTGCTGTGCCCGGATACCAACACCCAAGTGAAGCCATAAATGCCCACACACCCCAGTTCTTCATCTATAAAATTGATGCATCTAACCGAGAGCAGCGGCTAGAGGATAAAGGTGTCTAAGGCTGTGGGTAGAAGCCATGGGGAGAGGGATTGAAGCAGCCGCTCTCCATAGCTACATGACTTTTGTTCCTGTTCATATCCAGGGGAGACTCCACTGGAGCTGGGTGATGACTGTAGCCTGGCTCTGGTCTGGCGGAACAATGAGCGCCTGCAGGAGTTTGTGTTGGTAGATTCCAAGGACCTGGAATGTGCTGAGGACCCAGGCTCTGCCGGTGAGGCTGCCCGCGCTGGCCACTTCACCCTGGACCAGTGCCTCAACCTCTTCACACGGCCTGAGGTGCTGGCACCTGAGGAGGCTTGGTGAGAATAGGGCAGCAGACAGGTAGTGGGGCAGGGTGGGAGGGAAACTGGCTGGTCCTGACCCCTCTTCTCTGTCCTATCAGGTACTGTCCACAGTGCAAACAGCACCGTGAGGCCTCTAAGCAGCTGTTGCTGTGGCGCCTGCCAAATGTGCTCATTGTACAGCTCAAGCGCTTCTCCTTTCGTAGTTTTATCTGGCGTGACAAGATCAATGACTTGGTGGAGTTCCCTGTTCGGTGAGTGATGGACCCTGGTGCCTGTGGACAGAGCAAGGAGGGTCAGGGGGCATCCTGGCACCTGCTGATCATTTGTCTCGCTATTCCCTTTATTGGGTATGCAGGAACCTAGATCTGAGCAAGTTCTGTATTGGTCAGAAAGAGGAGCAGTTGCCCAGCTACGACCTGTATGCTGTCATCAACCACTATGGAGGCATGATTGGTGGCCACTACACTGCCTGTGCACGCCTGCCCAATGATCGCACCAGCCAGCGCAGTGACGTGGGTGAGGGCACACACAGCCAGCAGGATAGGTGGTAGAGGTGGTGGTACATGCTGTGTTCACACTCTTCCCACCCTGCTGTAGGCTGGCGCTTATTTGATGACAGCACTGTGACGACAGTAGATGAGAGCCAGGTCGTGACACGTTATGCCTATGTACTCTTCTACCGCCGGCGGAACTCTCCTGTGGAGAGGCCCCCCAGGGCAGGTCACTCTGAGCACCACCCAGACCTAGGCCCTGCAGCTGAGGCTGCTGCTAGCCAGGTGAGGCATGGGGGAGGCTTTACAGGCTAGTGGGGGCCAACTCAAGTTGTGGGGAAGGGTTGGGGCATGCAGCTTTCTCTCTTCCAACCCTAGCCCCTTTGAGCCTTGGAACTCATGGAGGTTGCAGACAGGGTTCCCTAACATTAAAGCTTTATCCAGAGACATCCTGGTGCCCTACAGACACTCATGTGGTCCATAAGGTGCACACATGTACACCAACACACTGTCACTGTGTGTACAAAGGTACAGGTCAAGCTCCTGCTCTGAACCTCACCAGGTACTTTGCTTTGAACAGATTAGATACCTGATCTCTCCCAGCTTTCCTCTGCTTACCATCATCATGCTCATGGCTAAAGTGAGCAGCTATTTCCACTGAACCTTTAGGGTCTTCTGTCTCTTACTGACAGCATGTGCCATAGGCCCATTTGGTGGGCATAGTCACATCATTTTTCTGGACTGGCTGTCCCCTTTTCTCCCTTTCCCCACTCTTGTCAGACTCAAAGAAATACCCCAGAAGACAGTGAGTGGTCTGGATATGTACAGTCCCCAGGAGATTGCCCTGGAGTTGGCAGGCCTATCTTTCATGAGCTAGTTCATTCTGTGGGAGGCCTGACCTAAAAAATTACCAGGTAGCCCACTGCCTATCCCCATGAGATGCTATATGTGGGTTGGGAAGCTGTGGAGAAGCTGTGGAGATCAGAAGCTGACAGAATTTGCACACAGCCCTGAAATTAGCCACCTGCTTATTTCCTGCTGCTTGATCTGGAAGGCAGGGGCTTTAGCCCCAGTCATCCTAAGCAGGGACTGTCATGACCAGGGGTCTCAGGGACACTGGGTCCTCCCCACCCCTGGGTGCTGATAGCCGTTTCCACATACCATAGGCTTCCCGGATTTGGCAGGAGCTCGAGGCCGAGGAGGAGCTGGTGCCTGAGGGGCCGGGGCCACTGGGTCCGTGGGGGCCCCAAGACTGGGTGGGCCCCCCGCAACGTGGCTCTACCACACCAGACGAGGGCTGTCTCCGGTACTTTGTCCTGGGCACCATGGCAGCTTTGGTGGCCCTTGTGCTCAACGTGTTCTATCCTCTGGTATCCCAGAGTCACTGGAGATGAGCTCACCTGCAGGCAGCTACTAATGAGCTGTCCTTCCTCTCTACCTTTCAGGCCATGCCTGCCTTTGGTGGGGAACAGCTCTGGGCTTTGGGCCTCAGTGCGCACCTGATGGGAAAGGGTGGTGACAATTGCCCCTGCATGGGCAGAGCATCCTAGGGTGGGTATCCATCTAGCTGTCTGTCCATTCCTCCTACTGCTCTGACCCTTGGCCTGGGGCTTGGCCCTGCTCAAGCAACTTCCTGTATTTAAAGTGTTAATAAAATGAGACTATTCAGGCCCAATCTCGTCTCTCTGTCTCAACGTCGCTGCTGTCTGCGCCTGCCTTGGGGCCCTCCCTTGGGTGCCAGGGCTCTGAGCCAGCACCCCCGGGATGCCAGGCAGCATGCTGGGCAGCCCCCAACCCCTGTCCTCATATTCTGTTGCAGGGACTAGGCCCTGGCCAGGCCCCCGAGGTGGCCCCCACGCGGACAGCCCCTGAACGCTTCGCCCCCCCTGTGGACCGCCCAGCCCCTACCTACAGCAACATGGAGGAGGTCGATTAGCAGGTCCCTGGCTGATGGGGGGACTGGGTTTGGGGGAATCCCCTGCAGAGGCCATCTCTTTGCCGCTTCTCCTTCTCTAACCCAGAGGACACTGGCTCCATCAGTGGGGAGTTGGGGGGTATGATTTGAGGGTGGGGGGCCTCACAGGTTGTGACCTCTTGTCAGCTTGGTCCCCAGTGGGCCTTAACTTCTCCAGCTGCCTCCAGTGCTGTGTGATTTGATTCTCAGTTGTACCTTCAATTCTTCCTGACCCGCATTATAAACGTTATAATTTTATTCTAAAAACTGTAATTTTTTTTGCATTTTCGAAGTGATTGCTGCTGTTTAAATATATTTTAAAAATAAATAATAAATAAGCAGACTTAGTGATTGTGATCCACCACATACTGTGGGATGGTATCCCCTCCCTCTCCATCATTTGGTATGTTAATGTGTGTCTGTATATTGAAGACCCTGAAAGTGCTCTCATCAGGGGAGATGGTAGAACCACAGCTCCTTCCCTGTGTCATGAAAGCCCCAGTGTCATCAGCTCTCTGGAGCTGCCTGCTGCCTTGTCATCACACTGGTTCAGAGTGCCACATGGAGGTGACTGGCATCATTATCAAGATCTCAACACAACTGAGGGGTAGAGAAGTGCTCTGTGAAGCTCTGGAGTTAATAGTATGGTGTGAAAGTTGGACACTGAGGACTTGGTGTGAGGCAGGGAGGTCGTGGCGGGTATCTTTCCTGTTTTCAAGTCTTTGCTGTAGTTTGAATACCATCTGCTGCATTCCTCTGGGGGAGAACAGAGCAGGAAGAAAACTGTGAGGAAGATCCTGTCCTAAAAAGAGGACAGAGCCAGGCATCATGTCACATGCCTATAATACCAACAACTTGGGAGGTTGGGAAGAGGATTCCAAGTTCTAGGCCAACCTGAGCAACTTAGCAAGACTGTATCTCAAAATAAGCCAGGTGCGGTGGTGCACGCCTGTAATCCCAGTGGCTCAGGAGGCCGAGGCAGGAGGATCACAAGTTCAAAGCCAGCCTCAGCAAAAGCAAGGTGCTAAGCAACTCAGTGAGACCCTGTCTCTAAATAAAATACAAAATAGGACTGGGGATGTGGCTCAGTGGTTGAGTGCCCCTGAGTTCAATCCCTGGTACCAAAAAAATAGATAAATAAAAATGGTTGGAGATGTGGCTCAGTGGTTAAGCACCTCTTCTGTACTGAAAAAAGGACAGGACCAGAACTAATTTTGCCTGACTTCCTATTACAGGGAGAGTGCTGGACCCTTCCAAGCTATTTCTTCCCTTAAGAGGTGCTGAGACCTTGCAACTATCCCAAGCTGTTTCACAGTAGGTCAGCAGGTCTGTTCAGCTTCAGAGCCTATGCAGCCTTGTACACACATCTTGTAAGAAGCTTTCTTATAGCCAGGCATGGTGGCACACACCTGTAATCGCAGAGTTGGAAGCTGGAGGAGTGCAAGTTTTAAGTCAGCCTGAGTAATTTAAAAAATTTTTTTTTTGTTGTAGATGGACACAGTACCTTTATATTATTTATTTTTTTAACGTGGTGCAGTGGAGCAAACCCAGGACCTCACACATGCTAGGCAAGCACTCTACCACTGAGCCACAACCTGAACCCATGAGTAATTTTTTAAAAAAAAATTTTAAGCACTGGGGATTGAACCCAGGGGTGTTTTACCACTGAGCCACATCTCCAGCCCCTTTTATCTTGAGGCAGGGTCTCAATAAGTTGCTGACTTTGACCTCAAACTTGTGATTCTCCTACTCAGCCTCCTGAGTTGCTAGGATTACAGTTGTGTACCACTGTGCCC
Organism: Sciurus vulgaris; assembly: GCF_902686455.1. NCBI lineage: Eukaryota > Metazoa > Chordata > Mammalia > Rodentia > Sciuridae > Sciurus > Sciurus vulgaris. The sequence continues at coordinate 114,629,373 of NC_136470.1, read as the reverse complement.
TGCCAGCCTGAGCAACTTAATGAGGCCCTGTCTCAAAATAAAAAATAGGTTGAGGGGGGCTGGGGTTGTGGCTCAGTGGTAGAGTGCTTGCCTAGCATGTGTGAGGCACTGGGTTTGATCTTCAGCACTACATAAAAATAAAGGCATTGTGTCCATCTACAATCTACAACTAAAACAAAAATTTTAAAAAATGGGTTGGGGATATAACTCTGATGGAGAGTGCTCGCCTAGCATGCCTAAGGCTCTGGATTCAATCTCCAGTGCCACAAAACAACTGCTTTACTCCTGAATAATGCTGCCTCTTTTGTTCACCAATTGAGGAGCAAAAGTACTTATGAGGCAGGTATTTAGAGAAGCTGGAGAAGCAATAAGAGGTCAGGCAGGGTCCTGGCAGTCCTGTAGGTTGATCCCCATGCCCATCTAAATGTAGCTCAGCATTCAGGCCTTGCTAAGTGGTTCTTGGCCTCAGATGGAGTTGGGGTGGCATTGAGCAGATGGAGCTTCTGGGGAAATCTAATCCCATGATCAATGTTGGTTTTCTTTTTCAGTGGGGACAACCTAGGGCAATGTGGGGTTGCTGACTGTGGAGATGGCCTTGAGCCTGGGGTCTTGCAGAAATAATGGAATTGTTAACTTGTGCTGGTGCTGGCAGCTGTGATGCTGCTAGAGGGCCTGCTAAGTGGGCATGGGCTGCAACATTGTGCTTTGGTGTTAGCAGTGGTTGTTGCTGAACCCACAATGCTGTACCCCCTTCTGTGGAATCTGCATGAGGCTGCTGTGACTAGGACTGTGGGCTGTACTGCCTCTATGCTAACAACCAATGCCACAAGGACCTGTTCATTGGCGTGGCTGCTGAGCCCTACCATGCCTGAGTGGGCCTTGCTGGCTGCTGCCTGGTTTTTCTCTTTGGTCATCTTTCTCTGGACTTTTCCTGGAAGCAATGCCTGGCATGTGGACAGAACCTGGCATGTGGCTCCTGCAGGCAAGCTAACCTCCAGACTAAGGCCATACAACTTTTGCATTTCTGCTTTGTGCAAATCATGATTCCAGAGGACTGGCTAGATATCCTCTGTTCTCTGTCACTTCCACTTATGACATGCTTGGTGGCACTAATGGGGCTACTATGTCATCCTGTTACATGCAGCCATAAGGCCCACAGGGTACCATGAGGAAACTAGGTGTAGGACTGGGGTTGTGGCCCAGTAGTAGAGTGCTTGCCTGGTACGTGTGAGGCATTGGATTTGATCCCCAGCACCGCACAAAAATAAGTAAAATAAAGGTATTGTATCCTTCTACAACTTAAAAAAAAGAGGCCTGCAGAAGCATTTAAAAAAATTTTTTTAGCTGTAGATGGACACGATATCTTTATTTTTTTAATGTATTGCTGAGAATCAAACCTCACACGTGCTAGGCAAATGCTCTACCACTGAGCCACAACCTCTGCCCCACAGAAGCATTGTAAAGTCATAATTTACTTGTGAGTTTCCTTACACTTGGATGCTCTGGCAAGTGTAGCACGAAAATTTAAACTAAATCATCACAGAACTTCCCTGAGGTACCTCCAGGCCCAAACCCTTCCTTTTCCTCTCCTGGCCGAGTGTGTCCCAGTAGTCCCTCCATAGGCTGTACTGCACATTCTCTTCCTTGGAGTCTAGATCGGGATTTCCTGGGATTCATTTTGCTCAACTGTTTCCATGACAACCTCAAAGCCGTGACGTCAAAAACGCGACGGGAACTCACATTTGCTCCCTGAGAACAATGTTGGGATGCATTCCCAGGGCTGGAAGAGAAAAATCAAAGAGCAAAAGGTCCTTCTTTTGCCCACATCTTTCTCCTTGCTCGATACTTAACACTTTCCTGCGGGCCCAAGGAAATCTAAAAGTTCGGCTGCACCACTCCCTCAGTAGGACTGGACCTTGAATATCGAAGCCAAGCGGACGGAAAAGCAGGTTAGTCTGCTCTCGTCCCTTAAATGGCGTCGACAATCTGGAGAGTTCCGCCCCCTCCCACCAAGAAAGAACACTATTGGCTCTCCTCATAGGTTTCATTCTCTTATTGGTCAATGGGAGAATGCCAACGTGCGGATTCGGCCCAAAGTTTCTTTTAGTTTCCGGTGTTCCTGCGATGGCGACTCCAGACTCTTTGGCGCTTTTCACCGGCCTGGGCCTGAGCGAACACAAGGCCCGCGAGACGCTCAAGAACGCGGCTCTGAGCACGCAACTGCGAGAGGCGGCGACCCAGGTGCGCGCCCCTCTGCGCCTAAGGAGGTGGTACTCCAAAGCAGTGAGGGGCCCGGTACAAATCCCCCAACCTGTGCCCCTTGCCCTGCTGTTTCCTATCTCACTGGGTGTGGGGCTTTCCCTCTGATCCCTCTGACCCTAGGCTCAGCAGACTCTGGGCTCCACCATCGACAAGGCTACCGGGACCCTTCTATATGGCTTAGCTTCCCGACTCAGGGATACCAGGCGTCTCTCTTTCCTCGTGAGCTATATAGCCAGTAAGAAGATCCACACTGAGCCTCAGCTGAGCGGTGAGACCCCCCCCCCCCCTACTTGTAATACCAGGTCCACCCCCAGTCCCTCCCTTTAGCTAAGACCCCCATCTGCCCTTTTGGCCAGGTTCCTCATTTTATTTCTGGTTTCGTTGTTTGTTTTTGGATACTGGGGCTTGAACCCACTGAGCTACATCCCTAACCCTTTTTATTTTGAGATGGGGTCTGGCCAAGTGCTCAGGCTGGCCTCAAACTTGTGATCCTCCTGCCTTAGCCTCCTAAGTTTCTTTCTGCACAGGCTTTGGGCATGGAGGGGATGGCCTCTGGTGACACTCATAGGGGAACTGTCATGATGAGAAGCCTTGGTCAGAACATGTGTTTCTTTCTTTGTGACCTTAGGACTTTTGAGGTGGTGCTAGGCTTAACCTCTCAGGAGGCCAAACTCTTGTAGGTTTCTTGGGGCTAGAGCTCTGTCTACTCGCTTCTTGGTGCTGAGTTGATAAAAACTCACTGCCTTTGCTTTCTCAGCTGCCCTTGAATATGTGCGAAGTCACCCCCTGGACCCTATTGACACCATGGACTTTGAGCAGGAATGTGGTGTGGGTGTCATAGTGACCCCAGAGCAGATTGAAGAGGCTGTAAGTCTTTATCTGGGCCAGTCCTAGCCCTGGAAAGGAGTGACGTAGCTCCTCTAACCAGGAAGACCCAGGGTGAGGGTGTTGGTTCTTAATTTTGTCTCTGAAGGGGCTTTCCTGAACCATATGGTTTTGTTTTCTTCAGGTGGAGGCCACTATAAATAGGCATCGGGCCCAGATCCTGGTGGAACGTTATCGGTTCAACATGGGGCTGCTGATGGGTAAGCAGAGTCTGGGGAGAAGAGTTATGTTGTTCTCTCTGATCATGCCTTTTCTGGGCACGAATGGGGGTGGGGAGAGTTGGAGCACCTTACATGTGCTCTGGCTGGGCCCAGACTTTGGTTCCTATTGTCAGATACGACCTGTTCTTGGGGAAGAGGGGTGGGGTATCCTCTTTTACCTTCCTGCAGCTTCTTGTGCCCATGCTCCTAGGAGAGGCTCGGGCTGCGCTTAAGTGGGCAGATGGCAAAATGATCAAGCACGAAGTGGACATGCAGGTGGGCGCCTCCCTGAACTGAAGTTGGCAAAGACCCTGGCATAGACATGGCCTGAAATCCACTGAGGGATAAAATTGGGGAGGACACCCCTGTCTCTATTCTGATAGTGGATCCCAGTGTGGAGGACTTGACTTGAGCCTCTGGGCTGTGTCTAATTTTGGGGTGAATCATTTTACTCTGAACCTCAATTTCCCATAAACAGGGGTGATGTGGTCTTCATGTCAGGATGCTAGCATAGAATCATAGAGGATAGTGGCTAAGGAAGATTGCTTGTCCTGATGCTCGGCCCACAGTTCTCTGTAAATGGAAGCCCTTGTTATCTGGGCCCTCTGTGGACCCTCAGGCAGGAGAAAGCATTTGAGGCCAGTAGAACTATATGAGGAGATGAGAGGGGATGTGCTAGGTAGCCACATTCTTCCAGGCATTGCTGGTAGAAAGACCAGGAAGCCCTTGGGTGGGTGGTAGAGGCATTCAGGAAATCCTTGAGAAAGAGGATACTCTGTCCCTGCCTGACTGTGGTCTTTGTTCAGGTCCTCCACCTTCTGGGTCCCAAGATGGAAGCTGACCTGGAGAAGAAACCCAAGGTGAGTCTGGGCATGGCCCAGGATTCCTGGGGGTCAAGTGGGATAGGGTGAGACTTCAGGCTGGAGAAGGGAGTGTCTGATCACTAGATCCTGCTCAGGAGAGATTCTGACCCAACTTTGGCCCTTCTCTCAGGTGGCAAAGGCTCGTTTGGAAGAAACAGATCAGGGGACAGCAAAAGATGTGGTGGAGAATGGTGAGAGACTTCAGACTCCTGTCTCATTCAGTTCCCTTTCTTCTGGGCATTCCCTCTGAAGGGTGCTTGTAGCCCAGGATCATCAGGTCTTTGACTTATTCAAAACTGGAATTTTTTTTTTTTGGGGGGGGTTGCTGGGGATCAAACCCAGGGCCTTGTGCTTACAAGGCAAGCACTCTACCGACTGAGCTATCTCCCCAGCCCCAAAACGAATTCTTATTGTTCCCATTGTACCTTTTCCCCAGAGACTGCTGTACTAGGCCTCAGAAGTCTGGCTCTATATCTCTTCTCTGGAATTGAGTAAGAAGGACCTACTCAGATCTGTTCTTGTTGCAGGATATGGGCAGTAGTGATACGAATCTCTCTGAGCTGAAAATGGTAGCTATATTCAGTGAACAAATTTTCCTTGGTTTCTTCCTTGCAGGTGAGGCTTCTGGCCAGACCTTGTCTCTGATGGAGCAGCTCCGGGGGGAGGCCCTTAAGTTCCATAAGCCTGGTGAGTGGGCATGTTGAAACCTTGGAGTTGGGAAAGGGTAACTGTTTCTTGGCAGTGACTCCTGCAGCCAGGCCCCTGGGGTCAGGATCAATTGGTCACAGCTTGATCCTCAAGTTTGTTCCCATCTTGGCAGGTGAAAACTACAAGACCCCAGGCTATGTGACCACTCCACACACCATGGATCTACTGAAGCAGCACCTGGAGATCACTGGTGGGCAGGTATATGGGAGTATGTCCAGGAAAGCAAGCTAGTGCCATCAAGTACCTCCTTGAATGAACTTCCATACTGCCTCATTTCATCCATTTCCATAAGAAAGGGCATCCATTTCCATAGGAAGGGCACTTAACCACTGAGCCACATCCCCAGCCCTTTTGTACATTATATTTAGAAACAGGGTATCACTAAGTTGCTTAAAGCCTTGCTAACTTGCTGAGGCTGGCTTTCAACTTGTGATTTTCCTGCATTAGCCTCCAGAGCCACTAGGATTACAGGTGTGAGTGCCATATCTGGCTGGGGCATATGTTTCTTTAGGATGGTGTGAGCTCTGGCCTTATTCCTCTGCTCCTATCCCCATCAGGTACGTACCCGGTTCCCACCAGAACCCAATGGAATCCTGCATATTGGACATGCTAAAGCCATCAATTTCAACTTTGGCTATGCCAAGGTGAGCATGTGTCTAGGGCCCTGGCAAGCAAGATAACCTCTGGCTCCTTCCATGACTGGATACCAGAAAGGTGATCCTGTCTTACTTTCCGTTCTCATTAATGTGCCTGGGTGGGCAGAGGCCATGCGGGGAACCACATGTATGTCAGATACATAGGAACCCATTGGGCATATTGGAGAAAAAACTCTGAAAAGACTACGTAGTTGTCCCAACTTGGTATAGAGATTTATGTATGTATTTATGTATGTATGTATGTATGTATGTTTGGTACTAGGGAATGAACTCAGGGGCACTTAACCACTGAGCTATATCCCCAGTCCTTTTTATTTTGAGACAGGGTTTTGCTCAATTGTTTGGGGCCTTGCTGAGTTGCTGAGGCTGGCTTTGAACTCATGATCCTCCCGCCTCAACCTCCTAAGCTACTGGGATTATAGGTGGGCGCCTCTGGGGCATTTAGGTACAGGAAGATGAAAGGAAGTTATTGAAGGTATTTTTAATTCTGACATGAGAGAGCTCAGAATCTCCTAGTTTTATGAGCCCTCAGGACCTTTATGAGTTTTATGTGGGGTTGATAGATATGTGGGTAGTCACAGATATTCTGAATCTCCTAGGCCAACAATGGTATCTGTTTTCTGCGCTTTGATGACACCAATCCTGAGAAAGAGGAAGAAAAGTTCTTCACTGCTATCTATGACATGGTGACCTGGTTAGGTATGGACTGGGTGAGGCCCGGGCAGGACTGGTTGTCAGTGGACCTCTTTTTCAGCCATGGCCTGCTATTGGGTGTTTCTTGCTGGTTGCTCATACTTTGTCTTATATTGCCTCAGGTTATACACCTTACAAGGTGACATACGCTTCTGACTATTTCGACCAGCTGTATGCCTGGGCTGTGGAGCTCATCCATAGGTGAGGCCAAGGCCATAATGTAGACCCAGGTAGGCTGACCAGATCATGACTCTCCTGGGTACTTATACCCTTCTCCACAGGGGTCAGGCTTATGTATGCCATCAGCGAGGGGAGGAGCTCAAAGGACACAACCCTCTGCCCTCACCCTGGAGGGACCGTCCCTTGGAGGAGTCATTGCTGCTCTTTGAGGTAGGCTCCTAAAAGGACAGCTTGGTTTGGGTGGGCCAAAATGCTGAGAATGAGATGCCCCTGGGCTTAGAGACAGCCTGAACCCTTGCTTCCCTTAGGCAATGCGCAAGGGCAAGTTTTCAGAAGGTGAGGCCACACTTCGAATGAAGCTGGTGATGGAGGATGGCAAGATGGACCCTGTGGCCTATAGAGTCAAGTATACACCACACCACCGTACAGGGGACAAATGGTGGGTGCGGGCATGGGATGGTGTAATGGGGCTGTGGAGCAAGACCATGGGGTAGGGACCCACTGCCTATGTCCTACAGGTGCATCTATCCTACCTATGACTACACACATTGCCTCTGTGACTCCATTGAGCATATCACCCACTCACTGTGCACCAAGGAATTCCAGGCCCGGTGAGGGAGCTAAGGGCATGGAGTGGGGAGGACCAGTGGGATTCTAGCAGCCCTTCTTATGGTTTCTCCATGGTCCCAAAGGTGGCCAGTTCTAACCCTATTCTTCCATCCTAGACGTTCTTCTTACTTCTGGCTGTGTAATGCACTGGATGTATATTGCCCTGTGCAGTGGGAGTATGGCCGTCTCAATCTGCACTATGCTGTTGTCTCCAAGAGGAAGATCCTCCAGCTTGTAGCAGCTGGTGCTGTGCGGTAAGTTTGGCTCTTTGGATTGGTACTAGTGGTATGTGTTTCCAAAGGCCTTCTTACCACCTCCTTATCCACAGAGACTGGGATGACCCCCGACTCTTTACATTGACTGCTCTGCAACGGCGGGGCTTTCCACCTGAGGCCATCAACAACTTCTGTGCTCGGGTACACGCCAGTGGGCTGGGTGTGTAGATAAAGGCTGAGTGTGGTAATTTGAGGTTGTGGTTGTAACTGATGAACTCTCCTGCTAGGTGGGGGTGACAGTGGCACAGACCACGATGGAGCCACATCTTCTTGAAGCCTGTGTACGTGATGTGCTGAATGATACAGCTCCACGGGCTATGGCTGTGCTGGAGTCACTACAAGTTGTCATTACGAACTTTCCTGCTGCTAAGGTGGACCTGCCTCTTATGTTCTATGTGTGTAGATATGGGGGGGTTGGTATGTGCCTAGCTATGGGGATCCTACTGCCTGGTGTGATTCAGATACCTGTCTTCTACTATAGCCCTTGGACATTCAGGTGCCCAACTTCCCAGCTGATGAGACCAAGGGCTTCCATCAGGTTCCTTTTGCACCCATTGTCTTCATTGAGAGGACTGACTTCAAGGAGGTGAATTGGGGATAGATGGGCCTAAATGGGGGAGAGAGGGTCCTCTTGCTGCTGTCTTGCCCTGGGGTTCTTTCATCTCCTTATCCCTTTTGTCAGTCCCCCCATTTCCTACTTCAGATAAACCAATCGCTGCTAAACATGCAAGGAAGAGTACCTCATTGTCTGATTCTTGCGACCTCTTGTGTTTACCTCACTTCCTACCTCTAGGAGCCAGAGCCTGGCTATAAGCGTCTGGCTTGGGGCCAGCCTGTGGGCCTGAGACATACAGGCTATGTCATTGAGCTGCAGCATGTTGTCAAGGTGAGAGGCAGCTGTAGCTTTCCTACCGCAGGGCCTGCTGGATTTGTGTTTAGCCAAGAATCCTGGGGTGATTCCCTGGTCTGATTGCAAACTTCCCCACTTCCAGGACCCTAGTGGCTGTGTAAAGAGACTGGAGGTGACTTGTAGACGGGCTGATTCTGGAGAGAAGCCCAAGGCTTTTATTCACTGGGTGTCACAGCCTCTGATGTGTGAAATTCGCCTTTATGAGCGACTGTGAGTGAACAGAACTGGGATGGGTGCAGTTACAAGAAGGGCATTACCTGCTGGGGCTGGCCAGCTAGGGGTGTGACCTTCACTCTGACTATAGATTCCATCACAAGAACCCTGAAGATCCTGCTGAGGTGCCAGGTGGATTCTTAAGTGACCTGAACCCGGTAGGCTCATGGATTGTGGAGTGAGGGTGGTGGGCCTCTGTGGCTGGATAGCTGCTTGACTTCCCTGCCTGCAGGCATCACTACAAGTGGTGGAAGAAGCATTAGTGGATTGTTCTGTAGCCCTGGCAAAACCCTTTGATAAGTTCCAGTTTGAGCGCCTCGGGTACTTCTCCGTGGATCCAGATAGCCGCCAAGGACAGGTACTTCACTTTACCCATCTGTCTCTGCAACAGTAATGTTCCCTGCCATTTGTTGTGCTAAGCATTCTGCCCATGTTGCCTTAGTTAACTGTCACCTCCTGAGAAAACTCAGAGGTTAAGTCCATGCACAGACTTAAATGGACCCCACCTTTTTTTTTTTTTTTTTTTTTAAACTTTTTAGTTGTAGATGAACACCATGCCTTTCTTTTGTTTATTTAATTTTATGTGGTGCTGAGGATCAAACCCAGTGCCTAACACGTGCTAGGCAAGTGTTCTTCCACTGAGCCACAGCCCCAGCTCCAGACCCTACATTTTTTACTCCTCAAAATAGTGGGCAGGCATAGGGGAAGTTATTGAGAACCTGGGTCTCCTGACCCCCTGGTCCCTCAGCTCCTCTGGGATGAAGAAGTTGTTTTGGGGGGTTTTGTCTGGTGAAACCTACCTAGGCCTCCTGGCCTGGTTCTGGGTTGGTGGTTATTCTTCTCCCTGTGTCCTCTAGCTTGTCTTCAACCGAACGGTCACACTAAAGGAGGACCCAGGAAAGGTGTGAACTGGAAGTACTGTGGACCTACCTCATCCTCCTGGAGACAGGGGAGGCTCTCACCACCCCACACTCCATGTCAATAAAGAATAGCTAAATTCCCCTGGAGTCTGTGTTGACCCTTTTAGCATCTGAGGGCTGTGGAGACATGCTGTGTGGGTGCTGGGATTGTGCTTGTGACAGCTTTGAAATCATTGTTGCACTTCTTGGTGCTGGAGGACAGGGCTTGGGTGGAATTAATATTCTCTGCACTTGGTCTGAGGGACTGGCAGGTTCTGGAAATGCTGCTTCATAGTTACGAGTTAAGAGCCTTGTGCCAGAAGGATGTCTCTGCCTGCCAGGCAGATGGAGAGAGGCCTGATTCCCATCATTCAGCAAATAATTATTGAGCGTCCAGTATGTACCAGGCACAGTGTAATGATGCATAAATGCTGTGGTAGCCTTTCAGATTCATCTAGGAAAAGGGAAACATGGATGACCAAAACAGGGTGGGTGAGCCATCTCCTTAGGCCTGTGCAAAGCTGGGAAGATATTCCTGATCCAGACTGGGTCTACTCTCAGGCAATGACTTATGAGGAACCCAGAGGGGCCAAAGTAAGTTGCCAGGACAAGAGGAACAAGTGCAAAGCCCTGGAGCCAGTATGGCACTACAATGGGATGAATGCCCTCTACGGTAATGGGGGCTGCTGATAATACCTGTGTCTGCAGCTTTAACTGCCTTCCACATTTTCCCTGTATACAAACACCAGATACCAGAGGCCCGCTTAAGGTGGACCTGACTGCGGAAGGCAGAGCTCAAATGGCAGCGCATTGCAAGGGTCCCAGATGCTGGCCCCTCCCCCCCAGGATGTAGATGATCCAGTAATATCTTGAGCAGGGCACGGCTGGGGACGCTGGGCCCAGGTCAGAGGTTTGTGGGGACCACCTTAAGTGAGAGGCCAGGCCGGGTTGGGCTCCGCCCCGCGTGGGACTGCTCCACCAAAGGAGGCTCCAGCATGCGGCAGAAGGCTGGTTCAATTAACAAGTTATGAGCCCCAGCCTGCCTAGTCTCTCCTAGGCTGAACCCCAACTCTGGCTCCGCCCCGCATGGAGGAGCGCCGGTAGGTGGGACGCCCCGCCTCACACCTCGGGCTCCAGCAGTCCAAGGCGCTGCCCCCTCCTAGTCTGAAGCGTTCACTTTAAGTCTGGCCGGGAGGCAGAGCCAGTTATCGCGGGATTCGACGCTCTGATTCTCGCGAGAGGGGTATTGGGCACCCATTGGCTGTAAGGGTTGAATGTAAGATGGCGCCCAGGGAGCTGTGAGGAGAAAATCCTGTCGGTCTTGGAGCAGCGACGGCAGAACCGGGGCCCCGGGCGGTGCGGCGGGGCCGGCGGGTAGAGCGGAGGCAGCGGCGGCGGTGACGTCGCCGGGTGAGGGCTCTGATGGAGGCAGGGATGAGGCGAAGCTGCGGGCTTCAACTAGGGGGCCCACACCACACAACGGCGGGCGGGGGCGGCTGGGCCTCTGCCGCTGGGCCCAGGAGACTTCGGGGCGGCTCCGGAGCGGAGAACGTCCCTGGGCTCGCGTGCCCCCGCCCTGTGGGTGGGGGAGGGGTGGGCTGGGGATTCGGGTGGGCGCGGTGCGCGGGCGCGCGCTGGTGCGGGCGCGCACCCTAACCTGTTTTTTACGTGCGGGGGCGCGCGCTGTGCGCCCCCCCCGTGCGCGTCCCCGGCGACGTGCGCGTCCCCGTCCGGATCTTTCTGCTCCAAAGCTGTGGCCCGCGGGCAAGAGTTGCTTCCGGGGCGCGCGCCGCGACCCCCAGTTTGGGGGCGCGCGCCCCGCTGTTGGGTGTTGGTGCCGCTTCGAGTGCGCGCAGAACTCCTTTTCAGAGCTGGGGACGGGTGGCTGGCAGACGACTGGCTCCGTGGGGAAGGTTGAGGGTTGGGCTTTTCTTGCTCTAGTGACGTCCCAGGACAACTGTGACCTATGTCTGCGGAGAAATCTAGCGGCTTTTCTGTCTTGCGGCTTCGCTTCTCCGCGAAGCGGTCGAGATTGCTGGTTGTCCTCAAAGAATGCGGTTACCCGAGGCCCTTGTGCAGGGTGGGTGCCTGCAGAGGGTGCTGCTCTGCTTCGGAAACCGAGTCTTGGCTCGAGAGGGCAGTGAGCCCCCTCGGGTTTCCTCAGCTTATACTGGTGCTTTATGCCGGGGAGGGAAGGTTAACATTTCAAGGCCCTTCAGTACTACCTGTTTCCTTTCATTACAAACCATTTCTTCCATAAGCGCAATTCATACACGTCACCTCTGTGCGCTCCGGAAGGGAATGTTCTCATGTGGACGGTATGAAAACTCTGAGCTCTAAAATGCCACTTGAAATCTTTAAATGCAGCCTTTTTTTCCTTCTTCTTCCGCGTGGTGGGAGGGGCTTGCTTTTACTCAGCCGTTACTTCAGCCTAGAAGTTGCCTAGAACAAATTTGATCAACCTAAGAAACAGTGCTTTGCCTTTCCCCTCACAACCCAAATTCCCTAACAGAAATCTGTCCAAGTATCACTGAAGAAGTCGAAAGACAGATCCTTTTAATCCCCCCGCCACACACACACTCCAGCACTGGGAGTTCTAGGAGTTCTAGGTTTGTCTGAAAGAAAGACGGATAAAATAGCTGCCAACTTTTGTTTTACAGACTTGTATCGAATTACAGTCTTGTATAAAATTGAAGAAAAGGAAGCTAAGGATTGCTAAATTAGCAATCAAATTTGATAATGGTAGTTTTTTCTAATACACTATTTTTTTAAGAACAAAGTTAAAACTTAAAAAGAGGCTGAGGATGGAAGGAACTTCTTTGTTCTGTCTTCTTCAGAATGTTAGAAGTCTTAAGAACTCAGGACAAGCAGCAGAAATACATGCAACATGGTGACTGGTGAGTTAAAATTGTTCATATGCTGGAAGTATGTGTGCATAGTTTTTTTTTTCTGCTATTATTGAAACATTACAATTCTGTCAGTCATTCTGGGTACTGTCTGCCAGAATCTGCTAAGTGCTGGAAAACCTAAGATGTGGGAGACTACTACATCTTTGAATCCAGCCATAGTTTGTTGCTTGAACATTGTTCTCTTATAAGTGTTACTACAACCTGCAGGTTTTAGCATAACAAAGCATTAACTAAGGACCTAAATGCAAAACAAAACAGTCTTATCTAGGACATACTTACACAATTTATTACACTTCTTAGGCTTGTTTTGGATCATGTTTCTTTTGAACTAGGTAGAGATCTTTTAAATATCGTTTGTAAATAATGTTTTCTTAAGCTTATCAACTAAGATTTACTTATAGATATCTTCTAGTCCTCTGTGATGAATTATTTGTGTACCTTTCCATGAACTTCTGCAGTTCCCCATCTCCTTTCCAGTTTATGTTGCCATTTCAAACTAAAGAGTTGAATTTTTTTAAAGTTCAAATTATTCCAATAAAATAATCATATTGAGAGGTTATAAAGGGCAACCTTCTATATGTCAGCTTCAAAATTTAGGGATGTCTTCCCTTAAGCTTGCATGCTTTCTTTGAATTTGATCAGTTGTAGTTTGTTCTTGATGTGCCATGCTTCTTGCTTGTCTGCTTTTTAAATGACAACCTTTTATCTTTGAGGGTCTTTTATTTCTGAATTGGTCTCAGAATGGGGTATTACATGAACTCCTGTTCTTTTCTGTTACTTTGTTGCCCTGCATTTTGTTCCAGATGTTCTGAGTCCTCTTCATGCTTCCTTTGGCTTTTTTTCCCTGCCATATTGGATTGGGATTTTGTTTTTGTTTTTTTTGTTTGTTTTTGCTGGGATAGAACCCAGGACCTAGTGCATGCCTAGCACATGCTCTACCATTGAGCACCCCCCCATTGTTATTTCTATTATTAAACTGAAGTGACTGCATGTAAAATTGACACGTTAATTTTTTACTGTGCTAAAATGGGAAATAGGATTTGGTCTCAGTGTTCAGACCAGGGCAAAAATGTAGGCAGGGCTGATGCTTTCCTTTTGAAAACAATTATGAAATATTTATAAAATATTTTTCTGTTTATATGCATTGTATACAGATATGATCTGTGTACAACTTAGTGAGAGAGAAATAATGAAGTGAACCCCAATATAACTACTACTTTTTCCCCGGGGGGCAGTAGCGGGTGTTGAAATTAACTACTACTTTAAGAAATAGAACAATTCCACAATCTTTGAAATTGTTATAGTGTCCCTTCCTGATCACAGTTTCTCAGTACCTAGAGACAGCTATAATTCTGAGTTGTGTGATAATCCCATTCATTCTTTCTCATTTTACATTTACCACCTTTGAATCCCTAAACATAATTTTGGTTTTTGAAATTTGTATAAGTGGAATCATACTTTATTATTGTCACCTCCTTGTACCATTATGCTTTTTAAATTTGTCCATGTTGTTTGCAGTTGTAGTTGATTCCCTTTTCCATATTTTGTTATGTGAATACACATAATTTTATTCATTCTGCTTTTTTGTTTTTTTGGTACCAGAGACTCAGGGACACTTAACTACCAAGCCACATCCCCAGCCCTATTTTGTATTTTATTTAGAGACAGGATCTCTGAGTTGCTTAGAGCCTCACTAAATTGCTGAGGCTGGCTTTGAACTCTGGTTCCTCCTGCCTCAGCCTCTCAAAGCGCTGGGATTACAGATGTGTGCAACTGCACCTGGCTCATTTCATTGTTGATAAACATGTGAATTGCCTCCAGGTTTTGACTAACAAAGCTTCCACAAACATTTCCTGAATTAGTATCCTTTACACAAATGAATATGTCTTATATACTTAGGGGCAGGATTGCTTGGTTTTATAAAATGAGTATTTTTAACTTCACTAGCTAATGCAGTGGTGGTGCCACTTTACAGCCTATCAATATTTGGTAGGAATGTGAATTTTAAGTTCCTGGTTGAAAGTATGTGTTGTCCCAAAATAGAAACATAATGAAAATGCCCCCAAATTAGGAACTCCTCTATAAAGGCATGGGTCAGATGAATGGCAAAGTGGGATAATTTCTATCACAAACCTTGTAGTAGGTTAGTATCTTTAAGAAGAAATATGGGGACTGGGGTTATGACTCAGCAGTAGAGCGCTCGCCTAGCACATGTGAGGCACTGGGTTTGATCCTCAGCACCACATAAAAATAAATAAATAAAAATAAAGATGTCTACCTACAACTAAAAAAATATTTAAAAAGAAGAAATATGTAGGGAGAGGCTGGGAATGTGACTCAGTGGTAAAGCATTTGCCTGGCATGTGTGAGGGCCTGGGTTCCATCCTCAGCACTGCAAATAAAGATACAAAAATAATTTTTTAAACACAAAGAAATATGTCTTCTGCTCTGCTGCTTTGAAATAATGCCTTATGTTAATTAGGACAAATATGACTCTAACTCCTTAAAATGGAAATTAGTTTTTTTCTTGTGAATGTATTCTTCAAATCAGACTTAAGTAAACTATGAGGAGCCATTGCTAGATGGGATCCTTGAGAGGGGTTTGAGGCCCTAGAAATAGGCAGGACTCTTTGAGGCAGCTCAGACTATATTAGTCCATCACAAATTCAAGACCTGTTCAGCAGAGCCATATGGAGAATCTGGAAGTAACCCAAGAGGGGGCGATTCTGCTGAACACTTTGATCTTCCCTTAGTACCTAAATAGAAAAAAGGAATTAGCAAAAACAAACAAACAGAAAACTACGGAAATGATTATTGTTTTAGAGTAATGTTTTTCCACGGTACCATCTTTTTTCTAGTTATAAAATAATAGCTTATGTGTTGAGGGACTGCTCTGCACACTGTACCAAGCTCATATAGGAGCAAGTACAGGGCTTATACCAATGATCTATTTGTTCTTAATAGTGAAAATCTGGATCTGTTGATGAGGGACTAATTTGTCTTTGTTGTTCTGCAAAGCATTTCTACTTCAAGTATTTAGAAGCAAATATTTGTTTATAGACTCGATACCCATGAACCTAGTGTATTTTCTTCTCTTTTTTTGATTATTAATCTCATCTAACCCCCAGAAATTGGGAGTGCTCAAAGATCCTCACAGATTCTTGGGTTTGTAGAAGTATTTTAATTAATTTCTTTCTGCTCCTCACCAAGTCTTTGAGTTAGAGCTAATTAAGAATCTTTTGTCTCTTTGGGGTTATGGAGGGTTGTATTCTCAAGTTTCTCTTTATTACCAAGGTTCAGCCTTTTTGTTTTGTGAGCAGCATCTTGAAGAAATTAACAATCTTATTATGTAAGTTTTTGGTACTTGATGGTTTTGTTTTTAAGATTACAGATATTGAGGGAAAATTATACTGCCATCTACAAGAATTATTTGTACATCTGTTACTGTTAATAGCAGAGTAGAAAAGGATGGCTTTTTAGTTACTTTTTTGATTTAATAAAACTTGTGGAAAGAAGGAGTATTAAACAGGAAGTAACTTAAATCCTGTTATTCTATTAGCTGGGCATTAACTATGGTTAGCATTCTGTTACATTTTGACAGTTTTTTTTTTTCCTAGTGTGTAATTAAACAATACTGGGATATAGTAATAAAATCGTGTTGACTGCTGTCATGTGTTTCGGTGTCAAGCAGTCCTTATTCCTGTGAATTAGGTATACAGTAACAGTGATGTTTCAGTTTGGTGGGCAAAGGACTTCCAGTAATTCAGTAAGTGGTAGAGGGAAAAGTGGAAATACTGGGAAATGATATCGGCCAAATTATATTGTTAGATTGTGGGCATGTAAGAATATGTAATAACAAATCCCACCATTATGTACAACTACAATGCACCAATCTGAAAAAAAAAAAAATGTGATACTGAGACAAGTTATTATGCAAATTAAATTCTAAATGGATCAAAGTATTTTAATAAAAACGTACTGAGGGACTGGAGATGCATCTCAGAGGTAGAACACATGTTCAGTGTGTACAAGGCCCTGGTTTGATCCCCCAGCACTACCAAAGCAAAAAGTACTTGCTTTGGCGGCACATTTATTAAAATTGGAACAATACAGAGAAGATTTGCATGGCCCCTGTGCAAGTACGACACACAAATTCATGAAGTATTACATATTTTAAAAAGTATGGTGAAAACTAAAATAGATAAATTATAATCTGATCTAGGGGTAAAGAGGATTTTTTTTTTTTTTTGAGAGAACTTTTAAATATATTTCTGAAGCTTTAATTCTTCTAAGCAGTACTTATGTAACAGCAGGTGTCAGGTTATTATTGGGATGGGTCTGTCTGGTAGATACTTCAAGAGGGCATACTGAAAGGACAAGAAAGAAAACCAGAAATGATTAAGTCTATAAAAATGGACGCATTTGTAAGGTTCCTTCAAATTAGTTTTTTCCATTAAGAATTTTTAAGTTCTTCATTGAACCCGTTATTTGTTAAAATTTCTTACTGTCCTCTGATTCAGTGATTCTCAGATGATTCTGTGGACTTGCATAGAAAACAGCATTTGAGAAGCAGTGACTTCTGCTTGAAGGCCGCCCCCCCCCCCATGTTTGGCTGTAAGCATGGAGCAGTGCAGAGTTTTGTACTTTATGGTCTAAAACACTTTAAATACATGGCTAGAGATTTATGAAACATGAAGTATTATAGAATATTTCAAACATTTCTAAGAATAGAGAAGAATATGATAAATACCTGCATATTTGCGTTTTCTAACAGTTTTATAGATTTTTTTTTTTTTCCTACTTAAACCTTGTTGGGGGCTGGGGTTTTGGCTCAGTAGTGGAGTGAGGCGCTGGGTTTGATCCTCAGCACCACACAAAAGTAAATAGGTAAAGGTATTGTATCCATCTACAACTAAAAAATATTAAAAAAAACAAAACAAAAAAAAAACCAACTACAAAACACCTTGTTGGTCATTTTTATTTTGTGATGAAAAAAATTGTTTAGTATATATATTTTTTAGTTGTAGATGGACAAAATACCTTTATTTTTATTTATTTATTTATTTTTACATGGTGCTGAGGCTGGAACCCAGTGCCTCACACATGCTATGAAAACCCCTTTTGATGAAAATTTAAGGAATTACGTTTGTTTTATTTTTGTTTTGGGGATCCAGCCCAGGGCTGCTGATGTGCTAGGCAAATGCTTTACCACTGAGCTATACACCCAGCCCTAAAGAATGCATTTTGATGCTTTATAGTAGCTGCTTCCCCCCCCCCACACACACACACACACTGCAGGGGTTGGGGGTTACCTGGGATTGAACTAAAGGGCACTTGGCCACTGAGTCACATCCCCAG
The DNA here is from genome assembly GCF_902686455.1 of Sciurus vulgaris. Lineage (NCBI taxonomy): Eukaryota > Metazoa > Chordata > Mammalia > Rodentia > Sciuridae > Sciurus > Sciurus vulgaris. The sequence continues at coordinate 114,611,753 of NC_136470.1, read as the reverse complement.
CCCTATTTTATACTTTATTTACAGACAGGGTCTCACTGAGTTGCTTAGCACCTTGTCATTGCTGAGACTGGCTTTGAACTCACTGTCCTCCTGCCTCAGCTTCCTGAGCCCGTGGGATTACAGGTGTGCACCAGCATGCCTGGTTATAGCAGCCACTTTTTGAAGCTTTTGCTCTATTCTCTTTGAGAACTTAATATATACCTCATTTGCTCTTTTGCTCAGGGAATAAATTTATATTGGACTAGAGTTTCTTGTAACTCTTTTGAAGGTACTACTTTAGATAAACTGATAGAAAGCATTTGTTTGGAGATGACATAGGCAGAATATCCTTCATCATCTTTGGAACGTTGTTTAAAAAAAAAAAAATGTTTCCAGAGTTTGATGTGGTATGAAGTGCTCTATTTTAAAACTAAAACACTTAATATTAAATAGGAACTGTACTAAGCTAATTGCTTGTCAGAGGGGAAAGGGGTCTAGGGTATGACTCAATGGTAGAGCATGTGCTTAGCATGTACAAGGCCTGAGTTTGATCTTCTGCATCACATTTAAAAAATAAATAGGGGCTGGGGTTGTAGCTTAGTGGTAGAGTGCTTGCCTAGCATGTATGAGGCACTGGGTTAGAATTTCAGCACCACATATAAATAAATTAAATAAAGGTCCACTGACAACTAAAAAAAAAAAAAAAAATTAAAAAAAATATAAGACTGGGTGGTGGTTCATGACTATAATCCCAACAACCCTGGAGGTTGAGGCAGGAGGATTGAAAGTTTCAGGCCAACATGCAAGACTCTCTAAAAAAAAAAAAAAAGGGTTTGGGTATATAGCTCAATGGTGGAGTGCCTCTGGGGTTCAATCCTCAGTATTACAAAAAGAAAAAAAAGAAAGTAATGTTATTGGCAGACGTTGATCATGAGAGAGGTGAGAGGAAAGTGATTTAAATGCTCTAAACTCTCCTAGACAATTGATAAAATTATTTCTTGGTAGATCAAGAACCAGAGGTCAAAGCATGTTTAGTTATTTTTACTTTCCATTTTATACCTTCACATCCCTGCCCCCTCCAAAAAAAAAAAAAAAAAATCTAAAAAATTAAGAAACAAAATAACAAAAAACTAGTGGAATTCTAAATTGAATGTTGAAGGAAACTTGTATCTAGGAAGACATGTTGGGGAAATACTCCTTCATAATTAATATCAGACCTATCAAACTTGATCTGCCCTATCTGAACTTCCGAAATTTAAGTGAGGGGAAATAAAACCTTTTATCCTAGGGACTGGCTTTACTGGGCAGTTCTTATCTGAAGGTTTTCCAACTCTGTAACTTTGCAGTATTTCTTTGAATGGGTGTTTACTCATATTTATTAGCTCCCAGATTGCTGACAAAAAAATTTTGCTTCATGACTCCCTGTGCTTTTTTTTTTTCTTGTAGAGTCTCTTTTTTTTTTTTTTTTCTCCCTATGCTTTTTTAAAAAATTGTGACAGCTGAGCCTGATGGCACACACCTGTAATTCTAGCTGCTCTGTAATCCTAGCATTGTAGGAGGCTGAAGCAGGAAGATCACAAGTTCAAGATCAGCCTTTGCAATTTAGGGAGACCTATTTCAAAATAAAGGAATGGGGATGTAGCTTAGTTGCATTGTGCTTGCCTTGCAAGCACAAGGCCTTAGGTTCAAAAGCAAACATACAAAAAAAAAAAAAAAAACCCCAATGAGAGACTGCTTGAATTTTCAAAATTGCCTGTGCTAGAGTTATAGCGACTGTGAGAAAGCAATTTTTATTTTTCGGCAGTACTGGGATTGAACCCAGGGCCTTACTCCTGCCAGGCTAGTGCTTTATCACTGACCTATATCCCTAGCTCAACTACATGTTGAAGAAAATAAATTTTAGGAAATTTAGGTTCCAATTGACCTTTGCTGGTTTGTTTTGTTTTATTTGTTAGTTTTGGTACTAGGGATTGAACCCTGAACCTTGAGGTAGTTTACCACTAGCCACATCTCCAGCCCTCTTTTATTTTTTATTTTGAGACAGGGTCTCACTAAGTTGTTCAGGCTGGGCTTGAACTTGTGATCCTCCTGCCTTAGCCTTCTGAGTAACTGAGCTTACAGTCAAGCACTTGTGTGCCTGGTAGCTGTTCTGTTCTTTTCTTTCTTTTTTGCATTTCTGGGGATTCAAGTGCTCCACCACTGAGCAGTATCACAGCCCTGCTGTTCTTTTTCTTTTTTCCCCTCAGTACTGGGGATTACTGAGCTATATCCCCAGCCTTTTTTATTTTGAGATGGGGTCTCACTGAATTGCCAGGCTGGCCTGGAACTCCTCATTCTTCCTCCTGCCTCAGCCTCCAGGGTAGCTGGGTTTACAGAGGTGCACCCTATCCGGCTCTTCTTTTATAATGGAGTTGAAAAACGGAAATGTACTGGCATGGTAGAGGACCCAGTAGAAGCTTCTCACCTAATCTTTCCCTTGACCATTTTGAGCAAGGGAGTATGTGTGATTAAAAGAGGTCCATTTGTGAATTTGGTCTTTATTGTGAGAGAGACTTTAAAGAAATTCCAGCCTTTAGGCTATTAAGCAAAGGGAAACTTTAACACATTCTTTACCATTCTCACCCATGCTGAGTAACCTTCTCTGAATCTACTGGAAGAACAGAATGCTTGGCCTTGATACTCTCTATGTATGTACTGTGGACATCATTGATAATGTTGTTTTGAAGTCTCATAGTAGACCTCATTTTCTATTTTGAGACAAGATAACTGAAAGCCCCTGCAGTAGGGAGAAAGGGAAAACAGGACAAAGTGGTCAAGAAAACATGGAAAAGTGGCAAATGAGTGCTAAGTTTCCGCAGAGAAGAGGCTATGAGCAAGGGTTTCACCTTATACCTCCATGACCTGCACTAGTTGTTCTCTGCACTCAATTGTGCTTGGAGTTTCCTGAGAAATGGGGACTCTCCTAAGGGTAGTGGCTTGGAAATTCTGATTTCAGACAGGATAAGATATGTATGTTCTTTATTTATGGAGACATATATTCATAATACATAGTATACATTGCTAAGATTCATTGCTGAATCTGTTCTGTTTGAAAGTACCCAAGTATATTTTATAGTGTCCCACAGAAATAATGCCAGTGTCAGTAATTTAATAGCAGTAAGGACATACTTTTTCTTTGAATTCCCTCTTAAATCTGGATGTATAGTTTTCTCCCCAAGGTACATACTAACAATTTACTAGGGAAAAGTAGTGTATGCCTTTTCCCTAGTGTATATATAACTAGATTGTATGATTTATGGTTGTAAGTTATAGATGTTACAGGAAAAAGGAATTACAGTTCTTCCTGTTCCATATTAAATTCCAAATGCAACCAGTTTATGAGAAGTACCTTCTATGTTTGAGCTATTTAAGAGGACCAGGACAGTCTCGTCTGCCAGTTTAAAGCCAGGTTTAAGAAAAGAGATGGTTATCCACATACCTGAACATAATGCAGAGCACCTGGGTAGCAAAAAAGAGAGTAGTATTTCTAGCTTGATTGCTTAAGGAAACAAATCAGTTTTCTAGACATTTGAGATTGAGTTCTTTTTGGCAAGAAGCTTCTCTTGGTTTGTGTTACTCTTTTATCCATTTCTGCTTTTGATCTGGAAGTGGTGTTGGTCAAAGGAGGGTGGTGCAAAGGTGGTAGCTGCAGGTCACTCAGTATCCTTCGATTGCACAATTGTTCCAAGGTAATTAGTTATTGTCAATCTCTGCAGATCAGTTCTTAAATAAACAAATACCTGATGAAAAATCTGCAGAATTGACTTCTGAATTTTAGTAGAGACCTCGTTATTTAAAGTATTACTCAATTCACTAGCTTCAATTATTTTAATAAAATTAGTTAATACTTACATAGTGTTGCCTGTTTGTCTCAGGTACTTTTCTAAGTGCTTTAGTCCTCACATGAACTCAGAGGTAAGTACTATTTTATTCCTACATTATAAACATTAAAATTTTATTTTGTCTAGAGTTACACAGTTGAGATCAAGTTGGGATTTGAACCCAAGCAGTCAGACTTCAGAGGCCATCCTCTTAAGCCATTCTACAAAAGAATGTAAGCAGTCTATGGCAAAATGAGGTTTTTTTTGTGTTTTCGATGGGAGATGAAGAACATGTCCCCTCTCTCTTGGTTCTTTCCACAGCTAGGTGGCATACCTGTCTCTCTAGTATAGGACATTCTTGGGAGCAGAAATAAAACATGTCAGATGGAATCTCTGCTCTTAGCTCCTTCCTCTTTGCCTGTTTGTCCTCTCTGTGATGGTCAGAGAACAGTTTTGCATGTGACATTTACTGTCCAGTGCTTGGCTCTGCAGAGAAGATGAGATTGGCTAGTGCTGGTTGGGAGTGTGTTTTCAGCCTGTTTCATTCAGTACTGTGAAGCATGCTTTTGTTTTTTGTTTTCAGTGTGACAGAGTTGGTTTAAGAAATGTTAAGAAATACTTTGAAACACCATCCACTGTGAAAGTAAGGTGATATAATAAAACTTTACTTTGGATTCCAGACATATACATCTGTCCTGAATTTTTTACTCTGATACCAGGCTGTTTGCTTCTTCACACTTTAAGATGTAGAAACAAAAGCATAATTTTTACTTCTGTTCATTTATTTTATTTTTAGGAACCCTAAGGACTCTGCAATATGAATAATTCTCTGGAGAACACCATCTCCTTTGAAGAGTATATTCGAGTGAAGGCACGGTCTGTCCCACAACACAGGATGAAGGAATTTCTGGACTCATTGGCCTCTAAGGGTCCAGAAGCCCTTCAGGAGTTCCAGCAGACAGCTACCACTACCATGGTGTATCAACAGGGTGGGAACTGCATTTACACAGACAGCACTGAAGTGGCTGGGTCTTTGCTTGAACTTGCTTGTCCAGTCACCACCAGTGTTCAGCCACAAACACAGCAAGAACAGCAGATTCAGGTTCAGCAGCCACAGCAGGTTCAGGTAAAAGGGAAATGTATAGCCTGTTAAATATACTATTTGCTATTAAGGTTTTAATTAATCTGTACAGAGGTCAAGAGATTATTTTAGGGAATCTCTGAAGCTTTTTTTTTTTTTAACACTGAGACTGTTACAGTTGATGTGGACTAAAAATAATCTTGCTGTTTGCTTTGGAGAGTTGAACAGTATGGAAATTAGAGGTCTGGAACTAGATTTGGATGTGATAGCTGTATTTGAGTGAGGCATCCCCTCTCTCTGTGCCAGAAGATGGGGAATTGATCAAGGATTTTATTTTTATTTTTTATTTTTTGGTACAGAGAATTTAACCTGGGGCCCTTTACCTCTGAACTACATCCCAGCTGTTTTTTATTTTGAGACCATATCTTGCTCAGTTGCTGAGGCTGGCCTTGAACTTGTAATCCTCCTGTCTTAACCTCCCAAGTTGCTGGGATTGCATGCATGTACCATTGTGACCAACATTGACCAAAGATTTAAAAAAAAAATTTTTTTAGTTGTAAATGGACACAATACCTTTATTTTATTTGTTTATTTTTATGTGGTGCTGAGGATTGAACCCAGTGCCTTGCACATGCTAGGCAAGTGCTGTACACTGAGCCACAACCACAGCACTTGAGTAGGAATTTTAAAGAACACATGTATATATGTATACAGTCATTCCTCAGTATCCATGGGAGGTTGGTTCCAGGATTCCTTGCAGATACCAAAATCTGTGGATTTTTAAGTCCCTTATCTAAAATGGTTAAGATTATCTAGGATCAGTGGTGTTTGCTTATAATCCCAGCTGTTTGGGAAGCCAAGATAAGAGGATGGCAAGTTTGAGGCCAGTCTGGGAAATTTAATGATTTTCTGTCTCAAAATGTTAAAAAAAAAAAAAAAAAAAAGGTGGCACATTTTTATGTTAAAAAAAAAAAAAAAGGCATGGTGGCACATGCCTATAATCTCAGTGGTTCTGGAGTCTGAGGCAGAAGAATCTTGAGTTCAAAGTGAGCCTCTGCAACTTGGCAAGGCCCTAATTAACTTAATGAGACCCTGACTCTTAAGTAAAATAGAAAAAAGGGCTGGGGATGTGACTTAGTGGTAGAGTGCTAAATGATGTTTTGACTGGGAGGCAAGAGGATCACAAGTTCGAGGCTCGCCTCTGAAATTTAGTGAGACGCTCAACAATTTAGCAAGACCCTGTCTCAAAATAAAAAACAAAAAGATCTTGGGCTATAGGTCGGGGTAAAGCGCCCCAGGTTCAATCCCTAATACCATAAAAATAAGACTTTTTAGCCAAGCTTTCTTGGACAAATGGATAGTTAAGCCTAGTTTTTAAGTTTGTTTTCCATTTTCATAAAATTCAAAATGTAAGCCTGACATGATGGTGCACACCTATAATCCCAGTGACTCGGGAAGCTGAGGCGGGAGTATCACAAGTTCAAGACTAGCATCTGCAATTTAGCAAGGCCCCAAGCAACTTGCTAAAGTGAGACCCTTTCTCAAAATAAAAAATAAAAAACAAGGACTAGTGGTGTGTCTCAGTGGTTAAGTGCCCCTGCCTGAATGCCTACCCCCTGAAGAAAAACCAGTGAGGCAAATAAGTGTATTTCAGTTAATAACTGCCTTAAGCCAAATGGGATTTAATTTGTCTAATGGTAGAATTTGCATATTTAATTTAAATGAATACTGTAAATTGAGTTTTCTAATATTGCTTATTTGAAAAGTTATTGAAAGTGTTAATAAATCCAAAGCTGGGGCTGGGTTTGTAGCTCAGTGGTAGAGTGCTTGCCTAGCGTGTGAATAAATGAGTAAAATAAAGGTCCATCAACAACCAAAAAAATTTAAAAATCAAAAAGAAATAAAACTAAAAAAATAGTAAACCAAACAATATGAAGAAGAATATGACTAAACTCAGTCATGGAAAAAAGAAAAAATAGCTGGGCACAGTGGTGCAATGTCAATAATCCTAGCAACTCAGGAGGCTGAGGCAGGAGGATTGCAAGTTTGAGACCAGCCTCAGCAATTTAGAGACATCCAGGTTCAAAGTAAAAAATAAAAGGGCTGGGAAGATAGCTCAGTGGTTAAAAAAACACAAGTATATGGTTAAAGATACAGCTTTATGTAGGACTTTTAAAAAATGTATTCTTTGCTAAGGGCATGGTGGCAAATGCCTTGTAATCCCAGCAGTTTGGGAGGCTAAGGCAGGAGGAATGCAAGTTTAGTTTCTGCAGCTGAGTAAGACCCTGCCTCAGAATAAAATAAAATAAGGACTAGGGATGTTACTTGGTGATAGCATGCCCACTACCCCCCAAAAAATCCTTCTGAATGATTTCAGACTCAAATATAGGCATAGTGGGTGTTGGTTCATTAAGGCAAATGAAGCAAAAGGAAATTTTAAAAAGTATAATTTTTTAAACTAAAGCAAATGAAGCATAGAGATTAAGTTATATTCTGAAAGCTCACATTTGTACCCAAGTTGTTCTGACTTAACTGTGCTCTATTTTGGGGCAAGGTGGGCTTGGGGTGGGGGGTGATGGGGGGAGGCTGTGCTAGGAATCAAACCCAAGGCCTTGTTAGGCAAGCATTCCATCACTGAACCTCACCTCCAGCCCTCAAACCTGTGCTAGTATTTCCAAAATACAGAAGACCTATACAAACAAGAAAAAGGTAATCTAGTCGAAAAATGGACAAAGGTTATAAGTAGACAGTTCATGGAAGATTATAAATGGTGCTAATAAACATATCAAAAACTCCATACTACCAGTGATTATGGAAATGTAAAAATTTTAAATGAGTTATTTGATTCAGGGTGGGCACAATGGTATGACAGAATAAATTAGAAAAAAATTGTATAATTTTACTGCAAATGAATTTGACAGTACTGTCAAGTGCGAAGTATGTGTATACCTTTGGCCTTGAACTTATCTTCACAGATTTATATGTATATTCACTGTTGTATTGCTTATAGTAGCAATATTGGAAACAAGTCTCTTCCAGAAAGAGAAATGGCACAATTTTAGTGTATTATCCTTTGTGGCCAGAAGAATGAGATGCATATTGATAGGGGAGGATGTTTAACAGATTGTTGTTTCAAAATCAGTCTGGGGGCTGGGGATATGGCTCAGTGGTAGAGCACTTGCCTAGCATGCATGAGACCCTGGGTTCAATTCCAAGCACCTAAAAATCAGTTTGATTTCACCTTATTTTTTATTTTTTTTATGGCATTGGGGATTGAACTTAGGGGTGCTGTACCACTGAGCCACATCCCTAGCCTTTTCTTATTTTGAGGTATAGTCTCACTTGAATGGCCCAAGCTGGCTTTGAACTTGGGGTCATCTGACCTTAGTTTTCTTAGTTACTGAGATTACAGATGTGAATCACCATGGTTTTCAGTATGTAGAATGTAGCGGTCCTTGAACAGTAATAGTAAAACCCCAAATGGTAATTGAGCTGGAGAGTGGAATACTAATATCCCCTGCATTGCTGGGGATCTAACCCAGGACCTCATGTGTGGTATGTAAGTGCTCTACCACTGAGCAGCACTCCCAGCCAAGAACTCTCATTTAAATGTGTACAATACTGGGGAAGTGCCAACTTCTTTGTTACTGCTAGGTCTTTGTGAGCTAGGTGGAGGTTCAATTGGAACTTGGTTTTCCATAAGAAGTAAATGTGCCATTCACCTGATGGTGAATGCCAGGGTTTGGTTTCCCTTAGCACCCATAAATTGCTTGTTTCTCCTCTGCCCTTCCACAGGGTAGGAACTGACCCTTCATATAAGGCTGGTTGGTCAGTCTAGCTTTGTTGGGGTTTACTAAATGAAGAATACTTTGGAAGAAAGGGACTTCTCAGCACTTGTTCCTTTTGTTGCTAGAAGCAGAGATATGAAGACTTTAGTGTTTCTTTCACTCCTTGTCATTTGTCATCCCCGCTTTTATCCCTCTTTTTTTTTTTTTAAGACATACAGTGTCACAGATGCATTTGGAATCTGTAGTACCCTCTGTGAATACTCCCCTTCCCCTGGGTAAATACTATTTTGAAGTTTTGAACTTAGTGTGATCCTTTCTTTATCCATTCAATTTTTAGTTATAAATATAAGATGATCTCAAAGACCACTATACCTCCCCCAAGTTTACTCAAAAACCATTGACTAAAGAACAGAAAGAAGCTAAGTCAAAGGATTTATGAGAAAGCCAGAGAATAAACATTGAAGGCTATCGAGCCAGGAACTGGATTCGGGCCACATCACTACCCTGCTCTGATAGAGACCTTCAGCCTCACCTTTGGGCACAGATCTTCACACTACCAGTCTTTATTGGGACTTAGGTCATCCTGCTGCATTTTGCCACATTCTTCCACTTTCACCAGCAAATACAGGCTTTGGTTCCTGCTGCCTCATGTTGCTCCCTTCTGAGTCTGCGTTTCATGATGTGTGTCTAATTTCGGAAGTCTTGGTCACATGCCTACATTCCAGCTGTGGGAGAGGTTGGGAAAGTGATTTTGGCACCTGCCTTGAGGAGGCAATTCTCATAATATGTGGTGTGTTGTGCAAACATAAGGTTTGTAGCCAAAAGTAGGCCTTAAATCAGCTACTTTCTTATTGGCACTTTGGGAGTTCATTGGACTCCTGATCATCATCACTTAGGATTGCTGGACCATTTATTGTTGTCTTTTCTGGCCCTTTATGTCCTTTTACTCTCATTTAAATCTCTTCCCTAACCACTGTTTTATGTTCATTTGGTAAATAATGGGAAGTTTGATAAATGTTTAATATTTTGGTAAAGACCACCTTTAAAAGAGCATTATATGAACAGTAAAATTCTACTAAGATCCCTAAGATTTTGCTGAGCAATCGTTAAAAGTTACACATGGGTGTGGAGCACAGGTGCTGTGATTTTGCACTTTGTGGGGCTCTCTTCTGGTACACTGAGCACTATTCTCAGTGGTCCTTCCTCAGTGGATCTCAAGACATGAAATGTGAGCTCTGTTTCATTCCAAATTTTTTGGTAGTCCCCTACCTTTTTTTTTCTTTCTTGGCTTGAACCCAGGTCCTTAATCAGGCTAATAAGCACTTGTTCTACTAATGAGCTATATTTCAACCTAGTGGCCTTTTGTTTGTGGTACAGGGGGTGACATTAATTCTAAAAATTAGCATTAATATTTTATTACAAATCATTTCAATTTGTAATTAATACAATACTATTAATGAGTTCTTTTACTTTGTTGTACAAATCTTTCAAATCTGGTATGTGTCTTTGCAATTGTAATTTGACTAATCACATTTTGAGTGATTGCTGACTACATGTAATTAATGGACACTGGACCAGTGTAGCTTTAGAGAAATATGAACTATGAATGTAATTTATTGTCTTTCTTTTCTTTTTCTTCATGGACATCTCACCAAGTTGCTTAAGCTGCTGGGATTACAGGTGTGCACCATTGTGCAAAGCCAGTAATTTGTTCAATTACTCTTTAGGAGATGGAATTTAGAAATCCAACATACTGATCCGGCTTATTTTCCTTTAAATAAAATCTCAATTTTATACTTAAAATAGCCAGGACAAAACAAAATGTTATTGGGACTGGGAGTTATAGCTAACTAGTAGAGGGTGTACTTATTCTTAAGACTCTGCAAAAAAAATAAACTCAAAATGACTCAAAGACCTAGGAATGAGACCAAAAACTATGCAGCTCCTAGAAGAAAACTCAGGGTCAACACTCCAGCATATAGTTATAAACAGTGGCTTTCTCAGTAGGACCCCTGGAGCTCAGGAGCTTCTGCACAGCAAAGGAAACAAGAATGTGAGGGCTGAGGATGTGGATCAGTGGTAGACAACTTGCCTACCAAGTATGCAGGGTCCAGTGTACAATCCCCAGTACCCCCCAAAAAAAAAAAAAAAAAAAAAAAAAAGAATGTGAAGAGAGAACATATAGAATGGGATAAAAATTTTTCAAAGGATTAATATCTAGAATATGTAAAGAACTCAAAAAACTTTACATAAAAAAATAAAACAACCCAGTTAATAAATGGACAGATGAATTAAACAGACATTTCTCAAAAGAAGACATACATGTGACCAGTGTATTTCTGATAAATGCCTGGGTGATGCTGATGATGTTGGCCTGGTGTTATATTTTGAGAAATGTAAAGAAATGTTACTTTACTCCGTGGAGAGAAATAAAGAAGAAAATCTTTTTTTAGCATCTAACTAAATATTAAATATTATTCTCACAACAACTCTGTAGGAAAATGGATATTCTCCCTTTCTATATACACGAAAGGGAGAAGCTTAAAGTTAGGCAAGTTACAAATGGATTTGAAGCCAAGAAAGTTAAATATCAGTTCAAGTCTGTGATCTCGGTACTTGAACTCCTTACACAACTTGATTACTACCTTTTTTTTTTTTTTTTTTTAATTGAGAAAAATTATCACTGAAATATAATTCACCCATTTAAAGTATACAGTTTAGGGGCTGGTAGTGATAGCTCAGTGGAACAGTGCATGCTAGCATGTGTAAGGCCCTGGGTTTGATCCCTGGCACCAAATAAATGAATAAGTAAATAAAGTATACAGGACTGGGTTATAGCTCAGTGGTAGAGCACTCGCCTAGTAAGTGCTAGGCCCTGGGTTCAATTCCAAGTACTGCAAAAAAATAGTATATAGTTCAGTGGGTTTTTGTATGTTCAATGATTTTTTTATAACTCTCAGTTTTATAATATTTTAATCACCCCATAAAAAAAAAATCTCATTTCCATTAGTCATACTCCATGTTTTCCCCAACCCGTATTCTCCTTTGCCCCTATGTGTAACAGGTTTTGCTTTCTGTTTCTATAGAAAATAGACCTATTTTGGTCATTTCATACAAATAGAATCATAGGACATGTGGTCTTCTGTGACAGACTTCATTAGCTTAATATTTTGGATTTCTACCTTTTGTCTTATAAATAATGCTGCAGTGAACATTTATGTACATATTTTTATGGATATATGTTTTCATTACCCTTGGATAGATACCTGGGAGTGTGTTTGCTGGGTCATATGATTTGCTTATCATGTTTGTTATATAGGAAACATAGGAAAATCAGACCATGTTACAGAGTGGCTGTGTCAATTTTATATATACTATGTAAGCATTCTGATTTCTCCGCATCTTCAGCAACACTTGTAGATTTTTTTTTTTTTTTAATTTATTTTGAGAGACTGTGTCTGGTCTGGATATTTTACCCAGGCTGGCTGGATATTCTGCCTCAGCCTCTTGAGTAGCTTGGACTACAGGCATGTATGGCACTGTTCCCAGCTTATCTTTTTGTGTGTGTGGTGCTGGGGATTGAACCCAGGGCCTTGTTCATGTGAGGCAAGCACTCTACCAACTGAGCTATATCCCCCAATCCCTTATCTTTTTTATTGTAGCCATCTGAGTGGGTATCATTGTGGTTTTGATTTGCATTTCCTTGATAACTAGTTATGTTGAACAAAAATTTTTATGTACTTGTTGGTCATTTGTATATGGGTTTTGTTTTTGGTTCTGGATATTTAACCCAGAGGCACTTTACCACCCTCTTACCTTTTTGTTTTTTATTTTGAGACAGGGGCTCACTAAGTTGTTTAGGACCTCACTAAGTTTCTGAGGCTGGCCTTGAACTTACAATCCTCCTGTCTCAGCTTCCTGAGCTGCTAAGTTTACAGGTGTGTGCCACCACACCTGGCTGAATATTTTTTGGAAGAAACATCTGTTCATGTTCTTTTCCATTTTTTTGTTCATGGTATGAGGAAGAGGTCCATTCTTTTGCACGTGGATATCCAGTTTTCCCGGCATCAGCCTTGCTTATCTTGTGTCATGTATATCTTTCTGTTAATAGATTGATTTATACCGTCATCTGCTTCCTTAATATTTGCCTTTTTTTCCCCCTTGTTTTCTGTCTTCCTAATTAGTTAGTGAAAAAGGTTTTCTTTTTATTGCATAGTATGTGTAGCTAGCATCTTTTCCTGCTACTTATTATGCTTAAGTAACAGTAAAAAGACTCAGGCTACATTGTTACCAGAAATGTGTTTCCAGCATGTAGTAATCTTGTTCAGACTAAATTATCTAGATTCTGTGGGACTTTTTTTTAGTGACTTCTTCATTAGCAAAAGTATCTTAAATAGTCTAAAGACTCATGTAACATTACTTGAATATTTTCTTTAATATTTTGTTTTAGTTGTAGGTGGACACAATACCTGTATTTTATTTTTTATGTGGTGCTGAGGATTGAAGTCAGGGCCTCACGCATGCTAGGCGAGCACTATACCACTGAGCCACAACAGTGTTTGAATATTAAGCAGCAAATTTGGAAATTATTCCAGAGAAGACTGCAAGAACTTTGTCCTGCTATATTTTCTACTTGTTCATAGTGGAAAATATATTTGACCCTGAGTTGAGCAATTGGGAATTGAATGCCTCTGGGTTGTGTTTGTTTTTCTGGCCTCATAGAAAAAGAGACCCCAATCTTTTTGTCACTCACTCCATAGATAAAATATTTCTTGAACATACATCTAAGCATATATTTATAAATTATTTGCTCATACCACTGTATTGATACACAAAAAGCAAAGGGGTTGCATTTTCAAAGAAGATTAAAAAATGAGCAAAAATTCTGATTTTTTTTTTTTTAATATCCCAATTAACTGTCTTGCTTGCTGTCTGAGGTGGGTATTGATCACTGAATGCAATGTGATGCTGAAGAATGTTTTGGGGGATTGTGGCCTCCTTAGAAGCTTTTGTCTATTCACCCCCAACCCACTGGCTTTCTTCACATTACACAGGGCCCTTGCCTGAGATTTTATTTTCCCTGGGGGCTGGATTCTCAATACTGCCTGGCTTACTCACTGGTGAATCTTGTCGCTGCAGGTACAGGTGCAGGTACAGCAGTCTCCGCAGCAGGTCTCCGCTCAGCAGCTCTCTCCGCAGCTCACCGTTCACCAGCCTGCCGAGCAGCCCATCCAGGTCCAGGTGCAGATCCAGGGCCAGGCACCACAGTCAGCAGCCCCCTCCATCCAGACCCCGTCTCTGCAAAGCCCCAGCCCCTCGCAGCTGCAAGCAGCCCAGATCCAGGTGCAGCACGTGCAGGCGGCCCAGCAGATCCAGGCTGCAGAAATCCCGGAGGAGCACATCCCACATCAGCAAATCCAGGCTCAGCTGGTGGCTGGCCAGTCTCTTGCTGGGGGTCAGCAAATCCAAATCCAGACCGTGGGTGCCCTTTCCCCACCACCATCCCAGCAGGGCTCACCCCGGGAAGGGGAACGGCGGGTTGGCACGGCCAGTGTCCTCCAGCCAGTGAAGAAACGCAAAGTGGACATGCCCATCACTGTGTCCTACGCCATCTCAGGGCAGCCGGTGGCCACCGTGCTGGCCATTCCACAGGGCCAGCAGCAGAGTTATGTGTCTTTGAGGCCAGACTTACTGACAGTAGACAGTGCCCACCTGTACAGTGCCACTGGGACCATTACTAGCCCTACAGGAGAAACTTGGACCATCCCTGTTTATTCTGCCCAGCCCCGGGGGGACCCTCAGCAGCAGAGCATTACCCACATTGCCATTCCCCAGGAAGCCTACAACGCAGTTCACGTCAGTGGCTCACCCACAGCCCTGGCAGCTGTAAAGCTGGAGGATGACAAGGAGAAGATGGTGGGCACCACGTCTGTAGTGAAAAACTCCCATGAAGAGGTAGTGCAGACCCTTGCAAACTCTCTCTTTCCAGCACAGTTCATGAATGGCAACATCCACATTCCAGTGGCTGTTCAGGCTGTGGCAGGCACATACCAGAATACGGCTCAGACTGTCCATATATGGGACCCCCAGCAGCAGCCGCAGCAACAAACTCCCCAAGAACAGACGCCACCACCACCACAGCAACAGCAGCAGCAGCTCCAGGTTACTTGTTCAGTAAGTGAGACTTATCTTTAGGGCATATGCTTCCTCAGGGATCTGTAAAACACAGAACTTGCCTCCAGTGTGAGGCTTGTTTTCTGCCAAGATGTTAGTCTTATAGTGATAAGAGTACCCAGCATTTTGAAGAAGGATGGGAAGCAGCTAATGAGACTATACTACAGATTATACCTAGTATCTACCTGGAGGTTCAAAATGATCAGTAACTACTTGGTAGACTTAAAGGTTTGAGGGTTGAATGCCTGGAACACTTCTTTTGTATTCTCTTAAGAAGAGTAAACTTAAAGGTAGGGATAAATAGGACACCACAAAAGTTGTTTGCCTCCCATACGCTACTTCTTTGCATTACAAGTGAACGACTCAGGTGGAACGTGTAAACTCATCATGGTGGAAAGGCTATGAGCTTTCTCTAGTTGTCTTTAGACACAGTGTAGGTAAGTTAGAAGACCAAAATTACCTCCTAATGACCCTGTCAAAAGTTAGCTCTTTGGGCTGGAGTTGTGGCACAGTGGTAGAGCATTTGCCTGGTATATGTGATGCCCTGGGTTCAGTCCTCAGCACTGCTTATAAATAAATAAATAAAAATCCATTGACAACTAAAAATTATTAATTTTTTTTAAAAAAGCACCTTTGGGAGCCTTGAATAAGTTGCCTTTAGAGTGGCACCTCACAAGCATGTTTTTGTCTTCCTTGAAAATAGTCCTGACATGGCAACTATGTTGAAAACTAACCACTCCCACCCCATCCCCCCAGTTCTGGTGTTTGAACTTGGAGTACTTTACCACTGTCTCAAGATTTTTTATTTCTATATTTTATTTGTTTATTTTTATACTACTGAGGCTTAAACCTTTGAATCCAGGGGTTCTCTACCACTGAGCTGCAACCTCAGTCCTTTTTATTTTTATTTTTTTAAAGACAGGGTCTTGCTAAGTTGCCCAGACTGGCCTCAAATTTGCAATCCTCTTGCTTCAGCTTCTTGAGTTGCTGGGATTACAGCTGTATACCCCCATGTCCAGCTTTTATTTCAAAATTTTTGATTTCCAGGAAATTTCTCAAAATAGTACTGTTGAAATTTCAACTTTAAAATTACGGGGCTCTTTTATTTTTTCTAATTATTAATCTTAAGGATAACTCAGTGATGTGAATAGATTAATCTGTTTAGGCTATTAGTAAGCTTTCTAGACCCTTGTTTAGCAGACCTGTAGAATATCATACAGAACCCTCTGGTCTTACGGGACTGCTGAAAGTAGTGTGCCTCAGTGGGCATAAGCTTCTGGGAATGCATGTGAAGGAGCTAGCACAAACAAGTTAGATGAAGGACTACACTCAGAAACTCAGGCCACAAATAACTAAGCAAACGAAGCAACTAATTAAGTGAAGGTTGACTGGTTTGTTTCATGGAGAAAACCGTGTATCATCTTAGGTGACTTATTAAACACCTGCTGTCAGGCCTAGAAATGAATGAGATGGTCCTTTTTTTTTTTTTGGTAGATGGACATAACACCTTTGTTTTATTTATTTATTTATTTTTATGTGGTGCTGAAGATCAAACCCAGTGATTCACACATGCTAGGCAAGCACTCTACCACTGAGCAACAACCCCAACCCGAGACGATCCTTGTTTAAAATAGCTTACAGTCCAGTTGCGAGAATAAGAAGTTCCAGTTTGCAAGCTGGGAGCACTGGTGCATGCTTTTAATTCCAGCTACTCAGAGACTAAGGCAGAATGATCAAAAGTTAAGGGTCAGACAGGCAATTTATTGAGATCTTGTCTCAAAATAAAGTTTGAGGAAAAAAAGGGATGTTGATGTAGCTCAGTGGGAGAGTGCTTGAGTGTGCTTGCCTAGTATGCATAAGGCCCTGGGTTTGATTCCTAGTACTGTTAAAAAAAAAGGGGGGGGGGTGAGGATTTATGATTTCTGTTATTTTGATTTTGCTTTCTTTTTTTTGGAGGGGCAGGGGTGCCAGGGATTGAACTCATGGGCATTCGACCACTAAGCCACATCCCCGTCCTTATTTTGTATTTTATTTAGAGACAGGGTCCCACTGAGTTGCTTAGTGCCTTGCTTTTGCTGAGGCTGGCTTTGTTCTTTTGAGCTTCCTGCCTCGGCCATGGAGCCACTAAGATTACAGGTGTGTGCTTAGCCTTTTGATTTATTTTTAAGGCAGCATAATTAAGAATGACATAACATGATATGTACACATGGGGAATTCAGATATTCTAGGTTGAAAACAGAGCTACTCAGGAGGCTTGAACAGGATGATCACAAGTTTAAAAGCCAGACTCAGGAATTTAGGGAGACCATGTTTGAAAATAAAAAGGCTAGAGGTGTAGCTTAGCAGTAGAAACCCCCCCCCCCCAATTCAATACCCAGTACCACCACCAAAAAAAAAAAAAAAAAGTAAACAGTGGTATCTGGAAAATAATTTACAGCTTAAATGAATAGAAAAATGGAACATCATAAATACAGAGATGAACCAAAAGGACATTGCTTAAGGCAACATGAGAGAGGAACAGGGGAGAGGAGTTAGTATAGAGGATGGAGAGTGATGTCTTTCCAAAGTGAAGAGTTGAATTAAATCTGATCTGATCTGTGGTAGGAAATATGAAATTTCTCGATAGTGACGAGAGCAATCAAGCAGAGGTATGTACAGTTAATTGCATGTAGGAGAGACCATCCAGGAGATTTGTAATGGGGCTCTGCTCAGTTTGTGTTCACAAAGATAGAGCACATTAGGCCTTCCCTCAGCTCTGGCCCGATGGTTCAATTGCAGGTGAGGCTTTCTTTGAAGCTTATTCTCTGTAATTTATCTGCCTAGGCCCTCCTGTATGAGAAGCTCTCTTCTGGCGTTTAGTGTACCCATGTTCTTCAGAGTCTTTCTCTTTTGGCAGAGTCTTACAGGGATTTATGTGAAGTTTTATTATCAAAAAAAAAGAAAAATTGAGAATACCCATCACAAGTGAAAGGTGAGTTTGTTTGTGTATATCACAAATAAACCTCTGCTTTCCTCACCAGGATTTGGGCTGTGTTGGGGAATAAAGATGAACAACACAGTTTCTTCTACCCTAGGATCATTTAGAATCCAAGGAGACAGTTGTTCTGGAATAAGAGTTAAACCTTAAGGAGAGCTGGTAAAACAAGTGTCCTTTCTCTGCTGCCATGGATTGAGGAGGGCAATACATTTTATGAAATCTTTCATAATTTCTGTCCTTAAAACCAGATTTATGGTAAAACTTCCTTTTGATCTCATATCCACTTCTATCTATTGCCCCATTTCTCTGCTTTACCTTTTTTCTCAAAAGTATTATGTGCACAAAAGAGCTCTACTTGCTTTCCAGCACTTTTTTTTTTTTCTTTTTTCAAAATGGACCATCACTGATGCCCAAAATGGACCATCACAAGATGGCCTTACATCTTGGATGTAAGTAGACCTTCTGCCTCAGCTTCTCCATTGTTAAGCCACTGTGCTCAGCTTTAGTTTTCTTTTTGACTCCTGTCTGAAACTGTTCTTGTCTGGGTGAGCAGTGACTTCCCTGTGGCCAGATCTAATGGGCCCATTTGTCTTTTTCTCTTTCTCTGCCCACCCCACTATCTTGTTTTGATCTTGGGTGTTGAACCCAGGGGCACTTTACCAGCCTCACCGCTTTTTATTCATTTACTTTTATTTTGACAGGGCGTTTTTAAGCTTCTGAGGCTGGTCTTGAACTTGTGATCCTCCTGCGTCAGCCTCCCAAGTTGCTGGGATTGCAGGTGTGCACCACTGTACCTGACTTCCTGTTTGTTTTCATTTCACACTGCTCAACAGACCATATTTCCCTTATTGATTCTGTGTTATTTCGAATTCCTGGTTTTCTTCTGCCAAGCTGATTCTTCTTCCTTCACAGCAGCCTTGCTTATTTTGTCTTTTCTGTCTGAATTGTACATGTTGATGTTTCTTAGGGCCCCATTTCTCCCTAAGGGATTTCTGTCTTGCCATGGTTTTTAACCTCTAGATGATTCTCACTGCTGCTGAAAATGGTAATCACTGGTAATTGCTTTTTGTCAGGCACTGTTCTCCATGTTCTAGATATATTAATTCATTTAATTTTCATGTAACTTTTAATGTTCTAATTCCTTCATTTTTACGGATTAGGAAACTAAGGCACTTAGAACTCATTAGTAAGTAGCAGAATTGGGATTTAGCCCTGGACCAAGCTGTCTCTGGAGCCTGTGTCTTAACCTCTATGTTGCATTGACAAACAGATCTAAATCTCTAGACCATGTCTTCCCCCTTAGGATCCTTTCCAAACATTGAACTACCTACATAACATTTACTTAACAGCAAGAATAATCTTTTCTTTTCTTCCCTCCCCTCCCCTTTTATCCCCTCTCCTCTCCCTTTGCTAGATATCATACCCAGGGCCTCATGCTTTAGTTCTACCACTGAGCTTTAGCCCCAGCCCTGAGAATAATCTTAAAATGTAAAATTATGTCACTTCCCACATTAAAATGCCCCAAGACTTCATTATGTGTAAGAAAATCTATGTGCCTCAGTGTAAAAGACCTAGTTTTCCTTTTTCTGTGTGTGTGTGTGTGTGTATGTTATAGGGATTTAACCCCCAAGAGGCTCTACCACTGAGTTACACCTCCAGCTCTATTTTATTTTGAGACAGAGTCTCACCAAGTTGCCAGACTGACCTTGAATTTATGAACCTTCTGCCCTAGACTCCCAAGTTACTAGGATTATAGATGTGCACCTTCACACCTGGTTCTTTATTCAAACTTATCAACCTGGGTTGTATTAGTGCTGCCCCCAGTCTTCAAGTAGATATTTGGACACGTGTGAAAGAACTTTGGATTGTCAAGATGCTTGGAAGCCAGGCACATGCTACATGTCTGTCATCTAAGCTAATTGGGAGATGGAGGTTAGTAGGATTGCAAGTTTGAAGACAACTTAAAGAGACCCTGTCTCAAAATAAAAACTAAAAAGTTCAGGGATGTAGTACAGTAGGAGAGCACCCCTGGGTTTAATCCTTGGTGCAGGGATTTGGGGGGGTGGGGCGGATGGTAAAAATGATTTTTGGGAATGTTACTGACTTTTTTTTTTTTTTTTTTTTTTTTTTTTTGACGGAACTGGGGATTGAACCAGGGCCTTGTGCTTGCAAGGCAAGCACTCTACCAACTGAGCTATCTCCCCAGCCCCCTGTTACTGACATTTTAGTGGTAGAAACATATAGTAAATAGGTCTTCTATAAATCCAGTGGAGAAGCACTGCCCCACATGCTCTTGTACCTGTTTACTTATCCAAATGCTTAGATTTCCAGCATAGTTAGATGGTGTTACCATTGAACAGGATAGGGAGGGAACTCTGGGGTGGGCAGGATACGTCTGGGCAGGAAAGATGATGAGTTCTTCCTGTACATGTTAGTTTGAAGTAGTTATAAAATGTTTAGTTGGAGATGTACAGTAACACCTGAGCATATTAAGGGAAGATCTGACTTGGAGTTATAGTCATTTCCACAAACAAGGAAATCCAGTCTGGGAAAGTATGTGAGATACACCAGGGAGAATGGGTAGTTGAAGTGAAAAGTCTAGAATGGAGCTAAAGCAGAGAAAGAACTGCCTGATGTCTTGGGAAGCCCCAGGAGAATGTCATGTCAGGAAGGTGGACAGAGTACAAAAGAGAATGTTGCAAGTGGCATTGTGGGATGTGCTAGAAAGGCCTAGTAGGTTAGATACAAAGCATCCACAGTATGTGACCCTTTTATTTCAGGAATTCTGGACAGGATGGTATAGGGTGTGGTAGTGGTGGTGGCAGCAGTGGTGGCAGCTACCAACAGGATAAAGAAGAAGAGATAGCTCATTTCTGTGGTAGCTAGAATAGGGACTAGAGCTCTGAATGCAGCATTGGAATCAAAGATTTGCAGAACTCAAAAATCAGAATAAGTCTGCAGTAAATAAAAGAAAAGAAAAGAAAGGGCAAGAATACTGAGACCTGCCTATGGTACAGGCCTGTAGACTTGACTTGAGCAGGATAGTAATTGGTGACAGACGTTATTAAAATGGAGTAGGGGGGAAGTGTGTTGCTGGATGAGCCAAGAAAGTACTTACTGATTGGCGATGGGGAACTTGGGGTTGTGTGCAGGGGGAGGAGGGGACTTCTTCATGACTCCCCCTGAGAGGCTTTGGGTGCTCTTTGGTTCACTGGCCCTGAGCTCAACTGCCTTCCTGGTCTATACTAGGTATCCGAGGTCCAATGGGATTGAACCCCAGGTTGCTCTACTACAGAATTTCATCCTTAGCCCTTTTTATTCATTTACTTATCTGCGATGCTCAGAACTGAACCCAGTGTCTCCACACATGCCAGGCAAGTGCTCCACCACTGAGCTACAACCTCAGCTTGGAGTAATGGTTTTCTTTAGCGACTTCTAAAATAGCTACTGGAGTCAAGAAAAATGCATTCCGGGGTTTTTCTTCAGATCATTACAAATTCAATCAACTCTTTGCCCCAGACTGTGGTTTAATGCATTTCTGTACTCTTGAGCCTAGGACAAAACTTTGCTTATATGTTTGTTGAATCAATGTATTAGAGAAACTGGGGTGTTTGTATATTTGAACTGATTTTTGTTTTTATTTTGTTTTTCCTGATTTTCTGCACCTTTGAGAGTAGTCTAATCACATTCTTTCAAAATATGCAGTAACTCAGTTTCCTTTAAAACCAAATTCTCTACTATAGAAATTGAAATTCCCCACCCCCTAGTGCTGTGGATCAAAATCCAGAGCCTTGTGCATATTGGACCAGCACTCTACTGCTGAGCTGCATCTCTAGCCCTGGAAATTGAAAATCTTAACGTTGGAGTTCTAATATTTGAGGGTCTAGAAATCTCTTTAGAATCATTAAGATTAGATTAAATGTCAAGTAAACATGAAGTCTTGGATGGAGGGGTTTTATAAGGAAGGAGGGTTTGGGTTTTTTTTTTTTTTTTGGGGGGGGGGGACCAAGGATTGAACCCAAGGGTGCTTAATCAATCACTGAGCCATATCCCCAAGCCTTTTCTTATATTCTATCTTAGGGACAGGGTCTCTCCAAGTTACTAAGGTGGACTTTGAACTCAGTGATTCTCCTGCCTCAGCCTCCCAAGCCTCTGGGATTACAGGTGTGCACTACTGTGCCCAGCAAAATCTGTTTTCTTAAGTATTAGATGTATACCTTGATTAGAAGCCCATGTAGGCATTAATAGTAGTGGACCTAACTTTATGTAAAGGCGATTATTTCTACCTTTTTTTTTTTTTTCTTTTTAAATTGAGACAAAGTCTTGTTATACTATCCAGGCTGATCCTGAACTCCTGGCTCAGATGATCTTTCTGCCTCAGCCTCCTGAATAACTGGAACTGCAGGCACATACCACCACACCTAGCTGCCTATTTAGATTTTAGACACTTTCCTCTCTGTTTATTTAGATGCTTTCCTTTCTTGTCTATTTATATAAAATTCAAGTTCTTATGGGCAGGAACATTTGTGAATTATTTTCCCATTATAGAAATACTGGAAAATAGAAAGGTAGAAAGTTTTTTTTTTTGTCATTGTTCATACATTCCTCACTCTTTTATAGTTTAAGTAGAAGGGATAATCAGGCCATTTACATGGTTGTTTGTATACTCATTCTACATTTTTGGGTCTTGTTTCTTTTTTCTTAATTATATAAGTAAAATATACATAAGTTATGTATAGTCTTAGTTAACGTGTAATGTCTGCTTTCTAACCCTATTTAGATGGATATAATATCATTTGCCTAATTGGTTCCTTTTGTTGGACCCTCACATTATTTTAGGTTTTTCTTTAATGCAAACAACTCTTTTGCATCAGGTATACATTTTGATTAGAAGCCAGTGCATCTTTCCTTTCTTTTTTATTCTGGATACTGGGGATTGAACCGAGGGCACTTTACCACTGAGCCACATCCCCATCCCTCTTTATTTTTATTTTGAGACAAGGTCTTGCAAAGTTTTTGAGGCTGGCTTTGAACTTGTAATCATCCTGCTTCAGCCTCCCAAGTCACTGGGATTACAACTGTGTGCCACCATGCCCAGCCATTTTATGCATCTTGATACATAAAGTATTGGTGATTTCCTATCTGGGTGCAGTGGCACACTCCTGTAATCCCAGCAACTTGGGAAGCTAAGGCAGGGGAATCGCAGACTCAAAGCCATCCTCAGCAGATTAGCAAGGCACTTAGCAACTCAGTGAGGCTATCTAAATAAAATATGAAAAAGGTCTGAAGATGGTTAAGCACCTCTGGATTCAAGCCCCAGTACAGAAGGGGGGGGGGAAATTATATATATATATATAAGTTTATTATATTTATTTATATATATTTTATAAAAAATATATAAATATATATATATATTTTTTGGTGATTTCCTTAGGATAAAGTTCTAGGTCAAAACATGTATGTTTTCTTGAGGCTTAATACATAACAGTAAAGACTATGTATTGCTCTATTTCCCCATTTAAAAGTATCTTATTGAAGCTAACAGAATTGTTTTTATTTGTGGTGAGCAAATTTGTGTGATGTAGAAACTATTTTGCCTTCAGTTGGAGTGATTTTTCGTATTCCTCAGCCCTTTGGGTAAGGGAGGTGTTGATTGTGTTCTAAGAGGTTCTGAACGCAAGGGGATTTGTTCAGAAAAATGTAGATATGTGGTGTGTATGAGACTCAAGAAACTGTCCTTGGCATCTTTGTGATTGTCTAACGTTTTGGGGATTGTTGTTTTGTTTTTTTTTTGTTTTTTTTTTTTGGTACTGGGGATTGAACCCAGGGGCATTTAACCACTGAGCCACATCCCCAGCCCTACGTTTTGGGGATTGTGATTGAGATTCACCTCTGTCCCTTTTCTGCACGTCTTGGCAGTCAGACCACTGATGAGAGGGCCACGCTTCCTTTGAAAGGAAGAATGGTGCCTCCTGTCTTTAGAAAATGAATTATGCCCTTATGAGTGTGAGAATATAATTTCAGAAGCATGGAAAAATTAGAACCTTAGCTGGGATTGTGGTGCAGTGGTAGAGCGCTTGCCTGGCATGTATGAGGCACTGGGTTCAATTCTCAACTCTGCATATAAATAAATAAAATACAATGCACCCATTGACAGCTGAAAAAAAATTTTTAAAAAAATTAGAACCTTATAGCTAGAAAAACTATAACAATTCTCACATCTTACTTTTTGCAGTGGCAGAGGAGACAACACCACTAATTTGTTACCTTTTTCTTTCTTAAACAGTGATTCTTCCATAGTAGTGCATGCCTGTAATCACAGCAACTGAGGAGGCTGAAGCAGGAGTATTGAAAGTTCAAGGCCAGCCTTAGCAGCTTAGTGAGATCCTGTCCAAAAAAAAAAAAAAGACTGGGGGTGTAACTTGGTGGTAAAGCAATTCAAACCACAGTACCATTAAAAAAATAAAAAAGAGGAGCAACTGATGCCAGAAGCCCAGTGTGGTAGTGCATGCCTGTAATCCCATCTGAGGCTATGCAAGGCTCTGGGTTCAAACCCTAGCATCACAAAAAGAAAGACCAAAAAAAAAAAAAAAAAAATGCTAATGACAGGCCTTCACCTTACAACAACTAACCCTCAATTTCTGGGAAGAAGACCCAGTCATGGATATTCTTAAAATGCAGTCCAGAGGATTTTAAGGTGCTACTAATTTTAAGCCTCACTGCTCTGCACATTTTCTACTGAAAGTATTATCTTCAGACTAGCCACCTTGGTTCTAATTGGAAACTTGTTAGAAAGACAAAATCTTGTTTCATACCACAGACCTTTTCAATCAGAATGTGCTCCCTCCATTCCCATGTCCATATTGGGATTGAACCCAGGGGTGTTCTGTACCCCTAGCCCTTCAATTTTTTTTTTTTTTTTAAATTTTGAGACAAGTCTTAATTTCCAGGGCTGACCTTGAACTTAAAAATTCTCCTACCTCAGTCCCTGGGTAGGGAATTAACTTTTTACTTGTATAGTTTTAAAAGTATTGATACCCAGGTTCCATTCCAGAGACACATTCTAGGGCATGCCAGGGTGTTGTTGATTTTAAATAACATACTCAAAAGTTCAGCTAAGACTGAGAAGCCTATCTCAGTTGTAGTGCTGTATTTGCTGTCCTTAGAGGAAGTAGAACTCCAGAGTTTCTTCAAAGTAGGACAGCAAGAAGAGAGGGTTTTTGTTTGTTTGTTTGTTTTTGTTTGTATTTGTTTTATTCTTTTGGTACTAGGAATTGAACCCAGGAATGCTTTACTCTTGAGCTACATTACCAGTCCTTTTTATTTTTTATTTTGAGACAGGGTCTTGCAAAATTGCTGAGGCTGTCCTTGGACTTGTAATCCTTCTACTTCAGTTTCTTGAGTCTCTGGGATTACAGGGATGTGCCACTGTGCCTGGCAAGAACAGATTTTTTTTTTTTTTTAAGTTGAGTGAATTTAATGTTTTCCGGCAATTTTGCTGAAGGACCTAATGTACAACAGTATTAACACATCCTGATGATTTTCCTCTCATAGGCTCAAACTGTCCAGGTTGCTGAAGTTGAACCACAGACACAGCCACAACCTTCCCCAGAACTTCTGCTTCCAAATTCTTTGAAACCAGAAGAAGGGCTTGAAGTATGGAAAAACTGGGCCCAGACCAAGAATGCTGAACTAGAGAAGGATGCTCAGAATAGATTGGCACCCATTGGGAGTGAGTGTTTGGGGAAAATGGGATATGTTTACAATCTAAATATCAGGACAACAGGAAACTAGTATCCTCTGGCTCTGTAGAGAGCACCCTCTTGAAATAGTATGCTGCATTGTGACTATCAGTAACCAATCCTGACCTGTACAGATGATCAGGATTTATAGGGTTTGCCTAAGTCCAAGCATTTTTGTGCACGTGGCTTTCTGGTGTCAATCTAGCAGACTAGAGCAAAGTGACTTTTAGGAAGAAACATGAACCCAGTGAGTGTGTTCAATGCCCTTCTTTGCCATTAGGCCTATACACTTGCCTATGTTACAGAGTAGATTCTGTTCTTTTAAGCTTTACTTCTTGACCCTAGTAATAATTTGGGGAATATATGTGAGATGTGGAGAGTTATAAGAAAGAACCCCTGGGTATAATATTATATGTGATCACAGTCTTAGTAGGCCAGTTCTGATCATAGAAATGATCATTCCTATACCAGCAACCTGATGCTCTGAGCCCTCCTTTCAGGAAAATGAGTAACCAATAAAGAAACACCTATTCCCAGACTCCCATTCACCTTTGGAACTTGTGTCACAGGACGCCAGTTGCTGCGATTCCAGGAAGATCTCATCTCCTCTGCTGTGGCTGAGTTGAATTATGGGCTCTGTCTGATGACACGGGAAGCTCGAAATGGAGATGGTGAACCCTATGATCCAGATGTGCTCTACTATATTTTCTTGTGTATTCAAAAGGTAGGAAACAGATCTACACAGAAGTATGTTTAAGTTCTCTTCCCATTGGGTATTTGCTGATTAGTCAAGTTTAATAAGATGACAAGAAGTGAAAATAAGGAAATTCTCTTTGAGCTACACAATGAGTTTTAAAATAAACTTCACTTTAATTGCAAAGACCTAAATGTTAGTGGTCTAGTGCATTTGCATAGCATGCACAAGGCCCTGAATTTCCTCCCCAGCATAGCATCTCAAAAGAAAACAAAATAAAGACCTAAATGTTCACTTTAGACAATAAAATAAGCACACAAACATCCATAATCCTACCATCTAGCAAAATTTTTGTTAACATATTTGGTTATTAAGTGCCTTTTTTAAATCACAAAGCATTTATTTCACACTTTTTTTTTAAAATGAACATGATTTTTATCAGAAAGTAACTTATTCAGAACAAAGTCTGGTGCTAACAAAGCTTCTCACACTAGTACTACATTAACACAAAGCAATTATCTGAAGAAGTCTGATTAGAATTATATATGAGGAATGTGGTGGCGGTAGTTGCGGGTGACCCAAGACGGCGCCGCAGTCCTGGAGGGCCCGGAGCGCGGGAGTCGTGTGCGAGGGGACAGCTTTGTGGAGCCTTGGAATGTGAGGAGGACGGCGACGGCTGCAGCAGCAGTAGTGACCCAGGTACCGTTTTGGACGCTCCTGAGAGAGGCGGGTCGCCCGGCCCACTTCTGGCAACCCCCATCGCATCTGCGCTTCCTGAGTCCGTCGGAGGCAGAAGATGGCTAAGGAAAGGTGCCAGAAAAAATCCTTTCAAGATAGTCTTGAAGACATAAAGAAACGAATGAAAGAGAAAAGGAATAAAAACTTGACAGAGCTTGGCAAACGCAAATCCTTCATAACTGCACAGTGCCAAACACCACTTCTACATTGCTGAAAAATTACCAACAAAACAACAAAATGTTAGTTTTAGCTTTGGAAAATGAAAAATCCAAAGTGAGAGAAGCCCAAGATATCATCCTACAACTGAGAAGAGAGTGTTACTACCTTGCATGTCAGTTATATGCACTGAAAGAAAAACTTGCTTCCCAGCAAACAGAAGCTGCTCAGAACCAGGAAATACATCCCTCTGGAATGGACTCCAATAGAGATGACAACAGCAGTGATTTATTTGTGAAGTATTTACCGCAACTTCCTCTTGAAGAAACTGACCTTCCAGGACATGGAGAATCATTACAAATAGAAGAGCAGATATCTACTATTCCTCAAGAAACACTGAGATGTGATTTTGATTCAGATGAAGCCAAATCTACTGATGATGTGTTACCTAGAACTGTGTCTCTCCGTCGCCATTTAAAGAAAGAGTTTAATGATCTAAGTCAGTTCAGTACTTTGAATGACTTTGAAACCAGTCATTTGGCAGGGCAGTCTTCTGAATTGGAAAGAATCAGATATGTAGACCCAGGAATAAACATGCACATACCTGAAAATATAGAACAAAATGTTTTTCATTGGAACAAGGACCAAATTAATTTATCACCAAAGCTTATTCACCCAGGAAAGTTTACTAAAACAAAAGAAGTTCCTTTGGAACCTAAATCTGAACAAACTGAAAGTAAGTGTAAATATGCAAAAGGAAGAAAAAGAGAAGAGAAAAGCAAAGCTAACAGGAGAAAATCAAAACCTACATCAAAGCATAAAGGGAATAAAAATGAAACTAAAACAAATATTTCCAAGAGTAAATTGGATGGACCTGTCAGTTCCAGTGATGCTTACAATTTTAATTTGGAAGAGGGTGTTCATCTCACTCCTTTCCGACAGAAAATAAGTGCTGATTCTAATAGAGAAGAAAACAACCATAAGTCTGAAGAGAGCATCTGTGAATCAAGTGGTTCTGGAGATGATTCTGATGACCTCTTATCTGCCCCCTGGCAAGTACACTCAAAATCTTGCCACCAGATCAGATGGGAGACCAGTCACCAGGCCTCGATCTAAAAGAACACTGCAGTATACAGATGAAAAAGAGAGAGAGGATTCTAAGCCAACACAAACTCCTCCAAGTGTGCCACCTGAGACTTACCCGTCACCTCACTCTGGCCTGAAGGATATCACCAATGCCCCTTTGACTCCTGTAGTGAAAATGAGGAGACTTTCTCTTTCTCCAAAAAAGAACACAGAAAGTACAGCAGTGTCTCTGTCACCTTGCTCTGGCCTGAAGGATATCACCAATGCCCCCTTGACTCCTGTAGTGAAAATGAGGAAACTTTCTCTTTCTCCAAAAAAGAACACAGAAAGTACAGCAGTGTCTCTGCCCAAGCGTAGGTGCACAACCAGCATTAACTATAAGGAGCCAACACTTGCTTCGAAACTAAGAAGAGGGGACCCTTTTACAGATTTGTATTTTTTGAATTCTCCTATTTTCAAGAAGAAGAAGGACGTGAGACGTTCAAAAAAAAGTATGAAGCAAATGCAATAAATCTCACACTTTTCTATTGTTCCAATAGAGAATCTGTTAACATTGTACACAAATGTATGCAATTATTCCCATAGAATATTCTCTTCATAGGACTCTAGATTATGATGATTTCAAAACTGCACTTCAGAATTTAGATTTCTTAAGTTACTTAAACCCCTTAATTTTATTCAAAATGTATCTTGCACCAACATTTTGAAATTAATGATTATTTTAATACTTTGGCATTCTTTATTCTTCCCATAAGTGGGGAATTCTAAACCTTTTTTTAAGGCAAGCAAGACCTTTTGAAAATCCTTATAAAAATTTTGGAGTTAAATAAATCCTTGACATTCACAGTAAAATAAACCCCAGGTTGTTCGTGGGTCCCTTATAACAGAGTTGTATTTAGTTCTTCACATAAAATGTATATGGGTCATGATTAGAGAATGTGGTTTTCAGTCTCAGGGATTAGGTGTCTGGTTGTGAACCCTAAGTGTGTGCTATTCAAAGTGATGCCTCAGGAAACTCAAATTATGTCAGAGACTTTCAGGAGTGCCCCCCCCCCTTGTGATTTAATCAAGAATCTCAAATGTGTAGATACCAAAGGCTTTTTTGATCAACCAGTGAGAGTTCAGAAAGTTTGACATCTACACTTGTGTATAAACTTTGAAATCATTGAAAGTAGTCCATTTTTAAAGAACAATAAAATTTGCGTAAGATAAAAAAAAAAAAGAATTATATATGAATATAAAGCTGGGTGTGGTAGTGCACACCTGAAATCTCATCTGCTTGGGAGGCTGAGGCAGGAGGATCTCAAGTTCAAAGCCAACCTCAGCAAAAGCGAGGTGCTAAGCAACTCCGTGAGACCCTGTCTCTAAATAAAAAACACAAAAGGACTAGGGATGTGGCTCAGGTTGAGTGCCCCTGAGTTCAATCCTTGATACCTCCCCCTGAAAAATTATATATGAATATAGTTAGATTTTTAGGACATATAATGTGAAACATAAAAGAGGAACTCAGACTGGGAATTTCAGGAGTACAGGTGCATTTTTTAGTATTTGAAGTCTTTTGAAGAGAATCTATAATATAATGGAATAGGGCTTACTTGTCGGGAGTTTGTTGCCTGGTCCTGAGAAAAAATTGCCTCCCACTTTGTTCCAGTTTCTTTCTGCTCCTAACCCAGACACCATGTGAATTACTTTACTTGATCTCTTTGCTTATGCTTTCCCCAGTCCTAGAAGAAAGGCATAGTTATCTCCATTTCCAGACAAGAAAACTAACTTCCAGTATAAATGCTATGTATGTATTATTTATCTTAAATAATATACTAGTAAGAGATTGACCTCAGAGCTTATTCATCATTTTACTACCACAGGACAATGCCTTGCTTAGGTGAAATAACATCAGAAAATCTTCATTGACCCAACTCTAGGATGTTGTGGGAATCAGTTACACCATAGGCAGACTGGACGGTTTTGATGTGGTACCTTGCTTATTGAGGTGCTAATGTATAGGGAGAAGTAGCGGTGCGGTGAAAAACGTGTTTATTTCTCCTGAAAGCTTATTCAAGAAACAACCAATAACTTTCATTGATTGTTTTACTTTTAGTATCTTTTTGAAAATGGAAGGGTAGATGACATTTTCTCCGATCTTTATTATGTTCGATTCACTGAGTGGCTACATGAAGTTCTGAAGGATGTTCAGCCTCGGGTCACTCCACTTGGTAAGTCTTTGGAGTCTTTGGATTTTTTTCCCATTTGAGTTTCTAAAACATGGGTATTTTGGGCCAGGTGTGGTGGCACACATCTATAATCCCAGCAACTCCAGAGGCTGACGCAGGAAGATTGTAGGTTCGAGACCATCCTCAGCAACTTAATGAGACCTTGTCTCAAAATAAGAAGTAAAAAGGGCTGGGGATGTGGCTCAGTGGTTAAGTGTCCCTGAGTTCAATCCCCAGCACTGGAGGGGTGGGGGGGAGGAAGGTGGGCAGTTTCTGTGACTGACTATGATTACAGTAAGCAGGTAAGGGTCTTATAAATCCCAGCAACAGTATTGGCCTTTGAGCTGCTGATACAGAAGGGACATGCTCTTCAGAGAATCCTGCTAGTTCCAGTGTGGCAAGGACCCAGGGCATGCAAAACTAGTGGGGTGGTTACTATGGGTTTTTTTTCCCTGTCAAAACTTACTGATTGGCCAGGTGTGGTGGCACATACCTAAAATTCCAGCTACTCAGGAGGCAAGTGCAAGAAGATGGCAAGTGTGAGACCTGTGTGGCAACTTAGTGAAACCTATCTCAAAATAAAAAATAAGAAAGTCTGCCAATCTAGTTCAGTGGTAAAATGTCCCTGAGTTAATCTCCAGAACCAGGGGTCAGGAAGTGGGGTGAGGGGTTATTATTAAAGTCAGAATCATAGCTGGGTGCATTAGCTCATGCCTGTAGTCCCAGCTACTGGAGAATATTACTTGAGCCCAGGAGTTCAGGTCAGCCTGGGCAACATAGTGATACCCCATCTCAAGGCCTAGATGTGCATGGTGGCACATTCCTGTAATCCTAGCAACTCAGGAGTCTGACAGGAGGACTGCAAGTTTGAGGTCAACCTGGGCAACTTAACAAGACCTTGTCTCAGAATAAAGTAAAAAGGGCTGGGCTGGGGATGTAGCTCAGAGGTAAGTGCCCCTGGGTTCAGTCATCGGTACCAAAAAAAAAAGAGAATTGAAAGGGGCTGGAATACAGTTCACTATCAGAGCACTTGCCTATCATGCCAAGGCCCTGGTTTTTTTTGTTTGTTTGTTTTTGTTTTTTTTGGGTGCTGGGGATTGAACCCAGGGCCTTGTGCTTATAAGGCAAGCACTCTACCAACTGAGCTATCTCCCCAGCCCCAAGGCCCTGGTTTTGATTCTCAGCACAACCACGCCCCTCACTCAAAAAAAGAACCATTTCAGCTGTAGAACATAAATATTTATTTGTTTGTTTATTTTTGAGCAAAAGGAAAAAGAAGTTCTATTGCTTTGCTAGCAAAAGTGAAACACGGGGACTTCTGTCTCAGAGGCTATGATTTTGGCAATTTGGGGGAACAGAGGGTTTTTAAAGCAGTGAATTAAAGCCTACATTCCACATATTCTACCTAGGGAGTTGTGTGATTCACTTGTTAATTTCTTATATATTCTAACCATCCCTGAAATCTGGACAGATAACTGCCTAGGATGAGGAGTAAAGGTAATCTGCTCCCCGTCCCCCTCAGTTAACTTAGGGAGGTCAGGAGAGAGAGGATGAAAAAGAAACATGTCTACTTTTAAAAAGTTGCAGCAGCAGAGCAGCAAGAGCTATATTCAAAGCATAGAGTAGACCATTTCCCCACTGTCAATTTCTCCATTCCATTTCTATGGAAAAATGGGTGAGAAATCACCAAGCTGCTTCCTACTGAGAGAGGGCAAAGTTGTGGGGAAGTGACCTAAAGTCCTTGTTTCTCAGGTGGGGCATGGACAGTATTTAGTATCAGGGCAACCTAAAGGTTCATGCTGGCCTTCAGTGGGTGACTGGGCAAGGCATACATAGGGCAGGGATCATACTAGGGCAACAGTAAACAAGACAGCAACACATTACTTGTTTTGTAAACAAGTAGCACAAAAGCAATTAGTATTTTAGCCAGTCTCTGAAAACCATGAAGATAGTAACTCATTAAAGCTTAAGGGGGGCTCCAACATGGCATTGATTTGTGAGGAAGCCATTTAAGGCTTTAGAAACTTGAATAGAGTTGTTAGAAATATATTCAGTATTTAGTTTTTATAATGGCACAGGTGTACCCTTGAGCTGTAGTTAAAATATCCAGTGTCATATGATTTCTATAAAATAGCTTTCTCATTAGCATTACCTCTATGTTTAGTAGCAGCATCCCTTTAACTGTATCATTTAGGTTCCCCTGGTAAATTAGTTAGGTCTTTTGTGTGCTACATTGCATCTTTTAGGCCAATCTGAGGAATAAATATCAGGGTTACTATAATCATATCAGTGATAAACCGATCCAGGTTTTCTCTGGAGGAGGTAGGAAGACTTGTAGGTCTGTGAGAATAAGGCTCACATTGACTCAGAACAAACTTGTAACTCTAGAGTCCTTTGTGATTGTTATTATCAGGCACTCCCACCCTCCCTGCATAGCCTCCAACTTCACTTTTGGTTACATTTAAAAAAAAAGAAGAAGAAGAAAGTAAAAGAAAAGAAAATGCTGTCTTTCCTTTTAAATGTCCTTGTATGCTGCACCAGGTGGCACCAGGTGCCTGTAGTAGTGGCTCAGGAGGCTGAGGCAGGAGGAATGTGAGTTCACAACACCTTTATTTATTTATTTTTATATGGTGCTGAGGATCGAACCCAGTGCCTTACAAGTGCTAAGCAAGCGCTCTACCACTGAGCCACAACCCCAGTCCCTGGCAGGAGTAAAACCAAAGCACATTGATATGTGGACATTTTTTTCTTTCTTTCTTTCTTTTTTTTTTTGGTTCTAGTATCCTCAGCACCACATAAAAATAAATAATAAATAAATAAATAAGTTATTGTGTCCATCTACATCTAAATGCACACACACACACACACACAAATACCAACTTGGTCAAAATTGACCTTCTTTTATATTCTTTAAAAGTCAGCTGTGATTTCCTCAGGTATCACTCTTGGGAAATTTCAAAAAGCCTCTTGGTCCTTTAGCTTTCCTCTACCAGTTGTGCCATCTGCCAGGATGAGTCAAGGTCTTGTTGACCACATGTGTCTTGCCTTGGAAGCAAGGCAAGCCTTAACTGATGACCATCCTTTTTGCAGAATGGACATGGTTGGCTTCCTGTTCTTTAGGGTCCTCTAAATCTGGAGTTGCAGAGCACTTAGAGGGGTCCTGTCATTCCCTGGGTCCATAATTTTTTAGAGTTGTTTTAGGTGTCCAGAAGATTTGCAGAAAAAGCACAGAAATTTCTGTGTGCTGGCTCACCCTCACACAATTTCCCCTACATTAACAGTGTTACATTAGTATGGTACATTTGTTAAAATTTGAAACAATCTTGCTACATTTTTTGTCTAAAGTTTGTAGTTTGCATTAGGGCTCAACTCATTTTGTCTATAGTGCTGTGGATTTTGATAAATGTCTGAAAGCATGTATCCACTATTATAGTATTAATACAGAATGTTTCCCAGTCTTATTAAATCCCTGTTGTGGTGGCACATGCCTGTCCAGGCAGTTCAGGAGGCTGAGGTAGAAGGATCACAAATTCAAAGCCAGCTTCAGCAACTTTTCAAGGCCCTAAGCAACCAGTGAGACTCTGTTTCTAAATAAAATATAAAAAAGACCTGGGAATGTGGCTCAGTGATTAAATACCTCTGGATTCAATCCATGGCATTTAAAACAAACAAACAAAAAATCTGGTCTCTACCTATTCCTCCCATTCTGCCTTCCCTTCCTTGCCCTGAGCCCTTGACAACCACTGACCTTTTTCCTATCATCAGTTTTGCCTTTTCAAGAATGACATATATTTGGAATAATTTACTATGTAACCTTTTCAGATTTATTTCTTTCAATATGCGTTTTTAAAGTTTTATCAAGCGGCTGAGGGTGACTCAGTGGCAGAGTGCTTGCTCACCTAGCATGTGTGAAGCACTGGGTTCGAGTCTCAGCACCGCATATAAATAAATGAATAAAATAAAGGTCTATCAACAACAAATAAATAAAGTTTTATCAGTATGCATATAAAGTTTCTATATGTCTTCATGACTTGAGAGTTCATTTTTAGCATAAAATATTCCATTGTGTGGACCAACCATAGTTCATCCATTCTGTTGAAGAACATTTTCTTTTCATTTCTTCCAGGTTTTGGAAGTTGTGAATCAAGATACTATAAACATTTGTGTGCAAGTTTTGGTGAAATAATAGATAAGCCAGGTGGAGTGGTTCATGTCTGTAATCTCCCAGCTACTGGGGTGGCAGAGGTAGGAGAATCACAAGTTTGAGGCCAGCCTGAGCCATTTAGTGAGACCCTGTCTCACAGTAAAAATAAAAAGGAGTGGGCATACAGTTCAGTGGAAAGCACCACTGGGTTCAATTCCTAGCACTGTCCTACCCTCACCCCCCACAAAAAATGATGATTAATGGGACAGATTGAGAGAATGTTAGAATCACACAAGTATGGTAAATTTAACTCTTACAAAAAGGAGAAAGGCAGTTTAATGGAGAAAGGGTATTGTTTTCAATAGATGGTGCTGGAAAAACTAGACATTAATATACAGAAAAATGAATTTAGAAACATGTCTGGACCTGACATAAAAAATAAAAATGAATTAACAGACTTAAATGTAAAAATGTAAGCCTATACAATTTTGAAGACAGTAGGAGAAAATCTAGGTGACCTTGGGTTTGGTGGGTTTTTTTTTTTAGGTACAATACCTGAAGGACAATCTGTGAAGAAGAAAATCTGTAATGAACTTCAGTAAAATTTAAAACATAGAAGACCAGGCATGGTGGCTCACATTCCAGCTACTTAGGCTAAGGCAAGAGGATCACAAGTTTGAGGTTAGCCCCAGCAATTTAGGGAGACCCTCTCTCAATATAAAAAGTAAAATGCTGGGGATGTAGCTTAGAGGTAGAGCTCCCTTGGGTTCAATTTCCAATTCTTTAAAAAAAAAAAAAAAATCAGAACCCAACATGGTGACATGCTGCTGTAGTCCCAGCTACTGGGGAGGCCAAGGCAGGACAATCACTTGAGCACTCAAGTATAATTTTTAAGTTATGTTCTGCAAACGATGGTCTTAAAGAGAATAAAAGACAAGCCACAGACTGGGAAAAAAAATATTTGCAGAATACACATTTGACGAAGAACTGGTGTCTAAAATATACAAAGAATCTTTCTTTGTGGGAACACTGGGGATTGAACTCAGGCCTCCTGCATACTAAGTATGCACTCTACCACTGACATAGAACTCCAGCCCCTAGAAAGAATTCCTAGTACTCAGCTGGGTATGGTAGCACATGCCTGTAATCCCAGCAACTTGGGAGGTTGAGACAGGAAGATGGCAAGTTCAAAGTCAGCCTCAGCACCTTAGTGAGGCCCTAAGAAATTTAGTGAGAACATATCTTAAAATAAAAAGGGTTGAGGATGTGACTCACTAGTTAGCATCCCTGGGTTCAATCCCCAGTACAAAAAAAAAAAAAAAAAAAAAAACTTAATATTCAACAATATGAAATCAAAGAGCCTGATTTCAAAAATGGACAAAAGATGAGCTGGGGTTATGACTCAGTGGTAGAGCTCTTGCCTAGCACGTGTGACGCATTGGGTTTGGTCCTTAGCACCACATAAAAAAATAAAATTATTTTTTAAAAATAGACAAAAGATCTGCCCAAATACCTAACTAAAGAAAACATCCAGATGACAAAATATATGCAAAGTGTTCATTATTATATGCCATCTAGAAATTTTCAATTAAAACAATATGATAACCATTATACAGTTATTCAAATGGCTAAAATCTGAAATGCTAATAGCACCAAATCTTTGCATGAATAGGGAATAACAGGATGAATAATGCTATTGGGAATGAAAACTGGCATAAACACTTTGGAGGACAGTCTGGCTCTTTCTTTGAAAAGTAAACGTATTATGGTACAGCAGTCATACTTAGTATTTACCCAAACAAGTTGAAAATATGTCCACATCAATTACCTGAATTTTATTTATTTCTTTCATTTATTTATTTTTTGTGGGGTGGTACTTGGCTAAGTTGCTGAGGTTGGCTTTGAACTTGTAATTCTCCTGCCTCAGCCTCTGGAGTCGGCGAGATTATAGGTGTGTGCCACCTGAATTTTAATTCTCATGTCACCACTTGTTAATGTGTGCTGCTTAACCGTTTCTTAAAAACAACAGCAACAAAATAGTGGTTAAACAAACATTTGAGTGCCTACAATGTCCTACTCGGTATTCTAGACATTGAGTATTTTATTATGGAAATTTTAAAGTATATATAAAACTAAACAATAGATTAATGAACTGTCATATACTAATTGTCAGTGGCAAATCTTGTTTCAAGTATACTACCATGTGTTTCCCTTTTCATATTTTTTTCTTTTCACATTTTCTATTGGTGCATATTTATAGTATACATAATGGTGGGATTTGTTGTTACATATTTGTACATGCACACAACAGAACAATATAATTTGGCCAGTATCCCTTCCCAGCACTTTTCCTCTCCTTTCTCTCTACTGATCTCTTCGATTTCATGAGATCCTCCCACCTGTTTCTTTTCTTTTATCCTCTCTAGCTTCTACATACGAGAGAAAACATATGACACTTGACCTTCTGAGTTTGACTTATTTCACTTAAGATAATGGTACCTAGTTCCATCTGTTTTCCTGCAAATGATGTAATTTCATTCTTCTTTATGACCGAAATAAAAAAATACCATTGTGAACTGTGTTTGTAGCTCAGTGGTAGAGTGCTTGCCCAACATGTGTAAGGCACTAGGTTTGATCCTCCGCACCCCATATAAGTAAATAAGTAAAATAAAGGTATAAAAAAATACAAAAACATTATTTCTAAAAATTCCATTGAGTATGTATACCACATTTTCTTTATCCATTCGTCTATTGATGGACACCTAGGCTGGTTCCCTAAGTTTGGATATTGTGAATTGCACTGCTGTAAACATGGCTATGCATGTATCACTGTATTATGATATCTTTAATTTTTGATAAATACCAACGAGTGCTATAATTGGGTCATATGGTGATTCCATGCCAAGTCTTTTGAGGATCTTCCATATGATTTCCACGATGGTTGTGGTAATTTACAGTCCCACCAACAGTGTTATTAATGTGTTTCTTTTTTCTCCACATCCTCTCCAGTATTTATTATTATTTGTATTCTTGATGCCTGCCATTCTGACTGGTCATGAAATGAAATCACAATGTAGTTTTTTTTTTTATTATTTCTATTTTATTTATTTATTTTTCTGTGCTGCTAAGGATCGAACCCAGTGCCTCACATGTGCTAGGCAAATGCTTTTGCCACTGAGCTATAGCCTCAGCTCCATAGAGTAGTTTTGATTTGCATTTCCCTAATTGCTGAAGATGTTGAACATTTTCATCTATTTCTTGGCCATTTGTATTTCTTTTGAGAAGTATGTTTAATTCATCTGACCATTTATTAATTGGCTTATTTTTTTGTGTGTATCTATTCTAGATATTAATTCTTTCAGAAGAGTACCTAGCAAAGATTTATTTTCCCATTGTGTAGGTTCTCTCTTCATATTCCTAATTGTTTCCTTTCCTATGCAGAAGTTTTTAAGTTTGATGCCATTTTATTTATTAACTTTTTTTTTGAACTGGGGATTAAACCCAGGGGTACTTAACCACTGAGCCACATTCCCAGCCCATTTTTTTTTTATTTTATTTAGAGACAGGATCTTACTAAGTTGCCTAGGGTTTCACTAAGTTACTGAAGCTGGCTTTTCGATCCTCCTGCCTCAGCCTCCTGAGCCACTGGGATTACAGCTGTGCACCACCGTTCTTGGTCCATTTATTAACTCTTGACATTATTTCCTGAGCTTTTCTTCCTTTGTTATCTTGAAGGAAATTCCGGACATCTTATCCATAAATATTCTTTTCAGATTTTTTTTGTGTGTCTGTGTGCATGTGTATTGGGGTGGAGTTGGTTCTGGGCTATTGAACTCAGGGCCTCATGCATACTAGGAAAAAGCTCTATCATTGAACTATACTCACAGCCCTATCTGTGAATGTTTTAAATATGTTGAAAAATGTTATTGACATACCACAGGGACACTATCATAATTTAAAAAACACCCAGAAAGCCAAAAATGGTGGCTCACACCTGAAACACCAGTTACTCAGGAGACAAAGGCAGGAGGATTACAAGTGAAGGCTAGCCTGCCTTAACTTGCTAAGTTGCCCTCTCAAAATTTAAAAATAACCTGGGCATGGTGACGTACACCTGTAATCTGAGTGTCTCTGAAGGCTGAGGCAGGAGGATTGCAAGGTCCAGACCAGTCTCAGCAAATGAGCAAGACTCTGGCTCAATGGTAAAGTGCCTCCGGGTTCAATCCCCAGTGCAAAATAAATAAATAAATGCCAAATCATGAAAAAAAAATTAAAAATAAGACTAGGAATGTAGTTCAGTAGTAGTCTTCCTGGGTTCAATCCCCAGTACTGTGCCAAACAAACAAACAAGACAAAAAACCATCACTTTCCAACCTCAATTTTCTGAATTGCTAACAGTACAGATTGTGTAGAAGAGGCAGGATAAAGGATTTAAAAATTTTTTTTAATTTGCTTATCAATTTTCACAGTAATAAGTTAGTTCACCAGCATTCCAAGTAATGTAAAATTAAGGTTTTTTTAAATTTGTTTTTTAAGAATCATTAAAATATTTGGTAATTTGTTATGATTCAGTTCATTACAGTTGTCTATTGATGTACAGACTGTTCTCTTTGGCCAACTGGAATATCTTTTTTTTTTTTTTTTTTTTTTTTGGGGTGGTCCTGGGGATTGAACCCAGGGCCTTGTGCATGCTAGACAAGCACTCTACCAACTGAGCTATATCCCCAGCCCCTGGAATATCTTTAAATTGGTCCCTATGTACTTTGACCCTGTTCGTTGTTGATAACTTTCCTTTTTTCTCTTTCTCTCTCTTGCTCTCCATGTTTGTATGTGTATGTGTGTTACTGGGTATTAAACCCAGGAATGCTCAGCCATTGAGGTGCATCCCCAGCCCTTTCCTTTTTATTATTTTGAGATAGGGTCTCACCAGGTTGCCCAGACTAACCTTGAACTTCCAGTTCTCCTGCGTTGACCCCACGAGTAGCTGTGATTACAGGTGTACACTGCCACAGCCAGCAACTTCCTTATTTCTGATTTGACAGAACATTACATTTTCAAACATTTGTTGTCCCACTGTGAAATCCATCAGTTCTCTATGAAACTGATTCCTTTTAGTGGGAAATGGAATTTCAATACAATAGTTTGGATGCTAGGGATGATCATTGCTCCTGGATTGGTCATTGTGTGTATGCCCTTCAGTGGACAAGAAGTATAAAAGATTTTTAAAGATAAAATACATCAATTTCATGCTTGCTGTTGAGAATCAAATCTATAAGGCTTATATAATTTTTTAAAAGTCTGTCTCCTTGTTCTTAGACAAGGAATCTTGGTGCTTATCCATTAAGGTAAATATTCATTCATTCATTCATTCATTCTGGGGATTGAACCTAAGGGCCCTGTATTCTGAGCTACATTCCCAGCCCTTTTTAATTTTTTATTTGGTAAAAGGTTCTTAGTTGCTAAGGCTGGACTTGAACTTCAGATTGTCCTGCCTCAGCATCCTGAGTATAAAGTTAATTTTAAAGTGTGTTGCTGGGAATAAAATACTGTTAGGGAAACACCATCAGAGGAGGTATGTTGCTGAGTGAAGGCAGAGAAAGAGCATCCCAAGCTGTGGCAGGAGTTACTCGTAGGGAGATAGTTTTTCCTGACTGAGAGAAGTTGTTTTGCTTATCCTGCATCTTGGGTGCTTCAAATATGTTCACGAGCAAGAAAGTATTTCCCTTTGTTGCTGCACCACTGAATAGCCAAAGGGTGGACAAAAATAGCACCAGAGCTGCCTTAAAGAGAGTATACTACACGGTCAAAGGTCTACCTGTGGGAAGAATCAGACAAGTGAACTGTAGTGTGCAGAATTTTCCTTTTTGTGCTTCCAGGAAGTGTAACTTTCTCTGTCTGGCTGGAGAATCCTGAAACCCTGTAGGAGAATGCTGTGTCTGCTGCACCCTACCATGTCCTCTGTACACAAACACTTGGAATTGCTGAATTGAGCAAATGAGCTTGGTGGTCAAACCCATGGTCATCTTTCTTTAGTGCAGTCCTGGCTGCCCAGAGCTCTTGTTCAAACTATTAGTGTTTTAGTCAGCTTTTTGTAGCTGTGACCAAAAGACCTGACAAAAAAAAATTAGAGGAAGTTTTTGGGGGCTCGCAGTTTCAGAGTTCTCAGTCCAGAGATGACTGACTCCATTTCTCTGGGCCTGAGATGAGTCAGAACATCATGGCAGAAGTGTGTGGTGGAAGAAAACAACTGGGGATATGGCATCAGGAAGCAGAGAGAATTCTCACCACAACAAAATATAAAACCCAAAGTCACCTGCAGTGACTCACCTCCTGCAACCATACCCTACCTGCCTATAGTTACCACTCAGTTAATCCCTATCAGGGGATTAATGCACTGCCTACATTCTCATAACCCAATCATTTTCCTCTAAAATTTTGTCATTGTTTAATTTTTTATTGCTGTTCTTGTTAGCTACACATGACAGTAGAATGTATTTTGATATATATGCACACATGGAGTAAAATTTCCCATTTTTGTGATTGTGCATGATGTGGAATTACACTGGTCATGTATTCATATATGAACATAGGAAAGTTATGTTCAGTTAATTCCGTCTTACCTATTCCCATTTCCCCTCCCTCCCCTTCATTCTAAACTTCTTTGCATTGTCTCACACATGAGCTTTTGGGGGATGCCACATATCTAAACCATAACAATTGGCCTTAGCCTCTCCAAGCTCTAGGTTTGTCTATGAACACCTGTTCTTTTAGAGAAAATTCCAAATATCAGTGTTTCCTGTGTCCAGGGAAGTGATGCAAATGGGCTTGCTTCCTAGAAATGATAGCTAATAAGAGGTTTGATAAGGGCAAAGAGGGATATACATTGTAGGTCTTTGGACCTTAGACACCTTGAAAATTTAATGAAAGTTGTCATAGAGGAGAGAGCGAGCAAGAGCACATATGCATGTTTGATTTATAGTTTTATGTATTTCATGAACCTGAGGGTAATCCTTTTGTCTTGTATTAGCCTTGGATTACAGAGGAAGAATTGTCAGGTAAAAGTAATCAAGTGAGGTAGTGTATGTTTCCCAGAGCAGGAGCAGTATCACCTTGGAACTTGTTAGAAATTTATGCTTATTGTCACAACCCACCTCAGAAACTTAGGTTGTGACCCAGGCATCTGTGTTTTAACAAGCTTTCCAGATTATTTTGCTATACCTCAGAAGACTTCTTTTGATAAGACTTATGCCCCTATGGTCCATATGCCTGTGCCTTTGTGGTACCTCCTTCCATCCATCTGTTTTAGCATTACTCTGTTGCTCCTAGGCTATGTCCTGCCCAGCCACGTGACTGAGGAGATGCTATGGGAATGCAAGCAGCTTGGGGCACACTCACCTTCCACCCTGTTGACCACCCTCATGTTCTTTAACACCAAGTAAGTATTCTAGAAATTCACACTTGGCCTCTGCTGGCTTTTTCCTGGTGAAGAGGGTAGAAACTCTAGGAGGACTTCTGAATTCCTCTGACTCTTATTTGAGAACCTTGAGCTACTGAAAGCCCCCAGCCTCACTTGACTACATTTTTTTGTGATAACCAGTGAGGCCAACAGCCTTGCCAGACCTCTGCTATCTATCTCCATATGGCTCCACTGGATACAGTGCTTGGGTATGAGCCTACCCAGATCTGGGAGTGTGGGTGCCTCTGAAATACAGATGGGTGGAGGGTAAATCATGGTATCCTCCCGGCACCCCTCCCTCTGCCTTGCTTT
Organism: Sciurus vulgaris; assembly: GCF_902686455.1. Taxonomy (NCBI): domain Eukaryota; kingdom Metazoa; phylum Chordata; class Mammalia; order Rodentia; family Sciuridae; genus Sciurus; species Sciurus vulgaris. Next base: position 114,569,356 of record NC_136470.1, on the reverse strand, counting down.
CACTTGTGGTCCAGGTACTTCCTGTTGAAGACAGTTGACCAGCATATGAAGCTGGCCTTCTCCAAAGTCTTACGACAGACAAAGAAAAACCCCTCTAATCCCAAGGATAAAAGCACTAGTATCCGGTACCTGAAGGCCCTTGGGATACATCAGACTGGCCAGAAAGGTAGGGGAAGAAGACACCTTGCCCTGTATCTATGGGGCTAGTGATGAATGTGAAGGTTGGGTTTTACTGGGTAGGAATTTTCCAGTCCCTTTTCCCCAGCCAAAAACTTTTCTCCTAGAAGCAGGGAAACTCTGGACAAGATACCCTCTTCCCTTCCTAGTTATTTCCTGCCTTATCCTTCCCTCCTCCTACCTAATATTTCCTAGATAGGATGACTGAATGCCTGTGGTTCTTAATCTAGGCCTGAGCTAAGACAGTTCTTATGCCAGGTCTGTGATGGTGGTGGTGGGGGTTGGGGGGCTGTTTTATAGTTACAGATGACATGTATGCAGAACAGACAGAAAATCCAGAGAATCCACTGAGATGTCCCATCAAGCTCTATGATTTCTACCTCTTCAAATGGTGAGGAGCCTTTCTTTATACATTGGCTAATGTGTGTATGTATGTGTTTATCCATGTGCTTACTTGTGTGCATATCTTATCAAAGGAGAAAAGCATTCTGTAGCCCCAAACAGTAAAATCATTTCTAAAAATATAAATATAGAAACAACTATGTGGCTTTTCCAAAGTAGTGTGCTTGGCATTGACATTAAAAGGGTCCCTGAACCCTAATAGTCACCTTTTTTTTTTTTTTTGGATACTGAGATTAAACCCAGGGGTGCTTAACCACTGAGCCACATCTGCAGCCCTTTTTTGTATTTTATTTAGAGACAGGGTCTCACTGAGTTGCTAAGTGCCTCACTAAGTTGCTGAGGCTGACTTTGAACTCCCAATCCTCCCACCTCAGACTCCTAACAGTTGTCTTATGGAGAAGATATGTTACAGGGAGGCCACTTTCATTACAAACTGAATATGGCCCTGTATCATCCTGGCCCTGCCCTTTTGTCATTGCCACTGTCAACCTTGGGGAGACCCCTTCCTTCAGATTTTGGGTTTTTTTCTTCTTCCTCCTGCAATTTGGCATGTCATTTTCATAGCAATGCCACAGGATTTTTTTTTTTTTTTTTGATGGGGGGAGTTGTGGGTCTTGGTATGTTACTTAGATTAAAACTTTCACGGTTTGTCATTACTCTGCAGAATAATCCTTACATGATGAACATGATCTCTAGTGTACTTCCCTTTGTTAGCCTTATGATGGTGCTGCTCTGGGCCTTCAATCTACACTAGCTCTTTTACACTCAAGGGCATTATGCTACTTTGTGTGTGTGTGTGTGTGTGTGTGTGTGTGTGTGTGTGTGTGTGTTTTAAGTTGTAGATGGACACAATACCTTTGTTTGTTTATTTCTATGTGGTGCTGAGGATTGAATCCAGTGCCTCAAATGTGCTAGGCTAGTTAAGCTAGTGCTCTACCACTGAGGTACCCAGCCCTCTCTTCTGTTCTCCCCACCCTGCCCTTTTTGTGTGTGTGTGTGTGTGTTTTGTGTGTGTGTGTGTTGCTAGGGATTGAACCCAGGGCCTTGTACTTAATAGGCAAGCACTCTACGGACTGAGCTGTATCCCCAGTCCCGTCCCTTTTCTGTTCTTAAACATAGCTTTTTGAAGAAACCATCAGATTCCCTACCTGTTCCATCTGTTTCCTCTGTAGCACTTAAATACTGTTACCATTTTTTGTGTATTTGTGTATCTTAATTGCTGTCTCCATGAGGTAGGAATTACTGTTTCTGCTCATTTATTTAATATTGCATCTTGTGCATTCCTGGCATATAGTAGCTATTTAATAAACCTTGAATGGATGAATAAATGTTAGAGGATGGTATGTGCTGAGTATGAAGGAATACAGCACCACAGTGTGTGTGTGTGTGTGTGTGGCAGGGGCAAGGTAAGGGCTCCAGTATCATAACCATTGTTTCTGGGTAGAGAACAATGTGAGCCATGTGTGGTGGTACACATCTATAATCCCAGCAACTTGGGAGGCTGAGGCAAGCAGACTGCAAGTTTGAGGCCAGCTTCAGCAACTTAGTGAAATCCTATCTCAATAAACAAACTTTTTAGGGCTGGGGATGTAGTTTAGTTGTAAGGTGCCTCTGAGTTCAATTCCCAGTATCACCATTCTCTTCTGGCCCGCCCCCCCCCCAAAAAAAAAAAAAAAAGTGTGGGGGGAGATAATAGTGTGATCCAACACTTGGAGATAGATCTTCTGAGCAGTGAGGTTGACTCCAAGTGGGATATAAATGAACTCAAATAGTCGAGCCCAGTGTACCCTAGGAAAGTGCAGTCTGATTGATGATGGCTATCTTTTGTAAAGGAGGGTCAGAAAGGAATGCCTGACACTGGCAGTCACAGTAGCCCTCACTAGACATCTAGAAGTAATATGCAATAGCTACATGGCATTCAGTAACTGTGTTACCATACATCCAGGGCTGCTACCTTACCAATTTTTTCAGATTTCCCCTGTCTGGGAGGTTCAGGCTGGGAGGGTTGAAGTTGTAATGGTGTTTACCTAGCTTTTACTGACATGTTCTTCAGCCCCCAGAGTGTGAAAGGCCGGAATGACACCTTTTACCTAACACCTGAGCCAGTGGTGGCCCCCAACAGCCCAATCTGGTATTCAGTCCAGCCTATCAGCAGAGAGCAGATGGGACAAATGCTGACCCGGATCCTGGTGATACGAGAAATTCAGGAGGCCATTGCAGTGGCCAACGCAAGCACCATGCACTGAGATGCCTCAGTCATAGTACAAGAAAACCCAGCCAGGAAAAACTGGACACACTTTCACACTAAAGAAGAGGCCTCCGTTATTTTATTTTCTTTTTTTCTTTTTTTCTTGGTGTAGTTATGAAGCCTTCCGGGCTACTTCTGTTTAAAATGTAAAAGAAAACTTTGCCCTCTTTACATCTTCACAGACCTGCGGCAAACTCCTTGGTCCATGGGGGCTCTAGGTTTCCTGAGAGCCAGGTGTCCTACAAAGTTGCTGGCTGACTTTTGTTTTTTTGTTTTTTGTTTTTTTGGTCTGGGCCCTGGAGAAAGGGCTTGGACTGTTGAGAGAAATGTGGCCCCTTCCCTTCCTCAAGAGAAAGAAAGATGGAATTAATAATGATGGATCGACCCTCCAGGGAATCTCCCCAGCTGGCTTTCCCTCTGGACTGGCAGACTTCACTAGAGGAGCCACCTCTTCATGCTCAGACATAAACTTAGCATCTTAATGGAAGAAAAATGAGGGGGAACTTCAATTATGATTTATTAAAGACAGTTTCTATTTACACCCTCCTTTATGACAAGTGACATTTTAGATGTTAAAGTAAAAACTTTACCATGCCTTTTTTTTTTTTTTTTTTTTTTTTTTTTTTTTTTTTTTTTTGGCCTAACATTGAGGCCTTAAACCTGAGGCTCCTGTGCCTGATGGAATTCTTGTAACATACACTTGTGTATCATATAAAGATACCACTCTGTTTCTCTTATGTATTCTTACTCTAGTTGTTTATTAAGAATGACGAGCACGTCTTTTCAATATGTTAGTGAATGATGCGTCTTTATTTGGGGACGTACCTTTCTGGTTCTTCGAATTACCCAAGGTCCTTGGGGGGGGGGGGACAGGAAATAGCCCAATTTTCCGGAGGGGGGGCGGTGGGGAGTGGCTGGTGTGCCCTTTGCGCACGCGCCCGTACCTCCCAGTCAGCTCCACCTCTACCGCAGGGACGCTGCAGTTCCTCCCGTGCGTACTGCGCCGTGACGTTAACCGTGCGCGCGGCGCAATGACGGAATCTGCCAGCGCATATTGGCGCCGCCCAGACGACCCAGGCCTCTGCGGCGCGGTCCTCAGAGACACGCGGTAGTGTTCCGCGCCGGCAATGGCCGACTACCTGATTAGCGGGGGCACGTCCTACGTGCCAGATGACGGACTCACAGCACAGCAGCTCTTCAACTGCGGGGATGGCCTCACCTACAAGTGCGGGCCTTGGGGTTTCACCTGGGCCAGTAGAGGGGAGGCACTCTGGTCTAAGAGGCCGGATGAGGGCTTCAGTGGAGCCCTCTTCGGTGCGGGGATGGGGGACAGGATCCGGAAATTACCCACCTGTCTCAGGGATTCATTTTGACAGATTCGAAGCGGGGTTGGGTTAGGGGGAGCCACCTCGATGGTACTTAAATTTTCAGACTTGAGACTCCATTTTCTGAACACGTGGAATTGTCAGGGTTCCGGGAGCACTGGTGACAGCTCGGTGGCAGAAAAGGTCACCTGTTACCGTCCCCACGCTGTGCTGTCTTGCCTGTGACGCCTGGGTTCAGTTAGTGCCACTCTTTGCTCTTATGCCTTATGGGATGATGTGTGGAGTTGGAGTCTCATGGTACCATAACTCTGAGAGCCCTACTCCCAATTCACTCCCCTCCTCTGCAGCGATTTTCTCATTCTCCCTGGGTACATCGACTTCACTGCAGACCAGGTGGTGAGTATGACCAGGGAAAGGTGGGCTAAAGGTGCTGCTGTTGCCTGGTCTCTGGGCTACCTCACTTGATTGGGTTTTGGGGGTGGATTCTATGGAATCCTCAGCATGCAGGTCAGACAGATCCATTTTTGGGAGTGTCTGATACCACTCTGTGGTATAAGAGGTACTTCACCACACCAGTGGTCCTTTGTCTTCTTAGGACCTAACCTCTGCTCTAACCAAGAAGATAACACTGAAGACCCCACTGGTTTCCTCACCCATGGACACAGTTACAGAGGCTGGGATGGCAATTGCAATGGCGGTGAGCCCTATGGAGTAATGGGAGAAGGCAGGGATACCGTCTCCCCCAGAGACATGCAGTGGTGTCTCTCTGTTTATCCTGTAGCTTACTGGCGGTATTGGTTTCATCCACCACAACTGTACACCTGAATTCCAGGCAAATGAAGTTCGGAAAGTGAAGGTCAGAAGGGCAAGGATCGTGGCCAAGAACTCCTGGGAATTGCACTGAGGTGCAGTGGGGTGGGAGTAGGAGGTTTGTTCTAATTTAGGATACTTTCTTCTCATTGTGGGGTTCAGTTACTTAGGAGAAAGGCCTGAAACTTTCTTAAGCCATCAGAAGAGCACCAGGTGCAGTGTTTCCAGCCCACCTGTCACTTATTAGCAGGATTGATTTGATTTGATCCGATTACCAAAAGGGTAATTTAGGCTTAGACCCCATGCCTAAACCAAGACCCTAATAAAAGTGTTTCAGAGATACAATGCCTTTTCTTATCATCCCCTCCAGAAATATGAGCAGGGATTCATCACAGACCCTGTGGTCCTCAGCCCCAAGGATCGTGTGCGGGATGTTTTTGAGGCCAAGGCTCGGCATGGCTTTTGTGGTATCCCCATCACGGATACAGGCCGGATGGGGAGCCGCTTGGTGGGTATCATCTCCTCAAGAGACATCGATTTTCTCAAAGAGGAGGAGCATGACCGGTTTTTGGAAGAGGTAAGTGTCACTGACACATAGCTGAGTTCTGGTAGCCCACACTGAAGAAAGGAGGCCTGTTGCCCATATGACATTTCTCTTCTGCCTAGGAAAACTGAATAACCAGCCACATTTCTGACTGCTTCATGGGATCCCTGCATTCTCCTTCCCCTCACCAGGGTCTCAAACTTCCAAAATGCCTTTTAGCATTCATGCTTTGCTCTTTGATATCTCGAAGGGTCCAGTGCTCAAGGACCATCAGCCCTTCTCTTCTGGTCCTCGTTGTTCCTGTGCAATTTTCTAGTGTAAAAGGCTACTCTGTATACAGTGTAGTCCTTCCTACTCAGTATTACTGTACTATGCTGGTGTGGGAACTATCAAGTTCTCTTGAGGCAGAATGGTTTGGGGTCAGGTATGGGAATGTGGTGGTTTTTGGATCCTGCCCCTTATAGAGCAGGGTCTGTGGAGAGGTCTGGCCTTTATCACTTCCTTCCCTTTTAGATCATGACAAAGCGAGAAGACTTGGTGGTAGCTCCTGCAGGCATCACATTGAAGGAAGCAAATGAAATTCTACAGCGCAGCAAGAAGGGTGAGTCCCAGAGGTGGGAAGGGGCATAGAACTAATGCTCAAGTACCTGATTTATGTCTTACCCTGACTTCAGGAAAATTACCCATTGTGAATGAAGACGATGAGCTGGTAGCCATCATTGCCCGGACAGACCTGAAGAAGAACCGGGATTACCCACTGGCCTCCAAAGATGCCAAGAAGCAGCTACTGTGTGGGGCAGCCATTGGCACGCATGAGGATGACAAATATAGACTGGACTTGTTAGCCCAGGCTGGTGTGGACGTAGTGGTTTTGGTAAGCTACTGCATAAGTGGGGTGGGACAGTAGAGCTACTGTCACATCAGTAATTGAGACTTCTTTCTTGTCCCAGGACTCTTCCCAGGGAAACTCTATCTTCCAGATCGATATGATCAAGTACATCAAAGAGAAATATCCCATTCTCCAAGTCATTGGAGGCAATGGTAAGGCGAGACTGGGCACTGACAGACAATGTGGAGTGGGATGGAGAGCTGGGCTCCCATCTGGACCCTCACATGAGCCTTTCCTTCTCCTTTACTGTAGTTGTCACTGCAGCTCAGGCCAAGAACCTCATTGATGCAGGTGTGGATGCCCTGCGGGTGGGCATGGGAAGTGGCTCTATCTGCATCACCCAGGAAGGTAAGGATATTCTTTGGCACAGCCTAGAGACCTTGGCATTGGGTCTCACATGCCCTGGGGTCACTCACTCTTAATGGGAACTACGAGGAGTCCTCTAATAGAGGCAACTCTAGGGCCAAACAGGCCTCTTGGATGGGTGATATGGCTGGAAGCAAGACAAGTTCTTGTCATCCCTTACCTGCCACTTTCCTGCCTAGCCTGGCCTCCTTGCTCCTGCTCTGCACCCTCTCTAAACTCTGGTCTGTTTGTTTTATTTAGCGGCTCCCAAGATCCCTCCAGACATAAAGTCCCACAGCCCCAAATGCCCTTCTACTGTCACGGGCTGCTATAGTAAGTCCGGCCCGGCCCACTGGCCGGCCCAGCTGCCCACTGCCCAGCTGCTTGATTGATTGTAGCTGTAGCTCCCGGAGTTTGTGGTGCTAATGGGTGGGCAGGGCAAATAGATATACAGACCATGGTTTGGGGGCTACTTGAGATCACAGCTCCCTTTTTATCCTGAGGTGCTTATATAGCAGGCCCTGCTTTGCCCAAATCTTATGCAGTAGTGGTTCAAGGACCAGCTTTGTAGCCTGCTCTCACATTACCACTGCCCTGATCTTGCCTCAGGTGCCCATTATTCAGAAAGTCTGGGCTTGACATGGTGCCTCTGGGTACTAACTGCACGGTGACTCCTGCCCCATCTGATACCAGCTGGGCGGGGCTTTCCCGGCTGCTAAGACTGCATGTGCCTGAGGCTGCCCTGGACCCTGCACCCATGCACGCGCACATGCAGGGGTAAGGCCGGCACAGTTTTTTTTTTTTTTTTAACTGTTAAAAGGCAGTTGGGGCAGCAGCCATCCCAGACATCTCGTAAGCCCATTTGCAGTCCTGGTGTAAGATGTAGCTAAGCTTCTGAGTGCTAATTGTGGCCCTTTGCTTGTTCCCACTAACCCCACCCACCCATCTGTTCCTCCATCTCAACAGTGTTGGCCTGTGGGCGGCCCCAAGCAACAGCTGTGTACAAGGTTTCTGAGTATGCACGGCGCTTTGGTGTTCCTGTCATTGCTGATGGAGGAATCCAGAATGTGGGCCATATTGCCAAAGCCTTGGCCCTTGGGGCCTCCACAGGTGAGGCCCAGTACTCCTAGAACTGGTGGAACCCTGCCCCCCACCATGCCGTTGAGGTTTTGCCCTGACCACTCCACATATGTCCACAGTCATGATGGGTTCTCTCCTGGCTGCTACCACTGAGGCCCCTGGTGAGTACTTCTTCTCTGATGGGATCCGGCTAAAGAAATATCGTGGTATGGGCTCTCTTGATGCCATGGACAAGCATCTCAGCAGCCAGAACCGATATTTCAGGTGGGACAGTCAAACCAATTACCCTATCCCAACTTTTCACTGACACTCTCATCCCTGTTGTAACTTTGTCCATTTCTCTGCCTCTTCCTATAGTGAAGCTGACAAAATCAAAGTGGCCCAAGGGGTGTCAGGGGCTGTACAGGACAAAGGGTCCATCCACAAATTTGTCCCCTACTTGATTGCCGGCATCCAGCACTCCTGCCAGGACATTGGTGCCAAGAGTTTGACTCAAGTCCGGTGAGCTTGGGTAACTGGGACAAGGACTATTCTAGGGTCAGCTACTACCTACATCTGATCCCTGTCCCTCTTTAGAGCCATGATGTACTCTGGGGAACTAAAGTTTGAGAAGAGAACATCCTCTGCTCAGGTGGAAGGTGGTGTCCACAGCCTCCATTCGTAAGTGATCCTATCCTTGGGTGGGAGCTTCCATGCTTCATCTCTTTCCTCCTGGCCTGAACTCACAGGTGGTCTCTACCTACAGGTACGAGAAACGGCTTTTCTGAAGAGGAATCCAGCATGCCCCCTCAGTTTTTCAATAAAAGTTTGAAAAAAAAAGTGATGCTTGATCTTTGAGGTTATCAGGCACATGGTGGGGGGGGTCCTGTAGATACAAACAGCACCCTCATTTCGTTCCATGGATAAAAGTGATCCATGGACCTGCAAAAGAGGTAGTTCCAGTTTAAAACTTCCTTCTGGGGACTGGGGTTGTACTCAGTGGTAGAGCACTTGCCTCACACCATGAGGCAATGGGTTTGATTCTCAGCATCACATGAAAATAAAAAAGTATTGTGTACATCTACAACTAAAAAAAAATTAAAACAAAAAATTCCTCTGGGGCTGTTCTCAAATCAGTTCTGGCTCCTAAGGATTCTGTCTCACACTGAGAAACTCTGGCTCCTGAGAGAGTTGGTGGATGTTACAGATGTTACATCTGTAATGGACATCCACAAGGCCTCCTGCTAGAGCCCAAAGCTAGGCTGCATGGGAACAATTCAAGATTTGGACATGTACTCCCTAACTTGAATCTTTAAAAGGATCTTGGGGAAACTCACAGGGATCCCCTCAAATCTGCATGTTGAGCAAGAAGATCTGAAATAAAACATACTGCCTCCTGGCCTCTGAAGAACCAGGGAATCAGCAATAGTTTAGATAAAATAGTGAACCTTGATTTCTCTCACCCCTCACCAAAGGCCCACTGACCCAGCAGCCCCTGGCCAGCAACACACCTGATACAAAGTGGGAGAAGCACATAAATTATTTTCCTGTCAAGCATGAAAGTGTTAAAGTGCCAAAGGAGAGGACAGTGAACACACTGGGAACATCAGCACTTTATAAAATGTGAATGCCATCCTGGTCAGCTGATCACTTCCTGGTGGTTCATTCTTTGTCTTGGCCCATATATGTGAGTGAAGTCTCTCCAGGTGGGGGGATGAGAACAGCTCCTGCCACTCGGCCTTCATGACACAGGAAGTTGAAGGTGGCACAGGCACCCGGCTGCAAAGATAAGTCATTCGTTTCCTTGGGGTTAGGTCTGAGCTCCCACAGCATTTCCAAGTCTTGGACTTACCGTGTCTTGCACTTCGACAGCAATGCCCCTCTGCCTTATGGCTTGCAGAACCTTAGAGTGCAGCCGTTCAGTCCTGTTTCCAGTGCCCACCACAACAATCTCTAGGGAAGTGAGAGATAGCTAGTCTACAACCAGGTCTGTTGAGAGGGTCGGGTATCCTTTCGGGGCTCAGAGCCTTCAAGTCTTTCCCTCCCCCATACCTATTCTGGGCTCCAGCATCCAGAAGAGGGAGAAGCTTTCTTCCGTGATGTCCTGGTAGGATCCCACCTGTACCGGTGGGAGCCAATTTAATACGAAAATCAAAACTACCCAAGCTACCTTATAGCCGCCCCCGCTCCAAGTTCTAACTACGGGGTAACTAGGAAAAGTCAGATCTGCCAGAAGCAAGGAGGAGGACTGTGATTTGGCCTGTTTGCCCACTGCGGGGAAGGGCTCACGTTCCATTGTACCACCGAGTGCGGGAGCAGCGCGCAAGGACCGAGCACTCGATTTCCGTTGATAGTGAAGCCTCGGCTGTTGTAGCTGTCGATGTACATGGTGTGTGGGAACTCGCGCTGCAGCAGAGAAATGTGAGTCCGCTGATACAATTCATCATCCGCTGGCGACAATCGGTACCCACGCCGTGGACCCCTGTGGAGGGGGTAAGGTCAGGGACGCGTGCCGATCTTGGGGCGGGGAGCAGAAGGTTGGGGCCAAAGAGGGCAGGATGGTCAGGGGCGCAGGATCCGGGCTTACCACTGCAGCGCAGCTTGTAGGAAGCGCGGCACCGGTCGCGTTCTGCAGAGAAAGCGAAGCTGTAAAGCGGTGGCCATGGCTGCTCTGAGCGTAGCCGAGTCCCCCGCAGGTATAGTATGAAAGTAGCGGAATCTGGCCCAGCGTAGCTACAGCGCCCCTTGCGTCCCGGAGGGGACTGTGCAGCTGGGTCGGGCCAGCGGGCAGTGTTAGCTGTCTGAGGAGCGCGCGTCCGCTGGCGCCTCTAGGGTGACAGCACCTGCCGCCCGCCCCTCCCTGATCTCCGCCCACCGTCCCAAGGGAGTGGGGACACCTGATACCGTCGCCGCCCTCAGGACGCCTCCTGGGCTGCAGCCTAGGCCTAGCCCCGGGCTCTCAGCCATTATGCAGGGCTCCGGGGACCAGGGGCGGAGCGACGACGCACCTGGTCCTATCCTGCACACCTGGCCGGGGTGTGGTGCCGGCCTCCAAGCACTTAATCCCAGGCTCTTGGGAGTCGGGCTTCGTGGGCGGGACGGCAGGCTAAGGTTTCCCTAGCAAGTCTCGGAATCACGGCCCTCCCCAACCGTCGTTCGCGCGACCGTTGGCTGCACTGCCGCGCGCAGCAGAAGGCGTGGCCGCGCGTGGATTGGCTTCTCGGGAGCGCGAGGGGGCGTGGCCAGGTGATTTCGCCTTAAAATGGCTTCAGGCTTGAGGACAGCCGGAGCCAGCGGAAGGGCACGCCACGGTATGACTGGTGTAGCTGTTCAGGTGGGACTAACCGGGCCGAACCGGATCAGACGTGAACTACACAGCACCTGGAGCATCATCCCGTCCTCGTTCACTCTGCTCGCGCGTCCCGGGTCTCCCCGCCCCCTGTCCTCAGCCAAGTAAAGGGCCTACTGGCGCAAGACTCGCGGACGCCCGCGCGGGGTTCGGACATCTCTGCGCTTTGGCTCTGTTCTGGCCTCAGCGGCACATTGTTGCGTTTGCTACCCGCGGGATCGGGTGGGCAGGAGGCTAGGCCCAGTCGGGTCTGGAGTTGGGTTTGCCAGGGTCGATCTCAACGGCCTTCCAGTGGTCCTATGGCTACTGTGTGGGCCCATTCGGCTCCTGGCTGTCTGGGCGCTGGCAGCGACACAGGACAAAGCCCCCACCCCCCACCCCCGAGCGATGGGATGTCCCCGAAGTGGGCGCGCGCGCGTTGATTTCCTCTCCGGCCCCACGGGTGCGCGTTCCTCTTGGCAGATTCCGAAGCCCGCCCCACCACCATCACCGCACCAGTGGCTCCAGCTGCGTGGGACCGACAGGGCTAATCCTGTCCTGCGGATCTAATCCGGATCGGGACCCGGTCCCAGGGGAGGCTCCTACCTTCCCTCCTATTGTTCTAGGGTCCAGGTGAGCGCCTCGTTCTCACTAGACTCTATTGCACCACTACTCCTGGTCCACCCCCTGGGACTGGGGATGGGCGGGTTCTGATCTGACCCCAGGGCGAGTGACCTGGGGACAGGAGCCCCCCTCCAACGGCTGGACAGCGGGCAACGGAATCCCAAAAGCAGCTGTTGTCTCCAGAGCATTCCAGCTGCGCTTGGATTTCGTTCCCTGCTCTTCTGCCTGAGCAGCGGCCCTAGCCCAGATGGGGTGGCCCCTAACGCCCAGGCACACTGTACTGGGCCACTCTGGTCTCTGTCCCTCTCTCAGGTGCGCCCTCAGGCTGCAGATGGCAAGCGTAGACATCGAAGAGCTGGGGCTGATAGCCATCTCTGGAACTCCATGGGAGCTTTGGCGAGGGAGGCCCTGGGTAGGTCCGACGGGTAGGGCTGCAATGGCGGTGAGTCCCACAAGGCCGCCCCAGCCCACAACTTGCTAAAGATAGCCCTTCACTTCCTGGGGAAAAACCACCCCAACCGTCTTCTTGGACTGAAAGTAGCTGAAGTCCCCAGCTTGTCGGTGGGCCCCTAACCCTGTAGCAGCAGCTGTCTCCAGGTCTTGCGCCTGTGGCCATGAAAGTGCTTTGGAATGACACGATCACTCCCGTTGAGTGGGCACCCAAGAAGCCATCGGGAATGTCGTGTCCGCCCAGTGCTCTTTCGGAGCCTTCAACAGGGCCTCACAGCTCCCACCCAGAAAGGGACCTTGCTAAGCTTTCCCTGTCCTTAGATTTCCCTCTTTGCCCACGTTCTGGGCATTTCTACTGCTCCAGAGCAGAGATCATGAGTTGGGTTCAATCTCTATTAGAAGGGTAGCAGGGGCTTAAGTCACATTAAAATGAAAACATTTAGAACCCTCTAAGTATAAAGAAAAAAAAGTTTTCCTGCTGGTAGAAGAGCAGGATGCTCCTATGAGGTCTGTTTAGCTGAGTCTTCTCACGGTTGCATTGTTTATTTGGCCCATACTTCTTGAAGTATTAAAGGTTCCCGAGTAAATTGCACCAGGTTAAAGGAGAAACATTAAAAACTGGTAATTCTGGAACCATGACGGTTCTAATTCTTCAGGTGACAAGAGAAGGAAACGGGCAATTCTATCGGGTTGGGCATTTATTGGGAATAAAGACTACTTGAATCTCAAATAAGAGAAGGCTTGCCAATAACCTGAAACCACAGTACACAGTACTTTTAAAAATAAGGTTTTTTTAAAAGTAGGTCATGAAAGCGTTTAATGTTACAGCCATATTCCAATGACAACTCGTTTGGTACTTCTGACGTTTTCATCACGTTTTAAATGGGGGAAATGAAACATCACACGAACACAAACACGTGAGACTGATGACAAGGTGTCTTGTCTGCGCCCCCGCCCCCTCGCAAGAATTTTTTTCCTGATTGCTAATGCGGGCCGACGATAAAAGAACCCTTGGCGCGGAGGGGACCCAGGTCCAGAAGTGCAGGAGGGCCACACTGAAGAAATGCCGGGCAGGTCAAACGCGTCTGACTCGGCTCACTCGCGCCCACCTGTCCATTTAAGCGGACCAGCTAGAACCTCCCACTACCGTTCGGCCCCCCCGGAAGTTCCACCTCCGAATATTTCACTTCCGGTTTTCGTCGCTCCTTCCGGTCGCAATGGCGACTGGGCGTCTTGGTGTTGGGGATACGCTGGGGGCCCTTAACGCCGCCTTAGGACCTGGAGGTCGTGTGTGGTTCAAGGAGACCCATGCCCGGCACCTGCGTGTCCGAGACTTCTTGGCACCGCGACGCGCCCTACGGGCGCGCTTCGGGGACGAGCAGGTGTGCGTGAGTCCGGCGGGAATGAGAGTCACAAGGGTTTCAGGGAAGTTGCGATCCGCTCACACGCCTGTCTGCCTGCAGGTGCCGGAGCATGTGTTGCATGCGGTCGCTTGCCTGCAGGGTCCCGGTGTGGCTCCAGTGCTGCGCTGCGCGCCGACACCTGCGGGTTTGTCGCTGCAGTTGCAGCGACCTGCAGTCTTCGAGCGTGTCCTTGGCTCAGTGGCCTCCTATGCCACGCCGACCAGACCTGCCTCGCCAGGACCGCGAATCGTCCTGCACTGCCCAGCAGTGCGCTTCAGCCCTGGCACACTCAGCCTGAGCCAGCTGCGTGCAGTACTTGTGGCGGATCACCTGGCGCGAGCTCTGCGCGCTCAAGGGTGAGCGCGGACTTGAAGCCAGAATGGAGAAAGGCGGGAATCTTTGGGTACAGCCTCAGGATGGGAAGCCTTGGCGATCTGGGACTCGGTGCCCAGGCTAAGGTGGCCACCCTCGCTTTGCAGGATGTTTGTGCACCTAGTGCCTGCCGTGCAGGACCCACACATGTCAACCTTCCTGCAAAAACTGCGGGTGGACTGGCCTACTGCCTCGGAAAGAGCGTCGATTGAAACCCTGAAGAGTCGCGTGTATGCAGGGTTTACCTCTGTGCATGATGGGGAGAAGTTGCCCCCCGGCGTCCTGGGAAGACTGTGCCTAAAGGATCTGGTGGAAGAACAGGGCCACAGGGCTGGTTATGACCCCACCGTGGACAACTGTCTTGGTAGGACCTGGAGCCTAGCAGAACCTGAAAGGAGGAAATACCTCTCAGTCTCAGCACTTGTCTGTTGTTTTCTTTGCAGTGACTGAGGACCTGCTCTCTCTGCTGGCTGAGCTGCAGAAAGCTGTGCAGCATTGGCCTGAGGACAGCAACCCAAGCCTGGTTAGTAACTTCCAGTTCCATAAGCCTCCGGCAAACCAAATAACCTGCATTTCTGCAGTATCTGTCCTTCTCCTTTATAAGACAGTGGCCCCAGATGCTGGTGAAGACAGCTGCATAGTTGTACATGTGGTGAGCTGTGAGGAGGAGTTCCAACAACAAAAGTTGGACCTGCTTTGGTGGAAGTTGGATGACCAGGCTCCACACAGACAGGTAGGTTAGTGATAATAGGCTCCCTCAAACAGAGAGGCTCATTAACTGGTGGGTCCAGAAACTGAGACTTGAGCTTGGGAGAGATTAAATGAGAAGTCATGTGCAACAGGTGCAGAAGCCATGGAGAAAGTGGAGTCTGAAGACACATCCCAAGAATACTGAATAATAAGATAAAGAAACTGTACCATGTCCTGAGGGCCTGGGCTTGAAAGGGAGGCACTGTGCCTGGTGAATACAGGAGGGAGGGTAGAGGGACCAGATTTGGGTTCCTTGATGGACTTTTGGCTGGAGTGCAGTGCCAGTTGGGCTGAGCCCCTGCTGTCTTCCACAGAAGCACTTGGTCTGTGGCCCAGTAAAAGTAGCTGGTGTACCTAGAACTCTGATGACTGCCTCTGAATACTATGAGTAAGTGAGGCCAACCTGAGGCAGGGTGGTTGAGATCAGGAGGTAGAGATTTTTACTGGGACCCTACCTACTGGTTCTCTTCTTTTCAATATGCAGGTCCCGGCATACACAGGTGTGCAAGGCCTCAGCTCTGAAACATGGTGGCAATCTGGCACAAGGTGCTCCTGGGAAACACTGGCTGTGCCGTGGAGTAAGCCCAGGTTATTTGTATCCCTGTCCCTTGTTTGCAGAGACTGAAATACTAACTTATACTCCCTAGACCCAGCCTGGACAGAGATCTTTGGGGTTCTTTCTGTGGCCACCATCAAGTTTGAGATGCTAAGCACAGCTCCACAGAGTCAGGTGAGTCTGGATACCTCACAGGACTAAGGCCAGAGACAGGGTATTATGTCTGCTCTCTCTCTCTGAAACTGTGTCCTCATTGCCCAGCTCCACCTGGCCCTGGCTGACAGCAGCATCTCCACAAAGGGCACAAGGAGTGGCATCTTTGTCATGTATAATTGTGCCCGTCTTGCCACGCTCTTCGAGGGTTATAAATGCAGTATGGAACAAGGTCTGTACCCCCCTTTCCCACCTGTGAGTAGTCTGGACTTCTCGCTGCTACAAGATGAGGTGAGTGCCCTTCTTGGGTATCTTACGCAAGCAGGAACATTGGACTTTCCCTTCTAGCACCCTTGTGCCCCACAGGGTGAGTGGTTGCTGCTCTTCAACAGTGTCCTTCCCTTCCCGGATGTGTTGAGTCAGACTGTGGTCCTGACCTGTGTAGCCCCGGGGCTCCATGTCACTGCTCGCACAGAGATGGTGAGGCACAGAAAACCAGAACAGACATGTCATACTCTATTCTTTATTCTGGGATGGGACACAAAAGACACGGGCCAGTAACTATCTCTGTCTCTAGGTATGCAAGTTCCTGGTACAGCTCAGTATGGATTTCAGCTCATACTATAACCGGGTACATGTCCTAGGGGTGAGTACACAGCAAAAGTGGGTACATAGGAAGTGTAGAGGGGTTCAGGTTAAAGACAAGGGAAGCAAAAAATGAGACCAGCAGGTCCCTTCTTTTCCAGGAACCTCGGCCACACCTCTTTGGTCAGATGTTTGCCCGCCTGCAGCTTCTGAAAGCTGTGCGTGAGGTGCTCCACGCTGGCCTGGCTATGCTGGGCATCCCTCCGTTGAGCCACATCTAAAGCCACACAGGGCCAAGTATCTGGGAATGTTTGTAAAATTATCAACTGGAAGAAACTTAAAACCCCACAGACTTTAGGAGCTTGAAGCCAAAATAAATTGCTTGTTACAAAGTTATGTCTGTTATGGGGAGTGGGGCATATTCTTGGTCTACCTAGGCAGTACTCTATTCACCTCCAGCTTCTGCTCTGGAGTCAGGAACCTACAGCCTCCATCTCCTCCCCTTATCCCCTCCACAAGGCACCCTGGGCATGGGCACAGACAGTTGATTCCTGCTCTACTATCTGTGAACAGAACCCTTACCCAGCACACCAGCCATCATGGGACACCTCAGTCATACCAGTTGTAAACCTCAAGCCCCTGACCCCCAAGAGCACAGCGATGGCCAAACTCAGGGCTCACAGGCCAGCAATCCATGTCAGCCACATCTGGCACGTGGTACACAGTGCTGTTCATGAAAGTGGGCTCACCATGCCCCAGACGCCAGAAAGTTAGCCGTTGGTCAATAGAGGCTGAGACCATGAGGCTTGTGCTTAGGATCTTGAGGCCTGTTACATGGGCAGCATGTGCACAAGGAACGGAGTATTCTTCAAGCACATGCAACTGGGGCACCAGCTCGGCCTCCCCCACAGCATCTTCCAGCTCTGGCATCTCCACAGCAAGCTTGAAGAGGTGCAGGGAGCCATCCTCACTGCCACTGGCCACAAGATGGTGCCCCTCATATGTTGGTAAGGTGTGCAGACTGTTGACACCACAGCTATGGGCCTGGAGGGTTAGGCAGGGAGTGCCCAGCTCTGAAAGAAGAGGTTGGTTTTTAGGGCCCTGCCTGCCTCATGTGTGAGGGCAAAGTGAGAGCTGGGAAGGGACAGTCATGGCTATACACTACTCACGGTAGGGAAACCCAGGATGCACTGGAGGCTCCAAGATGGTGGAACCACGGTCCAGCACAGTGGTGAGATCCCAGAAGGCTATGCTGCCATCAGTAGCTGCACTGCAGAGAAGCAGCCTCCTGGGAATCAGGAAAGGGCAGCCAGGTCAGTGAGGAATGGAGAGAAGCAGGAACCGCCCCCCCGCCCCAACACACCTAGCCCATGCAGGACTGTCATTCAGCCTCTTACCGCCGCTGGTTGGGTGTCTCATGGGTAAAGGAGTGGACTTTGAGGACACACCGCTTGTGGTGAAAAGTTTCAGCAAGAAGCTGTAAAATTCGCCCAGAGTCCTGCAAGAGAAAGAGCCTGGGGGCCAGGAGGTGCCCAGCTCAGAAGCCATGCCAGACAACCTTACACCCTATCTCCCCACCTACTGGCCTCATGCTCTCACCTCACTGCCCCATCACTACAGGCTGCAGCCACAATGGGGCCAAGGCCAGCCCGGTCAAGTTCACAAACAGCAAGGGACATGTACCTACAGTAGAGGAAATACAGTGTCAGGTGGAGTCTGAAAGCCTGGGAACACTACCCAGGGCTTGCCCTGCATGTTTCCACCCCATTCCCCTGTACATATTACCGGGTCTCAGGATCCACCTTGACCATCCGATGCCGATTGCGCTGCCGATCCCAGTATTCATCCAACCGGTGAGATGAAAGGTGCATAACGTGGCAGGCAAGGTGGCTTGGGGTGCTGGGGTCAGGAGTGACCATGATGCTGAAGCAGTGCATCTCGGCTCGGCCCCCTGCTGACACTACATGAGCTGTCAGACCTGGCCGAGGATCCTGAGGGCCACCTGGGGTGCCAATGCCCCACACAGCAACCGCACGCACCGAGGAGATATGGTTACATATAGCTGTGAGTGCATGGGCTGAACCTGTGGCTGTGGGGAGTGCCAGGACACAGACAGTAGTGTCCTCACTGCACGTAATCACAATATCTGTCAGGCTAGGGCCCTCATTACCAGGCTCTAGGTAGTCAGGCTGCTCAAAGCTGGGCACCTCAAATTCAGGCCCCAGGGTGATGGTGCCCACACGCTTTACACAAGTGATCTCACGGCCATGCAGACCTTCCCGAAGAATCACATGTGGGCGGGTGCAGCCACCCAGAGCCCGGTATAGCATGACATCTCCATCCTTGAGGTAGGCAAAGGCCATGGCTGCTTCAGTATCTGAGAAGGCCCAGGAGCGGTGCCCTCCACCACAGTTGATGATATGCAGCTTCTCGTGTGACCGGGGACTCCACACCACAAATTCATTGGCATGGAAACCCAGGATGACCATACTCCCATCAGGCACCATGCGAAGCCCAGCCACCCAGTTCATGCCTCGACAGGACTTCTGGCGCAAGACTGGCTGAAGCTGGCCACCTTGCACAAAGAGCTGGTAGTAGGTGCCATCGCGCCCTGTGGTGTACACATAGCCACCATGGCAGGTGACCGAGGTCACACCCTGCTTCCCATGCAGAGAATGGAGGGTAGACACAGGGCCCCACCCAGCCACAGCATTCCCATTACCACTCCCTCCCATGGGTGCCTCAGCAATAGCCTTTCCTCCAACCCCAGAGTCCTTAAGCAGACCTGGTCTGGACGGGAATAGTAGCACAGAGCCGCGGCGGTCACCACATACCAAGAAGTCACCTGGGGGCAGGAAGGCACTGCATGTGTGCCATCTCTGCTTGCTTGGGGGCAGCAGATACTGGCAACGCTCCTTGACAAAGATGGCCTTGCCAGAGGGTGCGGCTGAAATTTCCAAGCAAGTCACAACTCCGCCAGGGCCTGAGGCCAGCAATAGGAGTTCCTCATAGCCACGCAGGGCCCAGCTCAGGCTGTGCACCTTCCCATGGAACAGGACTTGATCCACAGCAGCAGTTGGAGTGTTGATGGGGAC
The DNA here is from genome assembly GCF_902686455.1 of Sciurus vulgaris. Taxonomy (NCBI): domain Eukaryota; kingdom Metazoa; phylum Chordata; class Mammalia; order Rodentia; family Sciuridae; genus Sciurus; species Sciurus vulgaris. Next base: position 114,550,241 of record NC_136470.1, on the reverse strand, counting down.
AACCTTGACACAACCCTCACCATTGGCCATGGCACACAGTCCAAAGCCCTCAGGACCAGGAGCTGCCTCCAACAGGCAGTAAGACTGGAAGTGCTTGTCTTCTAGAAGCTGCTCCCAGCACTTAACCTCAAGGTCATAGAGGTAAAGGGCTCCTGTATCAGTCACTGCCAGTAGTCGCCAAGATCCAGCCAGTGTCACGGCCTTGAGGGTCCCTGGCCGGCTAGGGGACTTGAAGCAGAGAGCTGAGACCCCCAAGCCTGGGTAGCCACGCCCTACCAGGTGCCATAGCCGAATGCCTGAGTCATCACCCCCAGTGATCACCCATGCCTGCCTTTCATGAGCAGCGATGGCCCGGATTCCACGGCCCTGGTGGCCTCTAAAGGCTTGGAGGATCTCACCTTCATGGCTCCACACCAAGCAGACACAGTCCTCTCCTGCACTGATAAGGTAATTCTCTAAGAGCTTGACCTGCCACACACGGGCACTGTGCCCAAAGCAGTGACCAATATTCTGCACCCGACCCCCAGGCACCCGAAGGTCACCCACCTTCCAGATACGGACACTTCGGTCTTCTGAAGCTGTTGCCAGCAAGCCCTTGCTTTCCAGGTATGACATGCTGAAGATAACACCCACATGGCCGCTGACCCGTCGGTCAGGTGCCACCGGCTTGTTGTCTACTAAAGCAGCTGCTGGGTACCAGACTAGAAGCTGATTGGAAACAGCACCTGCCACAATTGTCAGCTCCTTCCAGGTGTCTCCAATTAAGCAGGCTGAGGAAAGGGTACACCTATCTGTGCAGGGTACGTCCTGCAGCATGCATCCTATCACAGGGTCATATAGCACCACTGAGTTGTGGCCCAGTGCCAAGGCGACGTTGCCCTCAAGCCAGCGTACATCCCAGATCCAGTCAGACATATTCCATAGGCCAGAGCGCCAGAGCTCCCGGAAGCGGCTCTGGCCCCAGCTAATTTTCACAATTCGGAGACCCTTGCTCCCAAACACAGCTACCATGGCCTCCGAGTCATCTCCATTGGGCTCTGGCCGCACTCGGAAACCATGGATAAGATAGTGGCCAAGTAGGTTCTGCACTCGCTTCATCATTCGCAGATGCCCGCCCAAGTCCAAGCTGTACACCAGGACATCAGGTCCCTCACCTAGACAGAGGTAAAGAGTCATATCAGAAACACGTACCAAACTCTGATGACTCAAGGAGAGGAGATGGGGATAGAGAAACTTTTCAGCATATAGCCTATGAATGAAGTCACAAAATCCTCCAGCTTGAACCTCGGAAAACCCTTCATCTCATCTTTAGCTCGTCTTCCACTTCAACTTTCTGCTCTCCTCATTAATCACCACTGACATTCAGTTCATCATGAACTCCTAAAACTCAGTTCCCCTCCCTCTCACATTCAGATGGGAACTCCCTCCCTCACCTTTAGTTCCTGACTTCTCAGCTTCTCTACTTCTACATTTATTCTTCCTGATCCTCCCTTCACCAGGAGCAAGGCTGTGCCCAGTAAGGCAACCTTTCTCACCTTGAGGCCACAGCAACTTCCCTCCTGATTTCCAAGAACCTATTCCCTGGGTCATAGAATATGAGTGTATTCAATATCAATGAAGGGAAGTAGCAGAGGCAGCCCACACATTTTGTATGTGTGTATGTATGTGTGTGTGTGATATTGGGGATTGAAACCAGAGCCTTACACATGTTAGGCAAATATTCTACGGAGCTACATCCCCAGTCCTATTTTTATTTATTCATTTATTTATTTTGAGACAGGGTCTTGCTAAGTTACCCAGGCTAGCCTCAAACTTGCAATCCTCCTGCCTCAGCCTCCCAAGTTGCTGGGATTACAAGTGTGTGCTACCACACCAGGCGGCAGCAGCTCATACTCTGGTAACAAAGGTGTGGGCTTGAGTCCTAGCCCTACCACTGCTCAGTAGTGAAAGGCCCCTCTGTGTATGGAGGCCTACACTTAGAAAGTTCTGGCACAGAAGCAACATAAAGAGCCCTTAGAAGGCACAGATGTATAGTCATCAGAGCCTACACAGGATTTGGGACATATCAGAAACAAAAGAGAAAGTAATTTCTTCTAGCTTCTGTGCAATGTGTTCAATTTGCTTCCTTTCTCCTTCCCTTTTTTTGTGGTACTGGGGATTATTGAACCCAGGGGTGCTTTCTCTTCTTATAAGAGCAATATCCTATCTCAAAATTTTGGAAAAAGGGCTATGAATTTTTCTCAGTGGTACGGCAGTTGTCTAGTGTGTGGGAGGCCCAGGGTGCAATCCCTAGAACTGCAAAAATAAATAATCCCTAGTATCGCATAAATAAATAAATAAATAAGGAACTAGGGGTGTAGCTCAGTGGTAGAGCATGTGCTTAGACATGCAAAAGGCCCTGGGTTCAACCCCTGCATTTTATATATTTGAGACATACACATGTAAACACACACATATGTACACATACACATATATGGGTGTATGTATATGTTCACACACACACACACACACACACACAATCTTAAGTCAGTGATTCTCAGCAAGAGGCAATTTCCTCCCAGGAGACATTTGTCAATATCTAGAGACATTTTTGGTTGCCATAATTAGGGGGTTGTGCTACTGGCAACTAGGACCAGGGATGCTGCTAAACATGCTACAATACACAGGCAGTCCCTCACTTAAAGAATGATCTGATTTCATATATCAATAGTGGCAAGACTAAGAAACCTTGTTCAATCTTATAGGACTAGATGAAAGTCATGGGAAGCCAACGTGAAGGCACAACATTTAGGGTGAGGATTCAAAAATAAAGAACTGTCAGCTACAGGAAGCAGGGAAAACGGGGTTGCAGCTTTCTTGGCAGAGGAAACAACAGGTTGATGGCCCTGAATTGCACAAGAGCTTTAGGTAATGTGGCAGGAAATGAAGGGCTCAAGAAAGGGCTAGAAAGAATGCAACTGAGGGGTCATGAAACATGGGGATAGAATCCAGGGATTTGTGCATACTAGGCAAACACTGTCACTGAGCTACTTTAGGCCTTTAAAATGAAAGAACCAATCAATTACATTTTCCCTTTAAAACTTTTGGGCTGGAGATGTGGCTCAGTGGTAAAGTCCGTGCCTAGCATGCACGAGGCCCTGGGGGTAATTCCCAGTACCAAAAGCCAAAAAAACCTATGCTATCCACCCCACCACATGCACATTCATATACTTGACTCTTTTAGGGCTGGTAGTAGTACACTTAAGGCCTGATGGCCAGTGCCTCGCCTAGGAACCCTTATAAAGCTCACAGCACCATCATCAGTCACTAATGGCTTCACGTCAAGCCTAGGACTGAGATCTCAGGTCTTAAGCCTTTGTAGACACATACTGAAGCATGTGCACCAGTCCTCAGATACCCCAACCATCTCGATAAGGGGCCTCAGCTCTAGTCTCTCTGGGCAATGCCCTACTCAAAGGTCTCACGCGCAATATTTCGCGACACCACCCTCTTCAGAGGACCTTCATCACCCACCTATCTTCTGGGGAAGAGCCTCAACAGCCCATGAGAGGCCACATCCCTGCCACGCCCCCCAACCCCCACGCCAAATTATTCACCTCTGGGCTTACCCGGGCGTCCTCAGGAGAGGCTAAATATCCGCCCAGCTCTTCGGGACACGCACCCCACTCCCCCAGCTTCGAACGACTGCGTTCTCCGCTCCTTCCCGCGTCTCTGCCCACCCTTTCCACGTTGGGTCCAAAGTGGGGCTGTAACAGCCGCATCAACTTTGTCTCTCCGGCCCAGCTCTCCTTGGTTGTCCCTAGTTACGCCATCTCCTGGTCTCAGTTCCCATCTTCCAGCCCGTCTCATCCGGCCACCAGTCCTCCTCGGGGCATCCCTTTGTCCCTACGGCCTCGCCCAAGTGGGCGCTCAGTTTTTTAGCCCACTAGCGCGCCTCAAACCAAGCCTCACCCGCCAATAGCCGGTCCCCAACGCACTCCAATCCGGTGACCGGGAGGAGTATGAGCTCGGAGGTTGCCCGCGGCCAAACGTAGTCACCGAGAGCGTCCATGTCCGCCTTCTGGCAGCCTCCGCTGTCACCGCCAAGAAGGGAGCTGCACTCTCGCGAGAACGAGCCCTCCCTGCGCGCCTCGTTGCGGATCAACTGAGCCCTTAGCTACAGGTAGCAGAGGCCAGGGCCGCCCAGCTACGGACATCCAATGAAGACCCTTCGCCGCACACAATCCAGCTGATGATTGGTGAGTCCCGCAGAGGGGACCCTCGCCCCGCCCCCTCACATGACGTTTGCCGGGTAGCTGGTGGCCTCTCCCCCAACCCCCCACGCCGACTTGGAGCTTGTTGGCCAGGCAACTTGAAGCCCTGTGGTTTTATTTGGCGGAGCAGCATGGGAGCTGTACACAATAAATAACATGAATATAGTTTTTGCGCCGTAATCGCGGCTGGAGGCAGGAGTGGGACAAGACATCGGCCAGAACTGTAGTCTGCCGCAGGACATGGGGACCAGCGGGGCACCGGAGACCTTTGGGCAGCGTGCGACTCGCGGCTGAGAGCTGGGACTGACCCTCCCGTCAGAGTTCCACGCGTGCATCACTATACGCCCGGTCCAGGGCCCACTCGGGCTGCGAGTCGGCGCCACCTTCACGGGCCAGGCGCGCCATCTCCTGCTGGAACAGGGCTTGCCGCGCCCGGCTGGGGTCCACGTTGATCCAGTTGTTGGCTATCCATTTGGTGCCGCGTGTGACCAAGCAGCCTCCGTGCAGGGAGTAATCGTCCACGTCGCCCACCCAACCTAGGAGAGGAGCGTGGAATGAGAAAGGACAAACTGGGAGGGACCCTAGGCTGAGCTGACCTGAGCTAAAGACTAGTAGCATGGCAAAGGTAGGGCCGGTCGTGCATACCTTGGCCCTTACCCCACTAATATACGGTCAGCTGGTCAAACTGGCCAACTGGTCAACAGGTCAACTGGTCAAACTGGCCCTCTGAAAACCAGTTTTCTTGCTGCTGAGCCTTGTTCACAGCTCTTCCCAGCCTGGTTTGGTAAGAGACATATATCTCCAGCTCCAGAGTGAAGGCATCAGGGAATGACAGGGGTTGACATAACCCAAGAGGTTGCAGAGATGCTGGAGAGGCCTACTGAAACTAGAGGATGGTCTTTGGAAGAAATCAGACGGAAAGCCAAAGGTGGCAGACAGGAGCAGGGTAAGGGGAAGCTTCCCTCAAAGAATCCCCTGACCTGGTCACAGGCCCTCACCTTGCCCATCAGGCAGGTAGTTGTACCAGAAGACTGCTGTACCCTGTCGGGGTTTGACACGCAGGTTCCCCTTGTCACAGTGCCTCCGAGTATCACGGAGGTCAACATCATCCTGAATCAGACTCTGTGGGCAGCAAGGTGATGGAGTTTTCAGGTTGCCCCCCATTGTATGGCCAGGCAGCCAAAGGTGGCTAGAGGAGAAACAACCAGATGTGCCCAAGAGACCACTTGGGCCTTCATCCCAGGCCTGGTGGGGTGTGTACTACACTTGCCCAAGGCCCTGCCAGCCCACAAGAATAGCCCAGTTGACCCTTACCATTTCATCGTAGGTTCTGTTGTCTGCTACAGGGAAGACAGTCTCGCCCCCACCGGTGACGTTGTTCAAATAAAACAGCACTGTCATGTAGCTGTAAGGCAGGGGGGCTTCTGAGCGGGTCCCTAACTGCAGACATTCCCAAAGGTTTACTTGTGGGTAGAAGCTGCCCAAGTTACCAGGGGTCAGAGGGACAGGCTAGGATGGATGACAACAGGGTAGTCCAATGGCAAAATATCTGTAGCCCCTCCTTCTTCCCACAAACCCAGTCTCTTATTGTGTGTGCCAATGCTTTATTGGCCAAGATCACACATAGCTAAGTTACATGGCCATGACCAAGGGCCTGGCTGGGAAAGTTAACTACTAGAAGCAGGAAGATCATGTAGGAGGTCTCTTTGGGGACTGGAAGGGGCCGAGCCAGAAAGCCACATGAAAATGAGAGACTTAACTTTGTGCCTTGGCAGGGGCAGGGAAACAGCAGTGGATCAAGATTGATAACTGGAGGAGTAGACTGTCCCTTGCTTCAAAGTTTTGGGAGCAAATTTTGGTGTCTCTGGATACTTTGGTCTATATTGACTCAAGTTGACAAAATGGCCAGTGGCCAGCCTTTCCTGCCACTTGGTAAATAACTTAGGGAACAGATAGGGCCATCGTTGACCAGGATGGCCAAGTGCATTCCTGACCCTATGCCAAGGGGCAGGTCCATAGGGATGGGCTGTCAGTGTCATGAGGGTGTTTGGTTTTGGAATTGAAGACAGCCCCTAGTGGGAGGTACTTGCCGACAGGAGGTCTCGAAGGGTACCGACTCGTTGGCTACCAGCTTGGTATGGGAGCAGATGGTCTCTGGGTACACAGGCCCACTGTCCACATGGGCATGGTAGTGGCCTCCCTCACCATATCTGACAACTTGCAGTGGCTCGCTGAGCTCCACGATCTCAGGTGACAGGCGAGTGAGGCGTAGCACCCTGGTGGGCAGGAGTTATTTGGCAAGGCAGCGCCTAGGTGGTAGCCTAAAGGAGCTAGCCAAGATGAACCCAAGACCTGCCACAAGTTCTACCCCTGCCCGCCACCCATGGAAGCCCCTAGAGCCATCTTTTTTCTTTTCTTTTCTTTCTTTCTTTCTTTTTTTTTTTTTTTTGTATGGGAAATTGAACCTAGGGCATTTTACCACTGAGCTACATCCCCAGTCCTTTTTATTTTTTGAGGCAGGGTCTTGCTAAGTGGCTGAGGATCTCCCTAAGAGACTGAGGCAGGCCTTATACTTGTGATTCTCCTGCCTCGGTCTCCTGAATCACTGGGATTAGAGGTGTGTGCTACCATGCTCAGCCCCAAGAGCCATTCAAGATTGGCTCTGTAAGAGCAGGAAGGGGTTACTCTTGATGAGCATTTTCCCCTGACTGCACCCACTATTTGAGAAAGATGAGATTTTCACAAAATTGGGAGGATGGGAAAAATTAAAGCCCTCCTCTCAGGATGTTTATCTAAAACTCCTGCTGGTTCAGGGGCAGGGGTCCTATGAGCAGAGATAAGGAGTCATTTTTCTAATTAGCAGAAAACAAACACTTGATTTATTTCTAATCCCAATTGTACACTATTTGCCCACAACTGGGGATAATTTGCCTTCATTAATTACCTTTCAGTGGGTCCCAATCTTGGTCTAACAAGTGGCCAACTTAATCCCAAATTGGCTAATCAATTCCATCCTATCAGCCCCCTCCAAAGACTTAATGTGCAGGCCCTGCCCCAGGGAGCATGGCCTCTGGTGCTCACCTCTGGCGGATGGCACGCATGACATGGTGGGCACCCTCACCCTGGTAGAGCCATGTGTGGTGGCTGTTCCGCACCAGCTCACTGGACTCTGCCTTGTGGCTCCTCATGTACTTGTGGAAGTCCCGAAGGTCCATGTTAGAAAACTCCTGCAGACTCAGCACTCCTGTGTGGGGCAGGGCACCTGCCATTAGTGCCTGCCAGGTCCATGTGGGGAGACCACAGTAACAGGCAGCACCTCCCTACCTACCCCAAAGGCAGCAGCAACCCCTGGCCTCAGGCACTGGGGGGCCATGTGCACTTGTCCCCACCTGGACTCTTGGGTCAGATGAACCTGGTTTCTGTCACATCGGGCCCTAAGGGAAGACCCAGAGAAGTTCATTTTCTCAGTTTAAGCCTTGATTTGGCTCCCAAAAGGAAGAAGCTCAACACCTATTAGAGTGCCAGAGTGGGAAAGGAAGCTTGAGCCATATGGCTAGGACCCCAGCCAATGGGCCACCCTATGCCTTCCAGCCTGGTCACATAGAGTGTGGTGACCATGCTCCAACCTGTAGAAGGTGAAGAGAGAGAGAGTAGCAAGGTGTTGGGTCTCACCCAGGGCCTTCCACACAGTAGGGTACAAGCAGGGCAAGTCCCCAGGAATTCCCTTATGAACTCAGGTCCCATCCTGGGTGGAACACACCTAGCCAGTCTTGCCTGCTGGGTTACCAGCCCACCTTGGCAAAGAAAGCCATGCCAATGAGAACACACTCTGTGTTCTTGCCCAAATCAGAACACGGAGGCCCCACCTTCTTGGGGTTCTGGATCTGGTGTCTTTGCTCCATGTTATTCTGGCTGACCCCAAGGGAGATAACTTCCACCCTTTGGCTTAGATTCCCATGAGGGTGGGGAACATCCAAACACTGTGAGTCTGATACCATTTCTATACAAGGGACAGTATGACAGCCCTCCAGCTACAGGCCGTTCTTCCAAGATCTTCACTTTTGTTCACCAGTCACAAAGGCATTCTTCCAGGACCTATTTGACTGCTCTGTCTTCCTCAGCTGGTCCAGAACTTGGGTACAAGGTTAAGACTACACCTCAGAAACCTCTTGATTTCTGCCCCATGCTCCTGGCAGTTAGCAGAATTAGTAACACTACCACTTCAGTGCTCCATTAAAACTCTAGGTGGGCAAAAGGAAGGCAGGGAGGCCTCACTGAAACCAGGGAGGCCTGAAGAGGTGGATGGAGCAGGGTGAATGGCCAAGCTCAAGCTGCTCTCATTGTCTTCTTGCTCTCATTTTACTTACTCTGCCATCTACCAAGTAGGAATCCTATTTCTTACGTCCCAGATTCTAACCTCTGCCTGATAAAGTCAAAATGATCTCTAGGAACTGCCCTTTAGACTATCATAGTCTAGGGAAAGGAGGTGGCTCACAGGGACAGAACTGTGGAGGGGTGTGAGCTCACCATCACCATCGGGATCTGCTTTGATCGCGGAGTACATCTCCTGAATATTCTCTGGAGTCATCCATCGTCCATTTCCCAGGCGAGTCTGGGCCAGTACCTAAGGTACAAGAGGGTCCCTCAGTGGGGTGACCCCAGGGGTAAAGAGCCATCAAAGCACAAAAGGACCAGTTCTTGTTGTAGAGTTAAGGGTTGCAGTAACAGGGCATGGGTGAAGACTCAGGACAGAGTCCAGGGTCCCTGGGCTGAGTGAGGGTCAGCAGAAAGGTCCAGAGATATCTGAGGAAGCCAGGAAAAGGGTCAAGAGGCCTGAGGACCATTGGCATTCCCAGCCCTGCTGGAACTGTGGCCTTCAGTGGAGCACTGTTGGCTGACTGGAGACAAAGTACAGACCTTGTATCACACTCAGATACCTCAGGTAATGTAGGGGAAGGGAGAGCCTGAGACCTGGTTATAAAGAGGAAAGAAGCAACAGGAGGAGACATAACCAGTTCAGGACCACCAGGCTGAGTGGAGTGCTCTGTGTTAGCAAAAGACCTCCACCCCAACCCCGCAACACACACCCTGCCAAATTTCTCTCAGAAGCCCAGGTGTGAGGGGTATTTGAAGAGAGATGCAGGCTGCTGGCCACCTCTGAGCTGCCATCTCATCTACCATGAATTCTATGGGTTTCCAGCCATGGCAGCAAGGAATCCAGACCACAAAAGAAATACCATTCCTATAACATGGTGATAAATGCCATCACCCACACATGGATCCTCCTGCCATCTCTGGGGTTTCCAGGGTAGCAGAGACTCTACAGAGAGGAAAGAGTGACCCTGGGCCTCGGCATGCCCAAGAAGGTCTGAGCTGGCATCTAACTATGGGGCCGGGATTGAGCCAGACAAATGGCCTGGCCACCAGAAAAGTAATTCTAGGCACTCCCTCCCTGTGCCTACTCAGGCCCCAGGATCCCAACCTCTCGGAGCTGCAGGCGACCATCGTGGTTCTGGTCCAGCAGCCGGAAGAGGTCCAGCTGGCTGACCTGCATAGTACTCATTGCTTCTTCATATTCTTCAGTGGGCAGGATCTGGCTGCGCTGTAATCCCTTCATCTGTGCCAGGTGGATGATGAGCCGACACTCCTCGTCACTCAGGAAGCCAGGAATTTCTGCCACAAGAGGAGGTGGGTGAGGCCAAGGACTGAGCTGGAGCACTGTGCACTGAGTTACCTTCCTCCCTGCAGGGTTCAGGGTGTTTTCTGTCCCCTGGTGGCCACCGTGTTTGGATGAATTCACACACCCCTTTATATGCTTTGTATTCATGTCAAGGTGGAGCTGTCCTGCAAAGGTTGGCCAATGTTTGGAATGAGGGGCCTCTCGTGTTAATGATGACTGTACATATTTTCTGGGGGGACTCCTGGAAGCAGGCTATGCTAAGTTAAATATGAGCTGACACACCTTGGGTTGGAACTAAAGGCCAGAGAGTGGACCTGAAGGGCAGAGGGTTAACCTCTTCTTACTGAGAATATTTATTTATTTATTTAACCCAGGGGTGCTTTACCACCGAGCTACATCCCAGATCCTTTCATTTTTAAAAATTTTGAGACAGCATCTTGCTAAGTTGCCTAGGCTGGCCTTGAACTTGTGATCCTCCTTCCTCAGCCTCCAGAGTTGCTGGGATTACAGGTGTGAGCCACCATGCCTAATTTAAACCAGGTATATATTTTTAGCATGGGGAGATACTGGCTGGCTATTGCTTTCAAGCATTATTCAAATAAAAACAAATGAAGCCTGGACATCCAATGCTGTAGTTTAGTCCAACAGCCTTGTCCTCTATTCACCTGCACAAGTAGGTGCTGGTCATCTGAGCAGGGCTGAGCTGCCTACTGCTGGGAAGTCAGTGGAGGGTCACTCAGCACCTACTCTGTGCATCTAAGCCCCTAAGTAAAGATCAATCATGCCTGGGACCTGCACCTAGTGGCTGGCTGCCTGCACACTGACCACAGCTGGTCGGTGGCTTGGTGGAATTGGAATATGAGCTTTATACCTGGGAAGTCCACAACCTAGTGGTCCCAGGTACTTCCAGGTCAGAAGCTTGGGTCCTGCTTCCTTCTCCTTTTCTAGGAGGAGAACATCCTTGGGGAACAAAAGGTTCACAAAGGAACATATTAGAGGAAGGGCCACAATGCCATCTGCAGAGTAGTCTGTCACTTCTCTCAATCATACTCCCAGCATGAAGTTCCAGCCATTGTTCAGGGGAAGGCAAACGGTTTCTCAGACCCAGGATGGTAGTGATTTTTAATAGCGATCATAGCAGATCACATTCAGGTAGCACACACTCTGCCCAAGGAAATGTCTTAAAACACTTTGTACACATCAACTCCTTAATCCCTACAGTCATCCTAGAAAGCCAGGCCCCATTAACTGACCTTTTCAATCCATGAGAAATCACAAGCACAGAAAGATCAGTGACTTGCCCAGGCCACCCAGGCTGTTCTACCCCAAATCTATGTTTAAGACCAGATCAACCTCCAGAGGAAGGTGATATGATCCCAGATGGAATAACATTAAGGACAAGGACAAAGGACCCCTACCCCCAGCATGTATAACTCTCAAACCCATGAAACCCAGAAAACATGTGAGTCAGCTACTGGGAGAGAGCACTGCTGGACAATGGGTCAGACCAAATTGCTAATTGTCACCTCTTGATTGCTTAACACATAACATTTAAAAAGAAAGAAAAGCAAGCCAGAAAGGAAAAGAAAACACAGGCTGAGGTTTCTTCAGTTTATTAGGTGCCAGTAATCCATAGGCCTATTGGAAATGTTGTCAGTCTCTATGTACCCCACTATGTGCTAATCAAAAGCAAACAGCCCAGTCAGCATGTTGGGGCCTAATCAGGTGGGTGCAGGTACCTGGGAGCTCTGCAAATACCTGCAGGACCTTCTCCTCTGTTGGTTCCTGGGGTACAACCCTATAAAGCCCAGGACCTCAGCTCAGTGAGGCCAGAACAGAGAAGGCAGGACTGTGGCTGCTGGTGGTGCTGTGGAATGATGGCACAGCAGGGGTTCCCTGCAGCTCCAAGTGATGTATGCCCATTCCCCAAGCAATGAAACTGTGCTACAACATTGTCTACACAGAGATGTGGCTGCCCAACTAGCTGACCACTAGCTGAACACAGCAGCTGAGGCCATCCAGCAGTCAGTCAGCTGGTTGCCCCTGCTCACCCAGGAGTACCACCCTGACACCCGCCCTTCCTTTGCTCCCTTGACAGGTAGGGTAGGGACAGGAAGAGGGGAGGATGTCCTTAGTCAGGGCCTGCTCTGGCAATTCAGCTCTTCACTAATCCTCTGAGCACCTATCACTGCTGGTCACTCACATGGGCAGGGAGGAAAATGAAGAATTATTTTTTTTTTATAAGTGGTCCCAGCAGAAGAAAACAGGTACCCATGAGACAAAGGTGACCATCATGGGGCAGGGTATCATCAATGATGGGATGTGGGGCTGGACCCTCAGTCTGTACCTACAGCCTAAAAAAAAGTTCTTCAATGTTAAGACAGGGGCAAGTGGCCAGCCACTTCGGGCTGGGGTCTGTGAGCCTCTTTGCAGTGAAGTGTGAAAGTTCTATCTGCCCACGGGATGCTGGCAAGAGACTGAGCTGAGACCCATCTGGTGACCTTTTCTCCTAAAGCCCAGAGGTCATAAGGCTAATTCCTCTTCCCCAGCCTAACCTTCCTGTGAACATTACCTCAGCTCCCCTTTGGCAGAGGGAGTCCTTCCCAGAGCCCCTAGTGACTGTCAGTAGCAGCAGCAAGAAGGAGTCCTTTCAGAACTGGAGGATAGGGCCTCTGCATTCTGTGCCATCACCAACCCTGGCCAGAGACTGCAGTGCCCTGGAGGTCTTTCAAGACAAAAGGGAGGGCCCTGCTTTTCTCCCTTTGACATGAGAGGTGAAGGCCCAGAGAGAAGGGCCTTCCCATATCTCTCACCAGACACTAGATGGCCTAGGAGCTGGAGGGGGAGGTACAAAAGCTGGAAAGAAGCCTGGGTTACAGGGAGATAAGTGGGGAGGCAGAGCTGCAGGCTGAAATGTGGCACAAGTAGGAATGCAAAGCTGCAGGGCTGTTGCTAGGTGATCAGTGTCACTGCCCAGCAACCATAGAGAGTTCCAGGCTGATCTTGGGTGCCCAGTTACCAGCATAGCCACACCAATTGTTTTCCCCCACCCTGCAGGGTCATCTACCAGTGCTGCAGCCTGTGTGAGGTAGTGCAGGCCAGCTGCTCACCCATCATGGCCTGCTATGGCTACTCCTGGCCAGCCATCTTGAACTGTGGATGATACCCTGTGCACCATGGTCTCTGCATCTCAGCTATGTCCAATGGCTCCCGCCTGAACTACCCATGTGAGTCTCTGTGTGACTTCCCTACATGTCTCCACCCCCATGTCTTTTGTGTCTAGGAGGGGATCAGGTAAACTGGACTTGGGGGAGGGGAAGAGCACCCCACACAGCAGGGAGTTTGTCTCAAAAAGAGTAAAACTGAGTTGGGGAGGGGTGGACAGGAGGAATTCATTTTGATCACCCCCCTCTCCTGCCTGCCTCCTTACTCGAGCCCCTTCTCCCACTGCCACTTGCCAGCTGCAGGGACTGTGAATTGCAGGATGCAGGCTCACCCCAGGAGGTCTAGACACACTCTGAACCAGTGACTTTGGTAAGCCCTGAGTGGACAGCATCCTTTATACAATGTTTACAAATGGCTCCATACTAGCACCTGGCTCAGAGCTAAGGCAAATGTTAGAGGAAATATCCAAATATGCCTGGCTAAAGCTGATAACTAAATTCCTTTACAAGCATGGGATATTGCTAAAAACAAAACGAGACAAAAATTCTGCTACGGAAGGTGGCATCCCTAGGAGACTGATTCCAAAGCAAGAGCATCAAACATGAGTTCAGTAGCCATGGGATGGGTGGGGGCATTCCTAGAAGTCCAGCTTATCACCTGGCCCCTTCAATCCCATTCAGCAGTGAAGGTCAGGCTCTTCCAATATAACAGGACATCCTCTGGTCCCTAGGACTGTGACCTGGACTCAAGACTAGAGGTGTTGAAGATGGGGACATTGCTTCCCACAGTTAGTGCCTACCCTGCGACACTGGCTGCAGTTGGATGTCATATGCGTATAACCTCCTGTAAGGAAGGCACGCAGGGACCTATATACTAAGTGACAGCATTCAGGGCAATCGTCTGTTGGTAATGACAGCCTATGCCTGGAGCCAGAGCCACCAAAAATCTACAGCTGGCTGTGCACTGGTGGCACTATTACCAGTGCCAAGAACAGAGACTAAACACACCAGAGAAAGCCTTGGACTTTTAGCCGTGGCCTTTGCACTGGTCACACTAATTGTGTATGATCTCCTGGACATGAATTGAACCCTCTTTCTGCTGCCCCCGCTAAGGAGATTTGCAGACCAGAGGACAGAGAGGCCCCAGTCTCAAGCATGGTGGGTCTGCTTCCTGAGCTCTCTCCAGTCAATAAAGCATGCAGGCTAGCTAGGTTCCTTGGCATGTGCTGAGCAGGCCTGGGATGACAGCCTAGATACTGCCCTGCTATTGCCCACAAGCCCTACCATCCAAAGCTGCACCTTAGAGCAGGCACACAGCCTTGGGCTATGCCTATGTTGGGCAGGATGGTGCTTATCCAGTCTCAGACACACTCAACTGTATCCACATGAGCTCTGTTGAGTCTGCTCTGCTGAGCAGCCAGCCAGTGAAACAGTAGGGGTGTGCATGTGGCTCAGGGAAAGAGGCAGTCCACAGATAAAACCATAATACGCTTAAACACTTGAAATAATATGCACATTACAATTCTTTCCCTACTTCTGGGCCTCCAGTGTTTGTTATGGGAATAGTGAACTGACACAACTGCCTAATTATTTTAAGCCAAAAAAGAAAATATATTTGGAAATCCTACGATAAAGCAGTCATGATTTTTGAATAAACTGTTTTGTGTACTAGTGACAATTACTCATTTACCTTAAATAGTTCAGAAAAATGAATTAAAACTCTCACTGGCTAACTAGAGGTGTAACTGCTGCCCTTGATGAGGATGCCAAGTCAGGAGAGTGGTGGCAGAGGACACTCTGAGCAAGCAGACAGGTGCTGGCCTGGCCTGAGCATCCAGTCAATCCTTCCAAGCAACCCAATAGTTATCAGCAGGAGACACAACTCTGGCTACTGAACCCATAGAGCAAATCAAGCTTCTCATATATGCAGCTTTTCTTTGTGGGCAGAGGGACAAATGACAGAGATAACAGAAATTAGTTTCTAGCAGGGCTAAACATTAAGAAGAAAATCAAACAGGTCTATGCAACATGCTGCCTGGGAACCTCTCAAGACTGGTTTAAGGACAAGAGAGGTCTCTGAGGAAGGAACATCTGAGAAGATGCCTGATGGAGATAAAGCCACCATCTGTGGGAAGAGCGAAGCCTGAGCCTTCTAGTGAGATAATCACACATACAAAGGCCCTAAGGCAGCTTGGTGTCTCTGAGAATCTGTAGGGAATGAGGGGGAGTGGCAGGAGATGAGGTCTAAGAGGTAAGAGGGCTTTGGGGACAAGTAAGACCCATAAAATGAGATTGGCTCAGTGGTAGAGCACTTGCCTAGCATGCTCAAGGAATTGGGTTCAATTCCCAGCACTGCAAGGGAAGAAGAGAGAAATGAAAGGGGGTGATCTTGCAGACTTTTAAGAAAGGAAGAGAAAAGATCTCATCTGTTGCTTAGAGATAAAACAAGGGTGAAGTAGCTATGGTGGGGAGAGAAGTAAGCCACATTTAAGAAGGCAATGTCCCCAAAGAGGTCACAATGACTCAGAAATGGATTCCCAGTGTCCCATATCTTTGAAAAATGCCTATCATCCTTGCCCAGGTATTCATCAGGAGCTCAGAGTAAAGACTTTTGTGCTCCAGATCCCACTTGCCAAGTGTCTCCAGGAACAAGGTTGGGAAACAGGAAATGTTCCCCAAGGGAGAGATGAGAGGCTGTATGGGGTATTTCCTGCAGTGCTGGCTTCTTTTCTACAGAAAAATAGGCATCTTGGGATGGAACCCCAGGCCCCTTGAACCAACTCACATCTTTTTTTAATGTTTACATTTTTATTTTTTATTATTATTTTTGCAATATTAGACATTGAATTCAGAGGGGCTTTACTACTGAGCTATATCTCAAGTCCTTTTCCTTTTTATTCTGAGACAGGGTCTCACCAAGTTGTCCAGGCTGGCCTTGAACTTGCAATCCTCCTGCCTCAGCCTCCCTGAGTAGCTAGGATTACAGGTGTGTGCCACAATCCCTGGCTCTCAACTCACATCTTAAGCCCCTCCCCCCCAGACCCTGGCA
The DNA here is from genome assembly GCF_902686455.1 of Sciurus vulgaris. NCBI lineage: Eukaryota > Metazoa > Chordata > Mammalia > Rodentia > Sciuridae > Sciurus > Sciurus vulgaris. Next base: position 114,534,095 of record NC_136470.1, on the reverse strand, counting down.
TCTTGAGCTTCTGAGGCTGGCATGTCACAGGTTTAGAGTCAGGAACAGCAGGGCAGAGGGGGCAGAGCCTATACTCTCTCTCACCAACCGAACTTCTCGTAATCCTTGATCTCTTTTTTCATTCACCCCACCTCATTTCACCAAGAAGCATGTTCCAGGGCTTTCAGGGTGAAAACTGGGACATCTTCCACCAACTGACTAGCAGGCAATGTGAATGTTTCCGGGAAATGAGGATTACAAACAGCTGCCCAAATCTCTTAGCTATGCCCTTTGTAATTGCAGAAACAGGAGACCATCTGGTGGCCTAACTAGAACCAGTTTACCTGTTGTCAAATCTCTTCTGCTTCTTGTAATTTATTTTTGGGAACTTCAGAATTGGGTTTTTCATTCTCTGCTTTACAGGACAAGCGGCATGTTTGGAGGACTTTGGCTTCATGGCTCACTTACTTAACATGCATTTGAATTAGATATATACAGATCCCAGGAAGGCTGATGAAAGAAAACAAAATCACTCAGTGTGTGTCTGTTCACAGGAGTGTAGTAGTAACTTAAAAAAACAAAAAACTGGGGATTGAACCCAGGTCCTCATGCATGCCAGCAAGTACTCTACCACCGAGCTAAATATCCAGTCCACAGAAGTATGGTACTAAAAAGGCAAATGCTGTTCCCTTTGCCTGGATCACCTTTCCCTGACAGCCACCTTGCTTGATCCTGTATCTCCTACAGGTCTTTGCTCAAATATTTTTCTCAAGGAGGCCCATACTGGCTACCCTATTAAGAGTTTCAACCCCAGGTAAAATTCTGCCTTACTTGTTTGCAATCACATATCACTATCTCATGTATAGTTATTCGTTTCTTTTTGTGTTTCCATCTGAATGTTGGCTTCAGGATTTTGTTTTGTTATGGTTCCCTCCCTTTTTTGTTCCATATTGTGTTCCCTTGCATTTAAAATAGTGCCTGGTATAGGATTCAATATCATTCAATAGTAATATTGATAACAAAAGCCGTCATGTTTTAGAGTCCTTCTCACAGCAGAACTGATAGCATAAACTAACTCCCTATGAATAGGATGCACGTGACAGTCTTACAGGTCTAGCCATAATCCCCAGTCAGGGCCCTCTGCACAGGGATAACAACATGTGTTCAGGCGCTCTGCCCCAGCCCTGTTCTTAAAACTCCCTATATATAAACTTCATCCCCTTGCAGCCAGGGTCTGCGCTGGGTCTGTAAATATATGTCACTAAGGCCAGGTACCCAGGACCGGGTTGTACAAATGTATCTTTGTTAAGTTCCATAGGTCTGGGGACCCCCACCTTGTTGACTCTGGTAATCTTTGGAAGGCTTCTGTGTGCAGGTTCTAGAGGCAGGCTGCCTGAGTTCTAATCTTAACATCACCACTGAACTACTATGTGAGCCTAGTCAAGGGACTCTGCCTCATTTTCTCACCTTTTTGCCTAAGGATGTGTCTACATCTACCTCAAAGGGGGTTTGTGAGTATTAAATAAAATAATCACATGAATTCTATCATGTAATAAGAACTCAGAAAACATGAACATACAGCTGTGAATGGGGTCACCCTGAAAGGTTCTGCCTATGATGACTAAAAAGAACACTAAGAAGAATATAGAGTGCTGGCAGCAAAAACTGAGCCTCTTACTGGTGGTATCTTAGTGGGCATACTTGGGAGGACATCAGTTTATCCACATATGAATAGTCTGTTTCTCATAAGATCACAGGGACCACTTTGAGAATGTGATTTTCCCCACAGGCCCTGAGATCAGCTGGGACTTGGTTACCAACTCCCCACCTTCCCCCATTCTAGAAGATGACAGAACTAGTGGTGGCATGGACTGTCCAAAGACAAAGAAATGTTTGGATGCTAGCCTCAGGGTCACATTGCCTGGCCATGTGATGAAAGAATCTGCTGCAGAGAATAATGGATCTGAGAGAGGGAGTGAAAAGACCATTCTGTTACACTATCATGGGGAAAGAGTAGGTACTTCATTTTACTAATCATCTACATGGATAAAGAAAGGGCTACTTTGAAGTAGCCATTTTCAAAATAGAAAGCACGTGGTCAGAATGGGCCTCGAGGTGACCCATAGCGGCCCCTGGCCCTTCCCAGGAGAATTCGGTGGACTTACCGAAGAGCAGGGGCTTGAGGCTGAGCGTTCGGATGAAGTGATCCCTGTCGGTAACCAGCTGAACCTTACGCTCGTACCCCACCTAAAGGAAAGGCACACAATGAATAGATGAGGTGCCGGGTCAAACTGCTCAAAAAGGGGAAAGTCGACCGGTACACCCGGGCTCGACAGCGGGCAAGCTCTTGGGACCTGCATGTATGACTCGGGGTCCAACGATGGGGATGGGGCTGAGTGACCGTCCTCTCTGAGTTGACCATGCAGGGTCTGGAGCGCGTCGCGGGGGCGGGTTGTCCTCACCTTGATGCCCTCGAGGCGGGCAAGGGGGCCCAAGGTTGACACAGGCCGGGGGCTTTGGGTGCGGCGCTGGGATCCTGGGTCCGTACTCTCGTCGCCGTTGCTGTAGTGAACGAAGAGCAGTAGAGCCAGCACGTTGCCTAGGTACAGGTGCACGAACACCATCAGCACCAAGAAGTAAGCGCGTGAGCATATGCCGCGGGGCTTGCACAGCGGCCGCACCGGTGCATCTTGGTCATCGCCTGGCTGGGTTGCTGCTCCAACCAGGCTGTGCTCAGGCGGAGCCCACTGTGGATTCGCAGCCTCATCGGCTACCACGGCTTCAGGACGCAGGCCTGTAGCTGCCGCTGCCGCCGCCATGACGCCTGGGTCGCGCACGCGCGCCCAGGGGAGGGGCCGAGGGGGTACCAGTGCTGCGCAGTCGCTGGGACTATAGCCTCCGAGGCCGTGCGCACTGCGGTCACTAGACCATTCCCTGGGACGCTGCGCCTGCAGCCATCGCCCGCGTAGTGCTTGGCCTCTCTGCACCTAGAATCCCAGCCCACAATGGGTTTTCTCTTCCCGAGCTGGATTTTCTTCAGCTAAATACCCTCCAGGGCAGTAGCCCACCCACCAAATGTAGATCCAGACAAGAGCAGCAGCATTAAGGCAAATCCCTCTGGTAATTACTCTGTCCTTGGTTAAGACGCCCCCTTCCCTCCTCCCACCCAGAAAAGTAGGGTCTGCAATTGTCTCGCTCCCGGGAATGGGGGTTGGGGAAGGGAGTGGCACCAGGAGGAGGCATAGCCAGGAGGTGACTCAATACTGCGGAGGTCGATGACTGCACTCGTGACGATGTAGCAGGTCCCATAACTTTCTTGTAGGCATTCTTGGAGGTCCATTACGCGGTGGGTCTTTATCTTCTAGGGAGTTCTGCAGGAATGAGGCCGATTCAGGAAGAAGCTGCCTGAGTGTGCGCGGTGGGGGAAGTGAGTGTTTACATAGGCGGTGGGACCCAGTCTGGGGTGGTCAGGGAATTCCTGGAGGAGCCCTGGCATTAGGAAGGTCAGCTCCTGGGGGTCACCACCACCACAGTAACTTCCAGGAGTGCAAGAGGTGCTCCGTGTAGGGAACACTTCTTGCCTCACAGCTGGCACATTGTAAGAGGGAAGAAGGAACTTTTCTGCTATTGAGACACGATTGCCTCAGATTATTGTGAAAAATGGGATTGGAAGGGACATACCAGTGGCCTAGTGCCAAGACATTTTTGGGCTTTCTGCTTTTCTAGGATACACACACACAGCAAACACACATGCATTCAAGAGCAACACCATTAACATTGCATTTTCTGGTCTTCTCAGTCAGGGCAGGCGAAGGTCTCCAAGGGCAGACCCACTTCCTTAACCTGAAGATTCTACAATGATAGGTTTCATCAGTGCCCCTAATCTAGCCACCCTCAAGGAGGACTGTTAATCTGATTCCACAAAAGGAGAAGTTCTGGACTTTTTCCATGACAGCAATGGGAGCTCTTGTGTCAGAGGGAATGGGAACCCACAGCTCTGGAGGGAATGGGGCAAGTCCGGACCTCCTTGTGCACAGAGGCAGAGAAAGTAAAGAACCTAGTCCTTTTCCCCTAAAATGAATTGTAAAGGAAATGTAATTACTTATCAATGTTTGTGAGTTCAATATACAAAAATTCTATTTACCAGTTCAGGATTAGTCAAAATTTTCAGCAGCTTGTCTTTAATTCATCCTAGTTAGGTCAGAAATCTCTGAGTTTCTGAGTATAGTTACAATAGAAATAATTCAAAGTTTCCAAAATGGTGCAATTCTCAATTATAGGTAAATATCAGCAAACAGAACCACAATTTTACCAAGGATCTCATAATTTTCTGGTGTCAATGTAGAAATCATTTCTCTCTAGCCTTTTAAAAACCACAATTAGATCACCATAAAATTGTCTTAACCTATTTCCTGCCATTCTTCTACCTTTCTATTACCTGTATCTACATAGGTTTCTCTCCTAGCTTAGCACCAGATAACAGAAGGCAATCAAGGGGCTTGCCTCACCCATTTCTGACCCACTTATGAAATATCAGTAGGAATTTCACAAACATAATTCATAAACCAGAATTTCATGACCTTTAAAACCTCTGACCCTTTTCATGCCAGGGCAGTCTCACCTCAACAGCTGATACATAAACATTGCCAAATTTGAGCCTTTCGCAGAGCTATGTTCTAAATTGTATTACAAAAATTTAACTTCCTTTCTAAAATTAAACATGTTATTTTGTCATTTACCAGCAGTGGCAGCCTTGGGCAAATCATTTCCTCATTTTCTTTTTTTTGTTTGTTTGTTTTTTTGAGATGGATTCTATATTGCCCAGGCTGACTCCTGTTGTGCTCATCATGCTCCTGCCTCAGCCTCCCAAGCAACTGAAACTACAGGTGTGTGCCACACTTGGATTCTCATTTTAAACAGTTATATAATGTGGACCATGACAGTACCTATTGCACAGGGTTGCTATGAGGACTACATGAGCATGTGCTGTTACCATTAGCATGGTTTGTCTTGGGGCAATAGGAACTGGTCTGTTTTTTTTCTGATTGATGGCCTGTGCCCAAAATAGAGCCTACTAAACATGTCATGCTCAGGTTCCATACCTTCCCACTGAGCTTAGATGGGCAGTGTGAGGTCTCTGCTGGCCTCAGTTACCCTGTGCATGCTGCCCACAGTTCTGAAGATCATCTTATCACAAAACATGACAACACAAACATGGACTTCAGTCAGAACCCAAACCCTGTTTCCTGTCCTTCACCCTTGGGATTAGGACCCAAACCCTTGTTTATGTCCTCAGTTGCCTCTTTATAACCCTCAGGGCACCAGAGGCCACATTGTCCATATCTTCCCACTTCTGCTTTGGAGGAACACAGAGGCTTAAATAAAGGGTTTGGCACATTTGTATCTACCCTGGGATGTTTGTGGTGGAGAATGATTCAGCCTACACCCAGAGAGATGACTTCCCTCCAACAACCTACTTACAGGTATCCTCTCCCCATACAGTAGTAAGGAAAAAAAGGCAGAGCTAAATCTGGCCAGTGGGGCCTTCACAGCACTTAAGTGGGGAGGGGGGAAACAGACAGGAGTACATTCATCTGGTGTTCACTGGCCAGACTCTGGTGGTACTCAGGAGTCTACTCTGCTTTGAAGGCACCCTTTCAAAAAAACTCTACACAACATTTTTATAATCAGAAACTTAGTTTATTTTGAATAAACCACTCAACTTTGAGCAGATGACATTGTTTCAATTAACTTTTTCTTTGAAGAAAAACAAGAGATATGATAAATTCATGAAAACACTGTGCCTCTCTTCTACCCTTTGCAGGGGGAAAAAATTCTGTCTGACGTTTTCCATATTCCTAGTTATGTTAACAAAGGATAGCCATTGGGGGCACAAAAGGAAGCTCTCGCCACAGGTCAAGTGCTACAGGCTATATTCTAGACACAGAACCCCCCTGTAGCTCCAGTGGTCAGGGTCACAACTGGATGTACATAAAGAACATGGCAGCCATGAAGTCCAGAGAATACCCAGCCAGGGTATGACAAAGATGCAGGGCTACAACTCTGTCCTGTGCCCCAGCAGTGCTACAGAAAGGACTTGACAAAGAGGAAAAGGCTCCAGACACCAGGATATTTCATGTGTCAATACAGAATTCACATCCCACCCCAGGTGTCGTAGGAGGCACTCTCTGTTCACAATTAGCTCCCTGTTGTCCCATTCTGGGTTCATTCACTACATTCCCTGACTTGTTCTCCCAAGACCCCTTCCTTGCTGCAGACTACATGAAGAGACAAAACTTGAGGGGAAAAAGTGAACCTGCAGTCAGCCATGTACCTCAAAAGTCACAGCTGTCCTCTGTCTTCTAGAATGACTCAGTTTTACAGCTTACACGGTACCTAGAAAATTGCTGATTAGAGGTGAAAATGTATGGATATCAAAGAATTTCCATTATAATATTCACAGATTTTCCTAAAGGCTCTCCCAGGAGGTGAAGGAGGCCCTGTCAAGTATAGACAGCTCTGCCAGTCTCAGAGTGGAGGCACTGAACAAAGCCACAGAAACCCCAGAGATCACAGATCTAACTTTTCAAAGGCCCACAGGACCAGATTCAAGACAGGCAGGATACCAGGCAAACTGTTTGCTTCCTTGCACTCAAGTATGTGAAAGTTGATTCTCTGGCCAGATTTTTTTTCCCAGTACCGAAACTGGGACCACAAGGATTCTCCTGGCCTTTACACTCCCAGACCCTAGAGGTGGGGTCCTCTTAATGGCTGGATCCAGGCAAAGGGGACCCTTTGAAGGGTCCGCCAGAGTAGCTGCTGGTCACATTCCAAGTAATATGAAAACAACTTGCACAAATTAGCCCCTGAGCCAGAAAGGCGAATGCTCTTGAGGCAGGCCATGCTGAACTCCGACCCTGATATTTATAAGAGTGCAGCAGGTCAGTTTCAGGTACAGCTGCCTGTGACCTTGGTCAGCGTTATACCACTTGAATACTGGCACAAAAGCAGGGAACAAGGTACAGCAAATTTATTTTAAGGAACAACTCCCTTCAACAATGGATCTCTATCTTTAGGAGACAAAAGGAAGCACCATGCTAACTAAACCAGTGTCCCCTAGTCTGGATGGACACAAGCCCACCTGTGTTCTGCTGTGGGTTCTGGCTTCAGTTGCCAGACCCAGGTAAACCTCACTTTCAAGAATAAAGATGAACCCACAGAAGATAACTGGTTCTGTACTGTCTCCTTACTGCCCAACTAAGGCAGGAGGCATGATGTGACTCCCTGTGCTCCATGCCCATGACACAGGCCAACTCAGTTCCCTACCATTTGTCACTTATGCTCTTTCACTGGGACTCTAGCTATGGCCAAACATGTGAAGCTGGAAAGCAGAGACCACCCTGGGGCTCCCTGCAGTATAGCTATTTTGAGGCAGGGTAGGTGGGCAGCATATGTTACATTCCAAGTAAAATAGCTACAGGGTAAAACACTCCAATGCCAATTTATTTTTTAAAAGGGCTCTGTGTTATCCTATAGTTTGCCTTTTTTTTTTTTTTTTAATAATTGTACAATCTGAAAATTATACAAGTTGTAATGATCTAATACTATTAATAGCCACTCAAAAACAAAAGAAAAACAAACAAACAAACAAACAAACAAAAACAAAACAAAACAAAAGGTTCCCTCCCTCCCAACAATCATCGGGGGAATTAAAAGTCATGAAAAGAGGCCAATTCAATACGAACTCTACCCTGGTAGAAACAAAAAGCAAAAAGATGAGAAGAAAACAAATTAACTAAAAGGTGTGTTGCCAGTGTCTCTCAGGAGTGGGGCCCTGGCTGTCGCCTGGGGTCGTGAAAGGCAGAGCCTGCAGCATGCAGTACGGCAGCCGGGAGTCCTTGCAGCCACATTTCCTCACCCCGGCATGTCCTTGTTCCAACTTAGGTGTCATGGAAATCCTTCAGCAGGGTTCTTCTCCGCTGTTCTGCTATGTGCATCTGGTTCTCCAAGTCCTGCACAAAGGAAGCAAGATGGGTGGTTGCATGGTCCAGTACTAGGAGCAGAGAGTGACCAAAGTCACACCCACCATGTCAGGAGCTCCAAAGCCAAAAGCACTGCCCTTTCCACCCTTCTCAGAAGCAGCTTCCAGTCCACACATCAACACCCTGTCATCTATTACCCTACCCATCTTCCTCTACCTTCACTGCAAGAGGACAGCAGGCACTTACCCCTCTGTCATAGCTGTCCGCACGCTCCACTTTCCATGAAAGGTTTTCAATCTCAGCCTCTAGTTGAGCCTGCTGGTATTCAAACTGTATGGGCAGAGCAGAAGGATCAAAAGGAGAGGGGGATGTAGTCGGGCAGGGCCTGCAGATGGAGGGTCACATGCAGTACCTCAGGCTAGCATAAGCTACAGACAACATCCAACAGCCTACTCCCAGAGCCAGAAAACATCCAAACAAAAAGCTACCTGAAGATATGGCAAAATGGCAAGGCTACATTTGTCCTCTAACACCAAAGAAAGGGAAAGAATTTAAAGCCACTAAAAAGAATGCTCCCTGGGCTGAGATTGTGGTTCAGTAATAGAACACTTGCCTAGCATGCGTGAGGCACTGGGTTCAATCTCAGCACTGAATATAAATAAATAAAATAAAGGTCTGTCAATGACTCAAGAAATATTTTTGAAAAAGTCATTAAAAAAAATATGAATGCTCCCAACATTATAGGGAAACAGATGGTGCAAAAAGTCAAAATGGATATGCTCAGATACTGTATTCACACTGAACATTTTTCATTCTTTTTTTACTTACTAACTACACATGTGAAGAGAGAAAGCTTTATGGACAACAATTTTCCTTAATGTCTTAATTATAATAGTGAAAAACAGAAACAATCCCTTCAATAATGGGAACACTGATAAAGCCATTTCGGAAAAGGAATCTACAGGTCTGGTAAATAATGACAATTATAAAAATAAACTGTAGTAATAATGTTATATTTATCATTATGTACATTTATACATACATATATGTGTGAATGTGTATGTGTGTGTGTGTATAAATTTTTTTTTTTTTTTTTTTTTTTTTGGTGGCAGGTGCTAGGAATTGAACCCAGAGCCTCAAACATGCTAGGCAAGTGCTCTGCCACTAAACTACATCTGCAGTCCCCAGAATATTAATTTAAAAGAATGGAAAAGGATAATGATGATCATTTCTGTTTGTTGACATTAAGGCTGATATAAATGCTTCTCTATGTTTTCCAACATTTAACAACAAATACAAATTACTTTAAAATCAGCAGGAAACAACCCATATTTAAGATAAAGAATTAAATAAAGGGAAGGGGAAAAGAGCAGATTCAATGGGTAAAGAACATTTCCTCCCAAAGCATGGACACTGGCCTACCAAATGTACACAGAGCTTTCTGGCCAATTGTTTTTTTTTTAATTTTGTTTTGTTTTTTCTTAAAGGGGAGGTACTGTGCATCGAACCCGGCGGCACTTTACCACTGAACTACATCCCAAGCTGTTTTCTATTTTGAGACAGGGACTTGCTAAGTTGCTGAGGCTGGCCTCTAACTTGTGATATTCCTGCCTTAGTCTCTCAAGTTGCTGGGAATACAGGCATGTGACCATGTTCAGCAGTCAGCATTGTTCAGGGGTTAGGTGCACCTGCCTTACCATTACACAAAATGACAATACCTGAGATCAATCTTGGCGATGCCCAGAATAGAAATGGAATTTTGCAATTAGACAAGTTTTGTTTTGATTTTGTCCTTCAAATACCCAGGCTTGGATCGATCCCTGCTCTCCTGCACAATGCTTATAGACAAGGGTGTTTCTGAAGCTATAGGACAAGCATGCAGGGATTGCTCTGCCTTACCAGCTTCTTCCTGGGACCAGACTCCATGTAGTACGCATATGGGTAGGTATATTGCAGGGTATATCGACACTGCATAGGAGAAAAGAAACAAAACCTGTATCTGTGATTCTAACCAACCTATATCTCCAGTTGCTCTTATAATTCTTACCTCACCATACAAATTAACCTGACTTTGTAGGTGTGGGCCTGAAAGAAATGAAGCTAAACTAAAGAGAGAATGGACTAGGGGAAGACATGGGGAAAACTGAAACAACAATGAATGGACATAGAACATCCAAAGTTCCTTTTTCAAACTGATTAATTACCAGTAACTACCTCATGACTTTCCCTCTTAAATAGAGTATCGGAGTTCACATATCTATCTTACTACTTGTCCAAAGATAATAATCTCTTTTCCTTTGAGTGATGCAGACATGCAATAAAAGGAGAAGAAAAGGGTTCTAATTTTTCCTGCAGGCAGAGGCAGTGAAAGATTCTTCTTCAAAGACAAGGTCCGTGATAGGCCTAACACAGGGAAATGTGAATCCATAAACAAGCATGCATGTATATGTAGGATGCCAAATCCCTCCACCCTGCAGGGATGGGGTCTCTTACCCTTAGAGGTCTGCATGTAACAAAGCTAGGCTTGAGACTAGGGATCAACGAGTGAGTTGGTAGATACCTTGGCCAAGAGCTTGGCAGCATTCTGTAGGTACTGCCAGTCAATCCAAGTGCCCAGATTGTTCATGACCCTCTCCTGAATCTTCTCATGAATCCGCTGGTATGTTTGTGCCTCCAGCTGTAAGCTTTTGTTGTGGTTTTCCCACTACAAAGCAGAGAAGGATGGAGAAAAGTACAGGAATCCCAGGAAGGTACAGAGATCCACACAGGAGTTCAGGACCAACATCCTGACGAGTAGAACCTGGCACAGACCCCTCTAACTTATGGGAAAGACTGATGACCCTTCATTGTCCTACAATCCACCATTCAACCAAGGTAAGTACCAGGTCTTCCCAGTCAGCTGTGGCTGCTCTGTATAACCAGAAAGCCACATCTAAATAGATAGCACCCATGGCTGCTGCAAGAGCTCCCTTCACTGACTTCTGTGTGCACAGACTGGCCCTGTCCTTCAGTTACTCCAGTTATCCTACCTCAAGAGGTCAACTGAAAGAAGCCTACACTGTAAAGGCAGGTGCAGGAGATGATACTTACCCTCTCAAAGTAGAACAAGTACTTCTTGAGGGCCTCCCTGGCCTGGGCTTGCTGACTTTGGTTGACAATGTCAGGATTCTCCTTGTACCGACTGCACTCATAGTACTCGCTGCCATGAGTCTTCCAATCTCCTAGACACATCCAGCAGAAGTCTGTGCAGAACAGAGGGTGATCATTATACCCTAAGAAAACCCACACTCATCTATGACACAGGCAAAGCAGTGAGATGAATAAGCCCTGATCCAGAGGGGCAGAACCTCTCAATAGTGCCTCTTTCTAAAAGGAATGTGCATTTCTCATCCCAGTCACATCTTACTGTCCCCATATACTGTGCTGTGTGCCTTACTGATCACATAGATGCTGAATGTACAGTCACTGGCCTGTTATGTTGATGTCACTATGAGAAGCAGAAACTTGTCCAAATGAGGTCTACCTGGTCATTGAGACTCCTACCCTCATGACCCTTGCTTATTCTAGAAAGAGTTTTTCTATGTGAAGCTGGGAATAAGAGCTTTTTTTTTTTTTTTTAAAGAGCTCATTTCTATAAAAGCTAAATTCAGTCAACAGATCACACTCAGAATTACAATTCTGCTTCCATAATGAAGAAACCAAGAGGGAAAAATTAAAGATCCCCATGGATGCTACATATTCAGATAACTGTTGCAATCTAATGGTGAAGGATAAATGATAATTCTGCATACAGTGAAATTTTTCTTTTTTCTGTTTTTGTTCTTTTCTTTCTTTTTTCTTTTTCTTCTTCTTTTTTTTTTGGGGGGGGGGGGCGGAGTCTTAGGGATGAAACCCAGGGTCTTGGGCACACTAGTCACATGCTCTAACACTATGCTTTCCCATTCCAAAAGAGGCTCTTGTAAAGTTTTAGGAAAACAAAAGTCAAACCCAGAGACCCAGAGGTCATTCAACTTCTCTTTTCCTGGGAATCTTCATTTAACATTGGTAATACTGCCCTCTACTTAATCAGCTAGGTTGTGCTTGCTCCTGTTTTAAAGAAGAGTATAAGCAGGGTGTGGTGTAGCATGCCTGTAATCCTAGTGATTTGGAGAGGGTTAAAAGTTCAAGGTCAGCCTTAGCAATTTAGCAAGACCCACAACACAACTCAAAATGAAAAATAAAAGTACACTGCATAGGGTTGCTCTAATAGATGGTATAGAGCAAAGCAAAGAATGATCATTAACTCTGGGTGTTGGGAAACCAAAAGACTATGGCTAAGGGCAGGGCATGGAGGGGGCTTCACAGGCACTAGGAATATGGAAGGTACTGGAGTATCTGTCACTTTTCATTTTTATCTTTTGAGAAAGGGTCTATGTTACTCAGGCTGCCTTTGAACGTCTGGGCTAAGTGATCCTCCAGTCTCAGGCTCTGGAATAGCTGGAACTACAGGCACATATCACCACATCTGGCTGTCACTCTTCTTTGAAATGTTTGCCTAACAATCTTTATTGTTCTATGTGTATGATATATTTCTCGAACATCTTCAGTCACTCCATCTAGGACCTTGCAATGTGCCCTCTGATTTACAAACTATTACAGTCTCCTGGTCAGCATCAGTGCAGCTGTGTAGGGGACTATTTGAATATTTTTTCTACTTGGAGGAATTTTGTTTCTTGATTTGGCAGGAAGGAAGCAGAATCAGTAGGCTCCAGTTATATAAAATGTCCCTGATAAAGGAGATCTGAAAAGTCAAATCAAAAGCCCCTCTGAAAAGTCCTGTAGTAGGAAAAGTATAAGCTCCTTGCTACTTGCCTTCCTTAGCAAAGAGAATAAAATTAAAATACACTAAAATCTTCTTGGATGACTGAGGGTCACAGGGTCATCCCAAACTTCACGTCTGACTACATGTCAGAAAGCACAGGCACATACAACCACACCTGGCTGTCACTCTTCATTGGAATTATACAAGGGACCAATAAATGAGTAAATAAAAAGCTGTTTTATGCCTTATAATGACTACAAGTGACTAAAGTTCCCCTTTATTTTATCATTTCACTACAAAAGAACTTACTAAACAAGCAATGGAGACCCAAGCACAAGAAATATAGACTGTGCCACTGGGCCTTAGGCACCAGGCCTGGGACTCACCGTGTTTACATTTGGAGCATTGCTGTCAGAGGGAAACAGAAGAGAACACATTAAGGGCACGCTGACCAAAGGCTCCATGTGATACATGCAAAGTGTACAGGCTTCTGCTCACCATGTGATTGCAGCCTCCATTCTTCTCAATGCAGATGTTGCACTTGGGACACTGAGGAGACAGAATGGTGCCATTAGGCTCACGCACCATCAGGCCAGTTCTAAGACAAATTATACAAAACTCCTGGCACCCGTGCCCAGTAGCTCATCGTGAGAGCACTTCTGGGGAGGAGCATCTCACTTAAATGTGGCAGGTCGGTGAAGCTGGAACAGCAATTCAAGGAAATGAGGTCAGCATGTTTGGCTTTGAAACAATTCAAGCACCAGCTGAACCCCACTAAGTCTTCCACCATCTGTTCTGCCACGTAGCCGCTCAGATTAAGTACAGGCTGAATCAGCAGAAGGCCTATCCGCTGGGGAAGATTATCAAAGAAGCCCTAGAGATGCCACACTGGATTAAGTCCTAGTTGGCTTGCCTGCTTCCAGAAGAGGGCACTGAAACCCCAAACACCAAGACAGACTAGTTTGCTGCTGTGTCTCCAGTACCATGAAAAGAGACTGACTACTGTCATGGCCATAGCTGTGCTTATGAGTGCACTGACTTAGCAGGCCCAGGGTACAATGGCCTCTAGAGCCTGCAGTCCATGCTTTCCCATAAGAAATCTCAAAACAAGAACTGACTAGGTCTGTGTTCACATTACAGCCTTGCTTTATGGCTATCAACCAGCACCCTTTCCCAGGGCTGTTAAAGACTAGTAGGCATTCAATAAAAAATAGTTTCCTCTTAATCAGTTCTTCTTTGGGTCAAAATTTCCCAAATATTTTGGCATTTTATTAAATTATATGCACCCAATGCATCCTATGACAAATTACTACAAACTCTGCCAACCCTGGGTGAGTGTCCACAACCCCTAGCAAAAACCCTGCGGTTCTGTGTGTTCTGTTCTCAGGTGACAAATCTCCAAGCCAGGGCCCTGGATAACACTGAGGGCAGATCCGTGACAGGTAAGATATGGTCCTTACATCTTTAGTATGAGCACTAATGTAGTTGGCTGTTTCAGAGTCGTCTGCACACTTCGTGAGCCATTTCCGGATTGTGGCGCAGTCTGTGGGGGCGTGATACATCTGACGACACTTGAAACTTAAAATTGGAAAAGAAAAACATTCAAATATTCATTAAGTCACAGTCCGATGTTTTTTGAATTTTCCTTTTGACCAAGCCAGCAGAACCTGAATTAAAGCTTTTCGAAGAGGCAAAGTCACCTCTCAAAGCCTTTGGAACCTTTACTTACCCAAGATATTCAGTATATTATACTGTATATGACTGCTTGACCTGAGCCCCTCTAAGACATACTCTCCATATGTTCAAATAAAATGTTTCCATTTAAACATTTTGCATGGTGTCAACTCTTTCTGAAAGGATGTCAAACAGCAAGCCCAGGGGCTGGGGCTGTGGTTTAGTGGTAGAGAGCTTGCCTAGCATGTGTGAGGCAGTGGGTTCAATTCTCAGCACCACCTATAAATAAATAAAGGTTCACTGACACCTAAAAAATATTAAACACACACACACACACACACACACACACACACACAGCAAGCCCAGCTTCTTCTTATTCATGTATATATGTGTGAATGTTGCTGGGAATGGAAGCAAGGCTAGATAAGTTCTCTAATCCTGAGCTACAGTCCAAGCCCTGAGCCCAGTTTCTTCTTCTTTTCTCCCCCCCACCAGAGGTGCTAGGGATTAAACCCAGGATCCCTGCACATGCTAGACAAGTGCAACATCCCCACCCAGGCCCAGTTTCTTGAAGGGTATGGCAAGATGCTCTGAGAAGGACCCCTTGATTAAGAACCAAAAGACTCAGTTTTGTGAGTCTTACATCATCTCCTAGCCACATGTGCACATGAGGATGCACAAATTCTACAACTTGCAAAATCTATAGGGTCAAAATACATCTGATGGAACTTAAAATCAGAAAAGAAAAGACTGATACCTATTGGTCTAAGCTCTTATATTTTCAACTTCCTCTTAGTCCAAGCCAAGAGTACTCTGTTGATAGCAAAGGCCTTTGGGCAGTTAGCCAAACAAATGCCTTAGAAAAAGAAGTTCATAATGTGGGACAAAGGATGAAGAGCAATTACTTAGTTATTCTTAACCTTTGGTATGCCACACAGTCCCCCTTAACGATGCCTTAAAAGGCAGAAGACATGTACGTCACATTTTCCAGATACTTTCTCTGATGTCCCATCATGAATATTCCAGGAAGGCACAAGTAGGACAGATCTGGACTTAAATTTTAGCTCTGCCATTTACTAGCACCCAAATTTCCTCACCTATAACAAAGAACCAATCATACAGTTGTGATAATGCAGGAAAAGTAACTAGGATACTGTCATCCAGTAAGCCTTTGGTTAGTTGCAATATCTACTGAATAAAGTAAACCTACATATACATTCAAATGTAGATGTAAAATACATTTATGAATTATAGTCTTACAAAAATTAGCCGAGAAAGACCAAGACTGAAAAAAATCAAAACACTGAGTGTTGTACCTTCCAAATACAGTAATATGTCAATAATCTGTGCAGGTAGATCCACACAAACACAATCTCTGGGCCATGAGTAACATAATCCATTATACATTCTCTTAAGAATCTACACTACTTCCTTGTCTCCAGACTGAGCATTAATCTAACACCTCATGGAACATGAGATGCTGGGCACAAACCTGCCCACTTGGAGCATAGTTGCTTTTCTGGTTCAGAGACTTGTTTCTTTCAGCCCCTCCCTCACACAGAGCAACAACAGTGGTGCTTTGGAGAAGGATGTAGCTCAAGCCCAGAGCTGCTTAGCACCCATTCAATCTTACCAGAAGACCTCGTTGCACCGATTGCACTGCACTCGGCGAGCTCTAGGCTCCTGTACCCGAATAACCATGGGGCAGTCTGCACCAGGGCACAGCTGGAGCTGGTAATGACTCTGTGAACACAGCAAGGGGAAACAATGAGGATATTGCCTAGTTGTTGCCTCCAAAACAGACCTGTGTTGAGTGCTAAAATGCCTTCTTTCTGTTCTTCCAGTGGTTGATATAGGTCAAGAATAAATTTAGAACAGATGTCCTAAAGACCAGACATTGGATAGATAATGAAGAACTACAAATGTTTAGCTTAAACCAGGTAACAATTCACTAGAATGACCTAAGATTATATTACAAAATAGAATATAGAAATGTATCTGTGAGCCACATGCAGTGGTAGTTGCTTATAGTTTTAGCTACTCAGGAGGTCGAGAGAGGAGGATCACCTGAGTCCAGGAGTTTGAGGCCAGCCTGGGTAACATGAGAAATCATCTCAAGAAGGTGTGTGTGTGTGTGGGGGGGGGGGGGGACGATGACAACACAGGCTAGAAAGGAACACAGTCCACCCAGATGTGAATATAACAGCTTTGAGGGCTCAATGATCCTCAGGAATCTACCAACGGCAGCAAATATCACAAAGAACAAGGCCTTCTGTTTATCCTGCACCATGTGCATGAGACCATAAATCAATCAAATAAGTTTAGGCGTAAAAGACAAAGGTGAAAACTGTTCTGCGTAGAATCATCAACACCAGACAGGTAGCTCAAAAGAAAAAAAAGATTTCAAAACTGATGATGATGGAATCCTAGATGAGGTTTCAAAATGCTAAAAAAGAAACATCCTGCCAGGCACAGTGGTACATGCCTGTAATCCCAGCTGCTCAGGAGGCTGAGGCAGGAGGATTGTGAGTTCAAAGCCAGCCTCAGCAATTCAGTGAGATTCTAAAAATAAAAAAATGAAAAGGTGGGGGAAGCGCTGGTGGTGTGGATCAGGTTAAACTACCCTGCGTTCAATTCCCAGTATTAACCCTCTGCCCTCTTCAAAGAAAAAAGAAGAAAAAAGAAATATCACTTCTGTATGCAGAATCCCATGGAACTGACTGGAATCCTGAGATTCACCTGACTTGTGTTCATTCCAGCATACAATAGCTTGTTTAAGCAACTATGTATAAAGTAGGGATTTTTGTCCAGTCTATGGAACAAGAAACCAAGACTCAAGAGAGGAAAACTAATGAGTCAACTGTCACAAACAAAGAAGCAATATATCTGAGATTTGCACAGTGGTCTTCCTGACTACAGGGCCTATGTTCTTCACTACCACTCTAGTGGTTTCTAAACTTTTTTAAAGCCAAGAAACTCTCTCATCAAACATCAATACCTAATGAAGCCTCATCTATAAAATAAGTAACTATGGTGACCATCAAATAAAGGTAAGCCCAATAAAAGAGAGGACAGAAAAACAGGGGTCAGTCATACCTCCACATAATCCCTGAAGAGGTAGCGCCTATATTTGTCTCTCAATTCTTCATTGGGAAGCAATGGAAACACAAAGTCCTCTGGTGTACGGAGTGGACAGTCCTGAGCCATACAAGAGACTCCTGTTGAACAAAGACAACCTGATGGGCAACGATATTGCAGGAGACACAATACTTGCCCACGGGGTTCAACCAACAGATATTCTCCCATACTTAACAGATATTGTCCCATACTACAAATATATCATCAATAGCACCACAAAATCACATATTTTATGTGATTCTTTATTTTTGGTTCTTGATTAACAAGATAGTTCTGATACTTAATATTATGTGCTTGTGATTAATATTAATACAATGAGATTTTATAGATACCATTTAATGTGATAATTAGTATTAATGTCATCAAGTCATAGTACAACAAATACTCCTGAAATTAATCACTAAATTTGATTTATACTATGACTTGCCTAAATAGTGGCAGATTCTCTTAGGTGTTTCTGAGTTATGGCTGCCACCTGGGGAATTAAGATAAGGGTAGGCAGGTTAAAGGGCTGTTCACCTAAAAGGTGAGAGATGATAACCTTGTGCTTATACTAATATATACAATAGCTTTAACTTCCTCATTTTGCTGAGGACTGGGGGAACCTCTGCCACTATGTGAACTGATGTGTTTGGAAATCACTAATTCTGATGATAAAAAGCTCAGTCTTAGAAGAAAATAGTCAAGTTTACTAGAGAATGAAAAGGCAAATTTGAAGATAAATACTTCATGCCAGCCTTTTATAAATTCTGTGGCAGACTCACCCACACCCACGCCATCCTTGACAAGTACTGAACAGTGCTGCTCCCAGCAGCTGCGGCAAAACTGGTGCTGGCAGGCCAGAGAGAGTAGATTTTCCTTCCGCACAAACTGCATACACACTGCACAATGGTGAGGGGGAAGGGAGGTGGGGACCTGGAGAGAGGTAGAGCCACATGAGCCAAAGAACATCCTTCAGGTCTAAAGAGGCCACAGGAGTACCTCAAGTAGTTGGGTGCATGGAAGGTGATCCTGACTTTGCAACAAGACAAAGTCCAACTGAAACATGAGGACTCTTGAGTCCCAAAGGGGTTAAGTAGCACAGACTAAGTAGCAAAGGGGCTAAAGCATATACCAGAAGGGCTTTCGGTGGGAGGTGATATCTCAGCTGGGCTTGCAAAACCACTAGAATTCAGAGAACAGAGAATGAAATGAAAACTTACAGTGGTTTATAATGGCAGATTATACAGGATTGTTGGGCATGTAAAGCATGCCTGTAATCACAGCAAATCAAGAGGTTGACACTGGAGGAATTACTCCTGTTCAGCACAACACAGAGTTGGCCCTCAACAAGTACAAACCCAGGCATAAAGATTCTGAGAAGCTGAGTCTGTGAAGCTTCTCACAGCACACAATGCAGTTTTACATGTCAAGGACAGTGATTTTTCCCTATCAATATGCTCATCACTGGATGCATGTCCTTAATTCCACCAATCTGGGAGGCTGAAGCAGAAGGATTGTAAATTCAAGGCCAGTCTCAGCAACAGAATGAGATTCTAAGCAACTGAAGAGAGACCCTGTCCCTGCCTCAAAAAAGAAATAAAAAAAAAAAAAAAAAAAGGGGGGGTTGGGAAGTAGTTCAGTGGTAAAGTACCCCTGGGTTCAATCCTCAGTACAAAAACAAAACAAAACAAACACTGCCCAAACCACAAATTATTACAGATATTACTAGTTTTAAATTACTAGTTATAACTCATCCTTAACATATCAAAGAGATGTCAAATATAATTAACTTGGAGGGATAAAAAGAAAAAGGAACTATTCTAGCTTTAACTCCAAAATTCACAGCATGATATATAAATGGGCAAAGACAATTTGAGTGCCCTGGCTAAAATTACGAACCAATGGAAAATTCCACTTACAAGCTTCATTGGGTTCTTTTTGGCTCACTGGGAAAAACAAAAACAAAAAAAAGTTAAGGAAAAGGCCTATGTTCTATTTGTCCAATACGCTTCTGGAAACCTTTCTCCTATAGAAACTGCAAAAACTATATGGGGGTCTATGCTCCAATTCTCCTTCCTAAGAGAGCTCTTTTAACACAGCCCTAACTTAAAAATTATTGTACAGGGCTGGGGTTGTGGCTCAGTGGTAGAGTGCTTGCCTAGCATGTGTGAGGCACTGGGTTCAATGCTCAGCACCACATAAAAAAAATAAATTAATTAATTTTTAAAAGAAAAGAAAACAAATATAAGTAAAAACATTGTACAAATGTTTACAGAATATACACAAGACTTTGCTATGCGTTATTAAGACAGTTTTTATAGTAGGGGAGATAAGAAGATATGAATTAATCACTACATCACACATGCAAAAATTAAAAGATATAATTAAACAAGTTTGGAGGGAAATGATTCACAGGGAAGAGGTTTTGTGAATCGGTGACTTGGATTTGAATCTTTCTTTTCTTTTTTCATTCAGTTCCAGGCACTGAACTCAGAGCATATCACCAGCCCTTTTATTTTATTTTATTTTTTTTATTTTGAGATAGGATTTCACTAAGTTGCTTAGGGCCTTGTTAAGTTACTGAGGCTGGCTTTGAATTTGTGATCCTCCTGCCTCAGCCTCTCAAGTTGCCGGTATTACAGGCCTATGCCACCATGCCTGGCTGGATTTGAATCTTTACAGGTGAATTTCAGCCAGGTGTGGTGGCACATGCCTGTAATACCAGGTACTTGGAAGCTGAGGCAGGAAGATTACAAGTTTGAGGCCAGCTTTGCCAACTTAGTGAGACCCTGTCTTAAATAAAAAAGGGATAAGGTGATAGAGGATGCATGGGTTCAATCACCAATAATGAGGAGGGAAAAAGAAGGCAAATTTCATTCTTACAAGCAAACATAGGGACAAAATCCAAACATTCTAGATCAGAAAAGGCATAAACAGACTCAAAGAGGTATGCAGTGATCTTGACAACACCAAAGCACCTGGAAGGAAGGGAGTATAAGCTGTGTAAGGGTACAGAAAGAAAGGAAGGTAAGGTCAGGCTGGAAAGGATCCAGAGATAGGCAATGAGTTATTCTCTGTAAAGGAAACTTTTTTTTTCTCTGGTGGTACAAGAGGGCTTCACATATGCTATGCAAATGTCCCACCCCTGAACTACACCTCCAGCCTGAAACTTTCCCAACTAAAAGATACTGGCATGCTCACTGATTGGACATGCTGACTACAAACAAAGCAAAAATGTTTCTCCATGACACTAAGACTCAACAAGAGTAACAGGCATCCAAAGGAGCCTCATTCAAGTAGAAGACACTCACATGTTTTGATGGATTAGGCTGAACTCGTGCCTCAACGAGCAGCTGAGAAGAATTGGACTTGTATCTACAAAACAAAAAGCAAATAAATGAAATCAGAAATTAAAGACATTTTTAATAGTAACAATAAAGAGGATAGACCACCATGTGTTGTGATCACATTACCTTTTCACAGAACCAGTCTGTTTTACAAAAAGATTTTTGTTCTCTCTCAATATTTTAGCTCTCAATCGGTATAAGAAAAATAACTGCTTCAAACTTACTGAACTGTAAAAATATCTATAATGGACCAGATCTGCTTTAAATCTAGTTATGAAAATATAGGCAAATCTCTCTCTCTCTCTCTCTTTTTTTTTTGCAGTGCTGGAGATTGAACTCGGGGCCTTGTGCTTGCAAAGCAAGCACTCTACAACCGAGCTATCTTCCCAGCCCCTAGGAAAATATCTCTTTCTTCAAGGAGGAAGAATTTCTCAAGACTCAAAAGGCAAAATATAAGAGTCTGACAAATTATGGGGCATTTAAATGGTTCAGTTTATCAAAAGATACCATATGGTAAAAACACATGCCATATATTGGAAGATAATCAAATCATGTATGTGCATCTCTCTATAAACTGGCAAAGAATTAATATCAGAATAAATTAAAACTAAAAGTCCATTTCAAAAGACAAAATAACTCAAACACACACACACACACACACACACACACACGAAAAAGAACAGGCATGTCACTCAGGGGACAGAGGAAAAAAAATTGAAATTAAAAACAAAAGCTAGGGATGGTGGCACAGGTCTATAATCCGCTATCCAGAAGCTGAGGCATAAGAATCCCAAGCTCAGGGCCAGTCTCTTGCAGCTTAGTAAGACCCTGACCCAAAAGAAAAAATATAAATAAAAAGAGCTGGCTCAGTCCTTACGAATGCCTCTAGGTTCAATCCCAAGACCCACAAAATGAAACAAAAGAAAACAAAAAGAGGGAGAGGAAAACAAACAAAACAAAATGAAAAAAAAGACACCACTGAAATCCCATGTATAAACACCAGATTACAAAATGAAGTCTGACAGTACCAGGATCATTCAACCACTGATGGGAACAAAGTTGAATAAGCACTTTGGAAAATAATTTGAGGCTAGGTGTGGTGATGAAGATCTGTGATACCAGCTACTTAGGATGCTAAGGCAGGAGGATGGCAAGTTCAAGGTCAGTATGGAGAATTTAGCAAGACTTGTCTCAAAATAAAGTAAGAAGGGCTGGCAGCTGGGCATGGCAGCACATGCCTGTAATCCCAGAGGCTCAGGAGGCTGATGCAGAAGGATCCAAGTTCCAAGTCAGCCTCAGCAACTCAGTAAGGCCCTAAGCAAATTAGTGAGACCCTGACTCAAAAAATAAAATGGGCAGGGGATGTGGCTCAGTGGTTAAGTGCACTGGGTTCCAACCCAGTACTTAAAAAAAAAGGAAGGGCTGGAAATGTAGCTCAGCAGTCCAATCCCCAGTACTGCAAGTAATTGCAGCAGGCACGAACTGTATCTCTTTTATGTGATTACCTTACCCTATCTAGTCAGAATGCTTCCTTCAGCTACCTTTGTTAAAGGACCTGTTTTATCCCCGGTTCTCAAACTAGTGTTCTAAACACTTTTAGTAATTCAAATATATACTCTCAAGTTATGCTTGAGAGTTTGGACAATAAGGAGAAACCCCATTACCAGAACCTATGGTGCAGTAGTAAAAATAGTAATAATAATAATAATAATATTAATTATTCTTATTACTATTATAATAATAAAAGTTCATCTGCAAGTCTATCTAAACATATTAAGATCTAAAGTACCGAGCATGGGAAAGTTTTAGTGAATCAGGAATCATCTGACTTTTCCTGATTGTGCTGAGCTGTTCCAGTTGGTATAACTACACCAGTTGTATATGGTCTAAAGAAGCAAAGGCATAATCTTTTTTCACAGATCAATGGAATCACACCACAAGTAGAAAGGAAGACTTGCTACACTGTGAATGGGTGGAGGTAGTAATTGTGCTTCTCAGCTAGGGTGATTTTCTTCTCCAGGGATTATCTGACGCACAATGTCTAAAGACGTTTTTTATTATCAAGGATTTAGGGATGCCATTCCCTAACTAACCTCAAGTAGGCTGAGTCTAGAGGCACAGGCAACTATTCTACAAACTGGAGAGCAGTCCCCGACACAATAAAGAACTATCCACTTGGGTGGGCTGGGTTGTAGCTCAGTGGTAGAGAGCTTGCCTACCATACAAGACACATTGGGTTCGATTCTCAGCACCGCATATAAATAAAATAAAGATCCACTGACAACTAAAAAAATATTAAAATAAGAAGAACTATCCACTTGGGGGGATGGCACATATTTGTTTTTTTTTTGTTTTTGTTTTGGCGGTGCTGGGGATTTGAACCCGGGCCTTGTGCTTGCAAGGCAAGCACTCTACCAACTGAGCTATATCCCCAGCCCGCACATAGTTGTAATCCCAGCTACCGGTGAGGCTGAGGCAGGAGAAATGCAAGTTCAAAGTCAGCCTGGGCAATTAAGTGAAACATAAAAAACATCTAAACATAAAAAAAAGGGCTGGGGACATTGTCCAGTGGTAAAGGGCTTGCCTAGCAATTGCAAGGCCCAGGGCTCAAACAGGGAGGTAGCAAGGGAGGGAATTATCCAACCCAAAATGTAAGTGGTGCTGAGGATGAGAAACACTGAGCTGGAGAGAAACATCTGCATCTGAAGGTGGGACACAAGAGATCTGTAAGAGGAGGAGGATCCCTTTTCATGACAACTTCTAAAACATCTCTGAGGTCTGTGGTTCAAGAACTCTGGTTCTGAACTGGCGCTGCGGCTCAGTGGTAGAGCTCTTGCCGAGCATGTGTGAAGCACTGGGTTCGAGTCTCAACACTATATACAAATAAATGAAAAAAACAAAGGACCCTCAATATCTAAAATATACATATTAAAAAAAGTGTTTTTTTAAAAAAAGTACTCTGGTTCTGGAGCAGGTGAGAAGGAACACTCAAATATCCTTAAGGCAGTGGTATGAGGTTAAAGTGGTCAAACTTTCTTTTCTTGTTTTAGTACTGGGGATTGAACCTAGGAGTACTTGACTGCTGAATCATATACTCAGCCCTTTTTATTTTTTGAGACAGTGTCTCACTAAGTTGCTTAAGGACTCACTAAATTGATGAGGCTGGCTTTGAATTGATCCTCCTGCCTCAGCCTCCCAAGCCTCCAGGATTTACAGTATGTGCCACCATACATGGCTTTCTTTTTCTTTTCTTTCTTTTTAAACAGTACTGGGGATTGAACCTAGGGCCAACATGCCAGGAATATGCTCTACCACTGGGCTACATCTCCACTGCTGTTTATTTTAAGACAGGGTCTCAACAAATTGCTAAGGGTGACCTTGAACCTGTCAACTTCCTGGCTCAGCTTCCTAAGGAGCTGAAATCACAGGGATAAACCACTGCATAGATTTCTTTCTTATTTTTTAATTATTTTTTGGTATTGGGAGTGGAATCCAAGGATACTTTCCTACTGAGCTACCCAGTTCTTTTTTTTTTTAAAGGAATATTGGGATTTATTAAGGTTATTGGTTCTTTTCTTTCTTCCTTTTTTTTTTTTTTTCTTTTGTGGTGGTGCTGGGAATTGAACCCAGGGCCTTGTGCATGTGAGGCGAGCACTTTACCAACTTCCCCAGCCCTTATATGTTTTGTTTTAAGATGGAATTTTACTAAGTTGCTTTAGGGCTTTGCTAAGGTGCTGAGCTTGGCCTCAAACTTTCAATCCCCTGCCTCAGTCTCACCAGTAGCTGGGATCACCGGCATGTGTCTCCAGGTCTGTCAATGGCCGATTTTTCTAAAGGCAATATGCTATGTATTATGATATATCCAAAAGAAGTAGCTGGAGATGTTGGCAATATTATCTAGAAGGAAACTGATTAAAAAATCAACAATAGCACAGAATATTTAAACTAACTTCACTGTCAAACAATAGAAGCTTAGGTAAAGTATGGAACACCTATATAATGAAATACTGTGATAGCATTAACACTGAAGGAGAATAAGCTATAGATGTGGGGAAATGCTCATAATATATTGAGAGAAAGGGATGTACAGTATGATCCAGTGTTTTAAAAATTTTAAATGCACATCAGAAGAATATATTTCAAAATATAAACAATAATCACTAGTGAGAGGGGAGGCAGAATGGGGGGCTATGAGCAACATCATCTTCTCTTCCCTAAAGACCTTACCTGTCCAATATCTCTGAGACTTGCCAGTGGAAATTAACTAATATGAGTTTGGCAACTGAATGAGATACCTGAAAAGAAGAAAGAAAAAAAAAATCAAATAAACTGAAGTTTCTTTTAGAGTGCTACATACTTTGAGAAATGCTTACATTCACATCTATGCCAGGCTCAGGCTTGATTTCTATTTTTTTATTCTCCTGATAATGTTTTTCTCTTTGAAGTTTTAAACTTAGTGATTTTTATGAATCTCTTGATTTTCTATCTTTGTTTTGGTGAATGACCCTTCTAAAAAAATTGCAAACTCTAATTTGAAACTTAACAAAACCACTCATTCTACAGTAAATAACAACTTAGCAGCCAGGCACAATGGTACACATCTGTAACCCCAGCGGCTTGGGAGGCTGAGGCAGGAAGATTACAAGTTCAAAGTACAAGTACTTTGAAGTACTAAGCAACTCAGTGAGACCCTGTCTCTAAATAAAATACAAAATAGGGTTAGGGATGTCGCTCAGTGGTCAAGTGCCCATGAGTTCAATCCCCTATACCAAAAAAAAAATAAAAAGTAAAAAATAAATAACTTAGCATCCAAAATAAACGAAAGAGCTATGGGTTCCCTAACATAATGTATATTCCTGAGGGTGTTATAGGAGGCCATACACCCAAAGCATACCTTGTACTTAAAGAAAATCTCCCAGCCTCAACTTCCTTGTATTAATTCCACAAAGAAAACAAACCAAACTCCTCTCTAAAATCCCTGAATTCCTAGAATCCAATGAGCACTAACTGCAAGGACTATTTAAAACTTTGTGGGTAGTCTTTCTGGCCCCTGCATTCTATTACTGAACATTTAAAGCACATGGTTCCTAACTATTAAAGAGCCTCAAAAGGTATTTTGAACTAGCAATTCCACTTTTGCAAATTCCTCCTTAGAAATATTAGTGGGCAAGTGAGCCACCGGGTTATTTTCAATAGTAAAAGGTTAGAATAACTTAAACTGCCCAACAAAAACGAACTAGGTAAATAATATATAACAGATTCATGCAACAGACTACTATGTAGTTTTTGAAAAGAATGGTGTAGATGTTTATTGACAGAAAGAAGTTCCCATTTCAATATTAAGTTAAAGAAGCAAGTAGGAAGACAGCACACTATAGTCATAATATCAGTCATAATTGTCAAGTAAGCTAACAAAACACCTCAAATGTCAAAGTTAGGGTGGGTCCACAAAAGATCAGGATGTGTTTGGAGGCCTAGATCGAACTTCCCAGAGAGCAACAGAATAAAGGTACCACGGATTCAAGGAGAAATAAGGCGCAAACTTCAGGCTAGGAAAACACACAGAACATACTCTGCTCACTGGACTGAGTCCTTACATGGCAGCCCCTAAGGACTTGTAAAATAGGGCCTGCCTGGACCACAGAAAAGAACTTCAGGAGGCAGACAAAGTAACCAATATGTGATCCACACCCCTGGAGCCCAAGTTGCCCCTGAAAGGAGACAAAACTGAGCACAATTTAAAAAGGGCACAATCACTGTCAAAGGCTGAGCAATCAAAGAGTGTGTCTTCCAGTTCTACAGTCCAAGTATATCTGGAAGACTAAAGACAGCTTACTACAAATGGAGCAGGGGTCCTCACTTGCCTTCCACAAAAGGTGAAAAGCATCTGAGCCATGCACAATGTATAAGTATTCTCTTACTGAGGCCCATGGAGGCTTTAGGTCTAGGTTTCCTCACTTACAGCTGATATTTTCTGAGGGTGTTATTTCTAACTGAGGGTGAATATTTTCTAACTATGGCCATAACAAAACTATTCATTACAACAGACCATTATCACAAAATGAAAACAGAAACCAGACATTTGGTTTAAACTTAAACAACTGCTTCAATGTAGCTTTTGGTTAAAAATACTTTTTAAAAATATGGTAGTTAGCTGGGCTTGGTGGCACACACCTGTAATCCCAGTGGCTTGGGAGGCTGAGGCAACAGGATCACAAGTTCAAATCCAGCCTCAGGAATTTAGTGAGGCCCCAAGCAACTCAGTGAAACCCTGTTTCTAAATAAAATATAAAAAAGGGGTTAAGGATGTGGCTCAGTGGTCAAGCACCCCTGGGTTCAATCCCCAGTACCAAAAACAAAAATATAATAGTTAATACTACCACTATACTCTTTTGGATAAACTCCTTCTTTTACCTAGTGAGGCTCAATCTGCATTATACTCACTGCTTTCTAAATGTCTCACTATGCCCCTCACAGATCCACTGAGCAGAACTACACTGGATACAAGATGGCCACTCAGTTAAGCTGATTACTAAGTAATATTATGTCCTTAACCTGTGCATTTAAAAAATAAATTCTGCTATTTCTTCAAGAAGGTCAAGAAAGTTTAAGACTGAAATAAATCTGATTCCTTGATCTCAACAGCACTTAGAGCTGCAATGAAGTTTCAGAATAAAACATGAGGTAGAGTCCAACTACAGATTAACAACATGGCCCTCAGTTAAAATAAAAATTTACAGATCACTACAAGTCTGCTAATGACAAAACCAGACAGATTATTCAAACAGAGCTGAGTTCTGGAGCGAACAGATAATGTGAAGAGAGTACTAGTACAGATATAGCTCAGTAGTAAGGCACTTGCCTAACCTTCATGAGACCCTGGATCAATCCCTAGCACTAAAAAGTAAATAAGAGCCAGAGCACAAGACACTAGCACTTTATAAAAGTGAAGTGATATGAATATTCTTTTAAAACAGTCAAGAATACATCAATACATCAACATACACAAGATAACAGACACATTCAAGTGTCAGCTACACAAATATCCCACCTTCTATAGGAGGAACTACTGCAATAGCCAAGTCATAGTAGTGAGACACTGCCCATATAATGTCCAAAGATCCACTACAGGCTGGATGAGGTAGCACATACCTGTAACCCCAGTTACTCAGGACGCTGAGATAGGAGGATCACAAGTTCAAGGTCAGCCTCTGCAACTTAGGGAGATAATGTCTCAAAATTAAAAGGGTGTGACCATACCTCATCCAGTAATGGACACTAGGTTCCAAAAAGCTCTCTAAGCTGGGTGCAGTGGCACACACCTGAAATTCCAGTGGCTCAGGAGGCTGAAGCAGCAGGATCACAAGTTCAAAGCCAGCCTCCACAAAAACGAGGCACTAACCAAATCAGTGAGACCTTACCTCTAAATAAAATACAAAATAGGGCTGAGGATGTGGCTCAGTGGTCGAGTACACCTGAGTTCAATTTGAAAAAAAAAAAAAAAAAAAAAAAAAAAGGCCTTTTAAGTAGCATAGGGATGGCAGCAAAGGGATGGAGGGAGACAAAAAGAAACTGGCACTCTAGAATTTATTCTACAAGGTGTCTCAGCAGGGAAGCTATCCCTTTTCTGATTCATGTCACAAAGAAAAATTAACTGTACCTACTCACCTCCTTAGCCCAGCAGTTTTCCAGAGGAAGAAGTGGCTTCCTGATAGAAGAGCCAGGACAAGGCTTTTTGGAGAATATTAAACCAGATAAAAGGTATAAAAAAAAAAAAAATCAGTCTATGTGCAAACAGCTGCATTTTTTCAGGAAAGAACTAATATTTGCACCATTGCTATTTAACATTCCAAAAGTTCAGCAACCTGCTGGGCTCAGGAGTGCATGCTTATAACCACAGGTACTAAGGAGACTGAGGTAGGAGGATCGAAAGTTGGAGGCCAGAATGGGAAACTTACCGAGACCCTGTCTCACACTGTAAGAAAAAAGGGGAGTGGAGTGGGGTGGGGATATAGCTCAGTTGTACAGTGTCTGTGCAAAGTCCTGTTTTCAATTCCCAGCACCGCCCCCCAAAACATACAAAATGAGTGAGCTCAGCAATCTACTCAGAACCTATTAACAGCCAACACTTCTAGTTATAGAAGGGTTCTCCACTCTTTCTGCACATTAAGGGAAATCTGTTCTGTGGAGAGAAATCTTTCAGCAAATTAGGAGGAACTCTTGCTGTGCTGCTGAAACAATCTGTTGGTAGAAAGGATTAAGTATTATGAAGATGATTCATAAGGAAAAGGTCAAACCTTTTGCAAAAGAAAAATGGATTCTTTCAATGCCCCAAAACTTATTTATCTTAGGAAGGTATACAATCAATATTATTTTAAGTTATTTTAGTTGTAGATGGACACAATACCCTTTTATTTATTTATTTTTGTTATTTATTTATGTGGTGCTGGGAAGTGAATCCAGTGCCCCATGCATGTGAGGCAAGCGCTCTACCACTGAGCCACAACCCCAGCCCCTACAACTGATATTATGTTCAGAAAAAACTTGCAGTTCTATTAGATCAATGTAATAGAGGTGTATAACATATTTATGAATATTTTTTCTATTTTGAAACATTAACTGAAGAAAAAGATTATAAATGAAGAACTAGAAAGTATGTTGTCCAAAAATTCACATTCTCAAGGTAATTACTTGCAGAATAATCTGCATCTGTAATCGAGAGACAGAATTGTCTTTATTGTTCTCTTCATCTCAGGAGCCAGTCTCTTTCTCAATGGGAATAAGTTACTATTTCTAGTAAACCCATTCCTTATTCCACTATTCCCCAGGAGAAACCTATCTTTGATAGGCACTTTGGACATTTACAAGATCATGAGTCAAGAAGAGTCACAACGAAATGTGTGCCAGCACTGTGTGTGCTGGGGATTAAACCTAGGACCTTGTACATGGTAAAACAAACACTACCACTGAGCTATATCCCCAGCCCAGTTACAATAAATTTAAACAGACTCTCAAGAGCAGAGAGATGTTCTCCTACCCCATCCCAAATCATGTTAAACTACATATTAAAGTCATTTTTAAGAATTCATAATATATAATACTTCTGAAATTTTAGTGGCTTTTTAAAAAATTTTTTTTAGTTGTAGATGGACATAATACCATTACTTTATTTATTCATTTTTATGTAGTGCTGAGAATTGAACCCAGTGCCTCACACATGCCAGGCAAGTGCTTTACTACTGAGCCACAACCCCAGTCCAGAAAATTTAGTGGCTTTGACTACCAAATTCATTTTTTAAAAATCCTCTTGGATTATTTCTGATTTTAATTCCATTTGTCTCATAATGTGACATGATTTTGATTTCAACTATTAATTTCAACCTATTCAGAACTGCCAACAGTGGATATTCTAAGATATTCATTATACACATACACCAGGCAATAAATATAAATTCATCTTGTTGCCAAATTCAACAAATATTTCTCATGCTTTTATTTTTTAATTTTTAGCAATACTGGGGATTAAACCCAGGGCCTCATGCATATGTATGTTCAGCAAGTGCTCTACTACCTAATTACATCCCCAGCCCTCCCTTATGCTTTATCTTGTTGATAGACTCTTACACTAAAATTTCCTCTACCTTAATACCCTCTCTTGGTCTGCGTTGAGTCTTCTGCAGCAATTCTTCCTCCTGTACTCTCATCTTGGTGGTGGCGGGAGAAGAGTGGAGGAAAGGAGTTGCAGTGGGGCACAGTGCATACATGCTCCCACACCTTTCAAAGTAGAGATCTTACTCTTGGCTTTTGACTCCATGTCTCATTCTTCCTTACCACTTCACCTTCTTCATTCCACTGCCCAATCTCTAGTCCTTCATCTCCTCAGCACTCCCATCAAGACAATCTTGCTATACCTGGACAATGGAAAGATTCTTCATGCATATGCCTATCTACTCTACTGTATGGACCCTTCTACTCCATCATCCTCAGGATGAACTTCCTGAACTGCTATATAACAGTAACAGTATCAGACAATTCTTACAGAGTCCTTATATGTTGCCAGTTCTTACTTGTTTACAACACACCACTGCTCTCCAGTACTAACAGGACAAACTTTATAATTTAAAAGAGTCAACAGGATCTACCACTGAAACACCACCCTCTTTGAAGTATAGCAATAAACTAAATCATTCCAGCATCCTCATGTACTTCTCTAACTCTTCTCTGTCCAAAATGATCATCTTTGTAGCCAACAACTGCAATTACTTCTATAGAACCATGTGTCAAGGCAGATATCACAAGTAAAAAATGTTTTAAACTAAATAATAATGAAAAAAAACATAATAAAATATGGGGGATGCAGCTATCATAGAGTCTATAAGGAGATTTACAACTGTAAATAAATGTTTATATTAGGAAAGTACCAAAATCAATGACATAGAAAAAGATGGTTAAACACAAACTAAGGGGAAAGAAAATAAGAAAATGAGATCAATAAAAAACTAGTCAGATGCAGTGGCACACACCTGCAATCCTAGTGGCTCAGGAGGTTGAGGCAGGAGGATCATGAGTTCAAAGCCAGCCTCAGCAAAAACGAGGCACTAAGCAACTCAATGAGACCCTGTCTCTAAATAAAATACAAAATAGGGTTGGGGATGTGGCTCAGTGGTCGAGTGCCACTGACTTCTATCCCTGGCACCCGCTCCAAAACACAAAACAATTAACAGCAAAAATTGATGAAGTCCAGCAGGGTACAGTGGCACATGCCTATAATTCCAGCAACTCAGGAGGCTGAGGTAGGAATATTGCAAGTTCCAGCCCAGCTTTCGCAATTTAGCAAGGAGACACTGTCTCAAAATAAAAAATATACAGGGTTCCATACCTAGTACCAAAAAAAACTTTTTTTTAATAGGAAGGTTGGTTCTTTAAAAGGATAACAAAGTTGATAAAACCTAATGCAATTATGGGAGGGAAAAAGAGAAGATACAAGACACCAAAACAAAAGTTAAAGAGAGGCTATCCCTACAAATTTTTTTCTTCAGTGCTTGGGATTGAACCCAGGGCCTGGAGAATGATAGGCAATTGTACAACCAAAGGGTTATATCCCAAACCCCCTATAAAAATCTTAGATATTAACAGGAAAATAAGGAAACGCTATGAACAATCTACTACTAATATATTTGACATCTTAGGTACAATTAACAAGTTCCTTGAAAAATACCAAAACTGATATGAAGCAGAGCCCCAGATTAGATCCCCTGTCCCCCCAACACAGAAAAACTGACACAAAATGAAAAAGAAAAACAAAATAGCTCTTTATTAAAGATACTGAATTCATTATCAAAAATTTTCCCACAAAATTCCAAGCCTAGGGGTTTTACTGGTGAATTCTATCAACACTAATCTTTATACAAACACTTTCAGAAACTTGAGAAGAAACATTTCTTCCAAACTCATTTTATTAGGGTAGCACAACACTGATTTAAAAACAAACAAACAAACAACAAAAAAAAAAACTGACAAAAGCATAACCACAAAAACAACATGTAAATCTTTAAAAAAAAAAAAAAAAAAAAAACCAAAAAAAAAAAAAAAAACCAAAAAGGATAATACATTATCATCAAGTGTGGTTTAGCCCAGGAATATAAGGCTGATTTAACTTTTGGATTCTCCTTAATATAATTCACTGAATTAACTAAATAAGGAGGAAAACAACCCAAATGATCATTTCAAGAGATACAGAAGCCCATCTAACAAAATTTAATATTGATTCAAGATAAAAATTCTCAGCAAATTAGGAAGAAAAATAAACTGCCTGAATCCAATATAGGGCTTCTGTGAAAAACACCATCAAATGATGATGAAATAGTGATTGTTAATATCAGGAAAATGGCAGAATGTACACTCTCACCATTTCATTTAATATTACACTAGAGGCCCTAGTCAATGCAATAATGCACAAAAAAGAAAAAAAGACATAAATATTGGAAAAGAAGAAACAAATATAGACAAAATAATTGTTTATGTAGGAAACATATTCCTTGATAAAATGACTGTTTATGCAGAAAATCCTAAACTTATCTAAAAAACTAGTACTAGAGATAAAAAATGAATTTAGTAAGGTAACAAAGTACAAGGTCACTATACCAAAATCAAATTATTATACAACTGCAAACAAATGGTAAATAAAACTTTAAACTAGTCAAATTTATTTTAATATTTTAACTCAATATACAAAACTACTATTTCAACATGTAATCCACAAAAAAATATTTTTATGCCTTTTTTTCATTCTGAGTCCAAGGATCTAGAATATCAAAAGCAATTTTTTTTTTTTTTTGGTGCTGGGGATTGAACCCAGGGCCTTGTGCATGCGAGGCAGGCAGTCTACCAACTGAGTTGTATCCCCAGCCTTCAAAAGCAATCTTGAAAGAGAACACTAAAGTTGGAAGACACAATTTCTGACTTCAAGACTTACTGTAGTAATCAGGACAGTGGGAATACAGGTTTAGAGCAGACACAGATTAACAAAACAGAGTACAGAAATAAACTCATGTGTATGGCCAATATTCAAAGGTGTCAATTTAACTTAATAGTGGAAAGGAGAATCTTTTCAACAAATGGTTTTGGAATCAATGAATAATTATGTATACAAAACAGACAAAATGCAGAACATAAGACTTAAATGTAAAACCTACAAATAGAAAACTCTGGAAAGAAAACAAAAAAGAAAATCTTTGCAACCCTGATTTAGGAATTTATTAGATATGACACTGAAAGTACAATCCTAAGAAAGAGAGAAAGAAAAAGAGAAGGGGAGGGGAGGAGGAACAAATTAGACTCCATCAAAATTAAACTTGTTCTTCAAAAGACATCATTAAAAAAAATTAAAGAGGCCACAAAGTGGGAGAAAATACTGGCAAATTTTATATCTGGTAAAGAACTTAATTCAGAATATATAAAGAAATCTTACAACCCAAGAATAGGACACAACCCTCAATTTTTAAAACCATGATACAATATGGATGAATTTCAGAAACATTATGTTTCCCCCTTTAATGCTAGGGATTGAACCCAGGGCCTTGCACATGCTAGGCAAACACTCTACCACTGAGTTATAGTCCCTACCCCATAATCCAATTATTAAAAATGGGCAAAAGAACAGGGTGCAGTAGCACACACTGTACTTCCAGCTACTCAGGAAGACAAGGCATGAGGATCACAAATCTGAGCCAGTCACAGCAACTTAAAAAATCCTGTTTCGAAATTAATAATAAAAGCACGGGGATATAGTTCAGTAGTAGAGCACCCCTGGGTTCCATCTCTGGTACCAAAAAAAAAAAAAAAAACAGTGAAAGATTTGAACAGACATTTCAACATTTCACCACCAGAAAAAAAACAACAGAAAAAAGAAAAAACAAGGCATGAATAGCAAATAAGCACAAGGAAAGATCATTAACTACATTAATGACTAATGATATCATTAGTCATTAGGAAAATGCAAATTAAAACCAAAAGATACCACTTCACAGTCACTAGAATAATTAATAACAAAAAAAGACTGACCATCCCAAGGTTAGCAAGAATGTAGAAAAACTGGAGTCTTTACATAATGCTGATGGGAAGGTAAAATAATTGGGCTGCCTTGGAAAACAGTTTGGCAATTTCTTAAGATGTTAAACATACACTTACCATGTGACCCAGCAATCCCACTCCTAGATATCTATACAAGAGAAATGAAAACATACATCTACATTAAGCCCTGGACATGAATGGTCACAGCAGCATATTTCATAACAGCCAAAAATTGGAAACAACCCAAATATTCATCAACTGATGAATGGATGCATGAACAAAATGTGATATATCCATACAATGGAAAATCATTATTTAGCAGTAAAAAGGAGCATGCAACTGACGCATGATACAATATGGATGAATCTCAGAAACATTATGTTAAATGAACCAGGCAAGTTGGGTACAGTGGTGCATGCTGGTAATACCAGCAACTCATGAGGCTGAGGTAGGAGAATCATAAATTCAAGGCCAGTCTCAGCAATTTAGCAAGAGACCTAGTCTCAAAATTAAAAATGAAAAGGGCTGAGGATGTGGCTAAGTGGTTAAACTCCCCTGGGATCAATCCCTGGTACCAAAAATATAAATAAATAAATAAACAAACAACCAAGCAACAAAAATCTATGAATAATTTCATTTGTATAAAATATCTAGAAAAGGCAAAGCTATAGAGACAGAAGATCAGTAGTTGCTTGGGGCTACAAGTGGCTATTAACTGCAGAGATAACTTTTTGGGTAATGGAAATGTTCTAAAATTGGTAAAGTGGTAATGGCTGCACAGATGTATAAATTTATTAAACATGATGGTACACTTTAAGATGGATAAAATTAATGGTATGTAAAAATGCTTCAATAAACTGTTTAAAAAAGAAAGTTGATTGACAGATAAATGATAAAGCAAATGTAGCAAAATATTGGCAATTATACAATCTAGATAGTAGATTTATGGATATCCACCGTAAAACTCTTTCAAATTTTTTGATGTTTAAAAGTTTTCATAATAAAAGAGGGGGAAAGTTTGCCAAATTTAATTCAATGGCAATTGCATGCATTAACAAATATCACAATATACGTATGGGTTGAAACTTATGCTACTGCAAATTGACTTTTTCTTCAAAATTAAAAATTTCCCTTTAACCCACTTTTAATTAAAGGTTGATTATACATTATGAATTATAGTATAAAGTCATACAATTTCCACACAGGTTTACAATGTTAATAATTTCAAAACACTCTCTCTGGCTCTTTCTCAATCTTCCTGACCAAACCTTTATAGTGTTCCACTTTCAAACTACCAGCTCCATAAATGTCACTGTTCCTCAAGATATGGCTCTCATTCTTGTCATTCTCTGCCCTCTCTTTGAGCAATCAAATTTGTGCCTGAACCTTAAAAGTCAAGACCTCTTCTTCATTTTGCTGAGAACTGGGAAAGGTAGTCTGACTGCACAAGGTAGAGGAGAGGCAAACAAGTAATGCGTGAAGTTCATTAAAGAGTGAAGATGCCCACAAGTTTCTGGGAGGCCTACAGAAAGAAGGCTTTTACAGGGTCAAAATGGGGTCAGGGGCTGGGGATATAACTCAGCTGGTAGACTGCTTGCCTCGCAAGCCCAAGGCCCTGGGTTCAATCCCCAGCAACCCCTACACACACGCACATACACACACAAAGATGGGGTTAGAGCAGAGGCCTAATACAGCCCATCTTCCCTGCCTTTTCCTCTGTGCCCTTAAAACCTGTACCACAATGAATCAGACAGTGATGGGGAGCTTCCCTTTCAGCAACAAGGACTCCGGGTTCACCTTTGTTTATCATTTACTCTAGATACTCCTCTGCATTACCCACAGGCCTTAATCCAATATGGTTTTGTTTTGCTGTTACATTGAAACTTCAACAATTTGGTGGTTTCCAGATCGTAATTTCAGGAAGCATTTAGCTACATGCATGTTAAAAAAGGACTTTGCTTCTGGTCATCAGTACTTTCCAAAGGTCATGAGCCTGTATCTTTATGTCATCTTAATGTGTCTTCTGTCTTTATGACAGAAACTTGAAAGGTGTCTATCTCTGACACAGGGCCTCAAACACACTGAGTAGTTGCCACTTGGTTACACTGTGCACAGATAAAGTAGTCAGCTGCTAGAAAGTCAAGTTTTCCTTTCTGCTTTTTAATAAAGAATTAGTAAATCTATAATCCCAGTTACTTGGGAAGCTGAAGCAGAAGGATTCCAAGTTCAAGGCGAGCCTGGGCAATTTAGTGAGACCCTGTCTCAAAATAAAAAACAAAAAGGGCTGGGGATGTATTTCAGTGGTAGAGCACTTTTGCCTAGCATATGTGAGGGCCCTGGATTCAATTCCCAGGTACTGCAAAAATGAAAAACTAATTAATGCACCATATGATTCTATCTCTGATCCATAAGCAGGGTTGTCAAGTTGAGAGTAGAGACCACAGGGAAATCCAAGATACAGATTAATGATGCTGAGATTTTTCTCACAGAGATACAATGAAATATATATGAATGCTTTAGCTGCTGTTACCAGCAAGCAGTTACTCACATGGTCAATAGCATAGCACACAAAACCAAAACTTCAGCATTACATAAGATGTTCTGGAGGCATTTTCTTCCAGAGTCTCAAAGGGTTTTAGGGATCAGAGAAATGAAGTTCCAACTGTCAGTTTAGAATGAAACTACCCTGGTAAAAAATAAAATTTCTGAATCTCTGTGGTCTTTTACTGATCACTACAAGAGACAGTTGGAGGGTATCGAGTTCTTAAAGGAGACAATGCCAATAGCAATTCTGTTGTGGGTATATACTTTAATAGTTTTGTGACTTGCTGTTTCACTTTATTTTTCAACTTTAATCAGTATTTATTTTCTCCACTAGGTCTCTGAACAGAAAGCAGACTGTGGTGAAATCATTTTTCAAATCACAAATCCCAAGTCCACATGAAGTGTGTAGTAAATGATAGCCACAAATTTTTCTGGTTTACACTAAGCCTCTCACAACTAAAAACTTTAAGCAAGAGTCTATCAAAATTTCAAGTTAATCACTGGAACAAACACCTGGGCCCCCTAACCACAAAAAACTTAAAATACCAAGGAAGATATATCCTGCTACTGAAGGAAATTCTAAGCACATTTGACATTTAAGACCTTTTCTAATACAAAGTCAACATCTATCTTTGGGACAAATGTTTTGAAGAGTTTCAGGAAATTTATTATTTGACATCCCAGAGCACTTGGACAGTGTATTATATTCAAAAAAAATGCATAGAACATACTAATTTTATATAAAGATCATGGCACATACTGAATTGCTTCTGTTCCTGACAATTCCAAGGAAATCCAGAACATGATCAGTTGCTTTATCTTTTTAGCTTTTTCTAGCTGGTTCAAGCTGTCCAGCCCTAAAGGACAAGTTAACACAGCTTGCATTTATTCCCCCAGAAAAAAGAAATCCAGCAGCCCACCAAAACTGTCAACAGCCCTTCCCACACTTACCAGTGCCATAGGGAGGATGCAGCTGATGGCAGTGAGCATCAACGGCCTGAAAAAATACAGGTGGTAGTTTCAATTTTTATTTAGAATTCTTACTTGCCAACTGCCTGAAATCTTTTAAGGCTACATGAATGCGTCTTCATGCCTCAGCCTGTGTTAAGCCACTATGTGGTCCAATCACATTTGATAACAAACACCAGTAGTCACTCACTAAAAAGTAGAGATGAAGAAAAGGAGTGAACTGTGGGTCAGTTTCTGAACTTGGGGTAGAAAGGGACATGATACAGGAAATCTAGCCTAAAGAGGTCAAGATGGATGGATTCAGGTCTTAGGAGGTGAAGGAGGGGAGGGAAATAAGAAGGTACTAAAGGGTAAGAGAAAGAAACAAGGTTAAGGCACAGAGACGAAGAAATAGGTGAACATCAGTCTAGAAAAGGGAAAAATCAGCATGGGAGGTGGTAGTAGTAGAGGATGTCCCAGAGAGCTTCTGACTTAATAGGCACGGCTTATTCCTAAAGTCTAATTTAAGTGGTGAGACTTCACTTTTCCCATATTTCACACCTACATATTCTGTCTCTAAAAAGGTTAGCTCTCAGGCAATTGATCATAACTTCGCCCCCTTTCACTTTTTCTTTATAGGCTCACTGGAAGGATGACTGACTTAACTGAGGCACCCACATTATACATGCTTTTAAATCTGATTAATAAACACAAATTTGAAAATTTCTCACCAGTCTAACCTTAATACATTCCTAACTACTATGGTTGCCAATCATTAAAATCAACTGAAAAACTCAATAAAAGTTAATTTATGCAAAATAGAATAATACAAAAAAAATCATTCTTTGACCAGAAGGGTACTTTTTTATTATTATGAAAAATCTCAAAACATCTACAAAAGTAAAGAAAATATTAAAAACCATGTACCTATCACCCAGCTCTAACGTCAACTTGTGGTCAGGCCCACTCTGTCGCCATTCCAACCCTCCAGATTATTGTGAAGCAAATCCTAGCCAGCATACCTTTTTAGGGTGCATTTAATTGAAAACCCTCTGGGAAGTACTTGGTACAAAATGCTAGTTACAGTCCCTTTTAGAATTTCCAGGGGTATATCACATAGAGTAACTTCATTTCAGCAGATGATGGTCATATACAGCAGATGATAATCAAAAGAAATGTAGATGGGAGCCAGTAGAAAATGAACCACACACAATAAATAAAAGTTGAATCTCCATTCCTGAAACCACAATCCCATCTTTTCCAAATGTTATTTCAAACAGTATTTTGTCTGTTCCAGCTAGGCAAAAGAAAGGGAATACTAAATACCACGTAGGCAGTACCATCTGTGCCCCTCCTCTTCTCCAAAAGGAAGAAAGAGGCCAGCACATCTTAATGACGAAGCCAAATTTCAACAGCAGGTATTGAAGACAGGGTTTCCACCCTGTGGACTGCTATCCTAAGCTCTCTACTCTGCTATGCTCAAAACACATAATCTAGTTTTTGTAACCTTTATGTAAAACCTCATAAACAAGAAGGAACAGAATGGAAGCTCCTGAAAGGTACAGATTTTTATTTGTTTCTTTTCCTAACATATTCAAGCATCCAGGGCAATGTCTATACCATCTGTTAATACCACCCTCTGCTTGTCTACTAGTAGTCCAGTCTCCAATCATCACACACCCACTACCTCCTAAGT
Organism: Sciurus vulgaris; assembly: GCF_902686455.1. Lineage (NCBI taxonomy): Eukaryota > Metazoa > Chordata > Mammalia > Rodentia > Sciuridae > Sciurus > Sciurus vulgaris. The sequence continues at coordinate 114,494,432 of NC_136470.1, read as the reverse complement.
GCTGGCAGACCCCAAAGCCATCCAAGCCCTCAGCAATGCTCAATCTAGTGGAGCACCCAGCTATAGCTCCTCTGAGGATGGTAAAAATGGATGGAGGACTGAGGTGTCCTGAGGTTAGCAGGAAGAGCAGAGATGCTGATAGAAGTCTGAGGAAACAAAATTTCCTCAAAATTAGGGAAAAGAGCAATAATGAAGTAGTTCAGGGGAGTATGAAGAAGTCACTGTTTTTCAACAGAATAAGATAAATCAAAGATATCTACAGTGGTTCCATCAGAAAAATATGAAGTAGAAAAGGTTATATTATTTATCAATACTTCTCTCATCATTCTAAAAAGTCAAAGGACCAAAATTAAAGGTAAAGAAAACTTTAAGTTCTTCTACGGAAGCACTCATTTACTGAGAAACAATTTTTAACCTACTGCAATTACCAATTGACAAAGAAAACCTAATGGCTCATAAAAATCACTTTGATGGGTAATGTGGTACACGCCACCCAGTGGCTTGGGAGGCAGAGGCAGGAGGACTACAAGTACAAAGTCAGCTTCAATAACTTGGCAAAGCCTGAAGTAACTTAGTGAGACCCTGTCTCAATAAAAAACAAAGGGCTAGGGATGTGGCTCAGTGAATAAGTACCCCTAGGTTCAATCCCTAGTACCAAAAGAGAGAGAGAAAGAGAGAGAGAGAGAGAGAGAAGAAAGAAATCACATTGATAAAAAGGAACGACAGGGGCTGGGGAGATAGCTCAGTCGGCAAGCACAAGGCCCTGGGTTCAATCCCCAGCCCCCCCCAAAAAAGGAACGACACTGTCATCTCATTCCTCTCTCCACCACTACCAGCCTTCTACGCAGGAGAAATCTTCTCCAGTCATTTGTCTAAGTTCTTCTAGTGGTTACCAAATCCATTCTTTCTAGAAGATAAAAATGAAAGATTTTCTTGATTTTTATCTTCTGATCTATTTATGGAATATTTTTTAATTTAGCAAACTTATTAACCTGTCCCATAGCTTTTTATTTTCTTTTCTTCCTGATAGAATCTGATAAGTTTTATGGATGCCACATCTTGACTATCCTAGAAAATACTAAATAGTCCACTATTAAAGATAAGCAAAATTGGGCTGGGGTTGTAGCTCAGTGGTAGAATGCTTGCCTAGCATGTGTGAGGCACTGGGTTCAATTCTCAGCACTGCATATAAATAAATATATAAATAAAAATAAAGGCCCATCAACAACTAAAAAAATATTAAAACAAAAAAAGACAAGCAAAATTATCTGCTAATCTGTTTTGGCTGAAGTCAATTTTTCTATGTCTCTTTCATTTTGCATGTTTTCCTCAATATCTCATGATTAGTCCTTCACATTGAGAAACAAACGTCACTATTAAAAAAAATGAAGTACTGATACATGCTACAACTTGAATGAATCTCTCAAGTATTATGTTAAGTGAAAGCAGTCAGACACAAAAGGTCAAGTACTGCATGATTCCATTTATGTGACATATGTAGAATAGGTAAAGTGACAAAGAAAATAATGGTGGACTGCCAGTGCCTACAGGGAATGGGAATAACAGCTTAATGAGTACGGTTTTTCTTTTAGGGACAATGAAAACACTTTGAAACTAGATGGAGATGATGGCTGTACAACACTGTGAAGGTACTAAATGCAACTAAATTGTACACATTATTTATTTTTGGTACTCGGGAATGAACCTAGGTTTTGTGCATGCTAAGCTTATGCTCTTGATTGGGATGGAGGGGCAGTGCTAGCGATCAAACCTAAGGCTTTGCGAAAGCTACGCCAGTGTTCTACCAGTGAGTCACATCTCCAGCTCAGAAATGGTTAATTTTATGTTACATGATATTAGCTTTATTTCCTTAAAAGGAGTCAAGGATTAGGAAAATTAACCCTAAGCTCTGTGTATATGGATAGAACCTGTCAACTGACAGGTTTTCCTTTAGGGTGACTGATCAGAAGCAGTCGTTATTCAAAACTCAAGGGATAAATGAAATCAGTTAAATCTCATATTCTAAGGGTCCTATTTCTCCCTGGTTTATTCTATTTCTTAAAAATAAGCAGATTTTCAGCATACTTCAGAGATACAGCCACATCAATGTTCATAGCTGCTCAATTCACAGTAGCAAGACTGTGGAACCAACCTAGATGTCCTTCAATTGATGAATGGATAAAGAAACTGTGATATATATATATATATATATATACACACACACACACACACACACACACAATGGAATATTACTCAGCTATAAAGAATAATAAAATTATGGCATTTGCAGATAAATGGATGAAATTGGAGAATATCATGCTAAGTGAGATAAGCCAATCTCAAAAATTCGAAGGACGAATGATCTCACTGTTAAGTGGATGATGACACATAATGGGGGGTGGGAGGGAAGCAAGAATGGAGGAAGAAGGGACTGTATAGTGGGAAAAGAGGGGTAGGGGGAAGGAAAACAATGATTCAAACATCATTACCCTATGTAAATGTATGATTACGCAAATGGTATGCTGTTACTCCATGTACAAACAGAAACAACATGTATCCCATTTGTTTACAATAAAAATAAATTAAAAAAAAAAAAAAAAAAGCAGATTTTTCCCTCCAGAAACTAAATGGGAGCAAGATTGACCGTTCTATAGACAGGCCTTTAATTAATCCCCATATCTGCAGCACACTTATCTTTTCCAGATTTTGTCTGTCAAATCTGATCTGCTGAACAAACTGGTTTCCATGTTTAATGATGTCCCATGACACTCTCAAGCCATTCTTTTTGTTAATATAAACTTATGTGTGTGCCTTTATTTTCATTTTTATGGTAATTAAAAATGGAGGGGCAACCATATATTTACCTCATTCCCTTTAATAATTCTCTCTGTGCTCTCCAGTCCTCCAGACCACCATTGATTTATTTTCCTTTGCAATAGATTAGTTTGCATATTTCTACAACTTTACTTGATTGACATTATAAACATTTATTCTTTTTTCCCCAATTTCCTTCAGGTGGTATACTTAGTTTGAGGTTTAATCAATGCTGCTTACGTGAGTAGTTCATTCTCTTTATATTGCTGAGAAGTATGCTGTTCTAAGAGTATTCCACTACAGGTTGAATATCTTTTATGCAAAATACCTGGGGCCAAAAGTATTTCAGATTTCCGTGTTTCAGTCAAGGGACTAGGGAGGTAGTGGTAGAAGCACTTGCCTAAAATGTGTAAGGTCCTCAACCCCCAGCACCACAAACAAACAAACAAACAAACAAAAAAATACTTTACCAGAGAGCACCAACAGTATTCAAAAAAAGGTTCAGATTTCAGATTTTCAGATTAGGGATGCTCAACCTGTATTTGTGTGTTCATTCTTCTGTTTATGGATATTTAGGTTGTTTCCAATCTTTGGCTATTGCAAATAAAACTGCTACAGATATCTGATACCAAAACAAGCAAAAACAAATAGAGGGGATGTAAAAGAATATGAATGTAGCCAATCGTTTTGAAGCAGAAGCTGGTGTTAAGTTTGGAAGGAAAGATTTGGCATGTTCTACTACAGTTATCATAAAATTCAAAACTTTCAAAACACATTATAATTATGATTATAGATATTATTTGTGTCTACAGCTACTCATTATTTGAAAAGGCATAAGAACTTACCTTTATCTTGATAATCAATGAAATATATAATTACATTTAGATATCAAAAATATTACATAAAGCCTATTCAACTTGTGAGTATAACTGGGCAGTTTATGGCCTACTCCCACTATGGTTATGAAATCAGTACATTCCAAACACTGGACACATACTGTTCAGCAAAGAAAGCAAACACTCCTCCCTCATTTCAGTAACCTGAATCATTTAACTTTTATTTTTTAATACATTCACATGAATAAAATAGAAAAGGCTTTAATCTCACCCCTGAAGACTGTTTCTTTACAACTGTATAAAGTTCAGGTTTCTATATAAGAATGGCCAAATTTAACTCTAATATGTATCACAGGTCGGGAACTAGACAACCATCAGATTTACCCCACCTCTACTCAGAGGCCAGCTTTTTCATGAAAAATGCCCTTTGACAAGTATGTCTTTCATTTACAAGTGGGAGCATACAGTAGAACTTTTGGGGTTAAATTCTCAATATTTGCATTTACTGACATGGGCTCAGCCAGTTAACAACAAGGAAAACTTACCAAGAACACAACATAATCAAGCATTTTTGGTAGGTGCTGATATGCAAAGAAAAACTGTGGAAGTCCATTGGAAAAGAATTCATACCCTGGCTTACAAGTTATTAATTTGTAATCCTCTTAAAGTATACCAAGAAACATGCATAAAGCAAGAACTTGGGAGATAAGGGAAGGCTTCCTGGGAAGAGCTTACAGCTTGGTTAATGGTAGTACCAACAATTAAGACAGAAAAACTAGACAAGGCTATCTATAGACTCTGAGAAATGATGGGGAGACTGTATAGAGGCCTAAAATAAGGGTAAAAGAAACGAGAGCTGACCATGAAAGAAACTGTCAAAGAGATCAACTTTAGCAGGCAGAGATAACATTTTGTTCACAAATATAGGAACAGCTCTGTTTTCCTGTAAAAAGTCTCTAGACAAACGTTGCACTTATACTGTTTGTATCTCTTTACTTAGTGTTGATAACTTGTGGTTACCACTATAAAACCATTTCTGATTATAAAGATTTGTGATTATCAAAAGAAACACCTGGGAGTGATGGTACACGCCTGCCACTTCAGTTACTTGGGAGGCTGAGACAGGGGATCACAAGTTCTAGGCCAACCTCAGCAACTTAGTTTTACCCTGTCTCAAAAGGAAAAATAAAAAAGGGCTGGGATGTAGATGAATGGTTAAGTGCCCCTTGGACTCAACCCTCAGTACCATTAAAAAAAGAAAAAAAAGGAACACAACAAGTCCGTGTTCTGACCGTCCATGCCTATTTAAGTAATAAAGCCACAGGCAGACATATTTCAGGAGAAGTGAGAAAAGTTTCCTGCTTTCTCAATCTGTACCTTTCTCAAGTCTTTCCTACAATTCCTCCCTCTTTTGGGCTGACATCTCTAATCCCTCAAATTATTCTTGAAGTAATAGAGGCAAAGACAAAGTAAAAAAAAAAAAAAAAAAAAAAAAAAGGATTAGACTGGGAATAGAACAAAAGTTACGGAAAAATTAAGGGAGTTCCTCAATAACAGAGACCCCAAATCAACTAAGTAAGCACTTCATTAAGTAGTGCCTGTCAACACCAAACACTGCAGTTGACCTGAAATGTACGAATAACACCAGGCTATATTTTCCCGTATCCTTTTCCTGGCCCTTATTTAAAATTCATTTTGTGTTTTCACTTTTCTTGTCAGTGGGCCTCAAGAGAAGGGCACCAAAGAGTTAAGGCAAAATCATCCAATCATGATCTAATATCATATGCACATTTAGCAGCACTTGTCAGCAATATGTTGCCTAAAACCTTCCTTAATGTGACTCCTCCATTACCACCCAAGACGCAAAATTCTGAGAATGTGTTTTTAAGAAATCACAACAAACATGACATTCCAATTGCTCCATTCTTGTCCTACCTCCATGATGACCAAGCATTGTTTGTTTGAATATTCAAACACATCACACACATTATTATCATATTTAAATTTATGAAGGAGGTAAAAATCGTTATTTTATAGATCAGGAAACTGAAGTTTAGAGATTTTGAGGGACTTGCCACAGGTCACATTACATTAAATAGCAAAAAAAGGACTGGAACCATATCATCTAACCTTTACCCCAGGCTCTAGGCAAAGCCCAACAGACACAAAGGCCACATCCATGAAGATGTCTGTAGCAATACAACCAGTCCCCCACAACTGTAACACAAAAGTACTCATCTAAATGCCCAAAGAATAAAGCTGGAGAAAATTATGATTCAAGAACAAGACAGTGTACTATAAAGTCATTTTAAGTATTTATGGGGACTAAGTAAATAACAGGAAAACATTGGGAAATGCACACACACACAAAAGCAGAATACATAAATATGCATGTAAAATGATTTCTAGAATATCCAGCATAGCAGGGATTTTTGTCTGTTTTGTTCACAGTTACTTTTCCAGTGCCTGGCACATAACAGGTACTCAGTAAACATTGATTGAATAAATTAATGAATTGCAACAGCACAGTAATATGTTATGAATGTGGACAAGACCTAAGGGATAATGAGCAGGGAATAAAACTTAATTTTAGGTTAATGGAATCATGAATGATATTCTTTAATCCTGTAGTAAAAACTTGACAATAAAAACTTAAATAAAACTTCAAGATAAAGACACAAGCAGTGGCACAGGCCTGTAATACCAGTGACTTGGGAGTTTGAGACAGGAGGATAGCAAGTTCCAAGCCAGCCTCAGAATCTTAGCAAGGACCTAACCAACTTGATGAAACCCTGTCTCAAAAGATCAAATGAAAAGGTTGGGGATATGGCTCAGTGGTTAAGCACCCCTGCGTTCAATCCGCAGCACCAAAAATAAATAAATAAATAAACATAAATTAGGACACAAATGTGAAATCACCTCTTGATTACGCACAGTTTTGCTTGATTCTTAGGTAGTATAAACACATGACAAGAAGATTACAATGAAAGCTAGCCTGGAATATGATGTAGAACTCTTCTGGAAGGTGGTGAGCATGTTGTGTGAGACGCCAGTCACAAAGTAAGGACAATAACCTTTTTAAGTCAGTCAGAGACAACTTTGCACCAGTTGTGTTCAGGCAATTTTCAATGTCACTCTGGACATTTCTCATCCCCCTTTTAAAAATAACTTATACACCAGTAAAACACATCAGACTTCCAGCATCATAATATCATCAACAACCAACTACTTAAAACACAGGAATTTAATATAGATTCTACTCAGATACAGGCATCCAAAAATATCTGATACCAGGACACAAAAACAGAAATCAGATGGCTGCTCAGCTTAGAAACACTCAGTATTACTGGGCTCAGCTTGAAAATACTTTCCCATGAGTAGTAACAATGAAAAAAATTACTTTGTTAATTAATAAGTCTTAAAATTCAACTATATCAGGATAAAAGAAAGTTGATTTAATAAAGTTAAAATCTTCACTGATAAATACATGTATTTGGTGCTGCTTAAGAAAAAGGCTAAGTATCAATATTTGTGTTAAAAACATAATTGATCACGTTACAAGTGACAAAGGCATAGAAATCAGGTTCTTTGGAACACAAGACTATAAAGATTTCTGTACTTAAGGTCAAAAGTTCTGAAAAGTCATTATGATTCATCCAAAAGGGGAAAAATGAGCCAATGAAGAAGATTTTTAAAGAGTTTTTTACCCACATTTTGTTGGAGCAAACACTAATTTTTAAAACAAATTCAAGAAGAGGGTGGCAGAATGAAATAGTCTAGGAAACATTTTCCCAGCTCTACTGCAGTTAATACAGCAATTCACAAAGAACTATAATAAGAACACATAATAACTGGCTTACTTCTTCAGTCCTATTTTGGGAACACCAGACTTGAGAAGTGAGCAGTGTTGTTCACTGTGCCACTTAAGTGTTACAGAAGTTTTAAAAAAAACATTCCTTCTAATAACAAAGACACTTTGGACTACATTCATGATTCTTTCAATTTTAATCCCATTTACCTATACTATATCTTAGTCTCTTCCTCTAGCCCTGAAGGTAACTTTCCCACCTCCAATTCTCACTATCTATGGGGTATGAACTTCTGCAGGTCACCTTCAAGGTCCTCCTGCCTCACCCAAAAGCTCAGGTAGCTTACTATAGTTCCTGAACTAGGTGTGGTACAAAGTGGCTTGTTTTCCCTCAATAAGCAACTGAGCGGGTCCTTAAACAACCTTTGCTTCCCCTGGATATACCCCTATCTAAGAAAAGAAGCACACATAGAGAGAGAGACTTCTGGCCCATCAGCAACAAAAGCCAGTCATGACTGCCTGGGCTCCCTCTGGGGCTCTACCAACGTTGAGCCTCCTTCTGAGCAGTCTGTCAGTAATTGCCTCAAGAGTTTCATGGAATAGTATTAACAAAATTCACTAAATAAGTGACAAAATTCTTCTTAGCTAACTGCTACACATTTTGCAATTAAATGTCTATCACTGAGTTTTTTTTGTTTGTTTATTTCCCTCTGAGGCATCAGGGATTCAAACCTCGGCCCTTGCGAATGCCAGGCGAGCGCTCTCCAAAACGAGCTATTTCTTCGCTCCGTCTATCACTATGAAAAAGGACTTCTTTCATCTATGATAAATAAATCTTTGTATAAAATTCACATAAAAACATAGAAAGTAAAGAAGGTAACTCTCTCTTTAAAGACTTATACATGATTGCTAAAAATACTTGTCAGAGATTTTCCTTCTTCTACTCCTACAACACAACACCTCTCTTGGCAGTAATCTCATCTCTCATGACTATTCCATTCATGTAACAAGAGAGCTGTTTGCCACTATTTGAATACCTGCCATTTTCCTCCAATAACAGGCATTTTCTCTGTACTTTATATTCAGCTCTTCATCTGATTTTTTATGTTTCTTCCTTCCTTCATCATCTTTTTTTAAGCCTACTAACGACTGAAACTATGGTTGTTCTGCTGAACTGCATCCCTGCTCCAATCCTCCTTTTTTCATCCCAGTTCCTTTTATTTTTAAATAGGGTTTTGCTAAGTTGCAGAGGTTAGCCTCAATCTTGCAATCCTCTTACCTTACCCTTTCCCATGGCTGAAATTACAGGTGTGTGACCACACCCAGCACCTTTCTTGATTAATAATCTTAGTTGGAGACCAGTCCCAGAACATATGTTACTGTCTAACACCAGGGTCCTCATTAAACTAAAAACCCAGTATCCCAGACAATAGGAATTTTCTAACTTAAAAGACTTCAATTCCTAAAAGGCTTAATTTTAAGCTATAATATGGCTCATCTATAGGCAACTTCCAGGATACAACAAACAAGTAACATAGTGAAAATTTTAAGCTACTCCTTAAACAGATTTTATTCATAGACAGCTATTCACAGGCTATAATTTTAAGTTATATACACCTAACAATTTCTATGAGCCAAAAGTACCTAAACCATACAAAAAAATTAAATATCTCAATATGTCACAGAATTGTACAAGTAGCACAACTGATGAGTACACCAGGGGTGACCTAGTTGACTGTCACTACTGATCCCATTTTCAGGAAAACATATAACAGGAGAACTAGATTATAAATACCACTGGGTAAATTCAATTCTTAAATCATTCCCTTCCATACTCAAAAAATATTATAAAAATAAAAATGTCAGTTTTTAATTTTTACAATGAATAGAGAAAAACTGTGTGTGATTGTTTTTCCTTTACTACTCCCCCACCCCTCCCCAGACAAGGTTTCACTATGTTCCTCAGAATGTCCCTAAATTCCAGAGTTCAAATGATTCTCCTGCCTCGATTTCCCAAGGGGCTAGGACAACACATATCACAATCCTCACCCATTCTTCTTCTTTTTTTAATTTTTAAAATTTTTTTAGTTGTCGATGAGAACTTTATTTATTTATACGCAGTGCTGAGAATCAAACCCAGCGCCTCACATGTGCTAGGCAAGTGCTCTACCACTGAGCTACAACTCAGCTCCCCCTTCTTTATTTATTTATTCTTAATCAATTGCTTCAGTTCGGCCTCTTCAGCAAAGTTTCTGAGCCACTTGAAACAGCACTGAGTTCCTTTAGTTATAGCCAAGCTATGACTCTTGATGCCCAATCCCAGAAAAACAAAATGCATATTAATATGTTCCTTCCTCAGTGAGGACTAGGGAGAGAAATAAACAAAATCTTATTCTACTACCAAACAAACTTTTGTGGATAACTACTACTTTGCCCCATTTCCTTTTTATTCTTTTCTTCTGTTTCAACTTTCTTCCATCTCTTTTTATTCCCTCATTTCTGTTCCAAGTTTTTTGCTTGCCTTTTTGGCATTAAAGGCCAAAATAATGCCCTTTCATGACAACAGAGAAGGATGTACAGCAAGGATTAGGAAATCTAGCTCACAACAACAATAGCAGCTACCGTGGTCAACAATCAACAAAATCCATGAGTACTGCCAGGTGTGTTGGCACATTCCTGTTAATTCCAGAGAATCAAGAGGTTGAGGCAGGAAGACTACAAGTTCGAAGACAAACTCAGCAATTTAGCAAAAACCTTTAGCAAGACTATGTCTCAAAATTTAAGTAAATAAATAAATAAAAATAAAAAGGGTTGGGGTGCAGCTCAGTGGTAAAGCACCTCTGAATTAAATCCCACATTAAAAAAAAAAATCCACAAGTATCCAAGAAATTATTCAATGTGGATAAAATGATGTGACAGGGCTAGGGATACAGCTCAGTGATAGAGTGCTTGATTAGCATGGTGGGCATACAAATCTAAGAAATATTGTGACAGGAATGGTGGTCAGGACCCAAAAAAAAATCTATTTGAAGAGATCATGCAAAATATGTGAAAGGGAGTTGGTCACAGTGGCGCACATCTATAATTTCAGCGGCTAGGGAGGCGAGTTCAAAGAAAACCTCAGCAAAAGCGAGGTGCTAAGCAACTCAGTAAGAGCCTGTCTCTAGATAAAATACAAAGTAGGGCTGGGGATGTGGCTCAGTGGTCAAGTGCCCCTGAGTTCAATCCCTGGTACCAAAAAACAAAAACAAAAATATGTGAAAGTGTAAAACAACATAAAGCATTTGGAAGATTAAAAATATAGACATACCTATACTGTTTCAGTACAAACCAAAGGAGGGTCTGACCACTGTGTCCTAAGGGTTCTCAAGTACCCTGACTCAGGGAAAAGTAGAAGCTAGACTCTGAAGAAGTCCTGAGGGCACTAAAAGGGAGGAGATGAAGGGAAAGCTTTGGAAGGGGCTGACCATGTCACAAGAAGGAAGAACATAAAATAGTAAATTTTATGTTATGAGTATTTTACCACAAGAGAGGATGGGGGGAGGGGGAGGGAGAGAAGAAGAAAGAAGAACGAAGAAGTAGCAGTAGTAGTAGTAGTAATAGTAGTAGTAGTAGTAGTAGTACTGGGGCCCTCAGATGTTTCAAGAAGGCCAGAAAAGTTGACACAGAAATTTTTGTCTGTGTAGGTGGGTCCCAGTTCTGGAGACTGAACCCAGGGGCACTCAACCATTGAGTCACATTCCCAGCCCTTTTTATTTTTTATTTTGAGACAGGGTCTTGCTAAATTGCTGAGGCTAGCCTCGAACTTAGGATCGTCCTGCCTAGCCTCCTGAGTTGCTGGGATTACAGGAGTGCACCACTTCATCCAGTGCAGAGATCTTGATAAGCGACAACTATGCATAAAACGAGAGACTCCTAATGGCCTCGGTCAAATGACATTGTCCAGTGTACATCCACAAATTTTCTGATTTCTTTTCCGATTTTAAATACCAATATTGTGTATAAGCTCACAGTATGTTTAAAACAAAAGAAACTACTTGACCAGAAAGGAGAGGCATACATGATGAGAAAAGAAGAAAACTAATGCCTCTTTTCTACTAGGGAAATGCCCTCAAAAGTGGGGTCCCTGTATCTTTGTTACAGTCATAGGTCAGAAACTCCAAACCCAGAGTGTCCAAGGGCCCTATTCATCAGTTTTCTGCCAAGCATAAGACAGGACATCTTACAATCATTCCTAGAAATGAATCACACACAAAAAAGCTTGTTTTCAGCTTCCAATCAGTTGCTAATAATGCCCCAGTTATATTCCTCCAAGGTATTTAGCCTTTGCTGAACACTTGAGGAAAAAAATTTCTAAAGTAGTAAATAAAGCAGCATTTACAGAAATCATACATAGCACACCTTAGTTTCCACTTAAATATCAACAAGAAAATTTGACTGAAAGCATGCCACTATGCCCTTCTAACTTTCAAATCTGATCAGACACAAAATCCACATAATAGTTCATGAAGGAAGATCAGTGAAAACAGTTAAGTAACAGAAATGTTCCAACATTCACATGATGGCCAGTGTTAGAGAAGGAAACATGCTGGGAAACTTTTAAATAACTATAAAAAACAGTGTCAACAATAACTGGCCTGAGATGCAAGACATCCAAAGGTATGCTATCTTAAGTGCCAAGAAAATATCCTTGTTGGAATAACCACTCTTCAAAATGTCCATACTAATATCCCCCCAAATCAATTTAAATATAAATCGTAAGAACCTACTTTATTCCTAGAGTTACTGCTTAAATCTTTTTAACATTTGATAGTAGTCATCAATATACAAAGTCAGTGAGTTCGTTAACCCAAAGGCACTGATTATTTAGGGCAAACCAAGGGATGTCGAAGTTCTCAAGACACTTATCAGTCAAAGAGGATTACACAGAGGATGGTAGTTGGGTGCAGTGGTGCACATCTATAATCCCAGCAACTTGAGAGGTAAAGGCAGGAGGACTGCAACTTTGAGGCCAGGTTAAGCCACTAAGTGAACCCTGTCTCAAGGAAAAAACAAAGGGCTGGGGATGTAACTCAAGTAGTAGAACACCCCTGGTTTAATCCCCTGTACCACAAAAAATTAATAAAAGATGCTTATCTGATGCTTATCCACTGCATAAGAATTCATAAGAATTACTTTCCAAAACACAAAGTTGTACAATTCTGCAACTACATACTTCTTATCTTTTTAAAGTCTTTCTACCCCTCCTTTCTAATTCTTAATAATCTGGGAATCACAGAACATGCATATATCAGAAAACAAGTAAAGGTAACAAAATATCCAGATGGTGCAACATATACTTAAATTTAGTTTCAAGCTACAAGGTCATTCAGTCAGTCTGGAAGAGACATTATTTAACAACAGCTCATCCTTAGATTTAACAGGAGAGAGTACACTTGGAATTGACACTACTCACCTTCAGGACAGAGGCTAAGCTGGTCATGTGCTCGTTGAGGGCACCCTCAGACTCCTTATATGTCAAGCAAGTGAACTGGTACTCCTCGGGATCAAAGGCATCAGCCCCCTGCTGCTCCACGTCGCTGGCTACTCCCACATAATAATCCTCTATGTCCCCAGGGTCCTCGTCCTCTTCCTCCTCTTCCTCCTCACAATTTGGGTCATAGTCCTCTTCATTGCTGTCAGACCCCTGGCTATTCATGTCCACGGACATCTTAGCATCCAGTCAAATTGCAGATCAGGAAAGGAGTTGCTTTCTCTCCCTCCCCCCAAAACTTTACCGCTGTCTCAAATGCATTAGTGTTTTTGTCTTCTAAGAGAGGAAAAAAAGAAACATTATTTTTTTCCCCATGAGAAATTATAACAAAAACCATTAAAGAACCTAAATGGCATAGCTTTGACCCTATGCCCACAATGGCATATTCCAACTTTAGTCTCACATGAGGAATCTCACCATCATGTCCCTGACTCAAGCTTATCAAAGGGAAACACTCCTCCTTGAAGCAAAAGCAGCTAGTGATGATTCCACAAGTAGGGCCTGACACAAAAGAGCAAGACTCTCTATTCCATGTCAGGGAGTCAAATTCTAATAGAATTGTCTTTCTTGCCAGTCCTTAAAGATGAAGCATAATTTCACAGCTGACTGCATACAGAAAAGATAATCTAAAGGTTTAGCTACTAAAGTTTAAAATTTTGCTAATCACGTCCCAGTGAATGGTGGCACAGACAGTATCTAAGTAGGGACACAGTTCCTTCTCGGTGTGAGGGGAAGAAAACTATTCTTTCACAGACATCCATCTCAGATGACTGGAAAATAGGTGCATAGTTAGAAAAGAAAAATAAACAGGGTGTAGAGGCACACACCTACAATCCCAGGGACTCGGGAAGCTGAGGGAGGAGAATAGGTTCAAAGTCAGTCTCAGCAACTTTACAAGGCCCTTCGCAAGGTCCTGTCTCAAGATAAAAAATAAAATGGGCTGGTGATGTGACTCAGTAGTTAAGCACCCCTAGGTTCAATCCCTGGAACAAGAAAAAAAGAAAGGACTGGGGTTATGCTCAGTGGTAGAGCGCTTGCCCAGCATGCGTGAGGCATTTGGTTTGATTCTCAGTACCGCATATAAATAAATAAAATAAAGATCCATCAACAACTAAAAACTATATATTAAAAAACAGATGGTGCTGGGAATGTAGCTCAGTTGGTAAAGTGCTTGCCTCAAAAGCATAAGACCCCTGGGTTCAATCCCCAGCACCACGGGGGGAAAAAAAAAAACCCAGAAAATAAAGAAAAAAATGAATAAGAAAAGGGAAAAGGAAACTAAAAACCACACCGCTCTTCAACATTCTTCTTGAATCTGCAAAGATAAGTGATTTTTCAGTTTTAAAGAGTTCTGCTGAGTAGCTGGGTATGGTCACACACCTGGAGCAATTCTGGAGGCTGAAGCAGGAGGATCATAAGCAATTACAGCAATTTACAGAGGCCCTCAGCAACTTAGCAAGACCTTTAAAGAGGCACTAAGGAGGGGACTGGGGTTGTGGCTCAGTGGTAGAGCACTCGACTGGCACGTGTGAGACACTGGATTCAATCCTCAGGACCACATAAAAATAAAAAATAAAATAAATGTATTGTGTCCATCTATAACTAAGAAAATTTTAAGAAAAAACAAGGTACGAAGGAGGAAAAGCAAGTGACTCAACAGTGAAGAAAATAATTACACATATTCTGCCCAGCAAGATGAGGTTAGGAAAAACCATAATCTATTTTGGATGAAAAAAATAAGAGTTCAAATCCAACCAGTCACTGAAAAATCTTCATAGATCAAAATGTTACTCAGTTATATGTAAATGAAAAAAGAACACTAGTTGAAAAAGCAGTCACAATCTTAACTTCTACTCAAGGAAATACTTCTCTCAACAAATACTACTTCTTTTTTTTTTTTTTAATACCTTTTTTTTTTTTTTTCAGTTGTCGATGGACCTTTGTTTATTTGTATGTGGTGCTCAGAATCGAACCCAGTGCTTCACACATGCTAGGCAAGCGCTCTACCACTGATCTACAACCCTAGCCCTACAAATACTATTTCAAGTGGTAACTTCCAAGAAAAAAATATCAACTAGTGTTTAAATCTAAAAATGGAGAGAGAAGAGGAGGTAGTGGAAAAAAAAAAAACAAATCAAGTCAGGCACAGTGGCACATGCCTATAATCCCAGCAACTTGGGAAGCTGAGGCAGAATGATTCCAAAGCAAGTCTACATAATTTAGCAAGACCTTGTCCCAAAATGAAAAATAAAAAGGGCTGGGAAAAGCTGGAAGTATAGCTCAGTGGTAGGGCATCTGCCTAGCATGCAAGAAGTGCTGGGTTCAATTCCTAACATATATCACCATAATAAGTAAATAAATAAAAGGGCTCGTGGTGGGGCACCAAGGACTGAAATGGAAAAAAATCAAATTCCATGCATGCATGATTTTGTCAAAATGAACCTGGCTATTATATGTAATTATAATACACTAATAAAAGAAAAACAATTGGGGGGGGGCTGGGGACATAGCTAGTGGTAGAGTGCCCCTGGGTTCAATCCCCAGTACCACTTAAAAAAAACAAAAAAAGTGTGTGTGTGTGTGTGTCTCTACATATACACACATATAGGGTAGGAAAATGATGTCTGAAATTTAATTTTTAACAAATTTTGTATGATAGAACCTAATTACAAATGAACTTAAAAATGGTATTTTTTCCTCTAGAATAAAATATTAATCTTTAAATTAAAAATACCTGTAATTTATGAAGACCTTTCAGGCAGCTGTCACCCAAATATTGTGTCATATGATTTCCATCTAAAATGAAAAGACAAAATATTTATATTTTTAACACCGGTATCTGCTTTTACAAAATTTATATTTTCAAAAACAAAGATTTAAAAGAACAAGTATGGGCTGGGGATACAGCTTAGTGGTAGATCATTTACTATCAAGTATGAGGCCCTGGGGCTGGAGAGAGAGCTCAGCTGGTAGAGTGCTTGCCTCACAAGCACAAGGCCCTGAGTTCAATCCCCAGTACTGCAAAAAAAAAAAAAAAGTATGAGGCCCTGAGTTCAATCACCAGCACCACAAAAATAAATAAATAGAAAAAAACAAGGGACCAGAGTAACTACTATTTTAGATTCCAAAAGAAATTCACATATCAGGGCTGAGGATTTAGCTCAGTTGGTAGAGTGCTTGCCTCACATGCACAACACCCTGGGTTCAATCCCCAACACCACAAAAAATAAAATAAAATAAAAAATTTTAAAAATTATCTTCTAAAAAGAGAAAGCACTCAAAGTTAACAGTGTTACAATTTAATCTGGGGTACTAGTGATGGAAATGGATTCCCAATTCCTTTCCCCCAGTTTGAAAGCCTACTTCCTTATTCCTATACTACAATCTTCACAATCCCTGAATTAAATACCACTATTTCAATTCCAAAGGTTACACAGAAGTTGACAAAGAAATATGTAACTGACTTGAACTCCTATAAAGTTACCTCTGCTATGCTAATTAACACAGAACACTTGTAATATTTCAGATCTCACTTTACTCTTGAAAAAATTAACTCTCAAAAAAATTGTGTCCAATAGGCTGCCCTCTAGGCAATATTAATATCCATCTCCCATTTCTCTTCTGACATACTTCCAGGACATCTGGCTTTCCTAGAGACATACACCCTACCATCAGAGACATACACCCTACCATCAGACTAGTAAGTACTATCTGTTATTCAATAAGAAATTTTATGTCGATTGCTTTATTCTTTAGGATTTCTTGAAAAGCTGGGTTTATAACTTCCAGAGAAATATTTCATATATAGAAAGGAAAATATAAGCTAAGTGAAAAATCTAAGACCAAACAATGACTGTGGAAGATTATTTACAAAATAATGGAAGCTGTAATCCCAGCAACTCAGGAGGCAGAGGCAAGAGGATGGCAAAGTTCAAGGCCAACTTCAACAGTGTGGTGAGCAAGACCCTCTCTCAAAATAAAATATAAAAAGGGCTGGAGAAGTAACTCAGTGGTAAACCACCCCTGGAGTCAATCCCCAGTATAAGGGGAAAAAAAAGAAAAGAAAAAGAAAAAAGTAAAAAATAATGGAAGATTGATTTTTTTTAAAGCTTCTTTATCTGTATTTTTACATAAGATACTATTTATTGGGCAAACAGAATGTGACTAATGCTCCCATTTACAAGAAAAAAAAAATCATTATTACCAATAGGTTTATCCAGGCATGGGGGCACATGTCTATAATTCCAGCAACTAGGGAAGTGAGGTAGCAATTACAAGTTCAAGACCAGCCTAAGCAATTTAGCAAGGCCATAAGCAACCTAGCAAGATGCTGTCTCAAAATACAAATTAAAAAGGGCTGGGATGTAGCTCAGTTGTTAAGCGTCCCTGGGTTAAATCCCCAAAGTCACAAAAAAAAAAAACCCACAAAATAGGTCTCATTAGCTGGGCACAGTGGTGCATGGCTGTAATCCCAGCGGCTTGGGAAGCTGAGGCAGGAGCTCAGTTCAAAACCAGCCTCAGCAACTCAGTGAAACCCTGTCTCTGCATAAAATGCAAAAAAGAGCTGGGGATGTGGCTAAGAGGTTAAGTGCCCCTGAGTTCAATCTCTAGTACCAAAACAAAACAAAACAAAACAAAACAAAAAGATATATATATAT